>NC_090942.1:180567246-181817246 GCF_040807025.1 Struthio camelus | reverse complement strand
TTTTGGTTTGATTTCCAGAAAATTGTGGACCAGGACACTTTCTGACAAATAGCCTAGGATTCTGATGACATCAAATAAATCAAAAAATGAAAGAGGACTTCTGCAATCACATATGAAAGTAAGACAAATGAACAAAGATGGGATATGAGTATGATCTTTTGAAAAATTCCAACCTAAATATCACACAACTGAGAGATCATGGTGGTCTTACATCAGAAGAATGTTCTACTTTCAAGATTTGTGTCTTGGTGTGGCAGAGGGGATTAGGAACAGCAAGCAAGAAGCAAAACCACTCTCTTTCTTTAGAAACCCCTTTCAGTCAGTTAGGAATAAAAGCAGACTTTTTGTACATAACAGCATCTACACCTTTTCACCTGGCCTATCTAGGACTGGCCAAGAAAATGGGATGTCCTGGAGAGTGTCACTGAAGTAAATTAATATCAATGAAATATACACTCTCAGTGAATTCAAGTATTTCCTTTGCCATATGGAGTCAATTAGATACATGCATACAATGGCAAAAAAAATGTAACAGTGTGCTATGCAAGTGCATTTAGAGTATTTAATAACACCAGCTGGTTCTTGGCAAGATTTTACATTGCAATTTCCTTACTGAATATTACTTAAAAAAAATCCAAATGTTTTGATTCAAAACATCTCCAGTTTAAAAGTCTGAAGTGCATGGCTGCACTAAGGTTTGTGACAAACTCTACGATGACTCCAGTCAAGGCTGCCCTCTTGACATGACTAATAATGTAGAAGGCTCACAGTGTTTTCATTTATCTCTTTCAGCTTATCTGCACCTTTGAAAGTCAGGATGTCAAATCTGGAAATGCCTAATCACAGTGAGCTGTGCATCAGCTCAGTATATCACTTCTTCCTTCCCACTTGTAGCTTGTAAAACTTCTGATAAACAATTTAAATTGATTTTCAGTTAATGCAGATGCTAGCAGATACTATTCTCAGCAAGAACTCTCTGCCCTAGACTGCTAGACTCTTAGACTAAAAGTCAGGCAGATGCGTTTTTCAAATTAGGTACTGATCAACCTTCATCAAATTAGTAAAAACTTCAGAACCACTGGCTTTAACACTTTTGATCCTTAACTCCCTCAACAAACTTAGAATGATAAAAGGGTTAACATTTGCAAAACATTTTAAAATCCTGAGAGGAAAGACACCATGGACAATACACAGAGCTTCTCCTACAGAAGTGCAGCTACAGCTCTGCAACTACTGCTATTTCTAAGATAAAGAGTGATTCAGGCTGCTATAGTGACAGAATGATTCAAGCTACAATACCAAGCTTCCTGTGTCATCAAGGAACTACATGGCCAGATTTGGAAAGACATTTAAGAGACTACGCTCCACTGACCTTTAATGGGAGGGATTGTTCTGTGGGCCAGGACCAATAGCGCAGAGTCTGCCTAACCTTAGATATGACTGCTTCTTCCCATTGACTTCATAGGTAACTCTGGGGAGTAGGATGTCTGAAAGCTTACCGATGATTTAAACATAAAGCAGGAATGTAAAAGTAGATGCTCTGACTTTGGCTTCAGTGATTCTGATGAGATAAGAGAAGAAGAAAGTAGTCTGGCTCCAACCTTCATTATGATTTTATGTAAATGATTTTAAGTAAGGATTCTTACCTTTTAATGCTTGAGGATTCCAAAGTTGAACTACTTTTAAAGCTACTTTAGCAAACTTTCTAAGATCTGGCATGCAAACTTGATATGAGCTTGTAAATCCACATTGAATACAGGTGCACGTGTGTTCCAGTATCATAAAAGCCACCTTTAATTACCTTACACATTTCTTCCTTTTCCATCTGCCTCTCTGTACTTGCATTATTGAAATGGTAAATTCTCTCTCATTATGAAAAAAATTACATTGGTGAATTATATATTCAGTTAAGATTTCTAAGTTACCTATAGGCTGATTCTCTATTTAGTTGTTACAGAATGAATAAAAGTCTCTAAAAAGGGATATCTAAAGTGCTGTCTAAAGAAAATCTAAAAAGACTGTGATGCTGGATGACAAGGAAAAAATAGAGTAATTAACTTGTATAGGATTTCACAGTCATTTCCACAGAACCCTGTTCTTCACACTATTATTACATTTTACAGAATTTCTCCATAAAGGTAGAACCCTGCAAATTGTCTCATCACTGTACCCTGTACCTGACTGAGCTCTCAAATTAAAAAAAATACATATACTAGAAAGCATTCCTTAGAGGCTGGAGTTCTAGCATCAGGTTTAGACAGTAAATGAAACCACAAAAAACAGAAACCTCAGCCCCGAAACCTAAAAGGTTGCTGTTCTCAGTATAAAAGCTCAGCTGTTTACAACATGAGGAAAAGATACCAAACAGCTTCCTCATAGCCAAAATGAACACCACATCTGGCTTTGATATTTATTCCCTTTCTAGAAAAAGGCTGTACTAAGTTAGAATATTCAAAACGTCTATCACTTTACATTTATAGATTTAATTTAATTTCAAACAAGACTCATGGTACAAATGCATTGTAGCTCCAAAGGCAGGCTTTTTCAAAATTATAGTATGAGAGCTTCCCATGGTTTCCATGGAAATGACCTTTCCTATTTCCGTGGTAATGGATCTAGTTTTATATATTTCTCTTTCATGAGACTTTATTATACCAACAAAGCTAACATCCAGAATACAGTCCTTAACTTACAGATGCCAACTCACTGAGAGAAATTGTTTGACTCCCAAGCCCCATGGGCACGCTAAGCTTTTGTATGTCTTTTTAATACTGTGTGAGTAACACAGTTTTGGAAAAGATCACCTACTACATATTGTCAGTAGAGAAATGCTGATATTTTTTACTCTTTGCTAAATTCCTAAAGGAGCCCTTGGATTCATCTGCTACAGCCTTTTCCAGACTGCTCCACTGCTCCCAAAGGCAGAACAGCTGGGGGAAAAAGAAAAAAAAGAATGGATTGAGAGCACAGTTTCTTGTATAAATTCCAAGCTGTTGATCATATCCCACTGTGAAATAAATATTTTGCAAGTGCATTTTTTGAAAAACTATAGATTTTTGAAATTACATGCCCATACGCTTGCTATCTCTCAGAAATTTATGCTTGGAACTGTTTTTCTTTTCCCATTGTATTTTGTTATCATTATGATGATTGTTGCTGTCTCTGAAAGCTAAAATCCTCCTTTTCACGCTGGAGATTAAAAGAAAGGACGCAGTAGATTCGAAGCTGTAATACTGAGAGCAACAGAGAACCGTCTAAGTAGCCCTGTACCAGCACCATTGACAGCTGAAGAAACTCAGGTAGGCCTGAGGTGTTAAGTGCCTAAAGGTGTTACGTTGATGAGGCTCGGAGAGGACCGCACTGTTACTGAGGTTCACAAACAAAAATCCATACCCTTCAGAGTTATGTTCTGTTAAAATGAAATTTGGAAGAAAATTCGAGAAATAGTTCAATAAAGCTTAAAGGAGATTTATTCTATCCCCAGTCACAATGTCTAGGGTTTGATAATGAAGCAAATTCCATCCATCCAGAGAAAGTAAATAGAAGAATTCTGTGAGGAAATCCTTAAAGAGGTGCAAATTCCTTAGAGAAAGAAATAATAGTAAGATAGAAGATTCTTATAAAACTGATGGAGCAATTTAGTCTGACTCATGTGTAACTGGTGATAAGAAAGAAAGAAAAAAAACCAAGAAATAAAAAAAATCCTAGCCTGACATTCTGATTTGAGTTTTCTGGGCTAGCCATTAGAAAAATTCCAATGTACACATTAAGCCTGGTACAAGTCAAACGCACGTGGCGGCATGACAACAATCACAGACGATACAAATAAAAAAGACCCATTTTTCAGCATAAAATTTTATTGTAATACTCATTTAACATTTTGTATTTGTTTTTTAACTAAAATAGGATCAAAGTAGTTGTGGTTAGAGGGTTTGCTCTTACAAGTGCCCTAAGAATTAACTTCAAATGAGATAATGACCAACAAATAAAGCATTGCCTTTAAGTGGTGAAATAAAAAAATGCATATACCACTTCACAATACTGTTAAAGAAAAACTTAAATGATAGGATCATCATTTATGCTTTTTATTAAGGTATTGCACTTACGGTGACTATCAGGGCTTCAGTCTGTCATCACTGAAAACACTAAGTTCCATTGCATTCTGTTCCTTACATAATTTTACATGTAGTGCACTGCAAGCAGTGAGTTTTATGCTACATATTGAACACTCAGTCTTTAATATAGAAATACTAAGTCTGGAAATACTTAGACATGACACTCACATAGCAGATTTGAAAGAACTAGTCTCATCTAGCTTTGGGTCTCTAAAGTGTATGTGTCTACACACGAGCTACTTCACCTGTCTTACCTTCATAATCAACATTTAGGGTTAGGTTCATATGACTAATATTGGATACTTACTTTAAGATGGGATGAGATGAATCATGCCTCAAAACTATTTCTCTCCACTAACTATAAAGGGAGTCTAGCTGACTAGATAGTCTTTGGTCAGATGAATTCAATCCAAGAAAATTGCAAAGGCAGGCAGCAGACAGGTACTAGAATACAGCATTTATTTCTCAGAAACTATTCCTATAGCATTTTACGTGACTAGTTATTTAGAAAAATTATTTAAGAAGTAAATTAACTTTTGGCCTGAACTCCTTAACACAGGTCTTTTTAAAGAAGGGTTGAAGGCTTTACTTAAGTGAAATATTTGGTTTTGGCAACTAGGTATTTTTTGACATGAGTGCATTATTTTTTTCTCTAAAATAATGCTTACTTCCAATTTATTTATACTGTAGCTTGATATGCTTATCACATTTACAAAGACAAACTATGTAATTTCTTGTCATGGTCTATAGCAAAGATGTTTACAATGGTATTTGTATATTAATTTGGATTAGTACAATAACATACTATTTCCATTTTTAAAGGTGTAACTCTGAGTGATGCCAATATTTGCCTCTAACAAGATGATACTCTGTCATCCTGAAACAGAGCTATATCAGCAAAGGAGACCATCTGAAAAAGAATATTAATTAGAAAAAAATCAGAGTATTTTTGCATACTTAGAAAGACTAGGCTAGTATAAGTGAAGAGAGAAAAGAAAAGCACAAAAAAGCCATGCCAAAATAACGCTTTGAATAAAGCCTAAATACGCAAAGCAGCACACAGACCTAACGCTGCTGAAGCTTACTCAAAGCACTCCTGTAGTAAGCAGGTATTTTGGCACAGAGCCTAAGTCTCCTACCAGAAACATCCATAAAATGAAGCATATCAACTGCAAAAATTGTTATTTTACAACCATGGTTTAAGAGTACACATGGAGATAAATACCAAGTGTACTGCTTGTATAACGATGTCTGCTAATTCTGCCGTCAAACCGCATACAAATCCCAACTCCTTCCATAGCTCTCTCCCCTGTAGGACACAGTCAGGGTATGCTTGATTGCAAAGAAAAAGGTATCTTAAGGTAAATTCTGTGGTCACTTTTATAAAAGAATGTATGATTTTCTGGCACAGATCAAGACTTGCCTCTGTGATCTTTGAGCACGTCTTTAGAAAGGCTAGTTTGAGGAGTCTGGAACAAAGGATTCTGAGTTGCTGATAGTGCTATTGTCAGATATATTGCTGTGTACTATCAGACCAAAAGAGTAATGCTTCTGATAGGAAAAGGAGGTATTACGTTATTTCATAATTAATATATGTTCCAAATGATAGCTTGTGTTTCGAGTATTTAACATTACAATAAGAAACTAAAAGCAAATGGAGGGATGATGTGACACTTCTGGAATTGGATTCTTGGGTATAATCTTTCTCTACTATATTTTCTGATCCAGCTAAAAAGCTTTGTAACTGGTTAAAACATGCCCCATGCCTCCCGACTGTACGAACTGTCAGAGCCATTTGGATTCAGAAAAGGATTATATTCTCCTCTGTTTTTAATTAACATATTTCTGGTCATAGTCAAAGCAGTGCTGAGCAATTTCCATTTAACATTTCTCATGCATCTGAATTCTAATCCACCCACTCCTTTTGATAAGACATTGAGTAGTGACCTGAAAATAGTGCTGCAAAGTAGTTTGAGAAAGAACTTGGAAAAAAAGATTGCAGTGTTAAAAATCTGTTAACCATTGGTTACTATTTAAACTGCTAATGATCTAACAGAGCTGGAGCCGAGACTCTAATTTACTAGCTAAGGTTTGCAAAACATTCACTCTCAAATATAACTCCCTGTATATAGTTACATTTACAGGGGAAACAAGCTATAAACAGAAGAAAGAACAACCTCCACATACCAGTGGCAATGAATGCAAAGCCAGGACGCACTATGATGGGACATGACATGCATTTTCTCCATACATTTGAATTTTAAAGTTTTAATGAAAGTATATTGTCAGGGAATGCCAAAGCCCACAACGTATTTTCCATTTGCAGTGCTGTGACAAGATTCTGCTTCTTGTTGCAAATATGAAAACATTTTGTATTAAATGCAAATAGAATGTGCAAGAACAAAATTGAACAAATTCCTCCAGTAAAACTGCTCCCCATCCAATCTAAAGGAAGCCATTTTCAAAGAGAAAAACATTTGATTTAATTTCTTATGAAGCCTCTTCCAGACATTCAGACAGTGGCTGTTGGAAAAATCCTTCTTGCATCAAGAAAGGTATAAAGTTAAAGCCCCTTTAGCACTTCCTGAAACATAATCAGGAAAACAAATAATTTACTCTATTAAAAAATTAAAATTGAAATAAATACATCCATATAGAAATAACTGAGTCTTAGTGTTAATTTTTTTTTTTTTAAAAAGAAAATCCACAACAGCCAAAAAAATGTAATGTTCATAAGTCAAAAATAAAATTTAATTTAGAGCTCTTTCTGTAGGGTATTGTTACCGAGTTCCTGTATGTTAAAAAACTAAATTAAGTTGTTCCCCTGGGTTCATAATAAACTGTTTTTAATTTTTCCTTTCATGATGGTTGCCAGTTTTAGTTCATCCCACCCCATTTCTTGCTACGGGCGTCTCTTCAATTTTTGGCCAAATTCCAGGCTCTTTTTAAGCTATACAAGGTTAATGTCGATGCGTGGTATCCAGTATGAATAAATGGCATAGAAACTGGCAATCTAGGTTTTATTCACTAGTCTCAGGTGTGGCTCTTAAAAAAATAACTGATAAAAAAATCTGTCCTATTTGAAGAAAGTACCATATCCTAGTTTGACTGCACATTTGTTTTTACCAATATTATACCGAGATATTGCAGTATTATAAGATTTCATGAAACAAAACTCAGAATGGGCCTTCTGCTCATGGATAACAGGACTCATTTTTCTGTCACTGAGATCAAATTATTTAAAAATGAAACCTTGGCTAAATTCAAACTCTGCAGGGAGGAATCAATATATCTAGCACCGGATCACACAACCCCTGGCATGCCAGGGAGCACTTACAAGAGGAGCACTGTGTAATATTGAAACTAACGGGGCCACTCACAGATGTAGTAGCTGCCAACTAATATGAGCCAAGGTTACACAATCCAGCCCTAAATAAGACTAATCACTTAAATTTGGCAGTAGCATTGCAATAAAAAGATTCATAATTCATAGTGAAGAAGGCAAAAATGTGAACTTTAGCAAAAAGACTGCAACACAAAGTCATATATCAAGAGACAATTATGGATCTCAAATACCAGAAAGCAGAACAGGCGGTGACTGGGGTGAAACCAGGCAACAGGCAATATACTGACTTTGACTCCTGACGGCCGGGGTTTTTTTATTTAGTTCTATTGTACAATAATGTTGGCTACATTTGCAAGAAACGTATGCAATCCTACCTCGTCTTGGTCATCAGTGTTTCCTCACATGAGACTACTTCAACCCCCATTCCCATTTCAGGAGTTAAATTTGAAAGTGATTTTCTAGTTTGGAGTATCAGTGCTCCTATTAATTGAGAGTGTCCAGTTAGCCTATAGTAGATCTTTACTGAGGTAAATGATATTAAAGACTGAAGAAACAGTTGAACATGGTGATACTCTTTACCTCTGTAGACATCTGACGTTATTTTAACAGCCCAAATTTCAGATTCTTCTTCTTCAATGACAACTCTGATCTACTCTTCAGTCTTTTCAAAGGAGTCACTCAAACAGAAAGAAGATAGAGGACCTGATTTTCTGTAGGAATAACACCATTAAAGTTATAGCACTTTTTAAGTAGCGTATTTAGCTAAGTATTATCCAATATTAGGATAAATAGATCTAGTTGTGTCTTGGACTCTGGTTGATGCTTTTCAAGTGGGAAATAATTTCTGAAAGAGCTTTATGTATTTAAACAGACCACTTAAATAGATGATTTTGAAAGACACATTGATTTCTATCTCATTCTCAGATCAAATCTACCTGACTTTAGAATTACATTTTTTAATGTGAAAAAATCTTGTCTAATCATAGTTAAGGAGCTATATCTGGATTTCTAAATGGGAACTCTGAAGCTATGTATATTTTCAGATTTCTATATCTGCAGTGACAGTAAAAGCATCTTGAGAAGCTGAGAATCATCTCATGACTATGAAATATGCAGGTATGCAATGCATATATGTCAATGTGTCATATACACATATTGTCATACACATACACCAATGACCTCAAAATGGGTCATTAGAAATTTTCACAGTGACATCAATGGGACAATATCGAATGCTTTTAAAAATGTCATCCCTAAATTTAAAAGCCTATTCCTCTCTAGTAAATAGCTAAACAATAGTAAATTCTTCCTTGAAGAAAAAATTACAGTACATCATCCACTTGCCTAACCTTTTGAGTCATCACTAAACACATTGCTAAATAGAAATTTATATTTCTGAGCAAAACAGTTGTCTTTTTTTTTTCCAATACGGGAAAGAGAACAGAAATAAAAAGTAATAACTTTTTTCAAGCACTGCAGAGCCTAATCACCTATTTACTCAGACAAATTCCCCATTGAGACCACCAGCATTTTTATATCAATAACTACTAATTAATTTAATAATATAAGAGTATTAGAAAGAAAGACAGAGAATAAAAATTAAAGCTTGCAATATAATTGACTATATATTGTACCATTGCATCATTCTGCAATATTGTCATAGTTATATTCATTTTTCACTGGGAACTATAAATCTAATTTTTAGATATTCTAAAAAAAATACATGTTTTTCTCTCTATATACCCCATTATTTCACCCAACTCATTCTGTATTTTCTCCTGGATTGAGCTGATTCACAACATGCACTATAAATTTTTTCTCATCCTTCAAGTCCACTATGGAGGATTGCCTGATTACAGACTGAATCTCCAGAAGAAACTACAGAAGTGTCAGTAGGTGCTGTGTTCAACAGAGCAGGACTCCCTACTTTAATGAAGACAGTTCTTCACTAAAGGGAGATACTATCTTTTCTTATATGGCATACCTGATTTAAATCATGATGATAGTAAATGAAGATTTACACATGCTCAAAGAAGGTGGAATTTTAGCAAGGTACCAGTTTAAAAAGATTTCAACAAGAAAATTCAACACAAAGCCTCAACATTGTACAAAACAACTTCTGAAACTTTATTGTGAATTTTAAAGTACATTTAGAAAGGATCTTATCCTTAATGTCATTAATTAAAAATAAATTTGAAAGAAATCAACATACTAGTAGTTTAAGCAAAGTTCAGTACAGACTTTTTGAAGTCACAATATATACATTAATAAGAGTGCAATAAGCTTCCAATGACATTAGGTATATATTTTTAAAATAAATACTAAGAGTTTTGATTTGACATGTGAGAGAGGCATACTGTTTACATTGAAAATGTTTTACAAAATATAGCAAATTAAAAATGGAATTTAATACATTTTGAATGTACAACTACTTTATATCTTATTTTATGTAGTTCTTAACTCAAAGTGGACAAAGGTCCATTTTATACAGGACACCTGTTTATTTGCACTGTCCAACACTGATTAGAAACGATAGTTTTAAAGATTCATTACTATACATATCAGTGATTCTTATTCAAGTCAATGGCCACTACAATGAAGAAAATATTACAGAATCATTGACAGCATCTTCTTCTCTCCTAAACTATGCATAGATAAACACATAGCAATGGTGCCTACTACTACAATAAAAGTGAAACACTTCACCTGATTTTTGCAGCTATTATTTGCATAAATATAATGCATTATATATATATTAGTTTATTTAACAATCAATCGATTGCTTATTTAACACTCAGTAACATATAGAAGTACATACACTGCTATCCTTAAATATTTTCCACTCTGTAGTGGCTCATAAGATTCAAAAAATCAACATTGTAAATTTGCAATTCTCAACCTGGGGGAAGAGTATCCCTCAGATGGACTGATACTACTTATACATGTTAAACCATATTATGAATCCATTGCCTCCACCTCCAAAATACATAACAGGAGTAATATAGTATACTGTGGCTACTAACTACTGCATAATAATTACATAGGAAATTGTCACATCAAATGTTTTACATTTATGATTACTCATACATTATATCACACATGGGGGAAACTTCTTCTAACAGCTGGACCTCCTTTTCCACAGTTTTTCATGTTTTAGAGAAAAACCATCACACAGTGACTAAGTATGTCTCCAGAAGTATGCCAGATGTGTTTCCTTTTTCAAGATCTGAGCGTGAGCAGCAACCCATTAATTATTTTACAATCAGAATGTAAAATTACATATTTAAAGAGAAAGTGAAGTTTTCAGCACCATAGTTATACAAACCATGTATTTGGGGTGTGACACTGTCACTCAAAAGTGTGGAAAAAGCAGACCCAAAAATTATTATTATACCAGAAAATAATGAATTAAAAGTTGTACTTTCCCCTCAAACCGAGCACAGTAGGGTTACGTGAGTTGCATTTAACCACCAAGCAACGCGTTATCTGAACAGCTCAAAGCATTGCAAAGGACAGGACAGTTTTGCATTCATTATTGCTAGGATAAAAGCAATACGCTGAAATGTGTAATAACCAAAAGTGGATTTTTAAACATCAACAAGGACTCCTGAGACATTAAGATCTCCAGAAGAAAGTGAGCTATTTCTTTTAAGCACGCTGGTATGGTGAAAAAAAAATCAAATGCTTATGTACTTCTCTAGGACTTATCTATCATAATTAAAATGAAGCTCTTGCACCAAGGAGTCTCACTATCTTTTCAAGGTAACTGTCTCTTCGATGCGGAAAAAGTTTAATTCTTTCTCTGTAAAACATTGTTCAACAGCTGTGATCATTTAGAGGGCAGAAACTCCAATGCAAATATACTTTTGGCTGGGCTTCTAATCCTAGAATGCTGCTTTGCTTTTTCATGCTAAATGTAGTAGGCTAGGTTTCAGTCTCAAAACAGATGGAAGTTCAGCTGACATCCCTGTTAACAGGGTTAAGTAGGAAGAAAGGCTAATAACTTCTCATCCACTTCGTAGGTTTCATTTTTCTGTCCGGTAACCCACTAGAAATTTCATGGGGAAAAGGTATAAATATATGCACCCTGATTTTGCCATAATATCCATGCAAGAAGAGTGCAGCATGCTCACTGCCTTCAGTCACGCCACACGTACATGTCTACCCCCACGCAGCAACACACACGGTCAGACTTACGGAAAGCATCAGGAACCCAAAGGGAAGGGAAATGAGAAGTCCCTGGCTTGGATACTGGAGAAAACAAAGCTTTAGGGAAAATGCTAATGATGCACTGACAAGCTGTACTTTAAGACTTATTTAAAAAAGTAATAACCAGAAGCTTAACCGTCAGAAATCTGCTCAGTGTTTCTGTATTAGAATGTCACTTTAGGTTAATAATAAATATTTCAGCTTACATTATGTAGCACAATTTTTTCTCTATTTCTGTTTTAAAGACACAAAATAGCCCACCCCTTACTAACTGATATCTTCAAAGAGGATAACAGAAGCCTCCCAGGATCCTTGACAGCTTAAGTATATGGTAGGAATTGTTGACAATTACATTTGCTTTTCCCAGGCTGCAGAAAGGATGGCTAATGGAATTAATGAATCGTTTGCTGTTCCGCTAGCAAAAAGTCTAAATAACAACATGACCTTCAGTCAACACTGCTGAGAAAGTGCTTCCTTAAACAATTCATAATACATGAGAGATGACTTCAGACAGCAGTTGATAAATGTGTTAGTGATTTTTCTTCTTTAATTTTCTCTCTCTTGTTTAGAGAGAGAAACCTAGATAAAAGTTTAACCACTTGCTATTTTTCCTAGTGATTAAATTTGGACAAAGGAAAAGCGTCTTGCTCTAAAGGCTAAATTCAGCTATCAATCATGAACAAAATATATATTTAAAACTGTTCCACTTACATTAAAAAAAAAAAAACCTCCAAAGTTTAGATTTATGTTAAAGAGGCAATAATCATTTTTAATAGATATGTTCCTTTTAAAAGAAAAGTTAGAGTTTTAAAAATTAAGCTAGATAACTCAATTCTTGCTTCACCTTGTTTCTGTGTCACGCAAATCCAGTGCTATCAGTGGTGTCATTTCTGCTTTAAATGAGTGTGAAAAGAAACCAACTATTAACAGACTTCTGATGTTTCATAGTGCTAACGGTTTATTAGAAATACACCAATATCTCACGAGAACTTGGGGCTAAGATTGTTTTGAAATAGATATTTATCAAAGGGATAGAGAGGGTTTATTTAACATCATGTTGGCACATGAATGCAAACCTCAAACCTATTTTATACACATACATACATGCACACACATACACACATACATATATATATATTTCAAGAGAGAGATATAGATATATTTTAAATTCCAAGGCTGGAAACAGACTTACTGAATAGGAATTATATTCTTTAATTATCTTTAAGAGTTGGACTAACCCTACATTTTTAATCTTTTTTAGGATTTAGTTTAGCAGTATAATAGGTTATAGCAGAATATAAAATGATTTAGTACAGTGCCTACAATCTACCGGTGCTTAATATAGTTGATCATTGAAATACTTAAAATGATACTATTAAGCGATTTACGTAGTTGATGACATAAATGATTATGACAGCGTTGGCCACAGAGTTGCATTCCGCTCGACTTTCACACACTTTGTTTGAAGATATGCATGTGTAAAGATCAGTAGCAATTGCCAATTTGCCTGATCTACCACATCACCATAGAAAAACTGCTATAGATTTTACCCCCTCAGGTGCAATTTTGTCATACTCCATTAATCCTTTCAATCCTCCCCCAATCCTGTGGGCTTGTTGTATAGTAATCCCCGATTCTTGTGGTGAAGGAACATTGGAAAGTCTCTGCTGTCCGCAAGGCAGAATATTACAATGGTAGTCTGTTAAATTTGGCTCTTACAATTCCCACTTGGATCAAGCTGGCTTGTCACAATCGTTACCAATAACCATAATGTCAGGACAAATTATCACCAACATCCAGAATGTCAATTTAAAATTAATTTTGTGTCTCACAAAGTGCTGCCTCTTCAGTACCCAGACAAAGGCAGAAGTCCAGCTGTATTTTTAAGGAGGGGGAAAAAAATCTTAAATCAACACTTCGTGTAGAGTAGCTTCATTCACTTATGCATGTCAGGTTTTCTGTTTTCAACTCCCAACGGGGAACTCTCGCACATGATTGCAACCTATTGTGCACCAGAACAACCTAGCTTTCTTCCACTGGAATCTGTTAAAGACAGATTACTGGAAGCATTCCTTTGCAGGGCTTCTCTAGTCAAACACAAGAGTCTCTATAAACACTACTGGTTCACTTCTTAAGTCAACATTTTTACACTGCAAAGTATTCTGTCTGGATCTCCTTCTCACATACACACACGTGTGCACATGCACAAATGAAGCCACAGTGTTTCTATGCCAAACCAAGTATCTGTATACCTATCCTTTTTTCCATTTATTTAGAAGTTAAATTCATCTATTTCTTTGGGGAAAAAACAAATAAAAACAGTAAAAACTAACCTTTCTTTGGACTGATGAATTTAAATCTGTAAACCTTGGTTTAATTCTACTGACATGAAAAAGTAACAGCTGCAAGCTCCTACCCAGGATTTGTGATTGATTATCTAGTGAACTCTTTAGAGAAAAGCTTGTTTGCTTATTAGTTGTACTAAGGTCTCTGTTCAAAGACATATACAACTGCAATCTCTAATGAAGAAAAAACTGTCTCAATATTTAGACATTTTAATTCTGAAATTAAATAAAAGGGAAATAAAGAAGCAAATCAATCACAAAAATAATAAAACACCCAAATCCTCAAAATCAACTATGAAATTGAAAAGAAATTGAAAGTCTGTTATCTCAGATATTTAATATTGTAAAATTTTATTTCTTGCATATTACTTGTCCTTTTAAAATATTTTATTTCCAGTATTATCTCATATTATCCTTTAGAACACCAAGACCTTATGCTTTGCACTAAAATAGCAGTCATGAATGCGACTACACGATTTACATGCTCTGCACACACTAGTCAAGTTTGTTAGTATACTGTTGCAAGACTCAGTCTTTCTCACTCAGGGGCATTGTGCATACTACGTCCAGATTGCTGAGCTAGTTTTACGTATTTCTTTGATGTATGAGGTGTGTAACATGTTCAAAATCCTACACAGAAGAATCATATTTAAGTCTGATGTGAATACACTCAAGTCTAAACCAAACTTAACACATTCATTACTGAAAGAAAACCGGCATTACTTTATATCATTAGTCTGACAAACAGCATTACAAGCTTGAAATGTCGCTGTCAAATTTCAACATTTATAGTATTAAACTTAACCAGAAATGATCTACGAGGAACACCAGTCGTGTCACCTTGTGTGCTTTACAAAACTGTTCAAAACAGTGAGGATACTCTTACGGTAAAACACTTAGCAAAATGCAGTTTCTCACATGAAGATAAAAGGCTCAAAAGCAATTAGCTTAGAAGATCTTAATGCTGGCTAAACAACTGTACATGTTCAACATCTATCAGAGAAATCTGACTAGGAAAGAAGCTTCGGGTGTCCAGCTCCTGACAGCTCAGTTTCAGCACCAACACTGTGGTTCCCAGACTGAGAGCTAGAAATACTTTTCAAGCTCTGACAAGAGGAAAGTTTCATGCGATTCCAGTCCTGAAGACTTTCACAACGAGAAATAAATAACTAAAATGCAAGTAAACCCAAATGGAATAAGCAAGACTCATTGGACATATCTTATAGTCTCTTATAATTAGAGACACTTTCCCTTTGCGTGCTAGCCAATGCTTTAATGACATCCCTAGCTGTTTTAGTTCTCACTTGAGACTGTAAACAGCATGGACACAGTCAGCGATGGGCTGCTAAGGAGCCCGGCAGTTACAAACTGCTTATCCCTTCTGCCTTCAGTCATGCTTTTGTCTAAAGGCACTCCTACAGCATGCATTCACCTCTGATGTACATATACCATGGGTCTTTAGGGGATAAGCTTCCTGTTGATTTGGACTGCAACTGTTAAGACTTTCAGACAGGGTTCATTGGAACATTTGGCATCTGTTTTTATCCTGTAAAATAAATCTTCAGATGTCATTAAGTCAGATCCTCAACTGTTTTCATAAACAAAGAGATCCTCCAGTACCATCTGAGGACTTTGTTCACCTTTTAACTTGAAAATGTAAAAGAGTGAAATTTTGGATTATTCTTTCGGATTATTCTAAAGAGAAGTAGTATTGGTCCTGCCCAAAGTGCCAAAAATGATTTTGAACTTCCTATGTCACCCTAGCTGTTAGCTATATGCCAGTGCATGTTCTCTAGGCAATATGAATAAAGTACCTTTGGCCAACTTTGTTTCTTTTCTCTGAGGTAAAGTCCTTGACATATCTCAATAGATATGTATAATCCTGTGTACATACATGCACACATGTACACATATTTCTGCGCACATATCTGTGCATGTACATGCATAGTAATAAGGCAAAATGATGAGTGACATCATATGCTCCTTGCTTGAATTATTGTTAATAATAATAATAAATAACATTAATACAAATTAAATAAGTAGCTAAAACAACGTGAGGTACAGTCACTCTTATGCACCAGAAGAATCACAAATCTGGAATGAAGAGGTAGTATAAAGCTTGATCAAAGCAGCCAGTTCCTGGAATTTTTCTCCACATAAAACAGCACTTACAGTTTTAAGAGAGTGTGGCTGAAGCCTTGCTCATTTTTTTCAGATTAACTATTGTCATCACTAGTGTTTCCATTTAAAATGTTCTGACCTCCAGATCAGATCAGCTTTTAGGTTAGGTAGCAGACAATATTCTTAGGATTTAGTTCTGTGAACCTCATGAGCCTGACATGAGTCAAAAAGGTAGGCATTTCAAAAGGACTTAGCATCAATTATAAAATTCCCCCAGATTTTAACAGAAGAGTTTTGCTAACCCTAAATAGCTGATACAATCCTCATCCCCTTGTGAACTTAAGATGCAGTCACCTTTGTGCGCAGAAGACAGTACAGGTACTTGTAGACCAGATGCTATGCATAGTTAGCTTTCCAAAAACAAGTCTAAGTAGGCAATGCTATCATTGTGACCTTAGCAAATAGGAAAGCATTGCAAAATAATGATGATCGTCTTGCAAAAAGGCAAGGGAAGTCAAATCAGGAGCAGTTTAATTTTCACCTTTGACAAGAGGAAGATGTTCAGTTCCAGCTGTTTCCATTTTTAATTGATCATTTTTATGTAGTGAGTGAAAGCCAGACAATTTTCTTTAGAGAAGTGCTACTATTCTCTTAACTCAGTAAGAACTGTATGCTTCTTATTGGTCTATTGCACCATGGGGATGGGATAAAATATGAAAGCAAGGATTTCTTTTTTCTAGCCTTGAAAATTAACTGTTAAGCTCAGTGGGGGCAGAAATGAAGGTGGCATTTAGATATAACTAATTTAGCATCAAACCAAAGCAGAGAGCCTTCTCAGGGAAGAAAGAGACCAAAGGGAACACGAAATTGTACCTGAATTATTTCTGAGTCAATTCCTATAAAAGCAGAAGAACTTTCTTTTATGCTCAAATGGATTACATTTTTCCTTTTATAATATGCACATTGTTCACAGTTTTTAAAGATAATGCAATGAACAACAACTGCTAAGAAAGAAAGACAGATTTTTTTCAATACATTGAAGTACAAGGGTCACTTGAAAACGAGGCCTGGGCTGTATTTTAAAAAGCAGATTGTGGGACAGATCCTCATTTGATGTAAACTGTCAGCGCTCCGTTGAGGTTTATTATTCAATTAGAATGTAATATAACTATGATTATAATTTGCTGACATTGCCACATTTTAACAGAATAACAAAACAACTTGCAAATTTTGTTCTTTGTTTTACTTTCCTTGTTTTTACTTGTCTGGTTTGTTTGTTTGTTTGTTTGTTTTTTTATGGTAAAGAGTGTATGTTTGATGGGATAAATTTTTACTTGTACTGCCAGACCCGGCTAATCATTCCCTACTTATCCACGTTTCTAAAGACCTAAGATTTTACTTGAAAAGAGGCTTAGAAGCAATTGTCTTGTGTTCATTAATCCATAAACATTTGATTTCAAATCAGATTGCCAGCAGACATAACCTCTTTGCATTCCTACAACAGAGAACTGATTTGATTAATCAAACAGCTCTGATTTACTGAATTGTCTCCAGAATATTTTGTCCTTGACAACACTATGCAAATATCTGCTGATGTAGTGCTGGCATGCTCATTGTTTTAATATTGGTAAGTTTTCCTCCATGAAAACATTGAGACATTGAAATTTTACATCTAATTAAATAAATTATTCTACATAACGGTCATTGTATTTCAGGTGTGCAGTTGAGCCCTCATTCTTTTCTTGGCTTCAAAAGCCAGCCGCTGTGTTATCTTTAATATGTTGTCTCTATGCCCTCATTTACCTTTTACTGAAATAACAATAATGATACTTATCTATTGTAAAATACTTTGCAATTTATAGATGAAGAATATTATATGTAAACAAAATATTATTTTTATTTTCAGTGCTGTCCAGTGTTGGACACTACTGTCTGTTTCTTCGAAATAGATTTCATTGATACTAAATAAAAATGATTAGTTTAAGAAACAGCAAAGTTTTAGAGTTATAAGATTCCAAATTCAGCCTACTTAATACTATTGTTGAAAGAGCACAACTCTATAACATGCTACAGACCTATGTATGTCCTCATCTGATTCACTTCTTAACAAAATAATGACACCTCTGTGAGAATATCTGCTCATTTTTCTGTGAAATAAAGCAAAGGTGAATAACAGTGAGCATGCAGTCAGGGTGAGAGATAGGAAAAACTGAAGAATATTAATGTTGCCTTTGGTTAGACAACATGAAGAGAAGACAGAGTGCCCAGAAGAGATGGAAAAAATGTAGCCTGCAGCCTCAGCAAAAACAGTAGGAATCACATTTCCATCAAGCGATTTCTAAAAAGTGACAGCTCCCAAGCCCCCAAAAACTTCATGGACTTCAAAACCCAACAGGAATCATGGCCAGAAGGCTTCAGGGGAAGCGATGAAAGCTATGGAGGAAGTAAATATCTATTTTTCAGGGCTCTCTTAAACACTGCAATTCTCAGCACAGGGTTGGTGCAAGTACTGATGCAGCCAACTAATTCTTCCTGCTGGTTCACTCTAAGGAGCACTTTGTAACTAAGCCACTGATAGACTCCTCTGAACCTGCTAAGAGTTTTGCTTTCCAGGAAAAAAAATATTCACAGTTAAAATGGTCGGTTCTTCAGTATTGTGTCAAATACCTACATTAACTGAGAATAGGAAGGAAATCTCAGCCAGCCTATAATAACTCTGCCAAAGCGCAAATTGGTTAGACTGCATTATTTCTCACTTTCCATTTGCAATCTGTTTCTTCTTATGATTCATGGAACAACTGAGTATGGAGCTTCTGGTATGATCCTAACCTAAGCCCACCATATTGTTTTGGTAAGCTTCTTAAGAAATACTTCTATACTTTAAACTGAAAATGTTCAGTACTTCTCAGAGAGAAATTAGCTTACAAGCACTCACTGTATGTGCCGCCTCACATCACTCACCATGTGGTAAGAACATATATTAAAACATTTATGAGTTTCCTGACAATGTACTTAGATTTCATAATTGATATGTATTAACATCAAAAAGGACTGTTAGTACTTGCATCAGTTATTTGTTTATGATTTGTGCTAGATTTTGCTTTCTGAAGTTTCATGTATTTATTGCATTTTGAACCATGGTGTGCATTCAGTGATAATTGCTTAAAGAGTTACAGAACAGTTGGTGATTTCTTTTCATTTTTTTGGCAGAGATCTAAGGAGTTATCGTAAGTCTCAGTACAAGTGGAAAAATTCCTCACTTGTTTTAGAATAAAAAGTCCAACTCTTGCTTATTACACTAGTATAAAATATGAGTAATTTTGCTGGAGAAAAGGAAGCCAAATGAGAGGAAAATTAGATGCTAGAGTTTTAACGAAGATGTGCAAGGCCCTCTGCACACTGCTACAGGTGGCAATCCTTGCAACATTAGCCGTCTCTGTTTAAAACTGAGATGTGGTCAAAAGTGAAAGTGCCTTTAGACTTTCAACTGTTCTTAACTGGGCTTTTCCCCAGCATGCAAATTAGCATAATATGCTGTCTGTGTTAAAAGAAAGGTCCATGACTCAAACAGCAGGAGTGCTGCAAGTCAGAACTGAGTTACTTGAAATAACTGAATAAGGAAGTCTGAGGGTTGCATTTATTTATTCGTGTTTTCATTACCAGGAAAGATGTGTCCCATCATATCCTTGTATTCAGTCCAACAATCTATCACCTGACTTTGTAAATGTTACATTACTCGAAGATGATCATCACAGCCTAAGCTTAAAATAATGTTTCAACTCAATTGAAATGTAAAGACAAAATACTGTATTCCTTCCCAGCTGAGCTTTTATTTAATGCGCCAGATTAAGGAGCTTGCTCTACCTCACTGGATCAAGTTCAGCATCACTCAACACAGTTTGTCCGAGAAACTCATAGATAAGGGGAAAACAGGCCTTAACGAGAAAAAAATTTCAATAGAGCAAATGAGCATTTTGCCCAGCTATGTTCTACAGAATTTATCCCGATATTTTTGCCTCAGCAAAATCTTCAAAAATGGACTGTTGTTTTCATATCCGTATTTTGGGATAGCTACACCAATCCATAAGAGTTTGTAAATCCAAGCTTCTCTCTTTCTGATGTTTATCAAGCTGATATCAACTAGAAATCCCCTAATTTTCCCTCAAGAAAACTGACCCAGCAAATCAGTAGAACAGCATAATTTGAAGCGCCAGTGGTTCTGGATTTCATATGATAGCTCTCACTATTTTGTGTAACTACCTCAAACTCCCACCAACCCCTGGACTGAATACGTGACTCTCTTGGTTCCTATGGTTAGAAAGTAATGCCGTCTATTTTGTAACAGTACAAGTTTCTGATAAGGGCACAGATGGAAATAAAAAAAATGGGTATGTCCTCAAGCTTTCTCTCAAAATACATTCAACCCTGACATCCCTCCATACAGAACTATTTTATTCCTTAAAATGGTGGGTATAACCAGTTTGCATATTCAACCGTTTTCATGAGTATCCGTCTTAAAAAATTTCTATAGATTTCATGCTGTTCAGCTGTTCTTAAGATGTTAAGTGTTACAAACATGTCACAAACCCAAATTCAGTGGACGCAGACTGGCAATTGAACACTTAAAATGCTTATCACTAGATAAAATCTAATAAATGCTGTCTATATACATAAGTAGCTCAAAAGTGGGCCATGACAGAAAGCACCCATGTAATATCAGAAATTATCACAAGGTGTTTAAAACTATTCATTGCAGGTAACCTCATGAACCATACCACAGCTTAAATCTGCATTTTCAGTTTGTCTTCAGGTACCACGCACTTTAGCAATGGGATTTCAGTTTTGGCTCTTTAAGGATATATGTAATACCTATGATAAAATGAACTGAATTGAGAAGTCAGAACTATATATTGGGTACAACACTATACCAGAGCTATGCTTAGAAAAGCATCAGATAGATAGGCAATTTGCTGGTTAAGAACTTAATTGTGGAGTGGGACTGAGCCCAAGGTTTCCCAGTTCTTGCTACTTAAACTGAATTAATGCTTCATATTAAAAAACAGTGATTACTGAAGAAATTTCAAAGAAGGATGTGTGCAGCAAGAAAGAGAAAAGAGTCTTAGAGATCTCTTCATTTCCTATAGACTGCTGTTTTGGGCAAGAAGAAAGAAAGATTATTGCACAAAAATGAGAAGACAGATTCAGATCTTGATTAGGTGCAAAATATCAGTGAAAAATACCAGTGAAATAGCTGTAATTTCACAAATATAAAATCAAGGGCTGTGAAATCAGAACTGGGCCCAGACAGCCTTTATACCAAGATTACTACAGACAGCTCTAACCTCAACAAAAAAACCTCAACTTAGGAGCAAATGATATTAACATCTCCTTGGCCTTTTTCCATGACTATAAAGTGGCATTAGTGTAAATGTGACTCAGACTTGGGATCCCTGGTTATTGTCGCAGCCAAGAGCCTAAGTATATGAAATCTCCTTGGCTCTGGTAAAACATTAGTACTAAATTCTGGGAAATGATAACACTGATTCATCTCAAAACAGTCTATATATAACAGCAAGACTAGGCACACATAAAAATTATGCACTCTCTTGCCTCAAGGTTAACAACATATTCCTAGTAGAAGGAAAAATGTTATTTTCATTCCCTACAATCATGTGATAAATAGCTGTAGGGCAGATTCAGCAAGATCTTGAATGTTGTGATTTTACGATATAACGAATGTAGGTCTAGCTTTTTGCCATCTGAAAAAGCAACAAAACAAAGTAGGACTTGTCAGTATTTTGCTTATGGCAGAAATCAGACAACGTCCAGGACCCTTTATGATATACTTCTCCTGTATCTTAGTGCTTCTTAACTAGTTTGATTACAACATCGACTCTAGTACTTCAGCAGCTCTGCTCTCCAGTATACGGCATAATTGGAAGCAGCAGCCAGCAGGTATTTCATGCGAGTGGGAAATGTCTCCTGCTGAGTAACTACTGACTGTGAACCAGATACACTCTCTTGTAGGTCACTGTATAAAAAAAAAAAGATACTGAAAAGGAGAGGATCCTTAAAGGCGTGGAGCATCTAAGCAAGATGAGGCAAACAAATTATCTAAAAAGTTCTGCAGTAGAAAGTACAAAAAAGTCATTGAGTTCAGATCAAAAACTAAGAGAGGAGACAGCAGTACAGGAATATTTTAAGAAATATAAGAGAGAAGAAAAAAAAAAATAAAACAAGAGTACAAGGTATAAAACAACTGTTTATCCAGATTGCTGGCTGAAAATAAACAGTAAGTGTTAAGGCTGTTTTAAAGGAATGATAACTCTTCAGCTGATAGTAATTCAAACCTGTGGCCAATTTCAGACTACAAAAATAGGAGAGAGAAACTGAAAAGAAGAGGTAGACTTAGGAACAGGTAGACTCATACTACAGTACAGAAAAATTGGAGAAGATAGCACATGCTCAGAACTGCTTACCTCAGTTGCAAAGGAAGTGTCCTTTGTTCCTATTCATTTATTGTCAAGATTGAGTAGACAGTGGAAGCAATGTTTTATTCTGATCATGCTTCCTATAAAATTCTGTGTTTTACTGCAGTAAAAATTGAATACAGGCACATCTATATCATTACCATCACAATTTAATGGCCTGTGTTAAATTAATGTTTGATTTTGATGCTTCCTATTACTCCACTTTTTTTGGACTGACTTGAGTTATATCCATTGTATGAAGCTGCAATCATTGATGCAATAGTGCACCGTTTGCAAAAGGGTAGCACCAATACTGAAGTAGATAAGAAAAACGTATTGGCATTATAGCTGATGGTACTGCAAGCCTGGTAGGAACTTTTAGGGGTAATGCTGGTAGTATCATTAGAGATAATTCTGAAAATCCAGCAATGACTTTACTTCACACCAGCCACACCTTAACTGTATGATTCTGCTTTATATATAGTATAGGAGAGTAGCACTTTACATCAGTCTAGAAGCATAAAATGACCCAGAATAAGCAGAAAGGTAAGTCATCCCTTGACAGAGGCATCTTTACATTACAATATAGTGTAACGTGATTTTACATTGAAATAGCGCAGCATAAAATCCTGGTAATGATAAAGTACTGTGGCTTCACCTGCACGCAGCCAGTTGAGACCAACCCCAGATGAATTGTTCAGGGCTGACCTCAGCCAACTACATCAAGGTACAAAATACCTGCTCCTTGTCTCCACAAGGATTTTACATTTAGACAGCTACCTCGCAATGGCTATCTTGATGTAAAACACACCTTTTTTTCAGTGAAGACATAGCCTTCACAAAAATGAGAAAAAGGCACATCATGTTTAAAGAGTAATGAGTGTACATCACAGTCAAAAAGTAAATGAGTTCATTCTATCTCAGTCAGTTGAGTTGTTCAGACTAACACAAGGGCTAAATTTCTCCCTTTGTATTTTAAAATATTTCTGAAAACTGCAAAATTTACTGAAGAAAATGTCAAAGTAATTGGCTTCTCAGATATAAGAAGTCGTACACATTTTTTTGTATTGACAAGATTGCATCTTCTCATGCAAGAGTTAATGCACTCTGAAAGTTATTACGCCTTAGCTTACAAGCTTCAGCTGGATGTAGTGGCAGTTCAAATTTCATGACTAAATGCTAACTTATCTTTGCTATTGAAAAAACTAATGAGGTGGTAAATAGTTGCAGAGCAATGTTACATGCAATGATCTGCAGGTTTTGCAGGTTTCTCATTATCTGTGTAACCGTATACTTGCAAAAGTAATGAAAACCCAAAACGGGCAGCAAAAGCTTAAGGCTTTAAAACTAGAATAGAATTATGTTGCTGTTTTCTGAAGGTAGTATGGTAAATTTCAGCAATCTCAAAAAAAAAAAAAACCTAGACATTCAGCTAGGGTTCTCTGCTGGGTCTGAGGTCTCATGGGCAGTGCTTAAGTGAAGATCACAGTTAAGTTAACCTTGCCAATTTATTCCAACACTGGTTTTATACTAGCAGAGGAAATGACATAATGCTAAGCAGTCTTAAGGCTTCTCTATGTTATGCTTCTTGCTCGTGGCTTTAAACTGAAAGTGCTGTTGTAGTATCCCTATTAGATTCCAGATGACACGAGTAGCAACAGACAACAGGACACCATGCAGGGGACTCTCCTGACCCCAACTATTTTTACTGAGGATAGCAGGAAGCACATTATAATTCTCTTCAGTAGCTAGAGGCTTCCTGAAACTGAACTTCAGCAATAACTCAATTCTCAGGTTAAGTGTCTATTTGGCACCAGGACATGAAAATGTTAAAAAATGCCAAGCATGAGGTAGTGACTGAAGGATGTTTTTTAATGTGGTCACCATTGATTCAAAGAGCAGAAGTTCCAAAAACAGGAGTTACTTCTGTGACATATTTATGACAGACAAAAATCACAAATGGTAGCAAGAAGCACTTTGGAGCTGATCTGCACCATCTCTAAAGCATCTTTAGTAGGCACTGCGTGCCTGTTGAAAAGTGCTCAGCATGCTGCTTTAAACAAGCAGACTCGAGGATCAGTGACATTCTGTGTATCACAGCAGCGCTGCCAGCTTTCTTACTAGAAGACTTATTCTAAGTTTTCCTGCAAGCCCAGACATCCACATTGAGCTTTTATCCATTTTGAAATGTAAAGATACATAAATCTTTTCACCTTTCATCCCAATCTCCCTTGCAAATGGCTGACTTCAGGAAGCACTACCCTGTAACTAAATTGCAGTCTCCAGTGTTCTGCTTTGTGATTATTTACAATTTTTGTCCTTGTTTTCAGAATCAATTTCGTATCATAACTCTCAGTGAGACACCACACCTATCACAGATTGTGAATGCCTTATATCATTTGTGAAAAAAGCATGAACAATCTCCTTATAAAAAAAGGCAAGCAGGAAAAATATACATTGAAGAGTTATTTTGTCTGCTTGCTTCAACTATGATAAGTATGGAATGGCTACAAAAACAGCTAGTGAAATCCAGGAGGTTAACTGATACTACAGGATTGCACAGTACTCCAGCAGTAGTAGGACAAGATACATGCAGAGCATTTTTTTTGTGTATTTTTGTAATACAGATGTTAAATGCTCTGAGATAAACTGATTCATAGAAATACTATAGGAATTCATATTATACCACATGAAGCAAATTCCACTCCTCTGTTAGTAAGGTCTTTTATACATCTGGGACAGCTATATCATTATCAATTACAAGTCAATCAGATTTGGTAAACATTAAAATGCATGCTTGTAACACTATCCAACTAGCAATCTCTGTTCACCCTATAGCTTCCTTATAAATTCCACTAATTTAGAGATACTTCAGATTTTGATATGCAGCTTGGGGCCAGACACATTTAATCCTTCAGTTCCAATTACAACCAAAAGGAGGAGCTCTGCCAGTTAACATTTCTGCAAATCCAGTTAGGAAGTTGGCCCTAGTTTCTCCTCTGCCAATCCTTCAGCTCAGTTTTGCAATCCAAATTTAGTATGCCACCAAGCTACATAGGGGAAATGTGTTTTACACATCGCAGGAGTAGATTTTCTTCTCAGATTTATATTAATAACTATAATTCATTCTAACTAAGTTCTTGTAAATAAAATGGAACAATTGAAAGCAAGTTTCTAGCTAGTTTAGAAAGCATTTTACTCTCCATAATATGCTTCTATGCAAACATGCTTCCAAATGCATACACTTCAACTCTTTATGAAGTCAGTTGGGTCATAATAAGTCCCGACCTACTGCAATGTGTGGTTATGACTTTGGTGGGCTACAACAGATCTCATACAAAATGTGTCACTTCTCTACTGTGACAATATTCATTTGAAGGAAAATTTCAGATTTCTAATATGTGCACACGTATGTTTTGCAAAAATAAATATACTCAGAGAATGAAAGAGGAGATTAAAAAGAGGAAAAAGAAAGGACAGTGACAATATCTAGTAAAGGAAAGAAATGTATTTAAGCATCAGCCAAATGACAACTATTTTTCATATCATCTACAATGGAAGCTTAAAGACTGAAACTCTCCAAGAGCCATTAGTTTCTTGGTACTCTGTGATGGATTAGAAAGTTTCTTAATCAACTGCAAAAGCACAGAAAAAGGCCAGAGCATGGATGTTAGCAAAGCTATGTAACGGTGGAATCCAGAGATGTTCAGATAGTAATAGATATCACCACACAGTCACAGAAGTGCATTAATTTTTTAACACTCTTGAAAAGCACCTTGCATTTTGACAGTGTCTTAGTCCAGAGTTTGAAAAATCGCATTAAGAAACTAATATTCGGATTTGTAATCAGAGAAGAAGATTAAGAAAATAAAATTGTTAAGAGATGCAAATACTGGTTAAAAGTTCTGGATTGTCCATTTGCCTTGATGCACTCTGAAAGCCTATGCAGCCCCTCCAGAAGTGGCCTTTCTCTATCAGTTAAATATTTTGGCCTGTGTGAGGTTTGTCACAATGTATTAATTCCATAGAAAAATTAAGACAAACGAAAGTAAGTGTATTCAAATCTTAGTCACACAATACATTTAAACTGCATTCACATGAGATTCACGTTCACATTCATACAATTCATAGCAACACTCAACTGCAGTTTCTTTGTCCACCTGGACTTTACCAGCACTCTCAAAAGGACGGGCATCAGAAGACAAGACAAACACGGTCAGGGCAAACTAGGAGTAGCTTCCCTTGGCTATATCCACGCTTCTCACCTATCTGCACAGTAAAAGCAAGCGTTGCCTTTTTTAACTAATAGCAGTTTAATGAAGAAAAAGGAGGTTGTAAAATAGAAATAAAATGTCAACCATAGTAGTGGATCATCTATCTCATCTGATTTTGTATTTCTGGTGATTGACAACCTGGTGCTCTTGTCGCATAAAAGGCAAAAATAAAGTGTTCGCTTCACACTGAAATGTTTGACAGATGTAACAGCTTGCTGAAATGAAACTGATGAATCTGTGATAGGAAAGTCCATCTCCTAAACATAGGAGAGATTAAATTTCAACAGGAGAGCTTTACTGTCCTTAGTCAGATGCAGATTTCATTTATTTTTTTTTATTTATCTGAATGTTGTTAAAAATATGGGAGATGACTATGGCTTTACTACTGGTGCATAGCCTACCTCCTGCTGCTGGTAATGTTGCAGCCTTACTATGATCCATGATACAGTATACTGTTGTCACAAACTGAAGGCAACTTCAAATTCTGTTACTGGTAAGACTAGCACTTCATTGCTATTTTGACCTGTATTTTTGAAATGGCAAAAGTGAAACAATCTGACCAGTGACTGAAAATTCAGACAGCTATGGACACATACCTAAAACAGAGAGGTGAAAGTAGCATTTTTACACTATGATGAGAACAGTCAGATGTAACAGAGGTTAAAGATCAGAAGTCTACAGCCTCCCTTTTCTCCAATCAAAGTAGATTCACAGGATGAGGTATCAAGGAACATGTAGCACTGAGGAAAAACAGAAATACTCAGCATAGCGCCAAACCAAAATAAATAATGTTTCACTGCACTGTCTTCCTGAAAAAAGACAGCTGCACAAATAGCCTGATAACAAGTTAATAAAAAGTCAATACAAATCTTTCTGTTGATTCAGGACCCTTTGGATTTGATCCATATTCTACATCTGACCTTCCCAAAAGTAACAGTGCACACTATACATTTCTGTGTGTGTATACACTATTCAAATAAAATATCTTCCTATAGAAATACTTACTCTTAAACTCTTCCATTAACTTTAGTGAGAAATCTGGCCTGGATCATACTCGTCAGTGGTAATTATATGCAGGATTCATTTCGTACAGCTTTATCCATCAACTTTGGCAACTAGTTTTAACAAGCATATTTTATTTAGGGCGGAATAAATTGTGAACCCAATGAAGCATCATGGATTTGATGTACAATTAGAAGATAGATGAGATGAATCCCACCACAGTATCAAAAGAAGCAATATCTGGCACTCTGTGCACAGATTCTGCCAGTTAGTGTACTGTTGAAAATTGTACAAAAGAAGTACCTTATTTTTGTGAACAGCATTTACAGAATTTAGGCCAGATTCACAAACAGAACTTGGGTACCTAAAGCAACCATAATGTTCAAATATATTCATTACATACTGCAAGGAAGGGGATGGCATGAAAATAGCATTCCCAAAAGCTAGCCCACTAAATGGAAAGCTGCTAAAACCAGGGATTAAGTATCAGCCCCCTTTGGATTTGACATCTTATTCTACACAGGAAAGAGATGTTCTCTTTAATTCAAATTCACAAACCACACCCGTTACTGGAGTTCCTGGACCCATTCCTGTAAAAGCACGGTGTTAAAACTTTCTTCCAAAAACATTGGTAGGAAAAATTAGAGACCCACAGAAACCTAAGTAGTTAAAGATCTTCTTTCAAATTCTTCATTTGCCTTAAGGAATTTGAGTGAACGCTCCCTATAAGTATAATCTGATCTATAGATCATGTATAGAGACATATGTACCCTACACTTCACATAGCCTACTATTACAGCAGAAACACAATTGCCTCCATACTGCATAAGTTTCTAAGGAGCAGAGGTTTTGAGACAGGATTTAAAATACAGCGCTAGAAACCTAACATGGCATTTTGATAGTATCCCCTTCTGGTTCCATTAGAACCTGCCTATGCATCCACAGTCCAGACATACAATGTTATCTGGCAACCAGCAGGTTTAGCTATTTAAAATAAATTATTGTGAGATACCATCCAATGAGAGGCTATAGGAGTGGCGTATACCATTCACAACTGAAACACGGACTCCCTCTTAAGTTTTTTGCTGTTTTAAAAGCTATAAGACCATGCAAGTCATAGGCTAAAAGTAACTCATTTGCTAGAAAATATTGTACAGGCATCTTTTTTAGGTAACAGTTAAGAAAACCAATTGCATGATTTTATCACTAATAACACACATGTAGTAGCCTAGAAGGTACTAAGAATATCCTGCAAAATTAAAAATAACCGTAGTTGTATATAACATCCAGTCTGACTGGAAAGAGTGAGCGTGAACAGAAGAATATCAATTTGAGGCAACTAAGCATTTTACAAATCAATCTCAATAGTTATCTTTCAGCTATATCAGCCAGAATGAATATCCAGTTTAATTTTTTGAATCAGGGGAGGTTGCTGTTTTAAAGAGCTATCCACATCTTGTTCTTATGAACTGAGGGAAGGAATGAAAGGAAGGAAAAAACATCCAATAGCTGATCCTCTACTTTTTACCAAATTTAGCTCAGAATAAAATATTTTAAGTTCATTTGAGTCTGAATTCATGTTGCACATTTTTTAGATTTTGAAAATATTATTTCAGTGTTACCTTACTGCTTTTCTAAAGAAGCTAACATCAAGAAGAGCTGCAGATGGCATAAATCATGAGATTTACTCCAGTTTTGGATTTGGCTTCAAATTTTGAATTGTTACTGTAAAACGGGCTCCTTATATTCTTCTTGTAGGAGTTAGTGTTCATGCTCCAGAACAATTTTTATATTTGTACACAAAAAATTCAATGTGGCACTTTGCAAAAGAAATGGCAAAATGACAGCATCAGTTCGTAGGAAACTACAGAATCTATACGCTAACTGGATTTAGTTCTAGATAACCTTCTGACAAATGGTGAATGACTCAAGCTTCCCACTTTGTGCAATAGAAGATGCAGGACAACCTAAGCCAAGACATTAAAACAAATCTCACCCCCAACTCATTAGACACAAAGGAAAAAAAAAAAAAGAAAAAGAAAAATGAAAGCACAACTTTTGAGACTACTACATTTTAGACACCTTAATATGACTACAACTCAGATTTTTATCGTCACTCACAAAACTGAAAACTGAAATGAGAAAACAGGACAAATCTTTCCAAGATCGGAAATTCCACATTTTTTTTAGTGTGATCAACATTAAGTCACTATAAAAGTCATAGTGGACCAAATGCTTCTCTGAATAGTTAGCTCACAGGAATAATCTACATACGGTTTTGTTCCAGTACAACAAAGTTGCTTTGCAAAACAATTTCATTTATTTGTTTATTTTAAGTTTTCATAATAGCATAACCAATGTAGTATGGCAATTAAACCAGTTTAAGGTGTCTTTCGTCAGTAATGGCTATTTCTGTTGCCAGAGAGAGTTTATAGCTCACTGGAACAGAATCCATTACAACAAAATTAAAAATTATTGCAACTATATTAGAAGGAGCTATTTTATATGATATTTTAATTATAAAGGAATAAAAGAATTTAAGATGATATGTATTTTGTGTCTAGACAAGCACACAAAATCTCAATTAGGTACAACACTAACACTTACGTTGCAAATGTCTTGCTAAAAGACAACAATGTAAATGAACAAAAGATGCACCCCATCCCCCAGTTTTTTAATAGACGTACTTCAGTAAAATATGATAGCATCCATTCTTTTCTTATCTGCAGCCTGGAAAATCTTTCTCCAGCCAGTGGAATGTTAACTCATGTAAGCCAGAAATGAACTGACTATCCCAATATCAGTCTATTGGGATAAATTGTTTTACATACATTCCACCACAGGCTGTAAAGTCAAAGCAGCCACAAATAAGAATAAAGTAATAGATATTTTTTTTTCTTAAGCACTGATATGGAGTCAACACCAACATTACAGAACATACGTGCGATGGCTGTGCTTAAGTAGCAACTGAAGAAACTTTTGAGCGCAGATTTTAAAGACCATCATAGTATTTTGAGGGAAAATGTGATACCAAAAATGCAGGTATCACCTGTAATTCCTCTTAGATCTTACAGAACATGTTATGTCCATTTGGTCAGTTATATTCTGCATGTTAGGTGCAAGTAAGTCCTGGAGTAAGAAGTTACAGCATCTTATGAAATAAATGAAACTTGAACTCTGCTACTCTTGAGTTAAATCTGCCTAGATAAGGATTGGTCCACTAGGTATTATGTATTTGTCCTTCTGTGTAAAATGCAGTATATTTCCCATCTATAGATGAAACGTTCTATTGCAAATATGAGAATTCTAGAACTGATGAAGCAATTTTCCTAGGATTTGAAATGTGAACTTCAGACAGGTAGACTGTGTACTTAAAGAGCTGCTGAATGTAAATAGGTCACAGTTTTCATATCTTTAGCATCTGTTGTTTATACCCAAGAAAGTACATCGGGGCAAGAAAATTAATTCCCCAATTGCTGTCAACTGAGTTAGGGAACAGCAATAAACAGCTTACTGTAAGCCTCTAGCTACAATAAAATTGCTATCAATACAGTGTGGCTGATACGGTTTTGCTGTGCTAGAAGAATAGATTGTTTGGAAGTGAAAATCTGAAATGGAAACTAGAAAGATCCTTCCTTGTTCCTATATACAAAAGAATATTGTCACAGAATTCCAATAGAATTAAAGTCTCAGGATCCAATTCTCTGTTGCAGGTGTGATACAAATGTATTAGCATTTGTGAAACTTCAGATTTGGACATTCAGGACAGAAGCGGCCCCAGTGATTCAGAAAATTTTTTTTTTTTGTACGGGAAACTGGTTTAAAGAGAAGGGAAGCTTCCTAAACTTTTACTATTTGTATCTGTATACAAAAAATGTTCCCTATTCTCATTTAGCATTTCTACTGTCACTATTGAAAATGGCATTATAGCTTAAGGTTATGTTCTGTTTTCCATTATAACCCCCAGTTTTCACATGCTCTTTACTTTCTGAAAAATTCTTCTTTTCAGCTGAAATTTTCCATGCTTGGTCTCAGCTCAAAGACGAATTTCTTTAGACAGTTGAGCAAAATCCGTTAACCTATTTTTCAGTTACACAAGGATAGAAAAAATACACTGTACACTTTCAGAATTTCTAATATTGTAGTGTGTGTGTGTGTATATATGTACGTGTGTGTGTGTGTGTGTGTGTGTGTGTGTGTAAAACTCAAAAGCAATGGAATTTTACATGCAGACATTTTCCAGGTCCTCATCCAACACTAACATCCATGCTAACATATAAAACAAAGAAAACAAAAAGAAAAAGAAACAATGAAATTGTATTTTTTATACTAAGCTGTAAAACAGTGCCACTAGAAATAATACCACATACAGAATTATGGAATGCTATGGCTACAGAATTTTAATATTTGTAGGTGACGTAGGTTCTGCACTGCTATTCCAATGCAGATTTCCATCATCTTATGCACCTTGAAATTGCCACTCTCGAGGTATCAAATTAGAGTCATTAACGTTTTCATTTTTTCTTTTCTCTTACATAAATCCTAAAGTTACAAATTTAAGCACTCCAGAGTAAGGCAACAACAATTGCATTTGCCACACAAAGCCTAAGTGGTCTGCATTGATCAGTGGGAACCTGGCTACTCATTCCTTGATCAAGCAAGAAGTCCATTGACTGAAAAAGGAGTAAAGCAAGCTCCACAGAGCTTATGTTATTGACTACGTGGTTAGAAATATATCTTAGTATGGAATGCATTTAATGTATCAGTCAAGCCTTAAATCCTTACTTTCTGCCATCAGAGTACAGAAATAAAAGGACAGTGCTAAAATATATTTAGCTTTCCTGAATCTACTAGAACTGCACACGTTGCCAGATTTAATAAATTATCATCTTGATACAGAAAAGTGCTTAGAGTGTGCTTACGGCTACCTTTATTGACGGAGGCATTTAAAGTCATTTAGGCTTTAAGGATCAACTTCAGTCCCACTGACTTTAAATTAAAGTTAAGCACATGGCTAAATGCTATTTGACTAGGAATGAAGACTGAGGATTTTGCTCATAACCTTTATTGATACATATTTTCAGATCTGTGTTATTTGTCACTACTGTACTTCAAATCTGATTAAATGAATTTATTATAATTTAAAACCGGGAAAATCATAGTAAATTGGCCACATTTTCTCTTATTATTTAATCTATTGTTAATCTAGTGGCAGTGAGTAGGAGTTTTTTGTTTGTTTATTTCCTTTTTATAAAAGGTCTTTCACACAGAAGAATACAACATGTTGTCTTCTACTATATTTCTATGTAGTTGTTTGGTGTGGTGACTTGCTAAATTTGAAGTGCATTTTAAAGTTCAATCAAATACTGAAAAGCACACTGATTGAGAAGCCTGCATAGATTTCAGTATTCTTTGAGTCATAATACTGATTTTGGAAGCTTAGCTATATGAGCTGGTGCTGTGTAACATCCTTTCCATACTCCTAATTATGGTAATTAGCATTTAGAACAATCCCAAGTTCAAGTATTCAAAAATGCTCTTCTCAGAGCATCCACCAGGTTTTCTGCAACATAGGCACTTGAAGAAGGCTTTGGTTTTTATACTGGGTACTTCTGAAATATCAGCCTGTGCAATTCAAAGCAATATGTGAAGACTTAACGGCAGAATTTCCACTACATTTATTGACAATTGCACAGAAATTGCCCAGCAAAAAATACTAAGAAATTTATATTGAACAATCTATTTTTGAATTCTAAAAGCTTTCTTACTTAAGACCCATTTATAACAGATTTCTAGGGTCAAACTCCCATTAGAAGTAATGGGATTTTACTTGAATAAAGTCCAAGGGTAGACTTGGGTCTGAGCTCGCTTTTAAGTTTAATTTACCTGCAAAATATATTGCATGCATATTTTGCTTGAACTGAAAGAAATTGTAAGTAAAAATTGAGGATGCTAGTATTTCTTAGATATATATAAATCTCGTATTTCTTCTTTCCCTATCTTAACGCTCTCCACAACAATTTCCATACTCTTTCCAAACCACATAAAAAAACTTGGTGAAGGTATAGATGATTTCTTACATTCTTCTTACAACTTCTAACATAAGATATAGAGAAATGAATCATTTTCAACCACAAGAAAACAGTGCAGTGACACAGAATTAAATATCTCTTCATAAAGGAGCTAAAAAATGTTCTTCACAGACTGTGACATTAGTATTTCCTACTGTGTTACAAGAGTTTAAGATTGAATACTTGCCATCCTCTATAACATGTCTTAAAAAAAGACCTATGAAAGTATATTTAATTCCAGTGCTAATGAATATTAACAAAGATGTCTCCTAACTTCAGGAACTAGAGATAGAATAATACTAAGACTGCTAATTATTACTAACATTTCTGGCTGTACTCCTCCAGCCAAAAGTGACAAGTGGGCATAAAAAGCTTACTTCCTGCAACATTTATCATTGAAAAAAAGAGGTCATTTCCTCTTTCCTCAGAGACTAAAAATACACAAGGTCAATTTAAATAATTGTCTGTCTAAGAAAGAGTTGTATTTTCACTTACACAAAACATTACAGCGTTTGCAGGGAGTGATCTAAACCATGGGATGTGAGTATCCAGTAACTTCCAAAGGACTTAATAAGACTCGAACGGAATCTCAATCAGGTCCATACACAAAACTATAACTATACTGATACTATTATTAAACTAAAGCCAGTGTATGTAATGTAATGAACATAGGTGAGTTTGAAAACATTGCGTGTCCTTTTTCTTCTCATATTCAATGTCATTGTGCAGAGCTTATGTCAGGTAAACCACTTTTCTGATCTTAACTGCCTCAAGATGCTGTGGGGGGATTAAATCTGAGTCTCCCAATGGAGTCTGGAAAGCTAATTTAAGATAAATTAATGACATCTCCGAACAGAAAAGGAGTGTGTGGGTGGGGGGGGGGGTGTTACATTTTGTAACTAAAATGGGAGAAGAAAATTCTTCTCATGAAAACTTCAGCTGCATAATCACAGATTATCCAGAGCTCTTCTATATTCAAGGGTTTTTTTTTTTTAAACCAGCCATCTTTTTTAACTTATGCTGACAGTGTGTATACGGTGCTGTGTAACAGTCTGAACACTGCTCTGAGAGTTTACCATGCTTTAAAGTCCTTTGAAAGGTTATGGTTTTGTGAGAATTTTCTATGATGTTTTCGGTGTCTCATTTTAAGTATGAGCAGCTTTAGAGCAGTTACGTTAACAGACCTGCCTCAGAAGTGCTTGTTTTATTCTTAGTATCTTGTTAGTGTGACACCTTACAGACACCCAAAGTCAAGACACGGTTCTGGGAACATCACATTCATCTTAGATAAGGCTAATGCAACAGCAAGAGAATGACTTTATCCTAAACTTGGCTACTGTCAAAATCTTTTTGCAAAGACAAGCTTAAATGTGTCTTTCTCAATTCTCTAAGATTCATATCCCTAATATATTCAGACAAATCACCATAACTTGGAGGGTACAATGCCAGCAGGAATTCAAACGTAATCGCTAACACCTAAAAAGTCGGTGCAGTGAGAGCTAAGCACTAAGAAAGCTCCTTTGCAAACACGCAAACTTAACTACTGGCCACTCCAGTGCAACTATCATTAAATAAAAGGTTCTTTGGCTGTAATATCAGCTTGATCCTTCCCTCCCCCCTTTTCCTAGCTACTGCAGGACTGGCATCTGGCCAGCAGAAGCGGCATAGTACCTTAGTGCCATCTACAGGCAATATTGACATCCTAATTTAGTGGCAAAAGACAAGCACCAATAAAATAAATTAGACAGCGCTGCATTTAAATCTTTATTAGCAAGGAATTATTAGACCTAAGAAAAACTAATGCTGGATTTGGTTGAAATATGAGTTTCTCAGCCTCCTAATCCTTCTTCATATGGTGTATTTCACAGTTTAAAATGAGTTATGACAGATCACTTATGTATTACTAAGATGAGAAAATATTTACAATGGGCTGACTTTTTCTACATAATTCAGATGTATTCAGAGAATGCATTCCTTTCGACAGTAAGCTTTGGCCATTTTTAAAATATGCAACAAACTGTCTATGAGATACCAACTTTAATCTGTTACAACAAAATCATTTGAGCTCAAAACAGAGGAAGACTTCCATATGGCTTAGTTATATCCTACCAACAAACCACGTGCCTCACAGATGAAGTAGCTTGGAAATTCTGCTGTCTTTGTTAGGGAAAAAAATTAACCCCTTTAGCAACAATAACTTAACAGTGTTCCAAATCAGCTTGAACTATGAAAGAAACTCAAGCCAACTCACTTTGAAATTTGAAATTGAATGTACATATCCTTTTAATCTTGTAACAGTCAAATTTTCTGAGTGAAATCTGGTATGTAAGGAAACAGATTTTCTTCTTCAATAACTTTTACATTTGGACAGTCAAGTACTGGGGAGAAAAAAAAAAGTTTTTTGTTTTTTGTTTTTTTTTAATTCACAAGCATGTGCATTTGCACAAATGCATACAGTCCTTTAACAATCAGTGTTCTTTAAAATGTAAAGTATCAGAGGCATTTTGCCGACGTATGGTTGAGCCCCAGGTAAATGATAAAGGGGTCAAGTTTTTTTGTTTGCTTTTGGTTTTTTGTTTGCTTTTGTTTTTTTGTTCCCCCCACAATATAACTAAGCTAAAATTAGACTGAAACAAAAAAACATACTGGCACTTTAATACTGGTTGACCGGGCACTTGTATGCAGTACTTATAGACCAGTAAAAGTGCTCGTTTACCTGTCTGGTGTGTAAGGGGCCCTTTGTCTTGAAGCCTCCTTGGGAACTGCACTCTGAGGCACTGAAGTGATCTGAACTAGTGGAAGAGCGTTTGGAAAGGGTGTCACAACCACCAACAAAGGTGTTGTCCAACGGGAGTTCCTGAATCACATGGTGCTTTTTCACTGAAACTGGAGTGTCAGGTTTGAGATGAAAAGCAGACTGTGGAGAGGCAGATTTGTAATGCTTGGCAAGATCAGGACTGTTAGGCTTAAAGGTTGTTGGTGGTGCTGTGCCCCAGTCAAATCTTCCTATACTTTGCTCCTCCAGCTCTGCTGGAAGGCTTATTGTCCCGTTGATAGGTTCATGAACAGCATCATCAGGTTTGGACTCCTCAATGGTCACAAAGTTCAAAAGAGAACTCTTCGGAGATTTCCTTTTCTTCCTTTTCTTTTTCTTGTTTTGCTTGTTCTCCTGATTGGGAGACATCCACTCAGCACCTTGCTTGCTCCTTTGGGCTGCTTTGAATCTGGATGCATGTCGACAGCGCACGAGAACTGTGACAAATATCACCACTATGACAACCATAGCACCTGCCACAATAGCAATCATGATCGTGAGATAGTCCTCATTTTGGTAGGGCTGGCTACCGTCCCCTATGTTCCGGTCCAAAGGTGTTTCCATAGTCCTGCGTATCAAGTCATAAATGTAAGAGGCATTTCCAGCAGTATCATTTACATACAAAAATACAAGCACAAGAGTATGCAAGGATTTGGGATAACCCAGATCACTTATGTTGACCACTAAACGATGCAGCCCCACATCATTAGGAGTTGGTTTTTCTTCCAGAGTGATATTACCTGTCACTGGGTCAATACGAAACAAACCTTTGTTATTTCCGCTTACGATCGTATACTTAAGTTCAGCGTTCATTCCAGTGTCTATATCCACAGCAAATACTTCTGCTACTACCGAACCTGGAATTGCTGAAAGTGGCACTAGCTTAAAAGAAGTATTGGAAGGTGGGTAGATGACAACGGGGCTGTTATCATTAACATCCATGACATTTATGGTTACTTTTGCTGTAGAAGAGCGAGGTGGTTGTCCTCCATCAATTGCTTTAACATCAAAGGTGTAGGAGCTCTGCTGTTCTCGATCAAAAGAAACATTGGACTTTATAACTCCAGAGAAAGGATCCAGCACAAAGTTTTCATTGTCATTCAGGATGGAAAGGGTCACCGCTTTATTTTCCCCGGCATCTGCATCAGTTACCGTTATCACCCCTACAGTGCTATACTTTGGTAAGTTCTCCGATACAAAAAATTGAAAGTGATTATGAGTAAATTTGGGACTGTTGTCATTTTCATCCAACACAGTAACAATTACAGCTGCTTGACTCTGCAAAGGAGGGGTACCATTGTCTCTCGCTGTAACAGTGAAAATGAAACGTTCTTGTTCTTCTCTGTCAAAAACTCTGGAGGCTGTCAAAACTCCTGTCTTTCGATCCAGATCGAAAAAGGAGGCATTAGGGCCAAGCTGATAAACAATGTCTGCATTTTTCCCACTGTCTTCATCTGTGGCACTAATAGTTGTTAAGTATAGACCACGACGGTTGTTTTCAGAAACTGACAGCTCAATTACAGGCTGGCTGAAAATCGGAGGGTTGTCATTTTCATCCTCCAGTTTAACTCTTACCAGGGCAGTCTGGTTCAAACTGGGCTTCCCAGAATCAGAAGCAACAATTTTAAAGCTGAATTCTTTGGTGCCCTCATAGTCCAACAAGGAAGAGGTCTCTAACAAATACTGGTTGTCATAAACTGCCTTCAAGTGAAAGGGGACCTCTCTCTCAATGAAACAGATCACTTTGCCATTCACATCAGTGTCCTTATCTGAAACTGTAATTAGGGCAATCTTTGTATTGACAGGATCTTTCTCAGATAAGTACACTGTACCATTGATGGGACTTATTATGTACCTGAGGTCTATATTAGGAGGGTTATCATTTACATCAGTGACATTGATGGTAACAGTTGCCCGAGCTGGAGTAGAGCTACCATCACTAGCCAGCACTGTCACTTTGTGAATAGCAGTCTCTTCTCGATCTAAGGACCTCTGCACTGTAATCAGCCCTGTGGTGTTGTTTAAAGCAAAAAATCTTTTGGTTGCAGGGGCAACTTGGGCACCAAAAATATATCTGATTTCTGCGTTGCTTCCTATATCTGCATCTGTAGCATGAAGCTGAATTACAGAAGTGCCTACAGGGGCATTCTCGGGTATGTGAACCTCTATTTGACTCTCTTTAAAAACTGGCCTATTATCATTGACATCACTTACTGTGACTTGCAGGATAGCTGTGCTGGATTTCTGGGGGGTACCTCCATCCTCCACTTTGATTTTCATCACATAGGTGTCCTTTTGCTCTCTATCCAAGTTCTGCTGCACAATCAGTTGAGGCCATTTCTCTCCTTCTGGAGTTTCTACAATATCCAGTCCAAAGACACTCTGTCCATTTAACAACTCGTAGTGCTGCACGCCGTTGAAACCTGTGTCAGGATCTGTGGCTGATGGGATTGGAAAACGACTGTTGATCAGAGTGTTTTCTGGTATGGAGATATTGATGACAGGGGATGGAAACATAGGTGCGTTGTCATTAGTATCCTTTACAATGATTTTTATTTTGATCAGCCTAAAAAAGTCATTGGGGAGAATCACCACCTCAAGTTCAAAGAAACACTCATTTTCTTCTGCATAGGAAGCTCCAGCACAGAGTTTTTCTCTGTCTATTCTGTTAGACGTCGTAAAGATCTCCCCAGTGGTACTGGACACTTTGACCAGAGGGGCATCTCCCGCTTTAGACACCAGTCTGTAGACAAGGCTGGCACTGGTCCCCGTGGCAGCATTGATGTGAGAAATGTTCAGATCCTTTGGTATGTTTCCTATGGGTACATTTTCAGGCAGCTCCTCTCTAATAGTGTAAATAAGTTCTTGAGCTATAGCAGAATCCAGCCTTAAACAGGCAATCAGAGCAGCCAACAGGTAAAAATCCCTCAGGTCCATGATAATGTTTTTACTCTCTTTTCCCAGATTTTAGGACTTAAAGGTTTCCACAGAGGGATGATGCGCGATTTGCAAGAGGAGGCATGCATGGACTGCAGGATGCATTACATCTCATTTCTTATGTGGAGACAGCACTGTCAACACAACCATACAGAACAGCATTATTGTTTTTTCTAAGGCACAACAAATCCATAATTTCCAACTACTACTTGTTTTTGCAATGCACACTTTACAGCAGTACATTTTCCTACTGCTCCCTTTCACAAGCAATCCCCCCGGATGAATGCACCAATATCCCGCTGGCTGCATTTGCACAGAGCAAGAATGGAAATAACTACTTTCAGGATTAAGGGCAGCTACAGTTTCGACACGTACTTTCTGAATAATTTCTTGGTACACCGTGTAATCCGTAACGTGCATTCCCCTTCCACCCTCCTCCACCCAGTCATTTCATTTGGTGCAAGTGAAAAACCTTCCTGTACTACTTCTGAATTCTGTGCTAACTGCTATGTCAGCTGCCAAATGCAATTTGTTGTTTGTTTCCATACACATTTTTTTTTATTTTTTTGCTCTTGCTACCCAGATCTTTTTTTCTTTTTCTTTTTCTTTTCTTTTTTTTTTTTTTTTTGCTCCTGCTCCTTGTGCCTTACATCCCCCTCTATTGCTATCGTACTGGGAAATAACCACCCGGACATGCTGCTGCTGCAGCAGTCGTCACTGGCTACTTCACATCCCTATTAACTGATGAGAGAATAACAGGACTTACAGTTTCTTACACTCTCAGCTCCACGTTTCCCCTCCAGATGTTGGATACTTCTCCTTATGTTTAAAGCCTTTAACTTTGTTTGTTTTTAGCTATAGCCTAAACAGGGGGCTAGAAATTCCAGATGCAACTTAGGGTCAGCCAGTATGTTTATGGTGGTGGCGGGGGGAGGAGGGAGAGATATTTTCTGATGCTGGGAGGAGGAAAAAAGGTGCAGCCTTTCACCATTGACACTGATCTCCCTTCAGGATGTTATTAGCAGCTGCCACACATAAATACTGCAGACTAATAATGCAGGGTAAAAAAAAAAAAAAAAAAAAAAAAAACAACTGACTTCTGCTTACATGCTCTGCTAACCGCGAATTACATGGGTGCAAGGCTCCCAGCATCTACAGTTTGGCGGCACCGGGCAGACTCTGAGCACTAATCTTATCTGCATTAAGCTGCACGGTAGCTGATGCCCGTGATTACTTCCAGCAGAGTGATGCAGGTAGGGATGCAGAGACAGCGAGTAGGTGAGCCTTAGCCACCAACATCAACTGAATCCGAAATACTGATTCTTTCCCTAGAAAAATATCTTGCGTGATTTTTTTTAATTTTTTTTTTTTAATGAAATGCACCACGGTGCATGGGTAACTTTGCACTTACGTTGGTTGTCTACCTTTGACGATCTGCTGCAGCTAAGCAGTGATCTGTTCGAGCAGATACAGCACAATGCATCTGGTAAACCACCAGTTTTGGAGAAATCAGCAGCAGCCAAACGCTTCCTCCTTGAGATATGTGTTGCTTCGGGGTGGCAAATTAGCAACTCCAAGGAACAAATTCACAGTTCTGCCGTTAGTCATCCTCTCCACGTTTCATTTCTATTAAGCGGCGATCCTTCGGGTGTTTAGCGTGCACGCAACAACACAAACAAACAGCAAGCAAAAATCCGGTGCACTTCTTTAGATCGGGGGTATTTTCCAGTCTGCACTGTACACAATTTCCATCCCTTTCTCACCAGTGCAGAGACAGCTATATTAAGTCTGTAAGTTCTTACTGGAAATGTTAGAGTTGGGCTGGCGGTGCTTCTCTCTCCCTCTTTATCTCTGGGGTGATAGTTGCCTCCCTTACAAAAAAGAAAAAAAAAAGAAAAAAAGAAAAAAAAGGAAAAAAAATCCTAAGAGGTTATTGCTTTAGTGATGGGAGGAAGCGACAGCGCTTTCCCTCCTCTTCTCCCTCCCAGTCTCTCTCTCACACACTCTCTCTCCTTCTCCTTCTCTCTCTCTCCGAACTGAAATTCTTGATATAACTCTCAATAAGCCCAGAGGGAGGGTGTGAGCGGCGCTAAGCCCCCCCTCCCGCCGCACCGCATTGGCCCGCCGCGGCAGGGGTGGTGGCTGGCGCAGCGCGGTCATGGCATTGGCCGCCGGGCACGTCGCTCCGGCGGGGCCGCGGCCGCGGCCGGGGCCGGGCGGGCGCAGCGGAGGGGGGCGGGCGCAGCGCGGCTCCGCGCCGAGCCGCGCGCGGGGTAGCCGGGTGGCGCGGTGCGGTGCGGCGCGGCGCGGCGCGGAGCAGCGGCGGGGCCTGGGAGGCAGCGGGGGAGAGCGGCGGGGCGCGGAGCGAGCCGCTGCCGCCGAGCGCGGAGCGCCGGGCGGGTTTGGGGGTGGCGGGGAGGGGGGGTTGCTGCCCCACCGCGGCGGCCTCCGGGGCGCGGGCGGGCGAAACGCGCAGCGGGGTTGCGAGGAGCGCAGTGATAATCAGGAAAAATCAGTGTTTGTGGGTTTGATTTTTTTTTTGTTTTGTTTTTTTTGAGGAGGGATATCTTCTGCCAGTGCTCGGCGCTCTTTGCGCGGGGGAGCGCGGAAGGGGCAGGAGGCGCGGTGCGGACAGCGCCGGCCGCTGGTGGCCGCGCAGCCTCCGCGGCCTGCCGCAGCGCGCCGGAGAAAATACCCTAGCGCGGCCCCCCTCAGCGTGTTTCGACTTTATATTTAATACATGCCTTTTCATCTATAATTCACATTACTCTGACTCCAGCCCTGTCTCGGCTCCCATTTACGCCTGCACACCTTTCTCCTTCCCCTTCCCGAAGGGTCAGCCGCAGATTTGCTGAAGGAAAGGGGAGCGCTGGTTGCTGCTTTGGTTTTCATCTGCTTAAACATTGCACTGGAAAGCATTCTTCACTGTGGTTTGATAAATAATAAAAGTGAGCATTTCTCCTTCCCCGTAAATGACACAGGTAAATTATCCAGCTAGCCGCAAAGAAGCATCACATGCCTGGAAGACAGTGTAATAAAATGCCAATGTATTATGATACGAGTGACCTCAAAAGTGTGACAAGAAGATGTTTATGGTGCATTATATATATAGTGCATTATACGTAGTGCATTTCTCAACGTTTTCAACAGCATGAATGAACCTTTATTTGACTGCTTTTATTGCTAGCTTTTCTCAGCTTGAACTTGAAAACCATATGACAGAGTACCTCTCTAATTTAGTATGCCCAGATATGTGGCCACACTAAGTAACTGCTGTTTCTAGTTAAGCTTTTCAAATATATATGCATACCAAAAACAAGGACAACATCAGTATTTGACTTTTTCTGTACGCAATACTGCAACTAGCCAATTTACACATTTTCAGTTGATAGCATTGGCCTGCTAGAGATCTGAGTTTCTACCTCGAGGATTTCACATTTTTTAGATGCAGGCTCCTACTTTTAAGAGTCCCATGTATGTATGCACACGTGGCACACTGTTAATTAAAGATGGAAGCTCATTGTATCTCTTATACGTCAGTAATTTTGCATGGCTTGGTTTCATGTGGCAGGTACTGATATACGCACATATCCTTGGCAGTCATACAGATGCAGACTCTATCGATATACTATAGGTATGTGAATGCTGCATTCCCATGATGTGTAAAGATTAAACATTCTTAGTTCTGCTTTGCTTTTGCATTTGTGTCCAAAAGTCTCTTATTACAGAGACACAAAGAAAAAATTGATCCCGGTTTTGATGACATCAAGTAATGGTAGCAAACGGAACTGAATCTAATAATAGTTTTAAGAAAAATGTTCATTATGTAATACAGGAAGGATGGCTACAGCCCCAGCGTTGAAAGTCAAGAAAGTGACAAGGAGGAGCAACCTTATTGCCAAAACACTTAAGAAGAAAAAAATCTGTGAATGAATTAAGAATGTAATTCTTTCGTGTTTTAAAATACAAAGCAGAACAGCCATTAATAAAGAAGATAATTAGAACTACCAGCATTTTGTGTAATGCAGTCTGCTTCTGAAATACTGTGTGTTTATGTATGCGTTAATAATGCACACATTTTTTCTGACACTAGTCATATCACAACAGTATGGCATCACAGACGCTTTATAGCCTCATTCTAGTAACATCACAGACATATAACATTCTTATTCTAATCACACCATAGTCATTTCAATGTCACATTGTAGTCACATCACATAGCCTGGTAATAATTATTTAACTTTATTGCTAAGCTGAATAGTTTTCTGTTTGCTCAGGGATGACTTTAACTTGTAGTCAGAACTGATTACCACATGCTCGTAAATGAGCTTTTCTCATGTACACAAGGTTAGCCTCATGAAAGGAAGAGAAATAATAAAATTTCATTGAACTAGTAGCTATTGAATTTAAACCCAACAAGTTCACAAGTCACAATAGTAAAACTTTTTTTGCTGTTTTCTGAAGTATTGTTAAAAAGCTGAAAATGTTTACTTGAAGATCTGTCATATTAATGCCTATATGCTTACTTCAAAATGCTGCAGTTCTTTAACTAATGATACATTATTAACCTCTTGGAAAAGATAGGTCTTCAGACTACAATGTTTGCACAATAGATTGTAAAACTGGGACTCAGAGTACCAAAGGGGTTAGATAGAACTGTCACAACTACCTTTAATCTTGGAAGAAAATTAATACAACCCTGAATTCTTGAGTAGCAATCAGAATTGCCTGGTACAGCGTTATACAGTCTCCGTAATTTGAGAAACTGCTCCAAAATGTCTCCAGTGTTCACTTGGGTAGCCATGTTTTCTCCTCCAATAAATGTTTATTCAGTTACTCTAATATTTGGGTAGACTATGGTATTTGGCCTTACTTTCTCCTCAAATGCCGCTATGTATGATTATTTGTACTATTCCTTAATGGTGTCCTATGTATACCATAACATTTTAAGTTCCTGTCTGTATATAACACTGGTCTCCTAACCATATCGTAACCTATTAGAATGGCTTCTGCATTATAGCATATTAACAATTCATCCACATCATTGCGTGTTATCTTCCCCTGCATATTATTATGTATCAAATTCTTTTCCAGATCATATTTGACTCAAATTCTAGCATGCTAGAAACTAACTCCAATTATTCTGTACTAGCTATAGTCAAATTGCACTAAATGGAATTGCTTACATTGTATCATACTGGCTACAGGCTCACACAATACATTATACATGAAACTGATTCACATTATGCTTAGCTAACTAAAGACTTTAATCTTGAGGTGTTGAGCATAAAATGCTATCATTCTTCACTGAACTGGCTCTGGTCACTTGATCATTTTGTACCTGGGATTGCCTCTTACAGCCTGTTATTATTAAAGCAAAATGGCTTTTCCTCTCCTACGGTTCTACCACATTCTGTAGTGAGCTGATTCATATTGTAATGAATGAGCTCTTCTACTTCATGCCATCACGCTGCAGCACTGGAGCCTGAGCTATACACCTATAGCATGTCCCCTTCATTCCGGTATGGTGCAAAAATACATCATAAACATTTCCCCATGTGTTTGAGTAACAGGTCATGTGCTTTATCAATCCTTACTGTTATCAGTGAAAGCCTTGTTTCTTTAACGCTGCATAAAACATTAGCAAGTGCAGCCGCAGTCCAGGCTTCAACAGGAAACAGTCAAGGCTAAGTTGCCAGTTTTGCCGAGATCTTGTAGGGTGTTCTTAATATTCCGCCTTAAATTGAGAGATGAGAGTTTTGGAGTTCACTGTAGCGGGTAAAAAGTGAGCTTTACCTCTGTTATGAATAGTATTTAACCCGTGCAGTAGATCATCTTTGTAGGTCAGACATTTCCCTTTGCTGTGCTCAGTCTAGCTCCTGTTACTCTGTGCCTGAGTGAGGCATCTGCCCCAATTCACATGATGATAATCTCCGGAAACCCCTGCATACGAAGTACTGGTGCTAAAAAGTGATGCTTGTCTCCTAATCATCAAAACCATAGGAATTTTATGAAGACAAAGGAGAAAGGTGCCGCAAAGGGTGGAAAAACATACAGAGAGGACTGTGGAGTCTCAGTGGTAACCTTTCATTTATATTCCAGGTTTCTCAATATCCATGTTTCTTTTGTCCAGATTTTATACACATGATGGTTTGAATTTTAGAGTTTTCTTCAGAGCTTCCTTCTGTCCTGGGCACCCAAATTGACCTGATAATGGAGTCTTTACTTAAACGAGTAGTTCAAATGAAGTCAGTAAAGATATTTTGTGTAATATAAACCATATGTAACTACAGTATTTTCAAAAGGCCAAGTAATTCAATTATAAATGATACTTAATTATTACATTCATCTTTAGAATTTAAAAATGTGTTTAATTGTTTTACAGAGTGGTTGTTAGAGCTCTGGGAATAGAGAAACACTTAAGCAAACAATTCAGGACTATTTTTAATTTGTACTTTTAAATAAACAGCAATAGCAAATTAATGATAAATAATTGAAGCCAACTGGGCTACTGAGATGGGGTAATAATTGCAGAATTGGGCCCTTTTAATGGGTCTTCCTTCATGAAAATAAACTCAGTCCCTGGATAATCAAATCACAAAAGGGGCAGGTGATGACCTTTATTCCGTTTGAATGGCACAACTAAATTTAACTGAATTTGCCATTTTTTTTTTGACTGACAAAGATTGCAAATGTCAGTTCATGGCTCTGAAGGGTCTACAAATGCACAAGCTGAAAACTGGCATTTTGCAGTGCCAGTGTTCAATCCCTGTCACTATACAATACAGCAAGGTGCTGCACTCCCATTAATTATTGCTCTTTATTTAAAGGCACAGATTAACATACAGACTCGAATTGTTTGTTCCCCCCCCCCCCCAACATGGTTCTAGTAACTATTTGGTAATAAAAATCAATTTGGAAATGGCAAAAAGAGAGTAATAAACAAGTACCTTTGAAAATGCAATTATTGGACCATTTAAAAAAATGTAATTGCATGTGGCACAAAAAGAAAAACTGTTTTATTCTTTGCTACTCTTATGTTTTCATTGCGAAGAAAGTAGCTGATGAATCAGAGTACAGAAGCAGATTCCAACCAGTGGGCTTTTGTGTAAGGTGAAAGTATTCCAAGACCTGCAAATAACCTGGTGCCTTATTGGTGTTTTATTGTTTAGAAGTGGGAGAAGGAAAAAAGACAGGAAAAAAGGGGGGGTCTAAAGGCTTTCAGACAAAACAATGTCTGAAGAAAGCTTTACTAAAGGATTTTCATTCCCTTCAAAAGGCTCCATCTAATTGATGTTGATACAACATTGACAGGATGTTGATACAATGTTATGCTGATACAACGTTGACAGGAGCAGGAGCAGAATGAGACCTTCTTCAAGCATTTATTTTGTTTTTTTTCTGCCTTGAACTTCTGACCTGGCCTTTATATAGATCAACTGAAAACAGAATACACTCAATTTAAATCAATATATATACTCTCGATAACTTGCGTTAGTGCCATTGACAACTTTATATTATCTTTGAATTTGAGTCTACTCTGATGTCAGCCACACCTTGCCATTTGCAAAAGGTTACTAAGGTAGTGAAACTCTATGTGCTCTTGAAAGAAAAAAAAAGCATATTTGATATATCTCAATTTTTTATATTACCGATAGGTGGATAGACAGATGACTAACTTCTGTTTTAAAACATTGTGTTGTTAGGATAGCTTCTTATTTTTAACACTTCTGCCATTCTTCTGCAAAAAATCTTTGCTCTTCACAGCATGAAGGGAAGGCATGTGTCTTCCTCCTATGTCCAGCGCTACCCTGACTTGACATACTACCACATTCTGGGGATTTATTCTGATTTAATTCTGGCTTTCGGGAGGCTAATTCTTCTCAGAGCTCCTCTTCATGTGAGAACCAGAACTGCACCAAGCCTCCATGCAGAGCTGAGCCTGAATAATAAGCGTTAATCCCGATGAAATCAACCTTATTACAGCAATGGGGCAAAATTACAGCTCTATGTTTGGTAAACAGTCTGGGAATAACCTAGATGTCACCAAATACCTTCACATTCATTTACCACTCGATATCCTTAAAATTATTTAGATACTGAAAAAGAGACAAAATCTAGAAGACTGTAAACCCACAATTTGACTTCTCCACAGATTTTCACTGCTTCATTCAGTGATTTATGGGCAAAGTTCCATAATGGGTAGAAGCTACTCAAAGGTCTTAGTAATGTGTTATCATGTGTATGGCAAATTATAATATAAGCAAAGCAAAAATATAGAGATAATGGGACAGTACTTTATCTTCATGGGAACTTAAAGGACATTCATAGTCAGAAAATAGTTCAGGGGAAAAATAAGATGGTGAATTTCCTTGATATCCCTTTTTTACTACTAATAAATCACTGCTTCTGCCTCCCACATTGACAAGCAGCAAATGTTTCAACACAAACTCTATCAAAGTTAGTCATTTGGTCTTCTGCCTTATCAATGTTTCTGTCGCTCTAAGGACGACATGCTTCAAGAAATAAGTAAGCACCTATCTATAGGGGCATCACTCAGTCATACTTAGACAATTATCACAGCAAAACACACCTCAGACTGATCAATAATTGCCTTCCTTGTCAAATTTCTGAATGTCACAAGAAACACCAAAGAAAGGGATCAGACCAGAGCAAAGCCTTGTCTAGACAGGTAGATTAGATTTCTTTTAGTCCTAACAGAGGTAGGACGGGGCCACAGTGATTCGCAGAAAAACCTAACAGAGTGCTGATCTCTCTCTGCCACACAGCTGGGCCTGGACACACTGGGATTCAGCAAGCAAGGAAAATTTGCCTCCTGAGGCAAATACATTAGAATGAGAAAGAAACAATATTGGAAATGACTTGCACTTGCCGTAGCGTTTTCTGGCAAAGTTTGTTCTGACGTATGCCAGAAAGTTGTTATTTTCAGGTGTATTTACAGGGATCAGTGCTTAGATTCCCTTTCATATCTCTGTCTTTCCCCCTTATCTTTCTAGAGCTGGGATAGACTGAAGGCCTTCTGCCTGATTAGTTTTCATCCATGCTTGCAAATCTCAGCCCTGTTATGAGGAGAGGATACTTGTTTCCAAGGTATGACATTTTGGAAATCAGTAACTGATTATTCAGAGTCCTATTAGATGTTCTTTTTCTATGCAGTATTATGTGTTTGTGATTATTAGTCGCTGAAGGGAGTACATTTGTAGAACAGGAAAATAAAGCTACAGATTTTCTTAGACTAAAGGTGCCGATGGAATGCATGTGATGCTAGGAGAAGATATAGGAAGGCATAATATAAAAATGATAAGTTTATCTCATGTCATGTAATTGGGAGGTCCTTTACTTCTAGGTGTTGCAAAGTACGTCAGTCACTGTAAAACCAGATCTGTGCTACCTATGCTATTATCATGCCAGTGAGGATTAATAATTACAAAGACTTTTTTTCCCACTGCTACACTACTGTCAATCCTCAAAAACACTTGTGCAATTTAGTGAACTTCACATATACCGAACTGAACACTCGTCGTTTCAAAACTGAACTTCAGCTGTTACTTGACTTAGTCACTGTTCAGTCTGGCTGAGAAATACAGGGAATCTTATGAGGAAGATTTTTCTTCCTGTAGCATGAGTGCCAGAAGACTTCAGGATGTGAAATGAGGGCAGCCAGTTGTATTGAGGACAATAATATGCTCTTCGTTACTGACGGTCGGTTCTTTTTTTTTTTTTTTTTGGTACTAAAACTATGGCAATCTTATTAACATGATTACATTTAAGTGAATGAAATAACTGTCTCTGCTAGCCCTAGAGATACATATTTTTCATAGACGGTGGAGCAGAAATCTTTCTTTGTACGCATACCTATGTAACTATGAGACAACCAATGGAGCTGTGAGGCTTGTTCAGTTTTCTTTCCCATTAAGTATTTGGCCTTGAAGCTAACTCTTTGAACATGAGTGAAAATCTCCTTTCAGTTGGCAAAAGTGTTTGTTATCCTGCTTTGATCTGAGTTTCATTGGCCTTGTGCATGTTTTGATGGGTCTGTGTCCTGTGCTTTCTCTATCATACAGCTATCCAAATCTTCCTCAGTTAGCCCCATCAGTCTCTTGGAAGTAGTTAAGGTAAAATGTCATAAAGTAAAAGTCAGAGGTAATTGTTTGGCTGTGATGGATCTATGGCTGGAGAGAAATCTCAGTTTTTTAGTTAAATGGATGTAAGCTTCCAATCAGGCTACAGAGGTTGAACCTATTTGGTTCTTTTTCAGAAATTCAGTTGTGTTTCAGTTTTCCCAAAAATAGAAACAATTTTTGATCCTGAACCAGAAATGTGCTCTGCCTGAACCTGGGCCTTCACACACATAGCTCTCATTTCAAAATCGGACCTTACATCTCATCATAGCACTAAGAGGAAGTAATATTGAAAAATTGTACCCTCTTCCCAAAAAGCAGACATCAGGCTCATATTCATAATTTTTACTTTATTTTTATTTTATGAAATTAGCATTACAAATGATTATGTCAGTGATCCCATATAGCGTAAAGCAGCCCTGATTTAAAATATACTGTCACAAATTCTGTTCTCATTAATACAGATATTACTCAGTCTGATGCAAAGTAGATCAAAATGTGGTTTTAGTCTCTTCAATATAATGCTGTAAGACCACTGAAAATATAGTTAATAAGAAAAAAAAAGAGCTTCAAAAGCCAAATCTAAAGAGATCTTAGCTGTCTAAAGTAAGACATAGACAAAATGTAGGCAGCTACCTCAAAATACAATCCCGAAAGTCTGGACTTAAATGTCATCAAACCATGGAGGAGGTTTAAATGCACAGGTTGCTTCAATTTGGAAGCTCAACTTCTGCTTTTGTGGCTGATCAAAACTAGTCTTGATATATCTGACCAACGTGTTTCTCAAGCCCTATCAGGATCTACAAATAAAATGCTTTCCCTCTTCTCACTGTTAAATAAATTACTGCATACCTACACAATCAAGCTTTATGCAGAACACAATACATTTTATTTTACCTTATTTTTAAATGCACTCATGAAAGCAGATAATGGTATTCTTTTAGTAAGGAAGGCACTTATTTAGTTTTTGTCTTTATAGACTCAAAACCACAACTCCCTTTTTCTGGAAGGATATCTTAACTGCCTCTCCTGATGACGCTGCTCACTTTGATAATACACATGATGTCCCCCCAGTGGGACAGGCCGTGTGTGTGCCCAGAATCTCTAGGCTAGTGATTAGAATGGGAGGGAGAAGTCTTGGCTTACATTCCCTTCTCCCTGAGCTGTTTATGTTCCTTTCATGAAGCAGTCACTGAATAAAATCCTGGGTAGTGTCAATAAGCCTAAGCCTCCAAGAATAGCCAATAGTTTTCAGGTTAAGATACTCTACTAGTGAATGGGAAAGATGAGTGTATTTGAATCACCAGAGACAGAGAGGGAAGTAACTCTCAGCTTTCCCATTTCCCAGGAGAATTGTCAGGGATTTCCGACTTGTAATTCAAGGGCTTATGGTGGTTCATTTACCACCTCTAACTGGTCTACAAAAGGTAATTAAAAAGCATACTGACTAATGATGGCTTTCAATTTCCTATATAGGTCTCTCTCATTCTTTAAGACAATGTGTAGGAAGGTGCAAATTGAGAAGTTGTTGAAAACATTGCTCCAAACACAGTGCAACTACATAAATCGCCACGGTAGTGGTAATTCCTTCTCCTTTGACTGATTTGAAAGAAAAGAGTAGCCTCAAATTCATTTTTAAAGGCACATGCTCTGAAACAAACGTTTAAGTTTTCCCATGCTTTCCAGAGACAACCAAGATGCTCATGTAGCGGACAGACATCTAGAGCATACACATTCCAACAATTAAGTCCTTCCTGGAACTCAACCTAAGCAAATTTCTAACTCAAGTCCCAGAAAAATTACCCACACACTTTTCAAAACTTTATCTTCTATGAACTGTGGTATACAGAGGAACAGGGGAAGTTTCTACTCTTTTTTATCAGAGAAATGTCAGAGAATGTCTTCATTATCCTGACTTTAAAACAACAAAAAAAAAAAAAAATCAGAATTATAGAGTAATTAATCCTCCTTGAAGACATTTACATCTAAATAGCAGTAACTGATCTAATGAACTCAAATTTACTGTGCTACAATGAATGTAGATCACAGAACAAAGAACAGTTGGAAAAAAAGATTAATATTTATACAGTGTCATTTTTAAACAAAGCCATCCAGAATAATTAAGTGTGTGCGTGTAGAAGAAGGGGGTTTAAATAGTTAAGATGCATTCCTATGGTACATTTTATACCTTAGTATTCAATGAAAGCTCTTTTAATTGCATTTTAAAGAGCAGTCCCTTCTGTTGAAAGAAAAGTGCAAGATTTTCTTTTAGTTTCACAGATGAATATAGGACCTCTTCTTGTGTTCACTGAAACTGCTGAAATCGTGGCCAATGACGTCAAGAGAGCAGGATTAGGCTCAAACAATAGTTGTCAAATGTATTTGGTTCAATTTGCAGCTATTTCTTATAAGTGCCCGCAAATCTAAACGCAGTAAACAGTGTCATCTAGAGGATATTTTTAAGTACTGCATGTCATTGACAAGCCAACATCTCTTCTACAAAGATTTTGACAAGCAAAATGAGAGCGTGAAGCTAGACAGTTGCCATAGTAATTATCTAAAAAAAAAAAAAGTATTATTGAATATGCTCTGCTTTTGGAACACCAGAAAGCCTAATACACTGTCACAACAAAATGCTTGGATGCCTTAAGGCTGTTAATTCAATGACAGTCATTTAAAGAAATTAAACTAACATCCACTATTGCTGTGAATCTCTGGCTTGGTTCAATTAAGGTGACACAATATTATGTAAAATCGCTGTAATGAAAAAAAAAAAGAAATAATTTGTAATATCATGTTGTTTTGACCAGTGCATATTTAAATAATTAGCTTCAGTTATTTGTACTTAATATAATGTAATTCAAATTGCCTTAAAAATGTATTAAAAGTATTTAAAAAAACCTAAAAAAGCAAAAAAAAAAAAAAAAAGTTGTTAAAATTTTATCCCTGCACAGTTTTTTTGCCAAATGTTGTAAACGTGCACAGATGAAGAATAGCAGTAGCATATGCAATTTTCAAACATATTTGTATGTGGAACAAACAAAGATATTATTGGCTACCTAATCATGGTCATTCATTCCTTTTGGAGAGATTAACTTCATTATTTTTCTGTCACAGATTTTTTCATTAACATGTACTAGATGCTGCTTCCAAAGATTTGATTCCTTTGAAAGAACTCATCAAACAATAGTAGCAGTACTATGGTAAGAAGCTATCTCTTTAAAAGGATTTAAAAGAGAGGTAATTTATGGATCTCTTCCTACACTGACAGCTTGAAATTACTAAGAGGTTTCTATTTCCAGCCTTAGATGCAGTGAGTAGCAACAATTAACACCTTCCCACCCCAAACCACGACTTATGAAGATTTGCCTCCCCCCTCCTTTTTTTATAATTTACTGCTGCCTTTTTCTGTGCTAAAATTTTTACTAAATCTTTTCTCTCCATATATAATGTGTGTGTGTGTGTGTGTATGTGTGTGTTTTTGTGTGTGTGTGTATATGTGTATATATGTATACAGATATGTGTATTTTATATGTATACAGATATGTGTATATATATATAAAAATAACAGAATGCCAGGAGAAGTGTTATTGTTTGCCTTAACTGAAGCTGTTTTTCTTTCTAGACCACCAACAGGTCCACATCCTGCAATCCTCAGCTATACCTGCTTTGCCAAAAGAAGTACTTACAAATTTTATGTGCCTCTCCTCTCCTCCCTATCACAGTTTTTTATGATTCTGCAGGAATTTAAATTATCTAAGGCTGTGTCTAATTTCAGTCATGGGTCAGGCAAGGGTGCAATCTGTAAAGAACTGGAGTGCAATGGATCCATTAGAATATAAGCTACTATCTGTTTTACAAATGAGCTGCATTAAAAACATACCATTGGTTAATGAGGCTATAATGTAATTAAATGAATTAAAAATTGTAATATGAAATAAAATCAAACAAGACAGTTACATGATACAGGAATTTAATTATAACAAAGTTTCAGTAAAGCTGTCAAGTTAACTAGTTTCAGATAAAATCTTTGACAAAGTAATACTGGCTAAAAAGCCATTTTCCTTTTATAAATCTGTTATAATTAAAATGACCATCCATTAGGGGGGTCAACATCACTTGCATTCAACAATAAGCTTCCATTTATATAGGCAAAAACTGCAGGAGTAATGATAGTATTAGAATGGTGACTGGTGAGTAATTAAAAACAATATTGCATCCAGTGCCTTATTGCCTGACAAGAAAAGTTGCAAACAACTGCTGCAGGAATGAAGCTAGATGAAAGAGGATGACAGTGAGGTGATGCTTTCCTCTTTTAGTCACTACGCAAATTGACTTACAAAATGGTTTAAATCATTATTTTTTTTTACCTTTTAGTTATCTTGTTTGTTTAAACTGTAGGCTAGCAGGACAGGCACTCCATCTCATAAAGTGACAAGGACAGTCACTAGGACTGTGATCTCTTTTGAGGACAATGGGCATGGATCTCAGAGTAGTAATTATAATATGGTAATCTCACAGTAATTATAATAATGAAAAATGCTAGTACTGCTGTTGAAAAACCTGATGATTTGATCGGAAGACTTTGCTCTCTTAGCTAAGGAAGAGACCATAGACCCAATGGTGTGGCCAACTATGAGGGACAAAGGCTGAGTGGGCTGGGGTGTATGTTGCTGGGAAAAACAAAGCATACAGAGCTTCTTATGGAAGAGACAGTAACCACAGCCATGCAGGGACAAGTGCTTCATCAGGCAGAAAACTGCAGGGTTTGAATGGTTGCTTGGGTAAATGTGTTTACAAGAAGAAAATGAAAAGGTTCCCACAGATGTACAGAAGCTTCCTTATTCCATCCTGTCACTCTCTCGTGCAAGCTCTCTCTTTCTCTCTCTCTCTCTCTCTCTCTCTCTCTCTCTCTCTCTCTCTTTTTCCACATTAAAGAACACTGTGAGACTATCTGCTCTTTGTGCAAAACTCAGGAGGTAGCATATTGTGATACAGGGTAAGCTTCTTCACATTACTACTTCTAACATGATCACTAATGTTTCTACATCTCCAGAGGGTTTTGGTGTAGGAAGACAGTTGCTCTAGCAGGGTGTCTGGAGGAAAAGTGTGAACTCTAATGAAAGAAGTGAAAAAAGCAAGCAGCTGGGCCTCCTATCTCGAGATAGCTGGGGAAATGGAAATGGTCCATAGAAGCCAGATAGGAAAATGTGATCCCTTACATTTTTTTTTTCTTTTTTAATAGTAAAGTAATGCTTTATGCAATTCAGCTTTAGGGATTTTATACCTTTAAGAAGCTCTAGGCCAGAAAAGACAAGGGAGTATTCTGAACAGAAAGGGCAGTAGTCAGGAAGGCCAAGAATGAAACAAAAACAAATGAAACAGCAAGATAAATTAGGAAACAAGAAGACAGATCAGCATCTTTATAAATTTGGTATGATTAAAAACAAGATTTTTGATTATTGGTTACACAGTCATACTTTCCAGCTTACTTGCTAATTTGATACAAAATATATTGTATTTAATATGTGCTGATAGTTGATAATATCACAGTGAAGTTGTACGGTTGTCAGTGAACTAAAGCTGTGGCCTCTTGTGTGCTTAGAGCACAATGTGGTCCTGTGTTAAAAACGCTAGCAGAGCATCTCAGAGTCTCCCCACCAAATAGTTTCAGAGCTTGCAAAAATGGTTTCTATGTTCAGTGGAAAAGGTCACACAAACACAGTTGCCGTAAGTGTGAAACATTGTAAAAGTCTGCATGTAACTAGGTTCATGAAACTTTTGCCCAAACTGAGAGTTGTTAACTTATTACTAATCAATATATGCATCAAATAGGGAGGGCAGTATCCATAAATTATCTGTGCACCCCTGTGCTTAGGTGTCCCATAGTCCTCTTCAGTGCTGCCTTGTTACATGCAGTGTAGGAGCGGGGTTTTTATTCGTGGAGGTTTTGTTTGCTGAAGGACAGCCAGGAGTTTCCATTTCCACAAGCAGATATCAGTTTTTCATGAAATAATTTTTAGGAGAGACACGATGCCATTTAAAAAATGTAGGAAGGAACATCTCTGACAAATCTCACTTTTGCCTGCTACAGTTTCAACAACAAACACTTCTTGCTCCTGTTTTTAGTTGTTCAGTAATAGCTAATTACATGCTATATTGAAAATCCTCCATTGCACCAACGAACAGCTGAGAAACAGCAAGAGTTTATGAAGCAAATACCTGCCCTTGCAAACCAATTTATGCAACTGGGAAGCTGTGTTGCAGACAGCAATAAAGATGAGAGTAAAGAAGATAGTGAGGATGAGCTTTAGCTGATGGTGTGGGAGGATTGCTGCTAGTACCATCTATTAAAAGTGAATTCCTGGTATTGGACTAGATAATCGTGTTGAACTGATAGGATAGCATGACCAGCAATGGCAGGAATATATTTGCTGAAAATGTACGTCAAGGTTGCCTAAGCTGCGGAGACATCATACCAATATAAGATTTCCTTGTCTGTAAAAATGCATTTTGTCATAACGATCTGGAAGCTTACTGTTTCTGACTGCTCCTGATCAGTTTTAAGTCTATCTGAAACTGCTGCTATGTCGTGCGTGCACTGGCAACAACAAAAATGTTGGTCTGTCTAGAAGGAGAGGCAGGAGGACTGGCATCATTATTTGAGGAGCCTGAAGATATTCTGCATATTCTCCAATGACAACTTCAGAAGCAGCTCGTCCAGAACCAGCTTCTTTGTTTTCTTTGAGGAAAACATCAAAAAGTTTGATTTGATGTTTTTAGGTGTTGGCAGAGGATTCTATTTTAGGAATCCTTTGCACAATTACAAGCTTATGACTACAACAGTGCATGCATTTCTGGTATTTGGAGAGGCAATATTAGGGCATATATATGGAGACTGCTCTACAGATGTTCTCTGTGCATCAATAATTTTCAAACACTTTACATATTATGAAGATGCATATTTGGACTTAAAGGCCTATGCTGGCTTTTTGGATATGAGGAGCTCTGCTGTGTGTGCGTACTATCTTTAGTTACCTAAGACTTGGACAAACCGACGCTCTGTCTATACTTGGCCAAAGGCTGCTTGTTCCAGCATGTCTTCAGGTCCTCATCCCTGCTCATCTATTTAAGGGTCCTTGTTGAAGTACTCTGGCTCCCATCTAATCTATGTGCCCATATTGCTTTTACGAAGATTGCTTTTACGAAGTGCAGAGGAAGGAAAAAGACTGGAGAAGTTAATCTCTCTTTGGCATGGAGCTGAGATGCAGGTAACCCACGTACCCAGACTTGAGAGTTTGGACTCACTTATAATTCCTCAGTCTTGATGTAGTTACACTGTCTGTGACAGAAGTAATGAAGTTTTATAACTATTTATTGAAATGAATATTTTTCTTTCATGAAGAAATATAGACAGATATAGCTCCCTGGCTTGGCAGATGACGATTCCTGAAATTAGGAGTCACAGGTATTTCAGTGGTAATCTAGACTGGAAATACTCTAGATCAATATTCCCAAATTCTAGTGGGATTCTGCTTCCAAACAGCAGATTCAAAATTAAGTCATAAATATCATGATCTTCTGCATGGGCTATCTGAAAAATGCAAAGTCTTTATATAGCTGGACGCATATTATTGGCTGAAGGAGGCCCTTGTGAAACTTTCCTCTGTCTTCATGCAGTAACAAGCAATGACAAGAACAATTCTGTGAGAGAGCAAAAGAACAAAAATAAAGCAATCTGAAAAAAGGTTACTTAGTGATGCATCCTGTATCACTCCAGGGGGATGGTCTTTGCCACACATATTTACATGTTATGAATAGAGCTTATTGAAAAACAGAAACAATTGTGCAAAACCAAAAAAGTAAATAAATGATATATTACAGTTTGCCAGTGTTGCAGAGATCAAACAAGGAAAAAAAACCTATAAGCAAAAATACAGGTACTTTTTAAAAGTAGTTGCTTTGGGAAAAGTATTTTTAAAAAGTTAACTTGCCTTATTCATCCTTTTTCTTCCTACCCCATTTTTGCCACTAGGTTCAGTACCAGTAATAGTGATATTAATGTTTGTATTTATTTTTATATTTACATTTTCTTTTTTTCTATTTGTAACTCTGCAGCTGGGAACGTTACAGAATGGTGAAAGGCGAAATTCTGTAACTTGTAAAATTGAATGTTGGTTAAAGTGCCAGACTGGAAAAGTTACATGGTTTAGTATTTCTTATGGTACTTTCATAATTTTTTAAAAGCTGAGGATCTAGAAATGTGGAAAAGGTGGAAAAAATCCTTCAAGATTGCTTATTTTATCTCATTAAATTGCAATCTGTAAGAAAATAAAAAAGATAAATTAGGGAAATGTCAACAATCAAATTAGTTACTGTCTCCAAATCTTTTGAGGCTTATACTTGAAAAAATCTATAGCTGTAACAATTGTCTTTCCATTCTTTTGATTTCTTTGTGTAGAAAAATTTGCCTCCTTTGACATCTCCCTTTCTCCCATTTGTGGTCCACTTCTTTTCTGGCAGACTGCTACAGACCTCATTCCAAACTGGTGGCAGCGTGCTTTTTATCCTTTCCTGTCTGGCACATCACGTTCAAATGATAAAAAGCTTGTCATGTGAATATGTTCACTGAGTTCTGCGAAAACCTAGGCACCATACATATTAATTTTCCTCATAGATTGATTGGTGCCACGCTGTAAGTTACAGGTTTCAAAGTTTCTTATGAGGTACGCTTCATAGCACAGCATCATAGCGCTGTCCAAGATGTATTGCACAGCTTTTTATAATTCCATTTTATCTCGGCATTTTATCAGGTATAATGCCTAGCATTTTTAACAGCAAACTCTTGCTGGGAACATTTCACAGCATAAACTTGGATGCACGTGAAAATATATAGAGATGGCAGGGCACCAATGAGGCAAGAGGCAGAGAATATTGTTAACCTCCAACATTCTCAACACTCCTTGCAGAACTCTATTTATTTTATAGTGGGATTTGTACATGTCTTCAGAGGATAACAAAATGGAATTTAAAGCACAGAAAGTGTCGTATTTTGGCTCTAATATTACAAGGCAGAGACACCTTGCTGTTTGTTCCAGTGTAGATAACTATGTTCTTTTATCACCTGAGAAGGAATCCTTCCGAGCAGTAGTCATCCTCAGTGCCTTCCCAGTCTGCTGCTCCTAAACAGGCAAGTTCTCTGCTTCCCGGCTACCTATGTGAATGACATTTAACAGTGCAAGAAACGTGGGAGAAGTGTGCATATGATTATTTGCTTGTCCTCTGATAATCTCTTCAGTTCTTTCCGCCTTCCCTACCATTCGCCACCCTGTCACTGTGACTCGTTCAGCAGCCTGTGTTGGTTGTGCGCTCACACTTTGCGTGCATGGTATGTTTTGTTGAAAGGCTGCACTGGACAGCAAGGTCAAAAGCTGCTGCTTTGTTTTGTCCTGGATTTTGCGCTCTGAAGGGAGGGAGGGGGAGACTGTGCTCTCTCTGAGAGGGAGTTGAAACGCTTGGCTGGGAAAACCTCCTGCAAGCGCCGGGGCAGAGCAGGTGGGGAGCCTGCAGCTGGGGTGTGAGCTGGCGAGAAGCAGAGAGCACATACACAGAGGTGACAGAAGGGGAACTTTCTGGGTGATTCGCAGGGACTTTGCCACAATCCATGAAGCCGGTGAAAACTGCTGGATGGAGAACAAGGTCAGAAGGAAGGAAGGACACAGTGTGGAGGGGGAAGATTTATTTTCAGATCTTTTAAGCTGCTTCACCCACAAGATCTTAGTTTTCTCTATTTTAAAGGTTACCTTATTATACTCTATGCTATAATAGGCAATTATTTTTCAGATTCAAAGCCCTGCTTTGTGTTTTTAGTATGATGTAAGGAAGGAAAAATGAAGGTGTATCTACCTCACGGCTCTGGCTGACTCGGTATCACCTCACACCAGCAATTTGCACCATGAACACCTTCTCGGTTACAGGAAAACAAGAAAAAACTTTCTACATGGCCAGCCTCTGTCCAGAAGAACTGAGGTGGAAAAAGACTTGCTGCCAGTACCGTGTCCCAAAACAGAAAAGGGGATATGAAGGTAACAGCTCTGAACTGGGTGTAGGAGAGAGCATTTCTTTTCTATTGCTAAGTCAGCTGCTGCTGGGAGCTTATTAACCTCCACGTAGGGCCATTGAGGAATGAATTCCTATCAGTTTACAAAGCATAGAAAATGGTATAAGGCAGAAGATGGAAAAAGACATGAGAGGGCAAGCTGAAAGCAGTCTGAAGGGCATCTCTTTTTATAAGCCTGTCCAGCATGGGCTTCTGTAATAGCAGGCTACAGAACTCAGGTTTTGTAAATAACTCAGTGCTACCCCATTGGAGTAAATACACGGTATACTCGGTGTAGATTTTAAAAACCTTACCCCCATTCCCTTCCTTCTCATACATACATGCTCTCAAACACAGACACCTATATATGCTAATAGTCTGCCTAAATATGGTAATAGACTGAAATTAAGGTCATGTAAATTTTATCTAAATGTTGCTAATTGCTGTTGGAAAGAGTTAGAAATGTAAATAGAAGTGCAAATACCATTGAAAGAACAGGAGAAAATCAGTTACTAGTCACAAAAATGGGCCTAATTGATAGAAAAGGAAAACACTGCCTTTCAGATAGATTTCTCTAAACTCGGTCCCTCCCAAAGTTAAGTATGGCCAGTTAGATAATGACTATGCTAATATTACTCCAATTTGAACGTGATGCTTGTATTGGTGGAGGAAATCAAATGGGGCATAATTGCAGAAGCTTAGACAAAAGAGACAGAATTGGGTCCACGCTGATACATCCTTCTGAAAAGTCCTCAATGGATGGATAATCTATTCCATTGCAAGTTAGGGCTTTTGATGCAGTGCTATGCGTCAGCTTGCTGTGTATACCTGGCTGAGGTGCTTACCTTCCAGGCCTCAACACTTTTTTATACAGCCCCTTCTTTGCCACTCTTTTCTCTTTGCAATACGTGGGTTTGTAACAGCTTCCTCAGGGAAACAAATCAGATGACTCAACGCATGAAGGATTTCTTCCGCTTGACAGTGACAGGCCTCAAAAGGACTCAGAAGGACTTTTCTACTGCCTGACAGTGGACTGAATAGACTGTTGCCATGATCTCTGAGGCTACAGAGAAGAACAGCTAGATGGCAGATGCAGCTACTGAAGCTATAAACAGATTATTGTGAACAGACATCAGTTAGCACTGCTCAGCAGTCTTAATCAGCTTCTATACTGCAACCTGCACAGGTTTCTCCCTCCACTGAGTATAGCAAAAATAATGGTTTATTGTATCCAAGAACTGGACCCTGAAATTCAAGCAGGAACATTCTACAAAGTCTTATAACCCTCAGATTTCCAGGAACATAGCTAGGAAGAAAGTCCACAGGTTCATGAGGCTACAGAACTGGTTGTGCATGTATGTCCTTTGGCAATTTCTGTGCATCAAATTTATTGTAAATTTAAGTCTTTTTCCCCTATGTTTAAGTTTTTAATGCTATAGTTATTTCAGATTATCTTAATTTTTTTCAGACACATTATTCTACATTTCCATTTCTTATACTTTAGAAAGGCTACTTTTTTGAAAGGCTTTGCTGAAACATTAAAAGTAAAACTTTCAGAAAGTGTTATTACATAAGACGTAAAATAGTGCAAGTGCAGTTTGATAAAAATGAAGATAAAAATAAGAAAAAGAAGCTCCTTTCTTCTACACTGAAAAACAAGATAACCCTTATGATTTTTTTCAGTGTTTTGGAGAAGTCTCTCACCTCTGTCAACTAAGCCATGGTGACGCTTTCACAGATAACATGAAAACATGTTATCACTGAGTAATTCCCGACCTTATTCAAAGATCTCTCTCTCTTTAGCCATCAAAAAGCTCTGTGCGCTGTTGGGCAACACCCTCAGTGCTGACAATACTTTGTTGCTGGGGAGCTGAACCTCCAGCACAACAGTTGGTAGCTACTGCTCAATAGCAACTAAAGGTGACAGGTTTCTGGAAGACATTGTCTGCAAGCTTCTTAACTCTCTGGAGAATGCTGAGTTGGGTTGAGACACCCAGAATCTTAAATAGTCTTTTTTATCCTCTGGTTCTGCAGTTATTACTGGTCCATCTGGCTCTGAAGCATAATCTTTTTCCACCTAACAGTGCTTGCTTCATGAACATCAAAATGGCACTTTAAAAAGTGAATATGACCCAAGCAGCAGTCACGTTCTCCTCCACAGTTCCACGCTCTTGTTGCGAAAACTATTATTACTGTTATTAGCTTTCTAAAAATCTTTCTATTAGCAATCTAACCTTATTAGCTAAATAATATTATTCAGTGGCAAGTTCTCCACTACATCTCCACTAACATTTGCACATTTAATATGGATTTCTTCCATGTGGATAGTCTGGCAGGTGGGCAAAAAAGACCTGAATGGAGGTCAAAAAGGAAGTTTGATAAAGTGACCCCTTTTCCCCCAGATATTTAGCCAATGAGGATGTAAAATAAAAGGCATATTTGTAGGGGCATGACAGAATGTATATAACCCTCTGCAGAGCTGGCTGTTTATCTACTAGATTATATAGTATACTGCATTTTGGTCAAAAATAGGTGCACACCTGCAGAGGCAATGGAAGAAAAATATGCCATTTAAAGAAAGAAAGTAGGAAGGAACAGACTTGGGTATGGGCTACCAGGAATTATTGCATAGCACAAAGCCCACTTTCTCTGTGATATGCTCAGGAAAGAAGGGGTAAGGAGCTACACTTCAGATAAATTTAGAGGTCCATGATTTGTGCCTTGGTCATCCTGTGAAAGCACCTACTGTTTCACAGAATCAAACCTTCTGCAGGCATATGAGAATTCAATTGACAGTATCCAGTTGAGGCCTTTCAGGCACCAAATACCAAGCCAATGTGTTAAAACAATCAATTGAAGGACTAGCAGCATCTAAAATTATAATGCAACACAGGGATTGAGCAAGAAATACCGAAGTTTTTTCTAAAGTCTCTGATGAGACTCTGCTGGACTCAGATGGGACTGTTTTACTAGAAAATCTTTAACTGTCGAATCTCAAATGTTCTAATGTTTTGTCTCCAGTCTTTGTCTTCATACCTCATAAATAGTTGAAGAATTCTTTAATTTTGCAACTGTTGTTGTAATTAGCAAGCTAAACGACTTCTGCTTTTGAAACCATGAATCAGAGCTAACTGCCTAATGCTACTGCAGTAAACATGCTTTATTGACATCTTAAACTCTTTCATTGTGAGATATCCTTTTCTCTCCTTGCATACACCTCTGTTAACAATAATCCAATGTCCTTACCTAAATAAATGGCTCATCAAGAAGGTCTTAAGCTGAGACGGTGATCAGTGTTTTTGAAAGCTATTTTGCTTACACATTTGTTTGTGTATTAAGGGCCTAATTTTGCTTTCCTCTTTTCTGAAACTCTGTCTGTGTTGCAGACTGGAACTTTACAAGATATCTTCCTGCATTCAGGCAGGTTAAAAACAAAGGTAATCAAAATCAGATGCAGACCATTTCTCGCATCTCTGATATTGTTTTCCACTACAGTACTGAACTGTTATGCAAAGTTTATAAAAAGAGAAAGTCTGCTTCATTTCACCTCTATGTGATTGCATTTCATTAGTAGTTGAACTGATTCCTTTGTTCATAAAGGAGTTTGGATTCTTTGATATGAATGAATCATAGATAAAAGTTGCTGCTGCTGCTGCTGCTGTTGTTGTTACAAAACGAAATACATTCCTGGTGAAACTTCATTGGTTTTTATCATATTTCACCAGGGTGAATTTAGTTTAATACTTCAAAACCAGTATTACCTAGAGCCTGGAAATAAAATATTTCAATGTTTACAAATACTTTGTGCCTGTCACTGCTAAAGAGGAAGCATGTTCTGCACAGCTAGGACATTTCACTTTTGTCTTTTATGTGGATGTGAGGCCATTGCCAATGGATAATACCTTGAATTTGCTTCTCTAAGGTACCTAGCTACAGTTATAGTATAGTTATGTGTTTAAATTCGTATGCTGTGCTGGATATAAATGCAGCAAGATTTCTTTCTTTCCCAGATCATCAGGGAGATTGCCTGGGACACGGAGAAGAATTTAAGTACAGTAATACCTAATTTCTGAGAGCTCTATAGCCAAATTATATTTTCTTCTTTTGCAATGAATGGGGAAAGTAAGATTTTTGAATATAAAACTCACAGAAACTTGCAAGCTGAACATGGAGCCACATGAATTAATCAAGCTCTTTGAAAATGCTAGGGAAGTAGGACCTCAACACCTTCCTCAAGAAGAGATAATTATTCCTCTGACAAAGGAATCCTCTGATGTACATAAGAGCCTGAGACACCTCTTTTGCACACTGCCACCCAAAAACTAGCAAATGAATATCGAACAACAAGAAAGCCTTCAGGAAAGTCCCAGCCACTCTCAGTATGGTAAATAGAGTACTTATCTCAAAGCAGGACGGTGTTGAATTTCAGGATTCAGCCCTCCGTTTCTCTATCCTAGAAGACTACTGAGGATAAGATAGATATGCCTTTTGGGTGGCGTTGTTCAAACATATGAGAAGCCTGACCAGAGTGCAAGTCCCTAGTGAGAACCGTCCAACAGCCTTTCCAGGGCTTTGGCATAAAGCTATTTGGTAGCATCAGGATCTCTCTTACAAAGCTCGTACAGGCAGCAGCAGGTCTTCAGGTGCTTGCAGATGCAGGTGGCAGTTCAGCTGGGGATCTGAGCGGAACAATAAAGTTATGGTGTCAGAGCTCGATGTATAATCATGCCCTTTGTAGTTTAGCATGCCAGTAACACTGTCGCTGTATCCTCCTCAGGCTGTTCCAGGACAGCAGTGTGCTTATGGCAGATCACTAGCACAAGACTTAGCTATTTGTGGGGAGTTCTGTAGCATCTTGGACTACATTTACTCCTAAAGCTTCCAGCTTCCATGAGCATCCAGTGCAAGCCTGTTGTCCTGTTGTTAGCCTTACACATCAGATTATGGACAACCCCATTTTATTCTTACTAAAGAGACGAAAAGATGCTTATCTTAACTCTGAATAGCTGATTGTGGTCAAAGCAGTATTGACAATAACAATTTCTTACGCTCTTCCTGTTTTATCTGTATTTAAGCAGATTGAAGATGAAATTTAAAGAGATAGATCAGTGTAGGAGACTCAGAAGTCCATGTAGCTTGTTGAAAGATCATGAGGACATATGTAGCAATATTTATGAAATGAGTAATATCTTCAGGAACAAAACTTTCCCTTCTGGTAAAAGCCATTCTTGTTTTCCTATTGGCTTCCATGAGCTGTCAGATAGATAAATTAAAAATACACAAACATTTTAGAATAGAAGGCATATTCTTAGTAAGACTTATGCTGCTCTTAGTTCCATCTGTCTTCTCAAAGTGACTTAGGTTTTTTCTTCACCTGAAACACATCAGAATGAACAACAGCAAAAAAGACAACAAGAAAGAAAATAAAATATGAACGAGGAAGAGTTGTAATACCTCTGCAGAAACAAGCATTTCAATTAATTTATGAAGCAATTTGGGATCCCTGTAAAATTCTGTGTTTTATGAAATCAATAATTATCATTGCTGTAAGTTGCAATATAATTTCTAAATGCCTGAAGAAAATACAATGTGGAAATTTCATTAAGAAACAAAACTATTTAAATGTTCAGTCTGGACAAGTTGTCCCAGCTTGTGCCTTTCTTGTTTAAAATCTATGTGGAGGAAATGTCAGTGCTGAAGGAGTCAAAGAATGTGCATTTATGCAGATTTTGTATTTATTACTATACAAATATTCAGACATTTAAATGGCAAAGAGCTATAGGAAAAAATGTACCAAATTTACTTCTCATAAAATGGTATGTTGAGCTCAGTGAAACTGCTAAGTGTAAATAGCGTCAGAATTTCATTCCATGCCTTTGTCTTTGGATATCACCAGCAGTGAAATTGATTTCTTTTTTAAATCTTGAGGGACCTTTCCAGCGTTAGACAGAACTATTAGATAGATCAACAAGAAGCTGCAAATGGGATTTTTCTGTAGCTTTGGTGTTATTGAAAATGGGACATAACTGCCAAAACTATTGCTTGTGTTGTAGAACAGATTCTCTGCTGATGTAAAGTGACATAATTCCATTGACTTCAATGACGTTACACCAATTTATGCCAGGAGAAAATGTAACTCTTTATCCATTTATCTATAAGCTGGTTGCTGTGACTTAATTTCAAATGAATTATGTTACTGTTCTTGGTCTGTGCCCTTGCAGTACTTTATTACTTAGAAGGCTAGTCAGCAGAAATAAATAAATATGTGATTTGCAGTCTCAGCAAACATTCGAGCCAGGAACAATGGCCTCTCTGCAGTGTTCCAGACTAATTGCCCCCAATTTTCTGCTCTAACCTTCATACTCAATTCATTCCCTTCTTGCACTGTTCTCCTCACTCCTTTTCCATCCTACCCTCATGTTCAGATTTTCCCCAGTGTCAGCAGCACTATAACCACCAGCTTTTACATGTTCAAATTCCTTTAGAGAATCACTTCCTCTACCGTGAGCATAAAAAATAAATGCATTATATTTAAGAGAGTATATTATTTAAGGAAAAATATATACTTTAATTTTTCCTTAAACTCTTGGCCTGAAAATTTGTGTTTGATAAGGTTTACCAGCATTTATATTAACAAATGCTAAATCATTATGTGTCCTTTGCTTACTGACGCATCACCATCTAATATTTCTCTAATTTCATAATTAAAGCCTGGCATCAAATATTATAAGCAGTTTAACTGATATTCATATAAGTAGGGAGATTTTTAGGCTTATTTTAAGGCTGATTGGCAGCAACTTTCTGTTCAAAAACTGAATGCGGTAGCAATAGGATAATGACAAGCATTAATAAAATCATGCTTGAGGTCATTGCCTCGATACTAAGGACCTTTTGATGACTAGAGAACTTGTCTGAAAATTGTTCTGGGCACCTACCTAACAGTCTGTGACTTTGGAAGGCATTAATCCAGAACATTGGCTTCATTTTCTCATTAGGCATTCTCCATTATAGAAGCTTGTTTGTGAGGACTGTTTGAATCAGCAATACACAGGAAAGGGTGGAATTAAAGAAACGGGCCTGAGTGAAACAAGTTTTTCCTAGCAACTTACTTTGGGGGGACACCTCCTGAATTTAGCAGAATTGGTTTCCACAGTCCAGCTGCATTTCTGCTGAGTAGTTCAGCCAGGTGTGGAGTCTGAATCTATGACCTTTATGTGCTTATCCGCTATGAAAGACCATGGATCATTCTGTTGAACACAGCTTATAGGTAAAAAGGAGAAGAAAGATTCATGAAAGCCGTGATGTCCCTAATATGAAAATGTTACATTATTGAATTCTTTTATGAAATAAATAAGAAAAATGCACACTCTATAGAGAAGCATGTGTTTTCAGTCAAGTAAATATTCCTGGCTGGACTTGCCTCTGAACCTGTATTAAGTTTAAAGAAAAATTTCAGAATATCTAGTACTAAAATATTTCACAATAAATCCCATATCATGTTTTATTCTTTCCCTTTCTTTTTAAGTTCTGTTCCTACCTTTTGGATTATATCTCTAATGACTTCTTTGTTGGACCATTAAAATAGCTATACTGTATTAGACTTGTGGCTTTTCTGGCTTGATATTCTCCTTCTAATGTACCCTGTGGACACTTAAAAAGGACAATTAGGAAACAAGATTATGGTTATAGAAAATTTTACTCTGAGTCCCATTTAGTTAGCATTGATATAACTTTTGATAAACTACAGAGAAAAAATTTGAATCTGTAATCATATATTCCAAAATATTCCTAGTTCCTCTTTCTTATTGTAGATAATTCCAGTGTCTATATGGTGGGCCCAAACTCAAGAGTCATAGTATAATGCTGCCTTCCCTTTAGCCTATATATTCAAGAAATTGATACAGTCTTTTCCTTTTGTCAATGTATCAGGTCATATCCACTGGATAAAATTTTACTGACAAAGTTAGGTTCATCAGGATGTGAAAACAAGTCCTTAAATGACTTGACTTAGCTGGAAAAAATGAACATATGTAGTCGTTGTTCCTATCTCATAGGTTTACAGGATGATTTACGGGTATTTCCACATCCCTTTTTACAGTATTAACAATGTTTCTACTAGAGAATTGTGCTTGTAAAGGCGTACTAAGAAAATCATTGCACTGCAGGTTGTGATACCACATTTATGTCATGATTCTTGTCAAATGTACTTTAAAACCAGATGATATTCAAGTTTTGAGATGTCAAGGTGTTCATGATACTACTTTTGAACTTGGTGTTGCTTTGCACAGCCTGACCTGTCTTTGCCGATATCCCAGTGCTCTGCCATCCTAGCGCTACCCACGTAACTTCTCAATTTTGGCAGTAAGGATTGAGAGAAAATGGCAGTGTGCTGTGTCCCTTCATCCCTCAGCCCCTTGACCAGTGGAAGTCCTATCTTTTTTGGTAAAATATCAGACATACTGTGCATATGGTATAAATAAGTGTCTGTATGATCTTAAGCAGAACAAATGAGGAGAGCAAGCACCTCTTGTGCAATAATCTGGGTAGGAAGGTCAGTCTCAATACACCTGAAACCTGAAAACCTGACCTTACTGAATTTTTTGGAACTGTTGACTTCAGGACAGCTATGACTTTACATCTTTTTACTCTGAAAAAAAAAAATGCACATTTATGAAACTATATACTTGTGAAATATCTAGCTATGGAATTTAAGGAATGTTCCTTCTTTCTCCTCCACACAGCATCTCTCATTATAGATGTTGTATGTTGTCACATGTAGATTTTTTTACACACAATAGGAAGACAATTAGGAAGAAATTCACCAAATTCAGTATTGTTACCTTGTTTTTTAACAGAGTTCTATTTGGCCCCTATTACACTTCTAAGAACTTTCTATATAAAATAGCCTAACATTTTTCTTCTCAGGGTGGGATTATCCTGCCCTAGTTTAGGCATCAGAAAATTAAATTTCTCTAACTCACCCTGCTCTTTCTTTATAGTCAATGAAGAGAAATAGACACCTCAAGGGAATGATTCATCTTATCTTAAGATCAGTATCCAGGACAGGTCAGATAAATTGCCCTTTTGAGGTGCCAATTTCTTTCCAGTGACTATCAGGGGAGCTAAGGGTGACTGGTTCAGGCTTATGTCACTAACTTTTAGTTGTCTAAAGTTAAGTGACATAAGCTGCTCTTTCTTATCGTAATATTTTCTGAGAGGATGAATAATTAATTCTCTTCAGAAAACATTGCCTTAAAGATAATAGTATCCTGGCTGAGACCGGAAATGTTAAAGACAATTCAATGTACATACATTTGGAATACTATATTCTGCTCTGGCAGATTTGTGAAAGATTTGAAGCAAGCAGAGTGATCAGTGCTGCTAACAGGAGCATTAACTGTACTTCAGGACACATGTGTCCAGGATTTTATACAGAAAAATAAAGATCTAAAAGGTATTAGTGGGATTTATCTCACCTAACTTTAGATATCTACGGAGTAAACGTTTACATCTGATGAAATCTTTTTAGGCTCCTTTTATAAACAATACAGAAAAAATAACTTTCAAGGTGCAATATCTGACCTGTTTTCTATGCCCCAAAAGTTTCTATTTTCTCCGCTAACTTTAACACAAGACTAATGTGATTGATTAACTCAAATGTAGTTATCGAATGTACTGCATCCCAGCAATGGCTCTGTTATTCATGGGTGGATCAGGAGTAGAAAATAAGTAGCAAATGGCTCCAATCATTCTGTAAAGTCTCAAAACTATTCAGTGACCCCCAGCTCTTTAGTGTTGCATAATGCTAATGTATTGCTGTGACATCATTTCACAACTCGGACATTGTACAAATATTTATGGCTCAAATGTGATATTGATTGATTAGAAAGTCAATTTCAACTTTGTAGAGACAAGTGCTCCACACACTGTTACCTATGATATCATTTTTTAAAAAAGAGCTGAGGACTAATTTGCAATGATGATTGATAGAAAATTAACAACAATGAGATACTGTGAAAATATTCTTAAATATCCCAAGATTTTGAATACAGTTACACATTATCATGAATATTTTTTATTTATATACTGTTTTTCTAATTTTTATTACAATCTGCTCTATTAGTTTGCAGACCAGAAATAATTCCTCTGTGAAATCTTTTTTCAGTGCTGTATAATTCTCCTTTATTCTTAGTTGTTATTTTTCTTTTTTCTAAGTTTGTTTTTATTGTTCTAAAATCCTTCATCAGCCTGAAAAGAATGAGAACATTAGAACAGCATTACTTGGTTGTTGTTTACATGGAACTCATATATAGAGAGTGTATATATGTGTACACACACACACACACGTGTATGTATATATGTATATATATATGAAAGAAGCATTTTCTTTCTTATCCCCCCCAACAATATTGCTTTGTGAGCTTTTAATTAATTTTACTTTCTGTTGCCCTCAACCTTTCTTGGATTCTATAGTTTCCAAGTGTCTCTTCTTTTACTTCTGTCTACCTTTCCCACAATCAACTGCCCAGTATTCCAGTCTCTCCAGTCACATTACAGTATTCTCCTTTACAACATTTTTTATTCCTACACTTTTTAAAATCCATTAGCAATTTTAATCATGTCTATATTTACACTTATGTTACAAAAACTCTACACCTTCTGTTACGACTGAAAAACATAATGAGAAAAATAAATAATAGGCATATAAGCAGTGATTCTATTTCTCCTTTTTATACTGAGACTTTTATATCTTTTTGTGTTTGAGTATTAAATCATATATATGACATTATTTTAAGCAGATGAGTGCCAAGCAGCCTTGCCTTTCATACTGCACAAATTGCTGTATACAGGCACTATACAGTAAATAACAGTAACGTGACACTAAGAGAGAACATCGCCTGGAATCGTTTGTGAGGTGCAACGTTATTCACTAAATGAAAGTGAGCAAGAGTCTGTCAGAGAGGCTGACATATGATAGATCAACCTTTCTCCACTCTGCTAGTTTTTGGGGAAAAAAAATTTAAAAAATGCTGACATACAAAAATATTTAATGATACAAGATATTGTGGAGAGGATTATATCAACTAGTGAATAATTTTCATTTTTTCTTTCTTATTGTTATTTATATCACCCCACTGATGCTTTACAGTCAAATTACAAAAAAATTACATTGCTAGTGATCTGTAGATAATACAATCAAATATTTTTCCTATTTTTGCTAGGAAGAGCCATTCGTAGAATGAGACTGAAGGATGGGAGACTCCATTTGTTGTCCTTTTGGCTTATTTATTGCATGGGCCTGGAGATTAAGAAACTACTGATGCAATGCAAATCAGGAAGAACGAGCACCAAAAGAGTATATATGTGGAAACATTTCCAGAAAGCTCACAACTCAGCACTTGTTCAATTTATTTTAACATCTCAATTCTGTTAAACCTCCAGCTTTGGGATTGTAAAGTTTTATAGGTGCCTGCACATGCACAGGAGAAGTTTCCCCTGTAGAGTGAGGTGGCCAACACTCATGATGCTGGTAGGAGGCAGCTAGCTGCCTGTACTTCACTTGATCCTTCATATGGGCCTGGTACCACAGCCACGTTTGGAGCCTTCTCAAAGCCCTTTGAGAGTATGAGCCTACTAAAAAGAGTAGAAGCCATGGAGATTTCTATTGAAATACAGGGTCAGAGGAAGAGTGCCTCTTAGGCAGTAGGTAACCAGTTACCAGTTCAAACCACTTCCAGTTTATGGAGGAAATGAGAAAACTGTTGTCACTTCTTTTCTCAGCTTAGTGTTTAAACACACACCTTTCTGTTATTGTTGAATTGGGACTAAGTACAGGAAGAAATGTAAGATTCCTGGGGACAGATGGAGAGATTTAAGAAGCTGTACTTTGCCGTCAAGTGGATAGGACACTCTGCTGATAAAAAGAAAGACTTACATTCTAATCCTTAGGCCCTGAACTGTTTATGTATTTGTACTTTGTACAATAACTAGATTAGAAACAGACAATGTTCAGAACTCAAGCTCCTTCACATCTAAGCAGGATGTTCTCAAGATCCGACTGCTGAGTCAATTTTCTCTCCTGTTGTCCACCTGCCACCATAAATATCACATTTCTTCTCATATAGTGATCTAGCTTCAAAGAAAAACCAAACACTGCATTTACCAAGACTGTTCTATAAAATGTGGACACAAATTTCTTCAGGGTGAGTTGCAAACTGAGCACAAGTCTTTCACTATGTAGCATTTTCATCTATGTAGCATTTAGCCATTATTGTGTTATATACAGGCAGAAAGCACCCCTGGTATCTATTCTTTAAAGAATTTAAGCCTACTCAGTTAAGCCTTCTGTCTTTCAGGAATGGGCCTAGGCTCAGATCCTAAATAAATATAGGCATCTAATTTCTGAAAAGGGAGGTATGCATCCAGAATTTGTATGGAGTGTCCTCTGTCACCAAGCTTCACACAGCTCCTTGTCAAATATGAAAGTTTTGTATATCATCTTTCTCACACTTGTCTCTAGCCATTGCTAATCATTCTGTAAAGATGCTTAAGTCAGGATCAGCAAGATACTCTGTTAGGGCCAGGTGTCTGTATTTGGAATGACCTGATACCGGAAGGGTCAGGTCAGGCTCCATAGGTATGAGTAAGCACTTACGTTTCTCTATGAAACTATATCCTTCTTTTTCTCATTACATAGCAGACAGCTAAAGGGAAATAAGTACAATGGGATCAATTCTCCTGAAGTACAGTTCATGGATAAAAACTCAAATACATATTGTGATGTATACTATATATTCCTTCATGTATATATACATACATAAATACACACACAAACACACATATATATACATATATATGTACACACACACACACACACACACACATTTGTCTGTCATAGAATCACAGAATGGTTGAGATTGGAAAGGACCTCTGGAGATCATCTAGTCCAACCCCCTTGCTCAAGCAGGGTCACCTAGAGCACGTTGCCCCGGATTGTGTGCAGATGGCTTTTGAATATCTCCAGCGAAGGAGACTCCACAACCTCTCTGGACAACCTGCTCCAGTGCTCAGGCACCCTCACAGCAAAGAAGTTTTTCCTCATGTGCAGACGGAACTTCCTGTGGTTCAGTTTCTGCCCGTTGCCTCTCGTCCTGCCACTGGGCACCACGGAGAAGAGTCTGGCCCCGACCCCTTTGACACCCTCCCTTCAGATGCTTATACACATTGATCAGCTCCGCCCTCAGTCTTCTCTTCTCCGGGCTGAACAGGCCCAGCTCTCGCAGCCTTTCCTCCCTCGTAAGAGAGATGCTCCAGTCCCCTCCACCATCTTAGTAGCCCTCCGCTGGACTCCCTCCAGTAGCGCCATGTCTCTCTTGTACTGGGGAGCCCAGAACTGGACACAGCACTCCAGGTGAGGCCTCCCCAGGGCTGAGCAGAGGGGCACGATCACCTCCCTCCACCTGCTGGCAACGCTCTTCCTAATGCAGCCCAGCATACCCCTGGCCTTCTTGGCCACAAGGGCACATTGCTGACTCATGCTCACCTTGTTGTCCACCAGCACTCCCAGGTCCTTCTCCACAGAGCTTCTTTCCCGCACGTCAGCCCCCAGCCTGTCCTGGCGCATGGGCTTATTCCTCCCAAGGGAGGGCAGGACCCTGCACTTGCCTTTGTTGAACTTCAGGAGGTTCCCCTCTGCCCATCTGCCCAGCCTGTCCGGTCCCTCTAAACAGCAGCACAGCCCTCTTGGGTATCCGCCACTCCTCCCAGTTTAGCATTATCAGCAAACTTGCTGAGGAGACGCTCTGTCCCTTCACCCAAGGTCACTGATGAACAAGTTGAGCAAGACTGGACCCAGGACTGACCCCTGGGGGACACCACCAGCTACAGGCCTCCAACTAGACTCTGTGCCTCTGTGCCACAACCCTCTGAGCCCTGCCATCCAGCCAGCTCTCAATCCACCTCACCGTCCACTCATCCAGCTTCCACTTCCTCAGCTTGCCGATGAGGATGTGATGGGAGACAGTTTCAAAAGCCTTGTTGAAGTCCAGGGAGACAACATCCACTGCTCTCCCCTCATCTGCCCAGCCAGTCATCCCATCAGAGAAGGCTATCAGGTTGGTTAAGCAAGATTTCCCTGTGGTGAATCCATGCTGACTACTCCTGGTCACCTCCATATGCTTAGAGATGGCCTCCAGGATGATCACCTTTCCAGGGATGGAGGTGAGGGTGACCGGCCCGTAGTTCCCTGGGACCTCCTTTTTGCCCTTTTGGAAGACTGCAGTCTTTCTGACATTGGCTTTCTTGCACTCCTCACACACCTCTCCTCTTCTCCATGCCCTTTCAAAGTTGATGGAGAGGTCCGCCAGCACTCTCAGCACTCGTGGGTGCATCCCATCAAGGCCCACGGACTCCTGGGTGTCAAGTCTGCCTAAAGGATCTCTAACTTGATCCTCCTCCACCAAGGGAAAGTCTTCCTTCCTCCAGACTTTCTCCCTGGTGTCCTGGGTCCCAGATTCCTGAGGGCTGGCCTTAGCAGTGAAGGCTGAAGCAAAGGCGTCATTCAGTATCTCTGCCTTCTCTGTATCCTTTGTCAGCAGGCCCCTGCCCCATTCAGTAGTGGGCCCACATTTTCCCCAGTTTTCCTTCTTGTTAATGATGTATTTGAAGACGCCCTTCTTGCTGTCCTTGGCATCCCTTGCCAGATTTAATTCCCAATGGGCCTTGGCCTTCCTCGTTGCATCCCTGCGTACTCCAACAACATCCCTATGTTCCTCCCAAGTGGCCTGCCCCTGCTTCCACCTCCTTCCACCCTTCCTGCTTCTGTTTGAGTTTTGCCAGGAGGTCCTTGCTCATCCATGCAGGTCTCCTGCCCCCTTTACTGGACTTCTTGCTCACATGGGTCCACCATTCTTGAACCTGCAGGAAGTGATCCGTGAATGTTGACCAGCTGTCTTGGACCCCCCTTCCTTCTAGGACACAATCCCATCTTGTTCCTCCAATAAGGTCCCTGAAGATGCCAGAATTAACTCTCCTGAAGTCCAGGGTTGTGATATTACTTACTGCCCTTCTTCGTCCTCGCAGGATTCTGAACTCCACCATCTCGTGGTCACTGCAGCCAAGGCTGCCCCCAACCGTCACACCTCCAACCAGTTCTTCCTTGTTAGCACAAGGTCCAGCAGCACACCTCTTCTCATTAGCTCCTCCATCACCTGTGTCAGAAAGTTATCATTAATGCTTTCCAGGAACCTCCTGGATTGTTTGTGCCTAGCTGTGTTGTCTTTCTAGCAGATGTCAGGGTGGTTGAAGTCTCCCATGAGAACCAGGGCTTGTGATCATGATGCTACTTCCAGCTATAGGTAAAAGACCTCATTGACTTCCTCCTCCTGATCAGGTGACCTGTAGCAAACACCTACAACAGTGTCACCCACGTTTGCCTGCCCTTTAATCCTTACCCATAAGCTCTCAACTTGCTCTTTATCCATCCCTAAGCAGAGCTCCATACCTTCTAGTTGCTCCCTCACATAAAGAGCAACTCCACCACCTCGTGTTCCTGGCCTGTCTTTCCTAAAAAGCATGTAGCCATTCATGACAGCATTCCAGTCATGTGAGATATCCCACCATGTCTCTGTAACTGCAACAAGATCATCGCCCTGCAACCACACACAGATCACAAATTCTTCCTGTTTATTCCCTGTGCTGCGTGTATTGGTGTATAGGCACTTCAGAGAGGTATTTGAGCATGACATTTTCTCAGGAGGGGTGCAAGAGGATATACCATAGTCATGCCTTGTAGGCACTTCTTTGGCTGCATGCACCCACTGGAGGTATCACCACTTGAGCCCTGTTTGCCGTCTGGGTGGTTTCTATAACTCTCCTCCTTTGTGCTGAGATAACAGCACAACTGTGCAACAACTGTGGTCAGTCACATTCTTCTCTGAGCTTCATGGGCAATTTGCCCTTGCCCATCTCCTCTCTGAGCCTTTTTCCGTTGTAGGGGTTTATTGATTGGTCACCCATACTCATTACGGACAATGAGGAAACATATTCAAACTAATGGAAGTTTAAGAATACAAATTATACAAATTCCCCTGTGCATCTGCAGAAATTGTACCTGGGATAGGTAATAGCTAATTATCCTTTCAATATGTATCCTTTTCTTTTGCCTCCAGTCTTACCTGATACTAAGTGATCTCTTTTTCCATGCATCTATGAAGCAAGTTTTATCTCAGCAGAGCAGATACCAAGCTGTAGAGCAAAACAGAAATGCAAGGAAGTACAGATTACCATCCCTTATAAAATTGTATGCCAATGTATGAGAAGTTTGTGGATTACTATATACATACATATATATAAAAGTATATGTGTATATGTGTGTGTGTATGTATATGTGTGTGTGCGTATAAATATATATATATATATATATAAACCTTATAAAGTTTTGTGACATAGTGTATATATATATATATAAACCTTATAAAGTTTTGTGACATAGTGTGTCCCTGCCTTACCACTGTAAATCCAAACTTCTCCATCCATCCACTAATTATTTAGATAGAAAATGGCCCTAACAATTAAAAAATCTTTTGTCTTTTCTTTGAAACAGAGTCTCTACATGTTAGTACTAAATAGAGATAGTCTTCTCTTACCGACAGTGGCCTTAGCAACACAAAAAACCTATTTGTGGGTAGACATTCCTGCTACTTCAGTGCTTATCTTTGAAATGAGACAAGAATAAGAAAACTTCTTGTTCAAGGATGACACACTCCTCTGGCACTGTACCCTCTGTTGACACCATATGACCAGATCAAAATAATAGAGCAACTTGGGATAGCGTGGAAAAAGACATAGACTGGAGAAGAGCAAATAGTTCACAGGGCATAATTTAATAACATTTAGCCTCTTTTCTTTGTGTCAAGTGCCCACAAGTAGTTTAATACTTTCTCAACCATATTCATTATCAGCAACTATTCACTATATAGTTCCTCTCAATAATATGGATTTCAGATTGTTCATCTGACCTGTTTATTCAAGATGAAATATTATTTTCATTGAACATACAAATTTTATTCTATGAATGAATGCAAATGAAGTCAGGTATCTGGTGGGAATATCTCAAATTAAAAATTCATAATTTATTTTCTCAAATATTTGCTATGTGAGCAGTAAACATATTTCTAGTAGCAAGTTTTCACTAGAACGGCTGCAAAAATATGAGTACAATTAGAAGAAATTCAGTGGCTCTATTCCATTTTTAAGGCAGTCTCTTAGAATGGAAAACCAAAACAAAAAAACCCTTAACCCATGATCTCCCCCCTCCCCCCTCCCCCCCAAAAAAAGCCCTGACAAAATCAGAACCAATAGAAGAATGCTATTAGTTTCTCTCTTAAACCAGGTTGGTCTTCAGTGTCTAGTAATAATTTTCTCTTAACTCCCCCCTTTTTTTTTCTTTCTCTAAAGAGCTCAGATGTACACTTCGCAACCTTATCTGTGAAAATCTATCTATAGTAGCTTAGAGGTCAGCCTCACTCCTTGGCCAAGAGTCCTTGGAACAATAGTTTTAGAAGTGTAATCTGGCACTTTTTTAGTAGCAAATGCAACAGCCCTTTGCCAAAGCTTTAATAAGCTATCCCTCCTCCCATTTCCAAGTGCACTATTTCATGTCACACATTCTTTCTTTAAAGGCTAGTTCAACAGCAATGATCAAAACAGATATTAAAGCAATATACCACTTCTGTGTTCCTCCTTCCACCACACATTATTTCAGGATGGTAACCAGGCTTTCCACAGAAGATCAGTGAGATGTTACAGTATTTATCAGTACTTATTGCTTTTCAATCTCAGTACTCTTTTGCAGCATGCTAAACCCATTCATGGCACATTTGTATTGTGCATGGGCTCATTCAAGCATACACAAGGTTGAATTCCTCCAGCTGTTACTACTGTAGTTGACCATAAAGAGAGAACACCTCATGCATGACCCGCTGCCTTTTGTAATTGTGATGCCTGAGACACATTATTTTTCTTTAATACCATCTGTAATGGGAACCCAAAATGTATTTTACACAAAATGCCAAATTCACAGCAAAACTAGGTATGGATTTCTGAAACTGACGGAGATAAGGCTAGTAAAGGGTGAGAGGCTGCAAGTGGTCATTCACTACTTCTTCTTTCTCATACATTGACAAAAGCTCTAATTCTTGTTTAGTTTCCTTTTTGTAGCTATATTCAGGACCTTTTAGTTGCTGGCACTTGGTTCCCCTTTCCTTTCATCCATTTTATTTTGTCCTTATCACCTCAATGTATTTTCTTCAGAAAATTGCAGGCAAGTTTTCACTGCAGCAGAATTCTCACATTCTTCTGATTGCTATTATCTCCAAGATCTCCTAAATTGAAAACACCTGTTTTTTAGGCTAGCTTAACAGGTCTGGTGATGATAGCCAGGTTCAACCAAGAGTCCAGATTGCCAGATGAGTCAGAGGTGAAGAGGGCAGGTACCAAGTAAAACTGAGAGGTCAAGTCAGCAAATCAGGATCGGGTCTAGATCAGGGTCTGATCAGGTCTAGAAAGCAGGGTCAGGTACAGCCCAGTGATTGACAGGCAGGTCCACAGTGATGAGACAGGTCCAAGATCAAGCCAAAAAGTTAAGTCTGCAGTATGTTAGATTCAGCCTTCTTTCTCTAAAGCTTTTGTATATTTGAGATTTACTTAAATTACAAGCATCAGCACTTATGCAAATCAAGTGGTAAATACAAATAAATTATTTTTATCATTGAATTTACTCCAGATACAAGGAAGGATAAACTGGTGTTTATTACAGTTTTATTCTCTTTTTCATAGAAAGCAAAGAACTGTTTTAATGACACAAAAAGGCATAGAAGTTATATTGCTATGAACTTCTAAATGAAGGTAAGAGCTTCTCCATACTCCATTGATCATATTGCTGAGTTCACCACCATCTACACTGAGAATCTAAGTTCTGACACTGCAGCTGAATTCCACACCAAAAATGGCTGAATGTGCATTCATCCACTTTTTTTTAATAAAAAGTCAGTTAGGTAAGATCAGCATTATGTCCTCCTTTCAATGCTGAGTTCACCTAGTTCTCTTAGTAAATGACATTAAGGAAATATATCACACATGTGCAATCTGAAGCTGAAACATTTTTCTACATAACAGACCACATGAGATGGATAATCAGTCTCTCTAACTTTTGCCTAAATTTTAACCTTTATTGAAATAGAATCTCTTAGGTGAAAAAAGACACATTTTCAGGCCTCCAAAAAGATTCAATCTGCTTGACTGAGGGGTCTGAACTTTAGCATATATAATTTCCATTCTAAAAGAGGTGTTCAGAAGCACGAATTCCCATCCATTGATTATAGAAGGGGAAATTATACTCTTATTTTACTAGAACTAGTTTTAGGATCTAAAATTTATGCATTATTAACCTAAGTTAGATGAATCTACATTCTGTGTCTACCTAAAGCAAAAGGGCTTGAGAGTGATCTATAAAAAGGTAGAAAAATAGTTAAAACAGAAAAAATGAACTCCTACTTTATAAAGCAGGTACATGCTAGAAGCTGTTTCCACAAGAGTTTGTAGAGGCAGACAATATTGGAAGATTCAAAGAAAGGATTAGACAAAGTTGCGTACAGCCAGTACTTAAGTACTTACTACAAGAACCAGATAGGGACATATCTTCTAGCTTTGCTACTAGCACAATCTGGATACTGGAGAATAATGAATGGAATGGACTGTAGAAAGTGGCCAAGTTCGTGCACTCGCTCTATAAATAGCTTTGGAGAAGGAAGATTGGGGTAGATGGACCATAAGTCTGAACCAACAGAGCATCTCTTTTTTCTTATTATATAACTGCTTATACCCTGCATATACCCTGGTACTGCCAATGAGAAAGAAAAGCATAAAATTTCTCAAGGACACATTCCTCTTCATAAGGTAAACATTGTAGGTGTGTTTCTTTGCTAGCAGCATGATACGGCATATGTTTTGGGTCTGTGTTTTGCCTGATTCATAGTCTTATTATATACTCTTTTCCCAAAGTATCTTCAGTGTTATCCTGCTGAATACCTCTTGTGAAGTGATGTCATATCTTTGATTATCTCTGTAGTGAGGAGATAGTATTCTGCTTCTCATACTGTCCCCAAAGTCATCCTGTATCACAGTTTCTCTTTTTTATAAATAACAGAGGTTCTCAGCCTCTTTTCTAGCTTAAACAATTCCTATCAAGATGTAACATTAAAATAGGCCACCTTGGCAAGAAAGAAGCATAAAATTCCCTATTCCTAGTCTTGCCTATAGGTCATGCTTTTCTGTGTCAACAACTGCTCTGGCTGGAGATGTGAATATGATTCCAGCTCTGCCTTTTCTCTAGGTTTAAAGAAATAAGGTGCCTAGAGCACTTATTCTTGTGGCCAAAAAAAAAAAAAAAATCATGAATTATGCTCAAACTAAAGGGAAGCAATCAAATATGTCAGGGGTAAGATTCACACTCATACTAATACCAAAGAACAGCAGAAAGCAAAATATATTCTTTGGCTATTAATATAACTTTCCCCCTTTCATTCATCTCAGATTTTTTTGGACCCTGAACTAAAAAAAGATTTTACTTTAGAATAAGAATAGCTGTTTTACCATCTTTCACCAGAGAAATTCAAGAGGCTGAGTCTGGTGACTATAGGTCAAGCTTTAAAAAGGTATGTAAAGATATGCAAATTCCCTTACATCCAGTCCTTAAGTCCTGCTGGTATTGTGGAAGAAAGTAGTGTTATAAAGATTCATTTTACCAGGCTTCATATTGGTTTCTTTCTCAATGGAAATTTTAAAATATAACTGGATATTTTTCTCAGAAAATCTGTGCTACAGTTATATACTTTTCAGCATGTGGTTCATGGACCCTTGCAAATTCATGAAAGCTAGCTAAGGAAAGAAAGCTGTATTATCAGATAATTTAATTCTGGACTTTGCACTTTTATTATGAGAGTGTGCAAGAGGCTGAAAATCAGAAAAAAAGTGGATGCCACTTTATTCTTTCAGCTACATCTATTATAGTTGAATCATACATTAATTCACAGAGTCTCATGGGCCTATGTGAAAGACTGACAAGATGATCGGGATGATCTTTTCTGGTCTTAAAATGTATGTATATGAAATGACTTATATATGATATGTTGGAAAGGTGAAGAATTGTGCCAGTAAAGTGAGTTTATTTCACATATGAGCACTCTTTTATATGGATATATAGCTGTGAACTTCCTTTAAAGCAGACAGGAAAAAGCTGATTTGCATGAGTTTGCACGCTAAGGAGCCTAAAGACAATGTAGATCAAATAGGTTCCCAACTTACTTTAGCTTATACCTTCCTCTTGCCTCCTGGCAAAATGATTGCACCAATTTCTAGTCATGTATACATGAGCAGAACAAAAGTAAGTAGAAAAGAGTCCAAGTGAGTTTAATGGGAAGAGTTCTAATTTATACCACCTTATGAACCATTTTTGGACTTTATCATATAAATTAATGGTGTGGGATGTCTATTAATTCACCTGTTCCATCCCCTATAGTACATTCCATTTACACTATCCTTATATGTGTCTATTTTAGATGAAAAAATAATGAGAAGCTGTCTTAGAAAGCACCTGCTTGGCCAATGATTTGGGAAAATTTTCTGACCACCCAGGAAAGGAAAAATACAAAATTAATTTAGATATATGACTCTCAAGTAATTGGCCATTCAAGAATAAAATATACATAGTAACAGAAACCCTTCTAATGTGTCTAATTTTAATAGACCATTCATATCAGAGATTGCAGACAAAATCCAGCAGTTTCCACCTATTCATGTCTAATTTTCTAACAGCTAGATACCACAGTGATTTCCCTTACAGAAAATTAGTAAGATCTCTTTACTTTCACAACATTTTAGAACATGCAGTTTTATAAAGCAAGAAGAGGCCGCTGTGATCACCTAGCCTAATATCCTCTGCAGTGTGGACACTAGGATGACGCTGCACTGCAGTAACAGTCCCACCACTGTTGAATGTAAAGGTAGATTGAACTCCCAGCATCAGCTAAAGATTGCCCTGCTTGTATATGCAGTGTTCACATCAGTCTTTTCAGTCTGAGTGTCCTAATGGGAGCTTATAAACAGCTGATGAACTCTCTGATAGCCGAGGTTACTTTCCCCCAGTTACATATTCCTGGAGTAGAATCTCTTTTCTTCTTAGTTCTTCAGTATGTGATCATACATTTTAACTTATTAAAATGCAAGGTTTTTTACTTGTTTCTAGTTTTAAAATAACCAGATCACTTTCTAGCAACACTTCATTCTTTTTATTATTTAATATTTTCCAACCTTTATCAGTCACGTTTTGTTCCATATGGTAACAATACTGTTAAATAGCATGGATCCCACAATTCATGACCATATCGATAATGACAAATCTAAGCCAGCAATTGGCAGATCTCTGTTCCCCAAGCCAAGTGGTACAGATTGACTCATTCTAAGACTGCTTAAATCTAGCTGCCTTGCACAGCAGCCTGGCAGCATTCACACCCTACTGCATCCCTCTGGCCCTAGGGCATAATTACTGTTATTATTTGGGGAAAAAGTTCAGGTCAAGTATCTGAAGTAAGGTGCAGACTGTGTTACAGTCAGTGAGAACAGTGATCTTATACCATGAAACATTTTGTAGGATATGCTGAATGCCCCTGACTGTAGCCTGAGGGCACGTGGAAGTGTTTGAGAGTGCAAATCCAGATGATAGTGTTGGAGGAGTGTGGACAGCAGAAGGACTGTCTCATCCATATAGCCTTTTTATAGCGAAGCCTTGAAGAGAATCACTTCTCTCACTATCCCCAGAAAATGTCTTGGAGAAAACTGGTTGAAGTGATCCAGAACAGAATCAGAGTGAATGGTCAGGTGCTGGTCCTTAAGTTCACTCATTGACCCTCTTTTATTTAGCAGTGAAGGTAGACACAGACTGACCGTTCAATATAGTAACATAGTGTCTTGATGCTGGTGATTCATTACTTAAAATAACTTTCTGAGTCCCAGAAGACAAGTTCTTATTACATTTAATACATATGATGTTAAGTACTATGCATTCTAATTTCTTAACTAAAAAAACACGTGCTACCAATATAAAAGTCTAAATAAACTACGTAGCGCTCATCCTTTACCCAGTGAACTTCCAGAACCACCAAAAAACAGGCAACAGGCTAGATTGATAGATTCTATTAATAAACTCTATGCTTATATTGATTGTTATTAATGAAATCACTCTATTTATGCTTTTTATATTTGAGTCCCATACTAGCAGTTCAGCAATTATTTTTCTCAGGATAAGTGTCAGGCCAGCAGACCTATAGTTTTGTAGGTCATTTACCATTTTTAAACATCGGCACTGTATCCTGCTAATGTTCTTTGAAATACTAACATGAGTAATTAAAACTAAGCTACAACTGTCAAGTATAAAATCACAGTATATATAGGATATCTTATTTTTGCCAACATTTTTTTTTGTGTCTTTATTTACTTCAGGGAAAATTCCACTTTATTTATTCATTTATCACTTAGCAGAATTCTTGCTTACTTATGTGTCTGTGCATAAAGTATAAATAATGCACTGGTGCTCCTATTCACAATTTAATTGGTGTGTCTGCCATATGCTGAGGTTACATCACTCACCAGATTTGTGCACAAATTTCTCTCAGTTCGGGCTGGCAATGGTAACAAGTGATTTTTCTTCCTTCCTCTGAAACAGGAGTTGTGGTCCAATTCATTGAATAAACTGAACATTTCATTTAAGAAATTCTAGAAAGTTGAAGAAACTTAAGACACTGACAAAAGTTTTAATCTTTTCTTCTTCCTTTTAGTTGCATATAGTAGCTTTTGGTTTACAATGCTCAGTCTCTTAAATTGGCTCAAAAGTTTTGATGGATAATTTTGTGGCTTATGGTGCATAGAGCAGATATTCAGTGTATCCTTCCGGACTAAATAAATACAGCACAGTTGCTTGAGAGTATGGAGAAGGGACAGGATGACCTAGTCAACAGCCACACTTAGTTTGGTGGTCCCCTTTGTGCTTTGTTTTAAATATGCAATTAATTATTTGCACTGTACTTTATTAATACATTATGAAAAGGAAAGCAAAATCTATACTAGCTATGCTATATCATCCCGAAAGAATATTTCTATTTGCTGTGTAGTTAGCCTGGCACCTTCTTTTCAAGAACATCTATTAACATCAAAAGTATCATTATATATTTTTAATTTCAATGAAAACAACAACTATACCCATCTGTTACTTGTAATTCCAGTCTACACCTACTGCTTATTAATAAGGAGCTTTAAAAAATATTGACAACGTCTTTCAATGCTAAAGAATTACTGGAGGCTTTTAGAACTGTCAGGTCCTTTGCAGCAAATGAAGTGTGCTGCTTAGAGAAAAGCAAATGAAGCTAACCATGTACTTGATTCTGATTCAGTCTACACAACAGATGGCAACATAGATGCAAATACAGTGCTTGTCCTTTTATTATTATTAGTTAATATTTACATCACTGGAATGCCCAGAGGCCTCAGTCAGGAGCAGAGGCCCATTATGCTAGACACTACACAAATACGCACCAGAACATTTTGTTCCAATATGATCTTTCTCCTCCTGCACACTGAACTCATTGATGACTCATTTGTATTACCCAGAGAGTCATTCAAGCATACAGAGGTTTGGTTTCCTCCAGCTGCTCTGAAAAGTTTATAGTCTAAGCAGCAAAGGAAGGAAGGAAGGGAAAGAAAGACAGCTGCTGAAATATAAAATTTCACTTTAAAGGTTTTGCCTCGTGTTTCTTGTTCTACAGATGCATTGGAATATCCCTTCACTTTGTTGTTTCTTAGGTTTCCTTCTTGGTTCCCCATTGTTCCACTGTTCATTTGCTTTCTTATTTCTGCCTCCTTCCTGTTACTGTATTCTCCTTAATTTTTCTCTACTGCTGTCATGGCCTATGTTTTCACCAGAACATCACCCCACATCCTCAACCTGTTTAGACACTGGGAGCTCTATAGGAGTTACAAAGCCTCGGGTATCCACTGGCCAACAATTTGGGGTGAACAAAACAAAGATATCTGTAATTTTGGATTAACTTAGTGCGTTCAGTGTAAAATATTCCACTGTTTTCATACAGAGGGATCAAAATATTGGTGATATGTTTTAATTTTGATGATTAGTGAGTTGCTGTATTGCATACAGTCATTTCTCTACAGAAAAGCCTCTTTGGCACTCAGTTTTTGTCTGAGGACCATTTCTACCAGGTAACAGGAGCAAGCCCCCAAAAATTCTTCCTTTCTCTCAGCAGATACATCATTCTGTCTCTCACAATTAAGCCTTAGTAGAGTCTGAAACTAGATTTCAATCAGCTACTCTTTGATCCTGTGAATGGGTCTCAACTACATTGGTAAATAATGTTTTTTCTCTCTTCCTGCTTTCTCACCTTTACAAGGAAAAAATGAAAGACTTTTTTTCAGAAGTCTAGCAAGCGTTTTGATGTTTAAGATTGAAACACGGACCCACTTCTTAGCTCATTTCAAATACGGTATAAATCCAACTACCTTACAAAGGATAAAAAATATATATAATTTTAAAATTCAAGAGAGAGAAAATAAAGCTTTGTATGGAAATATTATGGCTCCATAAACTACAAGGTATGGTCGTGCTGGCCTTATTTAAAGAAATCGTGCCTTAAATGTAAAAGAAAATATCCATTTTCAAAATAAAAGCATTTACAAATTCAATGTGTACTAAAGAAGCGATATCAATATCATTAGAATCCCTTACTCATAAGGAAATTATGCAAATATGAAAAAAATGAAGATAAATATTATTTTCACTTAGTGCTAATAATTTGTACTTCCCAAAACAATCAAAAATTCCTGATACAATATATAGAAAGGAAAACAGTAAGTGATCATTAGGGTTCAGAGTTAATATCGGTTTTCAGAACCTATATAAGCAACGTTATACCTCTTAAAAAATGCCACAGGTAGTGATCTGTGTATATATTGTCTCATAGCATTTATCTGATGAAATTGGAAATAGTTTTAATTGCTAGCAGTACTTTTCTTCAGTGAAAACTCCATATAACTCCCGAGGCTAAAAGAAATATGCCTGCACAGAGTGCTGACCAATACAGCGTAACCTAAACCTGCATTCCAAGATTAACAAGTGTATTCATACTAGCACTGAAGTTTCCTATCAGTGAGTACTGAGGTGATCCTTTAACTCACGTTTTGTAGAGAAGAAAAAACATTTTAGTAATACCAGGAACAAGACTAATGGATTGCCCACATTTTTCATACAGCTGCTCTTATACAAGAAAGATAATGCTGTCCACAGTTATTACTACTGTGCTGTACAGTTCCAGGAAATGAGAATCATTTCAATATTCCCCCAAAGAAGACAAGGATGTGCTATCCCATACAAATACTTCCCTTCTACTGATACTAGCATTTGCCCGGCGCTATTGGCTGTAAAATAGTTCTGGTAGGTTCATTTGGTCAACTGTACTTCCTGTAAACTACATAGAAATACTAGGCCAACATCTCCTGTTGAAAATTAGGAAAAAAATATGCTATCTGCCCATGTTTGATAAGCATATTGCCTAATTCCTTAGTAATAATAATAATTTAAAAAAACCCAAAATAGTGAGTGCCAAAATGGACTTAGAGGTTAAGAGAATGGTAGGACAAAGATGCTCCATAATGAACTTTGGAAATTTGGTAAATAGTAGAACAATGAGATTTGTGAAAGTGCCCACCTCAGAATGTTTTGAAAATAGACATCTTCTTGTGATTGTGAAGAGCTGTTGATATTCAGTCCACCTTCAGCTCCCACATAATCTCACCCTCCAACATATCCCACAGTTTATTATCCAGCACTGATAATCCACTTTTTGGACAAGAGTATCTCTTGTCCTTAGGAGGCTGTAGTTCCACAGGATCAAACAAAATAATTGTTGCTCTGTATTAGGTAAGGATGCCTCTAGAGAGTTTTCTCATTTCAGCTGGAGCAGTCTTAGCTTATCTGAAAGTTGTCTTAAATTGTCTCAGCTGCCAACTTACTAAGGTCTCCTGCCATTAGTATAATATCAAGTGGGAGACTCCAAACAGACACACATTGGCCTTACATGGTCAAAATTAAAGAAATGAACATTTGGCATTCCTTCTGGAATAAAACTTCCGACCAAATTCTACCAAGTAGCTCCACTGCTATCATTAGTTACATGACTAGATTGTGTCACCTATGCGGACAGAGTTCTTTGATTTATCTTTCAGTTTGATGCAAACAACAATTCTGGAATTCATTTCCGAGCTCTGAGTTCTGAAAACAACTGTTTATGCGATGACCTGATTCTACTCACCAAAATATCCTAAAACATTTGCCGTGAACATCACGTGTCCTCCACAAGTCCCTAGCACTATATTGTTTGGATGTAAGCGTTATAGTAATTACAACTCTGCAGCCAGGGGCCTGTTTTCCATTTCAGAGTAGTAATCTGAACTCTGTTCAGTTGGCATTTTTGGCAGTGGCACATATCTAATCAGAAGTTCTTGCTCCCCAGCTCATGCCAACTGTGGGAATGCCATAACCCTCACTGACAGCCTTGATTCCCTTCCTTTTGTAGCCAGTCCAACTGCACAAGGTAAAACCAAAAACAAAACAGAGGAACAACAAGAACGTTGTGTAAGGTCACAACCTCAGATACTAGCAGTAAATCAAAGGCTTACAAATGCCAATAAAGCTAGCAATAACAAATGCCATTGATAGCAGCTCTTGACATGAAAAAGGGATTTTTAATGCTTTTTAAAACTTTGGAAGTATTGCTTTAGAAAGTGACACAAGCTTATTCTCATGATGCAGATGTTGGAAGCAGTCACCGCAAGAAGGAGGTCAGATTCTGTCTAGTTTATGTCAAGGACTCAGAAAAGGGCTCTAGGTTGACATTTGTGACAAGGAAGGAAGAATCTGACCCTGTAAAGCGTATATTTAAGAGAAGAGAATGAATTTCTTGCCAAAGACTGTTGATTTCACTTCATGAGTAGTTTAGCAAATATTCTTATCATACTTCCAGATATTAAACTTTAAAACATTACTTTTTTGAAATTATCATTTAAATGCATAAAATTAGTATTGTAGCACTGACTGAAACTCCAGGAATACAAGTAGGTTAACATATTTCAATTATATATTTAAGGATGTGTGTATTGCAGAAGGAACTTTGGAGGAAATCCTGTTCCTTCAATCTCCCTGCAAATAATGCCAGACCTTCCAATTTTTGTCTTTTCTCTCCCTTCCTATTCCTCAATTTTTCCTCTAGGAAGAATTAAGAAAAAAAAAAAGACAAAAAGACAAAAAAGAAAAAAGGTGATGCAAAATTAGAGAAAGGTAAATGTTTCTCCATCATAATAATAATAAAAAAATACTAAAATGATGGTTAGCAAATTTATCTTGTCAAAAAATTACCTTTATATATAAATTATCTTGCTTCCAAAAAAGTCAGTTTTCCATTCAAAAAAGTTTTGAATTACTTTGGTTGATAAGTTGTGCTATAAAAGATGCATTAAGCTCTCATAGGAAAGGGGAAATAGTAAAAAAGACTCCTACTATGACTTATTTTGGCTGTATTGCAAACTATGTATAATTATTTTTCTTTTTCATTATGGAAAGAGAGGTCCAGGTAAACTTTTGATGTGTCTAGTCTGTATAGGGCTTGATCTTTCTTGCTGTTCTGCATTTTTATTGATATAATTCAACCGAATCCTAATGAGTCACTCTTAATTTATCCCAGTATTACAAGAGAAGAAAGGTTCAAATAGCATAAAAAGCAAATTAATGGTAGACTTATGTTGACAGTATGGGTTAGAGGAATTTTCTTAACTCTTTTAGTGCTATTTTTACCAAAAAAAGTTTTAATACGTTCTGTTGCTGAAATCGGGAAATCAGGCCATAGATTGTTTTCTGTTAAAGAACTGTATGAGCCACATAATTTGCCATGTGTTACTTTTGCCACATAATGGTTATTAATAAGGTTCAATTTGACTACTGGCTGTTCAAAAATTCCTTAGCACCCACACATGATACAACTTTCTCGTAAATGTGAGTCATTTACTTACACTAAAGAGATGTTTATGGTAGTATAAAACATCAATTAATTATCAATCTAAGAAGATTCTAGGAATGAATGTTCAAACTCCTTGTGTTTTAACAGATGACAAAGACATTAAGTCAATAATTAACCTTTCTGTAACAAAAAATGACATAGAAGAGAATGATTTTTTAACATATTTGCTAAATACAGAGAACAGCATGAGAAAGTAAATAAAAATCCTATCAGCAAAAAATGACACAGTTATTTCTATATGGAATTATAATTTACACTGGGTGTCACCCAGAATACTCATGGCCTTCAAACCACAATTCAAATTTGCTTGGGCAAATTTGTCCCAGTGCAACAGCAAATCCATTCCTTACTATAGATTATAGTCTGAAAGAAAATAAATTTTAAATGCTGGTCATAGTTTACTAACCCATATTAAGTAATCTGATGTAATGAATCTGCATTGCCTTCCATTTAGGAGGCTGGCTTGTCCTTGGTTAAATAATACCCTTGTGAAATTATAAGGCAAAAATAAATTGTTTTCCCCTTAACCAAACAGAGATAGCCCTGTGATGTGAAATCACTGAAAAGATGTGATTTGGGGAAATTACAGTTCCTTGCTTAGTATGTATTGTGCATGCCCTACAGCCTTCCCTAACCAGTAGCTCCCAATTTCATTTAAATTGTAATGATTTCTTTTAAGGACAATTATGTTGCCTAAGAGCAATGCAAGCATAATAATACTGCTTTGGCATGGTTCAGTATAGAATGAGAGTAATAACTGTTTATTAATATGATAATTAACCGTTAACGCTTAGCAACCTAATTGTATCTGTTAACTAACTTACATTTTTGAGCCAAATGCTAGCAAAAAGAATTCTATTAAAAATAATAAAAAGCTATGAATATCATAGCAAAGCCACAGTTATGGTTTAAAGTGCTAGATTCCAACTTCACTTGCACTGAACGGATTCTGGATTTCTGCATACTGTGAATAAAAGTGGCTGTAAGGCCTTTCTTGTTCTAATAGTACCTGGCTTGATGTTAGAATTTGGGACTTATTTCATTGAATTCTAAGCGCCTGAGTGAGCTGTGAATATCTTAAAACATGAAGCAAATGAATAAATCTGTGTGTAATGTATAGGGCTATTAGAAATCTATTTTCAGAGAGAGTTGTACAAGTTTTGCCAATGGTGATTTACTGATTTGTATTACTACTTTTTCTTTCTTTGGTCCAGCATGTAGAATTGTCTTCATACTGAATAACAAAGACAAACACACCTCTTGTTCTTGATGAGGAGCCGTAAGATTTCAATACCATGCTTAAAGAAAAAGGTAGACTAATTGGTGATAGTCTGAAAGAGAAAAATAAGAATGATGAGAAGTCGAGAAGGTATAAACTTTGGCAGAAAAGTATTTATTTAGACTAAAAAAGAAAATACTGCAGGGGTGAATATAACACTCTTCAAGTCAGAAATTAAGTAGAAAGGAAGAAGCTGTTCTCCATATCCTTAGTGAATTCAACAGGAAAAGTGGATTTAAAAGGAAGTAAAAATGTTGAGGAGAGACAATTGAACGTATTCCTAATGATAAACATAGAGTAGAGCTTCCGTTATTAGTGGCCTTGAACCTAGTTAAACACCTGTCCGTAACTACATAGTCTGAGCTAACTCTGAAGCTCAGTTGACTTTTATGGACTGTCCTAGCCCTGTGACTCTTTGCTAGCTCATTTCCAAATAAGCATATACAAGGATTGACTGGAATTTCAAATATTCAAAATCTTATGTAGTGGCCTACAAATGGATTGCTTGGCCATCATTCTTTGAAGTGCTATGATAGCATCAAAGGTATCTGAGCCATTATTTCTCATACAGTTCAGGCCTACAACCTGTACAGCAAGTCACATTTTCACCTATCTGGTTGCTGACTTCTTACGGAGTTCTTCTCATTTCTTGACCATGCAATGCTGAAAAAACATTGTAGTTTCCATTGTCTCTATTCCATAGACTTTGGAAGAAAATCTCAGGAAACAGTTCAGCTGAGATCACCTAGACAATCAGTGGCAGAGACAAGAAAGAACCCAGGTCTACTGAGCCAATGGTATTTCATGGGATCCTATTTGTTAGCTAACCCTTTCCTACATCCCTGTATAAGAATTTTTTGAAAACAGCATTTGGTCAAGATAGAAGTGGAAAGCTTTCATCTTGCTTTGTTTGTTTCCTACAGCATCTTCTTTTGCCCCATAATTGGAAACTATTATTTTTCACATATTTGGTCTCACGTTAAACCTGAGTCCAGAATTTTATGTTATAGTTACCAATCTTTCTGAAACCCTGACAATCCCTAATGAAAAACAACATGGATTTTGGGGGTTGTCTCCCCCACCATGCTTTCTTCTCCTTGCCACTATTTTTGAAATAAAATTAGAATTTAATGTGGAATCATTTTATGTAATCCTTTTTATCGCCTTTGAGTGGGATTTTCATAGCTCTGAAACTGCTTTTATAACCTACCTCGTACCAGCTTCATCATCATCATCTATAATTCCATTCTTCAGCATAAAGAATGCAACTGGACTCAGTAATTGCAAAGAAGTTCTCCCTGTGGTAGCCAGACATAGGTCACTGAAGATTTTAATCAACAACAAGAATTTGAATTTAACTTTGGTCTGGAATTAAGACCAAGCGTTATTTGCAGGATACAATATCATATTAGCCAATGTTATTTAGCTGGCAGATGGATTCTTACTGAACTAGCAGACTTTTTCTGTATAAATTAATAGGTCTGCCAAGGTCAACATACAAGAGGTATGTTGGAGAAGATTAAGAATGATAGGTAATGCAGGGTTCAATTCAAAATCCACTATAGTGATCCATAAGTTTTGTATTAGCTTCAGTAATACAAGAGCAGACTTTAAAATACAGACATTCCAAAAGCCAAAAATTAAAATATGTCTTAATAATGGTCATTTGAATCACAAAGATAATGGCAGACAAACCGGTTGACACAAAGGGTGTCCTCAAATATCTTATTAGGCTTACTCTTAGAGAATTTCTTTTGAAATAATTGAAGGAAGCAAAAAGGAGCACTGAAATATGTGATCTTTCACCACAACTGGAATAAATCAACTACAAAATGAAAGAGCATAACACTATCACTCTGTATTCTCCACAATGGGGAACCTCATCCATCTCTTAGAAGAGAAATGGATTCCTGGCAAATTAAACTGATTGAAAGAGTTCTGATGTCTTTCCGGCAGCTATTTTAAGGGTGATTCGTTGTTGAATTAAAACCTGTTAACACAAAATTTAAGATCCCTAACTTTTCACTTTTTTTCAGAATTAGAAATTTTGCTGCAGTGAGGTCAATTGAAATCTATATTACCACAAAGCTGCTAAAGTAAAAGACTTTCATTTGAGTATAATTCATTCATGGGTTGTACACATAGACTATGTAGAGTGCTAGAACTGCACTGAAATCAGGATTAGGAGATTCACTAGACTTATGCACATAGCTCTAGGAAAATAAGCGCATCGAGGCTCAAGAATGGTGGACCCATGTGAGCAAGAAGTCCAGTAAAGGGGGCAGGAGACCTGCATGGATGAGCAAGGACCTCCTGGCAAAACTCAAACAGAAGCAGGAAGGGTGGAAGGAGGTGGAAGCAGGGGCAGGCCACTTGGGAGGAACATAGGGATGTTGTTGGAGTACGCAGGGATGCAACGAGGAAGGCCAAGGCCCATTGGGAATTAAATCTGGCAAGGGATGCCAAGGACAGCAAGAAGGGCGTCTTCAAATACATCATTAACAAGAAGGAAAACTGGGGAAAATGTGGGCCCACTACTGAATGGGGCAGGGGCCTGCTGACAAAGGATACAGAGAAGGCAGAGATACTGAATGACGCCTTTGCTTCAGCCTTCACTGCTAAGGCCAGCCCTCAGGAATCTGGGACCCAGGACACCAGGGAGAAAGTCTGGAGGAAGGAAGACTTTCCCTTGGTGGAGGAGGATCAAGTTAGAGATCCTTTAGGCAGACTTGACACCCAGGAGTCCGTGGGCCTTGATGGGATGCACCCACGAGTGCTGAGAGTGCTGGCGGACCTCTCCATCAACTTTGAAAGGGCATGGAGAAGAGGAGAGGTGTGTGAGGAGTGCAAGAAAGCCAATGTCAGAAAGACTGCAGTCTTCCAAAAGGGCAAAAAGGAGGTCCCAGGGAACTACGGGCCGGTCACCCTCACCTCCATCCCTGGAAAGGTGATCATCCTGGAGGCCATCTCTAAGCGTATGGAGGTGACCAGGAGTAGTCAGCATGGATTCACCACAGGGAAATCTTGCTTAACCAACCTGATAGCCTTCTCTGATGGGATGACTGGCTGGGCAGATGAGGGGAGAGCAGTGGATGTTGTCTGCCTGGACTTCAACAAGGCTTTTGAAACTGTCTCCCATCACATCCTCATCGGCAAGCTGAGGAAGTGGAAGCTGGATGAGTGGACGGTGAGGTGGATTGAGAGCTGGCTGGATGGCAGGGCTCAGAGGGTTGTGGCACAGAGGCACAGAGTCTAGTTGGAGGCCTGTAGCTGGTGGTGTCCCCCAGGGGTCAGTCCTGGGTCCAGTCTTGCTCAACTTGTTCATCAGTGACCTTGGGTGAAGGGACAGAGCGTCTCCTCAGCAAGTTTGCTGATAATGCTAAACTGGGAGGAGTGGCGGATACCCAAGAGGGCTGTGCTGCTGTTTAGAGGGACCGGACAGGCTGGGCAGATGGGCAGAGGGGAACCTCCTGAAGTTCAACAAAGGCAAGTGCAGGGTCCTGCCCTCCCTTGGGAGGAATAAGCCCATGCGCCAGGACAGGCTGGGGGCTGACGTGCAGGAAAGAAGCTCTGTGGAGAAGGACCTGGGAGTGCTGGTGGACAACAAGGTGAGCATGAGTCAGCAATGTGCCCTTGTGGCCAAGAAGGCCAGGGGTATGCTGGGCTGCATTAGGAAGAGCGTTGCCAGCAGGTGGAGGGAGGTGATCGTGCCCCTCTGCTCAGCCCTGGGGAGGCCTCACCTGGAGTGCTGTGTCCAGTTCTGGGCTCCCCAGTACAAGAGAGACATGGCGCTACTGGAGGGAGTCCAGCGGAGGGCTACTAAGATGGTGGAGGGGACTGGAGCATCTCTCTTACGAGGGAGGAAAGGCTGCGAGAGCTGGGCCTGTTCAGCCCGGAGAAGAGAAGACTGAGGGCGGAGCTGATCAATGTGTATAAGCATCTGAAGGGAGGGTGTCAAAGGGGTCGGGGCCAGACTCTTCTCCGAGGTGCCCAGTGGCAGGACGAGAGGCAACGGGCAGAAACTGAACCACAGGAAGTTCCGTCTGCACATGAGGAAAAACTTCTTTGCTGTGAGGGTGCCTGAGCACTGGAGCAGGTTGTCCAGAGAGGTTGCGGAGTCTCCTTCGTTGGAGATATTCAAAAGCCATCTGCACACAATCCGGGGCAACGTGCTCTAGGTGACCCTGCTTGAGCAAGGGGGTTGGACTAGATGATCTCCAGAGGTCCCTTCTAACCCCTTCCAGTCTCAACTATTCTGTGATTCTGTGACTCGAGGGTTGCCGTTGTTTTAGAGGAAGGGCTATATGAGTTGAGTACATCAGCTGACGGTATCACAGTTTCGTGGATCAGCTGGCTGTGTAAATGTTTCTTCCTGAGTTAATCAAAAGAGTGTGGATATCTCCCTGAGTTAGCCAGACCAGCATGGGGGGATTGTGTATGTGGTTCAGTCCGACACAGAGTATAAAAACTAAACAACTAATAAGAGGATTTTGAAGAGGGCAAAGGGCTCGAGCTAGTTTCAACCCACATATTACTGGGGATGCCAAGTATCTTGATGGTGAGCATATTGTAGAGACTAATAGTATTAATCACATTTGTATTATGATTCAACTGTATAATTCAACTGTATATTACAATTGCTAAGTTCTGCTAAGTGTAATTTGCACTTGCACAGTGATTTCAATATATTGCTGTATCACCCTGTTAAATCAAAGTCCCATGTAACGTCAAATATCTTCAGATAAGTAAATTTGATATTAAATATTACACTCTCTAAGAAACTAGTCAGAAAGTATTGGACTCTCACAGTACCTCTACGGTGTTAATCAGTTTCAGTTCTAAATTCCCTCCAGAATACCAGGGCCCTGACAGTCCAAACTGCATGAATGAAAATTCACTCAAAGGCTCACAACGCATCAAGTAGTTACCTCCAAATAAATCCTTGCTACAATCCAGAGACCTCTCTTACAAGGTGTGGTAGAGAAGCCTAAACCAGATTTGTCTCCTCCTTCCAATATTATCCCAGGCTAATCACGTATGATATGCCCTAATGACACATCCCTGGACATGCAACACACAGCCTCCCTTTCACACTGCAAAAAGGTGCCCTTGGTGAACTACAACAGATCCTTTACGCTATTCTACGACTTTACACTTGGAAAAAAAAAAGATAAAACAACAAAAGCAATGATTACATTTTATATACATGGATCTCAGAAAAGATCCAGCATCAATTTCTATATATATTGCAAAGATAGCCAGTCTGCTCTGGTGCTCATCAGTCTGAAGCAGTACTGTACCTCTTGGTGGGCTAGGGATCACTCGCTGGGGTGGATGCATTTAGCAGTGTAGATATAACCTCTGGTGTCCTTCCAGGGCATGGTCCCCTGTTACTCCTTCCTATAAATGGGATTTGACATTTGTTGGTGTCATTGCTCCTCCCTAGCCTTCAAAGTGATTTAAATAGCTTTTTCCATGAAAATATAACTTCAGGTTCACAGTCAATCTTCAGAGACACATATCAACATGTGTCAATACTAATAATATTCTGCTAATCCAAGAAAGACCAGAACTATACACACTTCCATATCTCAGTTTTATTGTGTCTGGTGAGCATTCTCAGTCTTTGGAAAAAGCTTGCAAAGGAGGCCAAGACCTTTCTTTGCAATTCTTCTGGCATATGCTATTTCCTTCAGGGCATGGAGTATCCTTGCATCTGTGCAGTTAACTTTCTCTTTCCTACCATCTCCCTCATTCCAGTTATAGGATACTATATGTGAACTGAGGAACCAGGGAGAAATTCTCATGTACATAACAGAAGGACGTCTGGATGCTCACCACTGATGCCTTGGCTGTTCTGGATGAAAGTTAAGTTGATGCCCAGAGTAAGCTCCTGAGTTCTTCTCCAGGTCCTCTCCTATGGTGGACAAGGACTACAGCGTCATTATGGAGTTCATCTACCCTACAGCAGAGAAAGTGTCTCAGCAAACCTTTCTCTTATAATTGGCCATCTACTTTTTCAGATACTTCTCAGACAAGTAACCGAAGTCTTTATGGGTATTCTATTACCAAGTAACAGTATCTTTCAGACACGAACTTAAAAGAAAAAATTTCCAGGTTGCATGCATCTCTCTGTTGAACATTATCCCATTTAAGTCATCAAAGTTTAATGACTCTTGTTGTCTGCTCTGTGATAAAAGCAAAAATTTCTCATAACACCACCTGTGGGATTTAGCTCGATGTTGAGCTAAAAATCAGCAGAAAAGACTTGCAAGGCCTAAGTTCAAAGTGATGTTTGCAACCTGACACTAAGAAAATATTGTATACTAGCGCTGAATACGAAACATAGTCCATAAACTTTAAATAGATTGACTTCTTCACTTCCTATTTTCACTGTTATAGCTATTTAATGTGATGTAATGCTTGATGTTGGAGCATGTGTGTTTTTATTTTGAAAATCAGCTATATGTTATTAACAACTAAAACTCAGGATCACTCCTGAATATTTGAATTCTCTGAGCACTTGCAGATGGTATTTTTTCTCTATGATTCTTTTTTTGACGTGTAATTAGCTGTTACGTTCTAATATTTGAGGTTTGGGGTTTAATCTGTTACCTTTTTAAGTAGACAGGTACATTTAGGGTAACAACAGACTTCTCATTAAAGACATTAAATTAAAAATTAGAAATAACTTTTAAAGCAAGAAAGACAAGCTTAACATCTTTCTTTCCCTCTCCTCGCCAGGACTATAATTCACACTAATTCCCTTGAGGCCCCCGTCAGTATTTCTTGAGAAGTGTCTTGACATGGAGAAAGGTATCATATATCAGGTGGCCTTCGTAGTCTTACTGTGGGGCTTCCTCTTCACCAGCTCTCTGCTATATATGGCTCAGTTATCTTTTCTATGAGACTAAACTGCATTAGGAGAAGACAAACTGGCAACAACTTGGATTTGTAATTTCTATAAGACATAATGTCTTCTGAAAACTGTACGTGGAAGTGTATGGTGATGAGTAGGTTTGCCCTTATTTAAACAGTATGACAAATGTTCTCTCAGGGGCTTAGTCCAACAGTCACTGGAATAAAGGGGAATGTTGTTTTATATTTAACCAGGTACGAGTTCATACTTTAGTAATGTAATGCAAAGTAGCACTGTTCTGCATCTGATTCAAAAATGCCTTTTAATCAGCACCAACAGCCAGACATCTCCTTGGCTTTCTTAAGGCATGAAATGTCACATTCCTCAGTATTTGTGTTAGATTCTCTCCTCAGATTCAACTCTGGTTTAAGTACTATCTTCTTCAAAGCTTCAACCCTTTGAATTTACAGTTTTCTTCAGAAGCATGATACAGATGCAGTAATATGACTGGAAAGTTGGACAACATTATTTTATGGGTATTAGAAATGAAATGTATAACCCTTAGAACGGTCTTATATGCTGCCTTCTGGAGGTCAAATAGTAGGAACACAAGACTGGGAACAACCTGTGGATAATCTAGCTCAAACCCCATGAATTGCAGACAAGTGGCCGGTATGGGATCTACAGAACTCCTGCTTTACATGACCTAATCTATCAAAGACCACAAATCACTTTCTAGTGACCTGTTACAAAATGAAAATTTACAGCAAAAGACCAAAACTCTCAACCATATAGCGCCACAAAAAGAAAACAGAATCTCTATCAATGCCCAAGATTCTTGCACTTAGAAGAAATTTGAGAAGTAGAATTTTTGTTATGCATTTGAGGCTGCGTTTATGACTTAGTGAGCTTATTAGTTCCGTGAATGAAGAGTTGTCTGCCCTGCATTTCTAAGTTTCATTTCATGTAGAGCCAAAAAAAAAAAAAAACTGAAATAAAATCTATTAGGCTGCTCATGCCAAGTAGCTAAAGCAGAGAAATTTAATAATCTTTTTAATACCTATAAAATGATGCGTCATTTTAAAGAATACCAATTTCTCTAGCTAATTTTATTATCCTCCTATCTGATATTCAACGCCATCTGATTTGTTTGCAGGAAACATTTTAAAAGAAAAGTGGGGCTAATTATCTATGTCAGCTTAACAAATAAAAACTGTACGATGGGTAGCAATCATTAGAAGGATCTATCATTAAAAATTGATCTGAAATGGTTTCTCTTTGTTATTTTCTTGATAGGAGATGGTAATTAGAATTGTTTGAAGAGAGTGGCGTGATAATATGGAATGAAGTATGATATATTGATTGAGAAAACAAAAAAACACATAAGTGATTTTTTTTAGATATTTCTCATGCTTGCATACAGTACTTCCCCTTAACTGAAAATATTATTACCATCAGCTGATTACTGATGAAGCTTGCATATAACTGACTTGATGTTTAAATAACTGAGCAGCTGGATTAGAATGGTTTATTGAATAAGAAGGATAATTGTGAACAGGACTTCAAATCTCTGCACAAAGTTCTTTCACGCTGCAAAGGACTTGTAGACCAATTCTATAAATTTGACTCCAGCTATTCCTCTTCAGTAATGTTATCGTTTTCATTCAAGTTCATCTTATGATTTCTGCTTTAAGACTAAATCACTTGAATCACAATCCAGGATATCGGTTTAAGTGAACGTCAGGAAAACTATCTAAAGCATGTTCCTAGCATACTCCATACCAGTTGTTTCACGTCAATGAAAGTATCATTCTTTTGATATGTTATCAACATAACATAGGTAACATTGTGCAGTACTTAGCCATCAGAAACAGCTGTTGTGTTCAGTGGAATTTGAAGTGTGCATGGAGTGGTTTGTAGGCAGAAGGAACAATGTTTAAACTTATTTACTCTAGTAAGCTGATGCAAAGCATGAATTTCCTATAGTATCATTGTATCCTTCTGTAATGTTTAAAAAGCTGAATAACATCTTCATACAATCCTCTAGCTGAAAGTACTTAGCATATTATCAGAGAAAAAGCTGACTTTCTTTAAGTGAAAACTTGTCTTTCACTGATATATAAGAACAAAGTTAGGAGCTCAGAGCTCCTATTTTCACGGTTAATCACTCCAGAATTAACATTAACTGATCAGCTGATAAGTACTGGTTGCTTCAGTGGTCCAGTGAGTGCAGATACCAATAACTCTATTTAAATATTGGCATCATTCGCACATGAAAAGGTGGGTAAAATCTGCTCCAAACAACTCAGAATTTCCAAAAATCCACTTTTATAGGAACCTTTCTAGACCTCAAGTTTTATATCTTAAACATAAAAACAACATCCTAAGTTTTTTAAGGACTCTTTCAATGCGAGATATATATAATGATGTCAGTTCGTGTTAGAACAGAACTATAAATACAAGGGAGAACTACAAAATTATTTATGTAAAACTAGATTCATGCATTGGAGCTATTAGTTTGTTCACAGCTCTGTCAAGCATTAGAACACTCATTGAAGTATCCTTGACTTAATGCTGTAAAAAAAAAAAGTTAGAATTGACACTCTAATCCTGGCTTACCTAATCTTCATGTATAATTTATTAGTCATACATTGCTGTTACTAAATCATTTAAGAATAAATTTTCATTGTAAGAGGAGCATCACTGTAGTCAGATCATTACTGTATTTCCAAGAAAATGTATTACTCTAGAGAGAAGAAAATATTTTTAGCTTTCCTATCTTCATTTTTTTCCCCAATAATCTCTTTTTCTCCCTCTTGTGTTTATTCTTCATCTTTTAAGTTCTCATTAAGGAAAAAACCTGGCAAGTGCTAAGTTTAAGCATATACTTAAGGGTAATGAGACTTTAAAATGTACTTTTAGAAAATGGTAAATTATTTTGCTTAATAGTGATACTTGTACCCGTTAAGGATTTACTGAGCTCTGTGCTTGCTCTCCTTTCTGTAAAAGTTTTTATTATTTCCTATATCTCTGTGAAGGTATGGCTATACTGCAACTGGGAAACATGACTGCAATGTACGTTGGAAGACCTGTACTAACTGTTCTCCAGGTAATATGTAATAAATAACAGTAAAAGCAAAGTGGCATGACTAAAAAGACTACCCACTAAACTTGTGTTTATGTCCGCGCGTATGGGTGGATGTACTCTTACCTACTTTTAGATACCAAAAAGTTGTGTACTTAGTCTAGACTTGGCAGATAGGTGGGATCGAGTTCCCCAAATATTTGATCTACTGACATTTTAGATATCTTGGCATGCCTTGCATGGCTTTCAGCAACAGCTCCAACAGGGTATTCATAGGTCTTTTCTTATATCTGCCAGCCCCACCTTGGTGTCTCAAATACCCTAGAACACCTGAAATGGAGGAAAATTATGATGTTAAGGCAACTGAACCTAACCTTTGACTCCAGCCATAATGGAGCCAACAGAGAAAGCAAGTTACTGCCAAAAGTAACTCATTCCATTTGTCTTAGATCTTTGCTTTTAAATGGGATGAATTACCTTCTGGAGGTGTTCTCTCTTTTTGTGGACTAATCAAAGATTAGGAAAATTACTTTAGACTTGGTGACTACATTTTAGATGACTGAAGTCAGGTGAAATAATTTCTTCTATGCCTTCCACACTAGCTAGTTTAAAAATCAGTCTTTGCTCTGTGATACATGTCCTACGAGTAAAACTGAAAAGTTTATAGAATACATTAACATCTACAGTAAGGTATATAAACATGAACATAAAGAATAGAGCATATAATATTTTAATCTTTGATCCGTATTGCAAGCTGAAGGATGATTCCAATCTTCAGCTTGCAATGAATATGTGTAGCTGCCCAGCTATAGGCCTGTAATATGGCACTTTCTGTTAATCTGTTTCTTAGCTTATGTTTCGTTGTCAAACTAAAGTGTGAGAGTGAAACCATGAGATTTACATTACAAGGTGTATCAGTTGCCTGTGATAATAAAGATAAGCCTATGCAATTTATATATGTATGGTGAGAAGCTGATAAAAAATGCTTCATAAGCAAGGGAAAGGGGGATAGAAAGAGGAAAAGATTTCTTTTTGCTTAAATTTTTAAATATACTTTTAAATATATTTTTAAATATACTTTTTTAAAGTATACTTTGTGATACATATAATTTGATATTGTGTTCTCTCACTTGTGTTTTGTTACACAGGCTATCATGACCTAAAAGTCTAGGTAAATATATAGTCTTTGAAGTGTACCTGAACTCTATTTGACAGGGATCAGGAGCGGGAGAAAGAAATAAGTGAGATGTTGGTTCTTTACATAAAAATGTCAATGTTTCTAATTTTAGTTTTTATTAATCTTTCTTTAGAATACTGTAATTTCTTAACTTTCTAATTGCTAATTTCTTGTAAAATGTTCAAACATGATGGAGAAACATATCTGAAAATTTGTGTCCATAATTTTTTAGATAATTTGTCTATTTTAGTAAGAGAAAACTTAATCTAATATTTCTATTTCTTCCTAATTCGTTCTTTCAAAGTAGTCTTGGGCAGGAAGATGTTCCAAAGTTCTGCTCCTGCTGAGTATGTGCTAAACAGAAGTTCTGACAGCAGGCCTACTCCTGGGAACCTTTTAAGCTCTGCTTCCTCCTTAGCCCTGGTAGTTCCGTCTAGTCTTGTAAAGCTCATAACTTCCACACACTCCTCAGTGAAGACAGAATAAACCACATCTGCAGTTTCTACAACATGCTGTTTTGGGGATATGCTGTTCTGAAATACATTAAGATAATGTAACAAATGCAAATTACCACTGATTTTACAGCCTCTCAAATCTCACAAATGCCGTGTCCAATCGCCCTCAAACTTTCTAGGGGGGAAAATCATCTTCTTGTAGAACATCACACAAGAGAAATTTCTAACAGAACAGTCTGATGTTAAATTAGATGGAAGGGCCTAACTGAGCTTAAAATGGAAGCAACAACCTCAACCACTGAATGACTACCACAGCTCTCTAATACTTTCCATTTTAAAAGATCAGAAAGCTTCAGACAAACTGCCTATTTGCCTAACAGAGTTTACTGAAATGAGGGGCAAAAATACTAGCCAATACAAGTCTGTTTGTCACATGCTGATATTGCCGCTTACTGTATAGCAAGAAAAAAAAACCACTGTAGTGCTATCTGACTAAACATTGCCCACATGTATGTTAACAAACTATGAAAGTCAAATATTTTTGCAACTACATTTACTGAAAGCAGCTGAGTCGTTCTATGCTTGCAATTATATAACATATGCCAAAATACGATAACAATCTGCCCTGAATTTACCTATTAAAATAACTGTTTTTCAGCTTTAGACTAAGGCATCATCAGCTTTTCTTAGCTGTGCCAGCACCATATTTATACACACATACATTCATTTTGTAACATATTAGAATATCTCGGACAAAAAGTTTGCACGTGGGAGTAAGTAGCTTCCCTTCTACACCTTTATGCCTGAAGTTTGGTCTTCACAGACCATCTTTATGCAGGTAATAAGGCCTGCATTAATTCCATCTAACTTCAGGTACCTAATTTAAGTGGCTAAATTAAGACCAGACCATAGGTGATTCGTATCTCCATTTACTGTTTTAGGAGCTGATGGGAACAATGCTTGGTTAGGTAACATTAACTAGGATAAATGTTAGTTTATATGTCTACCTCTCCTCCTAAATCAAGTGAGGAATGAATAGGAAGTAAGCACAAGATTGTCTCCACTCTTCAATGAACTGTCCAAGACAGCTGCATCTTATAAAGGATTGCCATTTACTGCCAGATTAGACCAATAGAAATTTGTTATTCCATTATTATTCCCATTGAATACATGGATACGTATCTCAGAGCATCTGGAGATGGATGAAGATCTGGATCTTCACTGGAGATATTCAAAACTTGCCTGGGTATGATCCCGGGAAACATGCTTTAGAGGGGGTTGGACTAGACGATCTCCAGAGGTCGCTTCCAACCTCAACCATTCTGTGATTCTGTGATCTCTCTTTGTCATAACATCTTTTAGAATTACTGACCAATTTACACACACACTCCACTACACACTTCAGTTTTAAATAAAATTTTTAATATGCTTTTAGCACAAATTTCTGATTTTCTGTTTTATTTTCTCTTCCATGTTTTTAAGATAGATAGAACTGAGGAAAGATACAGCCCATTAAATTTTATGAAGTTCTAGGATGTATATAATAGAGGACTTACATTTTGCTGTCCAAATACATCTAATACAGTGGTGGTTATGATGTCTTCATATTGCAGCTGAACAATTACAATGGATTGAGTATACTGCTTGTAGTATGTGGACAGCTGAGTAAAATGAGACTTTTGGTTAGCTATGTATTCAGTTTTATTTAAGCACCACAGTGTTCCTATAATAAAAAGTAAAATTTTTGAGAAAGATTTTTGTACTTTTTGGATTTCGTTAATATTGTGTTGTATGTTTCATTACTTCCTTTAGGCTAAATCCAAACCAGCTGTAGGAAAACAGAGAGTTTTCCACTGCACTAGTTATATGGGCCAAAATGTCTATTCAACTATAAGACAAACTATGCCTTAAAGGGTGCCTGTTTCATTGACTGTAAAAGGTGACAGGTGTGACTGGCTAAGGTGTAGGTATCTATATGGTAGAGAGCTCAATTTAGTTGAGATCAGAACCACATCCTTAATCACTACCAATTTCTAGTTCAGGAGTTACATGGGCCATTTTGCTCTGCCCTCTGTTTCCTTGTGGTTGGGATGAATGAATTGCAGATTCAGAGTAGGATAAAGTTGAATGCAAATGTTTACTTTTGCTCAGATAAGCACCATTCCGAACAGCTGCTTTTTATGAGGTACTAACTGTTTTCAGATCGTGAGTGAAGGCTTGCTGACATCCAGTTATGAAATAACCAGATTACTTTATCTCCTTTTGTAGGACTATATTTTTTGTGTAACAGAAAAAAGAGTACCAGTCCTGCCCTCCCTTGGGAGGAGTAAGCCCATGCACCAGGACAGGCTGGGGGCTGACGTGCGGGAAAGAAGCTGTGCCGAGAAGGACCTGGGAGTGCTGGTGGACAACAAGGTGAGCATGAGTCAGCAATGTGCCCTTGTGGCCAAGAAGGCCAGGGGTATGCTGGGCTGCATTAGGAAGAGCGTTGCCAGCAGGTGGAGGGAGGTGATCGTGCCCCTCTGCTCAGCCCTGGGGAGGCCTCACCTGGAGTGCTGTGTCCAGTTCTGGGCTCCCCAGTACAAGAGAGACATGGCGCTACTGGAGGGAGTCCAGCGGTGGGCTACTAAGATGGTGGAGGGGACTGGAGCATCTCTCTTACGAGGGAGGAAAGGCTGCGAGAGCTGGGCCTGTTCAGCCCGGAGAAGAGAAGACTGAGGGCGGAGCTGATCAATGTGTATAAGCATCTGAAGGGAGGGTGTCAAAGGGGTCGGGGCCAGACTCTTCTCCGTGGTGCCCAGTGGCAGGACGAGAGGCAACGGGCAGAAACTGAACCACAGGAAGTTCCGTCTGCACATGAGGAAAAACTTCTTTGCTGTGAGGGTGCCTGAGCACTGGAGCAGGTTGTCCAGAGAGGTTGTGGAGTCTCCTTCGCTGGAGATATTCAAAAGCCATCTGCACACAATCCGGGGCAACGTGCTCTAGGTGACCCTGCTTGAGCAAGGGGGTTGGACTAGATGATCTCCAGAGGTCCTTTCCAATCTCAACCATTCTGTGATTCTGTGGAAGTCCTTTGCTCCCCTTTGTAAGCTACTTCTGGTAACCGCACGCAGATTTGACACTCTTAGGGTTAGGGGAGATTTCAAAGAAGGAGGCATCAATACATCAACTTTCTGTATATGCAGTGCCAGAACCTTCAGTTTTTCTTGATGCCTTAATGGATCCTTCTAAAACCAAAGCCAAAGTTAGTATAAATAAGTGCAGATCTTTATATCACAGAAATCTACTTTGAGATAAGTTCTGTTCTTAAGAACATCTATGCAGCTGCATTGAAATTCGTGGGTTGACAGAGATAGAAGTGTAAGATATGTTTGTCTCAAATTAAGCACATTTATTTTTGGTAACTGTATTAGATATCTCTCCTTATGGGGATAAAAAGCACATATCTATTGCAGCTGATGGAAACAGAAAGAATGAACTGTTTATTAAAATTATCTCAAATAATTGATGCTTCAACTTATTAGAAAGTAGAAAAAATCCAGAAATTTACTAAAAAACAGTTTTTATCTCTACTATTTGGATGAAAATTTGGCTGTCACCTCAGCTTGAAGTATGGCATTTATTTTTGTTATGCTGATTACACTGTACATCTATCCATGCCACAACACTCTCAGCATGGTTCTGTTCTCAGTCTCATACTTCTGTTCTTAGGTAATTCATTCCTTTTTTACTTCTACTGACTCCCATCTCTGAATCCCCCAGATTAATTTGCCTCTGCACGTGGCACTACATGTTTTGTTATGACAAAAAAGAAGAATTACTGATGGTCACAGCTTGTGGGTTTATTTTGGAGGAAGACTGAGAGACTAATTCAGATCTGGAAAGGAGTAAATAATACTTTGAAATGTAATGAAGGCTATAGACCTGTATTAAATAGACAACAACACACAAGTTACTAATGTCTATTCCATTTAGAGTTTAATATCAAAGAGTTAAAATTAGGGCCCTTCTCTGCAGTGTTCCACAGAGTTTTACTATATTGTTTGCTTAGCTATACAAAACATACCTGTACGAAGAATCATTTTAAGATATCTTTATTTTTCCCTAGCTCTCTCATACATTTTATTTCAGTTATACTCTATACAGCATAGAACCCTATCTGCAAGCGATGCCTTTGAGAATGCCTTGGTTACGTGAATGATCTGAGTAAAAACAATATTTTGTTTCTGAGATTTACAATTTAAGACCGCTCAATACCAGTATGGGTTGCAAGACGTAGAATTCTTATTTGATCATTTGTATTCATTTCATAGTGTTTTTAATACCATATAAAAGTTAGTACATGTATGATACATGACTATATGATATGATGATATGGCTATATGTTAATTTAAGCTGTAGTATAGGAAGCATTCACATTCAGGATGTCATTGAACTGTGGGCTTAACCGCAGGCATCTTGAATAAGGAAGGACATAAGAACATATCTTGTCAGCATCTGTAGTATGTGCTCTCCACCTTCTCTCTCCTCCACTAGTAAGGCCTACCTGGAACAATTCACAGAAAGACTCAAAAACCTCAAAAGATTTGAAAAAGGTAATCTGAAAAGGTAACTTGTAGTTTACCTACATGCCAGCACACTTATAGTATGGTTAGTAATTATATCCACCAGAGTAATTAATTTTCTGTACTAGTCGTAAATATAGCTTATACATATATCTGGCTGTACTCAGAATAGCTCACTGTATGTTTAAGTCTTCCACACTCAGCTATTTTCATGGTTTGAAAGTCACCAATACTGCCAAACTTAAACCTATCTTGGAATAGGTGTTTATTTCTCTCTGTTAATCATGCACCTAATATATGGATTATTAAAGTTAGTCCCTCTCTCACTGGCTTAAAATTTGAGAGTTTCGGTTAAAGCAGAAGTACATAGTTCTTATTGATGCATTAAGAAAAACACACAGAAAGGCTCAGTCTTCTCAATAACAAATGACCTGTGATAATACTTTTATTTTCTTTGTCTGTTTTTTACAGCCAGTCTTGTAAGTTGCCACTAAAACTGCTCTCTGTAGGCATGCTGAATCATGCCTAGGAAAGCTGTTCACTCCCTCCCTCTAAAAGACCATTTTCTCAATCCCACTAACTTCTGCCACTGCCACAAGGTATAGCGTACATCTATTTCCAGAGACAGTATCTGAGCAGCAGTTGCAACCCAGCTTAGACATTACTACAGAACTACAGTCCATAAGGTTGGAAAGAACCTGCCCAAGCATGTGAACTCTGAACACTTTTCTGTGTTTGCTGCTGCTAAACTTTTCTCTGTATGAGTATATATTTTTATATACATACACACACACAAACACACACATGCATATTAGGCCAAGAATAAATGAACCAAAGAGCACCTCTAGTTTTAATAATGAGGTCATATTCCATCTCAGAAATTTTACTAGCACAGAGCAATGGAAAGATAAGTGATTCTGATTCCTCCTTTTCCCTCCTTATACCAGCATAGAAGCTTTGCAATACCCTGAAGACAACAGTTCAATTTCCAAAATGTGGACCTCTGTTAGCACTGTGATTCGTTAATGATTTATATTCACTATATGTTCAGTCATAGACAAGAGATAGAAGACAGCCTTTACAAAATCTTGGATGTATTACCACAATAATTGTACCAGCAACGACTTGGGAGCACAGAGAAAATACATGAAACGGAGGAACATTCACTATTCTCTCAAGAAGCATGTAGGAAAAGATCAATGTTTGCCCAATGAGGAAGGTCAAAATAGGCAGAAGGTAGAGGGTATGCGCTATCAAGACTGGGATGCACAAAATGGAAATTGTTTTTTAAAAGTGCTATTGGTACCTCTGAAAAATCTAGATTCTTTTATAGATGCATTTTGCAGAATGCTTGTAGTTAATAAACAGATGGCTACGTAATAGAATTTGGCTGGAGAGTTCCCATCAAGGGAGGGAAGAGTGGAGATATGACCTTGTGTTCTGGGGCAGGAGCAGGAAAAAAAGAGACAGTGTGCATCTGCGATACATACCTAGCTGAAAGCCTACAAAGGCAACAGGATTCAGTGGGCTTTGGAGAAGCAGAAGGTGGCCCTAAGTATATATGTTGTGACTAAGTGTAGAATTTACCTTAATAGCAACCAAAAAATTTGGGATCGAACATAATTTTCCCTATTTTTTTAACATACAGCTCTTTGCTTCATTAGTACAGCACGCTGGGTTGTTATATTTCACAGTTGTGCCAAGATTGACAGTAATACTGCAGAAAAATGAATATAGGTGGGGAAGACAAATATTTAAGTCTCTGTAATGGGACTTTGATAAGGAAAGTAGTCAGTGGTAGTCATTTGCAACAGTGTTGTGCCAAGGGTCATGCCTTTCTGAACCAAAAAAGTCAGATATAATCACTTTTATTACTTTCCAAATGCTTATTAAGTGAGTCTATCAGCATCTTGAAATGTTGTAGTAATTATGTCGTATTATGAAGACCACATTCACTAAAAGAATCTAAAAAAGATGTTTTATGAATATAAATAATAGCAAGAAAGACTAACTAAAATAATCCTTATCTAATACTACTGCATATTATATTAGTAAAAAGCAATTTACTATGAAACACATCCTTCCTGTGTTTTCTAACAACGTACAGGAAGCTTTATGTTTCACTCACTGTTTCAGAAGGCTTTTTGATTTTATCTGATAAGAACATAAAAGCATAACAGTTTAAAATATAATGATAGCAACGCTTGGTCAGATACAGAAAGAAATAGGGTCTATTTCTCTTCAACAGCAATAGTAGTCATACTTTCCAAACCTTTCCCTGGGGAACTTGAGAGAAAATCAGATGTATACCATAATCAAACAGAATTTCACAGGATAAAGGCTTCAGTGTTTGGTCTACGACATCTTTCTGAGGGCACTTTGAAAAATTTATGACAAGTTTTTTCCAACTTAATAGTTGCAAGAAAAAAAAAAGTGTTATCATAGTTTAGGTACAGCTATTGATGATTAAAAAAAAAAAAAGAGCTGGTTTAGGCTATTAAAGTAGGAGTGCTCACCATCTGGAAGAGCTATATGCTACATAACATCTGTTGATTTCACCCTCCGCAACATCACTAAAATACTTGCAATTAAGAAAAGCAGTGACTTTGTATAAACACAGTTGACCATTACTGGAAGAAACACCCTACAACAGATGTAATTTTGACATCGTGAAATTCAACAATGCTTCATGCAATATTAATAGCCCTTGGTAACGTATTCTAATTTTAAAATTCATTACTAAATTATTCAGTAGTCTATAAAACAGATGTATGGCACTGCAGCACCCAAGCTGCGGTATCCTTTTATAAAATTATATTTTTATAATATGCATGTAATTTGTCCTTTAAGTCTCATACAGATTCAGTGGATGTTTCCAGGTGCTATGACTCACCTTTAGTTTCCTTTCTCCCCTGAATGGTTTCACTTGTGTTCACTTATTATCTGTTTCAGCATTAAATGTCAAGCTTTTATGGTTAGTTTAATTGGTGCTGTTGCTCAGAGCATGATAGGCATGTATTTTACGAAAACAGAACACAGAGAAAATGTTTTATTTTTCTTGTAATCTTTATTTGCATTTGCTGGAGGTTAGGAGTAACTTCTTTGTCCAAGCACTCTTAACCTATCACTCAGAAAATGTACGAACTAGGAAAAAACCCTATATACTTTTCTAAGAGTAATTAGGTTTCCTCCTATAGGTAACAATACACCCTTGCACGATCTTTACACCTTCACTTCCTATGAAAGTTGCAGAAAAAAATTCTGGAGAAATTGTATGACCTAGGTTGTAAATCTGGGTGACAGCTTTGGTAGCATTAGGGAAGATGAGGTGATTTTTTTTCCTTTGTTGAGTTTGAGTTGATGACAAGATGACATGACAGAAAGTTTGCTTGAGCTGTTTGCCTTATTAGGTGGATAATAGTAAAGAGTGGAGAGATAGACTTGTCTAATTATAGTAGCTGAAATATGAAAGCTGATGAAGTAAAACAGACACAAAGCATTAGGGCAATGGGCTGTGGAAAGCAGAACATGGTATACCAACGAAGAAGGGAAAAGAAGTCTGAGGCAGTTGATTTAAAAATGCTACACTGAGATTACTTATTTTAAAATTCTAAGTTATGCACCACATCCAGTCATCAAAAAACTTCAAAAAAAAGTAAACATAAATGAGTCTGAGCAGGGTGAGGTAGTATCTTAATTCGGATTATTCAGCGAACACGTTTTCAAATGAATTTTTGACTATTCTGTTTCAGAGTTTGGGGCAGTAAGATCAGAGACCCTAAATATGCCTAGTGCAATCACAACAGTGATTTGAATCAATTTGCTGTTGACATATCTGATTTAGGCTTAATCTGCAGTTCAACTACTAGTTCAACTGCTGCTTAGCTGGTATAATGTGGCCTGTAAATGAACCAAGGAAGCAGGATAGTGTGCAACAGCTAGCCTGCCCTGGGTATTATTAGGAGAGAGAGTTTCAAGCTAGATACTTTGAAGCTAGTCTGCTTTGAACGACTGTGATGGCAAAAGACTCCTTTTTGACTTGTGTTAGAGTTTATATAGCCACATAAACATTTTCATTGTTATTCTGTGGAATATAAGGAAGACATCTGCAGCATGGCAGCTAGCTAGAACACATTGTGATATACAGAACTTGTGCACTAAGTATGCCATGCATACTTGCAAAAGCTTGACCCACCTGATAGTCTATACCTAGAGTAGAAAGATGTCTCGTGCATGATTCATCCCCCATAACTTCAAAGAAGCAGCTGAACAAATCATCCCGGCTCCCCCTGCAGTCATTAGATGGAAATGGGAATCACCAGGAGGTGATCTGTCTGATTTACCTTGAAAGCCTGTCATTGGATGGGATGAATCCTCTTTTGGAGCTGCTTGCAAAGGAAACCTAGGATGACTAGTACAGAAACAGTTTTCTAACTAAGATGCCTAAGCTACTGCAAATGAATTCTACTCTTTTTGTTACAAAGAGACAAAATCAGACTGATTAGCTACTTAAGTTCTATATGACTTCATGAAATTTGGTATGCTTAGCCATGCAGTTAGCTTCTCATTTTAAAATGTTTTGAGGAACGTTGCCTTTCTTTTTTAAGCTACTATCCTTATAAGGACTCTTGTGGCCCCTGAGAGTGGTAAAATATTAATAATAACAATGTCAAAGAACTTTAAATTAACTTTTTTTGCTAGCTAGTATATAAGGAGTGAGACAGATTCCTCCAGAAAAGCAAACTATCCAAAAGTTTGCAGGTTGAGACTAACACAGTGCAAGAGCAGCACAGTCACCCTTTCTCTCTGTCCCCCCCCCCCCCCCCCCTTTTAATAGACAATACAGGGAAAAATTGCTCAGCAACAAAGTTAACTTGGACTAATCCCACATGGCAGGAAGAAGGGCACTTCATAGTCACGTAATCAACTGAAACAGCATTTATAAAAAACAGACAGCTGGCCCAATCCAAACATCAGCAGCCAAGTGGGAGAGTTTGTCATTCTGTAAATGGCAAAATAGCAAACACCTGACCTGAAGATAATAGGTTAATTGCTTTAATATTACATTTTGCGCTGATGTTTGTTTTAGTGTTGTGATGGATGAAAAGGGGTCAATTTTTAAAAATACAGGACTTCCAGAACTGCAGATGCCTGCCCAGTGGCCTGATGAAAAACATCTTTTAGGTGATAAAATGAGTTGCATGCAAATGACAAGTAGGCTTGATGTGCCCTGAAAACATTCAGCTTGGAGTGACCTGTGGTCATAAATTACTGGCATGCTGCATCAGATCCTAGACTTGTAATTTCATCAAGATCAACAAGATGCAATCTTGAGAACTGTTTGCATGATGTGAGGACAAATTGATGCCCTTGTCCTTCCAGACTGTTGGATCTGATGCTCAGGAGCCTGACTACTTTGTGTCTCTAAGTAGCAGTATAGGGCCATTGTAAATAATTAAGTAGAAATTTGTTACCCTTTTGTCAAATGTATTTCTGATGTTACTCTTCCTTAGCCTCCATTAAGAAATCCCTTGATTAAATTTTAAAGTCTTAAACAATTTGAAGGGCTGAGAGCACAGGACACAAACTACAATCTGAATGTTTTGTACAGGAAAGTCATATTCTCTTTGGGAGCAAAGAAAATAATGTCAAGTATTTAGTATGCAATCCCATGATTCCCGTTCAAGACATGATGTTATAGATTTGATTACCAACTCAGTAGCTGGTACTTGTAGGTCATTTATTCTCTCAACTATTTGCTTTTAGAGCTTCAGAATTTCTCTCTCAATATATTTACAAATGTTTCTATTTAAATAGAATGTATAGCTGAAAATGTAAACCCATGCAGTTCTGTCAAGAGGACGCATAAAGAATAGTATGCAGAAATGTGGAATCTTCAGGAGAAATTATGCCATTCATAACTTAAAATCTACAATTCTACCAATAAACCTATTCTGAGGTTTTTGAAACATACATAAGGGCTTAAAAAAGAGACAAAATGTTCTAAGAATAAATGGGATCTGAAAAATGAACTGCCCTTATCTTGATTTCTGCATCTGAAGACATGATTAGTGATCACTCTTTTTATTATGTGCCTTTTCTAAGAACATATACCTTTATAAAACAAACTCATAATTATGCACGTCTTGAAGCAGACATATAATATTTATAGTGGCAAAAGCCATTTACTGTGCATTGAACAAAGAACACAATCTATACTCAAGGAAGAAAAAACATTTTCAGGGAGAAGCATATATTCCCATAGCAGAAAGCTTAATTTTGAAGCAGAGGACATATCATTAATGCTGACCTATGAATGCTAACAAAAATGTTACTGTGCAGGCCTGACTATGCTCACACAAATACATCAATCTTTTATTTTTATTTTGATTTCCTTAACATTTGAATACTCTGTTACAAATAGCCTCCATCCCTTAAAGCTATATACCATTTTTTCACCTTGCTCCAGTGAAGCAGTAGAAAATAAAAGCATCCTAGTACAGTACAACATTTAAAAATATTCCCATGAGTGACAGCTCCTCAGTCATTACAGCACATTTAAACTCCTTAACTAGAATTCTTTGAAAAATGACAACTCCCTGTTACAGTTTTATTCACTCCCCCAGTAATATTTGGACACCCATTTAGAAGATTAGAATCATTAATGTGTATTGCAGATAGCGTATATACTCCTTAGACTTCATGTTTGAAATATACGTGCAGTAATTATTTGCTTACAGAAAATGATGACTCCTCCAGTTTTCACATCAGATGGATCTAATTACATTTTCCTAATTACATGCTCCCATTTCAAAATTTTACAATGTTGGTTTAGATGCTTTCCCTAGTTAAACTTGGTTTGTTTGTAAAAATCTCTGTGCTTCTACTATGCCAACATTTCATTATCCCCAAAGCTTGATCTACACTGCCCCTCAAGCTGAAAAGTGTATACAGTTTCTTCTGAAACATACCATACCGTTTCCAAGAAAACCTCAGAAAAACCTACATATGTACCACCAGGTATGTCGACATCTTCTTTTAGCTAAATGAGCTGACTCCACAGACAGCGTTTTCAGTGTCTGTCAGTTAGAGAGCAAGAAAGTAGGCTCAAAATACTTCAGAAACATGTTCAGAAACTGTTAGTGGTTGCAGGCTGTATAATGAGTACCACAGAGAACATTATAAACTGCATGCTGAGGAAAGCTACAGGCACTATGGACTAGATTATACCGTCCAATGCATGGTAGACATAACAGCACAGTAACAGAAAAACACCTTGTTTATGCTTGTCAGAGCAGTGATCCACCAGCAGATTTTTCTTTTTCAGTTCTTCCACTGGGAACCCTGCAAACCTCCTGAGCTGTGGTTGCCAAAAATACTGTTCTTTTTAATCATTCTACCTAATTTTATGATGTCTTAGGTCCAGATTCTCCTCTGGACACTGCTGATCTAAAATCTGGTGAGCTCAACTGAAGTCAATGATTATTTTCAGTAGAAGAGCATGAGTGGGCTTGCGTTACGAAATATTTCACCAGTTGTCAACTACACTTAAACTCAAGAGAGATATGCCCCTTGAACAACCAGCAATATAAGAAAGTGATTTTTTTAAGCATTTGGATGGTCTTTGTTTAGAATCTTTAACTCACTTACAGTAATTTATATTGTAATGTTGAATGTACAAATAAACATTTCCCAGAAGAACTTTTAAAATAATCTTTTTGATCTACCTTCGTTAAATTTTAATGCACTGATCTTCAAGTTGCTTTGCAATTTCAGCAACGGAATAGTCTATAAAGTACCCACAAAAATATAGGCAGATTCTGTAATCCTAGTACAATGCTGTGAATTGTAAGACTAAATTTGACTGTCTGTGGTTGTAGAAGATCTATACTGCTATCAGATAATTGGGGCGTGGCTGGGCCAAATTCCAAATCAAGTAATTGCATTCTGCCCCCCTGGACTTTGTCTGCTAATTTTAATTGAATAAAGTATTAGTCTCCCTTTTCTTTTCAGACAGCTGTTTTGCTGAGTGCTTTGGAATATGTTCCAGGATCCATTTCAGAGTGGCTGCACCTTGTTTATTTTGATTTGATTATCTAAGTGTTGTTCTATCATTGCTAATTATTTCCTATTTGATATTGCCTTTGACTTTGTTCAAGCTATTGCAGTTGTTCCCTTATTAAAAAAACAAACAAACAAACAAACAAAAAAAACTTCAATATTTGCTAGCTTGCTGTGGTATCTGAAATATCTAAGGACAAAAAGGAAACCTTGATGTCACAGACACTGATTACTGGCAAACTGTGATTTCATTGATAACTATTTTAGCTCTGTTACCTAGCTATCCAAATGGAAATCCTTTTGGGTAAGATGTGGTGCCCAGTACTTGCTTAAACAAAGAAATGGAAATATAAAACACTCGTGAGAACAACATTCCTTCAGCATATACTACTGTGGAATTTCCTGGGTGAAATATATGATTCATCCTCCCAAGGGGTGAACAGAAAATGCAGCATACTAACCTGTGACTGTGCCATCAGTTCCTGGTGATCTCTATGACCTCTATTGGTGGGACTATTTATGGAGAGTGGCAGCTTTTTTTCAGGTGATATTTCTACTTATACTATTCTGAGAAAACTAAAAATTTTTTGTTTGCACTTAGTCCTTATTTCAAGAGTGGTTTCTCATGCCGTAGTGTAAGGGTTCTCTGACAACGAAGCATTCATTCCTACGGCATTTCTTTGTATAAGTAGACAACAGACATGTTTTCTTTACTCTTCCTAGCTTGCCGCAACCCTTGCAAATGCACAATCACAAATGTGATTGTGTGTGTGTGTGTATATATATATTTAATATATTTATAAAAATAATATTAAAGGGGAGAGAGGAAAAATTCTGTTGAGTAAACTCAGTTCTCTATTGGCTTCTGAGGAAAGCTTGGTTCCAACACAGTTTTATGATGTTTAGATCACATCAATGTTTTTGTCTTTCTATTTACAATTTTGCCTTTTGGGGAGCCTTGCTGTTGATCATAATTTTGTAAAAAAAATAGGTTTAAATTCTTGACTTGGCTTAATCTCAGAATCATCCCATTAGTTTATATAGTCTAGTTTACTCCTGTTTCTCATATGAATGGAAGACCTTTTTTCTATAAAAAAACAAATCAGAAAGAAACGTTTTAAAAGGTAGAATGAAATAAGATTGTCATGTTATTTAGTAGGCGATTTAACATTTGAGCCTGTATTATTTGCATATCAAAATGAGACATAAAAGCAGCTTGGAAACAACAACTTCAAAGCAGTAACAAGAAGCTACCTTCATAAACTCTGATATAAGACTGGGATAGGCTGATGTATTGTATATATTCATGTCAATCTTGAAAACACAGAGAAAAAAAATCATATATGGAAACACCTGAGATAGCAGCTCATTGTATCTTCAATTGCTTGTTACTGAAATTCTTTTTGCACGAATTTCTCCCCTCTGAGTTTTAGTCCTGCTATAGTTTCCTATGCTCCTTTTTCTTCCTTTTTTTTTTTTTTTTTTTTCCACTTGCCTTTTTAACTCAATTGGAAACTGTTCCTCCTCCTCATCAGGGAATAACTGTCCCTTTCAGGGTTGTGTTTAGAAATGTAGCTCTTTTGATAAATATAAAGGCAACATTAGGTTGTACATTTTATTTTTAAACCAAAACAACATATGCAGCTGACTCTAATTTTCTATCATTAAAGAAGAATCAAGTAAGTGGAACAAAGAACTCTGTATACAAATAACAAAATTTCACTTTCACCTAGACATGTAGTCACATGGACCAGCTGGTGTGAAATGACATTGCCTTTAATAGAGCTATACCAGGTGACAGCAGATGAGCATCTGGCAGATATTTAGAGGACAAAGTATAAATCCTCTTCTGTTTTGACATAAATCTCTATTTTCAATAAAGGGAGGGCCAGCTGAATTGGAGTATCAGTCAGTAAAATACTAGTTAATACATTAAAACTAGTCTGAAAGACAATAGTGTTTACATTCTTATCTAGATTTTAACAAGTCCATGTTTTGGCAGAACTGTGAGCAATTATATGCCTGACTGGGTGAAATGGAATGAAATAAATCAATAATTTATTATGAGAATTTACTCATCCTTTGAGTGTGCAAATGATCAATAAGCACTGTGCCAAAGAGTGAGTCGAGCTGAACTCATTAATGTCTTATATGCAACAGCTCTTCAGAATAGCTCGGTCCCAACCGATAATACTTAAGATTCTTACAGTCCTTCGTTTACCTCAGCCTTAGTAACAGATTGTCCTTTTTTTGCTATGAAGTCAGAGCACTATTATCCATCCATTTGCTCCGAGATGCACTTCTCTGTCCCATTCTCAGGCTTGCTGTAGTCTTTCAAACTCTATTCTTCACTTTTTCCATGTTAGATTTAAAAGTCTTTTAATTGACAAAAAGAATAATTGATATTCTTTTAACTGACAAGAAAAGTGGTGAGGGTTTGGGGTTAAGTCACTGTCAATGTATAATTTCCATTTGTGTTTTGTGAATATCCTGTTGTGTTTTACACTTCATTTTGAAGGTAACATTAAGTGCAGCTTAGAGCATTCATTTTAAAGCAGGAGGTTGATACTTACTGAAGAGACTATAGCTGGGAAGCTTTGATAGAGCAATCAAGGGCCATCAACACTTAATGGCTCTACACCAGTGGATCAATGGGCTTGCTAGCAGCAGGGCCATTGACTTTGAACAACTCTCTGCCCAGAAGCTGAAAGGGTGCACGTTGTTCACTTGTTCACGTCAGAGCTGGAAAATTTGCAGCATAAGCGCAGGGGGTGGAAAGGATTCACAGTCTGCTTTAAAGGAGGAAAGTTCTCTACGCAAACAGGGAATTTTCTCCTTTAGTAGCCAGGTGGGCAGTTTCACAAGCCAGGATGGTTGTTTGTTTCAGAGACCTGGCCAAAATCCTGAATCCACACTCCTGGTAAAGGAACAGAGATGAAAAATGCTTTCTGGGGGATGCATAGTTTTGAATAGATTTGTAAATATTGTTGTTTTTTTACATATAAAAGTATATACGCATTTTTAAGAAATTACTTAGCTAAGCTAGTGTTCCTTCTTTTTCCTATGCAGGGTCCCTGAAGGCTGCCATCCTGGTTTTATATTGTTGGGCTGAAATTAAGTAAGTTTTTTGTAGGCAACTGCATCTCAAGCAGACTGATACACAGGCTTTACAGTGTTGGCAGCTGCATCATATGGTTCCATTACCATAAAGAGCAGCTAACATAATTTTTCATTAAGGAAGTTTGTCCATGAAAGTTTCTTGGAACCTATTAACTAGTCATTAACCTAGTCACTAACTAGGTTTAGGAGACTTATGGGAAATAAATGGGATCCAGTGATCCAATCCAGACCTGACATACAGTGCCAGCAAATACAATCTCAGAAAAATCTTGTATCGATAAAGGTTTTGTTTCGTTTACCTGGAAAACAAGGCATGGAGGGTTGCATACAGACATATGTATTTCTTCTGGCTAGCAAAATCCAGCGGTGTGGCAGTTGCTTAGGTAACTGAATGGTTTATTTAAGAGCTGAAGAAATAGATAGTAAATGGACTTTTAGGATGCAATTCACTACTTTGTGCAAAATGGCTGAGAAATTGGATATATGCAGGGAGGTAATGGGCAAGCATCTAAAAGGTGCAGTAGATTCAGAAGCAGAACAAGAGGCTTGAGAGAAAAAAGGTAGATAATGGAATGTGGTCATTAGAATAGGGATATTTCAGGGAGCAGATGTTTTTGATAGTGGTACTTCATAAGGAACTACTGAGATTGAAATTTTGTTTTTAAAAAGAAGCATTTATGCAATACAGGCAAACCCTACAGCTTGTAGGCACTGATATCACATCAACAAATCACAAGCTTTTTATTTAATTGAGTGTGATTTAGGGAAAAGCATTTAGAACACACACTGTTCCATCACATCAAATCAATTTAAATTAACAGACCAAGATTTCAGCTGTATGCTGATGCTAACCAAGGATAAGATGCTAGAAGGTACTAAGCACCTCTTGTAAGCTGTAAAGGACTTTTATTTCCATTTCCTACAGTGGGAACTGAGAGTCATGATCCACGTCTTTCACAACAACTTGAGGTCGTTGTAGGATTTTTCAAGTCACATGCAATTACTCTCACTGTTTGGTCCTAATTTGCCACAACTATAAATGTTTAACATTTAGGTGCCATTCTGAATAGGCAATGTTAAGTATGCAGTAAAATCAAGCATATTCTTGAATGAATGGTGATTTTTGGTGTTTTGATCATTTCTGAAACGTTAGAAAAAGCCTTTATTTTTGCTTCAGAATTCAGATGATTAAAAATAGCTGCAGTAGAAGCAGTTATTAACGAGATCATTTTATAATTTTTCATTCTCTAACGCTACTTGAATAATTAAACAATAACAACAACAAGAAAATCCCAAATGACAAGTTAATCTCATTTTCTTTTATTTTCTTTTTTTTTCTCCAACTAAAATCCAGAGGGACAAGGAGTTTGTTGGGTCAGCTTTAACAAATGGATGTGCAGCCTCTGTTACCAGGGCTACAAATTATGGCCATCTTCTCTCAAAAATCATAGAAACATGACTACAACAAACATAAATTACCTATAATTTTCTTATTCCAATGATTTAAATTCACACTTCTATTGCTGAGAATAAGTAAAAGAAAGAATTATTCATATTGCAGTGAGAAGCTGTTAAGGTTTAAGATTATTTAGGTTTTGAATGAAAGGTGCTTTTTACTATAAATGGAAAGCTAAAATGAAATCTTTGGTTAGATTAGAAGGCATATTTAAGATCTTTGCATACACGTGGTGGGAAATGTCTGTCACCTTTTGAAATTTTACAGTTTTTTTAGATTATTGTTACTTTGGAAAACAATCTCATTGTCAATAAGGCCTAAGTACTACAGGTCTCAACAACAACAAAAAAATCTAAATAGTTTTTCTTCAGTTCTTCACTGACTTCCTGGTAGTGAGTTAGAAACGACGTCACACATGAGCCAAGCAGTTCATAAATGAGAGTCTCCTCCTTTGAGGATCTTTATTAATTCCACGGGGCTCTAAAAGCCAGCTCTATTTATACTGGTGGACCAGAAGTAGAAAGAAATGCTGTATAAAAGATATACACACTTTCAGCAGCAGGGTTACAATGTGCTGCAACTGGCTGCCTGATGCTTCTGTACCCAATGCTTTTAACAACCTGGAAGACCACACTTGGCATTCTAGAAAACAGAAGTCTGGCTCTTTTTCAGAGCTTAATACTATAAGATATTCACTGCATTGCATGGCATACTGCATGCCTTCAAGCATGAATCATAGATATGAAGGCTATTCCACTTTCTAATTATGCAAAGAAAGCCTATGCCATTTTTACAGGAGTTTCCTTTTTAAATAGCTAGAATAAAAGACGTTTTGCACCAGGAGGTGCCTGTTCTTTTCAGATGCCAACAGGAAAGGCACACTTTCAAGACGGATAACTATTTATTGATATCCCAGAAAAGATGATAGCAAGTTATAAAATCTTATGTTTCTTCTGATGCTAGAAACCCTGAAGTGATATAACACCAGATAGACCTCTCGTCACAGCAGGTTGCACAGATCCGATCCATGGTGAGGTTCTCCAGCTCTGTGTGTGTTTGCACTCTTTTAAGGTCTTGCTTACAATACAGATCAGTCGCTGATAGCAGTCAGGTCTGGAATGCAGACTTAGCTTTGAAGAGTCCCTTGAGCAATGTACCCTAATATTCTTATCTCATTAATAAACCTGAAGTTCCTGAACAGGTGTGTATAATTAAAGTGGATAGAACAATGCACTACACATGTCCTTATGATTGAATAGAAATTGATTACATGTACCCTCATTAACTACACATTGATTAGATACAGACCGATTTAGTAGTTGCATGTCATTCATGATACGGAGGCATACACCTGGATCATCCATTATGTGGATCACTAATTCCTTGTACAACAGTTTTCTGGGCTGACTACTACAAAAGGAACGCGTGCAGAGGCTAAGATTAATCTAACCAAATATAGTTTATCCACACGTGAAACACCAGTGGACTACAGGCCTTTATGCAGATAAACTATGTTTGGTCAGATGATGTTTGGAAACATAAATTTAATTACTCTAGTCAGTATCAAAATATCTGTGCAACCTTAATGAAATCAATACAACTCTTCATTTTTCCATTGAAATAAATAACGCTACAAATTAAACAATAACTGTGAAAATTTAAAAACTATTTAGGATGCTAAATAAAAGGAAGAGACATATTTCAGCAGCTGTAGTAATTTTGTGTGTTTATCATATATCCCTTCCACATGCTCACAGCAAGCAAGAGCAAGAGAATATTTGTACCTGCATGTCCTCAGCCCGATTTAGAATTTATTAAACACATAAATACATTCAAAAAAGTCCTAATTGCTTTTCCAGTAAGCCAGAGTATATAGGTATAGTAAATACAGAGATTTCATTTCACAAATAAGTTTTCAGAATTTTTTCTTTGCCAGACAAGGGTTTTTAATTAAAGAATTTTTCATCATAAGTAAATTAAAAATAAAAGGTGTCACGAGCTCAATCTTTCCAGCTCCTGAATGCTGATGAAAAGAAATGCAATAAGCTAAAGTGTAAGAACTCTGTTTTGCAAGGTGAAATCCTGCTTCAGTACAATCAATGAAAAGCTTTGCCATTGATTTCCATGAAGCCTGGATTTTTCCTGACATCATTTGCTAAGTACACGGGCTAATAGGCTTTAGCATAGCAGTGGGGATGTGTACTGTCATCAATAGAGTAAGCAAATTTTAACTCTTGTCACTGCACAAAGCACAGGTGAATGAGAAGTAAGTTGAAGTATAGTTAAAGAAGCACACGGCCCTGACACAGAGGGCTTATGTGCACCTATTGAATGCACTGAGGTACAACAAAATAATGTTAAGATTTTCATTTTCTCCCACTGACAATCACTATTCAACAATGCTTTTTGTGTGCTTTTAAAACCGCAAGCAGGAGCAATCATGAGTTATTGCCACACTGCGACAGGCATGCTCCAGCTGAAATTTTGTCTCTCATAAACAGCTTTTGAATGCTGCATATATTGTACGGGCCTCAGCTTTTGAAAAGCTCAGCTTCTCTGCTCATGCACATTTTCTGTATCATGTACTATAAAGCATCATCTTTAACAGCCTTGCTTTTGGCTTTGCATTATTCCCTTGTAACCCTGAGACATACAAGGTCGAGTCCTTAAAATCTTTTGTTTTCTTAGCTTGCAGCATAGACTGGTAGAGAATGAGTGGAAGCAGAACTCGCTCCAGTTTCAATTGTGCATATCCTACAATTCAAATTACTACAGCTACAGTCTGTTTTGTTTAACGCAGCTTATGTTCTCCTCTTCAGGAAATAAACGGTTTTCTATAATAGGATAAGGCAGAAGACATTGTTAATTACTCATTTTCATTTTCAGTAAACTTTTGTTCACCCAGGGCAAGGCCAACTCTTGCTTAGAAAAGAAATAGCTACTTATTTTTAGCTTCAGTTACCACAGTATAGACACCTTTTTAAAGTCCTGTTTCAAGTAGGAACACACCTTTTAGACTGTCTTACAGAGAGGTGGGAAAGTGAATTACAATTAAAATTTCATATATTTCACCAACCTCAGATGTCTTCAGGACCAAAGTTTACTTATAGTTTGGATAGCATCTATACAAATATTTAACTTTTATGTGCAAGCTTTTTTTACTGACATTTCTTTAGTTTATGGTCTTGAAATAGAAGGCTTTGGATATTCTTTGTTAAAGAGAAAACTCTTTATCTACCCACATCACTGAGGATGTGGTGCTGGCAGGTTTCAACTCTTAATTTCATCCTTTTACATATATAGGTATCACTGGGTATGACTCTTCTTTTCTAGACTGTTTTTCACAACTATATTATGCTGATTGAATCTATATGGAGGGACAGGTGCAACATGGGGAATGTCCTCAAGTCTTGTCTCCTATTGTCTAGATGGAGCTGACCGAGGCTCCTTTGTTCCCTCTATACGTCCAAGTCTTCCCCAGTGGAACATACAGAATGAGAAAAAGGGGACGGAGGGACTGAGGAATTAGTAAAATCTCGACCTCTGGATATGGGCAATGAGGCAGTGGTTATGGTTCCAAGATTGTTTCCAAATCCCACAGTTAAGATAGAGCTATTATGACTGCCTCAGAACTGATAAACTTGACATTCTGGTAGGGACATTTGGCAGTGAATGACAATTCTGTGCCATATATTAAAAAAAAAAAAAAAAAGATGCACAAACTGTCGTTGAAACACCATTTAAATGTTAATTTTATGACCCGCTACTTGAATAGCTGAATTGAAACGATTAAATAACTGATCTAACTCAATAACTTCAGAAATCTACATGAAACGTGGATCTTTGATGGAAGCATGGTTTGGGTATCAAATTACACCTCCATTACTGTATTGATATTTATTTTTTAAAGATAGGAGACATTTACAAATGCTATGGTAGATTTTTTTCTTTAGTCAACTGCAACAATGCACAATCTGCATGTTGGTGATGGCATGTCCCAAACTTTGCTAAGTACAAGCAAGTGTCTGTGCATAACACTTATTAAGCATTTGGATGACCATAAGAGACTTTAGTGTGTTTGGGCTGGATTACACATGAGCCAAAGCCATGACTCTACAACGTAAACCCAGCGTGCTATGAATGCAGGACAAATCTGTGTGATGCAAGTAACTGTTTCACAGTCTAGATATGAAGGTCTGTGGACTGCATTTACAACCGCTCTCTCCATGCAATAGTGGTTAAATCTTGCACATCCTGTGGATGTACAGATATCTTCTTGACTTCCTTTCTTACAAAACAACTACAGTATGATTTCATGTGTTTAGTATTATACCATCCTCTACCATTTGTTCACTTCATTTCCCAGGCAAAAGTAAAATTTGAATGAAAAGCACTGTGTATAAATAGCACAAAATATGCATGCTTGTAGACAAAATATTAACCTTTCAGGGTAAAATAGAGGCATTTAAGATAAAGTAACAGTTATATTCCAAACACAGTGATATTTTCCCAGTGATTCGAAACATCTTTTGGAACACTAAACATAGAAGAATTATGTTTTCTTCAATCTGAGCAGTTACTTTAAAAGAAATATCCTGAAACATGATACAAACTATTAGTATTAAAATATTTTAAAAGGTCAATGTGAAGAACATTGAAGGCAACACAGAGCTCCATGGACTGCAGTGTTCATGAGATGATTGATTTTTTTCCTTCACTAGAGCATTGGGGTAGGTATTTACAAGCTATTCTTCCAGCTTCTTTAAAACTAAATTAGAACTTACTTTGCAAGATAAAAGTCTGATAAGTATATGTATTTTTTAATTTCAAATAATCTAAGACCTTCTGTTAAGGTTCAAAAATATGTAGAAATAAAAGTATTATATTCAAATCTCTAATTTATTGAACTTATTGAATAACAGCAATAATCAGCTTTACACTATTTGTGCAGATTTTAAACAATTTAAGAAACTAAACAGTATCAAAGTTACTTTAGAGTGTCAGTTTAAAGTATGAGATTCTGAACTCAGTAATTGCCAGCTAATATTGTAAGTGAGAGCCTTAAAATCCATACTTGCCCCCTACCTCTTTGTAGAGTATCTTGGAAAAAATGCAGTCTGTTTGGCCATTACACAAGTTTGACCTCTGTCAATAAGCTGGCCATTTTTATCTCTTTGGAGGTATCTAATCATGAAAAAGTACAAAAGGAAGACCAAATGCATAAGGGTGAAACTGATATGGGCAAAATTCCAAAGTGTTCATGAAAACAGTGCTGTAACCAATCTGCAAGTGAAATATCAGGTAATTAACACTGAAAGCATTTTTAATTTAGGTGTATGTAAAATAAAATATTCGATAGCTCAGTGTACACAACCATATTTACCCTTTTGCTAGAGCTATAATTCAAAGTTTCTATACATATATACTCTTTCAGTGTTGTCTCATGTTCTGCAAAGATTGCAAGTTGTTCTGCTAGTTAATTCTCAGTGACAATATAGGAAGGGTTTATTAGTTAATAATGGTCTAAATTAATGGTAATTAATTGTTACGTACAACAGGAATCATATACAAAACATACATAAATAACTAATAACTGGTATGCCTTCCTGCGAAAAAATCATTGGAAAAGTTTATCACATAATCACACCCCAAATATCTGTTAATCTAACATTACAGATACATAGTCTTTATATGAGAATAAAATACTGCCAAGAGTTGCTTGTTAGCAAATGAAAAATTCACATATATTTTATTAAATGCATATTTAATACATATTTAATATGATAAATGAGTATATAGCAAATATGTTTATTTTGTAAAACATATCCATACGTGCTATAACGGATCTTTGTAAAATACACACTGTCTCCAGAGCTTTTGACACTTTACATGGTGTGTCTTTGCAAATGTATGGCTATTTTTGAGAGCTAATCAACAACTGACATGGAAAAATCTGCTAGAGTCATCTTATTTTTAACCATTCTACTCTTCCTCACGTGTGAGGTGTGCAAGCATTGACCGACCACTTTCATAATCCGTGGTGACCAGCTGTCTGCTTCCTCCCTGAGGGGAACATCGAGAATATTTTGTACAGATGAAGGTGAAGCAAAGAAAGACATAGGTCCAGGTTTGTATGCCTGTAATTTTAAAATTCTATAAAAAGTGTATGAAGACTTGAAAAGGAGTATTTGGAGTGCAAATAAATAAACAGTGTTTCGCAAAGAAGTGCCGCCTGCTTCCTGCAGCTGCCATTTCAGGACAAGCAGTGAGCCGAGCCGGCCTGTGGCAGGCCTTCACCGAGGCGGGCCTTTGCAGAGAGGGACAAGGACTTTTCCTCTGTCAAAGAGCTGTATTATCCACCAGGGTAAAGCGAAGAGCGCTGGTGTGAGATATTCTTGCTAGGCTGCTCTGCTCAGCAGGTGTGCAGCTGCCAGCTGGGCCAGCTGCAGCTCAGTGGTGGCCCTTCAGAGTCAAGCCAAGGTACAGCCACAGTGCAGCACCGCGGCAATAAAGCTCTTTTCAGATAATCATACTATAAAGCTTGCGGTATAGAAATACTTGGTATGTTTTTTATTGCTATGCAGCAGCCAAAGATCACAAAGTAGCCGGGAAGAGGGATCCAACAGCAAATTGTGAACAGCTTTACAATATTAGGAAAATAATGCTGGATAATTAGCAGCAAAAGACAGCATATAGCAGTAGCTGTCAAAGAGGTAGAAATTGTAGTTCAGAAGTTTTTGTACAACCGAAAAAGTGCAGCTGAAGAAGTGAAACTGCAGATGATCTAAAATCACATTTGCAATTACGGGAAAGTAAATCTTCTTAGCGGCTTATTGCTATATACATTGTTCCATCAGTCACTCGGCATTATTCTCCATGTCAAGGTGTTAGTGTCAAAAATTGCCTTTTACTCAAATATCCTTTCAGTAGGTAAGAAAGCTGATTGACTTATTTAAGAGGTAATTATCTGGTCAAGAATTAAGAGCCAGACCATCCTGGGATCTTCTGTATATATACTCAAGAGCATAGAAAAAAAATGAACAGCCACTGTGGTTTTGTTGCAATGAGCAGTGATGCAGTTCAGCATCTGCCTCATATGCTCTCTTGAACAAATACTTGTATCGAGTTATGTTATTGTCAACAAAGATGGTTCCCCACACTTGATTTACCTAGAAAAAAAGGAATAAATTACATCTGATGTATTTGTTCCAGTTGTTCTAGTTTGCGTAGACAAGCACTGAGTCGTGTGCTTCTTTGAGGCAAAATTGGATTCTTCTATTAAAATCAAAGGTTTCTTCCACATACAGCGTGCAACCTGGACATAAATACGCCATTTCCATGACCATGTCCTTAAACAACAGATGTGAGACTTCTGCGGTGCAAGTATCTTCTATGTCACATGCTGAAGCAGCGCTATTTTGCAGCACCTATACCAGGCAGAAACGGCCGGGTTTTGGCAGCCGGGGGCCGCAGGCTGCCCTGTGCGGGAGGCGGCCGCCAGCCGCCCTGCGCCGGTCACGGCCGGTTCCAGCCGGCTCCGTAACGGGCAGCAGCAGCCACCGCCCGCCAGAACTGCAACGCGCCTGAGGGGCCCGCGGCGCCGCGGCTCAAACCGGTGTCAGAAAGGGAGGTAGCTGCCGTGAGGGGCAGGAGACACTGGAGGAGACACAGGAGGGGACGTGTGAGGACTCACTGGAGGGCAGATGCAGGAGGAGACACCAAAGGGGGACGCATGAGTGAGGAGAAGTGTGGAGAGCCGCGTTTGGAGAAACAAAATGGAGGAAGCGAGTGCAAGGGGACAGGGCTGGAGGCGCACCCCTGGAAGGAGGTGCCCCATGCTGGGGCAGGGACGCCCCTAAAGGGACTGTGGCCTCTGGGGGACCTGTGCCAGGGTAGAGGAAGTTAATAAGAAGCCAGGAGCACCGGAAGGAAAGAGTAAGATGCAAGGAGCAGCGGAGAGAAACCACGAAGCACTGACTCCAGTCTTCTCCACTGCCCCTTGCCTCACTGAAGGGACAGGGAGGGACTGAGCGTAACATGCGGTGAAAACAAGGAGAGTGGATACCAGGAAGTGGGGAGGAGAGTTGCTGGACTGAAGTTGAGCCTGGGGAAAGGGGAGGAAAGATGTTTTCCTAAATGTTTAATTGTATATATCTTCTCTATTTCTCAATACCCCAATCAGTAATTAAATTTTATGTTAACTGACATTAAATTCAATTAAGTGACACTCCCTAAGTCAACGCTGCTTTGCCCATGACAAAGACAGAGTTAAGAATTCATTGGGCAAGAAAGAGAAGGGCAAATTAGAAGATCATTTTAGTCTTTTGTGTTAGTTACAGGTTGAAATACAGAAACAGCAATTAGGACTCTTCTCCTCCAGGTGAATCCCAAGCACCAGACTGTAGAAATTTCTCAGGTTTTCCTGTCGGCTCATGGTTTAGTTTACTTACTGGTTATGATTGTGTTGCCATATGGAGTATCAGTGGCTATTGCAGAGTAGTGAGTCCTACCAGGCCACCTTCCAAGGAATGAGATGCTGGTATACTGAAAGTTTAGGTTCCTGAATCAGCTGAATTAGCTCTAAGAGACTAGTTCGGTATCTTCTGAGAAAAGAAGCTCCAAACACAAAAGACGCTGAAAGTCCATGGCTTGTGAGGAGCAGCTATGTGTGGAATTTCTGTGCTAGATAGGGATTTTGAGGACTGGTGCACTGCTGACTAGATGAAACCGTTGGACTCAGCCTCTAAACACAGAGGGTACAAAATACTGTGTGTGGGTACAATGAGAGACAACCAGACTTCGAAGTTGTATTGATTCCTGTAGGCAAGATCTTAGCTCCTAAGAAACTTATTAGGATGTGTCTTGTTTACTTTGTCTCTACTGATTCTTTATTGATTCCACGATTGAATGATCAGATTAAAGAATCCAGCTGACTTCAGTGAGACTTGGATCAGGTCCTGAAAGACTGAATAAGAAAGTTCCTTTTACTGTCATTAGACAAGGAATCCTTCCTCCTAACTTCATTAGTTATTCTTTACACTACACCTGCTTCTTTCACAAAGATTGCCCTTGGTACATGGTTAAAAAAGAAAAGAAAAGCACAGAAAAGCAGCATCTTCATTCTTGGCATTGAAAGGTGCTATTCTGTAAAGGTAAAAATAGCACAGAAGATCGTATTACCTTTCATACTGCTTAAGTTTATGTTTTCAGAAATACATAAATAAAATGTTTAGCTTACTGAATTTTTTTAATGCAATATAATTTATATTTTATACTAAATATAATATTCTAGTCCAGACATATTACTGTACATTTGGTATAAGGAGTGGAAACTAAACACTGACTTTTTTCCCCTCCTTAAGTCTTATTACTAGAATTGTGCGGATATATCTTTACGTTAGCAGCTGTCTTTGCTAGCATCTGCTTTGCAGGAGCCTAATGAAGAAACAACCAGTTAAAGTGATTCCTGTTCAATCCTTATCATGATCCCTTCTCTTTTATTTCCTTGAGAATGTTACTGTAATTTTCCTATGATGGAAAGAAGGCTGCAACTGATAGGCTCTTCCAGCAGAAAGTGGTGTAACTATGAGTGGTAAATTTAGTTTTCAAATTCAAGGATATATAATTATTTTTCAGGTCAAGTTCAATTATTAGGACACAGATTTTGGAAGTAAAACATCTATGTCCCACCACACATTTTTGTGTAATTATAGGTATGTTGGCTATACCAAATCCTAAGAAACATTCAGGTACCTAATTCTCATTAAAATTAGTAGAAATCAAGTGCAATCAAGTAAATGTTAGTGATAATCTGGTCTCAGACTCTTTTGACTAGATACTACTTAGGATGTATGATTCGGTTCTGCATTTGAAATAAAATGGCTGAAAGCATGTTTCTTTGTCTGCTACAGGCAGTGCTAAGTAGCTTGTGCTCATTAATAGTTTCTATCTAAGTTACTATTGATTGTTTTGTAGGTAAATAACAGACACCATTCTAAATTTATTACTTTTTCAAGAAATGTATTAAATGCTTAGGACATTCACAGAAAACTTAAGGTTCTTTTTTAACATAGCTCTAACAATTCATCATTTTAGGCAGTTGGAAAGGAGTATATGAAGGTACAAGGCATCATCTGAAATATGGAAGAAATTTGGAGAAATTTGTTTTTCATTACCATGTCAGGACTAGCAGTTAAACTTCTTTAGAGAAAAGTCCCAGCATTGAGGAATTTCTTATTTCTTGGGCCTCTTAGGACCCAGTTAAACCAGTATCAATTAGAATGGTATTGATTATTGACAATTTATATCTGAGAACAGTCCAGTCCTTGTAAGACAAGTCATCCTTATCCCTGCTATGCCTTTGTTTCACGTGGAGCTGCTTAAGCTTATTTTACCCTTAGAACCAAATTACCTTTCCAAACTTTAAAGGTGCACAAATTGAGGAGAACACCAGATCTTTCAGCCTTCCTTATCCACACCACAGAGACTTCTGGCAACTTCTGAGTGAGATATTGTATATTTCATTAAAAGGTTGTCTATATTATTAGACATTAAAACTGCAACATGCTGTTCAAATACAATTTTTATTGCATGTAGTCATCCCAATGAATATCACACATTGTGAAAGGCTCAGAATGTTACCAAATCCAATAGGAGCCATATGTGATCCATATTGACTGAAGTCTGAGAATTCTTAAAAAATATTTTGTTGAGTACACAGCTGTCTAGGTTATGCTCAGTCCTTCCTCAGGCCAAGGATTTACATCCTTTTCTTGGCTCTGTCTGTGAGCCTTGTTGGAAGTTACTGTTACATCCCCAGATCTTCCAGTTTAACTGCTTTTGTGATCTCTAATACATTTCAATCAGAACCGATTATTCTAAAGAACTTAAATCATCATACACATTTTTGTACCATCACTTTAATGAAACAAATAAATAAAAATCAGAAGGCATTGACTAACTCTTTTCATCCAAATGCTCGAATCAGCGGTTATGCTTCTTTTTTTGCATTTCCTCCTCTGAAGCTGTGTTATTTTCTGCAAAGTGGTCTATTCCAGATTCTAGATTCCAAGCAGAAGCAGGCTGGAATTTCTCTTTTAATCCTGAAGTAAGGTGCTCAAGATCTGGAAAGGTCTACTCTGATATTTAGTTTTTCTTATTATTTACCTCCACAAGGATCACATCTCTTGTTCTTCCTCAGAGACATGTTACTTCTGCTAGGAACATGATTCTGGAATATGCACGTGTAAAATGCAAGCTTTACAGTACCAAATATAAACCGAGTAAGTCTTGTTTTTTCTGGCTAGGTGCATTTTCCCAAGAGTGTCCTTTTCTTAGTTTATAAAAGCTTTTCTCATTTTTACCCTCCTCATACACCTTTCTCATATTTGATGGTAATAAGCTCACCAGTGGAAGCTCAGTTTTAAATTTCACCTTCCATTGCTTTTATTTTAAATAAGTAAATGTTGTGTTTGCTCTAGTGTGATAGTTACCCATTTTCAATTTTCCACTGCTTCTCTGAACAATTCATCTGTGCTGGAGGTGTTGCGGTTGCCCTTTTTCCTTCATTGCACTCACTGTAGATATTTGCAAAATGATGCAATTAATTGGATTTTTTTTTTTTTTCATTTTTCACGTGCATTGTCTTGACCCTGTTCCGCTTTTCATAAATTTGGTAAACTGTTGGGTACCTGAGCTCTGAAAAGTGCATTCCGTTGATACTGAATGCCTTTTCTTGTATTATTTTTGAATTTTCAGTCTTAAAAAACTATTTCTGTATTTTATACATTTCATTATGGATGATAACTTAATTTCCTTGATGAATTTCTAGATATTTTGTTGAGAGTTATTTTTAATTCTCTCAGGAGTCTCTCAGACCCTTTTCCCATATTTGGTCAATTCCTAAGACTTACCATAGATAAATGAAGCCTAACATTTCTTAAGAATTATGGCATTCAGAAGTTTTTGTTCACATCTTTTTTATTTCACTATTTGAAACCATCTCTCCTAAATTTTCAATTATATGCAGAATGCAATAGTGCTAAAACTTCTTTAAAGCTTTTTAAAGTAACACTTTGTTTTGATTTATGCAAAACAAATGCAATGAAACCTATGATCATAAGAAGCAAGGTCATTTTCCTTCAGTATTGTTTTGTACTGATGATCGTTGCTCAGGGACTCAGGGCGAAGCACTGATCCCCCTGGGTATCTTCTACATTTTCTAGTATTTTTCAGCACAGATAACAGTTTTTAGCCCCTCATTCCTCTATTTCAGGCTACTTTAGAACTTAATCTTTTCTTACATTTTTACCCTCCAAAACAAAAGCTTTCAAAGGAACAGTTTCCAATGCTACAAAAACGGGTAGTACCTTGTAGAATTTATAATCTAGATTTATACATATTAGGAATTCCAGGAAAGAAAGTTTAGCACATTCACTGAAAAACAGATTTCTTTTTATATTCTTTTTCATTTCACTTTCAGAATAAGGGTAGTCAGGTACAATGCTAAATGCATGTATATTTCACCAAAAGTAGTGCTGAATTACGTATCCTTCTTTCTTATATGCAAGGTAAGAAAAGTAAAATTCAGATACTATGATGTCTAAATGGTTGGTAGCTGAAGCAGGAAATATGAAATTTCAGCTGAAGCTGGATCAAAGCCTTCCACATTGAATAACTCACAGATACACACACACAGATAAGTGCATCTAACTATGTCTGCAGTCGTAGCTGGTAACTCCTGAGGGCCTATAATAATAAATGTAAAAGTCAATAAGTCAACTATTCTTAGATTATTCTATATTTAAATACTAGCAATAGAACAATTTTTCCTCTTTCTGCTTCTTATGCTCATTCCATTTTCATAGCAAATCACTTTTCAGGACAAGTTGGGAAGTAATTCTTGCCTCCAGCTGCCACAGGTAAGGTAGAATCCCTCTTTTGATGGATCCTTATTAAATGTTTAAAAAGCTCTGAGACTAATTCAAGGCTGTATTTTACTCTTCTCAAGTGATTTTGGTGTTGCTCATCAAGGAAATAACACAAACTGAGTGAAGGACACACAACACTAGTTAGGAGTTTGCATACATGTCGATAATAGTAACTTACATATGCATAATCATTCCCCCCCCACCACCGCCACTTTTACCTTACATCAACTTGCATTTTAAAGTATTATCCAGAGGGGGGAAAATAAAAGTGCTGAGGACAAATGGAGGAATAAAAAAACCCAACAATACCTGGCTGCTGTGTAGAAAGATTGAATTTAAAAGGACTTTTTTTTTCTTTTTCTATGATTGGCACAATTTTTAGTGTATTAAGAGCAGCAAATAAGGTCACTAGGCTCAACAAGCAACCCCCTGTTGTTTTCCTTATCTCTCATTTCTTACCTTTCCTCTCTGTTCTGTCATGTCTTTGTCTAATAAGCATTGACTTTCAGAGGCTCTCTAATATTCTGAAGCAAGCATTGTAATCCTGCAGATTTTCTTTCATCACCATGGCAAAGTGATAAAAAGACTGTCTGGAAGTGTGTATCCATTTTTTAAAACATTATGTCGAGCTATCGAAATAGTTTTTTTGGCAATTTGGAAAATAGGATTTGTTTGTTTTATTTTGGTACATCATAAATTAACTTCTATTTGTAACACAATGGTTACTGCTTTACATGGCAGCCGTGCTGCTCAGTGTCACGTACCTGAATACTGCACAGAGTATGACCAGTTTAATTAGTTTAAGGGAGAGTTCATAGTTAGTCAACAACTACTTTTATCTCTTGAAGAGTAGTCATGATCAGTAAAAGAATATTAGCGTAAAGATAGTATCAAGAAAAGTAATGAATGAAGCCATGCCATATTTGTTGTTTACCTGCTGAATTTGAGGTTTTCTAAACAAAATACGTATTTGAAAATTTACATCCATTTAAACGTTAGTAATAGAAGTGTCATAAAAGCAAATTAAGAAATGGGAAACGTAACAAAGAAAGTAGATCTCAAAGACTTTAAATAAATTTATCATAGCATATTTGTATTTCTGAAGAATTAATAACAATCACAAAGCAATTATCATTATTGGGAAACAGAAGATAGCACTCAGTTTTGGGAGAGTTATCTGGAAATCATACGGCATATCCTTGACAAAGTCCTTATAATTCTCTATTAATGGGTTAAAATTGTCAGCTAAAATTTACTGCGATAGCAGAGTCAGCTAGATGAGAAAGATGCTGAAATTGGAAATGTTAATAATAATATATAATTATACTATATATACTATATAGTATATATAATAAAATATATAATATAGATATATGATGCATAATATCTATATAATAATTTACTCAAATGTCAAAACATTGCAAGATTTCTCTTTTAGACAAAGAACAGTACTATTTTTATGAACAAATGCACTCTTCATCAATGCAAAATGGGATCATAAATTGCCATATTGTAAATGCATAGCATTGTAATCCAGTAAATATGATGTTGGTACTGTTTGTGGTAGATATAGAATAAAATGGATCACAGGCAAATAAAGGCATGGGATGATAGCAGAGGCCTTGAGAATACGGAAAAAGGCGATACGAGAGGCTCCAGGTCTATAAAGCACTCACCAGTGTTCAATTGCTAGTCATCACAGTAATGCAACCTTAGGAGCTAGGAAAAAACAGTTTTAGGGGAATGAACAGAGAACAAATAGCTAGTGTATGTAAATCACACCGTATCTAAGGAATTCAGATGTATTGTGGACTTGCAGGCCAAAGAAGGGTGTAGAATATGATGATATACATATAAAAATGACCTCAGGTGGTTTCTAGAGGAGGAAGAAACCATCAACATTAATATCGTACTTCTCCCACCAGAGGACTTGGGATTCTGAGAACCCAGAGGGGCAGTGGAAGACTGAGCGTAATGCCAGAGAAAGGGGTAGATATTAGAAAGTTTGTGTATGCATCATTCTAGCTGTATATAATTCCAACTGTTAGAATCAATTTAACTAGAGTAATAATAAGTCTTTGATTTGACAATTCAGACTCTAGTGAGACCAACAATAATTTTTTTTGCTTTGGATATATGATCTGTTTCTTTTGCCCATAACAAGATTTTGAATATAACTGGTGGAAATTCAAGCAAGCTATTCTGTTACTTGGGTGTAACATATTGGTAAGAGATCTATGTGACTGTAATTAAGTCTTTTGTTCCTTCTTGCACTTTCCAAGTATGCACTTAGCATATATTCAGACTTGAATATTTTCCTTTTTCAAATATTTGCTATCATATTATTTTTTAGAAAGAAGAGCAAACAGCCTTTCTAGGTTCCCATGCTTCTGTTTCTCTTTTGAAGCTCTTATTCTTTATCAAAGCTCTCATTCTATCAAAGCTCTCATTCTACTGTTAGCTACATAAATTTCACTAAACTGAGACACATTCTGCACTCTGCAAGTGCACTTGGCTCTCAGAGAATCTGCCATTCCATTATATATCTGTAACTGAGCAGAGTATGAAAACTAAAATAACCTTGTGTTTATGTTTGTCTCCACCATCCACGGCCCTCTGTGAGACAGAATGCAGGAGACCCTTTTGCTGAAGAAGACTCCCAGGAATACTCATTGTCCTGTGCTGTCTGTCCTGAGATGCAGGATCTTATTTTTTGGGTGCAGTGAAATTGCAAAGGCATCACAAGGAAGATACAGTGTAATTTGTCACTAATTAACTATATCTAACTGTAATTAACTATATCTAATTTTTGCCAATATAAAACAGCTTTCTTATGTCATGACCATGGTGGCATACTTGCATCTCCTTACATCAATAGACAAAACTGCTTCTTTGAAGCTTTGCACACATCTTCTATTATAACATGCATTCTAGGAATGTATTTAAAAAGCTATTCTAGGAATATATTTAAGAAGCTATGGAAACACGTGGGTGTAACAGGTGATAATTTGATTTGTTCATGTACGGCTTCATCAGAAAGTGTGGGGCAAGCCTGCGAAAAGTAAAACTGCTGCACTCTGGGTCAGATGGAGCCATCTGGAGAGCTTGGTGCTTGTTCCCTGTTCCCTTGCCAGACAAGCAACTGAGAATGCCCAACAGGGAGAGGCTTCTGCAGCACAAGATGTGGTTGGAGAGGTTGAAAAGGTGACAAAGTAGAGGCTTTTCAGGTAAGAATGTGCTATTCTAGATACTAGATATCTCAGAAGAGCAAGCAACAGATGCATAACTGTGCCTCAAGATGAGGGAGAAAAAGACTTTTCCTATGCATTCAGAGGAGTATATGCAGAGCTTGCCGTTACTCGTGAAGCCACAGTACAATTTCTGGACTGAGAGCAACACTGAAGGAAAGGCATCACAGTGCAGCGGCTTAGATTGCTTAACAAATTTCTGAATAATCCTTGGGTTCTACTTCAAAATTTTAGAGTTTTAGAAGTGCCTGACCTATCGCTGACTTGGTCAGGTTGAAAATGCATTGTACTGTTTTTATGTACATATACTTTAGAACTTTTTTTTTTTTAAACTGTCCTTGAATAAATGTTATTTTTAACTTGTTTTTCCTCCTTGGATTAAATTTTGTGAATTGGGGGCAGGGAGATGGAAGCATAGGAAAATCCAGATAAAGACTCCAAGATGGTTTACTTGTATTAATACTGTCCTGGATCAAAAGAAATGGTTCCATGATCATCTGATTTTTTTTAATTGTGATATTATCCCTTTTAACAAGAGAAATTAAAAGGTTGATATGTTGTGGGTTGTTACAGTCAGGAGAATACGTTGATAAAATCAAGTGCCTATCCCCGGATAATATTTTTATTTCCAAAAACACACAAAGTGTTGATTTGCTGGCAAGAGCTGGGAGTTAAAGGACAAGAGACAATTTCCTGGCTTACTGAAACATATTTCTTTCAGTTATTGTGCCCCAAATGCTCTGTAGTCCTTCCTCAGAATTACATTCAACTAACTGATTGTTCAGATTGCGTCTTTTCCCCTCCTCCCTGTTTCTGTCGCTGTGCTTTCTATTTTTTTCTCTCTCACTTCTTTCTGACCTCCTCAATTCAAACATTATATCCCAGAGGTCTTCCGTCCAGAAAGCTAAGTGACTGTACTTATTTTGTTTTGATTTGGAGGAGTCCCTAAGAAGTTTAATAATTTCTGCTATTTGTGATAAAGGATGAAATTTACCCTACCAATTTTGAAGAGGTTTAATCAAACCTATAACAATGTTCTCACTGTAGAAGATCCATTGGAGAAGATCCTTTTCCAATTACCTTATGTGTAAAAATAAAACACTGTTCTGTGGCTTGTGATGTTAAGCATTCTTATGCCTCAGACTTCCATGAGATAACAGAAGCTGGGCCTAACCGTGCTAATTTTCATTTTCTATATGCTGCTGTTCCGTTAGTTTTAAGAGCATTGAAGACATTGATTACGTGGCAACTCTGAGGTGAAAGCATCTGCCTTGTCATTTAAAGGAATTAGACTGAACATACTCAAACAATTTCTAAGAAACCCTATCTAAAGTAATTAACCTAAGTAGAATTGAGGATACCTCTCCAAAAGAATTCATAATGTATCCAGTGCATGAGGTGCAAGCATTTTAGGGCAGACAGCATTTATCTAGAAAGATTTTGGAAAGGCTATGGGACAGTGCAGTTTTGGCAGATAATTAATTAAAAGGAATACATACAATTATAGTATGGAAAAAGTGAACTGAATGCTCTTACTCATCTATTTTCACATACCAGAACTTATAAGCAGCCAGCAGTATTGAAAATCAGTAGACTAAAAAGCAATGAAAAGAAAAATTGTTGGAATATATAGAGGAAATGATAATTGATGAATGAAAGTCATCATGAGAAGATATTTGGATTAAGACAAGGACTATATGAATATCCCTACATAATAGGTAGGATTAAATATATGTATATATGTAAACAGTTATGCTTTAGAGAATGTACAAAATAAGAAGCATCAAAAGTGAAGAAGCAGCATTTCTGCTGTTCAAGAATATGCTTTGACAAGAAAAACTCAGAAGAAAAAGGTAATGCTTAAATTGTGCCAAATTTGTGCTATGAATACAGAAGTAAAAGTTCTGTTGCTTCGATCTGTGAACAGGAAGATCAATTCTTTCACAATTTGATCTCTCTTTTCTCCTTCAGAATCTTGTCCACAAAGTACCTGAGAATTTTGGAACATCCATCGGTGCCAGCCATATCTCTCACACATGCACAAATCCTGTATCCTATACTTCACGTACAGGTATAATACAGATGATTTGAGTGCACAGTAGATGTAACAATTCACAAATATGTTGGATTTGTAGTGAACATGTATAATATTTTCAGAACGTGGGGTTTGCTGTGAATGAACAGGCTTTCTGTAGGCAGCAGATTGAACACCATCTTGGCTGAGTCAGGGACACTGTGCCTGAGCTACATAGCATGTGTGCACATATTTTTTCTGGCAAACTGGCAGATCCCTACAAAGATTTGTAGTCAGTCTTTATTCCTGTGTTTATTATCGGGTTGGGATGGAGAATTTAAACAAACTAAGTTAATAGGCTTTCTTCAAATATTTTTACAAAGTTCCAGGAAGATACTGAAACCAATTTGGTTTTAATTAATTCCAGGAAAGTAAATGAGGAGGTCTAGAGGTCCTGCAGTGGGAAGGAAAGAGCCTTCAAGTGTGAGGTGGAGCAACAGGGAAATTTAGATACTTTAAAATGTGCTTCTACCTCAAATCAAAAATGTCAACACTCTCATTCCTCCTTCTGTTCCTTGCTCAAATCTTTCCTTTGGATCAAACTCAAGGAGCAGCATGATAAGGTCAGCATACAGAGTAGTCCTGAAGGAGCTGTGAGGATGTAAGGGTAGAATTACAACTGACCTCTTTTCCACTCTGATCACTACCTGACTTCTTAACAGGAGTCACTGCTAGCAGATTATCGTCTTTTGCTTAGGTTTTAGACTTTCTTTCCTTTAAGGTCTTGAGGCCCTATCACGAAAACAAATATCTAAAATTATGACTTTTTTCTCCAGGATGATACCCTAAAAATATTTCAGCTCTGCAATGTTAAAACATATGTGACACATATATGCACATGTTACAGTAATAAATATGTGAGTATACAATACCAATTTTTAAACTGAAGTCGCTAAGCTCTTTGATCAGTGCTTAAGTACCTAAATGCTAGACTAGATTTTTTTTTAATGAGAACTAAGGACCCTGCAATGAAATCAATGGAAGGTGAAGGAGTATGACCTCTTTAAAAATTGTTCCACTTTTATTTACATTCCTATATTTATGCACTTAATTTGCACTTAAGTGATGCATGTGTATGAATGCCAAAAGCTCAAAACTGTTTTACTTCTGTAGAACAAATATAAGCATTTTGAAAGGTCTGTTCACCTTGGCACAGTTTTTTTTTTATTTATTTTTTTCCAGTGACATAAACTAACGGACTTTATACAGTTCACTGAGGGATAGCCACTCAGGAGAGGTGATTCAGTGGCATAATATTGCCTTCTCCCTCCCCATGTCAGAGCTTATGGGACAGCACTAAAGACTGTGAGAATGGTACAGGTCATGGGAAAGTGCGCAGGAAAGCAAAAGGATTAAGAACATGTGATGGCAACAGCTTTTCACAGTGGTAATCTGGAGTCCAGTCATAAACTGAGGCTGTACTTTGCTAGAACCCCTGAGGCCAGGACTGAGCTGTGTCACCTGAATTACACTGAGAACAGACTGTCTCACTCCTTGAAAACAGGGGGACCCCAGCTACCCTCACACTACCACCTTCTTTAAAACTACCCGCACACTACCACTGTCTTTAGAAAGCTGCCATCTACCACTGTTTACTATGTGTCTTCCCTGAACTTATGAGCAGTTAGGTGTTGATACTTAGTCAACACGTTCTGCAGATGTTAACACTTTCAGACATGAACACTGACCCGTATAAAACCACAGTAAGTTATTTTTTCCACTAGGTCATCTTTGGTCTATTTCTTAACCAGTTCTTTATCCTTTTCTGTGTCTTAATCTGGATCTCTGAAGCTTGTAGTTTTAAGCTGAGGCCTGTCATGTAAAAACTTGATCAAAGGCTTGCTCCAAATCCAAATAAAATATATTATATGTACAGTCATTATCAACCTTGCCTGTAAAATGAAGATATAGGTACAAAAATCTTAGGCTGTAGCAGTGTATTTGCAAGCATTACAATATGATCTGCTACAGAGGGCTATTCTTTTGATGTTTCGTTTATAGGATATATTGTTCCATGAATAAGGTAATCCTGAATAATTTTTTACACTACCAACTACAGAAAGAATATCACAGCAAGTAAAAAGCTTAAATAGAACATGCTGCAGTTTCTCTTTAAAAATAGCGGGTTTTTTTGGTTTGAACCTGTATATTTGAGATATAGGACCTCCTGCATGAGTATTGCTGAGTATTGCTGAGTATTGCAATTAGAACTCCTACATATACGTGCACATGTTTTAAATTGTCTTGTCATTTTAGGTAGTAAAAAGTATGGTTAGAGTTAAAAATACTGTATTGCTCTGTGAATCGGGAGGCTCGTATCCTTGTGAATGAGAGTACTTGGGTACCCAAGTCAGCTGGAGTCTTTGTATGAATTCTAAATTATCTGTGTATTTTTTATAAATGTGGCCATCATGTAAGAGGCATGAAAAGAGTCACAGAACAGCACAAGAAGCAGCTCAGTTCCTCACTGTTGTTTTTAAGCTTCTTATTGCTGCTGACCCCCTTGGTTGCTTGTTCTGGAACTGGCTTAAGGCAGAGCTTTTTGTCAGTGATTGAAAAAGGACATTGATTCTGGCGGTTGCTATTCAGCACAGCAGGGACAAGTGTACCATTTTAGGTGGTACTAGCAAGGAAATTACCATTAGCATTTCCCAGTTACTGTACAGATGGAACTTTAGAACCATTCAGTTCCTTTAAAGTGCAGCTCTTTAGGAAAGGTTTTCTATACCTTCATTCCTCTCTGGATAGCACTATACCTTTTCAGAACTCGTAGGCTGGATCTCTGCACTGTAGCTGCATATTTCCTGATCATATTAACATGACAGGCATAGCAGGACTTGGCATCTGTAACCTCTTTCACACTGATGTTAGCAGTTGATTATGAACTGCAAAACTCTCCCGCAAAGCAAGATCTGATTTATTAAATCACCCAAGGTTCATGAACACAAAACCAAGAGATAAAATATAAGCTCGATATGACTACTAGCTACAATTTGCTTGCTTTTCTCATTAATTTCTAAACTTACTCCATCCCAACTGATCCTATACAGAACGATATAGAAGTATGATTTTCTCTGTGCTCTATATATCTGTTTCCCAGCATGTGCTCCAATTTACTGACGTTATTATTTGCTGTGATTATTACGTCAGCATCTTCAGACCTCTAGATGCTCGGTTCAAGAGCGGGAAGAGCATCTTTGGCCACTTCTAGAGATTTTTTCCCATCAAAAGTTACCCGTTATTACTCCTATAATAACCCTTTTCCCTTTTCCTTGGTAGTAGTCTCTATGACAATATCTTATCATGTCCTTTTTGCATTCTTTTCAATTTTTAATAGCCTAATTTGCTTAATTCAGCATATTCAAGCAGATAAGCTGCAATGAATCTTGTTTTTAACAAGATTAATGCAATTAAATTCCTGTGATTCCGCATATCATGAGTACACTATATAGAAAGAAACTTGGAACTTGATTATCTCTGAGGTGTAAGACAGCATATGTTGTAAGTAATTTAAACATGAAAATTCATAGGAAAATATGGGAAGGGGAAAGAAGAAAGAAGAAAAATAAGTTGTTAAATATAGAAGTTAAGTACATTACAGTAGCAGGATAGATAGCTAGTAAATAATAGTGTATATTTCTAAGGTCTTTCTTTTCTGAATCTTGTGGTAAAGCAAAACAGTAGCAATTCCCAGCAAACTGAGAATTCTTTCCTTTTAGGAAAAAACGAAATACTAGAAGGTGTTGTTATTGCAGTGGAACAAATAATTAGAAAATTATGGCTATTAGAAACTGATGAAGTACCAGAACTCTGAAGCATACCTGCCTGTCAACCCTGAACTTAAAACTTTACCTGGATTTTTTGCAGCGTTACTTCTACATTTTACCCTCTCACACTTCCTACTCACTCCACTTCATATTCAGTTGTTGATTAGGGATGGTTTCTGCTACTAAAGAGTTATGAATAAAATTTAGAGTTCATAAAAAAGGCAACTGGGGAGTAATGTTCTCAGAAGTCAGGTTGAGAATAGTGAAAAATTATACTAGTAACCATACTGAGATTTTTGAAAGAAAGCATCCACGCACACGGTTTTGCCCTCAAGGACATAATTCTCTTGAAGAAACCTTGTTTAAATACATTTGCAAGATTCTAAAGGAAAGATTATATCATGCTTGTTCTCCTTTATATTATCAATTAGTCCCATGAAGAATCTATGGTAAACATCCAATCCTGATCTTATTGTCAGCAATGGAATTATACCATGGATTTGCTTTGAAGTTGTAAACGTATGTGCTTTCAAGCTTCCTGATGCAAGAACTCAGTTCCTATGATGACTAATTTCTTTTATTTGGAAGCTGGAAAATACTGCTGTGTCTCTGAATTGTGTCTATATCTCTACAGAGAATGTCCAAAAAGTTGGAATTGGTTAGTTACATGGACAATTCCATACTGCCTCTCTCTGTACTGGATATTTCTAGAAGTAAACACTGACACAATAGTATGCTGTCACAGGGAAACTTAGAGTGGGTGGGAGGGGTATTACGAGAACAAACCACAGCACTCAATGACATGAAATTTAACATTTTTTTACTAAGTGGGACGGTACAGTGGCTATATAGCAATTTCTATTCTAAATTTTCTATGACACACTTTATACAGATACACTCACACCAGTCAAGCCCCCTGCCTCTCCGGTCCGGCTGTGACTAGCAGCACAGGCTTGAGGGACCAGGACACTCACTCCGACCTTTGGATGTGTCTGGGTCCTGGCTGGCAGCCTGGCCTCTGTGTGCAGTGGCTCCCACTCCCCTATCTCCCCTCACTTTAGCCTTCTGCATGGTTCTGGATGTCAATGGCTGTCTTTCTTCCTGGGGGCTAATTAATTAACTTAATTGCTAGCCTCAGTAGTCACATAGACCCAGACAAATCTCCCTGACTTTCTCCGTACCTAAAGTCAATTAAGCAGGTGCTGCCTGGGGTACTATCATGCTGTAGTCTCCCTTCCTCAATACACTACGAGTAGGTAAAGTTTCTAACAGCTGTCTGTACTTCTTTGTGTCTTTCCTGAGCGTACATAAACCATTAGAGCAGGGTGTTGGTAGTCCAGGCCTCCTTTGGCAGTGCTTTCAGGTAGGTCTCCCCATAAAAAGTATTTGTGCCTCTATTTTTGCCAGCGGATGATAAAATAATTTTAACAGCTAGAACTGGGCAGATATAGTTCAAACCTCATTTTACCTGAGTGGTGCTTTTGGGTCATGACATATGTCTAAAATAACGTACTGGTGCTGCCAGGTTACTATGCTACATAATTTTTAACTGTATTGGTGGCATTTCTGAGTGTCAGGTGGATAATCTGAAGAGCTATGAAGGCATTACTGGGCATGGACCAGAGCATGCCCTGTCCGTACAAATGGTTGGCTCTTGACTATGGTCCTCAGTTAACATACAACTCTCTCCCTAGCTCAGAAGGTATTAGCTGAGATTTTAAATGGTTAATGTAGGAAAAGATTTTAGATCAGCATGAATATCTTTAAATCCATACTATAATTTCATATTTTTATAAAGGAAATCACTAAAATCTTAATTTGGCTCACTTCGTTTTGTGATCTTTAGGTAAACATAGATTCATAGGTTTTATTATAGCTAGAGAGGACCACTGAGGCAGCTTTTCAGATGTAATAAGTACAGTCCACAGACTTTCACCTGCCATTTTAATATTTAGTGAGCCTATATGCAGCCATCTGTGTCACTAATAATAATAAGAAGAAGTTCAGAGCTAGAATAGCAATTTAAGACATTAATTCAAGTTTGGTTTTTTACAGGCTCGTACCAGTTTATGATCAAGGAAACTAAGGCACAGAGAAGTGAAGTGACCTCTCTAAAAAAATAAAACAGTTTTTGTATAATAACAGCTGGCTACAGTTGCCATATAACATTTCTCTGTTGACTCAGAAATCTACTTCATACACTGTATCATGTTCTGCGATATACATGAATTCATTGTTTCTTACAGTTAATAAGAATGCTTTAACCAAACAATTACTTAGCTTATTACATATGCCAATCATTGACAGAGTTAGTGTGCAGAAATAAAATGTCAGTTATCATCTATGAATCTTGAGTTCTGGACTTCTGGACTCTATGTTTATGTTACAGAAGTAATGAAGTTAACAGCTTCTCTTAATGCTTTCTGAAGTTACTTGTAAGTGAGGTGTGGAACAGATCTTAGTAGATACAGAAAACAGATATATCTCAATAATATTATTTTGAATATAATAGTTAATACAAATCTAAGTATTGTATTCTGTACTTCTTAAACAAGATTTCTGGACTTCAGCAGAAGTTTTGTGTGATGGGATTTGAGAGATCAGGCTGAACAATTTGTAAACCTGGAGTTCCCAAATGAAGAGCCTCTGTAAGGTGTTGCAGAGGCAGTATTACATGGCTTCTCCTGCGAAGAGTAACCACGCAATAACACATAATCTCTTCCTTGCCTTGGAAGGTCTTGCAATGGTCCTACTGGACTGGGTAGAGCAGGACCAAGTGAAGTTGAGAATGAACTGGCTTCAAATCTGGTGCAAGTAAGTGATGATCACCCACTACTCCTGATTGTTGAAAATTTCCTCTAAAGAAATTGATCTGAAGTTATGGCATAACTTCCTGCTCACATCATCTAACTTTTTTTCCCCATTTTAATTTCTTTACAACTAATTTTTAAATTGTAAGGCGTATAAAAAATTATATTGGATCTTAGTGGCAACTTAACCTAAATGAGTTCAGAAATTCTTTGGGAATATAAAACAGTGTATCATGTCTAGAAAGAATTTTTTTTTTTTTTTTCAGGGAAGAATCTTGCTGATTTATCTATAATATTCAAAATCAATTAAAATATCCTCTAATTATAAGGAATACTTAACCTTCTCTAAGGCGACATAAAAGTGAAAATAATTAAAATAACAGCAGTGAAACTGAATACAAAGAGTAACTGCTGATTGTAAGACATTATTAGAAAAAACTTCTGATGAATTTATCCACTGTTTTCATAATGTCCTCTGGTTGCTAAAGTTAACTTCACTTTCTATTTGAAAATATGCAGGAAAGATATAGAGAAGTATATGCTTATGCACTTCTCCAATATAATATAGACTAGAGAATTTGTGACAGGAAAAAATGCATACTTACCATTTTCTATTTATATAAACGCCATATGAAGCACCACCTACACTACAGCTACAATACAGCATGATTTAAAACTGTTATGTAAGAAATTAATTATTCAAATTAAAAATGAGTTATTACAAACTGTTTTGTTATCTTTACAATGTAATTATCTTTCCTGGTTTATTAAAGTCTGGCAATGTTTGCATGTGTTCCTTTGGAATCAATTTATTAATTAAAAAATTAGGTCAGCTCCATTGACCTAATTAGCTCTAATAAATCAAATGGGTCACAGACAAGATTCTCCTTTCATATAGGTATTTTCTGTCTCTTTAGTATCATCGGTAATTTAAGTCTGGAGGGTTAGTACAATTATTTCCTGCTTTTTATACTATACTTTGTCATCTGATGTGCGTATTTAAAACAGTATGAGTCCCACTGCTGACAAAAGCCAGGGACAAACTACTTTACATGCCATGTCATATGTGACCTCTATGAAAAACTGAGGGAGAACAAAATCTGTGTTAAAGAATGAGAAGAATCCTACAATCCTCTGTATTCTCAATGCATCTTCCAGGGAACCAGAATGGTTAGTAATTTCTGTGGGCTGAGCTTCAAGAATATGACTGATCAGAAATGCCCAATTAAAACATATCATTAGGTTAGGTTTATTCCACTGGAGAACCTTATTGTTAAAAGACCATTGCCTGCACTGCAGAAAATGAATCGCAAGTTACTTTATAATTAAAATTAAAGCACTTTCTCTATCCAAATATAAAGAGTTTCAGAACAAGACCAGGTTCAGCTTTTGTTTTAGGCTTAGGCTTACCATAAGCTTGATGGAACAGGATGTTGAGATGTATAAATAGCACTCAATAGAAAGCGCCAGTGTTAAGTCTAAGCTATTTGTCTTGCTTCCCGCTGCAGTTAATCAGGGAAGATAGGCCACAGAGTTGGTGAGTTGTCTGACTTATCTTAGACAATGGATAAGAGGATAAGTCACCTTTTGACTATTTATTTCATTCTGCTTCCTAAGACATCTAGAATAGCTTAGATTATAAGTCCAATCATTCAGATAGTTATAATAATGTAAAATCGCTATAGTAAATTAAAATTAATCATGCTTGTTTCAGTCTGACCATAGGTCAGATTATCTACTAGTTCCTTGTCTAAGTCTAATAACTAAAAGTACAAACAGAATAGAAGCCCTCAGTAGCCCCAGAAGAGACTGACCCATAGCAAAATGAACAATCTTGAAGACTACACTAGACTGGAGAGTGAGTACCAAGACTTGTAGTAAGAAATATTGAAAGAGTGGAAATATCCTGCAGCTGCCAGAGTTCATAAATGTGTTAGAAATCTGACAGGCAGTTAGAAGACTCATGGAATCATAGAATGTCTAAAGTTGGAAAGAATCTCTGGAGATCTTCTAGCTGAACCTCCCTGCTCAAGCAGGGTCAGCTGGAGCAGGTTGCTCAGAGGGCTGCAGCTGGGTTTTGAATGTCCACAAGGATGGACTACCACGATCTCTCTGGGAAACCTGTTCCTTTGTTCAACCATCCTCACAGTAAAAGCACTTTTTCTTATGCTTAAATGGAATTTCCTGTGTTTCAGTTTTTGCCTATTACCTCTCATTCTGTCAATGGGCACCACTGAGAAGAGCCTGGCTCTCTCTTCTTTGCTCACTCCTTTAAGGTATTCATACATATTGATAAGATCCCCTTGAGCTTTTTCTTCTCCAGGCTGAAAGTCCCAGCTCTCTCAGCCTCTCCTTGTATGAGAGATGCTTCAATCCCTTAGTCAGCTGTGTGGCCTTTTGCTGGACTCACTCCAGTAAGTCCATGTCTTTCTTGTTCTGGGGAACCCAGAACTGGACGCATTACTCCAGGTGTGGCCTCACCAAGACTGAGTAGAGGGAAAGGATCACCCTCCTTGACCTGCTGGTAATGCTCTTCCTGATGAAGCCCAGGAGGCTGTTGGCCTTCTTTGCCATGAGGATACATTGTTCAACTTGTTATCCACAAGGACATGCAGCTCCTCCTCTACCTAGCTGCACTCCAGATGGTTGACCCCCAGCCTGTACCAGTGTACATGGGGTTATTCCGCCCCAGGTGCAGGATTCTGCACTTCCCTTTGCCGAACTTCGTGAGGTTCTTCTCTGCCCATTTTTCAAGCCTGTTGAGGTCCCTCTGAATAACAGCACAGCCATGTGGTGTATCAGCTGCTCTTTCCAGTTTTGTATTGTCTGTGAACTTGCTGAGGTTGCACTCTATCCCATCATCCAAATCATTAATGAAGAGGTTGAACAATATTGGCCCCCAGTATTGACTCCTGGGGAATACCTCTAGTAACTGGCCTCATGCCAGACCTTCATCACAGACCTTGCAGTCCACCTCATGTCCACTTACCTTGCTCAAACTTCAGGAGCTTGCCTGTGACGATATTGTGGGAGACTGTGTCAAAAGCCTTACTAAAGTCAAGATAAACAATATCCACTCCTCTCTCCTCATCAACCAAGCCAATCCTCTCATCATAGAAGGTTATCAGCTTGATTAAACATGATTTCCCCTTTGTAAATCCATGCTGACTACTCCCAATCGCCTTCTTGTCCTTCATGTGTCTGGAATGGTATCCAGGATTAGTTGCTCTATCATGTTCCCAGGGACTGAGGTGAAGCTGACCAGCCTGTAGTTCCCTGGATCGTCCTTGCCCTTTTAAAGATAGGGGTGGTATTTGCTCTCTCCTAGTCCTCAGGAACCACTCCAGATCGTCATGACCTTTCAAAGATAATCAAGACTGGCCTTGAACTGACATTGGCCCTCAGCACTTGCTGGTGGCTCCTACCAGGACCCTTGGGCTTGTGTATGTCTAATTTGTTTAAATATTCCCTAACCTGATCCTCCTCCACCAAGGGTAAGTCTTCCTTGCTCCACACTTTGTCAAAAGTTTCAGGGTCCTGGGATTCCTGAGGGCTGGTTTACCAGCAAAGATCAAGGCAAAGAAGGCGTTGATTATACCTCTGCCTTTCCCATGTCCTTTCTCGACACGGCCCTTGCCCCGTTAAGTAGTGGGCAAGTTAAGTAAGTTTTCTGCAGCCTTCCTTTTGCTGCTTATGCGCTTGTAGAAGCCTTTCTTGTTGCCCTTCACGTTCCCTCACCAGTTTCAACTCCAGGTGGGCTTTGACTTTTCTAACTCTATCACTGAGCACTCAGACAGTGTCTCTACATTTCTCCTGGGTCACCTATCCTTGCTTCCACCACCTATACACTTTCTTTTTATGCCTGAGTTTAGTCAGAGCTCCTTGTTCATCCATGCCTCCTGCCACCTTCACTTGATTTCCTGCTTGTGGGGGTGGATCATTATTGAGCTTGGAAGAGATGATCTTTCAGAATCAACCAGCTCTCTTAGACCCCTAGTGTCTCCAGGGCCATATCCCATGGTATTCTTCCAAGTAGGCCCCTGAACAGGCCTAAGTCTCCTCTCCTGAAGGCCAGGGTTGTGATGCTGCTTTCTGCCCTCCTCCCTCCTTCCAGGATCCTGAACTCCACCATCTTATGGTCACCGTAGTCAAGGCTGCCCCTGACCATTACATCCCCAACTAACTCTTTCCTTTTTGTAAGCATGAGGTCCAGTGGAGCACCAGTTCTTATTGGCTCCTTGATCACCTGAGAGATCACCTGCTCTCTCCCATAAAGGGTGATTCCCCCTCCTTGCCTTCCTGGACTATCCTTCCTAAAGAGCCTACATCCATCCTTTGCGGCATTCCAGTTGGGTGAGCTATCTCACCCCATCTCTGTAATCCCAATGAGGTCATAGTCCTGTAACAGCATATTCACTTCTAATTCCTCCTGTTTGTTCCCCACACTGCATGCAAAGCATACAGGTGCGTCAGAGAGGCACCCTGGCATGCTGACTTCCCGGAAGGGTCATTAGTACTTTCCCCATAGGCACTTCCTTATTTAGATGCGTATGTTTAGATAATTCCACTTCAGCACGTTTCACTGATTAAGAGGTCCCTTCCCTTTACATCACCTCAGAACCTTTGGTTGCTGGCCTTATCCACCACTTCTTTACTTGATTGTTGGTCATTCTCTCCCTCCTTTATCATTCCTAGTTTAAAGTCGTCCTTACTAGGTTGGACGGCCTATTGGCAAAAATACTTTTGCCCCACTTTTTCAGGTGAATCCCGTCTCTTCCAAGCAGTTATTGGTCCTTGAAGAGGGTCCCATGGTCATAGAAACCCAAGCCCTGTTGCTAACACCAGCTGCACGATGAATTGTTGACTCACAAGATCTCTTTGGCCTCCTCATGCCCTCAGCAGCAGGAACAAGGAGACCATCACCTCGGCCTGCATTACCCTCAGAGCCATACAGTCACACTTGATGCTTTCCGGGTCTCCTGTGGCTCCTCTGGTACCAGTGGTACCCATATGGAATGAGAGCCGGACAAGCATCAGCAACCTCTCCACAGCATCCCAAATCTGAGCTCCCGGCAATCAACAATCCTCCTTAGCTGACAGGTCAGGTAGACATATGAGGGCTTCTGTCCTGTGCAGCAGGGATTCTCCCACTACTAATACCTGCTGCTTCCTCCCAGTGCTCCAATGTGGTGGACGCTGAGCTGGCACAGATGCTGCATTTGACAGTGCTCCCAGCTCCTCATCTTCCAAAAGAGGAGTGAACATGTTCCAAAGTTGCAAGTTTTCATTCAAGTGGAGCAGGAGCTCTTTTCCTGGTGCCAGAAGTCTCCACTTTGCATTGTTGCCATCATGGGAGTTTCCACTTTCTGATCTGATAGGGATTGACTATGCCTGCCTCTCTGCTACAGTGAGGTTCAAACTCTTGATGAAGCAGGGTCTTGGAGAAGATCTGGCTGATCTCTTTCTCATCTTCCCTGATGGTGTACAGTCTGCTGACCTTTTCCCACAGCTCCTTGACTTGGCTGCACAGCTCCTCAACAATTAGACATTGTCTGCAGGCAAGAAAACCATCCGAAGCAAGGCCTCAGGCAACGCAAGACTTGCAGAGCTGCAATGAAAATTGTGAATAATGAACAACCACAACAATGACGACAACAACAACAACGAGTAGTAGTTCTCTGAAGAGTATCTTAGACAGTTTCCTTACTTTTTTGTTATCTAATAAAGTATAGGTAGAGAATTGTCACTATCATTTAGACAGAAATTTCTATTCTATGTTGTATATACAACAACATCCTGTGACTTTTTAGCCTTCCTTATATTTAGCCATTAATACATCACAATTCGGACTATAGCAAGTCACAAGTGATTGTTCATAAATCATAATAAAATATGTCACATTGTATCTAGGTTTCTGTCTAGTAACTGAGTTATCTGGTGAGAATACCTTGACATTAAAATTGTATGAGGCCTTCCATTACCTAAGGAAAAGTCTAGTTCTCCAGATAGCAACTGCAATATACTTGCAAACATAAGCACACACACACACACACACACACACACACACGTGCACAGACACACACACAAAACATTAGGAAAGAAATTTCTGTCTTGTAAAATTCTGTATTTCCTCATGAGTATTGGAAGCAGAGTATTTTCTAAGAATAACACTGTCTAAAGGGCAAAAAAGTAAGAAAAAATGGTGTAATGATATTAAGTTATATTGAAAGGAAACAAGTTATATCAACTATAAATATTTGTCTCTGTATATAAAAATGTTATTCTTGTTTCCATGGAAATTGAATGACTGCTTATTTTAACACTTCTGTATATGACCTTAACTGTGCAAAAACAAGGACTTGTTGTGTTAGAGCACATCTAACACGATCTTACTCGATGTACCTAATGTAGCAGCTTTTTCAGGCTTAGCAAACAAAGTAAAGCAAAACACCAAGAGAGGTTACTGAACTTAATGGAATTTTAAGCAACTAATAAACAGAACTTTTATTATTTCTTCTCCCTGACCTGATATTTCCTTTTTTTTTTTTTTATCATGGAAGAAACTGCTTTTTTCTTAAATGATATGATAGTAATTAAAATTGTATTTAACTAGGGGAAAGGCAAAATGTTTGTAAAGCCACCTAGTTCAGCTACAATGCTAATGAATTTTAGCGTTCTTTTTTATTTAACTAAACCATTAGGAAACAGGTCAGCATTCATGCATAAATCACTTATAAAATTCTGGAAAGAAAGCAACCTAAGTTACCAGGGGCATCTTCCGGGGACAGAGAATATAATAACCAGTTGCTCATCCCAGGAGAAAAGCGCAGCTTGGAAACTTGATGAGTATAAATATTTCTGCAATTATACTTTTAGTGAGATGGGTACCTCTACAAGCCTTTATGTGCTAAAAACTCGAAGATTCTGTGTGGTTAACTCTTACAGAAAAACTTCAGAGATGAGTATGTGTAAATCCATATGATTAAGAAGTATCTTAAATAATGATTTGGATGTTTCCACAATTTATGTAAGTCAGCTATGTTGATGAGAAGTGAATTTGAAACATACACGTTGTGCAAGAACTGAAATTATGACATCTGTGGCACCAGTTTGACAATACTGTGTAGATGTAAAATGTAAAGATGGTTTCTGCTCAGAAAAATGTGGTTTATTATCACTCAATATGAATGAGGGTTCATAAATTTGTGCCTTGCTTCAAACAACAAAATTTCTAATCATCCTATTTTTTCTTTTTTTCTTTTTTTTTTTTTTCTTCCTAGTGCTTCACAAAAGGTGAATAAAGGGTTTTAAATACTGGATAGCAGGGGACTGTACTCTTGCTTGACTGTTTTGATACACTTCTAAAACAAATTTGAAAGTACGCTTCCATTGCAAAATGTGGGCAGTCCCTCAACTGACACTTTTCTCTGGTGATGCTGCTCTCCCTGCTGGGTTGACAACGTGAACTGAGTATGCTCATCATTTGCTTTTTTTGGAAAAGGGGAGAAAACAGTACAGTGCAATCTCCCTCATGCTTAGAAGGGCTTTGCTATCACTGAGAGACCTGTGTCTGAGGTTACTGTGTATAAAATAGTTCATGCTAGGGTTTAATATGTGTGATTTTCTGTTACTGTGCATTTGGTTGTCATTTTTTTCAAATGTTGAATATTAATTTTATTCTGCATTCCCCAGTCAGTGGGAATCTGATTCTCATAGGGCTTTGTGTTCTTCAAATACATCAATAGCAAAAGAAAGACTAGAGAAAATGAGAGCCCGCTGCTGAATGGGGCGGGTGCCCTGGTAACAAAGGATACAGAGAAGACAGAGTTATTGAATGCCTTCTTTGCTTCAGTCATTACTGCTAAGGCCAGTCCTGAGGAATTCCAGACCTTGGAGACAAGAGAGAAAGGCTGGAGAAAGGAAGACTCTCCCTTGGTCGAGGAGGATCAGGTTAGAGATCTTTTGTCCAAACTTGACATCCATAAATCCATGGGCCCCGACGGGATGCATCCGCGAGTGCTGAGGGAGCTGGTGGATGTTATCGCTAGGCCACTCTCCATCTTCTTGGAAAGGTCCTGGAGATCAGGAGAGGTGCCTGAGGACTGGAAGAAACCCTGTGTCACCCCAGTCTTCGAAAAGGGTAAGAAGGAGGAGGCAGGAAACTCCAGGCCTGTCAGCCTCACCTCCATCCCTGGAAAGGTGATGCAACAGCTCCTCCTGGAGGTCCTCACTAAGCATGTGGAGGACAAGAAGGTGACCAGGAGTAGTCCGCATGGATTCACCACAGGGAAATCATGCTTGACCAATCTGATAGCCTTCTCTGATGGGATGACTGGCTGGGTAGATGAGGGGAGAGCAGTGGCTGTTGTCTGCCTGGACTTCAGCAAGGCTTCTGACACTGTCTCCCATCACATCCTTGTAGGTAAACTGAGGGAGTGTGGGCTGGATGAGTGGACGGTGAGGTGGATTGAGAACTGGCTAGATGGCCGAGCTCAGAGGGTTGTGGTCAGCAGTGCAGAGTCAAGTTGGAGGCCTGTAGCTAGTGGTGTGCCCCAGGGGTCAGTCCTGGGTCCAGTCTTGTTCAACGTATTCATCAACGACCTGGAGGAAGGGACAGAGTGCACCCTCAGCAAGTTTGCTGATGCTACTAAACTGGGGAGAGTGGCGGACACACCAGAAGACTGTGCTGCCCTTCAGAGGGACCTGGTCAGGCTGGAGAGGTGGGCGGAGAGGAACCTCCTGAAGTTCAACAAAGGCAAGTTCAGGGTCCTGGGGAGGAATAACCCCATGCACCAGGACGGGCTGGGGGGCTGACGTGCGGGAAAGTAGCTCTGCCGAGAAGGACCTGGGAGTGCTGGTGGACAACAAGGTGAGCATGAGGCAGCAGTGTGCCCTGGTGACCAAGAAGGCCAAGGGTATCGTGGGGTGCATGAGGCAGAGTGTTGCCAGCAGGTGGAGGGAGGTGATCGTGCCCCTCTGCTCAGCCCTGGGGAGGCCTCACCTGGAGTGCTGTGTCCAGTTCTGGGCTCCCCAGCACAAGAGAGACACGGAGCTCCTGCAGCGGGTCCAATGAAGCGCTACTAAGATGATGAAGGGACTCTAGCATCTCTCTTACGAGGGAGGAAAGGCTGCGAGAGCTGGGCCTGTTCAGTCTGGAGAAGAGAAGGCTGAGAGGTGATCTGATCAACGTGTGCAAAAAGGGGGGGGTGCTGAGAGGATGAGGCCAATCTCTTTTCCGTGGTGCCCAGCAACAGGACAAGAGGCAACGGGCACAACCTGAACCACAGGAAGTTCCACCTGAACCTGAGAAAAAACTTCTTGACTGTGAGGGTGCCTGAGCACTGGACCAGGTTGCCCAGAGAGGTAGTGGAGTCTCCTTCACTGGAGATATTCAAAATCCTGTATGGATGCGATCCTGGGAAATATGCTCTAGAGGACCCTGCTTGAGCAGGGAGGTTGGACTAGATGATCTCCAGAGGTCCCTTCCAACCTAAACCATTCTGTGATTCTGTGATCTGTGGGACTCTGTCCAGTTTAAAATCATTGGGAAATGGAGATAAGTTAGTCTGTGTACACGACTGAGCTTTTTTTTTTTTTAGCATGACAGATGATATCTTCAAGGAGAAAACTCATTTACAAACTGATCAGAACTATCATTCCTTTAGAGTGATCCTCTTGTATCAGATTGACAGGCTAATTAATTATTGAATTGAAAATATTCTTCTGATCTTTCTGTTTCCTTGGATGCAGGGTCTTGTAATAACTGGTTTTTTACAGTAAGACAGAGGGACTTGGATATTGTAGTTTGGTGTCTTGTTGCAGTGTACCTTTAAGTTTTACAAGGAAGGAATTAAATCTCACTGGAATCTTTTAGCTGATGTTTTCTGTAGCCATGAACTTGTCTGTGGTAGACACTACTCTGAGTTACTGACCTTCATCTAAGGATAAGAGGAATATCTGTGATTGTTGATTAAGTGGAGAAATAATATATCTTATTATTTTTAGACTGTCTGAATAAGACTGTATCATTCTGTTTCTGGAGTAGAATTCGTTATTTTCAGCCCTGTACATGTCAAAGGAAATATTTGTGTTACTTTATTTTGTATTAAAGAGTTAATGTGGGAGTCGTCATCTGACTACATGTGGATAGCCACAGTGAAGGCAACTATGTCTGAGCCAGTGAGTAATGCTCCCTTTACAATCAGAGAAGAGGAACAGGCACTTATAGGATGTGGAAACTGCATCCTGAAGTATATCATCAGCAGAGATCAGACTGACTGTTCACTAGAAGGCCTTATCTCTCTTCATTGACTATAAATAAGTGGCATTCTTGTGTCTTTTTAAATAACCTGAACATGATGTGTGAACTTGCTGAGGAGGTGCAAAGGAAAAGGGAAAGCAATAGAAATGTATTGTTCTAGGCAGCAGAATGATTTTTCCTCTTGAAAAGATTAGACTTTAAGGGCTTGGGATTTATTTTCTTTAGAGAGACCAAGCTGTTCCCCGAGGAGTTACAAACCTGAAATAATATCTATAGTGTAACAATATGTTTCCATTAATACAGTGTTTCTCAAAGTTTTTGAAAAAGAAATCCACCTTTGCAGGATCTTGTGTCTTTGTGTGCCACTTTCTACATGTAAATCCCAACTAAACATTTTTTCCTTCAAAACCTTATTTATCACCATTCATTTTAATATAAAATGACTAATTTGGTTTCTAGGAAAGATCTTGCATTCCCTATGAATAACTCGGTAACTACCACCATCTTACCATTTCTCAGCTGAAATGGCAGCAGATTAGCCCCTCCATTTTAACAGACTAACAAAATGCTGTAATTGCACAAGACGTTAAGAATCACTGCAGCCGATCAGACCAAAGAACCAAATAGTAGCTGCATTAGAGAAGAGTGTTAGAATAACTCAGTCCTGTTGTGTAGGAAGCACAAAATGATACTTCCATGAAAAAGCTTCCTAGTTTTCAGAGATCTGTGGCTCACAGACTTCCCAAACCACAAATTTTCTTTACTCTTGATGCCTATTTTTCTTTTGTAAACTTATCTGCTGACTTTTATATTTCACATACATTTTTGCCATCTGCTACATTTTGTATAATCAGTTCCATAGTTTAACAGTGCATGGTGTGAGAAGAATTTCCCCCTTTTTTGTTGTTTTGAAAAATTGGCTGTAAGTGTTTATGTTAGAGGAGTGGCTGTTAACTACTTTTAATTGCTGGTACTAGCATTTATGCCTGGGCAGGGGATTGAACAGTGCACTGCTCCTATCTATGTTTGAAGCTGTTGGAAGAAATGAAAGTCAGTAGCTGTACCAAAGATTCTTGTTCTAATTTCAGGTGTTTCTCCACAAATGTAAAATGTTACTGCATTAAATTTGCATGCAAATATATGTGATTTCATTCTTTCTGAATAGATATTAAAAAAAAAAAAAGAAAAAGAAAGAAAAAACATCCCTTCCTTAGACATAAAGAGTGCTTATTTTTTATGACACCTTCTGTTTTTGGAGAGATAAGTGAAAATTTTAGGGGTGACTGATGAAAGAAAATGTAGTTAATGACTTCTTTTCTAGAAGAAATGCACTGAGAAATCATGTCTACAGTAATGTGAAAGCACCACTATAAATGCGTAAATGTAAATACTACTCTTCAAGCTTTGCAAGGATTTTATAATGTATTAAGTATATGAAGAATAGAGCACACTTTTACCATCACTAATAGTTTTTGATAAAGAAAGGTATTTCTTCAAAGAATAATGTAAGAAAAGTGTATAATTTAATAGCTTTGATGTTTAGTGACAAAAAAAGAGCAAACGTATTGAGTTGGTGTATTGTCACTTTGGCTGAAGTATTGGCAAAAAGCTTTGCTATAGCAGTTGCTTTTAATAAATTACTGCCATTATTATAGTGAAGTGAAAACAGTGTTCATGCTTTTACCCCTGTTCATCCACCTTATAGTACAAGAGCTGTAATTTTTTTCTTCTGTGTTGGGGTAGTTTTCCCTATAGAGGAACTCTAAATCTTTGTTGTCCCATAAATAAATGAACATAAACAGTGATTTATTGCAATTTAGCTCCTGTTTTGGTGGAGGAGGTTTATGGTGCTGAGAAAACTCATTAATCTAATTCATAGCTCATAGTATAAACATAACCTTTACAATATATAACAGCAGAAATTATGCGTTGTTATGATTTACTGTTTGTGTTTTGGAAGGAGAAAGAAGTGTGAACTTGTTTTGCCACTTCCAGTTTTAATGCTCATTGACTAAGTTGAAGAATTAATATGAAACTACTATAAATAACAATCTACGTATGTTTACTTTTTAATATAAGTTTTTTTTTAAAAAATAAACTATTAAAATGCAGATGCTGTAAGAATTGTACTGTGAGTCAGACAAACAACTTAAAAAGCATATTCCAAAAAGAGTTGCTATTAACCTGATCACTTATTACAATAACAAATATCCTTAGCAGATAAATTTCTGAAGTTGTCTCTCTTTTGAACATCTACGTTGGAGGTATGTGAAAAAGAAAAATAGGATACATAACACAGAAAAGTAAGATATTAAGTAACTCTGTTGCAGAAGTGTTAAATTGCTCTTTAGGTCTCACATATTTAAGCATGCACGTTTTGTTAGGAATCATATCCTCACTGAAGTGGAAAATCTCAATTTTCAACCAAGAGTGGCTGCTAATATAAGAATTGTAATATATTCATATCATATTATGCTATTATGAGTTTACCTGTGCTTCTACTGAATTTTAAGAGAAACCTGTGATGCATAGAAAATAGTCTTTTTTTTACTTAAGCAAGATCAAAAGAATGATCAAATTTTGATGTCACTATTTTCCATCACTGTGCGTCAAATGTTGAATATCTAGAGAAACACCTACAATTGTGAAATCTCAATACTTTGATACAGATTCTGGAGTGCTCTCACATTGTCTCTCATGCTTTAATTCTGTATAGTATTTTTCAAAATGTGTATAAGTGAAGGTCATTAGGATATTGCGTGGTTTACTATATTTAATTAAAGTCATAAGGGCTGCTTTTGAATATATTACAGTTTATAGATAGGAAAATTTAAAAACATTTTATCAAGAACTCTTGACCAAAAAAACCCCATAGTTCTCTTTAGAGAGCAGTATTTGTATGAGACACCATTATTTCAGAGGTCCTTCAATTCCCAAAAGTAAACCTTGCATAATAATGTTTTAAAAAGAGTACTGATATCAAAATAATGTAATCTTCTATTCAGGAATTATGAGAAATTTAGGGATCATTTGAGTGACAAACTGTATTCTAAAGTGTGCCTTTCCTCTCTCATTTTGCAAAAAATAACCCCCTTCAATTTAAGTTGAAGTTGGAAAATATTTTGCAAAGACTGTTGATTACTTTTAGTTCATCTTTCATCTGAGCCATATCACCATTGGTGATCTTTTAAGTACTTGTGACCAACTTTTTCTTTTAAGATATGCACATATATGCACATATAATATATTTAGAGGCAAATCCTGTATCATTATATACTTTTTCACTGTTTTTCCCAATTGTTTTCTTTTGTACAGTGACATAGTTTCTGTACAATATAAGACACTCACCTTAAAGTCTTTGCTAATGTAGTACATACTACAGCAATGCAATTGTAATATGCTATTTGAATTTAAAATATTTATATTAATTCAGAAAATTAGCTCATATTGATTACCTAACTGTCCTTCCAAACTGTGAATGAAAGAAAGAAAGAAAAGCCAAAAGTGTGCAACAATAAGAAGCAACTGTCTGTAGTGAGAGTGCAAGAGTGCAGATGAATGAAGTACTAAAAATAAAAAAGATAAAAAATGACAGCTAGAAAACTTACTTATGAATTATTTAGTGACTTAACCACTCAAAATATTATTTTTACCCTACCACACATTCACATCTTTACATGTGCTGAATAACACATTATTCCAAAAGTTAAATAGAAAACACTTGGATGACTCTGGATAAAGCTGCTAAATAATATAAGGACACTGATATCAGGGTTTGCAAAGAGTTACAAGCAATGTGTTAACTTAACCTAAAATTTTAAGCAGATAGACATTTACAGTTAAATTCAGTAGAATTAGGCATCTAATTCCCTTAAAATCTGTTTTAATTTTCAATATTAAAGCTGACCAGTGGAATATATAAGCTATTTTCCTTGTATCGCTTTATTTTTCAATGCTGTATTTGACTGTCCTTTACAGATGATTAAATATTAAAGAAGTCCTTTATAATACAGTAATAGAAATTCTGAGGTATAAAGTATTCTAGAATTTATTTAATTGGCTAAGAAATTTAATTTCTTCCAGCAGTGCCAGAGGAGCAGAACATTATGAATTCTGGAGAAAAATATATTGACTTCTGATGGGCTAAAGTAATTGAGAACAGATGACCGTATTGTGGAAGTGTGAATCACAGCAGTGAAATACTTGGCAATATATTCTGAAGATTTAAAACGTAAGGGCCATACACTGAGTCTAGATTGTATAATCAATAACAATGTATCAACAATAATGTGGTAATACTGAGAGCTCAGCTATGGAATTACAGTATCCTAAGTGAAGTGGTCTGGCTGATGAGAAAGTATTTTCTTGAATGCTAAATCTAGTGACTGAACAATCAAAATTAAACACTGACACTTTTTGGAGAAGGACTTTGTATAAGGCAAGCTTGTCTAAATCTGAAAAGCTTATACGAATATATTTAAATATTGTAATATCCACAAATCCATAAATAAAACCCTATAGTGTTATACAAATCTGCAAGTACATTTCCCTAATACCTGAAAAGCAAAAGAAGACAATTGGCTTACAGCTTTTTAACTCAGGTTTAATCATTCAAACCTGAAGAGAGATGATTTTGATCAGATGGAAGACGTTTATATGGCAGGGTTGTTTCCTATCTAGACTAAACCTATTCATAGCAAGTTAGATATCTTGTAATCCTACCAAAATCTATTCTCAATGATCACTAATTCATTCTGAAAACATCCAAGAAGAAGAAAATAAAGAACATCTATTCCAATAATATATTTCAATGTCACGTGTCAATGGCATATGCATGTTATTCTGGCTACCGTGATGCTGGCTACCAAAATAATTTGGCTGCTAGAATAAAAAATATGCTATTTAGAGTTTTACCTGTGCATATTTATAATGATGCTACTTTGTGTTTTCTTTTGAAAAGAGTATCCAATTTAATACAGTATTAATTTTTCTTCTTTGACTGTCTTCCTAAATCAAGTCAACTAGCAAATTACTCTGTATCAGCGTCACAGAAGTCAATGGGACAGTTTATGAGAGTAACTGTTAAATGGTATAAGAATATCTGAAATTGGCCTACTAGTTTATTTTTTTAATCCAATTACCTCTAATGAGAGTAAAAAAAAAAAAAAAAAAAAGATGAAGATCAAATTGGTAAGAAATAAAAACAATTATTTCCGTATGTTAGAAGGACAGCGTTTTGAAAACTTTTCTGTACAAACAAACCACATTACTAACTTCTTGTTAGGAGAAACCTTATTCTCAAATACCATTTTCATTAAGTTTAGATACTTCTTTCCAGAGAACAGTTAAAAAAGGAAAGTTCTACCTTCCTGGTTTATTTCCCTATAAGCAGACAAGAGTGCAGTACACGTTTACTCCATTTAAAGGATGCTGATTTACTCAAGTTTTTAACATCAGGCTGATTGTCACATAGAATCTGTCCCTGAAAATATTAATTTCTATAGAAAGGGAGATTATGGCTGTCTGACACTTCCACCTTTTCCACCCCTTGCAAGATTTAAAATACTTGACAGTAATTTTTGATTGGCTCAAAAGTTCCATCAAAAAACATATCATCAGCCTGCTCTTTTGAATCGTGATCTTCATGTATCCTAAGAAAGGCATACTGTGGGCTTTTAAACAGCATCTAGGAATAATTTTGAGACATCACCAACTGTGTCTTCACAACTCTAGTTCTAGGTGGGAACATCATGTAGGAGTAAAGATTCATTTTTTAAAGGTGCCTAAGACCCTTCACTGATTAAAGGGCCTGGATCCCTATATCTCTGACTACTCCACTAGGATTCTATACGCATGGGGAATTATGGCACTTGTTTTAGGCCAATACAGACTTTTCGCTGGGATTAGGACATTCAGCTCATTTAATTCAGAATCTCATTAAAAGGTTGAAATAAAAATCAGCGTTGGGTCCATATGGTTCCATTTCTGTCCTTTCGGTAGCTGAAGGCCATGTTTCACGCATTCTTCTCCTCCTCTTTATCATCTTTCAACAATTTACTTGGAGTGAGATTCATTTCAGGTACTCCTACACAATTAAACATTAGTCTAATCTTCCTCAAGTTAGAGGGGTAAATACGTCCAGAGAACGATTAATCCTATCTGAAGGAAAATGTGTAAGCCAGAGCAGATGACTATTGCTATTTCTGCATTTCTAGTGCACAATCCTGACCTCAGGAGTCATGTCTGATGTTGTTTCCGTGATCCAGTTCTGTATGCCTCAGATTAAGTATTTCAAACCTCCTGAACTCCCTCATTCAACTACCCATGCACTTTTAGAGCTCTCCCACACTACAAACACTTTGGTTATATTATTTTGCATTCTTTCAAGACAATTTGGAAGGAACGAACCCAAAGTTAGGAGCATAAAACAGTTTCTTAATTATTCCACTTTATTATTAAACCAACTGAGAATTAAAGGCAGCTGTCAGCCTCTCCTGCTTTCATGAACCTTATTTCTAGTATTTCTACTAGTATTTCAGGTTGAACTGAATTCTTGCTTCTCCCTCTTGCCAACAAGCTGCAGTGGAAGTTCTTAGTTGCAATAGAAGATTCTGCAAAGGATAAATTCTGCTTTCAGATAGGTTCCTCTTCCTAGGGCATGTAGTCGCACTGAGAAGCTACCAATCTACCAGGCCATCTTCAAATATACCTTGGAGAAAGAGTACAGAAGAGACAATTTTTCATAACAATAGATCAATAGTTTATAATGCCCAAGTGACTCTTAGCTGTTCTTCTATAAGGTATGAAGGATCTTCCCTGAGTAGGACAGTAATTTTACAATACAGTGTAAGAGCTTGCTCTTGTGCAATCACTACTTCCACTCATTGTCTGAAATAGAGCTCATAATATAATGTATTCCATTCCCTCATACGCCTATCTGCAATAATGAGGAAAAGAGAATCCCATGTAAAGATTCTCCTGCTGGAAGTAAGAACCTAGTACCGCCCTTCAGCAGCAGCAGTTTTTACTCTGTCCACCATGAGTCCAAAGGCAGATGCAGCCTTGAGCTAGATGAGCGTTGGCACAGTAATAGGAAATGCAGCTTCATCTCATGATGCAAGATTGTGAGCCACCTCTGCTGCTGGTAATGTGGTGGCAAAGGTAATGACAAGGCATATAAACTTGAGTTGTCTTTCTTCCCGTAAATTCTTGAATGCCAAGCACCCCTTTTCATGCTGGAGAAGAAGTGCTGGCTTCTTGTGATAAAGCTGCTACAACTGTAGGAATATAAGGGTTTCCAGACTACCTAGCTTCATCTCTAGAATGTAAGAATAGATTTGTAGCTTGACTGCTGCTACTATTTATTGATTAAAATAAGTATATCAATGTATTTTTGTTGGAGACTAAGAAGCTATATTAAACAATAAGTTATCTCCAAGATCACTGCTGTCATCCTTGAGGAAAGAATTTGAGTTCAACAATAAACTCTCGGTCTTTTTCTCCCTCAAATTCATGTTCTACTTCAGAATAAAAGTTGGTAGCATGACTGCGATGTACACACTAGTTGTTTACTCTTGACATTGTAGACCTACGTATTGTTAACGGTAGCAAGCTGTGCATTGCATGTCAAGAGATTTCCTCATGTGCCTACCTTGTTGCCTCTCTCACCCATTATGTTTATTTCTCCTCTCATCACCCTTGGATAGCTGATCTCCACAAAGAAAGAAGCCCACATATCTCATTATTTCACATTTTTCTCCACACAGATGGTAACCCCACCTGCAGATTTGCCCTTTTCATGCCATTACTAACTTTATGCCCTGTTTAAACTCGGTAATGTTTGCAACCAGGTCACCTGCTGAGGGAATGGTTACTTCTGACAAGGCCCAATCTTCTATTGAGCAAATGAGCTACAGGCACAGAGGCCCAATTATTATTAAGTGTTAGCATAATTGTAATTATAAGTAGAGTGTTTCATTATAATACAGCTGTTGAGGCTTTAATGCATTCCTGTAATGTGCTTTATTAATAAGCTGTATAGAATTGCTGACTTTACAATTTTCTGGATCACATTTGTGATAACAAAAGAGGTTATGAAAATGAATTCGCTACGGGAGCCCTACTGTGTTAGTTACTATGATTCACAAGTTTATTATGGTAATAAAGCAACATGAGACAGTAATGTTGGGAACTGAAATACACTAATGATGCTTCATATTGTTCCAAAAACATTATGCAGAAGTGGTAAAAAGTGTTATGACTTGCAGATAGTCAAATGTAGCAGATGTCACACTACTGAATAAAAGCAAGAGAGACACTACTGTTAGCCCCTGCAACATTTGCTGCTTCTTCCCACAGTCTTCCTAAGAGAATGTATAAGTTAGTTTCTTCTTTATAGAGATAGAATTTTACTAGGAAATGTTTGTTTTTTAAGTATACAGATTACAGGACTGTGATGGAAAAAGGCAATTTTATTAGTTCTTTCCAGTTCCTAAATTAATTTTTGAATGGCGAACTTTGGATCTTATCTTCACTAGATCTTTTCTACCTAAGTTTATTGGCAGTCAGTAAACACAGCTGTGGAAGAAAGGACAATTTTTTACACAGAATAGTTACCCTAGTCTTAAATGCACCCTGAGCCTGTAAAGCTAACTGTTGGCCAGTTAAAATTGTTCAGGGTAGACATATCTCCAGTGACTCTAAGGAAATAAGAACAGCACAGATCAGAACAATAGTGGAAAGCTATGACACTTACCCCTCCCTGTGTTCTAAATAATGACGGAATCCACCAACCTGCATAAACATTTATGTATGACATTCTCATATACTGTGTTTCGTTTACTTTAAGCATGGTTCCGCCAAAACTCAGCCTGGCTGAGTTGGGATTATCCAGAAATTGATGGAAGTCTGTGTAGACCTGGACTTTGATTAATGTGCATATAACTGCATTGCAAACAATAGAGTGCTAAGGAATGACACACTTAACGTGCCTATGTTGCTTAATAGTTAGCTGCATCCGTGGCTCTTGCTTTTTGCCTTTTCAAGTAATTTACTCCAAGACAAATCATCTTGAAAGGGCTCTTTCCTTAAGGACTGCAGATACAAACTAGCGTGTAGCATCTAGCATGAGAACCAGGTTTTGGTCTCTTTTGTTTAGTAGTATATAACTACATACATATATCTGCATGTATGTATATAGATATATGGTCTCTATGTCCAAAGATACAGTTTTATATACTTTAAGAGATTACCTATGTTATTTTTAGCACTATAGAGCTGAACCCAATGCACAGAGGAATAATAGTAATTTACTCGGGCAGCAAAACTGTGCTGTGACTTTCATAAACTATGTCATACTAGAGAAGACTGGAGAGTATAATATGCACTAACTGCACTGAAGTATGATGACAAGAATGATCATGATCATGGAAAAATTTTCCTTTAAACAGAGATTAAACTAATGAATTGCAAAGTTATAAAAACGTGATGTTTATCTCAGAGCACAAGAACAATGAAGATATTTAGTGTAATTAAAAGGTAGCATATTCAAAACTGATGAAAACAAACACTTTGCCATAAAATGTATGGCAGGCATTGCTACAGGAAGTTTGCAGGGCCAATGTCTAAGAAGAAAATCAGATGGAGCTTTTACCTGAAGAAAGCAGTAAATTATAAGAGGTAGAACCTGGTCTCTGTAAAAGTCACTTAAATTACAGAGAGAAATATAGTCTCTCTACCTTAGGGAACTGCTTAACAAATTAAGTACCCAAGTTCATTGGACATCTGTTTAGGTATTGTTTAGGTGTTTAGGTATCTGTTTGGGTATGCATTGTAAAATAATTTTCATTATTCTGAAAATGCCTTATGTACTTAATTATATTTAATTACATATGCTTGGAATATGTTTTCTGCTGAGATGGATAATTTTCTTCCAATTCTAAAGTTAAATTTTGAACTATGATTAGATAGTCCTTAAAAAAAGAAAAAGAAAAAAAAAGAAAAAAAAAGTTTTGAGAGCAGATTTGAAACCACCAATCTTTTTGCTTCCTGACTGTATGTACTGTTCATCAGGCTCTCTCCATCTTCTCTAATTGGTCTTATGATGCCGGCATGCTGGACTTCAGAGTGGCCTGGTGTTAATTAGAGAGAAGAGCAATACTGCATGCACCTGTGACTGTAGTCCACCCTCGTCTTTATAGGAGTGACTCCTAAGTCCCTCCACAACAAGCTTGTTAAGTGAATGCTCAGACTGCTACATTACTATGCAGAAAATTCTGTTCTCCACTCTTTCACTAAAGCAGGTTAGATAAACTGATTGCAAGAGGCCTGAGATAGCAATTTCCTATGGTTTCCCACTAGTCCCAATAGAAAGAGATAGATATTTAACTTGAGCAACTGAGTTTCTTTTTGAAAGAATTCATCTGAAGAGTCCTTATACAGTCAGTGGAAATGGTAGTCACCTCATCTGAATGGGCTGTATGTGTTTCTGCTTGTCTTTAGAATCAACTGTCTATCTTAACAAATCGTTGACTTAACAGGGAACTTACACCATTATGACAGACTGAATTCTCTTCCCTGCCTTGGGGTCAACACCTAAAATTTTAATGAGGTAGTATTTAAAATAGATGCTTAAATAAGGATGATGCCACACAAGAATATTTTGCCTTGTATCTCTTGTCACATGATGTTATATTATGCAATGGCTCATGCTGCACGTTGCTGATCACTTGGAAATCTGCTACAGCACAAGATATCCTGCCTATCTTAGAGACCTTACTTTTGAGCAATTATTGAGCAATGCATGTTACCAAGAAAAAGATGAAATGAGAAACTGCAAAAGATGACTGGAATCATGAAACATTTCATTAGACTTAAAAGTATTTGAAAATGAGAAAGAAGTCTGAAGCTTCACTTGAAATGTGTATGGAATGGTTGACAGCAGAAAAGAAGATATTTAGACTTAGTCTTATTTCTGAAGCAGCTGTTTGTGAAGCATTGCCTGTTTTTAATACTACTCAATTAATTCATTCAGAAGAGGCTAACTATGTAACTATTGTAGGAATGAGGAGTACTACTCTTCATGTAAAACAGATAAAAAGATGGTTTTAGTAGAGATTATTAAGATAAAAGCAGAGAGGAATTTGCACTGCATCTATGCAAGAGAACTTGCAGTTGGGGGAAGTAAGTGGAATCCCCCATTACGAAACAATAATTAAAAAAAAAAATTAAAAAATTGGATGAAAACAAATTGGAGGTAACTAAATTACCTCTTTACAAAATAAGCAGAATTTGTTAAGCAAAGAAAGTTACCCAAACAGGGCTGGAGATGATAAAGAATGGATAGGTTTCTTGCACTGTTGGAAAATGTACTACGAAGAATAAGACTGAGACAGAAAGATCTGGGTCCATCTAAAACTCGGCATGGCAGAGGACACCAACACTTCACTTTTGGGAAAAGGCAGAGGAAATGATTATGCAAATGTCAGAATAGAATGTGCATTATTGACAAAGTGCATGAAAGTACCGGTGGTTCAGGATTATCCATAAGACACTAGAGAGAACATTGCAGCGATGAAGGAATGACTGGAACGCGCATGGAACTGTACTAAATCCACATTGATACAACAGGAAATGTAGTGCTACAAATAATGACATTCTTACTGTAAAGAAATCCATAAGTAATAAAGATGAGGCAGGATAATTATTTAAGTATGTGAGACAAATATATATGTAAATATATTGAATCAGATTTTTTAATTTCTACCAGCAACACTGGTACATATGCTACAAATAAATGGGTTATATATAGTCAAATCACTTAACTTCAATATTAAAAATGAAGAAAAAGCTGAGTATGCAGAGGTGAAAATTCTGGGAAAGCTCTCTGTAGTAAAGTAGAATCTAAAAGAGGACTCCTTCCCCCCCCCCCCTTCTTTCAATCTAGATATTACAAATTGAAGAGAAAAAGCACAATTACTTCATACCCTTTACATACACTGGACCAGGGGGAAAATGCAAAATCATGGAGAAATGAAGATGAAAACAAGATACTTATGCTTATATATAGGCTCAAAGAAGCAAATACTTGGAAATTAACCTTTTCGGTTAAGCTATCACGGGAAACATTTATTGAGAGATGGCTGATGCCAAGTGTTTTCTAACTTCATTCAGCATCCAGGTCCTGGCACAGGACCTTGAAAAACACAGCTCAGATTTATGTACCCTGTATAGTTTCTTGGGAAGTACTATTTCCTTGGACTGCTGTTTATGTTGTTCAGCACTTGTTGTATATCACTAGGAAATATAATAGATTTCTTTTATTGCATAGAGATAAGCAATTTCTGGATAGATGATATTTTCATATCAAGAGTAACAATAACAAAGCATTGCTGGAGGATCCAGGCGGTTCTGGAGAAATCCATAGCTTCTGGGCTAAAGCTAAGCAAAACAAGCTTAAGCTCTTTTTATTGGAAATATACCTGGGAAGAGATGGAGGTGTTTGAGAAGATGAGAGTAAAACTGGTTCCATCCCTAGCATGCCTACGACAACAGAAAAGAAAGGAACGTGGAGCTTCTTGCTAAAAATAAACAATGAAATTCTGTGGCTAAATCAGTAACCCCAGAGTACTACTATGCAAAATTGTCCAGTAAAGCTGAGATACAGATCCTAACAAAGAATTAAAAAAATGAAATGTATTTACAATGTTATGCAATTGTTCAAAAAGTATGTTGAACCTTAGTCTTAAAAGCTGTTACGATAAGCAGAAAATTGCTAGTATGTGTCTATTGTAATACAGCAAATGTATCTCAGTAGGTGCCATGGTGCTAGGTTGTCTGCCAGGGAATTTTTTACAATATACCTTACTTTCTGCTCTGCCTGCATTGCAGTCATACCCTAACTTATTCATAGCAATATCTGAGTGTTAAAAGGAAACTTTAATCATAGCTGCTTCTAAATATTGTGAATTAAACAACTATGTTCTGTTTTGTTAAAATAGAGAAAGGAAATCCGTCCTTAGTGTTTAGGTATGAAAATTTTCACTTTAATTCTAGAGAAAAATAGTAGCTGAAACTGGCCATAAACTACTTACTGTCATCTCTGGAATTCATTTCTGAATGGCACACTGTCTTGGCAAGCATTACCTTCTACTGTATAAATGTATAGATTTCCACTATAAATGTACAGATCAGATAGATCTGGAACTTGCAGGCCCACTTTTTAGAGCAGTGCTTAACTATTTTTTTAAATGAGTGACCACCTTATCCTTATGAAATATCTCCAGACTATCTTGTATGATGCTTTCATTTTGATTTTTTGTCATAGGCAGATAAAAATTATGATCCATTTTGAATGTTGATTTTTTATCAATATTTTACCTCATTTTTACTAGCTTTCTTGTTTGCTTTCCGGTAAATTGTTGCATATTTTTATTGTTTTTCAGATCTATCTTGCAGATTGCCAGCAGACCACCAGCGGCAGTTCAGTAAGCACTGCTCCAGACTGTTTGACAAAAATATTATGGAGTAATTCCAGAACACAACTTATTTCCCACTTTTAAAATAGCCAGAAAACAAATATTCCAGAGGATAGATATCAATCTTCCAGTGTTAAAATGGAAGGATGTATTAAGTGAGGTTCTGCACTCACCCATTTTAGGTCTGCTATTATCAAATATTTCCATTAAGAACCTGGACGATAACATAGAAAATATGTTTATTAAACCTGCAGATGACACTGAAGCTCCAAATATTTTAGAAGATAGGATTAGATTTTAAAATGATCTTTACCAGCTGTAGAAAATGTTTGAAAAAAAATGAGATACATTCATTAGAAGCAGCCAAGGTATCATCTTAGGCAGAAATCATCGTCTGTACAAATAGAGCCCAAATAAAATCTAGAACTTATCCAAAAAAAAAGGTGCTGAGAATGATTTTATCTCACGCTGGAATTCAATAATGTCCTGCTACTGCATACCTCATATGGAGCTTAGTAAACATAAGAACATTATTTATGGCTTGCAATGAAATCCATTAATCCTGTAAAATAGTAGAAGGACCTCAGCTGGAACAACAGGTAGAATTAATCTCACCTAACTTTAGGCATCCTCAATGTAATATCTACAACTAAATTGATTGGTGTAGAAAAATAAGTATTTTTAAGGCAAATTTCACTTCATCACAATGTAAGAAATTGACAATGGTTCAGATGAAGTTCACCCTTCTCTTCAAATACCTCTATCTCTTCAAATTTCGGAGAGCAAGGAAACAGTAAAAATCTCATTTGGAACAGAGTGTGTCAAGAAAGATGTGGCTCCACTGGACAGATTCTATAGGAGAATGATCACAGCTCTAGAAAACTTCACCTGCCGGGAAGATTACAACTGAAAATCTTTTGCTCATTCATCCTTTTAGACAAGAAAGTCCCAGTACAAGCCTAGAACAAATGGAGCTAGTACATTTTGACAACAGTGGTTCTTTTATATTTTTTCTTCAGGGAAGACCCTCAGATACCTGTGACAGTGTTAAGCATTTGAGAAATTAATTTAACATTCCTAGCTAATTTTACATGGCAGATGGCTTGCCTGTTTTTCAAAGTGAAATATTTTTGAAATGTTAATGCTGACGATTACTAGTTGATATTGTATGCCTAAAAAAGGGTGTTTTGAGGAAATGTAGTGGTCTAACATGAACCAGCTGGACTTTTTTTTTTTTGTTGTTTTCCAACAACTTACTTTGAACAGTACCAATTGGTTAGAGCTCAGATACTAAATGAAGCAGTCTGCTGACAGATTTAGCTGCTAGTGATTTCTGAAGAAAGAAATTTTCCATTTTCAAAACGAAATATATGTAAATAGGAAGTTCACAAACGTTTATTTTAGAAGCTACTTGGGATTCAAACAATCTTGAATTGTAAAAGCTCAGAACTTGACTAAATCATATTTTTGTGTGAAACCAGGATAGACAGGATGTATAAGAAAGCTTAGCAAAGTCTCTGCAGGTTAAGTGCTTGAACAACTATGTGAAAGCAAGTTGTACATAGGCAAAATGAGCGATAAACTGTCTCCTGGTTGCCAAAATAAAAGAAATAGTGGGACTTAGCCTGAATTTTTCATTATAGCCAAAGGTTCAGTAGTGAACAAAAGCTCTGTTATTTTGGAAATTCCTAGATAAATTTATTGGTGCCAACTTACCAAGGAAAATAAAAAAAGAAAACCTTCTCCTGTCATCTATGTTCATCAAAGAGTGATTTAGATCTCTGATTCCTGCTTTTATGTATTTCTTCAGACCTCTGACTTCTGCATGTTATCATCTTGTAGTATCCTACCATATGTTGTGCTTGTTATGCTGAAGTAATGAAATGAATAATCAATCCTAGCATTCCCCTGAGATGAGTAGAGAAAGCATGTCATAGTGGCATTATGTGTCAATCTTGCTTTCATTATAGTCCTTAAAACAACTTTCAAATTTTCCAAAGAAAAATATCGAAGTGCTTTAAAAAGTTATACACATTGAGATTTTTTTTTTTTTTTCAGTTGCAAAAGACAGTGGGAAATCAGTGAAAAGCAAAAGGTACTCAAATGTTTGAAGTTTTAAATGTCATGGTCCAATTATTCTAGTTCTAGGATCTATCTATATATTTCAAATAACACCCCATCTGGAACATGTCTTTCTGCTCTATACTTACAAAGTCAAAACAATTACTTTCAATATAGATACTTCTATTTTTGATTAAGAAAAACAACAAAAATCATTCTAGGATCTCTTAGCTTGAAATCCCTGTCAGAAAAGCCCTTCTGTGGAAGTAATTCAAGTATACTGTCTAAAAAGAGCAGTTTTATGTACTGAAGACATAGCTAAAACTTTCTCCGTTTGAAGAAAATAAAATGTAGTGGTGGACATAACAGAGAATCCGTATACTTCAATACAAATACACTTGTTGTTGTCACAAAAATATCCTTTTCAAAGGTCCTAGAACTAAAGCTTTACATTTTATAGGCAGTTTTTTTAGTAGTAGCTATTTGAGCATGTAGTAAACACGTGTATTTATTTCCGGTGTCTACATTCAGCAATTACTATCATATTTTGGAGAGTAGCTTCTTTATAACCTTAATGATTAAGAAGGAAAAGTGCCTGACTTTTGGTGATCGTTTGAGGTTTCAATCAGTCAGGTATTTGTGTCCAGCTTAAAAATCACATGCTTACTGCAGTAGTCAAGATGCAATTGCCGAACAGCTATGCATATTCTATGCCTAATACAGATTAAAACACAGGAGGAAATATCGCAGCAATGGAGGTATATTAAGCCCCAGTGCAAGATATCATTTTATTCTTTGCTATTTGACGTTTCACTCTCAGTATGCTCTAGCACTTGAAGTCCTCTATTTTGGTCTCTCAGAAACTGTTGCAAAGGACTGTAGTTTTGCCAATTTGCTCGACTATTTGTGCTGCATGGTAATCTCTGAAAAAGGTGTGGTATAGAGCAAAGAGGCACTATTTTTTTCAGTTCTGGGCTAATTTGAACAAATCCCCAAGCCTCTTCTGCTTATGCAAATAGAATGCTAAAGAGGTGCCATGGAGACACCTTGGGATTCAGCTGATTTGAAGCATCTGGGAAACTTTGATGGACTCAGATTTCTGAGAATTGTATTCATTGGCTTTGTTTTGTTACACAGGCATCTCTTGGAGCACCAGACAGCTCCAGGAGGTACCTTTTAAGCCTTATAAACATGTGATTTCATTCATTATCTCAGTCAATAGTATTGAAATTTCATAGTGAGAAGAGCCAGGTCAATAATTACTGCGTACTCTTTGAGGGTCTCTGTTAATTGTCACAATCAACAATGTAAACAGATGGATTAAATGTTTGCTTAGTCACTCTCATCTAATCAACAATGTGGTTTGAAAAGGACAGTAATTTAGCAGCTGGAACCCTTAATCCTCAGGAGACAACCTCTTTAAGACTGGACCTTCAATTAATTGTGGCTTATACTATAAGCATATTTACTGGGTTTAATTTAAGGTTGATTTTCAACTGACTGTGCACGTATGAGGAGAAAATAAGGATTTTAAAAATCTCATTTTTTAACTTGCTTTCTGTCATAAAACTTCTTCCTGGAATGTACCAGTTAATTATCTAAATTTAAGAAGTGGTAAAGGCTCATTATTAGTGTCCCACTGTGGAGCATTCATAGTACTTGTTTATGAGGTATTGGTGTACTGAGGAAATAAGATGCATGTGTATCTTTAGTATATTATGCTTTTTATGTCTTTATATGTGTTCAGAATAATCCTTTATTATATTATATCTAATGTAGAATGTAAAAGATTTACTCTTTTTAATGTATTTGCATATAAATGGTAACATGGACATCTAAGATCTTTTCCAGGAATCAAGGAGAATCAGACTTAGATCATTAATGAAAAATAACAATATAGATGTCTTTTTTTACATACCATTAAATATGTTTCAGACAGTAAGAATTTATTGCTATTACTTAGCCAAATTGACGGCCAAGACATCACGGTCTTCCAAACTCCTAACAATCCTTTCAGGCATACAATTCCACAAGAATACTTTAAATTTACTTACTTTACTTACTTCAGACTATTGTGAGAAGATAATATACATTTCTAGAGAGCTGACAGGTGGTAAGGCCTGTACTCTTGGCACTTTTATAGACCACAAGTGAGGAATATTTACATTGGAGTACTGATGGATTCTCCCTGTACTTCACTCCGCATTTTTTTTTTCCTTGTGTTTTAAAAAAAAAAAAAATGAACTGTTGAATCTCTAGCTCCAAGACAAATTCTTTTTCAACTTTTTACTATTCACTGAACACTTCGCACCTTATTATCTACCTACAAAAAATAATACTCTTTCTATTATCCTCTTTTAACTTCTATATTTCAATTGCAATTTCTTCATTACTAACACAACGGCAAGTATGCAGGCGAGTGCAGGCTCGATTTTTGGTCAAAGCCTCAAGTTACATAAAAGGAAGGCTGAAAAACTCTTATTTTCTACCTCTTTACCAATGCAATGAGTGGCCTATTATGCCCTAAATGGTGCCTGTCATAAGTTTTTTATATATATATATAAATTGTTTATGCTTATGGAATTGAGATAACACAACCACAAAAGCTATCCTAACCTCATGGGGAGAATAAAAAATCAGAGAATTGTGACTTTGTGAGTGACTGCTCTATTGGCCTGTAACTTTCACTAACATTAATCAGGCCAAGCGTCATACAAAGAAGACTCAAGCTTTCCTGACTTCTAGCTGTCTTTTTCAGTCTTTATCCCCCTCTGAGACTTAGAGACCACTTTGGAGGAGAGTGCTTGTCTGTCGGAAGTATCCTCCTCTTGAATTAGAAGCTATTCAAGACTTGAATTTTGAATACTCTGAGATCATCTCAAGCTGCCTCAACTGGTCTCAAGAGGGCTGTTAGCATTAGTTTTATCAGTGCCATTGGTATCATAATGCCAGACTTGATCTAGGGCAGCGCAGCAAGGTCAGAAAACCAGGGTAACGGTATGAGTCATTACTCAAATGATGCCTACATGACTGCTGTGGCTGTAATGTCCCAATTTTTACTAGTGTACAGTGATTATTGATAGAGCAGAAATCCACTTACATGAAAACTGAGTAACTATTTAATCAGAGCGCAACTGTTAATTTTTGAATAAGAAATGTTTAGCCAGATTAAGTTAGATTATGAAGATGTTCTTGTAACATGCTTGAGAAGGTAACAAAGAGGTGAAACTAAAGGTGGGATATAAGTCCTGTCTGGAACAGTAAGTTCTAGGCAGTGTAGAGAGGACTAGAAATTAGATATGCAGGCTTAACATGTTCTGGCCTACTCTGTACAGGTTATTTTGTTATATTTGTGTCATTTCTGAATCTTTCTGTAATGCGTATTTTCTCTTTCACTCCCCAGCAGTAGAAATATTTCTGGATGTTTTGCTATATACAAACTTCCACATTTGTACGATCATTCATATGGCAATATGTTTCTGTTAGAGAACGCAAGGTCGGTTATACTTTGAGGAGGTATGTGATGGTCCTCACTTCCTAGGGAGAGCTATTTCTGTCCCTCTTCCTGGGAGATTTAATTCTTCAGTCTTCCTAGCCTTCAAAAGAGTTAGTTATTATCTCTGATTTTCTCATCTATTAGCCAAAGTAACTAAAGCTAAGCCAGTTTATCGTTTTAATTCAGTTGTTGACTTGGTATATAACTTTTAGAAGGTATCATCTTAGGTGTTATTTTATATGTATATACCAGGATAGTGAATATGGAATGGAGACAACGGATTAAGAAAGAAGTGTGTCTATATGGTCATTTTCTTTCACAGTTTTGCTCCAGGGCATTGGCCCATTGATTGCGCAAATCACACTCATGCTAGTTTGCTCCGGGGATCTCTCTGTTCACAGTGAGTCAACTTGCTGACTCTGAAGTAAAATATGTGCATGGCTGAAGTGACAATTCTCAGTAGTGACTGCTCCTAATAGACACTGGATATGTATAGAGAGATTTCAGATACAATGGATACGTATTTTTCTCTTTGTCTTGGGGAAACCTCCACAATTATTTCAGCAGGCCACAAAAGCTCTCTAGATATATCCACTCAGCTGTCAACTGGGTGACAGGACCCCTTACCCCATTTTTGTAATCCTTTGTGCTTTAAGGTACACTATAAAGTGCAAATTAGTATTGTTAATTTTATATTGTTGAGGCTCAGCTGTGATGTGATGGAACAGGAAGAGCAGTGAGTTTCATAGTGTTGAAACAGAGAAGACAGTTGTGTTATCAAGAGGAGAAAAAATCCAGGTGCAGACAAGTGTTTTGTCTGGGTGAGCAGCTGTCTCAATGCGGTGTAGTCTAGAAGATGCTTCAGATGCTGCACAGAAACACTCTTGTTATTATTCATTTACAACACTTGAATGATGAAGCCTAATCCATATAAAACAAAGACAAGAATTGGTATAAATAGTGCTTTGGTAATCTAACACACATTATTTGGGTTTGGTGTGTTTTTTCCTTTTTGCTATTTCCACAATAGATTTATTTGTAAGAGAAAATAGCTGGAGAGTGAAATTTAATAGTGAAGAATTTTTCAAGGCCATTTAATCTGTATTAATGTGACCCCATGCTGCTATCATGGCCAGTGAGACCTATGATGACATGCTGAGTAAATGCTATTTGTACAACTTACAGCTACCTGGGGGCAGCATTAATTTTAGCAAGCAGTTTAACTCTAGAAAAGATAATAATCACTTGGTGAAGCTTGAGTGAAAGCCACATTGTTGCTTTTCATATTATATTAAAAAAACAGAATTTGTCTTCCTAAACTAGGATACTAACTGCATACTTTTAAAGGAGTTAACTTTTTCTCTATTTCTGAACTATTAAGCAATGTACTGAGCCATTTATGCAGTGCCTTACATGGGAAGAATTTCTGCCCTGACCATTCTGTCCAGCCTGAAGGATGAAATGTAGCTTTTGTAGGATATCTTGCTGCAATTCAGATTCAACTGTACCACAACTGTTTTTGTAATTCAATGATGATAAGATAAGCAACATAAGATATGCTGCTTTGTATCTGAATCTTCTGTATGCGCTCGTGTTCAAAAACTGAGGTAGGACACGTAACTTAAAAGGACCTAGAGGCATTTGGGGATGACTGCTACAAATTTGGTTGATTCGGTCTCTGAAGATATGCAGAGAGTTTTGATTAAGTGTGAGCAGTCTTGACTATATCTGACCTTTAACATTTCTTTTCACTGCAGATCTTGTCTGGATCATAAACTGCTGTTTATGTAATTTTGAGCTGTGGGAAACCAAAATCTGTTTCTAAAGAAATGATCCAGACAAACATTGTCTTTGAGCCTGAGTTAGGACTTGAGAGCTTCAGGTAAAAGAGCTTCATCTATGCTATATTATGATTTACCATTTAACTCAATGTTACAGAGATGTATCTTTAGTATTTGGGAAACAAGAGTTAACAAGAGCAGAAAGAAAAATATACAAGATATGCTCTAACTAGATAAATATTTTTGAGTGACTGACCTAATTCTGATCTTACATCAGTTGTAAAATGCTGGAAATGTAACGATCTCATTCAAGTTACTTTTAATTTATATGGATATAACTGAGATTTGAGTAAGATCCAGATGTGCACCCACGATTGCTGCTGCATTTGGCAGTCAGCTTTTGTTATTTCTTGGCCAAATCAGAGCAACAAAATCATCTGATTTCTGAGAGTGTGTAACAGATCTTTTGTCTTAAAGGTCCTTCCAGAAGTTGCAGTAGTACAGTGTGACCTGCCCTAATTGAGTAGATAACAATTTTCCTGAAATCTTGCGTTTTCCTTATATCATAATTGTTAGTTCTGGAAGAAATTCTTGATTGAGTTCTTGGACACTGTGACAGACAGGATCAAAGAATTATACTGTAATTACCAAGTCCTCCCTTTTACACAGACCACAAAATGTAAATAATGGTGACAAATAATAGATCGATACTATTTATATGTTTGTATATTAAGTGCTAGAAACCTTTTATTTCAAGCAAAGACATATTTAAGTGAAAAAGCTTTCATATTTATTTGGTAACAATTTCAAAAGTTTAGAAATGTGCTGGAAAATACTATAAAATACCATCAACTTTCCATCCCAGGAACCATAATAATCTCATCTAAGTTTATGGAAAGTGAAAGTGTTTGGAAGCTATCAGATGGTAATGCAAACATACTACACGTGAACACTATTTTAAATTGTGACCACAAATATTTTTAAAATTACTAGTTTCTGAAGGGTTACAGTCCAGTCCTCCTTCTCTTGGAAAGATACTCTCTGGCATTTCTAAATAGAGGAATTGATTTTGTATATAAATAGAAAAAGCATACTTCAGACTCCAAACTCTTCAAAAATTTTTAAGCTTGATACCATTTTGGTTTAGAAATAGATATCTAGCATGTACAATCTTCCTTTATTCCAATAGATTGTGAATACAAACTCCTCTTCCATATATAATTTTCTTAATACTAAATAAACCCTATTAGTTTTGGGATTGAAATATTTGGAGAAAACAACAAAGACCTGGAAGGGAATTCCTTTATTAACACCTGACTCTTGCAGTGATGATAAATGATACTGAAAAGGAATTATATTTCATATTAAAACCAACTAAGTTTTTGTTACGTAGTCCTAATACAGGTGACTATTGTGGCTATTCCAGAACAGATGAATTAATAGAATCATACCTGGTAGGAACCTCAAGTTCCTATAAGGTAGGTATAGGTACACGTAGAACACTACTGACATATATTTCTCTAATCTATGTTAAAAAATATATAATAATAGAGATGAATTCCTATTTCTCAAGTTTCTCATGTCTTAAAAACATGAGGTCTTAAAAACATGCATTTAAAAGGTACGTCTAACATTTAATGTAAATTTCTGAGTACTTGTCCTATACGCGGCATATATGATCATTTTTCTCTTTATTGGAAAGCAGTTTTATAGACTAGGAAACTTGCATCTTATCTTTTTCTCTCTCGTCTGTTCTCTTCTTCAGAGGTCATGACGGTTGATGGTCCTGCACAGATTCTTTCCAGTTTTGAGCTGATCGTTCTGAAAGGGTGTAGTCAAGCTGAACAAGATGCTCCTACTGAGACTTCACCAGTGCCAAGAGTAGAATAATTAGTTCGCAGATTTCTCATGTGACATTTCTGTTAATATATCCCAGAAGAAGATTTGTCTGTTTTAAATCGCATCTGATTTCTTAGCTCGTGTAATCCACAAACAGTAGTGAATGTTTTTCTGTAATACTAATACATAGACAGTTATTCCCAATTTTATATTGTACATTTGGCTTTTTCTTTCCTACATGTAAAAGAAGATGGGATTCAGTTTGACATTAAAGCATCTAAATGTACGTGCCTGCCTGTGATCCACAGTGAGCTTCAGCTCATTCTAGGTACTTAGAAATGAGTGTCTAATGTCATTTGAGATGTTCTGTGGTATCCTACCAGCCTTTCGTCTCTCCTTCCAGAAGAACACGTATCTCCTGCACGTGCCATGCCGTATCTTCTATCTGTCTTATATATACTATGAATCTCCAGTCACACTAGACATCCATATTTAGTTAATTAAAATGCATGCTAGTTGTCTGCTTTATTGCTGCTCCCTGTTTGTAGATCAACATTAACACTAGTAGATATCCATTGCTGATTACGGGAGCTTTAACATCTATTTCCTATTTACACAACCTGTGAGAACGTCTAGGTCTAGATATCTGACTTTTCACTAAATTCCAAACAATATGTCTCTGTTTTGTTTCATCTTACAAATTTCAAACTATTTATTCAATTTATGTCTATTTCATCATGTTAGAATTTATCCTAATTACCTCTGCAAGTTTTAATGTACTTTTTTCATCATCCAAACATTTTTTCAATGCATTAAGTAATACCAGACTGAAAATACTTGAAATCCATATGGTTTGATTTCCCAGTTTAAAAGGGTACTATATTTATATACCTTTTTATTCATCATATAGTACTTTCTTCAAGATCTTTTTTTTTTTTAATTTTTTAGCTTTTTTTCCCCTATGGCTAGAATTGCCATGGATTGCCTCAAAATCTTACCAAACCTGTCATTCATCGCATCAGTGGAGTCCCTAATTTCTGAGGGTAAATTGGAGTGTCATTCATCAGGTTGGATAGTAATGTGATCAGTTTTTGACAAATCTATGCTGGCTATTTCTTATCATTTATTTACTGATAAATTCTGTAGTAGTTTGTTCTAATTAACGTGATTAGGACAACAATTTCCTCTGTTTCCATTTTATCTACAGTGCTACAACTTTGGTGTTTCAAAGACAAGTAATTTTTCATGCAAGATGGTGAAAAAGATGCTGAAATGCTTAACTCAGGATTATAAACACAATCTCTTTCTTAATGTTCCATCACGGAGCATAATAAATTTTATCTTTTCTGTTAAACTCTCATTTTCCTCTTCTATTTTCACATACACTTTGAGCAAATCTATCTTACATCTCCAGAGCAGGTATATGCTTCCTAGTAGTACAGTATAATAGTTTTTCCCTTTGTATTGTCTGACTTTACCTACACGGGGTGTTCTTCTGTAACACTATTCCGGTCTAACGGTTTGGCTAATGAAGTCAGTGTTGCAGATTTTGTCATATTTTCCACTATATTCCTTATCATTCCAACACTGGAATGTTGACTTGTACCATATTCAGGAAATTATTCCATGCTCTCCTCTTATATATTATATGAAATTGCAATTTCACGTTATTCCTTTTTACATGTCACCTTTGTTGTACAGTTTTTTCTCACTCAACTCAATTTATCTAGTTTAAAGTCATCATTTCTAAGATGGCAAGTTGGTATCTCCTACTTCTCTTTGTCAGATGGACCCAATCTCTCTTATTATCTGTCTATGGATAATCTCAAGCTAAAATGCTTTTTCGAATAGTGTTTGTGTCATACCTTCTCCTCTAAAAGATGACTAGCCATATCTTCAGATTAAAGGATTCCATTTGTATTTATTTAATCTTTATCATCCTAATTTTCAGAGCTTGTAGCCACTTCCTATATGTTCAGGAAGCATCAGTAGCACCCAGTTAAACAACGACTTTCACATCTTGTACTTAGTGTTACAAATTTGAACTGCAGACAGAAAATGCATCTCTCATGATACCGGGACGCAGCATACGTAGTCTTCCTCAGAGGCAGGCTTTCTCAGAAAGGACTGTCCAGCTGTAGCTATATATATATCTTTTCCTCCTTGTGGCAGTGGCTGTCTCTTTAAGAGATCTATATTTTGAAGTTCTGCCTATCCTGTTTTCGGGTTCTGTATGCATTTCTTGATGATAACAGATTAGAGATATATGGGCAAACTGCATGCCCTAAGCTTTTGTGCAATATTTTCATCATAATTACTGCATATTGATATAAAATTAGGAAACAAGAGTTCTGCAAATCTGTTCACCATTCCCAGGAATGTAAAAATGTTTTTGTTTGCTGTCAGCCGTGACATTATTTTGCAGTGTCCTCCATTTGTTTATCAGTCCTGCCATTGCACAGCTGTTGGTAAAGAATAATATTGCAGTTTTCAAATATCTTTCATGTAGTTGCTGTTGTACGAATGACTTCAGCTTCACAGGGATAATTTATCATATATCACACTTAACTAAGTATCCTAACATATTATCTCATTTCTGTATAGGTTAATGTGATTATTTCAAGTAGGAGACAAAAAAAAATATTTGTCTTCCTTATTTGAAATGAAACATTACTTCGCAGCTATATATTTGGGCTGTTTCCAGCAGCACTGAAGTTTTCTTCAATTAGTCTAGATTGAATAGTCTCTGGTAACCCTACTGTGAAATTGCAGAAATAGCAGGCCAGATATTCAGCTTGATTTTTGAATCTCACCCTTTCTAGTTGTAAAGAAATACAAACAGCATGCCATTTATCATATCCTAAATTAAACAGCTGGAGAGATGCTATAATTTTTCAGTGGACTGCATGTTGTCATTTGCAAGGTTATTCAGAAATCCTTGGTAAACCACATGTGTTTATGCTGCAAATCTGTTTCCCTACAAAAGCAAACAGGTTTTGAATATTGTCCAAAAACTATATTTCCTTGTTGATCTACCATTTGTATATTGTATAAGTCATGCAAAGCTGTTTTAACTCCCTGAAATAATTGATCACTACTACAATTGCTCTAACAGTGCAATTTTTGTGCCTATTTTAGGGTAAAATCCATTACAGTCCACACTTATTTTTACTTAATTTTTGCAGCATACACCTCATGGTCAGCTTATCACTTAAACTCTGCCCAATGAAACACTGTTCTTTAAATTTTATTAGTTTAGCAATATATTCAGAAATTGTTTTGTTTTCCTTTTGCATCTGTTCACAACCTAGAAGCACTTTGCACATAGCAGTGGCTTTAAAGATGGATAACTCTGAAGGGTTTCCAGTCAAATGCAATGTTTAGCTGTGAGTTTAATTGAATGAAATGAATCTATTCAACAAGTAACAAGTTAGCTTTAATCTCAGGAAAACAGCCATTTTGAAGGTCACTTTGTTGTTCCACTAATAATTTGCATAAATTAGGTCAGACAACTGAGTTACTAAATGAATTTACCTTCTTCAGATTACCAGATTTTTTAAAAATTTATCTTCCCTGGGTAATTTTTTTATTTTAGGTCCTAGCAGATTTTATTTCTGTCTAGGTTCCTTATCTTTGTCCCTCTGTTCCACACTCAGCTCTATTCTTAGACTAGAATTCCAGCCTTGTTTTCATTTTTGTGTCTTTTCTTCTCTACACAATGACAAGAACGTGCAAGGTACACAAGGGACTAGCTGGGTCTTGAACACCTATATACAAGCATGCAAAGACTGTCAGTGGCTCTGGATGGTTTCTATCATTTTTTAAATCATAGATCTGATAGAAATATTGGAATATATGCATCCTTATTCTTCCATGTTACTGACAGAAACCTTAGTATTTCAGCCTGATGTCTCCTCACGATTAACATAGAGAGATCAGTCAAGACCACAAGGAATAACCTGAACAATAACTGAAAATAAGTTTTAACACCACGCTGTTATATTATCCTTTTCTATTAATTGATCTTTAAGAACTTTACAAGGAAGACTAAAATCACTGACTAGTAGTAAGCACTTAGTAGCAAACAAGCAGATATGTAATAGTCCATATGGACAAGGTAGGAACAAGCTTTCTCAACCCAGGCTCATTTTTCTTCAACAACAAGTTGATATTCTCTGTGGATACAGAATCCCCAATAGACACTGTATGCCTAGATTTTAATGGACTCTTTTACTCTTGTTCTTCTAATATTCTCAAAAGCAAAAATAAGAAGTAAAGTTTAGATGAAAATACTTCATGTGTCTGAAGATGGTTTGGAAAAATCAAGTAATAAATGGTTCATTGTCAAAATCTAGGAATGTACTAGGAGATCTGGGATTATTAAAAGTATATATGGGTTTAAAAAGTGAAAGAAAAATCCATCAGAAAAATTCTGTTGGATGATATTGAATACTAAGAGATCATCTCTCATTCAGGAAGTTCCTGAGCTACCAACTGTTGGAAAATGGGGGTATTCTGTGGAAGTGGCCTGTATACTTGCCCTTCTTAGTTTTTTTTTTTTTTTTTTTTTTGTAGGCATCTGTTATTGACTGTACTGAGTTAACTGGAGAGTTGCTTTAGTTGTTCTTACGTAATGATGAATTCCGCATGAATATTTCCTGCGTATGGCACAATTCAATAATTTTGTTAACAGTTCAGAGATAGAGTACAGCATATATGTCATAACTGCAGATCAAATCTTGTTGGGAAAATCTTGCTGATTTGGTCTGAAAAACATAGAATGATATCTGGTAGAAATGAAAGTAACGTATTATAGTAAAATGTTACTGGATTATGGTGGATCACAAGCTGAACATACATGGAAAAAATCATGGTGCTGCAAAAAAAACCAAAAACTAATATCATATTGTTATCTATGAATATCATAATCTGTAAGGTATATGAACTATCTGGTTATCCTGTTCAGCACTGGTAAATCTTCAGCTTGATATTATGTCTTATTTTAGTTACCGTATCTAGAAAGCTAGGCACCAATTGGAGAAAATCTAGAGAAGAGCAAAATTCTAAAAAAATGCCTAAGAATGCATTGTACTGAAGAAAAATTAGCATAGGAGTAGACTAATTGTTGCACTGAATTTTCACGGATACAAAAGGAAAGGTTCCTAAAATTTATTTAATTAAAAAAAAATTACCCGAGCTCTTTAATGAAACAGCAGGATATTGCTGCACTCACAGTAATTTTACTTTGGGTAAAATCATTAAGAAATACTTTGATTAAATGATACTTTTTTATTTTACATTTAAAAATACATAGAAAATTACCAATGTGCTGGAATCACTAGAAAAAAGCCCTAAAAATCCGACAGGAAAACAATGATCATGCGAAAAGTGAAAAGGTCTGCGGGATATACTGCAGCGTGCATTTTCGCTACAGTTTAGATAAGCTGGAAACTTCTCGTTTGCAGTCAAGTGTAGCTGTCAGCTGTATGCGTATCCTACAAAAGTGTAGCTCTTCCTATCAGTGTACAGTAGTGTCAATTTTCAGTGTGCTGATGAGAAGTATATCAATATTTGAAATCTATATTCCATTAAAGTCATGCAAATCTGTGTTCATTTGAAGCATATTTGACTTGAGTGGAGCTGCGTTTAATTACAGTCATTTAATGAGAACCTAGCAGAAATTAAACGTAGTTTTTCTTTCAGTCTTTGGTGGTTGATGCCTTAAAGGAATATAAATACTAGATATTTCAAGAATAGTTTACAACAGGCAGGAGCAAAATCTTTCATATTTATTAGGCCATATATATTATGAAAGATCCATACATCCCACAAAACCTCTAGTGTGAAATAATAGTACAGATTATTATAATAAGTGCAATGTTTATAAAATTCAAATATTTGTTTGTATTTCAATCACCCTCAAACTTCTGTGGAAGGATACAATAAAAATCAATGAAAATTATTCAGATTATCAGTGTTTTAGTGTTTGCAGGAGGAGGTCTTTTATATGTCAGATAGAGTCTTTGTGGGCTAGAATGCATTACTTTATATTCCTTTTTTTTCCAATAAATTCCTTAGGGAAACCCTTAGATTTGTTTGTTTTTGCTTAAGTGATGCCATTAATAACTTTGGTTTCTGTGCCCTCTTTGACCACAGATTCAAGTGCTGTCAGGGCTGACTCATACAGCAGATGAACTGAGGATAAACAGCTTGCAATCAAATTTTTTAGGAGGTATTGGAAGTCCTGTTCACCTTGCCTCAACACTAAAGATTCTATTCCAGTCAGCATGGAAATTGGAGTTTTGCATGACTGTAACACCAAAGCATAGAAAATGAAAGACTTACCTTATATGATGGTGGTACAAAGACATACACTTTTCTAGTTTTGTTTTTATTTTCCGCCTTTCGATTGCTCAGACTTTCTCAAGAGACTGCTTCCATCTCACTTTTTCCATATTTCTCTGGGAACAATCTCAACCCCCCAGATTAACTATTTCATTGCATGTTCATCTAGAACATGCAATGTCGTTGCATGTTGTTAGAGAATCACTATAAACACAGCAACGTTTTTTTTTTTTTTTTTAATCCAGGAATAGTGCCTGTCAGCTATTACTATCTCTCTCAAAACTTCCTCTAGTCTGGATGTTGTACAAAGTGGAAGGTGGAAACCTACTTCAGCATGGTGGCCTTTCAATTACAAAGTCTGTATATTTTGAGAAAAATTTTGTTATTGCTTGGGAATGTCTCTCATTCTTACGATTTTCTCTATTTCAGACAATACCATAGGATATGAAAACTCTTGTGGTTATAGATGCAATTAACAGTGACATTGCATGGCTGCTACAGCAGAGAGGTTGGACTGCTCAACACCTTGTTTCACAGGTTTTATTTAGTGTGAACAAATTAGAAATGAATCCTTGCATAGAGGCCTTATATTCAAGTCCTTTTCCCATCCTCCTTAAGGAACTTATCAGAAGTCCTCCAAAGTTTCTTTCCCATTTATATTCTGTTGCACCCGCTTATCTTCAGTTCCACCATTTTAATTCTCCTCTCAAGATAAAGTTCAATTACAAATATGTTACAGATGTCTCTTGCTGACCTTTCCAAGATTCATGAATAGCTGGTGCAATCAGTCAGTCATACTTTGATGATAAAGCCAGCCAATCAGTCCTAGAAAACCATACCAAGACAGAGGATCTGAATCTTTATGGGACAGGGTCATACAAACTCTTCCTAGAGTTCCTGTTGGGTTTTTGAGTCTCACTGTTAGAAATGGGAATCTCAATAAAAGAATTGTGCTTCTGTCAGAATAGATGAGGTGAGCCTGATTTGTATTCAGGTTTTTTAGTAAGTCGTTTGCACAGGCCTAGTCACAAATAATGGGTACTATAATTAGTTCTGGGATGCAAACTTTAGCCAGCTAGTTCAGTACCAGGTGCACACTGATCCTTTACAACGCACAAATTCTTGGCAACACTGAGTTGAAAAGCATAATAGTTTTTTTTTTTTTTTTTTAGCATGACAATTTATGTTTGAACAAGAACAAGTGTTTGATATGAAGAGTTCTCTTGTGATGTCTAAAGCCATCAAAATAAATTAATGAAGAGGCTTCTGAGCTTGCAAAGACTCCATTCTTTAAAGAACTTCACAGGATTTAGACAAGATTTATTGAAACTTTACTTGGAATGACAGCTCAACATCCACTTCCAAGTAAGTTCAGTTAAATTAGTATTCCATCACAGGATATTAGAGTCATGGTGCATAGAGAGATTTTAGGCTGATATTTGCATATATTGAAATCCACAAGAGGAATGAAGCATATAGAAAGAGGAGTAAGCAGCAGTAATAATCTAATTTGTTTTTAGAAATATCCAGGAAATATAATGCAAACTAAAATATTTTTTATAAATGGTGCTGGTGAAAAAAGTCAACTCATTACTGAAAGATCAAAAATTGACTTTCCAGACCTTCCTCCTCCCTTGCCTTAGGTTTTCTTATGCCACTAATTTTCTTTTAAAAATGAAAGAACAGAAGATACAGAAAAGGAAAGCTTTCAAAGAAACAAGACACCTCTTACAATGACTTTAAATCAGTTTTTCAGTGAAGAGGAATAAAGACAGAAAATGCTTGACACATTGCATAATGAGTTCAAAGTCTTAAGGCCGGATTTATCTCACTAAGTATAGACTGTAGATGTTTATATTTGAACTGTTCATGCTGGTCTTACTTCATAATTAATAGAAATCTAGCCAATATAATCAGTGGAGTTTAGAGCATAATTCATCTCGTCATAAGGTAAGCTTCCAAATTGTTCAGAACTGCTTGGCAAAAAGTGCTTATCCATTTTATTCATTGTACGACTAACTTATATGTAGACAGCTATAATCTTGTTGTCCACACTTAGGCAAGATTTATCCTATCTGATATATCCTATCTAGGCTGGGACTTGGAGATCTGGGTTTATCCTAAGCATTACCTTTTTTGTGCTTCCATATTCTTATTTATGAAAAAGTGTTTCTCGTCGTGTCCCTTATGAAATACTATGCAAAGTGCTATAGAATAGTTACATGGTATTAATATCTAACTTTTCTTATCTATCATAGTATTTTTATTTTCTATTTTACAGTTATTATTATGTGAAAAGTATTGACTGCACTCTACAAATTAGGCAAATTTAAATTATGTTTTCGGTACTGTAATGAAGAATCATTATTATTTGTCTTTCAGTGATACACATGAAGGAATATACAAACTTCTTTTAAAATTTTGCTCTTACTCTATTTTTAAATTCAGAATTAAAAGAAAATGTTATTTTATATATTTAAAATGATATTAAGGCCAGTGGCCTTTAACTACCTAATATTGACATTTAACATTTTTGTAGCTATTTGAGTTGTCTTCAGTGAACCTATGTTTTTTTTTTACAACAGATAAAAAGGTGATCAGTTGGAAAACTTTATACATGACTTCAAGCCATTATGCTTATAGTCCTAATTCTGTCCTTAGCTATATTGAGATTTAATTAGTCGAAGCTAAGTCCATCTGTTTATAGCAAGACTTTCTTTTTTCCTTCAGACAAAAAAATCATGATTTGCCTTAAACAAAAATCTTCCTAGGTATATTCTAATCAGTGCAATATATGCTGAAGGTAACAGGTGCTGTAGTACATAGAAGTTTACATGTGAACATAGTTTCCTCACTGCAACAGCTTAATCATTTAGTTAAGTCATACTTCTTTTTAATAACTATTGATAAAGTTTGACTATGACAATATGAAAAAATAAAATTAAAAAGAAAGTCATGCCCATGATGGCCAGGTCTAGCTTTTAACTCCATTGCTTTATCAGAATAAATAAGATAAGACTTGTGAGAAAGTCATGAAACAAAATGTCAACTTAAACTTTGAATTTCTGCCTTTTTACTGTTCAAAGCTGCTTCTCTTGAAAGAAAAACATAAGATCTAAGCTTCTAAGATTGAATATTATAAGATTACAGAAAAATGGAGTAATCAACAGACTTATTTCCCCATAAATAAGTAATGGAAATCTTAATTTCAGTTCTTCCCCTTTTTTCCTCAGAAGCTGATATTCACTCCCCTCCCTTTCTTTTTTCACCCACTCTGTCTGTATTCTTATACATCAGGCTCACCCCAGATTGCGTAGTTTTAATGCTCTAAGAAGACAATGTATTTATCACATTGTGATGAATGTAATTTAACAAGAGGTTCTTGTAAAGTACATTTAAATTAATCAAAAACCTGGCCATGATTCACATCCTTTAGAAAGTCATCTGTTGGGAATGGCTAGCCTTTGAATTCAGGAATGCCTGGGCTGAGTAGTGACATAGCCATTCTTAAGGTCAAGAAACCACCTAATTAGACTGAAAACTAGTTACAAAAAGATTATCAGGAGAGAGAATATAACACATGATTTGTTATTGTTTTAATTTTTCCAGAATAGGCCTCGGAGCTTGCATTTTAGGCAAAAGGTCTTGTGCTTGGTCAATGAGATACAACAAATAGACAATATGTCTGTATTTGTGTTAATTGACTAATGTCAGAAAATTTTATTTAATATTTTAAATAACTATTCTTTTCTGTAAGTGTAGAGTTTTATTTAGCACTGACCTAAGACCCTAGCAGCTGCCTTGGCTTACTATTCTTGTTCCTTCTTTTCTATTTTATCATAAGAACAAATTAGTTTGTGAATTAAATCAGTTCCTTTCTGACACTGAAGCTCTTGACTTTCTCATTATTAGTCTACTTCATCAATGTATATGCATCCTCAAAAAGAAGATCATCTGAGCATCCTAAATTGTAGTAGCAGGAAGCATTTGTGGTATGATCATTAGGTACTCTATTATGAGATTGCTGAATGAAATTATCACACCCCTGTTAAACTACTTATTATTGTAGCAGAATGTTTGAGTTTATAAGTTCATGAACTGTTGCAGGCCAAAGTTTGTCTTGATTTTGGAGCCATTAGAGAGTGCATGCAGATTTGGAATTGAACTGTGATATTAGGACCAAGTTCTCCATTCCCAGAGTAGCTTCCCAATATATTCTAAGTGTCTCAAAGCTAGTCTTCATTTTAGAAATGTTTGGAAACTGAAGAGTCTGCATTATGAACTAGTCAAATTTAGTATTTGTACAGGAAACTGAAATAAATGATTGCTGATGCTTATATATTTACAGTGAGCAACATGGCAAGACAAACTAATAAATTCTCAGTACTTTCTTAATACTTCAGATACATGTCTGAGAAACATAAAAATGCATCTCCTGGTGAGCTGAAAAAGTTAGTGTGAGAGGGATCTGACAAATCCTTTCTCCGCCATCTCCTTTTGTCTGCTGGGGATCTAGTTGGGATTACCATTCTGGCGGCTGTGAATCCCAGATTTCATTCAAAATAAATGGAAAGGAGGTGCTTAATTCAACATTGTGAATTTCATTTACCAATTGGGCATCTAATTTTAGGCGTTATATTGCTAAGGAGTGGCTTAGTTCTTAAGTCTGTTTTCAAATAGCATTCCTAACCCTGTACGACGGTCTGAGACCACAAACTCCTTCTAGAGACCCCATATTACATTCCCGTTGATCAGCTGCAGTGAAAAATAAGTGCATTTATTTGACTATTTATCAAAGTGAATAAAGATTATTCTGCTTTTGAATGGTGTGGCTTAGCCCATCACTTTGCTCCAATCTAACCTTAAATTTATGTTCAGGTTTATAAAAGTTGAGTGCATGATTATTTTTTAAATATTTCAATTACCTAGTTAATTAGGTCATTTTATTTCAGTAGATGTATTGTTATATACTTTATTATTAAATAAAATATGTTTTAGGATGAAGTCTTTCTAGCTAAACCAGAAGTTCATAGAATTCAGTTTAAAATATCAGGGAAATTAATACCATATGTAGCCAATAGGCTTTGACACCAATAAATTTTTACAAATGTCCTATTGAAGAAGATCTTTGATACTATGTTAGAGGAATTTTCATGGAAACTGCCACCATAATCAAATTCTGGATATGAGAATGTGGCAAGGAAGTAAACCAGTATGATTAGACATATAACTATTCATAACGTTTAGCCTCTACGTTTCTTGACTGTAATAGAAGTTTGAGGTTACAGTTTTTTGAAAATGATTTTTTTTTTCAATCAGATGAGTAAAAAATGGGAAAAAGTAAATTCTGATATTTGGTGGGTATGGATTTCTTTTTTTATCTTTTTTGGTCAAAGGTTTAAAAAACATTGTTTATTTATTTTTTAATATTAAAAATTCTTATTCCTGTCACTAAGAAAAGGTATAGTAGACAAAGATTTTTCATTGTTGTGGTTATTCTTGCATATTTTCCTTTTACTATTTACTTTTCTAAAATTCTGGTGGTGAAGGTGTACTGTTGCAAAGGAAAAAAATAGTAGCAGCCATTGGAAAAGGGAGAAAAAATGCCTCAAATTTTATTATATTTAATATTGCATTAAATTACATAAAATGACATAAAAGAAAAAAAAAAAGAGAGAAGGGAAAAGAAAAGAGAAAATAGAAACCTCAGCATTTGCATAAAAATCTAAACTATTCCGTAAAGATTTTCATTATAAGATTTTTCATAAGTGAATGTTTCTATATACATTTAAAATTGAGTCAAATTATTGATTAGCACTAGTCTTAACAACTTCTAGTCTACATTCAAATTAATATTTTCCTAAAGAAAATAAAATTTAACACTAATAATATTTATGGGTTAATACCAAACAAATGACTTTCAGCTTACTCAGATGATACACTTTACATACAATATTAGATAGCAATTTCCACTTAAGAGTAAAGTACAAATTGCACTGAAATCAAAGACCTTCCCCCCAGTTTTCATGATTGGACACTAGCTAGACACAAAATTAAAAAAGAAGTCTCGGTCAATGACAGTCAGCTATCTTCATTTCTGGAAAGTAGAAAGCCCAATGAAGGTAATAGAAGGAGGCCCATAATTTTGCATAGGATTTGGATAAAGTTATTTATTGTTGAATCAGGATTGGCTGTGTCTGTGTTGCTGAACAAACATGCTCTGCTGTGAACCTACATTTTCAGTCCTCCAGTTGTCCAGACGAGAACACATCATAGCTCTTTCTCTGTGAGACTAGGCTTATTTTCAGAGGAAACAGCACACAAGAGATGCAGGGTATACCCAGGTGTCTTTCTGGCATGCATCTGGGATCCAGGACTGTAGAACACACCTGCCCTGTGGTGTTTGTGCGGTCACTATTTAAAACAGTTTGAGGCAGGTTAGTTTTTAACTCTCACATAAATTTTAGTCTCTATCAATTTTATCGTGCATTTCAGAAGCCAGGGGATTTAACAGCAGTGGGATTTAATCCTTGCTGGATTGTGTTTACAGGGCCTAAGCAGCTTAATGATAATTTCTTCTTCCATTTTCCCTTTCGGTTCAGGCACTGAGCGTATTCCTGAAATATCAAGAAAATATGACGATCTCTAAAAAAGGTTTAGAAATGAAAGGAAGGCAAACTAAGAAGAACATTGAAAGTGCCATAGCTAAAAAGAAAACTATGCACCAGAATTACCTGTGTGCGTGGAGATATGGCTGGAGCAAAACTTTCCATGTATTCATATTCTGTGATTCATTAAGGGAGATTGCTCTATAGCTAGTCACATATATTTCACGTATGCTCAACTAACGTTACGATTATGCCCTAGTCTTTACTTATTTTGATGACTGGATCCATTAAAAAGAAAAATGAAGGGGAAATAATGATTTTTGGGTTGTTTACATTTGCCTGTAATGCTGGTTTGCATGTTATCAAATTGCTAGATAAGATTTATATGAAAGAAGTCTTAGATTTGTCTCTGTAATGCACAGTAAACATTCCAGTGAAAATCAAATAGGAATAAGAGATCCATCTAGTTAATGAGACAGAATCTAGATAGGATCCGAACTGAGGGAATAGCAAGGATCTATCAAGCAGAAGAAATTGAGTAAAGAGAACCAAAAGGTAAATTCTGAGTGGATCCCGAATTATTCCTAAGCCCATGACTGAAATCAGGCATTGTAACTTAAACATCAACATTGGTCTATTAAAAAAATACAGATGAAAGGCAGCTGGCAAAAACATAATATGCCAGCTTTAATAGTGGCACAGAAATAGTGGCAATGAACTAGGGAAATGGCTTTAGATGATCACCCATAATTTTAATTGATGAGGAAAACTCATCCAGTGGAAAAACCTAATTGGCAAACTAGTGAGTAAAAGTGATTTAATGTGTTCTATGGATCAGAAAATAAGACCTGGCATGGAGTACTGGCTATTACTGCAGCTGTTGTGAAGATGATATGCATTGGCAAATTGAACTGAAAAAAGTCACTGGTGAGCGGAAGCTTTGCGAAAATACTGGCATCCAGCAGTATTTTTTGCAAAAAGTTTAGGATTTTTGTTCTCCTGAAGTTAGCATTAATCCCATAGCAAATCACTGTAAAGACACTGTAAGATTCAATAACATGCAGTGATCTGTGAGGGTTCAAAATATTAAATGAACAGTAAAAAAAGAAGGTAAAACCCAGTTTGCTCAGTAAAGACATCTCTGTTCTCCTGTTGATTTAAAGCACTAATGGGATGAAATTATTGAAAAGGAATAATCATACAGATGAATAAATATGGATGAGCGGAAAATGAACTTTATCATTTATGTTAAAGAAATCAATGTCTAGCTAAAAGAAAAAAGAAAATGCCACAAAATATCCTGTGTATGTGCTTGACCTCTAAGACTGTGCGAGGAGAATCTAAAGCAGCACTTTGATATGCCAGAGATGTGAACTTACAGTGAATTGGAGGTAAGCGCCTTCAACATCTGCTGAAACCAGTACCAGAGGAAAGCGTTCAACATTTCAAAGTGGGTGGTAAACATACTGCACAAGTGATAATAGGATTCACCTTACCTACCTTCTGATGTGTAAAAGTAGTATGTCCAAATCTAAACTCTCTTCCTTCATTGTAATGGAAGAGTAATAAGCATGTAGTGAATGACTAGATCAGTTAGGTGGTTAACTTTTATGTTAAAGAAGCTAAGCGAGATAAATCCCAGTTCTGTGTTAAATTTTTGTGTGACTAAAGGTATGCAGCTACTTTCTGTCATTTAATAGCTTTTAAGGAGGTCAGCAAATTAAATGGGAACATTTGAGTAGTAAGGTATTATGTTACAGAAATGCACCCTTATCTACTCTTTTACCTCTAGTGAAGTAAACTCTGGTCATGATTTTATATATATGTATATATATTTTTATATATGTACATACATACATTTATACACACACACACACACACACGTATAAGGGCTACTCAAAATAGATGACAAACCATGAACTATCATCAAAGAGCTGGAACTTAATATTTTGTTTTATGAGCTAGTTATCTGCTAACAATGCTGGAGCCAGCTTAAAGAGAAACTTTATGTCTTTCAGCTATGGTAATTACTTCATATTTTATCAGCACATTGAATGTGATAAAACAGATGTGCTACTTTGTGCAAAACTAGCCAGGCTTAGCTGGCAACTAAAACAATAAACTGAGACTGTGTATGTATGCAGAATGTCATCACACTGTCTAACGTGTCAAGTTTTAAGCTGGGCAGAGCACTTGGGTGAAAGGGAAATGGGTGGCTAATGACTAGCTTGGCATTTTAGCTGAGGTTTAGAAAGCCCAGAAAAAGAATCAGTTTATAAATGCCAAAATCACTTTTAGTGCAAGAACAAAGGTACAAATTGAAATAAAATATTTCCCCTCCTATTACTGACTGTCTGCTATAAACGTTTCCTCCCACTATGACAGATGAATAGATATAGTGCTTAATGAAACATATAGTCTTTTAAAAAATTATCTAGCATCTGTTATGTGCAAAAGGGAGTAAGTAAGGCTCACATATTTTGAAACCACTTACTGAATTTCAGTTTAACCATTCTAATATTTAATTGGGATTTTAAATACATTTATCAACTTTCAATGCATCACAGTTGCTCGAAATGATATATTTGATCGATGACAAAAGCCCAATTCTGTCACCTCATATTAAACAGCATCTTTTTTTGAGTCTGCTCCCACTGAAATCAAAAGGACAGCCTGTAGAATAAGTGGCTGCTTATGGTGAATAAAGGTGTCAAAAGCTAACTCAATGTCTTTTTATTTATTTATAACATCTGGTTGGAGAGGGTACAGCCATTTGTTACTAGGCTTTATATTCATCTGATCTGCTATACCTGTGGTTGACTATCAGGTAAGCCAAGTCACTGTTTGGCTTTGAAATCCACTGTTAAAGCTGATTTGATTTGATTTGATTTAATCTTGATTTATTTGAAATATCATTGGTATTTCTTTACTGTGGAACTTTTGTTTTGTTTCCAAACTCTGCAGTGCTTTGAACTGGGTTTGCTGCTAAAAAGCCCTTTTGTAAAATAAAGTTGTGGTAAAAAAAAAAAAAAAACATTGTGTGGAGGTTACCAGGATATCACAAAGTGACATTTTCTCTTTAAAAATACTGTGTGAGAAGTAAACAGCAATACCGAGAAGAAAAATATCCTTTTAAAAAGCACAAGCCTGCTACACAAGATAAGCAGAGGGGATAATGAATGTTATAAACCCTGAAAATTACTGCTTATTTTAGAAAAGTTTACATGTCAGGGAGGAAAAAAAGTAGGTTAAAAGAACAGAGTAATTTGTGCACTTAAAACTGTAGTTCTTCCCCCAATTAAAAGAAAAAAAAAACACTAACTCAAATTTTATCACTTAACTTATGTTCCTTTATGAAACATTCTGGTATTGCTATTCAGGCTACCAACTGGCACGTATAGTCAGCTGACGCTGGGACACAATGTTTTCTTTGGTACATCCTAGCTCTATTGTAATCATTAGCTGATCAGTAGGTAATTCTGAGTCAATAAGCTTTATTCAGATTACCTGAATTCATTCTGTAAACGACAAGAATAACAGCAGAAATTCAACTGGAGCAAAGATATAGCTTCGAATGCCCAGAGGAGATGATTTAGGGGATAAGACTGTTAGTCCAACTGCCTTATGCGTTCAGTCCCTAACATCTCTCTTGTCACTGCCAAGAGTTTCTAGCGATGTGGGCACTGGTCTACCTGTCTTGGATAGGAATCCCAAACCCATTTCAAACATCCGTCAGACACCACTGGTTCAAATTTTGCAGTACTTCATCAAACCAGCCTCCTTAGGCTTTGCCTGTTCAATTAAGGGCTATGGAATCTGGCCTAACAGCTTTAAGTACTGGTAAAGTCAATCAATTAAAATAGCTTATATCTGTACTAAATAATCTCTATTTGCATAGGGCACCATCAGTGCTGAACTGCTATCCTGCCAGATTTATCCAGTCTCTGTACACACATATCTATATAATTTCAAAGGCACAATAACAATCACGTATACCGAAAAAACTGATTTTTTGGGTACACACAATGGGAATTGGGCAACAATACTTTCATCTCCACAGATAATCAGTCTGTTTGTTTGCATGTGCAAATAGAGGAGGCACTGTAAAAAAAACAAACAAACAAACAAAAAAACTGGTTAACTGTTAATTCCTCACACAGAAGTGCTCTCTTTTAAAAGCTTTCCTGGAGTTCTAGTTCTCCCTGCTGCCAGGAAGATAAAGAGCTCTGCTGTCTTTTTATCATTAGAGAAAGGGAGAGACACCTCTCTGCGGACATTCTCCTCACCTTGGGTTAGGTACTGAGAGAGGTGGAAGGAGCTGGAAGTGCCAGTTCTTCACCATTGACTATTGAGAGTATAAATGATTAAGTTAAATTAGACATCTAACCTTTAGACAATTAAAATTAGGTCAGATAAATCCTACTGTTAATGAAATATATGGGTCAAAGAATAAGCTTTGTGAAACTCCCTTGTTTTTCATTTCATTTAAACAACAACATTTTTAAGGGTATATTTTTTATTTTTCAGTGCCTGGACATTTTCTTCAGCCAGATGACTGATATTATAAATATTTTGCTTTACTTTATAATAAAGCACATACATAGATGTAAGCTGCACCTTTAGCAGAAGAGTTAGACTTTTCTGAAAACTACACTTCTGCCATAAAAAGGAAGAAAAAAATAAGCAGATGAACTCAACAATAGAGCTGATCAACAAGATGTATGATAGGCAGCTGTGGGACTTAAAGGTCATCCCTAAACATGAAGCACATTTACCCTTTTAGTTACAGTGCTCCGGTCTTGTTCAGGCAACAAGCCCTTGAGATTTCACTGTTGCCCGTCTATGTTGAGTTACATTGCTAATTTAAATGCCTAGTGATTATCCGGTGTTATGATATCAATTGAAAGGTCAATGAATTCAGGAAATTACTTTCTTATAGCTTCTATGACAGTCTTTTTGCTATTTTCAGCAAAAATTGCATAGTTGATTACTTTCCGTATTACATAAGACAACAATCAGGGAATATAATGATAACATTCACAAAGAGATACAGTGTATTTGCTAAGGGTTTTAAACACATAAGATTAATGAATGAGAAAAAAAAGGAAGGCTACTTTATAGGAAACATTAGCTCTATGTACTGAATAAAATAAATACAAAAATATAATATGAAGTTTGGTTTTAAAACTTCATGATCCATAAGTGTTGGATTTTTTTTTTTTATTTTTATTCTACCTTTTAAAAAATTATAAGGGGGTACAATATGTGTGCAAGTACATGTGAAGAAATATTTTGAAAACACTATTTACAAATACTTGTTTGCATTCCAGATGGATATTTGCTTTAAGTATGCTCAAACTGCTTTTATTTACAAAATGCAAATATCTACAAGTTTTTGCTTATAAGGATGCTTGGAGGATTACTATTTTTTATGTAGATACTTATTCATATACGAAGAAAGGCATTCATTTATGGACATGTGTTTTTATTATTTGCTATTTCCTGTTCTCTGTTGTCCTCTTTTCAGTTACCCATTCCAAGAGCAGAAACAATACTATGTGATGCAGATGACTAATCATATGCAGCAAACATTGAGTAGCTAAGGAAAGCAATCCACAGGCTGCAATTGTTCACATTTGTTGTTCATTGACCAATTACAAATAACAGATTTATAGAAATCTATATCATGAATAATCCATTAGTAATAAATGTCAGAAATGTGCTATGCTTGTCGTATGATTTATTAATTTTAAGCAACAAGTTATAAACAAAAAATGTTATATATTTAGCTTTTCTGATTTTATCCTTTCAGAACTCTGGCTTTGGCAATACTACGAAAAATTCTGAATTTTTGAGTTCATATAATGTACCAAATGAAGGTCTAATGTGAAATCAATTTTGTATAGAAAGTAAACAACCTGTAACTTACTCTTATGATTCACTTTTGAATATTAAAATATATTTGCATATGAGCAGCTCCGTTCTTAAGGTACAGTTCTTTGCTCATATTTCCCACACGAAATATTTGTATCATTTGAGAATTTGAACCTGCAAGAAGATAAGCTTTGAAGATCAGATTTAGCTAAACATTTAAGGTATGTCCTTAATTTAAACATGAATAATCACTGATTATCACTTTGCTGGAAGGAGCTGTGAAACCTTTCTCTGTTTTCTGTTTTCTAGGAGCACAATTTTAAACTTGTCATGGTTGTGTGTGATCTCAACTATTTCTTTTCAAAGAACAAGAAAATGTAAGTTTGTGATTCTGCTTTTTGACCACTGCTGTCAGTATAGCCCTGCATAATGTACTCTGCTGCTGTTATTCCTTATAATCTCTAAGTTATTGCACAGAATTTAAGTTAATAGAGAAAATTTTCATTTGTGGTTTTCCTGGTGTTTTTAATTCTCTGTGCACAAGGGCCAAACACACTCTGAAAACATGGAATCATTAAAATAAATTGCAAGAAATTATGACTCAGTTGAACTGAATCCTTTTATTGACTTGGTTTGTCTTACATGTGAACCTCATATTTTCTTTGATCTGACGCATCTACTTATTACTAGGATATTATTTGAATTGAAATCTATTCAAACCTACAATGTTGCCTACTTTCTTCAAAGCTAAAAGGATTATACAAGGCTGATTGCAACATTCAATAAGATTGACCTTCTAGTTCTTAAAATCCAATAGAAAAGCTACCAGTAACTTACTGGAGAGAGGGAGGAGCACTTAAAAATGCATTAATTTTAAAATATTTTGTCAACAAATGGATCTTGAAAGTCGAAATATGAAATGTTCTTCTCAATAGTATGAACAAGACGTGAGCGAGGCATATATATGTATAATGGGATAAATGAATGCTCCAACACAAAGATCTATTTCTAAGTATTTCTGTCCTATTATCAGCTTTCAGTGTGGACTGTAATTTCTAAGAAGCCTGATAAAGAAGCCTTGTAGGAGAAAAGAATGTTTTTCAAAGGAGGCACATGCATTCATGTAACCAGCATAAGCATTAAAGAGCTAATACAAACCATACACTTATATATGAAAAAATAACACTAGAAGAACTCGTAATTCTGATTGCCATGTATTAAACATATCTAAATTATTTGTTTTATCTGGCTTATATTAGCAATAATCAATATTATTTTTTAAGAATCCATCAAAAATGCCCTTCACTTCAAAGTGTGAAATATTTGTGGCATATGTTTACATGGTCAAAATCAATTTGTTTTATAAAGTTAATTCTTTTCAGTCAAAATATGTCAGGTATGCTACCTGTTGAAGAGTATGCAATTTGAATTGCCAAGAAATGCTGCAACAGCACAACTTTTTAAAAATATTTTTCTGTAAGAAGAGACATCACTAATACCCAAAAATCTGTTCCCCCTACCCATTTAAGGTTACCAGATCAGCATTGTCTGTGCTAAGTATAAAGGATGAAAGGAATAAATGGCATAATTGTGCCAAAGCGTATCTGCCATTTTTGATGTGCCTGTCTGGAAGTCTTAAAGAACTTTGAAAGAGAAGCGAAAGGATCCAAACACAGCTACTAGTGTGCCTGGCAGGTAAGCTGAGCATTCATTTGTGATTCTTTTTCAAGGTGAAAGGACATGAATCTTAGGGAGAAATATTTATTGGTTACTTATCTATAAACCTGACTAATGTTACTAAGCAAGAAGGTATCTGGAGTCACAGGATGGGGAGTAGCCTGGCTGGAACCAACGAAAGCTGGAAAGAAAGTTTTTGGGAGATATCGCAGTGTTTTTACTGATACCATGACAATCAGTCAAACCAGGATTCTTAGTATGCCTGAAGCTTGCTTAGTTCTGTGGTTGTACGTGGCAGAGAATACGGAAGCAAAGTGGTTTCTTTAAACTTTCCTTGTGTTACCTAGACAGTTTGAGTGACATTGCAGCTAAAATCATCCTATTTATTTCCAATATATAGCAATCATGAGTTACAGAAAGCACATTTTTTCTAAGCTGTACAGTACAAACGCTCTGTCAGCTCTCCTTAGGAAAATAAAAAACAGACAGAGAGATGCCTGTCTGCTTCAGAGAAATTGTGATCACCGAATACACACAAATCTATCTGACCTGCACTGTGCGTCATCAAACAATTTAACCACCCATCTGTCAGCATTCTCTAACCCTTGTTCTCGGCATTACTGTCATGGAGTACCTGTGTTTTCTGCATGCAGAAATTTTCACCCTCAGAGCAATCAACTATAAAACAACCTATGTTTTCAGAGCTCTTGGCATTCAGCACATTTTGGGCACTAGAATGTGATTACATAAAAATATTAAGAATTTGTTAAGAGACCAAAATGATACGGATTTCTCTCTAGAATATGAGAGAAATATTCAACTGGTCTGTAATATGATGTGTTGCAGTATCTTGTGAATTTGTCATGATGACATAAATAGTTCTTAATCTGACATTTGTTTTATCACAAACCATTCCTATATGACCCCTGAACCTAAACACACAGGTTTAATTATAGGTCTGAGTATCTAGAATCCTTCATGGTTATTGTTAGAATAGTACCCTGCAGGGCTCTTATGAAAAGGTTAAGCACTGCAATGCAACTTATACCCTCAGTCTCAACTTCCACACATAACCGTTTTATTGAAACTAAGTAATTCATTTTTTATCCTTTTTTAACTGCTGCTTTGCTTAGTCAATTTTTATTTGGTGATTAAATATTGAAATGAGCTAATGGTTTTCACTTTGATAAATTATCTCATTATAAGTATATAGCTGCATCATCTGGCACAGGCAAAAAGTGATGGTAAACAATAGAAACTAATTCTCAGGAAGTGAGGTGCTTTGTGAAGTACACTTTTTAGGAAGCAATACCTATTCTGCCAAAGATTCTTACTGGAGAAATAAAGCTAGAATTTATAATAAAAGACCTATTCTGAAAGTTGAAGAATCACCTCTGAATGGTGACATTTCTTTCAAAATTGCTTATAGTGTATCATGACCTGATTTTGGAAAACCCTAATATTTCTTGGAAGGTCCTACAAAATATGAAAAAAAGCTTAAATTGTGAATGCTAACAGGCAGCAGATAATTGGGTGTATGTTCATATGTGGTAGATTTTGATAACACCTGCACAGAGGTGGCACTTCCTGAATCCTCCAGTTAATAAAGAGACAGAAGACATACTCACCAGTTAGGAGGCTGATCATGCATTGTACTTCTGACTATAGACTATTCAGGTTTAGGAAGAAGTAGTATCAGAAAGAAAAAGGTGGAGGAAAGACTGGAGGAAAGATTCAAGAAATGTGTGGAGATCAGAGAGCTGCATGGAGACAAATGCTGGGGGATGCCCAGAAACTGTGGCCAGTGGTGCCTGAAACTCATAACTGTTAACAGCAGCACAGCATGAACCCACATGACTTTCTACCTGACCTTCTTGGACCAGCATTGACCTCCCTGCTGCTCTGAGAAGTCCAGACCTATTGTACATAATACTTTGAGGGAGTGAGTGTGTAACTGTATGAAGTAATAGAGTAGGGCAAACATTCCAGTCTTGTTGGTTGTTAAATAAATCCAAAATCCAGATCCACTATAGGCTGCCACCTCCTCTGTCTTGCCAGTGACGGGTCCTTAGAGTATAACTCATCTCATCTACCTTGAGGCAGCTACATAGTAGTTATCTCAAACAGCTGAGACTTATGCCCACTACTTTATTTCTCCCTACTAGCAAGTTAAAGCAACAAGTTCAGATGCATCTGACTGAAAATGGGAGAGATCAGTTCCACCCTTGGGATTATCATTTCTCATTCAGATAGATTAAAATTTTGAACCTCCCAGCACTGAAAATGCTTACAGTTTTGAGAGACAGGGCTTCTGCCTCTTGCTTGATATTTATTAATTTTCGGCTGGGAAGAAAACTTTCCAGACACTTAATAATGTGGGAAAGAGTTTTCTGAAAACTCAGTGCCTGCTGGAAGTATGAAATGAGATGCTTATTGCAGTTTGAACTAAGGTCATATATATAATATCTAAGTATATATCATATATATAATATCATATGTAGCTATAATATATATCCCAGACTCCACATCTGCCCCCTTTCTGTTGAGAACTATCCTCCCCTCTATTTATTTCATGACTAATTGTGACAGATCATTCTCTTAAACTTTATACTGCGCTATATACTATAATCATCTCCATGGTTTCTGCTTGAGAAATACAGGGAAAAGGAGCCTGCCTTTCCAATTTTACACTGCTGTTTCCCCACTGAGTTCAAAGAAATCAGTCCTTTGCACTCCAATATGACAATCAGGTCCAAATGAATTCTGCAGGACTTCAGAATCTGTCTTTTAGCGGTTGGTCTTGGAATAGACAACAAACAAATTCTGTACTGCTAAAAGGCACTTAAATCCACAATAATAAATCCTCATCCAGGAAGGTATGAATCATAAAACACTGGGAAGATAAAAGAAAATAAGGAGAGAACTAAGTAAATCTACAAAAATTATAAATTATAATAATCGTTTCTGCTGTTGATGCTACTAGGTTTAATCATACTATTCGATATTTATATTGTGATAAGACTTATAACCCAAAGTAGTTTCATTTAAAACCACAAATAATATCATAAGAGAAAAGTAATGTTATTAGGTTATATGAATAAGTATATAAGTTCATGAACTTAGGCTGCATGGCTCAGCATGGCTTTGGTTGAGGCTAATTTGTGTCACAAATGTTCTGGAATCAATGAACGCATGGACAATAGTCATTTGGGTGATTAATATTACTTGAATTTGGAAACATTCTTAGAAAAGACTTTTCACCAAACTGTCTTTCAGAAAGTAAACAGGTATGGGACAAGAAGAAAGGAACTCTTACAGACTAATTATTTGTTACAAGACAGGATAGAAGAAGTAAGAATAAATTATCAGATTTTCTGCTTATCATGGAGGAAAATAAAAAGATTCTGAAGGAGCTAGAAGAGGGGTTGCAAACTGGTGCAGTTGGCAGAACACTGGTGCAGTGTTCACAAGAGTGGTCTCTCTTTTGCCAGAGACTGGATATATGTCAGTACATGCAGTCAGGTTTATCAAGAACATGCCCATATCCATCTATGCTCACTGTCCATGAGAGACTTTCTAGTTGTCTCTGCCATAGTTAGGTTATTTAAATTAGTAGCCCACGCATAGATGTCTAGTGCCATTTGAAATGACTTACCTTAACCCATTGGACCTTGAGCTACCGCTCCAGAGGGCAATGGCTATATCTACCACCCCTATATACATATAGACTGTGTCTATACAGGCCGGTACATATATGCTGTCCATATACCCTGTCTTAAATACCCCACAGTATCTCAAATGGCACTAGATACCCAATTGTGATCAAATGACCACAGAAAAATAAACTAGATGGACCTTTGGTCTGACTTCTTTAGCTTTTATACAGTAGTTAAATTATCATACTATTATTATTTATCGCTTGGGAGATAGAAGATACGTCTACCTGACAAAATGAAGATTATGACCTGGGTGAGCATACACTGGCTAGCATGGATAACAACAGCAGTGAGGGTGAAATGTTGCAGGCTAGTAATTAGTGCACCTTATCACTGAGAAGTCTGCGTAAGTAATCCTGCTGCTGATGTTGCATCCAATACTCTGACTCAGTGCTCTGCTATCAATCACTTTGTCATGTTGGAAGGTTGAAGCAGAAAATGCCCATAAACACACACAACTCTCTAAAATTCTAATTTACTTAACCTAATTATACAGTAAAATTTAAGACTTTATTTGTGATTGCTGAGTTGCAGTAGTAAAAATTGGTGAAGAGCAAATCAAAAAAAAATAGTGCTTTCTCTGCAAAAAATTAGAGGGATTTCCTTGGGGTAAGTGATGTTGATCAGAGGCAGTGTCCTTAGCCAGACAGACAGTTCTGAAGCAACTCCACTTGCTGCTCTTCCTTCGCTAGCTGCTCTTGTAGAAATATTGTATGTTTTCTATATTTTCTTATGTGTTTTGCAGTTTTACCGTATATGGAATACTTTGCATATGTTGCATATGTACACATGTTCTCTTTTTGCATCCTAAAATCAGTTGTTAAGACAGTATTACTTTAAGGACAAATAATCACTCAATCATCTATGTTTCGTGTTTATACTCTTGAGGTATAATATACTCTTGAGGTATAATATACTTGAGGTATAATATACTCTTGGTATCATCGTGCACCTGCACTCTCAAGGTCTCTGCTACACTAGTCTCTCTGAAGCTCACGCTGTGTCCACTTCTTTTGCTAGCTGTTCTGGAAAGTAACTGTGGCATCCTCCCTGTGATCCTCTGGGTTGAATTGTTCATGCTGGAGAGATGACAAGATTACCAGGGGTGAGTGTTCTTTTATAACTCTATTTAATTCAAGTGAGATATTTAAAGGAACGTACACATTTATTTGTGAACCACTCATCTAAGCTGCCTAGCTGTCTACACTCCTGTTTTTGGTCAATAGAGATTGAGCATCCGAGTTGTTCCCTGTACATGGGTATGCAATTCCGTTTGCTCTGCCATAGGGTCTTCCTTTTTCACAGGAGACCTATTGGCCCATTCCAGTGTGCAGAAAGCTGAACAAGCTTGGCAGAAGGCCAGTATGGATGAACAAGGAGTTCCTACCTGAGCTCAAACACAAAAAGTAAATACACGGAAGGTAGAAGCAGGGACAGGCTACTTGGGATGAATACAAAGACATTGCTTGGGTATATGGGTGTTGAGTTAGGCAAGCCAAAGTTCAGCTGGAGTTGAACCTAGCAAAAGAGGTGACAGGAAACAAGTAAGTAAATTCTCTACAAGAATATCCGCAGCAAAAAGAAAACTAGGAAGAGTGTAGGTCCATGGCTATTTGGCCCCTGTGGAAAGGAGGTGACAAGGGACATGGAAAAGGCTACTCAGTACTTTTTCTGCCTCAACTTTGCACTGGTAAGGTGTGCTCTCTTGCCTCCTGGGTCCCTGAATCTCTGAGCAGATGTTGCAGGAGTGAAGCATTACCCACAGTAGGAGAAGACAGAGCTACAGATTGTTTAACCCATGTAGACATATGCAACTTCATGGGACCAGATGGGATGGAGGGTGCTGGAGAAGCTGGTCAAGCTGGTCACTGCAAATCCTCTCTCCATCATATTGGAAAGGTCATGGCAATCAGGGAAGGTTCCTGATGACTGAGCAAAGGTAGATATCACACCGCTTCAGGAAGGGCAAGAAAGAGACACCTGGTAACTACTACCCAGTCATCTTCATCTCAGTTCGTGAGAATGTTATGAAGCAAATCCTTTTAGAAGTAATTTCTAAACGCATGAAGGACCAGAATGTCACTGGGAGCAGCCAGTATGGGTTTTTGGTTTCTTCGAAAATTCAGAATACACGTAGTTGATCTGCATGAAGGAGGTAAAAAAAAAAATCCTTCCTGAGACCCTGAATACAATTATGTGAAGACTGATGTTTGATTATGAGTATTTTCTTAATAAAGACCTGCATTTAAGGAGTGTGCTGAGGGCAATGCAGGCAAATTCTGGGATGCAGTAAACATAACTCATGGTCCTGCAGAGTATGGTTATAGGATACTTGTAGGGTATAATTGAAAAGGATAACCACAACCAATGAATTCCAGAACGCATTGTAGTATATCTTTCTACAGATGTAGAAGATATCTATATATCTTATATATATAGATATACATAATATCTATATATATCTATATATAGATATAGATATATAGATATCTATAAGATATCTATATATCGATATAGATATATAGATATCTTATAGATACATACATATAAGCTATGTTCTTTTATATATATATATATATAAAAGAACATAGCTTAAACTGAAAGATATTCAGCACTGGAGAATAGACATTATCTTTAATATTCTGTGCCAGTTACTCTTAGTTTGAAGAATTTGCATCTTATTATGAGGTTGAATTTATCTAATTTTAAATCCCACCAAATTGATTTTAGTATTCCTTTTCAGGAAGATAAAAAATCCTGTTATTAGGTTCCTTTCTCTATTAAGTATCTATGCACAGTTTTCTAACCATTTTTCTGTCTTTTGATGGTGGAGTAAACTGAAACTCTTAAGTCTCATATTGCAAGACTTTTATTCAGTTTTTTGGATATTTTGGGGGTGGTCCTTTCCTGGATTATTTCCAGTGGTTCCACTTTTACTTGTAGAGGAGACATCAGTGTAGAACACTACAAGAAAGACAATGCCATGCAGAGATTTCTGACTTCTAAATATTTTTCTTCATATTCTTTCAAATACCTCATTTCTACTCATTTCATACCTTTTTCTGCTATAGCATTGCACTGATATTGTGTGCTGAGACATCTCAGTAGGAACATTATGGGAGTTTTTGGTCATCCATTATTTTCCCAACACAAATCATAGGACTACTCTGGAATTGTTAGAACTGCACAGAGAAGTTGTTCTTAGTTTGGAAATTATTTGATAACATAACTGTTACAATCTACATAGAGTCATATTTAGAGATTTAAAAATATCATTTTTGACCATCTAAACTGCAGGAATATTTAGTGAAAGTAGGGTAATCAGATATGCAGTGACATATAGTAGTGATTTTATTTGAGAAAGGAATTGCGTGAATATCCAGCTGAGATTAATTTCTATCTGTGTTGTGTGCATATGAGAAGTTTTTAGTTAAATAATTATTGCAACTTTAGTGAACATGTGCATATCTGTCATGATAGCTCATTTTATGAAATTAAAAAAGATAAATACCATTCACTGTAATAGTAACAATAGTATAGTAGGCTTTCTTGAGGGTACTTTTATTTGTACAATGTAATATTTTACTTATTTCAAGGCTGAAGCTCAGGAACTAATTGCCACATAAGGAACTACTGGTTGTAGTAGTCTGCAAGAGGAAGAAAATTATGCTTCTTGAATCAGGTCCAAAAATGAATAACAGTTCCTCTATTCATTTTGATGGATCAGCATTACAGTGCAGATTTTAATTTGACATCTAGTTTGATTCAGCAAGTGTTTTTATGAAGGGGAATCTAAACTGGAATTGTGACTTGGTTTGCTGTTTTAAAGAAGTAAAGGCTTGCTCTCAAGGCTCACATTTTTACCGGTTCTCCTGTCTTGTTTCATTCCAATCTGTTATGCAGATTAACTAGCATTTAAATTGCTCAGTACCAGGATCTCTTTGCTGAAAGATATGTAAAGCTACATATTTTACCAGTCAGATAATAGAATACTGCAGGTGCTATAGAGTAATACTGATCCATACCAATTTTAAAGCTTTATTTATTTATTTATTCATTTATTTTAGCACTTCCATTTACTGAATGTGTGTGGTCAATTACATGTTGTTGTGACTGCAGTGTAATAATAATTGTGTGCTGGATGGGTCTGAACGATCTAGATCTTAACTGGGATCCCAGTCCAAATATATGGAGGGTTTTGTAATACTTTAAATCTTTTAGGAAGTAAAAATGCTAAACTAATGTAGTACCGTAGTAGAAAGAGATGATACAATTCATGATGGACAAAGTTTTTAAATGAATCAATGTTGTTTGAAATCATTTTTCTAAATACCTAGATATGTGAACTATTAGGAATCTTCTTCATCATTTTTCAAAACCTTTGAAATAAATCACAAATACCTTGGCCATATCTTGGTACTATCACTATTTTTAAGAAGAATTCTCTTCTGAAACAGTTAACATGAATATTCCACACTTCTTGTACTCCAGCATACTCCTTACAGCTTTTTGACATGTCGAGAATCCTGCTTAGTTGCTAGTGTGCTAGCGCACAAAAGACTTTTTTTTCCATGACCTCTAGTTCTCTAATCAGTCAGTGCAGCTTCTGTAAAGACACGCTCTGTTCCTTTGGATACAGTGGACCAATTTGCAAGGGAATAGGACATACATAAAGGGATGAAATATTTTTTATATTATATTCTTCAGAAATAGTATCATATGTTTACTTATTGAAGAAAATTTAAAAGTGAGAAAAAAATGAAGTACGAATTTATAATTAATTATGCTGATACAGCTTGACAGCTTCATCTTCTCAGTTAACATAGCTTTTCACAGAATCTCAGAATCAGAGAATAGTTGGAGCTGGAGAGGATCTTTGGAGATTATCTCCTCCAATCCCTATGCTAAAGCAGGGTCATGTAGAACAGATTGCCTAGGACTGTGTCCAGTCAGGTTTTGAATATCTCCAAAAAAGGAGATTCAACAACCTCTCCAGGCAACCTCTTTCACTGTTCAAGCATCCTCATGGTAACAAAGTATTTTCTTATGTCCAAGTGAATTTTCCTATATTTGCCTCTGTATTTCCTCTCATCCTGTCACTGGGCATTACTGAGAAAAGTCTGCTTTGTTTTCTTTACCATCAGATATTTATAAACATCTATAAGATCCCCCTAAGTCTTCTCTTCTCCAGGCTGAACAGTCCCAGCTCCCTCAGTTTTTCCTCATATGAGAGATGCTCCAGTCCCTTAATCAACTCTGTGACCTTTTGTTGGACTCCAGTCCAAACAGTTCAAAGTCCATGTCTTTTTTGTACTTAGGAGCCCAGAACCAGACACAGTGGTCCAGAGGTGGCCTCACTAGTGCTGAGAGAGGAAAACTTCCCATTTAGAGGGAATTTTCTCCCTACTAACTTTAGATAAAAGTTGTCTTATTCTGCTGGGCTAGCTGTTGCATACTCTGTTTTTCTTCCACTGCCCCAGAAGAGAGGAACAACACAGAGAAAAAGTTATGACTGGTTTTATATTCCTTAAGTTTCTCTCATATGAGATTAGAAAGGGTTCCTTCCTGTTTCCTTTGACTGGCTTCTGGGGAACCCCTTCATATTGTGCAGAACGACCTTTCTACTTTCTCTTTTCATGAGCATATATAATGCATATATCACACGCTTAGTCCTTTTCTGTTTTCAGATTGTTTTCCTTTGTCATTTTAAAAATCAAAACCCTATATATTCTTGTTGTTAGGATCATTGCTATTCTTTTCCTATGAGTCTTATATAAATAGAAGCCAGATATCACAGATTTTGAAGCCAAGAATGTAATGCTTAACTTGAATAACACCCTCACAATCTTTTCCTAGTCAGTTGTAAATTTTATGGAGGATCCACCTGTGAAATACATTACACTGGAAATGTATTGAATTGAAAGTATTTGAATAATGTGTAATTGATAATCATCCTATCATGCCTGACATGCAATTTCATCAGGAATATGAATAGAATTTTAGTGTATAAATGAATTGAGATTCTAAAAGACCAATGGAGTTAATATAAATAAAAGCTATAATAGTGTCAGTTGCTATTATCATAAATAAGCTACGGCTAAACAAATGCTAAAAAAATGCACTCATTTGCTTAATGTTAGATTTAATTTAACTAGTCCTCTCCACTAAGCAGTTACGTGGAGGTATTCAAACCTTTATTTTCTTTGGTTATCACTGTCTTACAAAAATAACTATAATTTTTAATTTACCTGAATTTCTTAAATAGAAACATTCCCATTATTCTCCAATTTCCATTTCAATTTCCAGTTTCCATTAAAATGAAGGAAAAAATTAAATGCTTTGCTTATGAATAAAATGTTCATACGCCTTCATCCAAATAGGAGCAATTTTAACAGCTTTTGTTGCGTATTGCTTCCGGAGGCAGACCAGAACAGATATCCAGTATATAAGGGCCATAAACTCTTTCTCTATTATTCAAGTTTTAGGCTGGCATCTATTACTCTACTTATAATAAGATCTCTTTTCTTCTTCTGTAACTTCTGTAGCTCCAGTGCAGGTCTAACAAAAGTGTTTTTGTCAAAAAGTCAGGTCAAAAGGGTGTTAGGATAACACCTTCACAAACTGCAGTTGTGTTTTCTCCTGGAGTAGCTTTGGCCCCTGATCTTACAAGACGGTAAGAACTTTCTTTAAATTGACTGATTACAGGTTGATACCCTCTCAGTGGAGAGTTAAGCACCTAGGGGGCTATGTAGAGAGATCATACTGACAGCTGATTGGTTAACTTGCATTTTAAATAAGGGAGCTATGCAGTCTTTCAGGATAGAACCTAGAGCCAACACACTAATATGGAGCTGGCATTTATCTTCTTTCCTGTCCTCTAGGAAAGAGGATTTCTCTTTCCCATAATTCAAATGTGTGTTGAATATTAATAGTACCATTAAGCCTATATACGTCATGTGAGCTGAATCACTTCTATCAAGCTTGTAGACCTCTGAGTAATAAATACATTGTTGTAATACAAAACCTAACACTTTTAAAATGGATAAAATACTTTACTTTACCAGAGACAAAGATTACTGATCAACTCAGAATGAGCATCACATATTATAAAACTGATCAAAGAAACAGCAGCAAGTATAATAACCACTCTTTAAAAGATTGAACTCTTTCGTGCAAAGATATTTTAATTAGAAAGTTCCTGGTTTTGCTTTGTAAAATATCACTGCATAATTTGGAAATTTATATAATAAATCAGGAGTGTGATTAGGAAGCAAAACAGTGTGAAAATTCATAAAAATAACTTCAAAGAAAATAATTAGTTTTTAGATTTTATCAAAGAAAATATGAAGGAAGGAAGTCAGAAGTTAGTGAATATGTAATACGACTCACTATGCAGAGCAGAAGGGAAAAACAGAAACCTAGAGTGGAATGCATCTCATCTAACTTCGGACATTTATGTTGTAGTATCTGCTTCCGGGTTAGCCATTTAGCCTCCTTTTTAGCCGACGTTTCCAAGTATTTCCAGAATGCCATTAATCTCAACCTAAGAGACATGTTTAATAGGTCAAAAGAACTGTATCTTATAAGTGCGTGTTTGTTTCCCTTAACTATAAAATAGAGTTTACACTAGTTAGTTGTAGATGCCTACATTACAGATGTCTCAAATTAGATGCAATGCATCTTGGCCTTTGCTTTTAAAAAAACCTACCCAATTTAAGACCTTGGCTTTCATTTTCAAATTACTTACTTGGGCTGAGATCATCCAGCACTCAACAATGAGGACTTTGGTTAATTGCTGTGATCTTCCAGCATAATACAGCTTTCTCTCTCAAAGGGTAAGCTTGTCTGTAGAGAGATAGATAGAGCTTTCTTTTCTTTTTCTTTAGCATAAGTATATTTGAACAGGTATGAAAAACTGACAAAATGAAACAATACACTCTGCACATAATTCTCTGCTTGGGGATAAAGAAAGAGAATGTACCATACCTGACAGCTCCTAGACATGCTGGAAAATACTCAGTCTGAAGTGAACACTGTGATGCAGACACCACGTTGGTTAAACAGTCTGGTACTCAGTAGTGACCCTGAATTAGACATGTAGGGCCTACTGTGAGCTCCAGTGCTTATTTATGCAATGAGGACAAAGGAAGATCGTTAACAAGAGATACTAAAAATCCCCTTCCCTAAAAAAACAAAATAAGACTTTGTCTTACTCTGATATCTGTTGCCTTTGATTATACGTAGACTACGTGAGGATTTATTTTCAAGGAACTATACTTATAAAAGGTACGTATTATCTCTGACAGTGTATATTAAACATATGGTAATATCGTGTTCATTTAACTCCACAGTGAAATCATTGGAGATGACTAGATATCTCTAAAAAGTTCTGTTAGAGCTTACTCAAGTAAGACAACCATCTTTATTCACTGCATAAAAAAGCAATTGCAAATGCTTATCATCTGTGTTGGCATGAGTGTGGACCTAGTCTACTCAGGTCAGGCTTTCATCTCTCTTGGCTGATTGAGTAGGGAACAAAAATTAAGTGGCAAGTATCTGTAAAACTGAGATCAGCTTTGCATAGCGATATTCTGAAGTCTGGTACTACATAGAGCAAGTTGGTTCTCATGAAGGTGATGGCAGAAGTATGTTATATCCTTGCAGTTAGAAATTAATTTGGGTTTCTATGTACAGGGGTAGAATTCAATTGCACAAAAAATGGCCCACTATGCCATTTAAGAAGCCTAGGATAATTCAAAGCTGCAGGAGGAGATGCCCTGCTGCAGTTCTAACTGCAGCTGTGGCCTGGAAAGTTAGCCTGGTTCATCTAAAGTGGTGCTATACATCTTTAGTTGGGCGGTTCCGTCCTCCCTATGAGGAGCTGCACTAAGATAAGGTGAGCTTATATCCTTTCCTAGAGGGTATTCTTGTCTGGTATTGGATCCTGCCTGAGTTCTGTGATTCTGCTGTCCAGCCACAGGCATCTAGTGCCATTTGAGAAGATCATGGCTCTCCAAGATATCTATATGGAACTAGCAGATATGATAAAGTACTTGTGAGAGACCCATAACCAATTGGAGTGGCACCTGGAGGCCAGGCAGGATGCCTGAGGAAATCTCAAGTGGAATAAGCCACTATATGAAAACAACTGAGTTAAGCCTGAGATCTCTACTATGAAACTAATCTTCAGTATTTCTAACAGCTTTTATTTTCTAGTAATGTATTCAATGTTACTAAAATAACTGAAAAAATTGTGAAGCAATCACGTATTGCACCAATGGAACACATAAGTACAAGCAAAAATTAATGCAGACAATAATGGAAAGCTCAGCTGCACTGGGAGAAGGAGAAAGATTGCGGCAGATGGTTCTCCCTTCAGAGCACTTTTGTGAATGAGTCTCACATAGACCCATAAAGGAGCACATATACCTGACCATATGTGCCTGACATTGACACATCTTCTTAGACCAAAGACAAATATGGCTAAATCCTGCTTCCACTGAAGACATTTAGGATTTTGCTATTGACTTCAACAGGACCAGGCATCAGCCCAGAGAAATTAAAATATTGATATATATTTTCCTTTCCTCTCATACACTTATGTACAGATGGTACTTCAGCATTCTGAGGTCAAAATCCGTGGTTTCTATAAAGCAATGCTTTTTAAGATTTTCAGTTGTGTCATTGAAATGAACTGAATTAATAACAAACCAAAACATGCCTCAAGAAACAAATAGTTTTTTTTAATGTGTTGCTCTACTATATCTCTCTTTAGCGTCTGTCAAGAAAATCCTCAAGAGATGAACAATTCTGAATGTTAAATAGGTGACAAATATTAAAAGTGTCACTATACTGATCTTCTGCACTACTGCTTCTGTCTTTGATTTCTGCATGACTGTGAGTGCATTCCTGTATCTGAATGGGCCCACATGATTTAAAAAGCAGGAAAACGATGTTCCTACTAGCTTGAATACAGTGCCTATCTTTCATCTGGTGCATGACTCATATGGTATCATGTTTCAAGACCTCGTACATCTTTTGCAACGTACAAGATCATTAATATTGTTTTTTGGCTATGATTTTATTTTGACCTGTTTCAAGGGCGGAGACCTTAACTCATGATTTCCCCAAAGATTTTATGTTCTTAATTTGGCATAACCTGATGCAAGGTCAAGGCTGAGAAATAATGAAGGGACAGAATGGAGAATTTGGGACCACACAATTTTTGATAATGAAAGATGTATCATGAATATTTTGTATATCATAGATATGTAAATAAATTTTCCCATCACCTTTTGACTCTAGCTTTACATTCATTTAATGGCTATGCGACTGATGTCTAGACTGAGGATTGATGAGCAGGACAGGCTAAGAAATACAAGTCACTTGTTATCAGAGGTAACCCTTGAAGTGGCTGAACATTAAAAGCTTGAGATGGCCAGGTGGAGGAAGAAGGGGATGCATGTTTGCATATGCACTGAGCACGGTTTGCAAGAGAGTTACAGAAGTGAGAGTGAGGAAGAGGAGACTGACTGGGCTCATTTCAGTTGCCTACAGAGTCCACTGCTATTTGGGACTGTAGAGGCCAGGAGCCTGGCTGCCAGCAGCTGCTGCAGAAGGACATGGGTCTCCTATATGTCCTGTGTCACATCTGCCAGGCCCATGCGGATTTCCACATACCCTTGGGTGTCTCAAATGACAGCTGGCTACTGTGTCTAGACAATCAAGTTTTATTTACTTTGACAGAGAAAAAGACAGGGTGAGATTTTAAAAATACATGAAAATAGTTACATTCTATACATCTACATCTGTACTAGCTACCTTAAATTGTCTTTATAAATGACGGAGATAGCAAGTACTTCTAGATGTGAAGTAGCTTTGTACTAGAGCTCTGAAATATTTCTATGATTTCTCTCCATTGCTTATAAAGAGAGTGTAGGCTGAGAGGTAGATATCAACACTGATAAATTCAGGTAGGAGTCATATGAAACATCAGGCTCAGGATGGAGTATCAGGAATTGTGAAGTCTATAGGGCTATGAGGAAGGGACTGGCTTGCCGGTTTTGGTGGGTCTAAAAAGAGGCAATTGATAAGATCAAAAATCTTGATGGTAGAGTTGGAAAGGATAGATTTTAAGGTGGCAGCGAAGAAGAGAATTTTGATAGGAAACTGGAGGAAGATGTGTCAACCCCAGAGAATCAAGAACTTTTGCCATTCATAAAGAAAACTTTATTCTTGGAACTGAGGGCAGTGTTCTCATCTTTGCTGTGCCACTAACTTAGAGGTTGACAATACATCTATTTTAGGTATTGGTGTCTTAGTTTCCTCAGATAAGAGAAGAAAATGATAATATTTTGAAGAATTTTACAATATATTAATGCAAAATATTACAGAAAAGCTTCTAACTCTATAGACTGCTTTTCATAGAATATTTTTTAGTTAAATTCAGGAAGAGATCAGTCTCAATAGTACATTAAAATTCCAGAAAATAGCTATTTGAATTACTAAGAGGAGTTACAAATTAAAAAAAAAAAAAGTTTTAAAAACTGACTAAGCCTGTTTTAAAATGGTTTAAAATCCAGTTTGAGGAAATAATCACACTCACACAGCCTGCTGTTGTGGCTTTTTAATCCAGTAGGTGTAAAATTGAAATACTTACATTACTATGGGAGAACTATTTTAGGTAATTAGGGCAAAGCCTGTGTGAAATATGTTAGACATAAAACATCCAGGATAAAGAATTAAACCGTGATCAAAATAGGATGTTATAAACTTTGCAAAGCACAAGATGATTTTAAGTGCTGAACTACATTAGTTCTGAGCAGTTTTACATGATGATTTATATGATTTTCTCTAGCACCAGTACATCAGCATTTGTAGCTTCCAGTTTAACTTTTTTTCACTTCTCTGCTCCTTTTCTGTCACTGTAAACACCATCAGGAATAACTCTGTACACTAACTGGGAAAGGGATTTTACCTCTTGCTTTGCTCTTTAAATTCATCCAGAATCTAAACTTCACTGCAAGTTATTGATGAGATTTTGAGCTGATATCTTAATTGTAAATGTCACAGGAGTAGAATCTATGCTGAAGCAGTCTTTCCTTAACTTAGAGACAGGATTCAGCTCCCAAACTGTAGCTTGTAGATGTTGATTTAAGTAATAAAATTCAGTTGTCTTGATGCACTATTCCACATCTGATCTAGTTTATGTTACTATTACAGTCAATTAAGATATGGTAATAGCTAGTGAAAGGAGTTTAAAGAGCAGTTCAGTTCACAATAAAATGAACAATGCATTTTCATCTGAAATTTTCTAGACTCCCTGATTAAATATCATATAAACTTTGATGCCTGAACTTTGGTGCCTGTATTTAGCTATATGGGATCTTCCCCTGCAGGTCCTCAGAAGCACCTGCTTTATCCTTCTACGTAGAAAAGGATTAGGTATTTTCTCCAGGAGAAATGTATGTAAAATATATGTAAAAGATGCAGACCTAAATTAGGCAGATTTAGTTACACCTGGAGACTTGCTACTGCATCGCTGTGGGATAGCTGTCCACAATGAACTAATATAAAAACATATAGTGATAATACTAGATAAGAATAAAAAGTACTACTGTCATAGCAAAAACAGATACGTATATATTACAGGAAATTAATTTGTACAGATCTAAAGTGTGAATCTTTATGCAGTTAAGGCATTAGGAGAAGAAAACCTAATTTCCAAGAACAGAAAAGACTATGGAAGATTAGCCATGGTCTAGTATTACTGATTCATTGCTCCTGAGATCCTGGATTCCATTAAGATTGAAAGCAGCCAGCGCATTGTGAAAAGGAGAGCTGATACTCTTGGGTAACTCAAAAGGCGTAGTTGAAGAGGAAAAGAATACTGGTACTATCTGTAGCTTAATTAAGTTGCTGGATTGATTTTGAATTTTTTTGAGTAACACAGTGGCAAAGTGACCCCATCCTGATGAAGTATTATTAGAATATATCAAGAGAGCTCAGCAGTCAAAACGATATATGAGACAAAAGATGCAATTTAGGGACAACCAGAAAAGAAACAGATTTATAAGAGTTTAATGACAGTGTATAGGTCAGTAGACAGAGGACAATAGTTTCCTAGCACTGGGAAAGAATACAAAAGCTTGTCTGATACGGCTGAACCAGATTTTTCAGGCTCTGCTTTTAATATGAATTGTTCAGATGTTCAAGGATAGGTGTTTGTTCACATTTCTGAATGTATGATCTTCCTTACTGGGAAAATTTCCAAGTAACAGAAGTTTGAGTTAGCTCGTAACTCAGTAATAATATTGGATAGATATTCATCAATTCTCATGATATTATTTATATTTTGATGTCAAAGAATTTTTCATAACAGTGCTATTGGAGGAATTATTTTCTGCCAAGGCACAGTTTCAAACTCCTATTAGCAAAGGTATATCACATAATGCAAATTTTTGATTCTCATGTTTATTTTGTTTCTAATTTAAATACTTGTGACTATTTGAAATACTCAAACTTAGTCTTGTTCAGTTATACTTAATGGTGAGGATGCTTACTGACAGCACAGTGATGATGACATTCATAGACAGTTAATTTGTAGAACACTTTTACACACAATTAGAACACTTTGTAACCGATCAACAAAATTGTGTAATATATAAAACACTTCCAGCACTTATGTCATAAAAAACATATAGTTCAGTCCTTTTTATATAAACATTTTTTCATACATTTTTTTCTTTATAGCTTATCATAAATAGTAGTTCATTCCACGTACATTTCCATTGATTGTGTGTTCATTCCATGTACATTTCCATTGATTTCTCTGTGGACTCACAGAGAAAGTGAGATACTTCTGGCCATGAGCTAGAATGGCTATCAAACTTTTCGATAATCTATCTCTAGTTTATGGATTATTGGGTCTCTAGTTTAGTAACTATTGAGGCAGAGGAAAATCGGTTGGATCTAGTGACTGAATAGTGTAGAAAGGATTTTAAGAACACTGATAATTTCAGGAAGACATTCCATTGAGAGAAAGATAGAAAATTTAATACTGAAAACAGAAATATGTAATTGCAAAATGGACATTTACCCTATAGAAGTCACTGCCAAGTGGCTGTCTGATGAAGAACTCAAATTTCAGTCTTCCAGGTTATTTTTTCCTTTCAGTGCAATCTTGCACAGAATCTGTATGACTAATTTTATTTACTTTACATATGCTAATCGAGGTGGTCAGAGAGTGTGAAAACAATCCTTTCTTTCAGGAATGCAGGAAAGTTGCCTCTATCTCAAGTACCATTCTTCAAGCACTGTAAAGGTTCATTCTTCTGGAAAGGTTAAAACACAGCACAAGCTTCCCTTCTGTTTGTAATAATGTTAAAAAAAAAAAAAGTAATAGTAATCATATATGCAAATATAGACGCACACACAGAGTGTAACATCCCCTCAAATTGAAGAGTAGCTGACTGCATAGAAAATGAACTTTGTGTAATGAGGATAATTATATCACCGAGTCCAAGAGCTTGGCAAGATTCAGAAAGTAATTTGTCACTAATGAGAACATCCACAGGATTAAAAATAAAACCAAGTAATTTAGAAGGGATGTAAACTTGTATGCCGCAGGACTCTTTAAAGACACTTAAGAAGAAACATCCCTAGGAGCAAAGAGTTGAAGAATTCCCCACTTCATTTCTCATGCATTTGCATTAAGAAGTAATGGACATATTGGAGATGAAATACTCTACTACATAGGATGCTGAGTAAATGGAAACGAATATCTTCTGCTGTGTTAATCTGTTATACTCATGATTTTAGACTCAGATTCAGACCTATCTCAGTGTAAATCCTTGTGGAAGACTTACAGATCTACTAATGGTTCAAGGGTTCTGTATTCTCAAGTCTCAAATATAGCAAAAGATAAACAAAATATGAATGACATATTCTATGTAAGCACTTCCATTTGTTTGATATTGGAGGGCAGCAGCATCCTTTTTGAGAGATGTTACAGTGGCAATAATTAGAACAGAGTTGGAAGGGTAGTGTCATGTTAAGAACCGAGAAGACTCTTCCCGTAGGTTTAGTTTATGCAAGCAGAAATAGAGCATCATCTAGAAAAGTAAATAAAAGCAAAAACAAAAACACCCCTCCCCCCCAGATATAAACACCTAAAATATCTCTTTAATGACTCTTTCACAATTTAAACTGAGAACTGGAGTAGTAACTGAATATAACAAGAAGGTGACTTTTGGAGTTTGATGCTAATGCCTTATTGTCCTCTAGCATGAGCTATACACAGATTTTCCACATTTTTTCCTTTATAAGACCTGGGGGCCTGCGGGAGCTAACTATTCACACAGCAGTGACTGTTGACAAGGCATTGCATAGCACTAGTTTTTAAACACCTTTTTCAAACACTGTGAACAGAGACATCAGGACAAACTCATTCTTAATGCATAAATGAAAAAAGTAACAGTAGTGATTAAGCATTTCAAAGGTTGCTGGAGAAGGAAAAAAACCCAAACGTCTAAATTCTTCTGAAAAGACTGATATATGAAAGAATTAACAATTCTGGACGTTGTCTAAAGCAAAGAGCAGAGAGTAAAGGTAATGTTTTGGTAAAAGTAACAGAACTTGGGTTTTGAAATTTACAATAGGAACCTTTGGTTCAACTCACTTTTCTGCTCTGATAAGCAAAATTCTTTTAATACTTGGACTTACATTTATATAGCAAAAGGCACAAATCCCATTTTTTTCTGCTGGCTTAATGTTTGCTTTTTATCAGGAAAACAAGGTTCTGAACAGAGTGTATGAAAGGAGAGACCTGGATATATAATAGCTTCACGTGTTGGAAATTGGTGTATAGGACCTTCCAGCTTTCTGACATGTGATTCAGAAAGTTGCTACAGAGTGCAAGTCTTTGTCAAAGGATAGCTATTTCCTTCCTTTATGCGAAATGAAGTGGTGGCACTGTTTCGATGATGCTTCTTTATAGATGTTCATATCACAAAGAACTCATACACTTGAGTTTGTCAGTCTTCTTAGACAGGGCAAGGATTCAGTAAGCATGGTTCTCTCTTCTGTAAGTGTTCCCTTTAGGCAGTGATAAGACATTGTCAATGTGGAAATTGCAGTGGTCTTGGTACTGTTTTGTGGTTAGGATGTACTGGAGATATTTATTTAAAATATCACATTTATAATTTAAAAAGAAATTCTTATTTGTTAAATTAAAGTTATGACAGCTTAAATGAAACGCTTTAATGGTGTACTAATGTTGATGTGTCAAAAATTCATAAACTACTACATTGTGTGTCTTAACTTCCGTTAAAGTTAACAATCGTAACTCTGCCCCCATGGTAAAATTGTTAAAATGTCTTCAATTTTATGTCATTCTTATTAGTCATTCAATTAATTTTGAAGAAGCACATAGACGAGAACTGCATAATCTGGTAATAGAGGATGCATAGCTTTCTAACAAGCTGCACTATGTAATATTGTAAACTCATGTTACTTAATAACAGAGTGAACCTGTTAAATAAGCGATGTTTACATAGTATTAAAGAAATATTATTATTAAAAAAGCATTAAGGAAATTGGCCAGAAACTCCATTTGTCTACAATTTCCAGAAGACCCAAAATCTTGGAGGTCAAATGGAGAAGCTAAAACATTCTTTCTTTCTTCCTCTCATTTTGTCATCTGGTGACTTGTTTCCTCCTTTCCGACTTTGAATTTTTTGGTGACTTGCTTTTCGGCTTTAGCGTATGCCCAGGATTGCCATGTGGATAGCCAAGGCTCTATCTCCTAGCATGAGCTTCGTTCTCCTATACAAACTAGGCAAAGTAAACCACAGTAGGAGGTCCTGAATGTAAATATAACCTGGCAGCATGCCTAATACATGTTAATAGGATTGACCATTTCACGATAGGCAATTGTACCTGCCAATAGAGAATATGGCAATATCTTCTCTAGGAATTCTAAGGAATGTATAGTAAACTCTCACTGGAAGACCTTTACAGTTTCACAGCACTGTACTATTAGCTGACCTGAAGGCTAAACTGGGATAAGATCCTCTCTGACCCCAGATTTTCCAGTTATGCGGCTACAGATTCAATAGGATCGTAATGGGAATACACAAGCCATAACCTGGTTCCTCAATGTATTTACTCTATTCTGCTTGGACAGGGCAACAGTGTATTGCAGGCCTTATATGCATTTTAGATTATACATTCACCAGATAAAAAGCAGAACTAAGCCTGATTCCCAGGTCTACGGTCTAGCTGTTAGATAGCAGAGCATTTCTCAAGTGAAAGATGATAAAATCATTACAATTTTTTGTGAAAGTTGAATAACTTATTTCCATAATACATTATTTTGTACTATTGAAAAAATATTCCAACATTATTATATATTTCAGAAAGAGGTGGTTAATAAGTTCTATTCTGTATAATCGTTTTCATTTGTTCTTTCATAATTCTTCTGAAAGATGGGCCAAGAACCCTTTTTTGTACCCCATCATTCTATTCTGCACAGAGATATGTGCAAAATTGAAAGGGGGAAAAAAGGACTTTTCTTACGCCACAAAATTGCTGTGAGGACTTAAAATGTGCTTTAAAAATGTCATTTTCAGAACATGACTGGAAGTGAGATTACAGTGCCAGATATCACTAAGCATAAAAGCATATTATGTAACATTTATAGCTCTCTTTTGTGCGATGGCATTCTATGCTGATTAACTGAAAAATTCTATCATTGTCGTTTTGTGGCCCAGAGTGCAATGTGATGTTATTTAATAAGATGTATAACCTTCCTGCCTGCCTATTCTTGTCCGCCCCGTTAAATGGAATATGCATACATTGTCATGACTGCGGCAATGGTTCTTGTTGGTCTAGTTATGGTTTCCAAAATACTTAATTGCAATATATGTTGACATTATTTAAAAAAAATCAAAATAGAGATAAAATAAATGTATTTAACATTAGTTTCACAGCCTCTCTTCCCACAACTTTACAATACATTTACTGAGTCAGGAGACAGAAGGATAGCTTTCAAAACTTCCTTGGAATTAAAATAAGAGAAGCCAGTCACCAGATACAGGATTCTCCAATTAAATTTGAGGGAAAAAGTCCTTGTATTATGTCTTCTACTCACTGCTCTATTGCTCATTTGTAAAAACAAACATTTGCCATGAAGACATAACTGCCAATTTAGACTAACTAAGACAAATGGGATAATGAGGCCAGTGGCAGCTCTGAGTTGACAAATCCAGCAAAATGCCCAGCTCCAAGTAGAAAGCTTTTCTTTCCTGCCAGAAGGTCTATATGCTAATACTAACTAATTTGCCAACATTGGCCCTACACTGTTTGACAATAAGAGAGCATCCCAATTTGTCACAGATGTGACATTAATGTGGATGTAAACTATAGCTGGATCTGGTTATCTATGCAATCATCTAACCTAGGAGGCAGTCACCAAAAAATGTAAAACATTGCCTTGTAAAAATAAATATAAAAAAAAAATAAGGATGAAGAATAGGTTATTTAAATGAAAATAATGAAAATAAAATGACAACAGCTATAATAAATAACCAAAGAAATAAAGCCACTACAGTCCTCAGCAGCTCAAAACCCCTTCACTTTAATGTCCTTACCTTAGCATTAAAAGATAAAACAAAATATTTTCTCAAATTTCACATCCAAAACAAAAGAAGCTAATTTAGACCTGATACTTATTTGAAGAGCTGTACATTGAGAAAGGCTTGCAGTGTATTTTGAAACAACTTGTTTAAATCATTTTTGCCACAACTATTTTTGATTTTTTTCTAAAGAAAAATGTATTTCTAATGCTATTTTCCCGCTTTTCAAATCTTCCTAAAGAAAATAAGTGAGGATGAGGGAGTTCCCAGTTAGAAACACTGTTTTGTTTTTATAAATGTTTTAGTGGGAAAAGTAGCATTTATATAGTTTATTCCAGTTATAACCTTTCAATATAGATAGGAAACACATTTCTTATATATCTGATACATTACATAACAAAAAAATTATTAATTTATACCTTAGGAGCATGACGTGTCTGTGGGAAGAATCTATGATTTTAGAGGAATAGTATTAACAATTCTTGTAGGTAGCGCAACATGGCTGAAGTGTTAAGTAATACTGCAAATAAAATAGGTAAACTAAATAATGATTAGACTATCGATGCAGATCCCAATGGGAAAAAAGAAGAATGTATCCTAAACTTAAAACAGCAGCATTCATTAATGTATTCAGGATTCCAAAGCATTTGCTATAGCATCTTAACTTGTTTCTATTTTAAAATTATTATTATTTAATATTATATAGTGGGAATCAGTATTCCTTCAGCAGGTATCTAACTCAGATGGACACAATATACTTCTCTAATACTCTTGCCTCTCTTCCTTGACCAATAGAGGGAACTCAGGCATTCACTGCAGGAGAAATGGTTTACTAAATGCCCAAAATTTGAGTGCAGGTTTGACTCCAGCACTAGCCAATGCTGGAATCATTGTGCGCTCTCTCAAATTCTGTTGGTTTTGTATGCAAGTTTCTACATCTTTATAGGTTTAAATAATTATAATTGTAGCTTATAATAAGTAAGTATAAGCTGTCATCATTATTACCGTTCTTATCAATATTACTGTCAAATGCTGAGTAACAAATATTGGGACAAACATAGTAAAGTCAACTGGAAGGTTTCCAATTGCCTTTTTAAGACAAAGAAGGTTCTCAGCAGGGAGTGAAGGGCTGAAATTTTACACTAAAGACAAGAAACTGGTAGTTTTGCTGAGGAAAGAAGCAGTCTTGTTGTTGTTATTGATAGTACATCAAATGATTGATTCAAGACAATAATTGGTAGAGCAGGAGAATTTCTTTGTCTGTCTTGAAAGAGAATGGTAGAATCATAGTGACCCATGTGCAAGGGCAAAGAGACAAGCAACATAAAATCTGTTTCAGAGAAGATAAATGCCTGCAGAACCGTATTAATATTTTCCATTGGATCTGTGAATGATTCAGGCTCCCTATGGACAAGACAAAGGCAGAAGCTTTCTGCAAGAGGAAGGAAGTCATTAAAGCAGATGCTAGCAAACAGGGTAACGTGAATAGCTTTTGAATGGAAAAGACTTGCCAAGTTGCGTATCACATTGTACAGTGATTTATCTCAGAAGCTCATAAGAGATTCGTCTGGCATAGCCATTACTTAGTAACTTACTGAGAAGATATACATAAATATAAAGAAAAAGTCTACTAAACCCAGCAGTCAGACCACTCAAGATGTGTATGCAATGAGTCTTTCTCTATGCAATGGATGACATAAAAATCTTTAAGAAAACAATCACCCAAACATTTCTGGCTTTTGAAATGAAATGCTACAGAATATTCTTGCAGTGTCAGGAAAGAACACATCAGAAATGAAATAATACTACTAGTTCGAAAGAGATGACCATTAATGCTACACTGTATTCTTTGGCCTGGTAGAGCATAGCAGACAAAGCAAAAGTGATTAGACAACATAATCCAATGACATCGACTGTCTAATGAGTTGCAATTCAGTATGACGATCTGGAAGACACTGCACAGCAGCTCTGAAAAGTTAGGCAGGATCGAAACAGTCTGACTATAAGTTAAATATTTCCCGGTTTTCCAATTGTATGAATTTTTGTGCCAATATGTCTCTTGCAATATGTTGCTTTCAATAATTTTGTTTATTCATTTTCTTAATACAGTTGATAAAAATAGTGGCTAGCACTGGGAAAAGTACAGATTACTGCAGGATTCCAGTAGAAATGGCTGCTCTGTTGATGATTTTTACGTTTTAAGGTCTTTCAGTCAGGAAATCTTAACCCATTTGAAGTACACTACATAAACCATGTGTATGTTTTTAATCATAATAGCATGATCACTAGGTCAAGCATCATGAAAGTTCAAGTATATTATATCAACATATTTCATCTCAATTTACTCATAATCACATCAAAAAGAAATCAGGCTTATCTGGGGCCTCCCAGATCACTCTAATACTTTGTTGACCACCATTAATTATAGTAATCTCAGTTAAGTCCTTAATGAAGAACTAGTCTGCGCTTTTGTAGTATGCTCTACCTTTGTAATATTACATTGCTTCTGGACAATGCAGCATTATTTTGCATCGCTTTGATTATTTTTGAAATGGTATTTCCTTACAGGAAAAATAAAACCAGAATAAAAAGTCTCAAACTGCTAACACTTTTCTAAGTTAATATACTTTTAAAGTAACTAAAAGTTTGGATTCCCCTGAATGAAATCGATAAGAGTCCTTCATATTTTTAAGCAGCCAAATAATGCTTTGTGACAGATATCTTTTTTCCCTCTGCTCTTCAGAGAAGTACAGTGAGAGAAGACAGAAAGCATCTTTTACCTTCTCTGTAGTGGTGCTATTTCATACAGGCAAAGAATGGAGAAGATAATAGTCACCAAATCGTAAGACAGTTCTTTCACCATAAAACAGAGATGAGCTTTCAGATCAATCTGATCTGCTTTTTGTGGCAAAGATTAGTAGGTGTATATGAGGTTTAGAAGCCATCTAACTAAACTAAGTTTAACTGAGCTGGGAAATTAACTGGAAAACAGCCAGCTGTGTTACGTATCTATAGCTGGGTGAATGAATGCTCACTTGACTACAAATCCATCTTCACTCCAAAATGAACTTGAAATAGCCAAATAGGCTCCAGGTGGAAATAATACACCAAAGGAGCAGAATAGATCCCTTAAGAGAGAAGAGAAAAGTGGTAGAGATCTATGATCTGGACAACAAAAGTGAGAAAGAAGCTTAAGAAGAAGTGGCATCTTTGGAATAGCTAGCATTTTATTAAGAAGGAAAAATGAAAGGCATATTTGGAGAGAGTGAACAGTTGGAGCAGTGGCTCCAACTGTTGGGGAGCAGTGGCTATTGATACAGTGGAGGAATGTTTGTTATTTTATTAATGGGAAAGTAAAACAGCCTTACAATACAAAATGTGAATTATCAGAAATTATTTTAGACATCTACTATGTAGATAATGACATTAATGTTAATCAAGCTTTCTTCATTATTAGTGAAGAGAAATAGACTTACCTAGGGGTCAGTTCATAGAAGTAACTTTAGATGCCTATTTTAAAATAAAATGTGTTACAGCCTCTAACAGTATTTTTCCCTTCATTGACCATAAATGAAATCTAGGCAATGAGCTCAGATGTAGGCATCAAATGCAGAAAGCTCCTTAAGGCTAGCTGTCTGAAGGCCCCACCTCTGCTTCATATTTCTCACTTGGAATATCAAAAATGATTGTACGACTCTTAGTATCAGTAACAATTTTGGAAGGAAGGAGCTAATTCTAATTACAGGCCTTATTTAACAATTTACTTTGGGCAACATGCTTCACTGATTCCACTGTAAATGCATATGTCCATGAACAGCATCTTCAACAACTGTACAAAGATGGCCGAGTCAAAACTAAATTAAATCTTGGCTACCCGTATATATATTTTTTAACTTAGACAAACATAGTGTGAAATTCTCTTGAAACAGAGGGTGTGGATTTATACCTACCTGTGAACCTTTGGATGATAAGCAAGGCTCGTAGCACTGTCAGTTTTTAAGGCTGCCTGATTCCTTTTGCAAGTCACTCTTCTCAACTGCTTATAGCTCTGTCAAATTTTAGCTGTTAAGTTGGAATTCTACAAGCTGAGTGAAGCAAGTGACTAGATGATGTCAGTGGCCTCAGAAGAAGGGCACCTCCAATGATTTGTCAGGAAACATCTGAGGAAGAATCCACAGGGATGATCACCATCTACACTTTACTGTTAGGGTTTGATTTAACCTCCTGCTGCTCTCATGATTGCAACTGTTATTGGTTGATGGCTTCTGACCAGGGGATGCAACCATGCCAGACAGAGTCCTTTGTTCGCCCTGCCTTACTGGCTGACCACGTCTACAAGAACTCGGTCTCCAGGCATTCAGCCATTAACCAGCTCACCGGAGAAAACGGTGGCCTTTTTCTTCCATTTGCATCATACACTTATCTTTGTAGCAAAAATCATGTTGAGTGATGTAGAAGTGACAGCCTTTTGCGTATTTGCTTTCCTTTTTTTTAATTTCCATGAACAGAAGGGTGCCTTTATTCAGAATGCTACTTCCTGAACTTTTAACTCTAGCCATTGACAGACAGTCAACTTGAATAAAGGTGTGCAGAAGTGGGTAAAAAAAAATTATTTGAGAATGATGCCTACAGAGTAGTTTCTTCAACATCTAATACAGACTTACATTAAAAAATCCTGTTGTTCTGAAGTTGTTTTTATCAGGAGTTATAAATTTAATCTTGTGAAATCATTTTTCATCAAATTTCTCTTTGCATTTCAAAGTGAAATAAGGTATGCCATTTCACACAGCTCTCTAAGGTTTCATGCTGGAGTGCAGATATAGACAGGCTATTACTGTACCATTCATAATTTGACCAAGCCACCTTTAATAGGATCATAACTGCAAATTTATATTAGCTTCAGCTGAGAGTTGATGTGGCCTAGGATATAAATATACACTTTGTACCTGACATCGATTATGGCCTCTTCCTTTTCAATTGATAACTACAATTCTGACTTTCTCAACTGGTTAGCTAAAAGATAAAAGGAATTGTTGGTTTGCTTGACAAGATTTAAGCAATCTGATTACCAGATTATGATTTTAGCATGCCAATTTCTTTGGCTAATAAGCTATATTTGAAATCTCATTTGTTGTGAGGTATGTTTTTTCTACATGAAACATTGAGAACTAAAAGTGAAAAAAAGTGTATGACACATATACTTTTAGTAGTGTGCAGTGATGCAGCAGTGTCCCACTGATGAGGGTTGATTTTGTTTTATTCATGCCCATGCATTTTCTTCTACTTGAACCAGTTCATGGGGATATAAAAAAAAATCATTTTAACAATCACAATATTTTACAAACAGAAAATTAAAATAGAGAGTAAAGAAGGCCTCAATGTTTAAAGCCCATGACTCAGGAGATTTGAGTTTGCATCTATTTTTCCTTAGAACTTAGAAAAAATGGTTTGATTGGTAGTTATGAAACAGATAGTACTCTGCTATGAATAGGAATACTTATTTTGCTTTGACCAGTCCCTAGTAAAATGAGGATAATAGCATTTCCTTTGTATATTTTCTTTATTTAGACAATAATATATTCAGTGCAAAGTCTTTCTGAAGTGTTCAGTATAATCTTGCCTCAATCAAATTATGTCTTGTCGTTACTGCAGAAGTGTAATGAATATAACAGTTATACCAAACAGCCCGTGCACTTTCCACAGTGCATCACTGCTGCAGAGTCACAATACTGAGCAAATACATCAGGCAGCTCTCCTTAACTTGTCTCTTGGAATTGGCATCAAGCACAAAAAGGGATTCTTTTTTACCATTGTGCATAGTTGCAGAGTCTTTATTTTTAACATATGAGCAAACAATTCAAAGAAGTTCTATGGGTTAGTGATTACTTTGTCTCCGTTAAAAATCTGCGGTTGTAATTCTTTATTATTAAGTGAAGCCTCTCTGTAAAAAATGCCAATTTAATATAACAAAATATCAGTACAAATGCCTGTAGAGTACTCTGCACCCCTCTTTTCAAACTTCTTTTCAAGTGTATTACATAATTACTCAGCATTCTGAGCATTCTCAGCATTCACCCATCCAGATTTCTTCAAATGAGATTATAACTGGATGAAAGTAATGAGAATTGAAAGTGGAAAAAATAACATATTTTCAGTGGTATTTAACAATAACAACAAAAAAACTTGGTTCTCTTTTGACCTCTATAAATGATACTTCATCGCGATGATAGTACAGCCCTGGCTACTATACAATGTATAGTGCTTGTCTCTCTATCTGTATATTAATCTGCTATTATACCAATGCATAGTGACACTAGGCAACTACTCCAACGGATTCATTGTTGTAAGCTATTAGAGCATAGATCAGGACAGACATATGAATTTCAGACTTTGCTTCGTTAAAAACTAGTTTTTACATGAATTCATGTAACTGCATGTGGGATAGAATTCATATAATGTGATATAAGCATAACAGTAATAGTTGAGCCTGCAATCTTAAGATAGTTTAAGCATATACATTCTCCATATTCTTTAAAGAGAGATAGACATCTCTAAAAAGGAACTTTCATGAAAAATCATTAAAAAGCTGTCAGTCTTTCTCCATTGACCCTATAGGAAACAATAGGTCCAGTTTAGATTAGTTGAATGTACTGTTTGCGACAAGTAGTCTGCCAGGAGAAGAAAATGGCGCTATAGTTGTATATTTTGAATTCTTCAAACATATGGGAAATATGCACATGGAAATCAAAACACAATCTCAGAACTATGATAGGGAAAGGAGAGAAAGGGCCAAAATCTGTAGGTATTCATCTGGCTCCTAGAGTGAAATTTATTACTTCTTATTAGCTGCCAAACTTCCATCTACAGTCCAGGGAATGAATTCAACACTAGGAAACAAGATTATCAGTAGCCAGCACAATAAGCAGTGGAACACAGAAATCACCCACTAGAAAATCAGAGAACTCTGGCATCTCCTTCACTGGCCTAAATTCAGCAGTTATCTAAGATGGGGATTCACAGGGCGAAACTTTCTCCTTTTAGCCTGACAGCCTTTCTCTATGTGGAGACCTGGATCTTTTCCCCTATCCCTGCTTTGAAACATGTCAGGAAGTGTCAGTGTTGCCCATCTTTCATATAATAGCCTAAAGCACACGTTCAAGATGTAACAGATCTCATTTCTGTGGCTTCCTCAGCCTGAGGCAGTTCAAACCTCCATTTCCCAGGAGAGTGACTTAACCAATGGAAAAGGAGGGAACTTCCTCTCCAGCTCTTTTGACAGAGCTTTGAGACTGCAGCTAAGAATTTAAGATTTATAGGATGAGAAAGAGTAAGCACAAGAGGTCGCCTGATTCTTAACCCACTGATGGGACCATTCATCTGAGAAAGTGTTTCTACATTTTATTCATATATCATGAAATGTGGAACATGTAGTCAGTTGGGGGAGCAGAAATCAGAGTTAGAGACTTTCTTGCTCCCAAGTTAATATTCCAATTATCAGGCTATGAAGTCTGCTGTCCGTATGGCCCTAAGAGTCCTTCATATCTTTCTGCACTATGTTGCAGATTTAGCAAAGGTGGATAACATACATACCTTCCTTCTCTCCCAGCCTGATGTTTAGATTATTCTCTCGCAAAACAAATTAAGACTTGAATCCTGAGGCAGGATTCTGATACTGAAAAAGACAAAGAATCTACGAATTTTCCACTCTGGGAGTAAACTCTAAACAATAATCTGTTATGCAAAAATGGGTACATTCAATAACCACAGCCACATTTCTACCCCTCTATGTCACCAGCTGTTATTCCACAGAAGATTTTATACAAAAATGACTATGACTGTTGCTTTGAGCTAAACTAGTTGCTACAGTGTGCATTAGAGGTGGTCAAAACTGGTTCAAACATTCCTCAAGACTTTGTGTGAAATAGTCTTAAGCAAAAGAGAATGTTTACACTTCTAGGTATGGCCAGATGCAGAACATTAGGCATGTAGTACATTTTAGTAGCTAAAAGATAAGCACCTATGTTTTTCAAATACATGCAGAGTAGATTAGGCAGGGTTTTAATTCACCTTGGACCTAACACAGGAATCTCACTTTAGTTATATTAGATATATTGCTTTTCTAAACTTAGCTGCTAATCATGTCCACCATTGATACCAAAGTTTTAAGAAGAAAATGATGTTTTAAAGTGACACAATATTTGTAAAAAAATATTTCTGGGATATATCTCAAATATTTTTCTAGCGTCTGATATTTCTTGTATAAGTGGATAACTTTGTACTATGTTAGAGTTTATTTTTGTTAAAGAAGCCAATATGTCTATAATTTTTTTGTCTTATGCGTTAGAATCATTGATTACATTAGGATAAATGTGTACATTAGTGTTCTGTCACAAATAAATCTGTGCAAATAAAATGTGTCTTGGCAAAGCAGAAAACAAGAAAGAGATACAATTTCAATATGACCATTGTCAGTCAAAAGTTTTGACTCTCAATAACTTCGATAAAATTGAAATATGTCTAGTAATGAAAAAATTCTCATTAATAGATATTTTTCAGGTTTCATATTAGCAGTTGGCCAAATTAAAACTTTATTTCCTTATCCTGTAGAAACTTTTAATGGAGGAAACAAAACAAAGAATCTTAATATGCATAGATTTCATAGGCACACAGGGTGTTCAGTTATAATCATAGGTACTATTTAATTTAGTGATACTAAAATTAAGATTGCTTGACTTCCTTGTTTTGTTCATATGAAGCCAATATAAAAAAGTCTAAAGCTCTTAGACACATGCAGAAGTCCCATCTACTCCAATGGAACTTAGATTTTTGTTGGATCAAAGCCATGAGGATGAGGCCAATATTAGTTGAGACATATTTCTTGAAACAGTTCGGTTCTTCTTTCATTTTTTTAATTATTGATGGGCTTGTAGCTAGCTCATTTGATACTCTTTCACGCCTTTTGAAGTTTCTTTCTTTCTGTGCTGTCTGCTTAAACTTCACTGAACATTTTAAGGTTTTGATTCAGGGAGGTATTTCTAGACTGGAACTGTGCTTAAGAATCTGCTTATATTCTGCCTTTTTTAACATTAAACTGAAATCTCAGCTGCTTGCTGTGATGGCAACCCCCAGAACAGACCGTGTAAAACCAGGGATTGACTGGATGGTGGAGGAGAGTGATTTACACAGTTAAATCATCTCATTCAATTTACCATATGCGTGGCCACCAGATGATGGTTGCAGAATAATATTAATTACAAATTGAGAAAGAAGGCTGTACATTTACTGTTTCTTTAAAATAATAGTCACAGTTTTAACAATGTGCTTTCACAAGGCTGTAACAGAGCTATGCTGCCTGAAACCAGGAATGTACTAATTAAGGTATACAATAGAAATGTTAATCAAATACCCTAGGGAGAAGAGGAAGGAAAAAGAAAAGGCCCTTCCTCCATTACAAGATAGGAAAATTCCATTTACAGAAAATACAGAAGGACTTTTCTGAAGGAGGAGATATGTAAGACTAGGATAATTTAGCTTCATATGATGTAGCAGAAAGGTCTGGAGTTTTGTTCTGTATCCTTCCTCTCTCCATTACAGGAGAGAAGATGAAGGTGTCAGCATAGCTCAGGATACAGCCTTTGAACCATGAGTTTCCTTTACTTTATCAAGGCTAATTTCCAGACAGGCAGTGATAGATATATGCTGACTTTTAAGGGCTGCAGCTTTTGAAGCAGTATTCAGTTTTTTTAGTTTATTTTCCATCTATTGAGTGTGTAGGAACTCAGGTTCAGAAAATTCCAAAGATTAGAACATTTCAAAACTGTGGTTTGGTTAGCTACATACAAGAAAAGAGTTGCTAAGAGGAGAAAAGTTTTGGTTCTTTGGGAGTTAATCAAAAAGCAAATTTGCATACTCAATTTATCTCTAGGTCACCTTTGCAGCTAAACCTGACTAGAAAGAAAACTGCAGTGATATGTTGGAGAGGTGTGGAAGGAAGGTGAAGAAGTAACCTGGGGCAGATTTGCTAGGAAACCAAGCAGCACTAGGAATGAAGCTAATGATCTAACAAAAATGAAAAAAAAAATCCTATTAGAGAAGGACTAAAGAAATCTTAGTAATCCATACTCTACCAAATATCTAAGCTTTGAGAAATACGTGATGAGAAAGCAGTATCAGTGCAGTTGAAAATACTGCTCTATAGGACATGAGGAAATTGAGGTTATGGATGTTCATCCGAAATACGTAAAATATTTTGCAAGATTATAAAAATGAATTATTGCAAACTGGTATTCACAGTAAAGAAAATCAGTTAGTCTTTTCGAGATTGCCAATAGCTTACCTGAATTACATTGATTTGGGGTGAAGCATGGAGTACTGAGAAGAAATGCTATAAAAACTCAGTTATGTAGCCATGAGCCTCTGTGTTGCGGATGCTTTAGAAACGATAGGGCCAGTAGTACTCACATGTCATTGTCTCATGCACCTTGTGCTCCAAAGGCCATACTAGATTCAAATTAAACATTACTTTCCCAGTTTTATCATCTGTGTTATCATTTTCAATCCTTATATGGTGCTTAAAGTGCAATATATCTTGTAAGAAGTCCGTGTGATATTCCTTCTACTAAAGTTGCATAAAAATCTATTAGTGAATCTACTTTTTTAATAGAGCAAAAGAGCTGGAGCCAGCAATTTGCTATTTAAAAGGTATGCAATGGAAAGATTAACCAAAAGCTTTATGCAGAGAGGAAAGGGAAGTAAAGTAAGCTCCCTCAGTATCAAGAATCCAGTTATAGGAAGGAGAATATAGGAGAAAGCAAGCAGGACTCTTGCAGGATTTCTGGCACTGAGTCATGGAATCCCTCAGACATGCTAATCAAACAGATTAACTGTGTGCATCTGTTATGCTCTTAATAGCAGAATGACCAAGCTGTAAATGCCTCTAAGAAGTCTCCATCTCTTTATTCTAGCGATCAGATATTCCTGAAGGGAGAATATTACAAGGCAATAGGTCTGAAAAACAGGTACATAAGTTTTGGGATCTAACATTTTTCTCAAAACCTATAGCAGATGGACTACTAGGTGGTGAACCTCTGCTCAGAATGTGAAATGGGAGGCTAAAAGAAAAAATACTGTGCCTCTTAAATAGGTAGTGGGTGGGAAAACTGCTGAGTTATTAAAATTGTATTTATGTTTAGACCTATGCCCTGGTGTCCAGCACTTTGGGATAAGCCAGTGCAGAACAACTGTTATCTTAGACCTCTGTGTTCCAAGTGATGCTTATAGTGGGCCACGTGAACTGCAGAAAATCTAGCTGAATTTATGTGGAAATTTTTATTGTTTGGAGATCTGTTTTAATTTTGTGTCACTGAACACAGGAAAATAGGAGAGGTAGTGTTTTCTATAAATGAGAATGAGCTGGGTCAATTAATTTATTACATTTTGTCTACTTGGTCTGCATTATCAATACTTTTCAATTATATTCTCTCATACAAGTACTTGAACTTTTCCAGTGTAACATAATGCCTGGTTTCTTTAACCAATTAATCGTTTAGATCTTATATATTGGCATATCTTTTACTCATAGACCTAGCAAAAGCAAGAATATCCTATGGCACTCTAACAATTAAACTACCTGTGTGGTAGAAAAGAAAAGGAAAAAAAAATGCCTGAATGAAAGATCAATATTGTCTTTTAAAATTATATTTCTTTAGGGATTATGTTACATGTAGATTTTGGGCTCATCCTTATTTAAGCCAATTAGCTAACAAGAGAATTGATCTATAAACTTTACAAAAAAAAAACCCAAATATTTTAAGGTGGCTTATATTGTGGATGCTTTCTGATTGGCTGTTCATATTCTTAAAGTATAAATTACTTTCAGTAAATATCTTCTCCAAAGTAGACTAAACTGCCAGCTCATGGTGATCCAAGCTATATGCATTAAATAATTTATCACCACATAAAGCTAACATAAAATTTGGTCTAACAATTAGCATGATAAAGTTGTTGTTGTCAGATACTCCTACTATAGGCTGAGCCTGATAGACTTGCTAAGGATGTGACGAACTGTTTAACAAGTCTATCTGCCACTGACAGAAGGCTGGTTTGGTCCCTTTCTGTGAATTATATAGGTCAGTCACTAGTACAGTTTGGTTAATACCTCAAAAACTTTCTTTATGCACTTAGTTAAATAAGGTATGGGAATATGCTTAAGCTGAGTTTGCATCCCCTTTGTGCTAGATTTCTGTAAATATTTCTTACTGAATAAACTTTCTGGCAGGATGCTCATGAAAGCAAGTTTTAAGCCTGCATTAAGAATGTGAATATCGAACCTTAAAATATGAGTATTTGTCCCATACATTCAATTCTCAGAATTATACATCTAATTACAAAACAGATGACATGTGACTAGAGTCGATATAAAAATAAACAAATTACTTTATGAGAAAATTCTATTTTTACTATTTTCAATATATCTATATATTTAGATGTTTTCATAGCTCTCCATGAAGTCAAAAACAGTAATAACAAATGCTAACAATAACAAGTTTGAATCTAACATTAATTGTCCTTTAATATTAAATGCTGAAAGTCAAAATACATGAAATTTCAGCTAACTCCTACACATTAAGAAACTAAAACATTAAAAAATATTTAATCCTAAGTGTGAAATAGAGTAAGTAGCATGATATGCCCTTTAAAACAGGGTAGAGACATCTTAGCCAAAAGGAAAGTTTGAAGTCACTCTTGCAAGTAAATATAACACATGGCAAAAGTTAAAACACTGTAACTGAAGAGTATTTATGGCAACAGAAAGTGAAAATTTAAATATGAAATTTTTGTTCACAGTTACACGGGTCTATTGTTAACTGCACTTTACTTATATCTTGGGATATGATCTAAAAAGATAATGTTAAAACACTAGTACTTTCCAGGATCAAAAGAGATAATTGTAGCAAGCCAGTTCCAGTTCCTATATGACATTGAACTCCCATAGAATGACTGAACTCCATAAAATGTGTGAAAAAATGAATGATACAGCATTTAAAAAACTATTAGTTAACATCTTCGTGAATATTCACATCATTTACAGGTATACTTCAGAAACTACACCTATACTAGTAAAATAAACAGAATGAACACATTGTCCTGGATCACTGGTCTGTGATAAACCGTTTTGTTTCAAACACTCATATATAATGTATAGGCATGACTTAGGGTACCGCGTGGGCTGGGGACCTTTCCCAGCAGCTCTTATAGATAAGGATACCCTTCTTGGGCAGAGGGAGACACTTTGATCATACGGGAAAGAGCTGTGATACCTCTTGATAGTTAAAGAACAGCCCATGGTCTGTCCTATTTACTTGTATAGACATTGCTATATGTCTGTACATATAGAAATGTTATATGATTGCAAATCCAATGTTAGAATTTTATTACAGAAAGTAATGCAATTTTAATTTTCCTCCTGAGCCCTTGTGGAAGAAAAACTAAGGGTATAGCAACATATAAAAAGAAAAAAGGTATTGGATAGATTTCGGGTAGAACTGACCATTGTTAAGATATTTAAAGATTATTCATACACCTTAAACTAAATTAATCTAGACCACTTTGGTAAATAAATGGAGAAAGGAGGCACCTTCAGAGGGTGATTCATCGCACTGCTCTCTCCCACTGAGTTTAAACAGAGCATAGAATGCCAGCTTAGGTCTGACAGCTAATTTTTTTTTGGTGAACAAAGTTAGGTGAGATAAATCCACTATCTGTACACAAATAATATCTGAAGAGAAAACTCTCTGAGGAAAACTAGTTTTAAAAAACTCAATAAATTATAATGTATAGCAGTAGCAGAATATTTTGAACTAGTCATTCCTGTAAATAGCAAAAGTATATGCTCTGATTTCTGCTCATCAACTGCATCAGTATACTGAACATCCATAAAGGACATGAGCTTCAGCAAAAAAAAGGAAATTGCAATGAGACTTTTTGTTTGATTTTTTTTTTTAATTTTCTCTAATTAATGCTTGTTGCTCCTCTTGCTTTGGGGTAGGACTGGTAACCTGTCTATTCTAACAAGAACTATATCTCAGTCTACTATTTGCATCCTGGGAAAAGAAAATATCTGAATTAAAACACACACACACACACACACACACACACACACACACACACACACACCACAATCAGAACAAAAAGAGAAGTCTGTTAGAAAAAGATCAGCCTCTAATCTTCCAGAACTTGGTGCTGAGTACCATTACTTCAGTCTGAAATATCAGCTTGACAAAGTGATGCAATATATGAATATTTATGTTGTATTACACTTTTAGTGTAAGAAACTATGCTCACTGAAGTTCATGTGCCTACTTGTACCTAACATTTTGCAAATGAAGAAGCTCTATGTGCATATAAGAATTTCAGAAGCCACTAGAAGAATGTTATATGCGAACACAGAAAGAAGAATGTAATTAAGAGATGCATACACTGTGTCTTAACAGCTGGCTCTGCATATTTTGTATGATTACAGCAGGGGATTTCCAGGAGGAAAGCTGTGCAGAATGGGCTTGAACATTTTTGTTTGACGACAACACATTGCCACTATGACTCAGACTACTTTTATTACCATGTCTGTAACTTGTCATTAGAGCTTTGATTAAGTTTCCATTTCTAAGGGAATAAGATGACTGTGGCATGACAGTAATTGAAGATTTCCAGAATCATTAACTTTTTTTCACTTCAGTTAGTGAGGTTGCATACCAAGATATGAAATATAGCATGCATTGACTGCATTTGTTCGTGATCTCTTCTTGGCCAAAAACTTTTGGTAAGTAACCTCACTAACCAAAGAGAGAACATACACCCCACTTTTTTTGAGCTGTTGTCAGACTTTCATACTCCTATTTGTAAGCTTGGGTTGTTAGGATGTGGTCATCTTAAGCAATAATAAATAGAATTATCCTTCCAAGATTTTCTTCCTCTCTTTTTAAAGAAATACGCTTAGAGAGGTGAGTCAAAAGCTTCAAGAAAGATGATCTGTATTCTGATCTCTAATACGTTAAATTTATACTAATTTTAATCCCTTGGACTCAGTGTAATTATTTGTGATTTATTTTTTCTGTAAATGAAATATAAATCTGAGCCCATAATTTCAAATATTTCCAGCTTGTGGAAGCCTATTGATCACAAGATTACAGCTATTCCCTACAGATAATTATGGTTTTCAGTCGGGTCATGACACGTCATAAAGCAATGTCCAGGGGGATATTACCCTTTATACAAATTACCCTTTTGTTCCTTCCAAAGGGATCGCTGATGACATTTTAACAATTACAAGTGAGCTTGACATTATTCTTCCGTATAAGACTATGCAAAAGATGCTAACATTTTCCTTGTAAGTAAAAAAAGAATGAAAAAGAAGAATAATACACGGTAAATCTAATACAATATGAACATAGAATTAAGTTAGAATTAGAGTTTAGAGTCATCTTTTAAATGAGAGCTGTTCAGGTTTAAATATTTGCAATAGATTATACACTTTTTTTGTAGTTAATAGAATTTCTAAAGGCCAAATATTTAGCTAGCTATGTGTTTATAGAGCATTCTTTTCTGTCTGTAAAGTAATCATTCAATGGTATAAACATTCTGTATACTGCCTTATTACTGGTTCATATTTACCTTTTCCTTTTGAAAGTTCCATCTGAATTTAAAGTCAAATCCTGAGTATTACAAAATGATATGATCTCAGTAACTTCACTGCCACTGTGAAGAACTTCCCCTGAGCTCTTACCCAAAGCACTACTCTAAAAATACAGAACTTCATTTACTTCATTGTTTTTGGATCAGTACCATGATTTTTGGCCCTTTTTACCTCAACGTAGTGATTTCTTCCCTGCAGTCTAATTGCATGACTTATTTTGAAAGAATAACTTTTATTTATTACACATTTTGACATCCCAAGATGAAAAATGCTATAAAAACGAAATGTGTTACTATTATTACAGTTCTTTAATTTGAGAACACAGAGTCCTTCATGCTTTAACTGACTCATATGTAAATTTCACATTCTTTGTCATTTAGCATTTGTGCTATAAAAATTAAAGGCTCAGAATTACATTTTTTTTCATTAGCATAAGTGTTTTTATATGACTATCTTGCCAAGACAATTAAATTTAATACAAGAAATTAGAAACTAGAAATTATTAAGCCATTTTGTCTATCCATCCAGAGCAGAGGTTGAAATAGAATTTGCCTGAGACATCTTGGTTTCATTTTACCTTTATATAAATTTGAAGAAAGGTTATGACTGGTTTTGGGCTATTACTGTTCTAGTTCTCAAAATCTTTTGGGAGGTAGATAGGTATATATTTTAAGAGGACATTGTGAGGTCCACAAAAAGACAAAAAATCAAAATTAAATGTAATGTAGACACTAACTTAAAAGTGCATTCATTAGGTTCCCTAAGTTGCACTTGTCTGAATAGCTTTGACAAGGCTGAGTAGCTCAATCCTGTTCTTGTGCCTCCATCCAAACAAGATCTTTGAGTAGGTATTCTTTCACTTAGATTTCTTGAAGATCTTATCTGACAGGTAGATTCTAACCATTCTCAGCATACAATGACAGGATTATATGAGATAGAATGACAACAACACAATTTCAATTAAAACAAGCTATTGCCCACCTTATTAATAAGAAGTCAATTATCTGAGACAAAACTAAGGGGTTCAACCATTTGTTCCATGTCCTAGAACAGCTTTCATCAGAAGACAGAGAAAGGAGACACAATCATCAAACTAAATGACTAATGATATGGGATATTTCATTTCATTTCCTATTCAGGATATATATTTGGCATTTTAGCCAGTGATAATTTAAAGGAAAAGACATAATATTTTTGAGAGACAAAAGTACAGATCTCTCTTCTTGAGCATGTCTTTACTCTTTCAATTCGTTAGAAAGCTCATTATATATTGTATAAATTTATCCAAATTTATTGTAAAAGAAATCAAGTCACTTTGGGGCACCTATGTCTCTTCACCTGAATGAAGAACTACTTTTTGGCACATGCTGCCAAGGGCCATTATCTCAATAAAACAACTGTAATTTAGAGGCTAAGGAACAAAACAAAAACTTCTACTACCTATGTAACTTCTTTCTATCCCAAAACTTTGCACCGGTAAAGCCTATAATAACTACATTTAGGAAAAGGTGAAGATATGGTTCAACACTGCAAAGAGGGGAAAATATAAACTCCTAAAGTGCTGATTAATCTTCACAGAAAAAAGCCTAAGAAGATGCTGGACTGGAAGTTAAAACTGGGAAAATATAAATGACAAGCATATTTACAGTAAGACTGGTTATCAGTTGGAAATAAACTGCAAGAGGGAACAATGAATATTTTATTTCTTGTAGTCTTCATTTCAAGATCTAGTGATACTTTAACCTGTTTAGTTAGTAAGTCACATTTATGATTATCTGTTTCTGTCTTGCCTCTAAAATATATGGGTATTTAAACATTGCCAGTGGTGAGAACTTGCCAAAGTGCTCCAAAAAAGAGTCTCTGAGTAAGCATAGAATAGTACTATATTGTGACCCACTGTAATAGAATTTATTAGCAACTATTGTACTGGAAACCACTCAAGTGATTTTCATTAAAGGGTGAGATACAGAATTTGTTCAGTTTCTTTGAAGGGGTTTCTTATTTTCTTATTTTCTGGAAAACGTGCAAATTCTCTTGCTGGTTGCGTTTAAATGATCTTTGTAGTCTTCACAACATAACAGTCTCTTTCTGAACAGTGTGTCCTGTGAAAGAACATGATATGCATTATATATAATTCAAAATAGTTGGAAAATACTTCAAATATCTTCAGGTAAGATCTGAATGTCAGAATTTTGACCTTTTAAATGTTACCGGACCTTTAAGGACAACCGAATTCCAAAGCCCAGGTGTGCAAATCAAACATATCTCCACTCACAAGCAGGTAAAATGCCAGATGTGCATCAATGATGCTCCACACACATGCCCAGGTTTCCATAAATGCAAGCTCATGGGTCAGACAACACACAGCAAACAAAACGAACTTTTCAGTTGCTCTCAAGCACGTGCTTGCTCTGACCACAGACTCATAGCAGTAAAAGCTTTGTCATTTATGCTAAAATAAAAGTAGTTAAAAATTATTATATGGAAAAATTTATTTCCACACAATAGCTACACATGAAGTGTATGGTGTAGGCTCGCTGATTCTGTCCTGTGTTTCTCTTAGAAGCTGCCCTGTCTTTCCTACTTTTGCTACTTTTTAATAGTCATTTAACATCCTGAAGAGCTGCAGAGCTAGGTTTGTTGTCAGTGATCTCCACCAACAAATGAACTCTGTTTCATAGGAGATCATTTGTTCTTTAAAGCAATTACATGTGAGTGGTACAATTCTTAAATTAGTGAAAAAAAACCACTCATTGACTTCTGCATTATTTAAGAAATATTGCTCCAAGATAGAGATGAAAGCCAAAGGAAAGCAAAGCCAGCAGTACCAGAGAAAGGAAATTCTGTTAAGATGTAGTTTTATAAAGAATTCCCCATGCAAAACTTATATCATAAAATGTACTTTAGAAGATTCCTCAGTCCACTACAGAGATGGAGAATTCAGGATACCTTTCTTGCTCACTAATTAATTCTAAAGCATTTGTTAGCTATTTATTAGTCACCCATGTTTTCAAAAGCAGGATATATATAGTAAAAGACTGATTTTGCTAAAGTGTCTTCTAAAGATATTTCCATCTAAAACATTTATATCAAAATAGTGGTCTTAAGATGATCAGTTGAATTGGACTTTCAGAGAGTCTATTTTTCTCTGTTGTCTGTAAAAGGATGCCAGACTGCTAGTTCAGGTACAGATGGTGATATATTAAATGTCTAAAGCTCAAGCCCTCTATAACTGAAGGAAAGATTTCAATGTGTTTCGGGAGCTGAAAGATGTACCTTACAGAGAGACTTGAGAATCTAATTTATCTTATCAAAATGAAGGTCATGAGGTAACTTGACGCTCCTTTCCAAGTCACCTAGAATTAGCATTTTTGACATTAAAGTTAGCATTTTTGATATTAAAGAGTACCTTAATATATAAAGGAAGACAAAGAACCCCTACCTGGAGACTGAATATTTATAGCAACAACATTTTTAAAATAAGAGCTATTTTCACCAAAACAAGTTACTAGAGGCTGTGGTGACTCCAAACTTGAAGACTTTTAATTGAATGTACTATAATATAAAAAAGTTAATGGGTGGCACAGAGAATGTGAATCCCTATAGACTATATTTCATGCAAGGCCAGTTGATCCTAGAAGTCTCTTTTGAATTTAAAATCCACAAATTTGTAATTTACATTAGTCATTACATGGCCACTGCAGGAGAGTAATCCCTTCAACTATACTAGTGTTTCTGTTCTTGACTCTTGGAGTAGTTCATAGACTTTTTGTGCTTTCTAAGCTGACAGGATTTCAAGCCTTAAAATGATCTTCTGTTTTAAAATTCTCTTTTAAAGCCATGCTAAATTTTTTTCATGACATTGTGTTCTGTTACTGTTTAAAAAAAAAAACAAAACATGTTAATGGTATTTCGTATGATATTGACAAGACATTTTTGTCTGAAGAATTTGCCTCGCCTCTTCTTTATATTAGCCACTCCTGACAGAAAAGAAGGCAAGTGTTTTACAAATGTGGGGAGTAAGGATTCATTAATAATTAAGATACTTAGTTTCATAGTTGCATAAACTATATAGATAAGTGTCACATAAGGAATTTGTTCTACCACTTGGGACTGCAGAGAAACATGATATTAAAATGTAATTTTTCCCTCTGCTAAGTCCTACATATGCAAATTTTAATGGCAGACCTTTGGTGTGTACGCATCTATTTTTTCTGTTTATTTTCTTTTAACAGAAGTCCCTGAAATCCCTGGCTACTTTGATCATGTGTTTCTGACAAACAGCTTTTGTTTCTTCCCCCTCCAGGCCCACATTCTCTGCTGTGATATGTCACTGCTAGTTGTGTCAGTGATGCAGATCCACAACAAGTGCTCATAGAGAAGAGCAGAGAGTGACAGTTAAAATGTCTAATCAATTTAAAAACATGTGTTATTAAACCATAACATTAAACAACATGAATGTTATAGTAGTGTAGATGTGTTTAAGACCTGTGTGTACTCAATCAAATCACATATATAATCAAAATTTATATAAATGACAGATGAATATTTTTACAAAGATCTATTTCTTTTTTGGCCAGTTTTCAAGTTAGAAGGTGGCAAATTTTCTAAAGCTCAAAAGTTTTCACTAACATGTAGCCGAGGTAAAGGAAGAGAGAGGAAAAGTCAGATTCTGGGGAAGGTAAATGAATGAGGATGTAGGGGGTTAAGTTTGCATAGAAGGCACAATCAAGGATTGTTTTACATAATGTTGCTGAAGGTAAATTAGATTAGAATTAGAAAATCTAGATTAGGAGACATATTTTGCATGTGCCGTATTACCAGATTCCCCTCCGTGAATCAAAAGGAACTATTTGTCCCTCTCTTTTGGAACTGGAAACTTACATAAGTGCTCACAAACTGCTAATATTGGCACTAGAAATGAATATTACATTGATTTGCTGTAAAGCACTGCAAGGTAACACTAAACTTTTGAGTGGTCTCTACTGTATATTTTCTTGTTTTGGGTGAATGGAACATATACAGCTGCTGTTGCAGTACGTCACTAGAATTAGTTTCCTGGGATTAGCATAATGTTATTCTATGAATCCTCCTTTCCATTTTACTGTTTCTGTGTGGCTGTTTGTTTATAGAAAATTCTATCAATCACCTGGATTCATTAAAAGTCTGCCTAAACAGCACAGTTCTGTATAATTTTTTTTTTACTGATATTTTTAAAATTGTGCATTGGAAACCAGGGCCTATGCAATCTTTTATTCAGTATAACATGCTCCTTTGAGAGGTAGACTAGATTTACATCAAGGCTGATTATGCCAAGATATGATCATGCTGCTATAAAAGTATGTTAAAAAGGATCATTTTGATATGGAAAAGTTGTTTGGTCTGGGATAGCAAGGAAAATATTTTGCAAATGGTATTCCAATATAATGATATTCAGGCACTGCCTAACAACCTATTTCAATAGAAAGGTCTGGAAACACTCTAGAGAAACCCACTTCTGTAGACACAGATTTAAAAACAACTTTGAAGCTGTTTCCAACAAAGCCGGGTCTACTAGAGGGAGAGTTTCCCTTTCTCTCACCTTCCTTTCTTTCCTCTGTCCTTCATCCAAGGGATACTACAAATGTAGCTGAGCACAACTCATATTTGCAGCATTCGGTGGTTTTGTTGGTAACCTGTACTGAAAGTTACATGGTTGTAGGATTTCACCTCATATAAAAGAGCCTTTGAATACTCCATACAGAATTATTTTTTTCACTTTCAGGGAAGGGTGTGCCCCCATTGACTTTCTGGGGAAAATGCACCAACTCCTCATAAATGGATAAGAGAATGTGAAACACATTGGAGTCAATGGAAAAATTGATTCAAGGGGGCCAAAATAACATCTGGAATGTTTCATAGAACCATAGAATGGCTTCTTGGAATAATCTTGCTGACAGCTGTTCTAATAGCTAGCTATGAGCTATCTGTGTTTGCTTTGGATTCACAGTACCTTTGTCACTGTTTCCATACATCTTCCTTTCCTTGCTGTCTTTCTAACTTCACATTTATAGTTTTCATGTACGTCTATGGCATTTAATTGTATTCTTCTATATACCATGAAAGAAAGGCATTAAAGATGTACAGCATACATTTCCTCCTCATTGTGCAAATATGATATAAATGTTTAATTCCTTTGACATACCGAAAGCCTCAATAAAACTTCAATTCCATGGACAAAATTCAGAGGTTCCCCCTATTAGGAGAGAAAAAAAAAGTAATCTTTCTAAAGAAATGAGAACTTGAAGGGGATAATTCTACTATATGAACTGAAAATAAAAACATCTAAGATTAAAGAGAGGCATACTCAGAAATAAACTTTTCTAAGAATTAGTGGAGGAAAAATGTGTATCAGTAAACTAATGTGAACGGAAAGCAAAGCTTCTTCCTCATTTTGTTTTATTCAGCTCCTAATATTATTCATATTTATTATTTTTACGTGTTTAGTAAAGACTTCAGTTTGTGTAAGATAGAATGTCAAGGCTGTAGTAAATTTGGGGTATTTTGGTTCACCTCCATTTAACCTGTAGATGGCATCACTACTACATATACAAACAGAACTATCCAAAACAGGGGTAATACCTACTGAAAAAGATGAAGTTGCCTAAATACTTCAATACTGATCATAATGGACCAAACACATTAGAAACTGTGATTTCCCTCAGTATTTCAGTGGCTTTTAGGTCATTTTGTGCACATTTTGTGGACCACGTGCTGTGCCATCTTTTGGAGAAATTTCATTAGAGGAGGGACATGACATTAGATAAATTACATAACATTTTTTTTTTCTTGACTCCTGAGTACACTGTTCAGTTTCTTTGCCTTCTCTGCCATTCATTGCTAATATTGAAATAGCACCTCTAAGGCATAGGTGCCCTTTTAGGTGTGGCACAAGTATGAGAAAGAGAAGCTTCCCACTGCCTTGCATTTACTCTTTACTGTACTGGAGATTAAAGAAACGACTGAGGAAGGGTTTTTACTCTTTGAGTGGTCTTGGCTAAGGAGCATGCTCATCTTGTGCCTTAGTTTCCAATGTTTGCAAGTAGTTCAAGATGAAGCTATAAGAATTAGCCTATGCTGTGAAACTTGCTGTCTATACTTTAAAATCAAAACAACATATTTTAATAGCATGAAAATGCATACTAGACCTTAAGGCTTTAGGTCCTAATTATGTTCAACGGGGCAGTGTCAGCACTGTAAATACAGTGTTAGGATGAACTATGATCAGAATAAAAGCACCACTTAGAGTTGCAACTTCTATCAAAATGCTAACAAAATATATGGTTCCTGTCAATATCTGTAATACATAGTTTTGGGTAGAATTTACAGTATACTGGTTTCAAACATTTCCCATATACTTTGCATTCATCTATTTACTTTGTACACAAAAAGTACATCTAAATGGCCTGTTAATAAAATCTATTGGAGATTTCATTGGTAACTCACATCATGATTTGCTGAGTTTCTTTCAATCAAATGTGTAGATGTCAAGGGAAATTTATAACACATTTTAATAGCTTGGTGATACTGTTACCCACTCTTATGATTAATTACACTATCTGTGTTGGCTCAAATACCCAGTCACCACATCGTTGGTGAAATGACTGAAATTCTAGGTGACTTTTTCTGTATTACCCTGTTGTTTTGGAAGTAGTTTTAGTTGACTTTGTATAAGGAGAAAATAAATACAAAAAAAAAAAAAGGAAAGACAAAGAGTAGTCTGGAATAACGGTTATCCACTGAATTCCTTTGTATTTGATGCATGGAAAATAAAATTTTTGTATGAATAATTGCAACTTACTTATCAATTTTCCCTTTCCCTTTTCCCTTCCCTTCCTTTCCTTTCCCTTCCCTTCCATTTCACAAACTCATTCCTACTTTGGCATTTATTGAGCACAGTTATTGCTGGAGAAGGACTAAGTGGCGAATCTGAGCCCCACTTCCTGTTTTATTGATTGTAAAGAAAAGTTCAAATGACTATTCAGCTGCCAAAAAATCTTTCTTTTGTTGACTATAATTTGCTAGCACAATAAACTACAAATACTGTGAGTCTGAAAACTCTGAAGAAGTATTAAATGCTACTGAAAGTGATAGAGGCATTAAGTGTGAAGATACACTGCATTTCTAATTGGAGAAAATACTCCTTTGAAATTAGGCTGTGAGTGAAAGATTGCAAAGTGTGGCAGCTGTAGTTTGTAATGTTTCATCGTTCCGCAGAAAGACATGCACTTACATTAAGACACAACTTTATCTCCTCATCTGGGAGCCATTTGGTGAAAACTGTTTTGCAGGTCATCATTCGTTATTTCATTCTTTCTACCTAGAGAATGGCTGTTATTACCTTTTGTGCCCCATCGCAGCAGGTGCCCGGCTTTGTTTGGACCTCATTGCCTTTTGCTCCTTAAAGGAAGGTTAAAAGTTCGGGGAAGAAGGTAGTCACTTTACAGTATTAAACATTAATACTATATACTATATACTAATACTATAATTGCTAGCCTTCTCTGGTGCAGAAAGCGTGTCGCTTTCCCTGATATACCAGAGAACTTATGAAAAGCCTGTTATCTGCCACGAGTTGGCACTAGTGACTAGCTTGACCGATTTCCCTTGCCCGCTTTCCTATACAGACAGCAGTTATCTTCCTAACATGAGTTTAAAAAGTGTATCAGCTCCCAAGCAAGGGTGTCCATCTTCCCTAAAATTTGATGTATTTAATATAATGGTTTCAATGACCACCTACCAATCTTTCTTCTATCACACCCCTTTTGGCTTGCCACAGCCTTCAGTCACTGCCAGATCTGCTGCTGCGTAATTTTAGTTTACAGTTTCCCTCAGTGGTCTAAAACTTATGCCCTAATAATTGAATTCATTCTTTTACAAAACCCTAGATAACATATTTTTTTTTCTCCCACTGCACCAACCGTTATTTAACATGATACCAAGGGCCAGGTCTGACCTCTCACACACTTCCTCTGTATGCTCCTCTGATTAAAATAAAGATTCAAATGGACTCTCCAGCAAGAGCTTGAGCTGTATCTTTTATGCATTTGAATGCTGGTGACCCGTGAGCTGCAAGACCTCAATTTGTTCAGTTTTTTGACTGTCAGTCTTTCTTATTCATTTAATTCAGGGATCAGCAGATTTGCCCAGCTGAAAGGACCTTGCGATTTGACTGAATTTGATTCCACTTCACATGTCCTACTCTTTTAAGACGTGCCTATATTAAAATATCTGTGATTATCTGGAGATGAATATGAACTGTTTACTTCCTTCATGAGTGGAGTAACATTTTTAGACTTGAATCTAATTTATTGAAAGCACACATATTTACACTAAGGAAGTAAATTCCCTTCCTCCAAATAATTACCCATTGCTGTCTTTGTGTTTTGGGAAAATTAGAGTCTGAGAAATAAATGTTATTTTGTATCAAATCAGACACTCTTGAAAATGACATCAGTATAATCTAAGTGAGCTATCTACAGACCAGTTTAAATTGTAAGGGCTTTTAAGTTTCTGAGCTGCAGGTTTTGTTTTATAGCAAGCTATTATACAGTAAGTGCACAAGAGACAACATGATATGATTTCAAAGACTAATCTTGGCAGATCCTCAGCATTCAGAACACTTGTTCTGAATGCAGTGGAACAAGTCTTATTGTTATGCTATACTTTTGTTGGTGAATTGCCTTTCATTTTATTCAAATATATATATATATATATATATATACTGAAATACAATTTTGCAAATGAATATATATAAAAAACTGGATTACTGGACTAACTGAAACATAGGAAAAACTGATAAATAATCTAAAAAAAATGTTGGTTCAAATGAACGACAATACCAATATTTTAAGACATAGCACTCCCAACATCTTTTATTCCGTACAAAAAGGACACAATAGATATATATACGTGATACACACATAGATGAATCTAAAGTGTGCTGATTTGCTATATTTTCTGCATATTGCAGCAATGGCAGACAAGACAGTAGGGCTGTTACATTATTGCCTATTGTGTTCATGAGAATTAAACTGCTCATTCTATTAAAATCTACACACATGACACCATCAAGAATATATTATTGTAGATATTTTAAAATTATTCATCTTAGGGTGATGTTTAACTATTATATATCTAAAATTAATTATGATAAATCTCAGCCATCATGAGCAGGTTGCCAAACAATTTTTACTTATGTATCACATAGTAAAATACTTATTTTCAACCATAATATTGTTTCGGAGATGAAAAAAATCTGACAGAAAGCTACAGGTTACCTTTTGTTCAGTACAGTTGTATTTAACTCATTTCACTTGAATCAAATTGAATACAACATTGCTGCTTTCCTAAAGATAAATAGTTGCTTATATCTTTAGATGTTCTAGATCCATACTACTTAAAAATTTGTAAGCTCAGAAAGGTTACTTTACATAATTCAAGCAATATTAAACATTTTTATTAACTCCTACACCTCTATTGTATCAAAATAATCTCACTCAGCTCAAAATAGTTATAATAAACCAACTAATAAAGCCCATATACCTGTATTTATATCATAGCTATATTTGATCAAGTAGCAACCCACATGGTCAATTACCATGAATGCACATTTAGTTCATTCTACAGAGAACATATATTAAATAAATAATAATTGGTTCAGACTGTTAGCTTGTTCAATTAGCAGATTAAATTTAACTTAAATGCTTTATCACTGGTGGAATGGATCAAAAGCAGAAAGAACAGATTTCAAAACATTCAGAGTTTTCAAATGCCATGTCAAAATAGGGCAGTTTGCACAAAGGAAATCACAAATCTTATTATAATCTAAAAGAATAATTTGCTTAGACTTCTTGTAGCAAGCTGCTTAGCTAAATAAAAATGGTAAATTCTGATATTTTGCAAAATTCTTCTATAACAGATTTAGACCTCAACTGACTGAACTGTGTCTCTTGAGTGACATCACTAAAAATGGGAAGATGATGGCCCAGATAGATAGCTTTCTTTTAATTATTTTCAAAATTTTATAACAACCTTGAAGACAATTAGAAGGTTTTAACAAGATTCTACAAATCTTCTGCCTCACAGCACATTCTTGTCTCAAAATAGCTTAAGATGATGATAATTACAGCACCCTTTGTATAGGTAACACATTTTATTTTTAGAAGAATAATAAGCACCCTTCGTACCCTCCTTTCAGCCCTTGGCTTACACTGTGGAGCCCCTCAAGGTATTTTAGAATTTCCAGTCATAACATCTTAATGTATTATATTTCATATTTTTAGACCTGTTTAAATCTGTCCTCATTTCATCTTGATTTTTAATTATAACTGACTATTTTTTTTCCATCTGTTCTAAAGCAGTTTCTAATTTCTTCATCTTCAGAAAACTTATCAATTTCAGTTTAATTGTTTAAATAAGCTGTTATATAGTACTTAATATAACAATTTCCACTCCAGCTGCCAGACAAGCCAGGCCGATAAGGAGATAAGATGCAGGCAAAAGGATGGGCTAAATGACCTGAGGACCTATTTAAAGGATTTGATACTTTCTTTGCTTACTTTACTTTCCAGAACAAGATCAAAATAGTTCTGTGAAAAAATGGAGAAACTCATTTTTCAAAGACATTCATGGAATTTTAGAGGTAGAGCCTGTAAGAAGCAATATCTTCCATTAGATCTTTATTAACTGAAAAAATAGACAAGCTTTTGGCTCCAAATTATTTTATCGGTCAGTGCAATATAATTCCTTTAGAGAGAAAAAAAAAACATTTATTTTTTAAAAGAGAAAAATACATCAGCTCTACTGTTTAACTTATTCATAGGTTAGCAAAATTATAAAACTATTCCTGTGGATGTTACAGAATCCTTGCCCCTGTTTTGCACTAGATCAAAGAAACTTCCTTCATTGAGATCAAAGTAATACAAAAGAAAGAGATAAGTGAGTGCGAGAGCCAAATTGCAGCCAGGCTTCGGTCATCTGAAATGGGTAGAATATGGCTGAAGTTTTTTCAGAGTGGGAAGAGGCAAAGCAAATGGCAAGCTAAAGCAAGCGGGCAGACTATATGAGGAAGCGGTGGAAACAAGGGTTAAGATGCAGAATGAGCTGATTTTCTTTGATTTGTAAAGTAATACTGAAGTGTTAGAGTATGAACAAGAAAAGGTGTAAAGATTAAGAACATTTGATACCCATTAAAGGGAAGAAATTACATGGTCATAGCGACAATGCAAAGGTTATAGCACCATAAGATTTAATGCTTCTGAAAGCTCAATAAAAGGAGCCAAACATTTCTCAAGGACAAGCAGGCAGTATTTCAGATACATGTAGATGATAAAGGTAACTTTCTCTTTCTCAGAGACAAATTCTGAAAATGGGTCAATGTCTTTCTGATCACTGCAAGATTCTGGAAAAAGTGCCAAAGTAGATTAAAACAGTACATTTTTAAAATGAAAAATTATGAAATATAAACTTTCAGATCTCTAGCAGTTCTAGAAATTTTCTTTGAATATATACATTGCCAGAATAATTAAAAATACAACTTAGATAAAATAGAAAATATAAATAGCTGATTATATATATTTATGTATATATACATATGTATATGTTGCTGTTCTTGTAAGCTCCAATTAACAGTAAAGAGTTTCAGAAAATTTCCAGAAGACCCTCTGCAGGATCCTAAGTTAGGAATATTGGGATTCAAACATCAGCTTCTCCTGAGAAGGCCACTGTGAAAAGAAAATAGGAATAGCACTCCTGGGTTTTTCGCAAAACCAATTTTTGGCTTTGAGCAGAGAACCTACAGTTTTTGGAAAAGCAAACCTGCTAGATCTTTTAGATCTAACAGTCCCTTTGAAATCGTGAGAGGGCACAGATACCTTTGGCACTGCCTTGTCTAGAAATATCTGGAAATATTCATAACATTTCCTCAGGCTCTACTTATTTTTGCTAAGTGATGGACTTCAAAAGTAAATATTGCTTGGATAAGTACTGAGTAAGAACTGCAGAGTTTGGCAAATAATGAAAGCTCGATCGCGCATTCAAGAAGAAGAGTATATCAAATGGATTTTAACTTGAATTTCTATCTAAAAATATAATTTTGAAATTTGTAGACATGTTTCATTTGGGTCATATTGTCTGCAAACCCGTTTGACAGGTGATAGCCCAAGGACAAAGGTAAGCCTGTAGGAAATGATGAACAGGAATTTTCCTTCTGATAGTGCCTATGTTTGCTGTTATAGCAAGCATCAGACCTCAAACATCTTCATAATTAAGTCAATCTTTTTTACTTACTCTTACCATTTATCCAATGTTAGTTCAATGCCCATCCTTTGTTAAAATTTTATCCTGGGGAATTCAATTGGTTATTTTGTTTTCAGATTTTTGTGATGAAAATTGGACATTATTAATAAGGTTATACTGTTCTCTGATATATTCTCAAGGTATCATTCAACTGAGTACAAGAAATTGGCCATTGTTCCCACTTAGTGGTTAAAGTCACTGGTAAACTCCTACTAACTGTAATGGAAGCTGACATTGCCAAAACTGAGCGCTTTACAAAGGTCCACTATTAAGCTTGGACTTATTAAAACTACCTTTAGCTAAAACACAGTTGTTAAAGACCGATTAATAATACTAAATCCCTTCAAATCAGTGAAAAAGACCCAGCCTCTTCCGGAGTTTAACACAGGTCTTCAGTTCTCTCTCCTCAGCTAGCTCTGCCATTCTTCTGCCCTAAATTGAGGTATTTAAAAGTTACGGGTCTATGCTTCAGCTAGCTATCTCGGACTTTTCTTTGAGATAGCAGATTGAAATAAGCTAAGGATGATTCATTGGCCTATTTTACATGGCTGGGCAGAGATGATTTGTCTCACTAGAAACCGATTTTTCTCCATGGACTATAGGAAACCCGGGAGTGATTACCTCAAACCGGCATGCTTCTCTTTCAGATGACTAAAAGTTAGGGCAATGAATCCCACCTATATTTGCTGGCAGCTGCCAGAACTCTTACATTTATATAACTTTGTGAATAATTTCAGACATGAAATGCACTAAGGTAACCTCATTTGTCTCTCCTTTTTAATCATAAACAGTCTTTTATTTTCCATAATTTATTCTTTTTAAAAAATATTCACAGAGAAATTCATAAAATATTATTTAGCCCCTATATGTTCGGTATAGATTTTCAACATCCGAAACCTGAACTATATGGATTAAATTTGACTGGACATTAAGGTCACACGGTACTTTTTCTTTTCCTAAGTGCCTAAACATAACTGCTAAAGTCAATGTGTGAAACCGGCTTACAAATTTCTTCCAAAATTCATTTTTTCAAATTCATTTTCTGTATGTAGAGTAATTCTGCAAAATATCTGTGGATGATAAACCAAAATAAGAAAAACTCAGCTGAAACACTTTTATGTTCTTTCACTGTTTATGAGTATATGGGAATATTATTCATTTGCACTAGAAAGGAAGAAAGGAACTATATCATTTGGAAGAATTTGATTATTGTGATTATTCTTAACATTTCATAAATATGCAGCAACTTGACTTTTTCATTACCAAAACACTGATTACTAAGGTTGTCCATGTAAATTATCTTTTTGTGAAATCTTTTGCTTTTTTTCTCTCTGTCTCATAGGTATTATGCTAGTATGCTGTCCGGACTTTTTTCCTCCTCTTGTTTTCTCATGTCTCACCATGTTTTATTCATTTGCCCTAGCTGAATCCAAATATTAAAGAAATATTTCACATGTTTATTATGAGCTTTGAAAATCTTAGAATTCACTGTCTTTATACCCATGTGAGTTCTCTGAAACACAGCAGCTAATGAATAAACCCATCCCAATAGTTCCTCAGGCTGGTCGAGCTCATTCTCTTGAAATCGTGGTCTTATAGGCCAGGTGAGTATTTTGTCAATTGCCAGGTACTTTAACAGAACAATTTTGTTTAATGTCACTTTTAGTTCTTGCCCCAAATATTTACTTGTACATCTCCACCACCACCACCCCCCCCGCCCCGCCCCAGGAATATGCATATAGTTAGAGAAGGCTTGGCTAGGTTTTGGAATACAGCTAAGTAAATACAGTAATATTGCAAAAACTAAAGTAAGAGGTCAAATAAGTGGCACTGTTCAGCTTGGTGAAAGATAAATCAATCTCAAAATTAAAACAGGGATTATGCATACTTTAATTTATGTATCACTTACATTATACTGCATTGGTTTCATTCGTTTTTGAACTAAAATATACATTTTATTTCCAAAAATCCTTTGCCTAGAATATATTTGGATATATATAGACATATGACAGATTTTATCTGATAATGAAATATTAGTGTCAAAATCTACTTAACTGTTAAAACTGTGGGTTTTTATAGATATTCTCAGTTTTTTATAGAATCTTGTGGGTATTTTAAGTGACTTCTGTAGAGCTTATTGTCAGTATCATCTTCATTCCTGAGGCCTGATGATACGATATAGCGCTCCCTATCTCTTTTGGTGTTTTGATAAATGTTAAGGGAGTACCACAGAAAGAAAGTGCAATTATCACTCAGGAGTAAGAAGTGGCTATGTAGCCAGTTAATGAACTTATACGGTACTATAAGTCAGCAGCGTTTGTAGGTCAAAGATTAACTCAATGACATACCCGTACAGAATTTCTTGAAAGCATCCACAATTATACTTTCCATTTCACTTCATTTTTTTACTGTTTGAAAGATGTGAAGACTAGTCATAATTATTTATTATTTGTACTATTGCTAACACTTTCCATGGGTGGAAGCACCTTCATCTAAGAAGCTTAATGAGCAGTTATTAATCAAGTCTAAAAGATAGAATTAGACAAATGCAGGGCTTGACAGGACATGAGAAACCTCTATCCAGTCCAATTCTACATTGAAATGAGATCAGGTGTACTGATGTTGCCTCTGACAAAAGTCTGTCTAACTTATTCCGGAAAACCTCCAATGAAGGGGAAGTGTTCCTAAGAAAGTTGTTTCAGTGCTTTACAGTACCCATAAGGCAGGTAAAATTATATTAGAAAAAATGTCATCACTGAAAAGGGTATAGAACATGAAAGCTCTTTCAAGGAGCAAAGTAACTTTGCCCAGTGGATGCTCAATAGTTTAAGTCATAAAGTGAAGGAAAAAAGAAAAAGAAAAGACCAAAGCCCTTCTTGGAATGAAATATAAAGGGAAGTGTATAGCAAAATGTAACTCTGTAAGGAAAGACTTGGCAAGGAAGACAAGATAAATATATGCGACTGTACTTTATTTGACCAGAAATAGTGAAGTCAAGTTCTTAGGACTAATTTTTCATCTGAAATATTATCCTTACAACTGCAGAGAGCCCCTTAAAAGCAGAGGAACTGATTCAGTGTTGAATCAGAGGGGGAAATACTGCCTACTAAATCACTAGTGCTATTTCTTGTACCATCTAGCTTTTTCTTGGAAGCTTTCCATCTGAGCTGACCTCAACCCTTCTAAGCAACTAAGAACAGTCAGTACCACAGTAAAAGCTGATATAAGTAGAAGCCTTGTGAATATAAAAGATTACACTACAGGAACTAACTGCAACTATTTGTTAACGATTATTAATCCAGTATTTGTGTTTACAACAATGTTTGGAGATGATTGTGCTTAGTTATGTTGTTCACTTACTGCTGCAAATATGAGGTAAAATTTCAAAATCAATGTGGATCAGCATCTTTCCTTCTTGCATCTTATTTAAATAGGTGTGATAAACATCACGGAAAAGAACAAGAGATGACTTACTAGCTTGTATATTGGCCCGGAAATTATGAAACAGAATCAGAAGAATGGCGGTTGTAGCTAAAATAAGTGAGGCTGAAATTTTGGTGCTTAAATTAAAGGGAGTCATCCAGACTATCTAAGATATAGGGGCTTCCAGAAGTGTTAAATGTTTGGGAGAATGCCCTGAGCCTAAACATACAGGGCAGTTCTCCTTCTCCGTCTATGCCTCTTACCTTCTGGAATGTACATGCTCCCAAATTCAACAGGAGGGCTGCAAGTGTCCCACACCATGGCCACATAGTTATAATATTTCCTCGGAAGTGAGAATTCAGGGCTGGATTTGAATCAGTTCAAATTCATCAGTTCTAACTAAGCTGGAATTTAGCCTAGTTATTTCCATAAGGGTGAATTCTAGTCACTGGGCCAGTCATGAACAGGTAGGTGTTAATTCTTTCTCTTGCTTTGCCTTGCTTTGGTGATTTCTCTGTAGTTAGGTTCTACTTAATCTTCTCTACTTAGTCTTCTACTTTTCTCAAGAAGTTGACTTGTTGACTCCTACTATTTATAGAATGGGCTCTATTTATATATCGCTCACAATTTGTTCTTCATTACTAACTATCTAGCAGTCAGATCTACTTAGCAGAACTGACTGAGCAGATCTGTGAGGTCTGTAACTTTATCCCTGCATTAAAGATAAATCTTAAAAATGCAACATTTTGAATCATTTTTCTGGGATCAGTAACTATTTTTTAGGAATTATGAAGCCAAAAGTTGGAACTGTCCTCAGATGTTACTCTAAATGGATTAAAAGGAATGAGAGGAGTCCATAGTTAATCTACAAATTGAAACCGGGTGACCTAGAATACCTGTCTATTGTTGTATATTTGTGAACATCCTAATTCTTTTCCTCAAATTTTTAACCGTGCTGAAGTGATATTAGAATAGCGAGTATTACCAATTTTTCTACTTTTTAAATATTGTTACAGCTATTTAAACTTGAAAATCATTTGTAAGAATTGAGTACTGATGAAAGTCACTTCTGGGGCTTATAAATCTACTCATTTTGATGAATTATTAATGACAATGTAATGTTTAAAATATCGAATCTAACTGTTAAAATAGCTTATAGGTGACATTATTGTTTGCATATTAATTCCTTTAAACATTTTCTGAACTTTGGGATATTGAAAGTATTTATACCGAGGAAGACTATAAATTTCTTGTAAAAATTGTGCGTGCTTTGAAAGAACGTAAATATCTACAGCATTCTTCACTTTCCTTGACATTACACAGTTCGTATGTCTTTTCAACAGGCACAGAAGTATAAATAAACATATTGTAAATTTGGATGCACTTTGGCTTGAAATGCTGTTATATTTAAACATAGATGTCAGAACTGCCACATTTTCAGTTTATGCATTTAACATCGCCTGTCACTATGGAACTGATCTGCTGATGTAATAATAAAGTATGGACAACATTTCTTGTAGGGTGCTAAAGGAGACTAAAATTTCCTTTTAAATAAATACAAAGATAATTTTCTGATTCACAGTATTTAGACGAGAAAATCATTGTTTGATGGACCCATTGACTTTGGAAGTTCGTGGTTAAATAAAGTTGTTAAACATACCTTTCAGCTCGCTTGGTCATCCTGCTGCATTAAACCATGACATGGCCTTACAACACTAGTAGCATCACTAGACACCCGCAAGGCCTTTTGTTTTAGGTCTCAAACACGAAACCTGTGTTCTTTCGGGGTTTTTGAGCAGAGTACATCCCAGTTCTGTCTTCTCCTTAGATTCTTCAGCTGTTATCCCTCTCCGTGTGTGAAGTCTCTTGGATGAGATGCATCAGACTCCAAACTGCAGTTACTGTAGATAACCCTATTACTTAGCCATATGTATTCTTTCCAACAGTTTCCCTTTTTGAGTGCTCTGTTTTATAGTTTGCCACTTGAGGATCTTGTGGAATAAGGCAGAATCACAGGCTCTGCTAAACCTGCTGACCCAGTCGCACTTTCTTTAACGGGGATAAAGGACTCCAGTGTTACAGAAGTGTGCCATGTTGCTATTCCTTCCTGCCTTAGCTTCTTTCATCTCTGCAATTTCCTCTAAGGAATCCTAGCATATCTGTTTTTTTGCACTTGTTCTGAAGAGATGGAATTGGTATTCTAGAATAACACACAGAGATAGTTCATAAGATCAAAGAAAAATTTACACTATGTACATATATTTTACTAATTTTTTTCTCAGATTTACACTTTTATCCCTATTGATACAGTGATTTTGTTTACTTATGTTGAATCCGTTGAGAGCGCTGCATTTGCTGAAGAGTGACAATACGGTTATGATGTTTACATTTCCACCTTTTTTCGATATGGCAGCTGTGTTTCCAAAATGAGTTTACATATGGCTAAGCCTCTGACATATTATGTTTTCTTATGCTCTCTATCATGAGTATGAATATGCTTTTGATAGCTTTAAACATAATGAATGCTATTTCATGTTTAACATGTACTGGTAGTACAGCTGATATTGGACAAGATACAGTAGAATGAAACTTCTCCCTGGACATCACACTAGAAATGAAAATAACTTCAAAGAAATGAGAAAAGAGGGAATTTTCTTTGGATGTACCAACATTTATATCAGTAACAGTATTTCTTTTGTTGTTGGGCTCTCACAGCCGGTTCTTGAAGAAACAAATCATTTGGTTCATAGCATTCTGTCTTTGTTGGTGAGATATTGTAATTTCAGTTTCCATTTTTACCTAGTGAGCTTAGATCTATTTTGTTGAAAATTGAATCATAATCTGGTTTGCACTGCTTAGCTTATTTTAACCTATATTAGCTATATTTTAAGGAATTGCTATTCTAACTTTGTTTGATAGTTTTTTTTTGTTTTTTTTTTCCCCTAGACTTCAGATTCTGGATCACTCGGATTATTTCCTATGAGAATGAGCAATTATTCGTAGCTCTATAAATTCAAGTGCATGGGGTTTGTGCCTATTATATATATACCTTTGAAGATAAAAAGTCTTACAAAGACTGGATGACAGCAGACCAGTGCAACGAGATTTCATGGTTCTAATTATTATGTTTCCTTCATTCAGAAGAGATGAGTGAGTTCTAAAGTCTGTAGAGGCCATTCTTTCAATTTAGAACATTGTAAGCTCCCTTGGATGCATTTACAAGATATAAATTATATGACTTTACTGTCTTTGAGACTATTTTAAAATTAGGTACATGTACCTATGTGTGATTTACACTGCACAGATAGTACATCATAAATCTCTTATGTGATGAGTGATAAGTCTCTTGATGATCAAAGAGAAAAGAGCACCTCAGATGGCTTCTAGAAAGAACAAGTTAGGAGCAAACCTCTTTCTGATGATTAACTGGGGAATTTAAATGCCTCTGCAGGAATTTTTAGATAAGCCTAATACTGAATAGGAAGCTGAAGACCATGTCAGTCTTTGGGCTTTACAACAGTTACCTCAGGATAGATGATGAGATGGAAGACATTCTTGCATCCCTCTCTAGTGGTTACCAGGACCATGCTGTCTGAAAAATAATTGGTCTCTATCTAGAAGATAGAGAGGAAGATTCTCCTGAAATCTTGAGACCTTTTGTCAACAAAATCCTGTCGCACAGTTAACTTATGCATAAGAAAGGACTCTGAGAAGACTGAGAAATGTGTGATCTTATTCTCTCTACCCCTTGCTTTTTTTTCCACATTTTTCTCTTCCTTTCCTCAGAATGTCCCAGAGGACACTCAGTTCTTTCCTACTAGCAGAAATGTAGTGCATTCAGTTACACACACCTGAAGCATTTTTCACTCTCATTTTGTGTATTCCCCCTTCCACCTTATTTTCACTTGTCTTCACTGGGCTTCCACCTTCTTTTCTGTGATCTACCCATGTCATGTTTGCCTTGAAAAAATGGGGGAAAGGGTCTCTACAAGATAAAAGAGTAGCTTGCTTCTCAGCAAGAATTTTCAGGGCGTATAAAATGTGTCATCTTGCTGTGACTGGAGTCTGTATTGACAGTTGTAATCCATTTAGATCAAACCAGCTTCATTCTGAACTGGAATGACTTTGGTAATTGATTTCTACTTTAGGACCTTCTCCACCTGAGAGACAGGAATATTTTGTCACTCATTCTGTCTGTTGATTAGGACAAGGTGTTTGACAGGACAGGGCTGTGCATATCCAAGTAGTGTTCTACTGCAGTCCCACCTTTTGGGATTCCTCTAACAGTATATTTTTGGAAGAATACTGTGTCAAAGTCAGCAAGATCCTGACCACGCTTGTCACCTTTCATGACAGAATTTATCAGGGCTATAGATTCAGATTCTCTACCAGGGCCTCTCATTGTTTCCTTTGCCAGGCATGACAGGTTTGAGTTTTAAGCAAGTTTTAGTACTTTTGTTTGTGTCCTGTCTAGGACTCCAAGATGTAGGAGAGCTTTCAATTTTAGATCGTGATTCGTCTGATAAAATATGGATGTTTAATCTACAATGAAAATTAATTACTGTCTCAAAGTTCCTCTTTCTCTTTCCATTGACTATGAAGAGAACTGAAGGTGACTAGTTCAAATGTAGATATCTGCCTTGCAAACACCCACATTCAGTCAAATGAATTCACAGGAGTGGAGACTGTCTACATTTCAGAAAGTGATTTTGGCTTTTTACTGTCAAATACAGTGTGACTCCTGCAGGCAGCTGAAATCAATAGGCACTTACACTTTGGTGTGCTCTGTCCCTTGGACTGTTTCTTTCCTAAATAATTCCTAAATTGTAGCAGCAATTCTGGGATGGAAGATGGGAAACCCATCTTTGGGAAAGAAAAACAGTTGTTAATTGTGAGGAATGGAGTCCTTCTCCTCCCTGATGTAAGTATTTGCATCTCCATGAATCTTGCATTTATTTCAGCTCTATAAATCATCCCTTCCTGCTACTTTATGATCCAGCTTCAATGCAATGGCCAGAGAGTTTAAAATAAAGAAAAAGAAGTACTTTTCTACCCAGCACACAGTTAAACTGTCAGACTTATTACCACAAAATGCCATGGAGGCCAAAAATATAAATGGGTTCAAACAAAGAAAAGTAAAATTCACAGGAGAAAAGTTCATCAGGCTATTAAACATTATGATATGGACATAAGTTGTGGCTTAGAAAGCGCTAAATATTTGGGAGAGGTTGTTAAATATTGGGAAAATATTGCTTATACTTGCCCTGTTCCTACATTCTTTTTATTCTGGCCCCTGTTACTGCTCAAGATAGGTAAGAGGTTTTAAAAACCAGCAGGGATATGAAACAGAGTCCTCTGATAGTTCACATGACTCCTTAGGGATGTGCAAGGTGCCAGAAATGCTGTACTTGGAGGCATGAAAATACTTTTGCCAGAAGATAGGCTTCATAATCCTGCTCTTTCCTCTTGTGTCATTGATGGTCACATCTAGGAGGAGACTGATGAGAAAATATCGTAGTTTTGTGAGGCCTCCAATGAGAAATGTATAACTGAAAAGATAATTGGAAAAGCAGTAAAATGTGGAGAAGCTAGAGGAAAGTCTGGAACCTAATATACTCAGCATATATGTGAAATAGGATTTCTCTTGTGGTCTAGAAATCATATGTGTCAGGTGGCCTCTTCAGGTGCATGGGTGCCCAGAAGTTTGTGAAATAATCTAATTGTCTTTTTGGGAGATGGTGGAAAGCAGTTGTGATAAAGGTTGATTTTATTAGTATCATCAGCAGCTTTCATTAGTGCCTCAGTGGAATGGACAGAGTATATGAAGCAGCAGTGCTTGGTGAAAATTTTTGGTTTGTGCTTTGGAGGGGGAGCAACTGGCTGTTATTTACTTGAAGTGGTATCCTGGAGGCAACCTGAAGAGTTTGTGGGGTAAATTTCCAAGACTGAACGCTAGAAAATGAGACGTAGAAGAAACAAACCGTTCTTCCTCAGGGTTTGTTGAGATACAGCAATATTGTCGGAACTTCTAATTTTCACTGACTAATACTGGGGAAGCTGAGAAGTGTTTGTTAAGTTAATTTATGTGATTCTGCTAAGATTTCTTACAGAAATCTTGCAGTTTGCTACTTTCACAGAAGAGAATAACAGTGCTATTGGCAAGAGGCTTTACCCTTTTTTAAATACATGAAAAATGTTTCCCTCTCTAAGCAGTGGAGGACTTAAAAGAGTAAGTGTTGCCAAATGCTACTGGAGGAGCAAGCACAGCAAATATAATTTTCCACAAGGGTAATGAGACCTGATTAACAATGTTGCAAAGCTGACACTAGCAAGCCAGAAGACAAAATTCTGGAGAAGCTGATTTAGTGCTGGTGTTTCTACCTGCTGTTGACTGGGTTAGACTATGGTCTTGTCACTGGCTTCTGTGCCATAACTCAATTATAGATGTTCATTCCTTCCGGATGGCACCGTCTTTGGAGCAGTATACTAATAGATCATTGGCTGTTGATGATCACTAATGATGAATCACACTAATATATCATTAGCTCTGTCACACAGGTGGCTTTGCAGATTAATTTCATCAGAGCAATGACCTGTGATGAGGATGCATTACTCAAAGGGTAGTTTTGATAAGAATGGGTCTTAGCCTTCATTTTAGGTTCATTTTGTTTTGTTTTGTTTTTAATTTATCTAAAGCTTCCTTTGTATACTTTCAAGTAATATAACTGACCCTGGAAAATCTGGAAAAACATGTAATACTTCTGGGCTAGACTATACGGTTAGGACTGAAAATGGTCTCAAACCACACAGTAACTATAACAATAGAAATAGTGAAACATCTGAGGTTTCTTTTTCTTTTGATAAGTAATATGTTGTTGAAAAAAAAGTATTAGGCTAAAACTAAGCAGAAATAGTGCAAAAATATTAAATCAAACTTCATTTTCATCAGTTGAAAATGTAATAAAAAAGGGGAAAAGATTAATCTATTAAAAAAAAAAATCTCCCAATAAAATAAAATATTTACCATTACAATTTCCTTTAAGGTTTCTATCTCAACAAGCTTGGATTGCTTCAGAATATTTTGTAAAGTTACAGAAAACTTCTTCCTTATTCTCATTTTTCCATACTTCTGTATACTGCATAGTGTATTCTGTATAGTTCATACCGTATGTTTTGTAGAAGAATGAATTTTTAAATTTGGGCGAATCATTATTTCATGAGTCTATCTTCTATCAGCCTCTTGTTCTAGGCATCTATCCTTTGATCTTCATCAAGAGGGACTTGCTAACTTTCACCTGCTTAGCAAACATTTGTCTTATCCACATAGATAATAGTTTTTCCAAATTCTATCCTCACATTATGAAGTAGCCATGGTACTTACATACAGTAAATGTTGTGTACAGTTCTGATCATCCCATCTTGAAAGGGAAAGCAAGAAAAGGGGAGGAAACAGAAGTGGGCAGCTTTATGATATAACTTCTGCTTGGGGAGAAGTTGAAGAGACTAGGACTTGGAATAGACAATTTTTTATAAAGAAGCAGGCATCTAGAAAAGAATAAATGTATGAAAAGCTGCACCAGATGTAAAACTGTCTACTCTTTTCCACAAAAGAAGAAGAGAAGACATGAAATGAAATGCAAGGAAAGGGAAAACATGCAATGAAATCAAGTATCAAGTTTTAAACAAGGAGAAGATAACATTTTTTCTTATGACACAGTTAAATCATGGAACTCTGCCACAGAAAGCCGTGGAGGCCCAAAATGTAAAAGGGTTCAAAAAGCACAAACAAACTCAAGCTGGATTCCACTTCTGGCACAGGAAATCTCTAATCTGCTATTTGTAGGAAAACAAGAAGCATTTATTCTACTCAAACTTAGCTTTGGTCCTTAAACATCTGCCACATAAGTGTTGCTGGACACAGGTCCCTGAACTTTTGATCTGACCTAGCAGTGACATTCTTAAGTAAACACAAGATTTCTCAGTGATCAACCCTAGCTTTATACTGACAGTTCAGGGATGAGGCAACAAATGACTGGGACCAACTTCAACAGTGATTAGATTTTGTTTTACCTAATCCCGTTGTTAGAGATCAGGACATAGATTGTTAGGAGAGGACCTCGTCTTCTGTTTGTGCATTAATTCTACATTGGTTTCATCGTCATGATTTCTTTAGTACATTATGGTACGTTTACTGGAAGTGTGGTCATTTATTACATTGCTTTCATGAACGCTGAATTCAGTGTTAGGTAAGCTATTGAAAATAAGTTCAAACATTGGTGTCACGCTGAGAAAGTAAGAACATCATATGTGGGTTAATGATTTCTCTGTAACAAAAGTCAGTCCTGTATGAATGAGGGATATTTTTTTTTTAGGTGAATAATAATATCTGTATCTTTTAAAATTCATAAGTACTGTATAAATTCAACAGAAATCAGAAATGGTATGCAAAAACTGATTTACTTTAAAAGCTTCATGTGGGAGAATGGAAAAAAGATTCTGCTACAGTAAAAGAAAATGATTGAAAAAATGACATCGTGGGATTCCTTCTTTCTTTTTTTTAGTGGCTGCAGATTCAGCTTACTCACCTCTCTAACAAGATGTCTTTTCTTCTACTACGAACTTTTATGATCTGACATAGAATGTACTTTCTTCCGCAGATAAGGGTCAGAGAGTCACTAGTACCACCCAATGTTCAGATTATGCCTTGAGTGACACTAGTTCAGCTATCTTCATTGTTCTAGAGTCCTTCCATTTCAGAAGTGTCTGTTTGAGCCTGAAAATAAAATAAAATAAAATAAAGGCATCTTTTTCTTCCCTATTAAATTCAGCATCTAGGAAAATTAATATGTGGAAGTAATAGCTCTTTTGAGATGAAAGTGATGCTTATATTCACTGTCTTTTTCAAAGAGAATCAAACCTTAAGAAAGAAATTCTGCAGAAGAAGCTACATGACTGAAGGATAAAAAAGTAATGTTTTTGGAGACAATATAATGAAGCTATTCTGTTATCTTGCACTGCTATATATAAAATATGTTAGTAGATGAAACTTTCTGTATACAAATTATATTATTTCAATAGTGGGATATGTAATCATTCTCTGCTATAGTGTTATTCCAATATTGCTTTAAATTCATTAATTCCTATATTATGGAATAAGATTGCGAATTCTATCTCAGAGAAACCTTTTATTTCCAAATTTAATATATATGAGAGAATTAACTGATATTTAAAAGTCCAAATAATTATTTCTGTAAAAGTTTCAGTCCTGTGGCAAAGTCAGTGTTTGAAATACTTCAAACATGATCCAGAAGTCATTGAAAAAGTCTTAATATACGATCCTTGATTCTCATAATGACAATATCTAACAAAAAAAGCAAATTACTATCATTGATAATAAGAATGAGAAAAATCTCATAATTTTTTTGCTTCTGCTGATGTAAAATTAGAGAAAAGTAAACAAAATTTGCATCTGGTGCTTAAGAGTGCACCAGTAAAGACAGGAAGTAGGCATTCCAGGAAGCCATTAAGCTTCCTGTCTTAAGATAAGCAGGATAAGTTATTCCCTGGAGACTAGATTTTCCATTAATAAAAATGATCAGCTAGAGAACCAGTTTAGACAAGTCATCTAGCTTTTTCACGGTTAAGCTTAGGTAAAATGGAGCCCACTGTAAGCGTGGGAATCAGTTCCACATCGCTGATATCTAACCATGAGGATATAAAGGCAAATGCCTACACGGGAGCTAGGTGCCAAAACTGAGGAGATCTTTCAGTGCAAGAAATATAGCTGAGAGAGAAGACATCTGACCAAATACATATCTATTTTACGAGTGAACTGAGTAGCTCTTCCGAATTCTAGTGGATGTGCTGACTGGGATCTCCCACCCATTGTCAGTAACGGAAGCTCAAATCTCTACATCACATATAAACGCGGATACTTAGGCATCCATTTTTAGCTATCTGCAGTCTGAGCTAAATCTCCTCCTTGAGGTCAATACAATTGCTGACATGCAGGAATCTATTGCCATCGGGGACATCACAGGGCATCCAAGCCACCTTCACTGGTCTACCATACGTAGCACAGGAATTAAAAGAGATCTTTGCCCTTCTGGAGCAACAGCAGGGCATTAGGTAGGAATCACAGATCATTTAATCTCTTAAAACAAACAATACAAACTATTACAAAAATGGTTATAATCTGTTTCTGCTTTTCAGTGTCTGAGATTTGTATCTGAGATCTCTCTTCTTGAAGACTAGTCTAACAAAAGGATACTAAACAGTGCTAATATTGCATGATGTTTTTGCATCATCAAAACTATGATTTCTGTTTAAGTTGTACAATATCTTTTAGAAAAATATTTGATCATGATTTAAAGTAGCCTATGATGAAAAATTTTATATGACGGCTATCCTTAGGAAAGTTGTTCTAATTTGATCTATTAAACTTGCATGACTTTCTGCATTCCCCAGGCCTAAATACATCCATTATCATTTTATGGGCTTCAAAACATGTTAAAAATAGGAATGGGCAGTACATGGGCAGTTTTCTCATAGTATTTGCAATCACTTAATTTTGACTATAAAGGAAACTTCAGACTTACCTGTTAAAAAGTGTGACATTGCATCATTTTAATCATGTATTTGCCTCCCCATTATTCAAATACATCTCTCTTTCCTGATGGCTCTGTGCCTTTTGAGTGAAAAATATAAATACAAAATGAACTACATCAAAATGAAATTCGATTATTTTTGGAGATTTGATAGCCTGAAAAACAAACAAGCAGCAACAACAATAATAAAGTAAAAAAACCTAACCCACTGATATTAAATTAAGCCTTGATAAGTACTGAGAACAGCTTTCCAAATGTTTTTTAATTGAAATACTGTTCTACGATTGTAGATCAGGAAAAGTCTTCCTAACTGTAGATTAGTAGCCAGCTCTGATGTATGACTTTATCTAAACTATATAATCAAAAAAGATAACAGATAATTTGGAATAATCTCAAAGGGAGTTACCATGACATAATGCTACAAAATGTTTAAAACATTAGCCTATAGTGCTTGTGTAGCAGAGGTACCTCTTTTGCTAGGGAAGTTACCTTTTTGGAGTAAAAGTAAAACTAGTTTCTTTGCCCATTTCTTGCTTTCAAATTGTACATGGTCTTCTGCTTTTATCTCTAAAGATTGTGTACGATTAGAAAAAACATTCATGACTGAAAGCAAATTTTATCAAGACTCACCATATTCTGAACAATTTCCTGATGAAATCTAATATCCTGTTTGACATAGGAAGCAAACAGTGGTTAAAAAAATACTTATGAAATAATTGCCACCACAATATACCTCAAAGTGAATACGAAGCACAAAATAAGGTTAGGTATTTACCTATCTGCTTTTATCTAGCAGATCCAAATCTATTTAAACCTCTTTTCAGATCAGATGATTCTCTTTGTAGAAAGACTTGAGAGGTTACAGAAGAGAAAAAAACTCTGGGGCTTCTCAGTGAATTTAATTAAGAGGAGCTCTGTCTACCATCCACAGTCAACAAATAGCATGTGTTCCTAATTCTTAGAGGATACGTTTTTCATGTTTAGAGCCACCACTGAGGGTCCCATCTACCCTTCTGAATTCCTAGCAACTTAACTCCAAAGTATCCTGTGCTCCCCTCTGAGTTAAGAAGGGTTCCCCTTGCAATGACAAGGTCAGAATGAAAGTCATGCACCAGATTTTGCAAACCGTAATAAAGATCTGAAATATATTCCTCTGTTTTCCAATGGCTTGCATTTGATGCTCCTGTTTCCCAAACAAAGAACCCAGAACAATTTTAAGCAATATGCAGAAGTGAGAAGATAAACCTCCTTCCCAGCCTCACTGGGCGATACGAAGGGGGGACCTCTTAAAAAGTGTCTAATAGAAAGCCATATGTTTTTGAATATTTTAATATGTCGTTGTGGTATATGAGCACCACTGCCTAGCAATACACAGTCTCCTTCATCTTTGAGAACAAAGAAAGGAATAAAATCATCTTGGGTAGGAGCTCATTGGTAGCAGCCGACCTAATTTTAGATATCTGCAATGTAGACATCTATTGCTGAGCAAGTGGTCTAGAATTCCCCCAAAAGGCAGCCAGGAGAAATAAACACTTGCAGGACATTTGCTAATCTCATCCTAATGTAGACTTTTAAAATTGGGAGAAAAAAAAAATTACTCTTTTTTTCAGCTGAGTGTCTCGTGGGATAATAATATGCCTAACTTAGACTACTGTTATAGTTTGTGCTTTATATCCCACACAATGCACATTGCTTCAGTTTTGGATTTATTTTTTAAAAAAAAGGGAAATTCTTCTAGTTATGAGCAACTGAATGTGATATTTACATCTTGGTTGCATTCTGAGTATAGAATAGAACTCTGAAGAGACTTCCATCCTAATTAAATGGTGTGCAGAGAAGTCCTCGAGGAACATCCTACAACAGAAGGCTCCACAAACTTAAACTGACTAAATTAAACAACATTCTTTTTAAATCTTAATGCGAAGGAATGCCTCATTTCTGGATGTAAAACTTATTGTAAATGTTTGAATCATGAAACAAATTATCCTTTAACATGTAAACGTTCTTCATTGAAGGGAGCTAATTTCTTAGTGTAACCCACCATGAAATATTTGTCAGTTGGAGATTTTTGCTTTTCCTGGGGCTAGGCTCTGTGGGATCCTACTGTAACTGTGACAATGTTGATTTTTTTTTTCAAATATTGATTAAAAAGGTGATTAAGGGTATTTTCAGCAAAGGGAAATGAAAAGAGTACAGATATTATATTCTTCATAAATCAAGATTAATCATGCAATGTGTTTCAATTAAAATGCAACAGATTTTTAGAGTTTTAAGCTTCAATGCTCAGGATAGGGGAACCTGTGTTTTTAAGTTTGTTTGTGTGTGTGTGTGTGTGCGTGTGTGTGTGTGTGTGTGTGCACGAGCACATGTGTGCATTTTTGTTTGTTTGTTTTGTATTAATTGAATATGAGGTACTTTACCTCTGAATATTTTTCTAATGTGATTGCATTTTTTCTTCTCAGTGCTTATTAAATTGATCAATGGTAATGCCACGGTGTTATATTTTAATTTACCTATCTGATTAGTTGTATTAATAGTAAAACATTATTCAGATAGAATTACAAGTGCTAAATGTTACTGAAATGACTGTGGTCTTATATTTTTGGAGGTACTTGACACTTGACTTTTACTGTTGCTATGACTGCATCACTAATGCACACAGGAATAATTGTTAACTGTCAAGAACACAATGTATTTCTAATCATATTCCATCAATGGCATGTGTTTTACACTGTTAAATCATTTTGGCTGAAAAACAGAGGCTCAGAATGGAATATAAAGAGCTCATTCTTTCAATTTCTTTGCATTATTCATAAACACAGTACCTTGTCAGCACTTAGAGTGTAATCAAAACATAAATGATGTATGAATATTTTGTGTTCAAATTGCATGTAGGATGTTCCTAAGTTGCACAATACATTGCATTGTCTTTTTTATAGTCAGTATAACATTTTAGCTATGTATATCCTAAGTTCTGTAAAAGAAAGACTGTCTACTGTTTCTTTGCTTTCATGATCTAAAAGTATGAGTTGAAAAAAAAAAAAAATCCTTCCAAAACCAAAAAACTACAAGCTGTTTTTATGCTTTGCCACTCTGTCTCATTCACGCTCATTATTCCGTTGTATGGTTACCTTGATATAATTTTCAAACTAACTCTCTTGAATACTGTTTTAAGGGTCTCAGAGATAAATAATATAATGAATAAATGCAAAAATGCCATGATAGCCTTTTTTTGTGTAGTGAATAAAAGGATTATAAAATAAGACTTCTGAATTCTAACAGCTTGTAGTCTCTGCCTATGTATTGAAAGCCGAAGAAAAAAAAAAAGTCCAATTTCTGGAGAAATTGTGAAGTTGCAAAGATAAAGCAAAATCTAACAAACTATAATTCTTAAAAAAAAAAAAAAAAGAAGAAGAAGAAGGGGATGCAATGCTTTGAAATTGAAAATATGGAAGAGATGTTAAAAAAACTATTGTCCCCTTTGATGGGCAGATAACAGAAGCAAATATTTCTCCTAGTAGATAAGGTAGCTTTCTCATTTCCTGACAAGTTTTTAACAGTGATATATAACCCAAAGATTTGTTTCAGCATTTTATTAAATTTTATTTGGGGACACTAGAGTTCAATAAAAGAAAATGTAACTGAAAAACTTAGAAACTCCTTTAGCTTTAAAACGGGCCATAACTGACAATACTACTCCTTGCCGCTATGCATAAATTCAATAAAATGCACAAGTATCACTGAAGGACCTAATTCTGGCCTCTCTCTTAAAAATCAAAGATGTAAATATCTGTAGGTTTTAAATCCAACTTTGTCCCACTGAAGCTGATGGTAGCTCTCCTTTGATTTTAAGAAGGAAAAAAATTGTGGTTCATTGGGTTATGAGAATTTAATGGAATATTTTCTTTTTAATAGCTCTATGAACTAGAATAAATGTCACACGTTTCTTTTTGTTTCCCAGGCACACAACTGAATCTGCTTTTCAGTTGTGGAGGTTCATAACTTGTAATGTCCACAGTGCAAAATATTTTCACATTAAAGTGTTAATTAAATGTAACCTTTTTTCTTTCCCCTACTGACACAGAAGCATTTTAACAAAACATTTGAGAAGTTTCCGTGAGAAATGCCATTTATTTTGTAGGATATATACTCAAATTTAAAACAGTTCCCTATTCCAAGCAAATACAATAACCTGCAATTCAATATTCAAAGTGTAGGATCACATCTTTTCAAACTCACAACTTTGTCATAGCAGTCACACACACACACACACACACACACACACACACACACACACACAGACACACGCACACACACACTCCGATAAAAAACTATACTTTACTTTTTTAGTCTTCTCTTTATTATTATTTTTTACTTATTGTTTTAGCTCACTTGGGACTGGATACTGTACACAGAACTGAAGGACTTCATTGTGAACTTCCTATAAGTTCACAAATGCCAGATGAATTTTACCACTAGGTTTCACATAGGTTAATTCAAGGGACTATATCGAGTGAGCATGTGGTATCATCAAACCAGCAGCCTAATTGGTGTCAAGGCTTTTTATGGGAAATCTGGGAATAATATGGGGTTATTTTTGCTTAAGTATAGAGGGAATGCCTTTCTCACATGAGAGAGTGCATATTTGAAAAAGTAATAGTAAACAACTTGAACTTTTTAGTTGGAGATTGGAGTCAAAGTCTTAACAATAAATAAGAGAAGATAATAGTGCAGTGTAAGACACTGCAAAGGCTAGGCACCTTGATTTAAGTATGAAGAAAGAGGGGGAAACATGGATAGTGAAGGGATGAGATATGATTAAAGATGTAGATCATGACTAAAGCTTTTTGCCTAGTGTTTTGATTTGCAGTGGACAGGGCCAGAGTAAAGTTGTAGTTGTCAACAATTAATACAATATCCTGGGTAGTAGTTTCAGTTCTTTGCTTGCAGGAAAAATCTTATCTAAGAAATGTTATAAAGAAGATGTAGCATTAACACCTCTTACTTTAGGAAAGTACTCCAACCACATAATAGCAAAAGGCTTTTTGGCATCACGATCACTGCCGCATTTTTAAGAAGAAAAAGCTAGCTCTACTTCATTAGCTGCCCATCTTCAAAAAAAGGCTGGATAAACTGCCTTCCAGGTGCCTAGCCACTTTTTCTACCAATTCTCTGCATAGCCAGCAAAGAGTGATAGTCATCTGACATACTAATACTGGGTCAGAAGAACTTGGATTGTTTTTGTAAGGACTTATATTAGAAGACTTCAGTCATTATACTAAGGCTAGGTGACCAACTTTTAGGAACACCTGTGCTTAACTAAGGTGCCTAGATTGTGGATTTCAGCCAAAATTCCAAACACAGTCAATATACCGAATGGAGGCACTTTTCAGTACTGTATAATAAGCTTGATACTACTATCTACAAGAAAACTCCTGGAGTATCCAAGCCATCCATGAAAGGCTGGGAAATATGGCACAGTGCCTACAGAAAAGCCAGATCCCTCTAAACAAGCAATTGGAAGTCAGGAAGGATATACTGGGGCATCTCAAATATTAGCAGACGTGTATGTCTGAGTAAGTGAATCAAGAACTATTTGTCTTATAAGCTTAGCCATCCTGCAGCCACATTGATCACATGCACTCATTTTTTTTTAATTTCTTCTGTTTGCTGCTGATATATAATATCAGATATATTAGTGGGCTGAGCCCCCACAGAATACTGACTATCCTATTTTGTGGGGCCTTGTGTCTGTGATTTCTCTGCATTCTTTCTGCTCAACAGAACAGAAGCAAGTCAGACTGTGATTTTGCCATGTGTGTACGGACTGTGTGGTATTTACCTATGTACGTATTTGCAGATTTATATATACTTATGACATTACTTATTACACTGGATAAAATCTGCAATTTACACAAAACAAATATCAGCAATTCCTTTTTCTAAAGAATTGTGAAAGATATTTGAAAACTTGTACTTTTGGGTCATGAAAATTTAGTGATAAAAATTATGTGTTAAACCTTCTGTACTATTAATGAATAATTTCTAAAGAGAACTTAGGAAATGTAAACTATATGGTGCGGGGTGAATACTTTTCCTAATGAAATAGATAAGGTCTAGAATTTCCATTTAAGATGTTAACTTAAAAACCTGGAGTAAATTAAACCTTGGAATAAGCAATGCCTTTCTAAAGAAAATACCTTTCCAAATGTATTTAAAAGTGGGCTAAAATGGGTGAATTGTTTAAAAAGAGATCATGCTAGATCTAGAAAAAATTACAAGGAATTTTTAATATAAATAAAATACCTATACTTAATTATATGCAATTAAATACATTCCAACCCCCCAAGAAATGTTTGCTCCAAAAGACTGCTCAGAGAATGAAAAAAAATTTATAATAAATTCTGAAGATTCCAGGGTCATCATTTAAAAATAATGCAGTGATTTTATTAAGTTTGACTTGGAAGGTCACTATGATCACGTAGGAAAATAATTATTTTTGTTTTGGACATTTTTCTTTCAGAAGCTGTGTATCATTGGTGCAGCACAATTTTCTCTTTAGTGTGTTTGCAGGATAAGTACAAATGCATTTAATAGAAGTATTGTCATTTTCACTTAAGGAATATCCACAAAGATATATTTTGTGCTAGGTAAAGAAAGTAGGCTAAATGGTATCATTCTCATTCTCAATGGTATCATTGGTGGGAATGCATTGGGGCACACCTATATAATACGTAGAAAGTGATTCAAAATAACTGCCCCAGTGGCACCAGATTTATGCATCTAAATGAAAAATACTGTTATAGCACATAATTCAAACTATTGCCTGTGTAGAATGTAGGAAAAATTTTGACATCAGAGACAATTTTATAATAAAGTCTCTTTTTCAGAAGAATATTGGAACTGTTATTTAAAAAAAAAAAAAAAACAAAAAACTGCAAGACTGAGACCAGATTAGGAGACAATGTTTTTATATATCTATTGGCTATGTCAAGAGTAGAAGAGAAGAATTTAAAAAAAAAAAAATCAAGGAAACCTGGAAAATGTAGGGATTTTATTTTAATATAAAATATTTGCAGGGTTTACTTTCTGATTTACTAATATACAGAATCAATGCTATTCTTGAACACTGAAAAGTTAGACTTTGCTTGCTATGCAAAAAGTTGTCAGTGTTACAGTGCACCCTGAAGCAATTTCTTTGAGTCTATAGAGTGACCCAAAATGTAGATGAAATGCTACATATTTAGGCAGAATGTACTTTAATTCTCTTGCTGTGCCTTAGAAATGATGTGCATAAATGTTCATAGCATGAAATTGCTAACTAGTCATTGTTTGAATGCTGTATTTGTTTCCTAGGAGTGATTTGTGTTTATAGAATCAAAAAAAAAAACTTTCTCAGTTAAGTATTTTGCCACCTTGCATTTAATATTTAATGGAAATAGTCAACAAAGGCCTATATCTATACTTCACATCTATACATAAATATATATGGGCCCGCTGCTGAATGGGGCGGGTGCCCTGGTGACAAAGGATACAGAGAAGGCAGAGTCATTGAATGCTGCCTTTGCTTCCGTCTTCACTGCTAAGGCCAGTCCTCAGGAATTCCAGACCCTGGGGACAAGAGAGGAAGTCTGGAGAAAGGAAGACTCTCCCTTGGTGGAAGAGGATAAAGTTAGGGATTCTTTAGGCAGACTTGACACCCAGAAGTCCGTGGGCCTTGATGGGATGCACCCGCGAGTGCTGAGGGAGCTGGCAGATGTTATCGCTAGGCCACTCTCCATCTTCTTGGAAAGGTCCTGGAGATCAGGAGAGGTGCCTGAGGACTGGAAGAAAGCCCATGTCACCCCAGTCTTCAAAAAGGGCAAGAAGGCGGAGGCAGGGAACTACAGGCCTGTCAGCCTCACCTCCAGCCCTGGAAAGGTGATGCAACAGCTCCTCCTGGAGGTCCTCACTAAGCATGTGGAGGACAAGAAGGTGACCAGGAGTAGTCCGCATGGATTCACCAAAGGGAAATCATGCTTGACCAATCTGATAGCCTTCTCTGATGGGATGACTGGCTGGGTAGATGAGGGGAGAGCAGTGGCTGTTGTCTGCCTGGACTTCAGCAAGGCTTCTGACACTGTCTCCCATCACATCCTTGTAGGTAAACTGAGGGAGTGTGGGCTGGATGAGTGGACGGTGAGGTGGATTGAGAACTGGCTAGATGGCCGAGCTCAGAGGGTCAGTGGTGCAGAGTCAAGTTGGAGGCCTGTAGCTAGTGGTGTGCCCCAGGGGTCAGTCCTGGGTCCAGTCTTGTTCAACGTATTCATCGACGACCTGGAGGAAGGGACAGAGTGCACCCTCAGCAAGTTTGCTGATGCTACTAAACTGGGGGGAGTGGCTGACACACCAGAAGACTGTGCTGCCCTTCAGAGGGACCTGGACAGGCTGGAGAGCTGGGCGGAGATGAAGTTCAACCAAGGCAAGTGCAAGGTCCTGCCCCTGGGGAGAAATAACCCCATGCAGCAGTGCAGGCTGGGGGTTGACCTGCTGGAAAGCAGCTCTGCCGAGAAGGACCTGGGAGTGCTGGTGGACAACAAGGTGAGCATGAGGCAGCAATGTTGCCTTGTGGCCAAGAAGGCCAAGGGTATCGTGGGGTGCATGAGGCAGAGTGTTGCCAGCAGGTGGAGGGAGGTGATCGTGCCCCTCTGCTCAGCCCTGGGGAGGCCTCACCTGGAGTGCTGTGTCCATTTCTGGGCTCCCCAGTCCAAGAGAGACATGGCACTACTGGAGAGAGTGCAGCGGAGGGCTACTAAGATGGTGGAGGGGCCCGGAGCATCTCTCCTATGAGGAAAGGCTGTGAGAGCTGGGCCTGTTCAGTCTGGAGAAGAGAAGACTGAGGGGGGATCTGATCAACGTGTACAAGTATCTGAAGGGGGGGGTGTCAAAAGGATGAGGCCAATCTCTTTTCCGTGGTGCCCAGCAACAGGACAAGAGGCAATGGGCAGAAACTGAACCACAGGAAGTTCCACCCAAACCTGAGGAAAAACTTCTTTGCTGTGAGGGTGACAGAGCACTGGACTAGGTTGCCCAGAGAGGTAGTGGAGCCTCCTTCTCTGGAGATATTCAAAACCCGTCTGGACGTGATCCTGGGCAATATGCTCTAGGTGACCCTGCTTGAGGAGGGAGGTTGCACTAGATGATCTCCAGAGGTCCCTTCCAACCTAAACGATTCTGTGATTCTGTGATTCTGTGATTTTGTGATATATCTCTGTAGATTTACACAGACAGACAGTGACCCGAGACGTTGGGAGTATCCTTTATCAATTGCCAGTTTTCTTAAACTTTAAAGGCCTGTGTACTTGGGATCTTCCAGAAAAAATTAGCCTGGATTGACTTTAAATCTTTTGCTAATTTTGTTATAGTGGATTGCTTAAGTCACTTTGTTAATTTGGGTAAATTCAGTTTCTTTTGAAATTACAGTTTCAGTTAGTTTGAATTTATTTTTCTGAGTGTTCCTATGTAGATGTACCCAAAGGTAATATCTAAAGAGTATATTGAGCATTTGTTTATGGCATGGCTGAGCATAACTGCACGAGTTTTAATCCAGTGAGCACAGGCACTGCTCAGCTATATTTTCTCCTGCAAAATATGAATAAAATTAGTCAAAGTGTATAGTCCATAATTTTTTTATTATAATAGACTCATTCTGAAAGAAATTCGTTATGCTGCACCATGATTGTAAAATGAGCATTAAGTTCAAACTCATTAAAATTTACATAAGCAAAGCATTATATCTTCTGAATTTGTTTCGTGTTTGAGGGCAACTGGTCAAAGTATTTTAAACTTATAGATACTTTAAAAAATACTCAAAATTTCTTCATACCTCAGATACATTTAGCCATTAACAAGCCATTAGTCTTGTACCAATTTCAGATTTTGCGTATGGCTAAACCCTACTACAATTTTATCACAGGTTAAAGAAAGAAATCAGAAAATGCTTATTTAATAAAAAAAAAAATCTGATTTTCCACAATTAATTGTGTAAACTTAATTACCTGCTGATGTTGTCTGCATGTTTTTCATTCATATACATTTCCAAGAGTGATTATTGTTTACAAATGTTCCCTAGAGAGAATATCATTCTAAAAATAGGTAAAGAAAGTTAGGATGCTCCTGGATGTTATCTTTGACCATCTGTCCAGCCAGTTTTTGTAGTTTTCCAGTTTTTACAACCTAATTCAGTCTCATTTTCTCAATATTTATTCATATATCAAAATTCCTGTGGGGCTAAATCTCCCAAGGTTTCTTCCTTGTTCTGATTGCTAGGTGTGACACCTGGCTTGGGCAAGACAATATTGCATTCTGTCCGTCTTGTCTTATAACAAGGGCTGTAACTTTTCTTAATTTCCAGCATTGTTTAGCGGCCACTGACTATTTTGCCTGGCCTCTGGCTGCTGCTCCAGAAGGTGCAGCTTTCCTATATGTGTGTCAGGTTTTTCATTCGCATGGGTGCCTTTGGTCTTCTAGGAAATTTCAGGTGGCTCTACCTGAATACGCTTAAGCAACTAAATCTTTCCCCTCAAAAATAATACCGTACCACCAATTTAGGCACAAATTTTAAGATACATAGAAACCATCTATATGTGCTCATTTCTCTTTACTAACTACAATGAGAGGTTAGAGTGGATATCTGAGACTTGGATATCTAACTTCAGGTGATTAAGTTGTACTTAAATTCTACTTCCAGCTTCAGAATGAATGCTGAACTAATTTAGTTACATTAAAATTACATTCAAAATAGATATTGAAATATACCAGGAAGTTCACAAAGCCAAAATACTATTCATAGGCTGATGCAGCTATTAACCTCAATCTGTTACATTTTTTACATCGTTTATAATGCTTTACATTGTTATAATGTTTTACATTCTTCCGTATTGTGACAAAGACCTGTAGAAGTGAAAATCTTCAGGAAGAAAGGCTCCAAGGGGAACTGGCATGGTATAGAATAAGTGTAACAAAATCTGAGATCTTTTTTGACCTTTCCTCCCTTTCTACCCTTTTCAAGGCGGGGGAGGTGTCAACATAAGAATTATTTATAGTAGTCACATTGAACATTTTGGAAAGGAGTCATGTTCAGCTATGTGACACTTGCAATTGAATTCTTGAAGCTAGTTTTGTTACCTTTGCAGGTCTGTTAGTACAAAATAAAAACTTTCCTGATGAAACAGTTAAGAGATTTCTGTGGTGTCACAGATTCCTGAGAAAGCTTAAGAATTGACAAGAGCGCCATTAAATGTGCCATTTATCTCCTTGAGGGTCTCTAGGGAGATCCTTTGAAATCATCCTTTTCATGATCTAATAGATGAATCTTTAGACTTCGCTCTGTCATGGCCCGTGAAGAGAGAAGCAGAAAGGTGGGTGCAAGCCATCTTTCCAAATTAGAACCATGCTGATCACAGCAAAGTTGGGATTCGGGTATCTAGAGCACTTATCTCCACCATTTATAAAGTTCTGTTGACTTCAGGTGACGGCTTTGAAAGTTAAACTTTGAGGTCTTTTGTTTGCTTGTTTGCTTTTTTTTGTGTGTGTATAGGAATTATAAATACCTACTTCAGCAAATTTGATTCAACCTCTAAATTTCTAACAGTTTTTCATTCTGTTGTGATCACGAATACTCCCAACCTCCATTCCATTATGTTTAATTGACTTAATTTTTCAGATAAGAGTAGCTTTTCTGAATTCAAAATGATAAGATTGTGGTCACATTTTTGAGATCACATTTGGTTTAGATGTCATTATACTTAATATTGTAGGGTTCTAAATACCTCATACCTTAAAAATTTCTGAGAGCAATGTCACATAGATTGTCTCATGTATATGTCAGTGTACGTGTGTTGGTGGCTGGTAATATGTACATTAATACACAGTTTGATGGACCTAGTAATGAAGTCCTGTCTCTGTCAGCTTATTTGGACCAAGATTTTAGTTCACATCTTTAATGTTTCTATAAGACTTTTTACTTCAGTTGTCATATATAGGAGAGTAAACCAAGTTACTCAGTGGTATTTTAAAGCACAAGACCAACTGCTTTTCCTCGTTGCAGAAGACGATGAGGGAGAGTTACCCTGTATGAGAGAGCAGTGGGACTCCATGAGGCTCTGCCTAAGGATGGGTGATGAGCCAGTTGAAACCTTATGGGTCAGGATTAATGGGCAAACCAATGTGGGTGATGCTGTGGTGCATGTCTACTACCCCCTGCCTGATCAGGAAGAAGGAGACGAGGCCTTCTTCAGACAATTGAAAGAAGGCTCACGGTCACAGGCTCTTGTCCTCATGGGGTACTTTGATCACCACTGTATCTGCCAGAAGGACAACACAGCATGGCAATCTATGAGGTTTCTGGAGAATGTTGATGACACCTTCCTGATGCAAGTGATCAAGGAACTGATGAAGAGAGACACTTTACTGGACCTCATAGTTACAAGCAAGGAAGAACTGGATGGGAATGTGAAGGTCGGGGCAGCCTTGGCTGCAGTGACTGTGAGACCATTGAGTTCAGGATCCTGAGAGGAAAGAGAGAGCGGGGCAAAAAGGACCATAGCTCTGGATTTCATGAGAACAGATTGACCTGTTCAGGGGTTTACCTGGAATAATCCCAAAGGATACTGCCCTGGAGGGAAGAGCAGTCTAAGAAAGCTGACTGATTTCAAGGATCACCTGCTCCAAGCCAAGGAAAGTTCCATCCCAACAAGCAGAAGATCAAGCAAAGGTCTTGGTAGAAGGCCTTAATGGATGAACAAGGAACTTCTGACCCAAGTATAAAAAGAAAACACATAAAAGGTAGAAGCGGAGGCAGGTCACTTGGGATAAGTTTAGAGACACTGTTCGAGCTTGCAGGGATGGTCCTGAAATATAGGAAAATCAGTTTAAATATAAAAAAAAAAATTGGAGGCCTGTAGGTAGCGGTGACCTCCAGGGGTCAATCCTGGGTCCAATGTTCTTCAACTCATCAGTGACTTGGAGGAAGAGACAGAGTGCACCCTCAGTAAGTTTGCTGATGCTACTAAACTGGGGGGAGTGGCGGACACACCAGAAGGCTGTGCTACCCTTCAGAGGGACCTGGACAGGCTGGAGAGGTGGGCGGAGAGGAACCTCCTGAAGTTCAACAAAGGCAAGTGCAAGGTCCTGCACCCAGGTAGGAATAATCCCATGCACCAGGACAGGCTGGGGGTTGACCTGCTGGAAAGCAGCTCTGCCAAGAAGGACCTGGGAGTCCTGGTGGACAACAAGTTAAGCATGAGGCAGCAGTGTGCCCTGGTGACCAAGAAGGCCAAGGGTATCCTGGGGTGCATGAGGCAGAGTGTTGCCAGCAGGTGGAGGGAGGTGATCGTGCCCCTCTGCTCAGCCCTGGGGAGGCCTCACCTGGAGTGCTGTGTCCATTTCTGGGCTCCCCAGTCCAAGAGAGACATGGCACTACTGGAGAGAGTGCAGCGGAGGGCTACTAAGATGGTGGAGGGGCCCGGAGCATCTCTCCTATGAGGAAAGGCTGTGAGAGCTGGGCCTGTTCAGTCTGGAGAAGAGAAGACTGAGAGGTGATCTGATCAACGTGTACAAGTATCTGAAGGGGGGGGTGTCAAGAGGATGAGGCCAATCTCTCCTCCGTGGTGCCCAGCAACAGGACAAGAGGCAATGGGCAGAAACTGAACCACAGGAAGCTCCACCTAAACCTGAGGAAAAACTTCTTTGCTGTGAGGGTGACAGAGCATTGGAACAGGTTGCCCAGAGAGGTAGTGGAGTGTCCTTCGTTGGAGATACTCAGAAGCAATCTGGACAGGGTCCTGGGTAACGTGCTGTAGGTGACCCTACTTGGGCAGGGGGGATTGGGCTAGATGATCTCCAGAGGTCCCTTCCAACCTTGACCATTCTGTGATTCTGTGATTCTGTGAAAAAAAAAAAAAAACAACCAACCAAATTTTTACTCTGAGGGTGGCTGAACACTAGGATAGGTTCCCCAAAGGGGTTATGACATCTTCATTCTTTGCGTAACCTGCTTTCGTTGACCCTGCTTTGAGCAGGAAGGTTCAAGTAGGTGATCTCTAGAGGTGCCTTCCAACCTCAACCGTTCTGTGATTCCATGATTCTATGTATATGTATTTAGCTTTTATCGACTTGCTCCCAGGTGGAGCAAGTCTCTTCATGCAGAAATACTGTAAAATGGAGGCAATAAGCCACAACTCTCATTTTATAGTCACATATTTAACAATATACTTCCATTCTCCACTGAAAATATGTATTAGTATTTTATTCAGAATTAATATAGAAAAATGGGAGAGGAATGAAAATAAAAAAAATGTGAATATGAGCTATCAAATTTCCTGCTGGAAAATACAGAGTAAGGTTAGCAAAACTACTAAGGTCTGGTAAGCAGCCGAGTTATTAACAATGACAAATTGCCAACTGTATAGCATTTTATTGGATATACGACACCATGTAGGAAACTCCTGCTCCACCACACGCAAAATAGAACTGATATAATTGTGTTGTTCCCTCTTGTGTTGCAAACCCCATCTATTCATCTTTAGCCAAATTCCACCCCCCATGAAGCACTAATAGCAAACTTCTCTTCTGTTTTCCTGCGTTTTCAGTTTTCATAATTCTGAAGCTTTTTTGCCGTTTATATAAATGTGTGGCAAAGTTACTGGGAGCCTGGGGCCAAACTCTGCATTTCCATTTTTAATATGATTCTAAATTCAGTCTACCTAAGTAAATTAACTGAGGTCAGAGATAGAAATACAAAGAAGTTCCACAAACTGGCAGTGTCAGTCTTAGGCCAAATATTATGATTATGTAGTAAGGGGGCTGTTTGATCCTGCTTCCCAAAATTGGTCAGTGAGATATCCTCTGGCATGGCACACATTGTGTGCTTCAAGTAGGAAGGCAACTCTGAGAGTTGCAACTCAGAGAACCAAGGTCATCTCTCAGTGTAAATGGTGCCTAGAAAGATTAATATAGGTAGTCTGGGTGCTATTAAAAACATGCACATACCTGGCATGCACTGGAGATATCTCCAGTCCTGCAAACTTCATGAAACCTGTGTGATTTGATGATTTGATATGTATCAATTCTTTTGAAGTCTTTTGGAATACTACAGGTCATCTTATTCAGTGCACCTGCATATAGCTCTGTTTAACAGTTCTTTTACCTTAATGAGCTGCACAGATTGAGTAGATTACATATAACTTTACTTTAATTTTTCAAAGCAGCAGAATTTAGAATGCATAAAAACTGCAATTTTACTCTTTATGTTATTTTACAGCCCAATTAAATTAATAATAAATCTGACACGTTTTTCTCTATTAAATATGTCATTTTTATCTCTAGATCTGTAAAAGTTAAGATTTTATACCAAACCACAAAAAACTATTTTTTTCAAAATGTAGGCTAAATTTGCATATATCAAGGACAAATATATTTTCTTCAGTTTTCTGTAACGTTTATTTCATCTTATTCTACATTTACCCTGATTATTCAGAAATTTCATTTCAATTAATTTATGAATAAAAATAGGCATGTTGAAACAAATTAGATAATGCTAGTTATATTCTTAGTAAAGTTTCTCCACATAACTGGAATTTTAAACTAGCTGGAAGAGGAAACTAATGTGTGTCCTCTAAAACTAGTCATAATAGATACTTTACACAATACTTCTATCAACAGATGTTACTGGCACTAGAGGTGATTTAAACAAAAACTCATTACAACAGTGTAACTAAGATCTGAATCAGGGATTTTGTTTTAAACTTTGTAATTTTTTTTCCTGTGAGTTTTGTGCGTTTGAAAGATATATTGTAGTTATATATATCACTACAGGAATAATAATAGTAACAACAATGCTGAAGTTTTAGTGTCACATAGTTTGATGTTTAATATCTTCTACTCCCTGCTCCATCCCTTCCTTTCTCCCTTCTTTCCTTTCCTCCTTCCCTCCCTCCTTTCATGGGGCTATCTGATTATTAAAATTCAGCATCATCTTCTTTCTGGCTGAAACCTGTAAATATGGATTATATTTGGAAAATGGAAATGCACAGTGCTGAAACATTTCATATAGAAACTGCTGACAGAAGCAGAACTGGCAGCCTGAATGTAAGTCTGTATTTTATTATGTTATACATTACTTCTGTTAACCTGAAAATGGTCAGCACTGTTTTGCTTTATTTTATTTTTTTTCATGAAAGGATGGAACTCATCCTTCTTTCTTAAATTTATCTTTATTGGGCAGAATCATCTTTGGATAACGAAGAAACATGAAGAATACTCCAGTAATATTAGCATACTTTGAAAGTGTGACATTAGATTCGTAATGCCAAAAACCATAATTTATTCCTTTAGCAGTTATTTTAATTACTGACATAATTATTTTAGCTGCAGATGTAGATTATTATCGAAATCAAAAGAGCTAGACCTGTCTGCAGAATGTTATTTGTATTAAAGAAACTTTTGATGGGGACCCCAACAATATACATTCTTTTATTTTGAGAGAGAGAGAGAGAGACTGGAGCTGACAGAAAGCAGAATGGGAATTTACTTCACAGATCTGCAAACGTGCCTGAGCTTTCACAGGCTGGAGGCATGTTCAAGGCTTTGGCTCTGACACAGGTCACAGACACCCCAGGAATCTGGCTTCCCCACTGGCTGAGCTGCTTACTCCAGAAGTTAACTTGAATTCTAGCTCTTCAAGGAACCATATTCACTCAATGTTGCCTGGTCATAAGACTTGACACTGGCTTAATCTATCACATTTCTTTATTGCAGTATATGGTAGGTAGTGGTTATAACAATTAAACTATCAACCAAATGATGTAAAACTATGTCCAGTTGATTCAGCAGTTCAGCTTTGTGGCTAGGCTTTCCTTTAGTTCTTATTTCTTCTTATTTATTACTACTTCTTATTTCTGCTTTGTCATGACACATTTCTTTAATCAGTTATTATTCTCTATCATGCATATTTCAATCATTTCTTAAATAGCAATTAATTTCATCCACGTGTATTGCATGTAGGTAAGCTCCTCCATTATTACCTTCTGTTCAGTTCATGTATGAGCCATGTAACTTCTAAGGACATACTAGGACATTTTCCTGCAAGTATGGCCTCTTTACATTATATTCTTTTCCACGCGGGTATAATGTAAAGCTAATCTTGCCTTGATTAGTCAGATAGGGAAGTCAATTGGAAAACTTATAAGTACAGTGAGGTTTCTCTAACTTTCTCAATAACATAAGCAAGTATGTTGATGTTTCTCTTAAGGAGGTTTTAAATCGCCAAGTAAAGTATTAATAAATAACAATACTAAACCTTCTTTTATCATTCTCTCTAAATAAATGAAACTTCTGAAACCCTCCCCACATATCTTTTGATAGCATATCTTACTACTGTTTTTGCTCATACTGCTCTTTGCTTATATGTTTTTTCTTTCTCCCTTGAGGCCTGGGAAAGCTTCTGAGATCTCTGAAAAAGAAAATTTGCATTCTAATCTTTATGTGGAACTAAGCATTATTATGATTAGTACAGTGATGTTATTATTATAGCACTATAAATGTACACTGAGATAAACAGAATTACATGTGTTTTTATAGGTAAGTAAAAATTTGAAATGTTTATCACATAGAAAGGTGTAAAATTAAAGTTCATAAAATATCAGAAGAATGAGTTGATAAATCAAGAGGAAAACTCAGTGGAAGGTTAAAAAAAAGGAACTTTTCATAATATTAAGGACTTGCTTGCCCAGCAATTTGTTCCTGTGTAGTCAAACACATCTGTTTGAAATAGGATGAAAAGAGGCTGTGTCAAAACAGTAGTTCTGATGTGAGATTTTCAGGAATCCTGGTCTAGCCAATTAAACATCTAACTACTTTTGTATCCTAAAACATGCTCCTGAAGTCTGCCATCTCAAACATGTGCTTCAGTACTGTGAAGGGATATGACTGCAAGCAGGAGACTAAGTCTAGCTAGGAAAAAATCTATCTTTTGGGCATTCTTTTTGGGCGGCTCAGGATCTTCCAGCACAGCACATGGGATTGTGTGAATCCTATGCTTCAGCACTTATTCTCATTTCTGTTTACTGGGAACTGTGGAATCCTTACCTGTAAATTCTCCTTCTGGAAGCAAACTCCTAAATGAAGGTACTGCAGCACTGACCTCGACTATTTTACTTTTTGAAGCTGGTGCTAGATGTCTAAAGACCAAATTTTTAAAGGGATGTGGTTATGTCAAGATGCACATAGGTAACCCAGACTTCTTTCTGTTCCTCATTCATGAATATTTAGAGCACCTGGAGTATCCCTACACTACCTTGGGTATTCCACCTGGCAGCCAGCTGCCACTCCAAAAGGACATGGTCTCCCAAAGGTCCTGTGAGACAGCTGTCAGCTCCCTGGGGATGTTTTGGATGGTCTGGAGGATAAGATGATTATGAATAAGCAAACAATGTGAATTTCTAGATAGGTGTACAGCTTCAGATCGCAGAAATCTAAATTTAGGTGACTGCTGACCAAATATAATGGCTAAGTTAGTAATTTATACATACCATTTAAGATATCTAGTGCCATTTGAGATGTGTATGGTGTTCCGCCTGAAGTCTAGGTATCACTTCAAAAAGGCATGGGTCTCCCAAAGATAGTGCGCCACATTTGACAGCCCAGAGCAGATGTCTTGAATAACCTAAGGTGTCTAAAATGGCTTTAGATGCTTCTGTTCAGCCAACTGAATTGAGCCATAGCTGTCTACTTTTAGGTGAAAAAGATAGCTCTCCAGATGTCACTGACTAGATTCTAGTATCTCTAATCAGATCCTTAGCTCACAGGTAGAGACATGAATTTATTCATTTAACGTTACAGGTCTACAGCCCACAGTTGAATCCTACTTCTAGGAGGATTTTCAAAGTATCCGTACATCTAACGCTTCCAGAATAGCAGCTTGAATACTTTTGAAAGTTCCATTTAACATTTAGATGCACTTACAGTGACTAAATATTTTTTCAGAAAAAAAAAAAATCCTGAATGAATAACAAAGTAGATCAGCCCTGATTTTTATTTTGCCTGTTTTGTTTTAAATTTATATTTTAATTTCATCTTTTTTTTTTTTAAGAAATAATCTTTATTTTCAAATAGATTGGAAACTACAGTTGAGTTCTTGGCTATTCTTAAGAAGCTTTTTCATTTCCCTTCCCAAGCTATAACACACATGCTTCACTTATTTTCTTTGCTTATCTCTAGTAAAGGATTGCAAAAGGCACGTTACATAAAAGTACTGTTCAAACACAATAAATGTCATAAGGAATACTCAGCCTGTAAGAACTATTTAAGAAGCAGCTATGTGTGGATAAAAATCTTTATCTGAGTTGAATCCTGGTGCCACCAGCTTCATAAATTTCCAGTTTGCAATATTTGTACTAACTACAAAAGGAAATTATAGATAATAATAGTTAACTCTGTCTTGAATTAGCTGGGCATTTCTTTTCCAAATAATTTCTAAATTCAATTTATTTTAAGCTAAGCTATTAATATATGTGTAACAGTAAGGTGGGGGTACTGCCTGGACTCCCAGCAGGGACAGATACACAAACACAAGGCACGCTAGGGTCAATACTGAGCCTTTATTACCTCTGCATCTAAGTGGGGGTTCTCCAGTGATTTCCCAACTGAGGCAATAATGGAGCAGGAGAGTCCCTGGCACCACTGAGCATCAGTGCAGGGCAAGAAATGCCGGGGGTGGGGGGGCACTATGTGAGGTTTTTATGGACTACACACACACGCAGCAAGCATAGTGAGCTCATCGCTGCTTCCGATTCAAAGCCCAGGTGCAGCGCCACACTGGCACGGGCTCAGCCACACAACTGTGGGTCAACATGCCCTGTTGATGCTCCTTTTCCCACGGAACGGTCTGGCTAGCTTCCATCGCCTATCTCCTCGACATTCTTCAGCATTTTCTTATGCAATATGTTTATTGGCTATTCATATCTCCTTTCCCTTTTTATTCTTAGAAATACTGCTATCCAGTAATTATACTCAATTCTCTTTCCTCCTTCTTCCTCTCTCTTTCTATCTTTCTCTCTCCTCCCTCCCTCCCTGCCTGTCTCTCTCCTTCTCTTTACCTTTCTCCTTCTCCTTCTCCTTCTCCTTCTCCTTCTCCTTCTCCTTCTCCTTCTCCTTCTTTCTCTCTTTCTCTTTCTTCTTTCTCCTTCTCTTTCTGTCTCTTTCTCTTTCTTTCTTTCTCTTTCTCTTTCTTTCTCTTTCTTTCTTTCTCTTATTTACTTCTCTCTTTCTGTTTGTTTCTGTTTCTGTTTCTATTTCTTTCTGTTTTTCTTCTTCCACTTCCTCTTCTACCTGCCCTCCCATTCTTCTTCTCGCTTCCTACCTTCTCTCCTTCCTATCTTCTTTTTCCTTCATGCCTTTACCCTCTCTGTTAGAGATGTTAAATACTTCATCCACCACTCTGATCTCTGAAGCTCACATATTTGTCTTCCACTTCTACTTATTTTTTGATCTCAAGATTTTGATCTTTAGTGAAAAGATAAATTCTGATATGCATACCTACACTGGAATAATATATTTCTCCATAAATAGGCTTGTTACATTAAATTAAATAATTTAGGTAGAGTAACTTGTGCAAAGCTGGGTAAAGGTATCAGAATTCAGCCTATAGTTAATGGCTTTTTTTTTTTATATTGTGCTACTTACATGTGCCATAACAAAATAACAGACACTTTTAAATTTAGATCACTTGTTTCTATTATTTACAACAATCCTATTGGAAACAGAAATGTATATTTGATAAAATCATATCCATTTTTGTTGTTTGTTGAGTGTTAGACCGTATAAACATGAACAGCATTATTGTCCATGTCTTTACTGCTAAATAAAAAGGGATCGAATATCTATTATAGCCTTGCCTATGTTGCCTTTTGGGAAAGTGCTGTGAAGTCCTCAATGACCTGTGACTTGGCATTGTCTTGTAGAGAACTAGTTAGAGTGACCCAAAATAGTCTGAGAGATTAAGTTAGTAATTAAACAGCATGAATTAATTAGAGGTCCAATGTTTGAGCTCACTGTCTGACCCTCTTTTATCTAGTGGTAGATGTACCCTGTACTACACTAAATTAAACGGTGATATTATCTCTTGAAGTGTTTGCTTTACTCTTGCTTAATCAAAACCATTATAAATGTCTAGGCTCATTTCTCCAGATAGAATAAAGACTTACAATGACTGAACAGTTTAAACTGATTACATGATAAATATGAGACAAAGTTAGGGTTACAGGGCATGTGTAATTTGAAACTGGGTAGTGCTTCAAAATATATTATCTGTGAAGTGATATGTAACATTTTTAAACATTATTTTAACACGATATCACCCCTCCAAAACAACAACAATAGCAAAAAACAGACTATCTCTCAACTGAATTGTGGCATGCTCTCTGTCCTGCTCTCTGTGTCATGATCTCTTCATTATCTAAGCTGGGGATTAAGTGATCCTTTTTTTCCTGGTTTTCCAAAGCAAGCCAAGGAATACGTGTCTGGGAGAGGAGGGATGGTGCACACACAAGTTTAAGTCTGATGTGGAGAACTCCTACATGAGGGACTTAGGATTCAAGTTCTCCAGTACAGATGGTGATATGGGGCCCTTTGCAGCCACTGGACATTTGTTTATAAAGTTAGTTTCCACTTTTATACCAGATGTTGAGTGTATTTCATGCATTATTCAACTCTTTTAATCCAGAGAAACGCACAGAGTTGTGTACAAGTTTCTCTGATCGGGTGCTGCAAATACAAAATTGTATGGCATGCTGTGAACTGTATTTTGTTTTTCAGGAAAGGATGTTTAGCCCACTGCTTTAGCCCAGAGCTTGTACTAGTTCAGGGAATGTAACTTGCATGCAGACTAAGAAAGACTAGTAAGGTTTAAATGAAAATATCTCAGAGAGATAGAAAGAATCAGTTTCTGCAAATGCAGGTCCCTAATATTTTTCTCTCAGATTCACTTGATAATGATGATCTAGGGCTGTTTTCAGTGCTGTAAGTAATTCAGTTATTCTCACATGGAAGTAGTATGAGGGAGGAAAAGTCTTTTCAAAAACTCATAGTTACTTCATTAAACCCCTAAATATTTCTACTTCACCTATAATGACAAATTTACTAATTTGGAGTTAATACTGTGCTTGATTGTATAACTTTTCTTTCGGTCTGATTTCATCCAGTGCAAGATGTCACACTGGCATAGCAGTGATGTAACACAGAGGAAATGTTAGCCATTTTTGAGCTTTTGAAATAAAATGATCGTATTAGTTTTTTGTCATTTAAAATCAGATTTTCTTTATAATAGCAATTCCATTGTTTTTCAAGGGGTTGGTAAGCTCTCTTTTTTGTGTAAATTGGATTTAACATTTAATGTCTTTTAAAAAGTGAACTAATATGAAGGGTTACTATTGTGTAGTGTGTACTCACTGAGAAATCTTGGATAAATTAGAATTAAATTTAGCTCTTAATGTCTCCTGAATTCCACAGTATCCCAAAACCTCTAAGGGCAATGGTATAGTTCAAAGAAAAGCTTCCTTTCTGTAGCTTATGTTAAGCATGAGGAATTAAATAAGTCAGTTCCAGCTGTGTTGACTGTAGTCATCTTCTATTACTTCATATTCTTTATCAGTGATGATGTAGAAAGATCATTTTGATTGTCAGCAGTGACAGACAGGAGAAACTTGGCTGGCGTTACTGTATATACCTACTTTAATTCTTTGCAGAAGGAGTGTTTGTTGTATGCCATTCCGGCATTCTTCAGTAGTGTTCCTCAAAAGGAAGAGTGAGTGTTGTGTACTAGTGAAGATAAACTTTGATGAATAGATCCGCTGTGGAAATGCATTAAAAGCATCTGAACTCCATACATACATACATACATACATATATATATATATATATATATATATACACACATACACACACACACACACACACACACACACACACACATACATTTGTTTGTATGTATGTATATGTATGCATGCACGTATGTGTGTGTGTATGTATATGGGGATAAGAGAGATATACAACCCTCTTGCTTTTGTAAAATCCTGGGGGTTTTACAGAAAGATAATTTGACTGCCTCTTGCTCACATTTTACCTGGTAAGCATGACCTGGCATGCATATGAGGCACAGCAAATTTCAAGATACTCTAAGGATGTAGAGTTTTAGCACACTTAAGTTATTTTTTAAGCTACAAGCTCTTCTCACTCAAAACGATAATGAAACTGGTGCTCTGCTATAATATCCCATCGGTTCCGTAGGGCTTAAACTGTTGGTATAATCCCTGATTTCAGAATTTGTTTATTCTGCATCTGCTGGGTCTAAGCAAACTGAAGGATGCTGAATTGTGTTTCTGATCTTGGTCTTGCTCTGGAATTGAATTTACTTTTCAAATTTTATTGTTGTTTTATTAGTGTACTGCAAACTGCATTTATTTGCAGAAAAGACTGCAGCAAAAATTTGCAGAATTTTGTGGAAGACAAAGTATACACGTGTGTTAGGTAGCTGGAGGTGGGAAAAAATGAAGGAAATTAGTTCTGTAAAGATTTCTAAATGTCGGGATGCTTCTGCTAATATAGTTATACTTTATTTTCTGCTGAAGTTCACTAGTAAGGAATTTACTCGAAACATTTTTGTCCAGTGCTTGGCACATTACTGTAATATAAAATTGAGCCTGGGCCTCTTGCAAATTGAGGGGCTACCGAACTGAATTCCTGGCAGATGACAAGAAAGTAGAGTGCTTACTACAAAACTGCTCAACCACCAATATCTTATAAGCCTGAGTCGCTGATATTTTCAAGTTCAAAGCTTCCTGACATGTGTCTAGATATCTTGCATTTCTGCACCCCTGACTAGCAGTGCACATGTTGCATCACTGATTGTTCACAGCATTAGCTTTTGAATGATATGCTAGGCTGAATCTATCCTCTCAAGACCATCCCACTGCTCAATAAAAAGGCACAATTTTTGTTTTCTTTAAAGATGGGTCTACTTTTCCTCTCATTTGTGGCTTTCCCCAAACTCCTTTGCCTTCTAAGCACTGAATATTTTAAATTTATTTTTCACATTAATATTTAAACCCTTATCACCATCACCTTCTAAAAGAACAAAAGCTTCTTATACAGTGAAATCAAATATATTGTCTGAAGTCAGTGAGGCTTCTTGCCACCAGATTTTCTCCCCCAAAATTTTACTTCTGGCCAAAGGCAGAAGCCACCAAAATCTTTATCAGGTTGGTAATTCAAGATCTCAACAGAATTGCTGGCTAGGAAGGAGATAAGGAGTAAAGATTTATTAATCCTAAAATCTTTTTTTGGGAGGAGGGGACTGAGAGCTTCACATTGGATTTTTCTATTCCTCTATTGTCTCTGCTTAAGTTCTTGTTTTATGGTTCATAAAACATCTCTCAAACTCTGGTAGACAAAAACAATGAATCATTTCTTTTAATAAATGGTGTTTACTTTTAATATCTATTTACCTTTAATTACCTTTAATAAAAGACATTTACCTTTAAAATGCAGGAAACCTCATTACATTAACATTTAGTCTCAGTTTCCATCTGTTTTTATACTTTACCTCAAACTCCTTCCATTCAGGAAAGATTCTTTTATCACTGGAATGAATTTCAATTTTCACTTCCTTCTAATGGAGAGATGATTTTTTGTAGAAGTAAGGCCCTTTAAATAAGTGAAACATAGTGAATATGAGAAAAGGGTAAATTCACATGAACAATCAAACTGTTCTTTGTGCAATGCTTTTATTAATAGCTATTCTTTCTGGGAAAAGAAAATCAAGGAAGCTTTTTTTCCCAAATAGACCAAGTTACTCAATTAGCTTATTATCTGAGATTTGCTTTTTTCTTAAGAGTATAATAACATGTGCTCTTAAAACATGTTCTTATAGTCTTGTGGATGAAGTTCATTTCAAGTCCAAACAGGTAAATTCTTTTGCAGGATATCACCATCCTCCATCACTCCAAAAATTGTACTTGGGCCTTCATTTGTTTTCTCAATAGAAATGTTAATAAAGAAACCTACTGAGTGTAACACACAAAAGTAATACTTAATGATGCATCTGTATAAGACATCTATTTCTGTTATCCATATCCCAGTACAACGATGCCACTATGGACAATAAACAACAAATTACTTATTTTCAATTTTATCTTTTGGTAATTCATGAACAGTGCTATCTCATAACAAATGAAAGATGATATAAAGATTTTAACCTCAGTTCTACAGTAAAATTAACAGAATATATCTTTTTCAGTAAAATATAGAATCTAAATTGTCTACTGCTCATTCATTCATTGCTTTTCTTGGGAAGTTTAGAATATTAGGTTGGAATGTCTCCATCTGAAAAGAAGATTTAAACAGCACTGACTTGCATTACCCATCTTCTTCCTTTACTTCCTTTTATAATAAAATTTACTTGTCTTATGCCTATTAATTTTATATGTGGGCATAATTGAGGTAGGTGGATAAAACTTGATATTTACATGAACTCTCCCATATTTTGAATGGTGATGCAGCTGAAGACCTCAGCAAGAAATATCATTTCTTGGTGTCAGCCTCTGGCAGATTTAATAAATATCCTATTTACCTGAAGCAAGATGATCTTTTTCTCATCATTTAGTGAATTAACTACTGATGATCATTCCGGAACTCTAATTCATAAATGAGTACAAGTAATTTGAAATGCCTGATGAAGTTATTACTTGAAAAACAGTGTAGACATCATAAAACACCGTATTTCAAAATTTGGTAGTAATGCAGCTGAATGGATCACCAGAAGTCTGTCAACCAGAAGATGAGCTAACAACTTGCTGAGGTAAATTAAATATGTCATTCCTAACTTTCAGTTCCCACTTAGGATCCAGAGTTCTCTTGGTTTCAGATAAATACAGTATGAAATAATTTAGTGTTCAGCAACCAAGCATTAGGTTTTACTTACAATTTCTGAGAAATTATTCATTGTACTGAATTTAAATCTTCAGCAAATTATCTAAAGCAATTAGGACATCACAGTTTTTTCAGTTTGACTGTTAGCAATAAATGAAGGTTGCATCAGGTTTATGTAAAATTAAAACTTACTACAATTTATTATAGTCTTCAACATGCATAAAGCCTTTCCTTCTTAGCCCTCTACTAACATGCTTTAGCCTGGCAAGAAACCAGCAAGTTATGATAGCTGCCTGATATTAATTAATAATTTAGCCTTTACAATTGTGCTGACCTTTATCCTAGAAGTGATTCTTGTGAGCCCTGGTAGTTTATTAGCAGATGCACCGCAGGCAATTAGGAGATGTCATCTTCATATGGCTTTGCTACCCATTCACCTACTTAATAAAACATTTTCATTGCTTGCATTTGGCTTGTATTGGAGCAGGTACAAAAATACTTACATCTAAAGTAAGATATAAATGCCTTATAATTATATATAACTACATATATTTCTATTGTCCTAGGAAATATATATAGTGCAATTACTATTTAATGGGAATATTAAACATGGGGGAAGAGGCTGAGTCTTGATTTGATTTCTATGGCAGATCATTAATTAAGATTTAAAGACAGAAGAGGATGTGTATGACAGTCTGGTCATTTTTTTTATCACTTTGAATAAAACAGTTTTAAAGATTATTTTGTACAAAATAGCTTCAATAGTTTTAGGTTTTAATATACAATGTTGTTCCAGATATTTTTCCTCTTTTTACTTTCTCTTTATGTGTCTAATATGTAAAGAATGAGAGAATAGTTATATTAGTAAGGAAGTATTTGGCATTTGTGAAATCCTTATAGAAATATTTGAGAATTCTGAGTACAGATATTAGGCTTACTTTAATCATGATTTCAGAATTCTTATTTCAAAAGGCATCAATATACTTATGAGTTAAAATGAGTTGTATCTAATAGTCAATGTCAGTAAAACACAATTATATACAAATAATGCCCTTTCATGTTTCACTAATCAAGAAAAGAGACTGGATGGAAGTATATACAATTAACCACAAACATTTTGAACAATTTGATCAGAGATTAATCTCCACTCACTGTCAGATTGGGATTTGCCTGTTCCTTTTCTTTCTTCTTCTATGATGAATGACATCCTTTTCTGACAGACACAATATGTAGAAAGAAAGGACCGTATGTTTAGATTACTGCACTTTTTACCAGGTACACAGGAAAAAAAAAAATACTATCAAGACCCAACCCATAATTTTTTCGTTTGGAATTCTAACAAACAATACATCCAAGTGCATACAAGGTTAGATTAATCCTCCACGATTAATCCTCCATCTAAAAATTAGGTATCTAGTCTAATCTAATTTTTTAAGATAGGTAAGTTAACAAATTTGTTTTGTGAGAATAACCCAGAGTTAAGAAACACAGTCTCTGGGTTTTCCTTGAATACTCAGAAATATTGCATGTAATGAAGAAAACACGTGAGAATCTAAACAAAGCGGAGGCAAAAGTGGTAGAGTGACAAACTGGAGGAAATTCAATTGTAAGCACGTAGTAAAAAACTTATACAACAATAATGTCACAGTTTCCTTGGTGGCTCTTTCTTTAAGAAGTAATTCTCTACAGTTGGCAGATGAAACATAAATCTCCAGACATGAGTCACCAATTTTCAAGTATGATTCTTGATTCACAAATCCAGCAGAGAAATTAAGTCATAACTGGAAAGAAATAATTTAATAAGGGTTCAGTTCCTTTATTCAAAATCAAGGGGACCAGAATATATGTGACAAACACAGAGAAAGCTTCTGATTGTTACTTCAGGGAAATCTTGGTTTGGATTAATTAAATTGCTGTATTGAAGACCTAGCTGGCAAAATTTTGCTTGGTAGTTCAGCAGAAAATTGTTTGTATGTGTGTGTGTGCATACTTTCCTTTTTTTTTTTTTTTTTTACTAACTTCGGTGAAAACAACAGAAACAAAATCTATATTATGCTTCTGTAGATCTCACAAACGCTCTTGATAGAATTAGCGGAGAGGATGTTTGGAAATTATTACTCAGAAAAACTTGTTCCGAAAAGTTCATCCAGTTGATCTGCCTGTCTGTCAATTATAGTACGACAGCCAGAACCACAGTAAAAGGTAAAACAGCTAACCCCTTTTTTTCCTCCAATATATTGTTTAGCATGCTCTTTATGTTTGTTTTTATGTATGTCATCAGAAGCATGGATATACATGTGAAAATGCATTCTCAGGATAGGTAGTCAACCGTATGGCATTTGCTACTACCATGTAAAATTCAGGTGGCCGAAATTCAGTCAGTGGGAGTTCCTTTTGCCCATTCATGATCTCCAAATCACAGTAGTCCTTTACTGGGGGTAGTAATTGGTCTTATTTTTAGTTTCAACAATACAGAAACAGTTAACCACCTGCTTCTGATAAACTGTTTGTGTTACCTAGTATCATCACTGACAGCTACCTGCTTGCAGCAGTATCTACAAAGGAAGCATCAGGCTGCATGGCATTCTTGAGGGTAACCAAACAAATTCCATGCTTCCCCAAGCAGCAGGTTGGGAAAAACCTGTTGAAAGTTCTTTAAAGGTTTCAAATAAACATTTGGAGAAAATATGTGTTCCTAATTAACAATCATAACTCTACTTTATGTATAAGATAGCCAAAATATGGAATTATATCTCATGAAGAAATTCAGTTGCATCGTTTTAAAGGGTCTTATTGGCAGATGGTGTTTCTGTCACATGTAGAAAGAAGTTTTAATGAAATGAAAATAACTTTATCCACATTTTTGAAGAAAACCCAAAATAAATTTAGGAAAGGACAACTCCTAGACGAATCAATGTGTTGTCTTTTGTATAGGAAAATAAATCATGTAAAATTACATCTTTAAAATCACATGAAAGCTAGTAATCGAAATTAAAGTTGGGAAGAAATTGTTGACTGTCATCATTGATACTGATGGATAACAATAAGCATTTTCTTTGTGATGCATATTTAGAATGTAATTTGGAACCTATCTATGTATATGAATACATACTCTGATCAACTTCAGTGAGAGAGGAAATATAAATAATTATCTCCCTTGGAAAGAGGGACAGACATAGTCCATCTTTCTATCTCGAAGTACAGAGAAAAAAAAAAGATTGCAGTAAGATTAGTAGCAACTATAATGACAAAAGATATGATTCACTTCTATTACATTGCCCGGAGGTTAGCTGGATCAGCAACACTAGAATAACAAAACCAGAAGAAAAAAAAAGACATTCAACTTACTGTCATGAAGAAAATTATGAATTATTTAATAAGTCATTCCAAGTGTCATGACTATTGTATAACTCAAACAGTAAAGTCACAAGGGCAAACTTACTAATTAGCTATCAGTTTTCCTCAAATTCTTTAAGTGAAAGTTATCTTTTCCTTCAATTTTTGTCAGGAGCAGTCATCAGCTAGAGGTGTATTATTTCAATGAAGGCAAGATGCTCAACATTCTCTCTCAGGAAGCCTGTTTTGTTCTTGATTGCTGCAATGAACCACATTACTCAGGAAACGTGTGTCCTTACACATTTATAGATAGGTGACTTTAGATAACACCAAGCTATCTTAGTGAAAGGCTACCAAAATTGTAGTTTCTGTGTAACAGGTAGTGAGATTCTCATTCACTTAGTAAACGGTTCAGAAAGATGCCTGTCTGCAGAGACAAAGACTCATCTGGCCTCTTAGGAAGAAGAGAAATTCAAAAAAGTTATGTGAACTAATTATCAGGAAAACACTTACTTCTTGGGCAGATGAAAAATAAAGATGAGAAAAAGCATAAAACTGAAAAAATCAAGACTATAATTTATATTCATTATATTTAGTAACTTTAAGCTTAGGTGTGATATTTGCATGCATCTGCTCAGATATATTAGCTGGATTTCAGAAAACACTCTGAATAAGGTTGAGCACATGCTGTCTAGTTTTTTTTTTTTTTTTTTAAGGGAAGGTAAAAGCCACAGGTTTTCCCACCAATGACATTTTAAATGGGAAAAGGAGATTTTTATCTTGACATTTCCTATACGCTTTTGCTCCCCACATCCTTGACACATTTTTAGTGAAAAGAGGTGGCTGCATCTCATACAAAAAAATTATCCAGAAAGGACAAAACACAGCGGAAATCACTCTGCAATGGGGAAAACAATATGAGAGAGAAAAAGGAAATTCAGCCAAACTGTGATGCCTATAAACTCTCCTCTCTACTGTGAAACCCACAACTCTTTCTTTCCAAAAAGCATTCCTCCTCCTAAGACTTAAGGGAGTATATTTTATTAATTTTGGTAGTGTAGATAGTTCACTGAATCAATCACATAACATTATGGGTGAGACAAATTCAAAATTAAAACACTTAAATGTTACACATCTAAGCTGCAGGATCAATTAAGTTACCCCCACACAGGTGCTTAGTAGCACTTGAAACGCTCAAGGGCAACAGAAACATCCACATGAGGCAAGCAGGTATGATATATGGAAGGAAGGACACACAGCTGGAGGACAGCTGTAATTCATGAAGACAAGCATCTCGTATGGTATTAGGCATCTATGCATGGGCAAGTGAAGTAAGCCATAGCTATCCAAACAGCTTTTACAGTGAGTGGTTACCAGAATCTTCAGTGTCATCTAAACACAGCTACCTAGTGCCGGCTGAGGTGCCGCAGGCTTTCCTGCCCAGCCTTCAGCTGCTGGTCTGGAAGGTCATGAGCACAATATATAACTCTTCATTTAATTATATGGTTATGCATAAAGTTGATCACATTTCCCCAGAACTCATACCGTTCTGTTCCCAGTGAGCAAACCCTTTAGGAGACTTCCTAATAATCTTTTAAGTCCACACTGATGATGTGATTACAAGATATAAAGGTGATGTAGGCATTATCCTTGTTTTTTTTGTGTGTTATACACATGCATATAAATGCTTATACATATTCATACACACACATATATACATATATATGTGCTAGACAGCTATGGACAATTGCCAGGCATATGAAACAGCAATAAAATGCCTCTTCAAGTAATTAATACCTCCTCAGGAACATAAAAATAAATACATAGTAGCTCGCATAGATTCAGAAAACTGTTAAGTCTTTTCTATAAGAAGCTGTTCCCCAGACATTCACTTTGGAAATATAAAAGTACACCAATACTGTAATCAGCAAATTAAAGCCTGAAGCATGATAAGGAAATTTTATTGATGCTTTTTATCGCTATTTACTTTGTGTTAATAGCACCTTCTATTTTTTATTAAATGTGCTAAGTTATTAGGACTTTACTAATAGTAGAGTTCATTGAATAAATCTAACAAGTGTCTAACGTGTTCAATAAATATGTTAGTAAAGAATTACAGTTGGCTAAATCTAAGTCTCTAAAATAGCTAATAAATAAGTTAGTTAGTAAAGAGTTAAGGTGAGTAAAATATCATTGGTTAACCTTCCAGTAAACAAATAATGTTTGAGGAAGCTATAGAGAAATATCCTAGGATATGTGAAATTTTACCAGAAGAGCCTGCAACTGAGCCTCTGTTTACTGGAATCTCAGGGGTTAATCTCCCCTGGGATTAACATGGGATTCAAGGACATGATTTTAGTGCTATGATTACTTAGGCAGTCTTGGACAACAATTTCATTTTAGTAGAGGACTGGGTAGACCTAATCTGCCTTTTTCCTCTATGTGATCAGATAATGTGCATATCTGATGACTCAGGTTTTTCCCATCCGCTGTGCTTCCAACCTTAAAAATACTCTGAGACACACTGAACTGAACTTATTCTCTAAAGACATACCTGCCCACAGCGTATTGCAATATATTGAATGTATTTGTAAAGAAATCTCAAGACACCATTAGCTTAGGTTGATTGCTGAACGTTATTAATGGCCATTTTTGGCCACTGATTAGTTTTCCATTTGTACAGGACTTTCCTTTCTCCCCTTCCCAACACACACACATCCCTGCTCATGCCTGAAGATAAATAAAAAGATGCTGAGCTGGTTATTTCACCTTTTTTACTCTACAATTCTAGCCAAGAGCAATCTATAAAATTATCTGAAAACTAGGCACTACAAAGGGCCAGTGGTATATTAAGCATAAGAAACTGTACTAAAGATAAGTTACTCAAAGTTTAAAGCTAGAAACAAATACAATGATATAGAAAAATGCAACTGTAGGTGAATAAACATAGCATTAATTGCCCCAAATCGGAATTAACTATCATATAACTGTTTGATTAAAATGTACTTTTCATAAATGCAAAATAGCTTGGGGATATAGTATCCCGAGGGAATGATAAGACTTAATGAAGAATTATTTTTCAAGGGGAGAGAGTATTCAGGTCTGACATTTCATTAGGTACCCGAGATTAAATTCTGACAAAAAAGAAACAGGCGGATGGACTAAAGTATATGGCAACAATGACAGAAAACTGCAGGTAGACATACATTAGACCATTTTAAACTTCAAAGCAGACCCACATTTATTTATGGTCCAGTATACATACACTGAAAACCTTAAGGGGATTCAAACCACTGTGGAAAGAAAGAGAGATTAAAATTGATTGCTGCCTGCAGAATGAATTAGAGGAGAAAGTTATCATGTCTGTGTTTTATACACCGTGGCTAATGTTGAGGAAGAGGGATATAGCAGGGAGGGGTAGCCTACTCTCTCCGAATGCATTTAGTGGGAGTGATGAATGAGCAGTGTATCCAGCGTTTCTGTTTCGATGGAAAATTCATCTTAGATCATTGTTATTTACTCAGTGGGCACCTGGAGAATAGGTCAAAGCAAAGTCATCTACTAACTGTCCTACAGGAAGTACAGGGTGTCATTTCTGCTTCTGTATATAGCTTTGATCCTTGGCCCATACATTCTTATGAAATGAATCAAAGCTTTATTTTTCAAATGTCACTAAAAAATGCCAGTTCTCCAACCCAATCTTCTTCCTTTCAATTTCATCCTAAGGTATACATTCAAAGAAGATGTAGTATTCAAAGACATTCACCCTCAAAATACACTCTCTTCTTTCCTCTTATCCAGCCACACAAGCAATCTGGACAGACTCCTTTATTTTTTTGCTCAAGCTAGCAGCACGGTCCTTGTTGCAGCTGCCATTATAATGTGTTCACAGGGCACAATAAAATCCCCTCATAAAGTATTTGTGGATATTAGGGAAGCAGTGTGAAGTGCAAGGTTTTCAGTTTAAAAGAAGCAGCACAGAAAGGTACATCAATAGTGATGAGGAAGAAACAAGTGGCTGATACAATCTTATTGTCTTACAGGACCTTACAAAGTTTGTTCACCATTAAGTCTATCAAAAAGCAGTGGCTCATACTAAGAATGGAGATTTTCATAAAATGCAGTTGCCACAGGATAAGTAAATAAAACTAATATTCCAAGTCTAAACCCAGTAGTTTACTGCTAAATGCAGTAAGATCAGAATTGTCAAGATGTCTTCTCAACTGGTTTGCTCACTATCATGCTTCCCATGCACCCTAACCCTATGCATATGGGAAGCTTTGATAAAGGGATTTCATCTGGGGCTGTGAATATTTCTCGCTGGATCAGTGTTAGAAACAGAAATGAAAGCTGCACCCAGGGCTTCTGTCAATTTTATTCATCTGTAGAGCCTATTCTATCAATTAGGATTTACTAGATACAGACACTTTTAAGAAGAACATATTCCTGATACAACTGGCAGAATCTGAAAGGAATTATTTCTTTATCACTTATGGGAGAAGAGGGAAACTGCTACAGGCACCTGCTGCGGGAGTAAGGTGTCCTACAGAGGCACTGCCTGGTTTTGGTTGGTTACCTGCTGTAGTTCCTGCTCAGTAAAGGAGGAGGTGCAAACTTCTAGTTTGATATTTCCCAACTTGCAATATATTTGCTAGCTCAATAGGTTGTGCAGCCCTACAGCTGTGAACCGCAGCGGAATAGCCTTAGCAGCCACCTTGGCAACAAGATGCTGACAGCAAAAGCTGAGTTTAGCACTCCAGGAACTAGCAGTTCTCTCAAAGTGAGATGTGGAAAAGCTCAGGCATGGTTTTTATATCCTTTGGTCCTTTCTTCCTGTTGATACCTCACAGGTGGACATTTGTTTCTTTTACTTTGCTCTTGGCTGGTTTTTCCTTCATAACCTATCCTAAATCTTTACAACAGACTGCTATGAAGATCTAAACAGCAATAGCAACAGAATGGATGTGAAGTGAATGAACTGTTACCACAGACACGTCTTCAAACACTGACACTGACTTCTTCAAAATAAAATAAAAATCAGCAATAACATAATAATCGAAGACCACTACAGTCACAATCTTTTTCCCTTGGAGGGAAAATCCATACAGGATTAAGACAGGACAACCAAATAGTGATTAAACCAATAGGCAAAAGAAAGACTGTAGTAAACCCAAGCTGCAAAGACTACATAAATGAGGTTAACAGGAAGTTCTCTGACAAGATTTGCCACAAGAAACTTAGTTCATCTTGGAATTCAAGGAGAAAATCAAATTCCTTCTCTGAAAGCTACTGGAAAAAACTTCACAGATACTTCTTAAATGCTCCTCATGACCCACCCAAGAGGTGCTATTATATATAGCCATGATATTTTAACCCTTCAGGAATTACCAAAAAAAAAAAAAATAGCTCTCTCTCAGATAGATATATTTACTAACCACAGAACACCTAACTATAAAATGACAACTTGGTCATAGTAGATGTTACTAGCCTACGTACAGCAATATCCCATTCCACAGTGGCATCTTTACTGACTTTGAATACTTTCTGAGTGTTGGCAAAGCAAACAGATCAAACATACTGTCTTGTTTATCTATTTTTGTCTTCTTTCACAACAACTTCACTTTTAAAGGGCCAGTAGTTTCTCTGAACCATGCTTAAGATGTAAGTACTTAGGTAGTGCCATAACAAGCTATCCTTTTTATGAGTTGTTTTGGTATTCTAAATCTGAATTCTAAATAATTACAGTAGTAATTCTATTTTAGAGCTAAATGCAATTGATATACATCATCTGGATATATATACCTGATCTCTCTAATTGATATCTCCATTACAAAGTAAGTAGTTTCTATTATTCCAGGCAAGTATCTCTTGAACATTTCAAAACCAAAATCCTCTTCCACAATCAGTATGAAAAACTCCAATCTTAAAGACATCACAAAAAAAAAAAAATCTACAAAGAAATATACTCACCTTTAAAGAAAGGGTGGATACTCAAAACTCAGTGAATACTCTGTGATATTTAAGTAGGTCTCAGATACCTCAACTTCTGCTCTGAGGAAAACACCGGAAATACTCATCTGAGCAATTGAGATTGGGCTGTCAATCTAGTAAGGACACTCCTCTGAGAAAGTAGACAATATCTTTGAATGAGCTAGTTAGATACTAATTATCAGTATTTCACAATATTAAAAAGACAAAACAAACAAAAAAACTTCTCCGTATTATACAAGTCTTCTGATTAGAACCTATATGGGAAAAAATTAAACAACTGCAATCAATGAGTAGATCCTACTTTGAAAAAATTAGCTTTGAGGTAATCCTTGCAAGACTTCAGACAAGTTCCAAACTTTATTACATGCATTATCAAAAGCTCGATTCCCATGTTCCAACCAATGCATACCAAATAGAATCTTACTGTGACTAAGAAAAAATATAAAATTTGCCAAAATATCTCTAGTAAATGTGTCCAACAACAGAACCAAAAAAAATCACTTGATACTACCCGTGAAAATTTCAAAATGTGATATATCATGGACTATGGAAATATACTACTTTTTTAAGCACTGCTTTTATTGCCATTTTTTCCAATGACATCATGCACACTTAATTTCCTATGATCCACAAGTGATTACTCCATCTGTTTCATAGTTGCTTACTATATATTTTGTTGTTAATTATCCTTCTAATCTACAAGTACCAAAATTTTTCACAAGTATCTACTGTAGTCAAGTTAGATGAAATTACTTGAAACTCATTTTGCATTTTTATCTACCCATTCTTTTCATGTTTGGGGTTCAGAGTTTACAGGTTACACCCTGCATCTGGACAATGTAACAATTTCAAGTTTTGTTTATTTTGTGTATATGGTAATTTGCATTACTTTGATTCTTAGTAACTGATCTGAAATTGCTTATATTCCTTATTATCTTTTTTTCTGAAAAATAAGACAGAGCACTTGATACTGCTTCTATATTTAGATTAACTCTTTTCTCAACTTTTTTATATGTAGCTGTCTCAACTTTTTCCTTTCTTGTTCTTTTTTTATTTATGTGACTGAAGAATTTCTATTGCTTGTTTTAATTTCCTTTCCAAGTTTCAGTTCAACTAGGCTTTTAACCATTTTCTTTTTATTTTCAGCCTTTTTGACCTCTGAGACTAGCTCTTTTTGCTGATCAATTCCTTTTTCTATTCCTTTTAGGTTCTTTATTTACTCTTAATATCCTATCTGAGGTGTTTCTTCCTCCTGGGAGGTCTGAAGCCCTTTCCTGCCAAGACTTTTTTTTTTCTTTTTTTCCTCTTGCTTGAAATGCAAGCTAAAGATAGTGTTTGCACTTTTGACTTAAAATAATTCAATGCTTTCACTATGTTCAAATCCTTGAGCTGTTCAGTTCAGCCAACTTTGTAAACTAATTTCTTAGTTTTTCAAAGTTTACCCTTCTAAAATTCCACACTGTAGCTAGGGATTCATTTTTGCTTGGCTTGCATTTTAAAATGAACTGAATCAGCTCATGATTGCTTAATGTAAGCTTAATTTTTACAGTCAGCCCCTCTGATGCTCCTCCCTGCTGCTTATATAAAGTAGCTCTAAAGTACCATCAGCACCCTCTTACTTCATAGACTGTTTTGTACAGAAATTCGTCAGTGGATGTATTCAACCATATTTAAAATCTACTGATGCCTGTGGGGGCATTTCTTTTCAAACTGACCTCAGAAAATTAAAGTTTCCCATAACTATGTATTTCTTCCTTTTGCTTATTTATTTCATCACAGAATCACAGAATCACAAAATCGTTTAGGTTGGAAGGGACCTCTGGAGATCATCTAGTGCAACCTCCCTCCTCAAGCAGGGTCACCTAGAGCATATTGCCCAGGATCGCGTCCGGATGGCTTTTGAATATCTCCAGCGAAGGAGGCTCCACTACCTCTCTGGGCAACCTAGTCCAGTGCTCTGTCACCCTCACAGCAAAGAAGTTTTTCCTCAGGTTTGGGTGGAACTTCCTGTGGTTCAGTTTCTGCCCATTGCCTCTTGTCCTGTTGCTGGGCACCACGGAGGAGAGATTGGCCTCATCCTCTTGACACCCCCCCCTTCAGATACTTGTACACGTTGATCAGATCACCTCTCAGTCTTCTCTTCTCCAGACTGAACAGGCCCAGCTCTCACAGCCTTTCCTCATAGGAGAGATGCTCCGGGCCCCTCCACCATCTTAGTAGCCCTCCGCTACACTCTCTCCAGTAGTGCCATGTCTCTCTTGGACTGGGGAGCCCAGAAATGGACACAGCACTCCAGGTGAGGCCTCCCCAGGGCTGAGCAGAGGGGCACGATCACCTCCCTCCACCTGCTGGCAACACTCTGCCTCATGCACCCCACGATACCCTTGGCCTTCTTGGCCACAAGGCAACATTGCTGCCTCATGCTTAACTTGGTGTCCACCAGCACTCCCAGGTCCTTCTCGGCAGAGCTACTTTCCAGCAGGTCAACCCCCAGCCTGCACTGCTGCATGGGGTTATTTCTCCCTAGGGGCAGGACCTTGCACTTGCCTTGGTTGAACTTCATCTCCGCCCAGCTCTCCAGCCTGTCCAGGTCCCTCTGAAGGGCAGCACAGTCTTCTGGTGTGTCAGCCACTCCCCCCAGTTTAGTAGCATCAGCAAACTTGCTGAGGGTGCACTCTGTCCCTTCCTCCAGGTCGTCGATGAATACGTTGAACAAGACTGGACCCAGGACTGACCCCTGGGGCACACCACTAGCTACAGGCCTCCAACTTGACTCTGCACCACTGACCCTCTGAGCTCGGCCATCCAGCCAGTTCTCAATCCACCTCACCGTCCACTCATCCAGCCCACACTCCCTCAGTTTACCTATGAGGATGTGATGGGAGACAGTGTCAGAAGCCTTGCTGAAGTCCAGGCAGACAACAGCCACTGCTCTCCCCTCATCTACCCAGCCAGTCATCCCATCAGAGAAGGCTATCAGATTGGTCAAGCATGATTTCCCTGTGGTGAATCCATGCGGACTACTCCTGGTCACCTTCTTGTCCTCCACATGCTTAGTGAGGACCTCCAGGAGGAGCTGTTGCATCACCTTTCCAGGGATGGAGGTGAGGCTGACAGGCCTGTAGTTCCCTGCCTCCGCCTTCTTGCCCTTTTCGAAGACTGGGGTGACACAGGCTTTCTTCCAGTCCTCAGGCACCTCTCCTGATCTCCAGGACCTTTCCAAGAAGATGGAGAGTGGCCTAGCGATAACATCTGCCAGCTCCCTCAGCACTCGCGGGTGCATCCCATCAAGGCCCACGGACTTCTGGGTGTCAAGTCTGCCTAAAGAATCCCTAACTTTATCCTCTTCCACCAAGGGAGAGTCTTCCTTTCTCCAGACTTCCTCTCTTGTCCCCAGGGTCTGGAATTCCTGAGGACTGGCCTTAGCAGTGAAGACGGAAGCAAAGGCAGCATTCAACAACTCTGCCTTCTCTGTATCCTTCGTCACCAGGGCACCCGCCCCATTCAGCAGCGGGCCCACGTTTTCCCTAGGCTTCCTCTTGCTATTGATGCATTTGAAGAAGCCCTTCTTGTTGCCCTTGACATCTCTTGCCAGATTTAATTCCAACGGGGCCTTAGCCTTCCTCATTGCATCCCTGCACACTCTGACAACGTCCCTGTATTCCTCCCAAGTGGCCCGCCCCCTTTTCCACACTCTGTAGACTTCCTTCTTCTGTTGGAGTTTTGCCAGGAGTTCCTTGCTCATCCAGGCAGGTCTCCTGCCCGCTTTGCTGGGCTTATTACTCAGAGGGATGCACCCATCTTGAGCCTGGAGGAGGGGATGCTTGAATATTAACCAGCTTTCTTGGACCCCTCTTCCTGCTAGGGCCCTCCCCCATGAGATTCCCCTAAGCAGGTCCCTCAAGAGGCCAAACTTAGCTCTCCTGAAGTCCAGCGCTGTGATCCTACTCATTGCCCTGCTCCCTCCTCGTAGCATCCTGAACTCCACCATCTCACGGTCACTGCAGCCAAGGCTGCCCCCAACCTTCACATCTCCAACTAGACCTTCTTTGTTCGTTAGTACAAGGTCTAGCATTGCACCTCTCCTCGTTGGCGTTCCACCACGTGGGTCAAGAAATTATCCTCAATGCTCTGCAGGAACCTCCTCGACTGTTTGTGCCTAGCTGTGCTGTCTTGCCAGCAGATGTCAGGGTGGTGGAAGTCTCCCAGGAGAACCAGGGCCTGTGATCGTGAGGCTACTTCCAGCTCTCTGTAGAAGGCCTCATCGACGGCTTCCTCCTGATCAGGTGGCCTGGAGTAAACCCCCACCACCGTGTCACCCATGTTAGCCTGCCCTTTAATCCTTACCCATAGGCTCTCCACTTGCTCTTCATCCACCCCGAGGCAGAGCTCCACACATTCTAGTTGCTCCCTCACATAAAGAGCAACTCCACCACACCTCGCCTTCCTGGCCTCTCTTTCCTAACAAGCACATAGCCATCCATGACAGCATCCCAGTCATGTGAACTATCCCACCATGTCTCTGTAACCGCAATGAGATCATGGCCCTGCGACCGCACACAGATCTCTAACTCTTCCTGCTTATTCCCCATGCTGCGTGCATTGGTTTACAGGCATTTCAGAGAGCCAGTCGAGCATGCAGTCTTCCCAGGAGAGGTGCAAGAGGATCCTCCATAGCCATGTTCCACGCTGTCTCCCCTGGCTGCAGGCACCCGCTGGAGGCCTCCTGACTTGAGCGGTGTTTTACTGACTCCCCTGCCACTATACCACTCCCCTTCCCCCATCTTTCCTAGTTTAAAGCCCTCCTTACCAGGCTGGCCAGTCCGTTGGCAAATACACACGTGCCCCGCTTGGTGAGGTGGATGCCATCTCTCCCCATCAGCTGTTGATCTTCAAGCAGGGTCCCATGGTCATAGAAACCCAAGCCCTGTTGCCAACACCAGAGGCGCAGCCAGTTGTTAATTTGGAAAACTCGTCTACTCCTCCTCCCGTCCTTTCCCCTCACAGGCAAGATTGAGGAGAAAACGACCTGGGCTCCCACACCCTTCACCACCATTCCCAGAGCTCTGAAGGCCTGTTTGATGGTTTCCAGTTTGCCTTTCGTGTCGTTAGCGCCCACATGGAAGATCAGCAGAGGGTAGTAGTCTGACGCGTGGACAGGCTTTGGCAGTCTTTCCATGACATCTCTTATTCGAGCCCCTGGCAGGCAGCAAACCTCTCTGGACAAGAGGTCAGGTCGGCAGATAGGTGCCTCTGTCCCCTAAATGTTGTTATAGAGATTACTGCTGAAATCTGAGCCTGAACCTTGCGATCTAAAGTAAGGTCCCATTAGTATACCTTCTGAAAATGCCTCTCTAGACTGATTTTTGTCTCAAGGGATTCTATTTCTTAACTATGGGGAAACATTTTATTTTATATCCCAAGTCAATCACTTTGATGATTTTTTCCTTGCTTTTTTCTCTCAATTTTATCTTTGTCTCTCTGTCCTGCAATGGAAATTTTTATTCCTTTAAATTATTGTCCAACTTTGTTATATTAGTACTTAGACATTTTAGTTGTTTTGGTTTGGTCTTATCAGAGATCTGACTGCAGTCAGTTTACTGAAATATCATGCCTTATGTTTATTTTTCAGAATGCAATGCTTTCTATTTTTTATATCCTCAGGTGTTTCTTTTTTTTTTTCTCCATTCTTATTTACCTGTTTTCTATGCTTACATATGCCTCAGAAATTGTAGGACTTCACTGACTACTTCTTAGATTAAAATTCTGTTTTTTAATCATTCTAGCATGAATCCTGAAATTTTTGAGCTATGTAAGCAAAGTCTGTTCTTTGATAAAAGTAATCTCTCTGTGTCTGGATATTATACATCCTGAAATGTTCCTGGTAGCACCTGTCCTTGAGGTAGATGTCAATAGTTAAAAATTAAACCATACTTCCTCCTTCTTTTGCTAAAGTCAGGAATAACATAATTTTCTGAAATTCCGTTTCTCTGCAAGTCTTCCCTTACACAGGAGTAATCAGTCTGAGTTCACGTCAGTGAGAATTTATTGTCATTTATTCTTCCAGTATGAAGAGTAATCTATATATTCTTCCTTACTACAGAAAGTAACAATTTTGTTCCTTCATTCATTTTCAAAGGTAAATCCAGATTGTGTGATTCTTTGGAAATTAAACGATTCTCCACAAATTAGGCAGTCAACAGGAGATCACAAAGGAAAGAATGAATGCTGCTGTTAACTTTTCTGCACTTTAATATTTCAGAGAAGTCATTCTAGAGACACCATTTTGATATTATGTTTAAATTAACCTATGAGACCAGCTCTGTCATTTTTTGATATCAGGTTACAAATATATTTCATAAAAGCATAATGCCTTCTAAAATTACTAGACCAGAAATAGTCTAGGATTTCAAACTAATGCAGCCTGTATAAAGATATCTATATTATCCTGAAGAAATTAACAAAATGATAAAATGTTATGTTGTATAAATTTTTTACAAAGTCATGTCTATGCTTCTGCCTTGGAACTGAGAGAGCTCTATAAGTCTAATGGAACATAAAGTTCAAAATTAAACGTTGCCATTAGTTGACCACTTTACATAAAGTTGAGAAATGAACAAACCCCTCACAGTTTTCCTGAAAAATAATTTAGAGTTAACTTGGAATTTTAAGTGATTTTGTTGCCTTGATGTAAACACTGCTGCAGAATCAAATTTCGTTAAAATGGATAAGTCATCAAGACATACAGATGTAATCTGTGTATGTAAATGCAAAAGCAATGATAGGGAGAATATGGATCAGCAGCATGGCTGCTCTTGGGTGAAGCCAGTGCTATTAATTGCAACTGCTTTGAGCTTTGCTAGACTGTGCCTATTACAAATTCTGTGTTATCTAAACATGCCTGCAACATTTTATTATTTAGGTATATTTATGCAAGCTAATATTTTAATCATTAATGGAAATACACTGGAAGTGGAAAGAAAAATGCAATCAACTTACTTTGCCTGAGAGTTTACATTATTTGTTTAGAATTATTTTCTCAAAGGAGATTCAAGTCTCAGGAGAAATAAATCCTCGATTTTCATCACTTTTTGATCTGAAATGATATGTATTTGATTTTCCTCTATAATGCTCTTAGTTTTTGATTGGCTGAAAGTATTAGTGATTGTGAGAGTTTTAGAAGACATTTTAGTCTCTTGGACCACAAAATCCTGTGCATATGAAGACATTACAAGCTAAATTTCTAAAAATGTCTCACTTATCTTAGATCATATGTAAATCAATACAGATATTGACTAAGCCTTTGCAAACCAAAAGTCACTGTGATATCTATATTTCTATTCATAAAAAAATAAACAAACAAAAATACTTTTTATGGATGTATTCATAATTGACTAGTTGATCCTGGTACCATAACCATTGAGAGTTCTATTTCATACAGAAACTTTGGTAGCATTTTTCAAATAGGGATTATCCTCTCTATCTTGTCTAGAAAGACCACGTCAGCTAGTATTGCCATGTCTACCATGTTGGGCCTTCAAGAAATGAAACTTTGTAATTGGCCTGCGTCCCAAACTGATATTTAAATATTTATACAGCAGGAACAGCTCCAATAAGAGAAAGTGAGACATAACAAAGTTACAAGTAGAGCCACATGCAAATAAATCTAAGCAGTAGTGTAAACTGTCTCTCTAAAGTAAGACTTTACAGTTCATGCAGTCTATACCCAAACAGAGAAGAGTATAACATTACTATTCTATTTTGCAGTTGAGGAAATGAAACATTGAGAAATTAAAGGCTGCATTGTCCAGGGAGTTCAGATGCTTGTGTTGTCTATTGATTTTCAAAAGAGTATGCTTAACCCACATCCAATCTGTGGATCTTGATCAGATAGATCAAGAAGAAATGACTGATGAGCTGCTAAAAGCTGCAAAGATGAAAGCAATTCTGGACATATTTAGAAGTAAAACTTAGATATTTGGCGAATTTTTGTGTCTAAATGATTCGACAAAGTTTCTAAGGATTTAATTTTTAGATTTATTTGCATAACTTCCACCACACAAATATTATTTCCTTTGGTAGATTTCAACCTAAACAACTTGTTCAAGGTCATATGGGAAGTTTGTGACAAAGCTGGCAAAAAGCCTTTATTCCTCTGGGTCCAAGATCAATGCATTAATCACAAAATTGCCTTCTCTCACCAGCAGTCAGACTCAGATACTGTGTCTTGCAAACTGCCTTAATTGCCACAATTGCTTACATAAACATTAGAGTGTGGAGAACATTCTGATTATTGCATGCAACATCTGCAGTTAATTTTAATATTCATTTACAGGTCATCACATTTTGCAAGGTTTGCTGATACCAAATAACTTCCCTATACTCTGCTCAAACAAATAGACCAGTCAAAATACAGCCTTCACTGTTTATGCTTGAATGATGTTAGAAGCATTACAAAGTCGTTAATGTCTACCTGACATTACTTGCTAAATATTCATAAAGATGAACAAACACCTTTTCTCTTCTGCTTGTGTCTTGGAATATTGTGTTTGTTACACTTCTATTTTGCTGTCTTGAGTGAAGTAAATCAATATAATAATTCTTATTTCATATCAGTATGACTGCGGATATTTTTTGAGGGAAAATTAAATAATAAAGTTCAAAAAGATCTAGTAGGGAATGGGATATTTTTCAATTTTAAAATTTCTGCAGCATTATTAAAAACACAAACTGTTTACATGATTCAGTTCCGTAGAACTGAAGCATTTCAGTGGGGTCCAATGTTTCCTTTTCATCCACTTTTCCTTTTCTTTATATTCCTCCTACTCTCAATATGTTCAGAAATCATTTTACCAGCCTCTTCTTAATGTTAACTTAATCCATCTTATAGCAGCCTAGTTGTATAAGCGTGATCATTGTTCTGGTTATTTTCACTGAGAAAAAAAGTTTTCATTCCTTGTCTATGAAATTAAGTGAACTGCACAGCAGACCTTTTTTACTAGACAAATAATAGAACTGATCTAGAACAGAATAGAACTGGTTGCCAAACATTCCAAACAGGCTTGTTTAAGATACAGTGTTCAGGAACTCCATTATTTTACTTTACATGAGCCATTTATGTAAATGAATATAACTAGAATCATAAAGCTGTGACTTTTACATGATGAAATATTTCAGATCTTTAAACTCTCAGACTATGTGACTGCAGTACCCTAGCATGCTTTATCTCTACTGATCTCACACTTAAGGCCTCATATTGCGATCCACATCCTGAGGACTGTGAAGCCCATTCAGAACCTGCTAGTCTTTTCCCTTCCTTGCTCAACCAGATCTCTTTCACCTGGTAGTCTAGGTAGTTCACCTAGTAGTTCTCATTTAGAAATGGAAGACTTTAATTCCAAGAAAGAATTTGTAGTCTTTGTTTGACCTCAAAGGTAGACACCTAGGTCAAATGGAGTGTGTGGCAATCTCTTCATTGTCTCCTAAAAAAGTCTTTAGATAAGTCCTCACATAGATTAGTGATTTCTGAAGACCCAGTCTTAGGCATATTTTCATATCTTCATATCTTCATATGAAGATCTATATCTTACTGAATGTTGTGAATTTTAAGAGGTTTCAAAGTATCTACAAGTTTGCCATTGAAAGCCTAATTCAAGAGAGTTTCTGTTAACTGCTAAACCACATTAAAATATAGGTCATAGTGCTGTAGATACACAATCTGGTAATTCCTTCCAATATTCTTTTCACTTGGACACTGACAGGACATTCATTTGTGGATTAGTAAGCAACCCTATTAGGAGAATACGTATTTTGGCACAAATTACGGATATGCTTTTGTCTGAAACAGATAGAACTGCTTATTTACTCATTCAGTGAGAGATTCTGCACTAAGCCCTAACATATTGGCAGTTTCTAGGACATTTCTTGTTTTATGACATTGGATGCAGTTGACAGCTTCTCACTGATCACTTAGTGCAACTGGCATTCTGCCACAACTACTAAACCTAGATAAAGATTTCCAACTCTAGGGTGCTCTGGGGATAAAATGAGGCTTTTAAAGCTGTAAGTAATTAGTTGAAATGTTTATAAAAGAAAGTAAAGTAAGTGTTCTGAACTTTTTTTAACTGAAGTATTTACATTTTCTGACTGACAAAGCTCTTTAATACATTTTTGTGTGGGTGTACCAGCTGTTCTATATGTAATGTTATACTAAGACTTTTCTGTGACTCTTAACCATTACAGAAATGCTTTCTGAAAAGGAATTGTACCTTATGGTATAATGTCTGCCTATCAGAAACAGTCATTTTTTTGTTTGTTTGTTTGTTTATTTTTAATATATTGTGTACTTTTCACACTATCTAACTTCAGACACCTTATTTACATGCTGAAGTTAGAAAGTAATCTCTTCTTGAGAATTCAGGTCGCTTAAGCTCTCTCCTGCTCTCTCAAGTCCAACACTGGATGGGAATCAGCCATTAACTACAGATGGCTGTGAAAGGAACTAGGTAGGCAGTGGAACTATTCCCCTTTTCAGCTTAATATAAATTTAATGTTCCATATATACATATGCCATAATTACATAGGATTATTAGACATCATAAGTAATCAAAGCATCTGGAGTACTTTACCACATAACAAGGAAAATTGTAATTACATAACATTACATGCAAAAAAAAAATAGTGAGCCTGAGAAGTGTCCTATGTGGGCAGCACTGATTCCAAGAATAAAGAGAATAGAGTGGTGACATTTGGAATCTGCAGAAGAAACTTGAAAGATTGAGTATGTATTGTAATAGTTAAAGCAATCACCTGGCCTCTGAGGCTGTATCTTTTCTTTTAAATGAAAGATGCCCAGAGACCAGCCCCGTTCCAGAGGCCAAAAGAGCATAAACTGACTCAGTGCTTAGCGCTAGCGTACTCTGTGGCAGATTTACTGGGGAGAGCCAATTGCAGCAGTCTAAAGCAGAGCCGGGAAGACAGCTAAAAATTAAGCATTGTGGGTGATTATGCCTGAGTCCTTTAGCTTGAGCTTGCCTCTGTTTCTTATTTAGCATTATTGATATGCTCTGAGAGACTTACAGTGAGGTTCTTGTCTGTCCACTTAATGTTAAACACCCATTAAAGGCTTTCTACATAGCAATTTGTGCTGGGACCACTGCATTACAAAATTCTTGATTTTTGGTGTCATAGATATTTCATTTATACAGACAGCTTCAAAAGGAGGGATGGAGGGGAAAAAAAAAACAATGAACAAAAGGAAAGATGGAAATGGCAATAAGGTCTCCCCGAGCTTATTCTTAAGTCTAGGTCTATTCAGCCTTAAAAAGAGAAGGCTCAGGGGACACCTTCTCGCTGTCTACAACTACCTGGTCAGAGGGTACAGAGAAGACAGAGCCAAGCCGTTCTTGGGGGTGCACAACGATAGGACAAGAGGCAACGGACACAAATTGGAATACGGGAAATTTCCATTAGACATAAGGAAACTTTTTTACCATGAGGGTGGAGCTGCAACAGCCTAGAGAGGCTGTGAGACCGCCATCCTTGGAGGTGTTCGGTGTTCAAGCCTTGACTGGTCACAGCCCTGAATAACTTCATCTAATTAATTAACCCTACTTGGAGCAGTGGGTTGGAATAGGTGGCCTCCTGCGTTATCTTCCAAACTAAATTTATTTATAATTTTAAAATAGACGTTTCAGGCTAATCATAAGTTTTGTGGACAGGATATTTAACAGATAGTTTGCAGTCCTCCATTAAAGTCCATTATCTGTATATGATCGTCCAGTTGCAACAAGAAACTCAATATTAACTTCAATAAAACTGTAAATACTAATACAAAAAAATTATTTTTGATGTATTTTCATACCTTACTCAAAAGAAAGAAACTTTTCTGACCATGTCTTTCTAGGATTCTGTGCTTTATTTTCTTCCAGAATTTAGCTGTTATAATAAACAGCAAGAATAAAGTATGTAGGAAGAGTGGCGGTATAATTTGTCATAGCAGGCAAATACTACTAGGTGTTTGGTAACATATCTCAGTTGCATTGGGATGCCAAATGCTGCATTCTTCTGACCTCCAGAATAATGTGCCTCGGTGAGCTATAAATATTAATAGCCCCTCAACTTTCCCATATAATTATTTGAAACCTGAATGGATATGCAGTGAAGGACTGAAAGCATGGCTGATGAAAATGTTGGGGGATGATAAAGGTATAATATAAATGATTGCACCTAATTTTAACACAGGGTTCACTTATTCTAAATCACAGTTTCAGAGATTTAAAAATGATGTCTCAGACATTCATTGTCCTCTAATATCCGCAGAAGTACTGCATTCTTCCAGAATGCACATAAGGCTGTTGATGTTGTACAATACCTTTAAAGATGGGTAAATAGCAGATTAAATTTAATGTACTTTTATTTAGGTTAAAAGCCTCACTGATACAGCTGCTAGCGAGATCCTTCTATCCCCCAGGTTCTCTGAGAATGGCCAAGGGGCCATCCTTTTTGGCCAAGGGGCTTGACTTCTTCTATGCTAAAGGGAGAAAGAAAAGAATGGCCTCTCCCAGTTCACTGAGCTCCCGTCCAAAGGCTACTTTCCACAGAGGATCATTGTGATTCAATGGTCCCTTCTGCCCCTTGGCTCCTGCCCGCTTTTTTCTAGAACTGTTTAAATCAGGACTCTTGTTCCCCTGAAGGAAAAGGAGGGCCCTGACGACCAAAGGTTGACCTGGGAACTGCTATCCCAGAAGCATTTTATATAAGTATCATTTTTGTCACTTTTGCTGCATGCAGTCAGTCCGAAAGGATGAAAAAACTAGTTTAGGTGGTATGGTGCTCTGAATACACTCATTTAATTTAATTACTCATGATTCATTAGTGTGTAAATAACAGCACGATCGTGTCCATGCTACTTGCTAAATATAAAATTCTAATACCTGTCCAGTCTCTTTTTCGTATTATAACTGTCAGTAATATATGCTATATGGAATAAAGCTGTGTGATAACATTGTTATATCTCTTGAAATCTAATATATTTCCCTTTCAACTTCATGCCTTCATCATCAATTTAACCATTAAAAACATCCAGATAAAAATTGCCTTCCCTTATTTAAATCAACATACTTACTTGACAGACTACCTGAGGACAGCAGGCAGAATATCTACCTATTTTGAAAAAACTTTTTTCAAATATCCTTTGTGGTATGCATTTGAGGGGGTCAGGCTGAAAGACAAAGGGCTAAAAGTTGCCTTTTAGGTTAGAACTTCATTATTTATTTGCAAAAAAAAATGCTGTATGTATCAATCATAGGAAAAATGTTCTTGAAAATGAAAAATGCTTTTAACTTGATAATAATTAATTAATGTCCTTGGATTACCACCTGCAATATCCGGACTCATACAGTAAGTCACTGACAAAGGATTTAGTTAGCTAATGACTGAAACAGAACTCCCTTCCTGCTAACATTTACGTATATTGAAGTCATCACTAGCCTTATATTGGTGAAACTCTACTGACTTCAGCTTATATTTATTGATTTATGCCAGATATATTCCTAAGAAAAAAGAAAATTGATCTGTTATCAATCTGAAGACAGTTATTGAGCTGATATGTAAGGCTTCGGTACAGCTTTTCCCTAATTTAGCCAGGTTTTCTATATGCTCTAATTCTGGATGAACAGCATGAAAACTGGTGTACTCTGTTACAATTACTTATAACGCAGCACAGGGATCTGGATAGTCTCTGTGGGTTGTTTTTTGCCCAACTTTGCTTTACAATCAATGTGAAAGGACAGCCAGAAGTACTTTCACAGTTGAAACATCATGACCTAGCTGTTCCTACTTCCTCCACAGTGCATCCTTTCCAAAACAGGTCAGAGAAGAGGGGCCATGCTGCTGGTCAGAGACTAGACTAACCAGAATAAGTGGAGTCAAGTATTGTTAGAGCCAATGCAAATAGACCTTGGTAACCTGCAAGGTCAGTAATTATGCCATTCCTGATATAAAAAGAGAGCTTTAGATCAATTCCTGCCTCAAGAAAAAGTGACTCAAGCTGGTTCACATTCATGCTGCTAAGGGCTGCCCCCTCCCAATCTCAAGCACTTTAATAATTAAGCAGACTGCTCCAAGTGGGAGAGTGGCCAGTGTTTGACCTCACCTCCTGACTCTCTGCTACATATTAGTGTAGGTGTCCTCAAAGAATCTAGACCCACAGTCAGAGTTGTAAGGACAGACCAACAGTCCACATCCAGGCAGGAATCTGAGCCAAGGGTCTGAAGAAAGATAGAACAAGTCGAGACAAATGCAATCTAGACCACTTAAGGCTTGTACGCTCTATATACTCTCCTAAGGCCAAATTTGTCTGTAGTTTCTTATTACTTTAATTGGAACTGGACAGGGAAACTGGAATAGAAAATATAAATGTTTCTAAGGATCTCGTATTGGATCATAGAAACAGGTGAGTAAGGATCTGAATTCATTATCTCCAAAACACTCCCAGTTTTCCAGATCTGATATATAATATGTTACAGTAATAAGGCTAATTTCAGTATTGAGGACTGCACTAAAATTTTTAGTGCTGCAATTTCTTTCTGAAAGTTTGAATCATTAATACCAGTTATTGAGGAGAGTACTACCAAGAGGCCAGAAATGCTGTAGCACAGTTCTAAGGAAAAAAGCCAGCCATGCTTAAGGACAAAGGAGAAAATATGATCTGCTGAAATTCTAAAATTATAATTGAAACAGAAACAATTCCAAAAAGCATAGAACAGACATGGTACTTTTCCTCATTACTGAAAAACGTTTCAGTCCTGATATATAAACGATAACTTTTTTCTCTGATCTAATTCTCCAAACAAAAGAAATAGCTCTGAAGATCTGCTCTAGCCCCCAACCCAACTCCTTTGATTTAATCTGGTTATGTATGAGGTTATTTACCTCCCTAATGTACTGTGTGGTCAGGTTGTGCCAGCTGGTTCCTTGTTTAGTGTGTCAGTTTAACTTAGTTGTTTAGTATTCATTTCTCTGAACAGGAGGGCTTTGCTTCATATCCTATTAGTTGATGCCATGATGGTATTGGAGGCTAGTAGTAATGATTGCTGAGTGGTTAGACCTCACAAAGGTATTATCTTTAGGTTAAATGTAGTGCTACACTACATTTTCATTTGCAAACTTTGGATGATTTTTTTTTCAGACACATGTTAAAAATCTCATACCACTTTGGGATGTGGCCAATTTTCCTTATCTAAATTAATATCATCACAGACTACTGAACACCAATACAAATATTCGCAGCTGTTTGCATGGTAGTTCTGAATGCAAAATGCTACGTTTGCATAAGCTGATACATTACACACATACAACTTATATCTCTGTTAAGTGGACTGAAAGGCATATAAAATGAATGCAAAACAAATGAAATAACTGATACTTATTTTCACTTGCATTATTATGATTAGCATAACAGTTCTATCATCTGTACTACTGAGAAGCTTTTGCAAATATAGAAAGAAAACAATGCACCTTTTTTATTTATCACACATACATGAAGGAATGCTTTTGCTGTTATTATTTAAAATGTGGGTTGTAGATTATATTTAGGAAAAATTTATCTTTCTTCTAGTAAAAATGCTCAAGCTATTTGAAGAACACCCATACAGGAAAGAAATCTTCTGAATATTTCCTATATTTCATTGAAGTTTGCTTCTTTCAAAAATGTAATTGATCTCTTTAAAGGCAGAATAACAACTAGGAAAAAAGAATAATTACTTTTTGGCCTGTTTAGGACTTTAAATAACATATGACAATGTTACAATCACTTTTCCTATTATCTCAAGCTTAAAAAGTTCAAACCAGGATGTTTCTAGCTGTAACAATATCAATAGTTTTTGGATTTTGTTATATTAAGACATTGATCATCGTAGTGCCTTCCAAAACTGTGTGAAATAAGTCTAAATCAAGGTATTATTTTCTTGTTAACAGTACATTTAAGGTAAAATATTTCAAATATGTTGTTATTGAAGTTCTTTGGATTCTGGGATTCATTCTAGACCTGACCGTGAAGTTTTCAGGTTGTTCCTTAATTAATAATAGAATTTTTCTGAGTTAGTATTAGTGGCAATGACTACCATTAAAGATAAACATTCAGTCATGCAAATATAACCAGTGGTACCTTAACGGTGGGAAAAAAAAAAAAAAGATAAACATTATGTTTATGTCAGTACTGTGGCTATAAGAGAAAGTACCATTGCTACTTTTATGGATATTTTTTCTGGGAGTAGAAGATAGCACTGAAACTACTAACTTCAAGTCTTGAGAAATCATGAAATGAAGGAACGCAGTGCTTCGGGACAGACAGAATACAAGGACTTTGAGAAACAAAGAAGGTACAGCAAACAAATCTTGTAATTTAAAAGTAACAGGGAAAAAAGTGATTTCAATCTGCACTTGCATTTGCTAGAAAGTGTATCAGCTGCAGAGCAAAACTGGAAATATTGAACACAAACAAACTATACTAAAAGAGTAATATTGAGATAGGAAACTTAAACTCACAGAAGTTAAAATTGCCCATAAAAACCATAATTTTATCCTTCTGAGCATGACAATACAAATATAATGATGATATTAAATTATATTTATTGGAGACATTTCATTCTGTGTCCAGAATGGATCGTAGTTTTTAAATGAGCAACAGTTCAGTATTTGTTGCCTGACTGTTTAATGCATTAAGTCATATATTTACTGCACACTATTCAAACTTTCCTTTCAAGACACACATGGCATATTTAGGTATTATCTTCATAGGCTTTCCCATAATACTCCCTCTAGAACCTGAATGACTCAATAATTTTGATTAATCCATCTTACTACACTCTGTAATGAGGGAGAGAGAGTCTTAGATGAGAAACGTGGATGCACTGATATTTGAGTGTCTAACCACACAAGTCTTGATTTTTAAGGGAAATCAGTTTCCTATAGGACTTTATGTTCACAGCACAGATCCATTGGCTTTAACTGCAGCTGTGAGCAGTTATTATTAGTGTAAATGAAAGGCCAGTGTGTCATTGTGTCACCCATGAAATAAAATGTGTAAAGTCTGCTTTAAGGACATAGAAATGTAGTGGTAGGATAAGGAGTCTGTCACACTAATTAAATGTCTTAATTACAGGAATTTTCTTTTTCTTATTCTCTGAATATTTTTGCCTTTATAGCTCAAAAACTCCTACAGGTAATTTGGTGGAAGACTTTGCGATTCTTTCACTACTTCACAACACTGATTCTAAAACAAGTGTATTCTATACAGTAAACAGGACAAGAATCCTGTACGAAAGAAAGCATGATTAGAGATCATATATTCATGTGAATCTCACCTTGTGCTCTTAAGAACAACATTACTTCTATTCTTAATTCTTCTCTAACATCGGATTGTTAGATTTTTGACTGTTAATAATTTTAACATGAATTTTTGATGTGTAATATTCCCCTTTATTAGAGGTGTCAGTCAAAATCTATGCCACAAATTCAGTTGTGTACTTTTCTACCAAGACCAAAGTCTCTTATCCTCACCACCTGAGCTAACTGAATAGCTAAGAACAAAAAGCTATGCTCTCTGAACCAGCATGACAGACGGAAGGCACTGGTAGGAAATTTCACAGATATTGGATGTTATTTACATTCCCCATACACTTTGGAGGCAGTTAGCAAGACAGACTCCCTTCATTCCCCCATTTTCTCAAGCTACATCTCTCAAGACTGCCTATTTCTTAATACCATATCTTTATCACCTAGATTTTAATTCCAGTCTCATCCTTTTAACTTGCTCAGTATGACCACCCCTTCCTTGTATCTATTAATTCCAGTAGCTCTTGTCCATAATTACTATTGCCACTTCTCAGTAGTCCCCATTTTATTCCCACAGCTCACTGTTTCCTTCTCTTTATTCAGTTAGTTCTTGTTCTCTGCTTCTTCAAATAATTTGTCCCTCTCACCTTCCTTCATTTACCATCTTTACTAGCTTCCAATCTTATTCTTATTCCTTGAGTTTCTCGTTCACGTAACCACCCAAATGATTATTCTTAATGATCTTCTCACCATCTCCTTTCTTCAGTTTCCTGGCTAAGGCTTTTAAACCTAGATCTTCTTAAGGTTTTTTTTTTCCCCCTTCATTTCCTTCACATTTATTTAGCAGCCTATCTTCATCCCTTTCTTCTTCTTCACTTACTCTAGCTTTCCTTCCCACGATCTGATCTCTATTTGTGTTCCTACTCCAGGCAACATGGTTCCCATACTCCTCTCTTTTTTTGCCTTTTTCTCTTGTGTTTTGCAAGTGTTTCTCTCATCTACCCTACCTTGGGTTGGACAGCTTCCTCTTTTATGCTGATTAGGTCTTTCCCTAAGAAAAAAATGCCTGCCTGAGTGGACTTTGAGCCTGACCATGAATGTCAAATTTAACATACTTATGTAATTTTCCACAGAATACAGAGATAGTTGTGTTGCTCTCAGTTCATAAAGGGTGAATCTTTTGAAGTACTCACTCAAAGGATGGGAATGCTATTCATTTCACTTGTTATTAACTCTTTTGCAGAGTTTGGAACAAAAGGATAAGCACCATGAAAAGTTTGGAAGATCGCTAGCAGTTTTAATTAATGCTTTAATTATTAATGAGCTATCACTACTTCATGACCACAGAAGACAAAAGCACAGATCAAAGCAACCTGTGAAATGCAGCAGAAAGTTTTGTAGTGATTCTCTTATATTGCAGTAGCAATATACTGGATATACGAGAAAGGTAAAACATTTAGTCAAGAGATGGACCAGATTATTCACTTCTGTATGATATTGTATTAATTTACTCAATTAGTATGTACAGATCATGTTATTACAATTATGATGGTACTCAAGGGACAACTAAGAATTGTACTATGAACTAAACTGACTAAAAAAAATAGTATCATCCTAAAGAGTGTGTACTCCATCCCACAGCTCACCCTGCATATCTTCAGTTATAGAAAATATGTAGGTACTGCTTCCATCAGCTTGAAAGCCCTTTTACAAAATAGGTTCATAATCACTATGCCTCTATCCATTTCTAATACCTCATTGTTACATCTGCTTGATGTATTTCCCACAGAGAAACGGACATTAACATTCTCATAGTTAGGGATTTTTCTTCTGTGGACTGCACATGAAGCAACATATGCCAAGTTACGAGAGTCAGCTCACTTAATTTTAGCCACCTAAAAGCTAGGGGCCGGCTTAGCCAGGTGTCTAATTTATATTTTATGCTTTTATTGCTGAGGAAGAAAGACAAGTCCCTCCAGATAATTTTTCATCCTGACAATGTCAAATGACCTACCTCTGAAGGCAGTAGTTTCTCTCTCTACTGATGTGGAGAGAACTGTCTTCAAAGGCAGATCATCTAACATAGGTGGGATGAAATTCGTAGTTGGGATGAAAATGCTCCATTGGTATGAAGAAAGGCTGTCAGATTAGTATAACTATACAAACACTTAGATGAAATCCCATTCTCTTCTAGTTCCTTTCATCTCCAGTCACTCTTTTTAATGAAGCAAATCACTGGTAGTGAGAAAATGATTACCTAGTTTATGTCCTCTGTATTTTTGTCAGGGACACTACCATCATTCATAACAGTGCGATATAGATATTTATCTACTATAGTTTTAAAAAAGAACATCATACTGTTGTCAGAGTAAGTATTTTCAGCTCTGGCTAATCTATCACAGCTGTATGAAGAGTGGTATGAACTTCTGGCTTTTTTGAGACAGCTGATTGGAGTTTTACTGGTGACTTCCAGGGAACTAGATTTTACTGGTACAAGCTTTGTATCCTACTTAAATTATGTTCCCTGTAATCTAGGCTTCACACAGAGAATGTGTGAATTATTTGCCATTTGTTAAATACAGTAACAAATGTTTCTGTTTTCTATTTATATTAGAGAAGGGTTGCTGCCGGTAACCAATAACCGAGATGCAGTTTTATATGGTTTTCAGCAAGATATTTAGTATCAGTTGTGATGTTGACATATCTGGAATCCCTTAGAGTTAACAGAAGCCGTTAATTATGTCACTTTCAGTAGGTAAACTGTAGTAGCTGTTACTTCTTGAGTAAACAAACTTCAATCAACTATAAGGCTTTCAGACCTCATTAAGGATTTAAAAAAATGGAAGAGTTGAATGTTTTGAAAGGCACCACTGAATTTGCAAATCTTTTAGCTATAAGGCACATAAATCTTTAAACTGTAAGACATCAACATGATGTTTTAAAGATATTAAGTGGGTAAAGTAAATTTAAATGAAGCCAAGTGGAATGTGAGTGTAACTTTTCATAGAAAGAAAAAAAATTACTGATACCTGTCACAAACTGGTATCTAAGTAAAAGTTTTCATTTTTGTTCATATTTAAGTTTTTAGGATTAACAACATTATCATTGATGTTCTCAATTTTAAGAGATATATGAGCTTTGAAATGTTTGCCTCATGGTTTAAGAAAGCTATGACTTGTCTTTGTGCTTAGATACTGAATCTGCTGAAAATTCAGAAGCTGAGTCTGAAAACCTCTTAAAAATCTAACAGTGAAAGTAAAAAAAAATTGGGAAAAAATAAGCAAGGTAACAGCAATTTAGCTATAACCTTTGGAAATAATTGCAATAATTTTGTGTATGGTGTATGTTTAGAGAGTCTGCTTTATTTCAAAAGCATTTTTGCATTGATAATTTTTTACTGAATCCATCCAAGATGAAATTAAATTACAGCAAGTTCTTCTATAACTTTGGATGTATTAATAAGGTAAACTTCTGTGGATTGAGAAAAGGATGTCCACGCAACTACCCAAGATTTCCCACCTTGTTGGTAAGAGGAAGATACCTGTGCTACTCATCAAGATAATGAAAACATTAATTGCTTCAAGTACTACATAAATAAGAAAATCAGACAAAGTAGAAATGAACAGTGGACATTATAATCACATAACTAACCCAGTATAAGTCCTGGCAAAGTCTTAGTCTTGCGACCGTTAAAAAGGGAATAATTACTCCCTTAACAGCCTGTAAAGGGAGATAACATTAATATCTAATATTTAAATTTGTTTTTAATCTGCAAGGTATTGCATATTGATGATAAATAGTATTTTCTTTGAGAAGTAGCACTGGCCATTCTTCTAGCGAAATGTTTATTTTTAGTTTCATGCCCAGATAAGTATGTGCAGTCTCTCAAATACAGAACCTACAAATTATTCATAAATAAATAACTTCCTATGTGAGAACATCAGGTATATTTTTCTAAGGATCTGGAACTAGAATTCCAAGGATCCTTAAACACATCCATATAGTTGCTAGTTGTATATTCACATGATGGTATTCAAGCAGTAACATCCAAAACAACTAGAAAATAGTAGATAAATATTAGTTCATACATGCACATATTATGCTGCTCATAAGCATATAATATAAAACCACATCAAAACGGCATTTAAAACTGCAGAATGAGTAACTGAAGAAAGATGCAAGCTTGATTCAATCTGCTTATGTGTGCAGGCTGTTGTTAACTGATGAGTTTAAGTTGTTATCTCCACATAAGTCCTTTCTTCTGCTGGGGCACAAAGAGCTGGAATAAAACCAAATTTTAGCTGGAATAAATTTCAGGTATAGACTAAACAGAAAATGTTTGTTCATATGAGTCTGTAGAAACTGCTAAATGGTCTTAAAGCACAAACCAAAGTTGTGATTAGACCTGTGGGCAATATCTATGGTAAACAGGCAAAGTACAGCACGGAATGGGTGCAGCCACTGACATGTGATTTTGTATATATATGTATATATATATATACATTTTTCATATTTAACTTGCTCTCTGGAATGGCTGTGGCAGTGCAAATCAGCTTTTTCTTGACAATTTAACTAATGGTTTGAGGGACAGCATGGGTTAGGGACTGTTCCAGTAGATGTTACGGATTAAGCATTCAATTTCTGGAGGGAACAGAGAGTTTTAGCCGCGTGGACACAAGCTGTATCATTCCATCTATTTTCAGGGTCAGAGAACCTTGCCATTTTATTTACTAGTGTATATGTGAGTCAATAAGAATTGTGAATCCACACATTCTTTTCCTTCTAGTGTGCACATCAAAAACTCAAGAAGTTTCAATCTCTAAAGTTAGGTTTTAAGAAAACGTGAAATAATAAAAAAAATTTAGTTAACTTTATAGATAGAGAAAATTCACACCTGTTAGGTGCAGTAAAATAAATAAGTTAAAAAAAATGTTTCCATCCAATCCAAAGTGTCCCTGAGGATTATTTACTTCAGGTTACCGTTAGCCTAGCAACTTTGAATGGCTTCTTGAGCTGCAGCTTCTTGGGTTGCAGTGTGCCTTTGAATCTCTAAAAATAGGCTATCTTCACTACATTTGAGGCTTGGATGTGCATCTACTCTTTGGTCTTCTCAGTATCTCTCAAATTAGACCTGTGCAGAAAACATTTTTTTGCTAAATTTTTCTTTGCTCAGTTTTTCTTTCTTCTAAACCCCTTCAGCTCTTTCCCACATTAAGCACACAAAGCTGCTCTCAGAAAAGTGTCATTTTCCTTAGCACGTCAGAGTCCCAACTACCCAAGTGCTGTGGCCATGAAAAGGCAAGCAGTCAAAAACACAAGTCCTCACAACTTCTGAAGAAAGCATAAAGTACCAGTGGTTATAGTAGATGGTGAATAAACAAAAGCTATTGCAAAACACAATTCATTTCCCCCTCAGTATAGCATTAGCATCTTAGAAAAACAGTTTACAAAGGCTAATCCTGCAATCTCTATTTTTTTCAATAGAGGTCTTGCAGCAGATTTAAAATATATCAAAATTACTAGGACTACATGGTCTGTGAGGAGCAACTGAGGGAACCAAGCTTCTTCAGCCTCTACAAGACAAAGTCTGAGGGGAACAAATAGAAGCCTTAGAGTGAGTACTTGAGGCAAGATTATTGAGAAGATGAAGCCAGAGTCTTTACTGAGGTGCACAGAAAAAACAAGAAAAAGGGGACATAAATTCAAACAGGAGAGGTTCTGAACAGATATAAGGAAAAAAAAAAAATCACTGTGAGGATAATTAAACTTTGGAACAAATTGCCTAAAGAGGCTGTGAAATCTCAATCCTTGGAGGTTTTCAAGACCTGACTGGACAAAAGCCCTAAGCAACTTGGTCCAAATTCAGTGTTGACCCTGCTTTGAGCAGGAGGTTGAACTAGCTGACTATCAAAATCCCTTCTGGTCTGAGTGATTCTTTGATTATTTATATGGACCAACAAACGAATGAAGTAATATTGCTTCTTCCTCTGTCTATTTAAATGAGATTGGACATTCCTAGATTTATAATCTTTTCCAGAAGAAGCGTGAAAAACGACTACAAGAGACCTCTTTTCTTACTTTCAACAGGCAACCCTGAAATGCTGTCATAAACTGAAGAGTTCATTTGGAAGTCATTTTGCTTTCTTGACACACCTGCTTCTCTTGAAAGGCTGTCCCAGATGTGCATTCAACTGATATTGTGAAATCAGCAGGATTGAAGAGCTCAAGAGCTTGCATATGAAGAGCGCTTAGGGATTTCTTTTAATCAAACATGCAAAAAGCTATCTGGAGCTTGTTCCAAGCCTTCCCCCCAAAAAAATTCGCCAAATCTCTGAGCCTACATAGATGAATAATTTCTTTAAAAAAAAAAAAAAAACTTTACAGGAATAATCAGTTTAGAGGAAGACTAGAATGTGAGAGAGCAAGGAATGGATAAAGAAGTCCTATCTAAAAAAAATGCAGGCATATATTAGGACTTGTCCTAAACTGTTGTGTTCTTTCAGCGTTTCAGGATATAACATGAGGTTCCAAGTTCTTCAAAAACCTTCATTTTTATTCTTGGTATGAACAGTGAGATAATCCCAGGACAGCTGAGGTTGGAAGGGACTTCCGGAGACCTCCTAGTCTAACCCGTTACTCAGATAATGATAAACTAGAGCAGGTTGTTTAGGACTATGTCCACTAGAATTTTGAATATTTCCACGGATGGAGACTCCAAAACATCTCTGGGAAATCTGTTTCAGTATTTCATCATCCTTACAGTAAAAAATTTCTTCTCTTTCTGGGGGTTGACCTGCTGGAAAGTAGCTCTGCCGAGAAGGACCTGGGAGTCCTGGTGGACAACAAGTTAAGCATGAGGCAGCAGTGTGCCCTGGTGACCAAGAAGGCCAAGGGTATCCTGGGGTGCATGAGGCAGAGTGTTGCCAGCAGGTGGAGGGAGGTGATCGTGCCCCTCTGCTCAGCCCTGGGGAGGCCTCACCTGGAGTGCTGTGTCCATTTCTGGGCTCCCCAGTCCAAGAGAGACATGGCACTACTGGAGAGAGTGCAGCGGAGGGCTACTAAGATGGTGGAGGGGCCCGGAGCATCTCTCCTATGAGGAAAGGCTGTGAGAGCTGGGCCTGTTCAGTCTGGAGAAGAGAAGACTGAGAGGTGATCTGATCAACGTGTACAAGTATCTGAAGGGGGGGGTGTCAAGAGGATGAGGCCAATCTCTCCTCCGTGGTGCCCAGCAACAGGACAAGAGGCAATGGGCAGAAACTGAACCACAGGAAGTTCCACCCAAACCTGAGGAAAAACTTCTTTGCTGTGAGGGTGACAGAGCACTGGACTAGGTTGCCCAGAGAGGTAGTGGAGCCTCCTTCGCTGGAGATATTCAAAAGCCATCCGGACGCGATCCTGGGCAATATGCTCTAGGTGACCCTGCTTGAGGAGGGAGGTTGCACTAGATGATCTCCAGAGGTCCCTTCCAACCTAAACGATTTTGTGATTCTGTGTTTATGTTTAAATGGAATTTCCTGCATTTCATTTTGTGCTCATTGCCTCTCGTCCTGTCACTGGGCACCACTGAGAACAGTCTGGTTCTGTCCTCTTTATTCACCCGTCACAGATCCTTATACACACTGACTGCATTCTCCTCAGCCTTCTCTCCTCCAGGCTTCTCAGACTCTGCTTGTACTTCAGATGCTCCATTTCCTTGGTCATTTTAGTGGCCGTAAGATTTTGTGGCATATATATGTTCTAATAAACTAAATATCCTTTCATTGCTTACAGCAACAAAAAGTATCACACTTTACAAATTTGACATTTCTTTACAATTAGTTCTTTTCAAGTCACAATTACTTTAGTTGAAGACTTGTTGTTACTCTTTCAGGAACCATCCCCCCTTCTCTTCCACACTTCAAAAATTGTTCTGCATCTGCAAAATCTACAGGGAATTTATCCAGAACTCTTTCTTCCACTACTGAGACTAATAACCCAAGACATAAAGTATTGAAGACTTCTGTCTGTGAAGAGGTAAAGGGTTTAAATGCATTTTTCTTATGTATATTTTAACTTTCAATGAGTAATTTACCATTAGAAGTGTGATTAGGAAGCACTGACAATTACTGGAGCTTTTATGTGCATATTATGTGCATAGAAGGCAAAACTGTATGAAAAATAACAGGAATTTCACTGCAACGTGGCTGCCTGGAGACACTGTGTTTTCACATGTGGCTATTTGTTTTTCACTACATATATCCCTGGATTTCTCAGTGCAGAAGAGGGACTATGCATATATTTATGTCATCTCACCTTTATGTGAGCAGGATTAGCTCTCTCCATTGTTTTCTAGAGAAATATCAATCAAGTCAGCAGCTATCTTCAGTTATGTAAAGGGAAGATATAACAAAAATGGAACCCAACTCTTTTTGGGCGCTTATAGCAGTAGCTCCCAACAGGATGGAAGACAACGAACACACATTACAGCAAGGGAAATTTCAGTCAGATGCTGAAAAAAAAGAAACCTTCAAAAGTATGGTTGAGCACTGCAACAAGTTTCCCAGAGAGGCTGTAGAAATTTTGGAGATACACAGAGCATTCATGGAGATATGCAGTACCTATGCTTAGTTGGATAAGACCTGAGTGATCTAATCTAACATTGAAGTTGGACTAACTCCAAGTTAGCCCTGGTTTTAGTAGGGAGATGGGGGCCTAACCAGAAGATGTTCAAAAGTTCCTTCCAACAAAAATGTTTCTGCATTTAAATTACAGTTGCTGATATGCAACCGCATCATTAGTAGATGAACTAATGCAAGTTCATGTACCTCCCTTACTCCTTTATGCATCTAGTGACATTTCCGCTTATAATATAATAATAACACAAACACTTCAGAAAGAATTTTTACTAGTGTTGTCATTTAAGTGCATTTGTATTTAGGATTCTGGAATGGCACATACTGAACCTGTCTTTACAGATCCATAGCACCAACTGTCTTTCTAAAATAAACTCTGTGTACTTCATTTTTTTTTACTGGAGCTCTAGATTGGGCCTTACTGTCCATTTTTATAGGCCACATAATCAGTCTTTGCCCCAAAGAGGTAACACACTAGTATTATGATAGATGCAAGAGAGATCAGGTATTGTAATAATACATATATTTCTGTATGATGATAAAATAATCAATTTCTAATATTGCTTAATACTAATAAGAAAACTTTGCCTTTGTCTAATTAAGCAAAAATATTATAACTTAATGAATATTTCATTTATGCATAAATAGGAGTCACCAGATGGTGCTGCAACACCTAATTTTATCCGTCCTTTCTCTAGGCAGACTACAGGCTTTACATTCAGCCACAAGAAAAATTATATTGTTTCTAGTTCACTGATGCAATTTGTTTTAGGGAGAGCTCTTGCAAGCAACTAAAACATGTGTTTTCTACCTTGGTTTCATTCACCAATCATGTTTTAAGTTTAGTGGATTGTATGTGTTTGGGCTGAGAATCCCAAAACAGATTATTTATTTGCATGTAATCTGTCCCTTTGTGAGAAAAAAAGTAGGTGGTGTAAAATTTACACCTTACAACATAAGGTAAACTGCTGATTTCATTCTCAAGATTGGCTGCCACTTGGCAGAAGACTAACAGCTTGCCCATGATATATTGAAAACAAAAACAAAATCAAATATTCTGTCATCCCTATTTATTCATAGAGCAAAGAAAACTTCATAACTGAAGCAGTTTGGCACTGCTTCAACTCAGGTCTTAGGTGGTTGCAAAAGGAACACTGAAACCCATGGCAAGTTACACAGGCTTCTGACTTTATGGCAGCTGGCACTTCATGTATTTTAATCTGTGAATTCAGACGGGCTATGTTTTATATACAAAGATGTATATAAATATTCATTTTACATCTAAGATCTTTCTAATTTCAAACACTTATTTCCAGTACCACTGATATGTTCTGTTATTCTTGGAGTTGCTTTGATCAGAAAGAAAACTTGCTTCTTTCACCCCATGAAGTTTAAAGGAATTATAAGCTTACTTTTAAATAAGAAGAAATGGGAAAAAGCTTGACATACGACCCATTAAGCTCGACAATGACCTTAAAATTCTGTAGATTTATACATCTTTCCTTATAAAGACAACCAGGAGCTATTTGTTTAGAACTCTTTGTATCTGTGCCTCATGAAAATTTTAGTAGTGGTTCCTCCCATATTTCCCTGCTAGTCAAAGTACACTGAAAAGGAATAAGAAAAGGAACTGGAGATGATACTATTTATCCGAAGCCAAAGAGAGAATTGGAACTCTGTTCACTGTTTTAAATTATTTTTCCACAATTACTCCATATATACTTACTCTTCCCCCTCTATACTTGCGTACTGCCTTCTTCATCTCATCTTTTTGCTGCCAGGTAAGGAAGAAGCACAGGTCTCCCTCTCATGTCAGCACCCAAGTGCTAATAAAAAGTTGCCTTCTATCAGCTTAAAAGGAATGCAAAATATTTTTTTACCATTTGCCAGAAAGAGAACGTGACGCATTCTTCCTAAAACTTGTAGCAACGTCTTCTGATTTTTGATGGTGTGCAGTAAATTTTAAAATAGGCATGGAAAAGCATAGCAGAACATGTGCAGCAGCTTTTATAACAGTAAGTCTTAGAATTAAGAGTGTATGTGGCACTACTGTGTATACTGTGTATAATGCATTATGATTTATTTGATTTTCTTAAAGCTATTTAGCTAATTCATCTAATGTTACCTCAGAATTTCCAGTCTGGCATCCAGCCTGTCTTTATATTAGAGGGCTGCACTACTGAATATAAATCCAGTGTGGCTTTGAATATAAGAGTTTGCGTAGATATGTGAGGATAAGAAATGACAACAACTCTACAAATACTTACTGAAAGAAAGAAAGTTAAAAAATTAGGAAATATTAGAATAATATTAATAGACTATTGAGGGTATCACTATAAATATGGTCTAACCTTTACTTCTGCATACCATGCTCCGAATAATTTCAGGCCTAAACTCTAACGTTTAACTGATCCAAAGCAAATGTTTTGTAAGTACAGTCAGTTCTAATGTAAAGCTTTGAAGACTTCTCTCAGCAAGTTGTTTCAATACCTGATTAAGGTAACACTTAAAAATACATCTTTTATAGTTTGAATTTATCTGCCTTCAACTTGCTATACAGGCTAAGGTTGAGAAACACAACTGCATGATTGTGACTACTGCATATCAGATGAATTTTGACAGCTCATACTATAAGTGCTATTAGCCTATAGAATATTTGAGCCAAAACATGTGAATCAAAATCTATTTAATGGAAATTAAAAATAGTGCCTTTTATTATATTTGCCTCAGTTACCTGCTAAAGGCTAACTGATACCAAGTAATATTATTGAAAGTTAGGCTGCAGTATCAGCTTGAACTGAAGCATCTTAATTATACTTGAAACAATCTTATTGGCTAATTGTTAGTTTATCCTGTGACAAACGACAAGATAATAACAAGTATGTAAAAGAATACGTGCTCTGGAGTCCTAACTTCAGTTTTCCAGACAGAAGGCCTGATGCTATCTATAATATACAAAGCTTCAGAATTCCACGGAAGTTCTCTACAAAATTAATTAACTTGAAATGGATAAGCTTTACTTCACTTGTAATTTTCTCAAGCAGAAATTCTTGCATCTTATGAAATAACTGTTCTCCATTAATGAGCTCTGAAAAGGATGAGACATATTTCTCTACGGTTATTGTTTTAGCACTAGATTGTTTTATTTATGTCACAAGCACAGATGCTTTTTGTTAATCAGCAGCAAGGTTTAGTTCCATTAGAACTTTCACACCCACTTATCACATGAGGCGTAGAAGAAGAAGCCATCTGTGAAAAATCTCAAAACTTCTTTGTGAAACATAGAATTACTAGTTTATACATTTACAGAAATGTATAAATGTATTTTTCTATTCCAATTCCCTTGCCTAATTCATTTAGACCTACATTTCAATATATTAGTGTGTCTACATTTTTACCATTCACGGAATCGCATATTTTGTTTAGACATCATTTCTTCTGAATAAAGTTCTGTGCTCTGGAGTTCAGACATCCATTTTCTAGCATTATATCTACATTATATGCTAAATCTCATAAATTCATGAAATAGTTGGAAGTTTTTGTCTTCTTTTCACCATTTCAGTCCAGAATTATCAACATGAAATGCAATTAGTACCTCTTCCCTTTTGAGATATAGCAAAAATACTAGGCTATAATTTGGTTGTACAATAGTTTAAGCATGTATGTGTCTCTCAATCAAACCAGGAAGGTGATTCAACTAGGAAAAACCTTTAAGAGATAAAATTTGATGAAAAATATGGCATCGGTGTATGGCTGTTGCACAAAATCAAATCTTCTTCTACACAATTCACAAATAAATAGGTGGATAAGATAATAAATGTAATGTTTAATATTTCAGAAATCCAGTAATATTTTTCTCTGTGAGAACTTATAAAAGACCTTGAAAGACAGTCTGTTCATGAAAATGATACAGTGATACTAAATCACTTAAAATCATTCATACTTGAGAGTACTAGTTCTAAAAATGGTATTAGAGAACAGTGTCTGTCAGGGACCCCAGAATTAATCCCAAATGTTATAGTCACAGTCTTTCAAAATACATAAGACACTGAAAAAAGATTCTTCAACAACTGAGCTACTGCTTCATTCTCTTTATCAGAATTTTTAGTTAGTGTCTCACATTTTCCATCATCCACCAGTGTAAGATCTGAATTTGTGGATGTCAAATCATTTTGAATTAGTCCTCTGGGATGGGATTCTTCTGAGAACACATTTCAGTGAGCCTAAGCCTAGACTCACTCTTTGCTTAATAAAGACAGTCAGACAAACATCAAGGGAAGATTCTTCTCTTCTGTATTACACAGAGCAGGCCCATTCCTTACTACCAAAGCAAGCTGATTTTTGCACTGCTTGTCTGAGCAAGACTTCTCTCATCAAGGTCATATTTAGAGGTAAGTGATGTTTAGTACCTAAATATATGTTTTTAGTATTCCTTCATTCTATATTCTTTGAAGGGAGACAACTAAATTTAATTTTCACTATCACCGTGAACCAAGAATAGCAATGCTGAAGTTGGCACTAAGGAGCTGCAGAGATGCAGCAATAACACACATGCAAGCATTCGGAATAAATCTGGCCACTGGAATACAGAATTATGACTTGTCATGCTGTATTATTACAAATGAAGCATGATTGACTGATTATAACCTGTCATAAGAGGGTCCTTCAGAGCAGAGGAATTAATTTAGATAAATACTAGGTAATAACATACTTAGGAAAATGTAATATCAAGGGGATGTACAAAACTGGTGAGTTCTGGTTAAGAAACGGATGATAGCTCTGCAAACCTCACAGTTGAATGCTACAGCATAAAATGATTCATGTAGTGGGGTATATAAATTAGTGAATCATGCAGCAGAGAAAGGAATACAGTCTTAGTAACATTTAATCCTGAAGCACACTTTGTGATTATCATTTTAAAAGTTGGCAAAAGTAAAAATGAGTAGCAAAAAGTAATAGGGGAAAAAAAAAGAAATATATATTCTGGGAGATATTAATGCCCCTTAATTATCTACAAGAAAAAAGTGATAAGGTCAAAATATATTGCATATCAATTAAGATATAATAAATTTCTGTGAATGAGTTAAGGAATAATTTAATCATTAGAGATCAGTGAGAGAATCAGTATGAAACCATCTACAAAGTGCAAAATATATGCTGGGGATTCTGACTGATTCTCCAATGATCCCAATTACAGTGGGTATAATTTACCAGAGAAGGCATAACACTAGAAGCCTCACTACAGAGAAATATACTGCCGATATAAGAGAAAGTCAAGCATTAAGCCTGCAAATGAGGAAAATTGTTTCAATTTTCCATCATTTTTCCTGCCTTTCTCAAAATGTACCACAAGTTGTCATAACTATTTGGGTTATGTGGCAATAGTTCAAAGTGGGAGCCATTTCACCTCTCCAAGACATCTAACTTTTATCTATATTATTTGGAGTATTAAAGCATTTAAGGGGACTTCAAGCAGTGAAATATCACTCTGTAATTCAATCCCTTCTCTAAGCTCAGTTTCCAAATATGTTCATTATGCAGTTTTAGATGGATAAAGATCCTCCTTGTTGTTTTACATATCCATCCCACTCGTGGGCAGGATCCACCTCCTTGACTAAGTATATATCTAATCTCCTCCAGGTGCTATGTATTTCATTTCTTTCATAGCAGCACTCTATAATTTCTAGAGCGCTCTTAATATTAAATCATCTCCAAACAAGAACTGCTTTTTCCAAGCAGTTCAGAACAGGTGGTAGCAAGCGTGGGGAGCAACATGGGGCTGCTGTTTCTGTCCCATGACAAATAACTTCTCCCACTGCAAGAAAAGCATCTTTCATCAGTTCAAGTACCGGCCTGTGGTGCTCATCATCTAGCTTGTGTAGCAATCACATTAGCCCATGTAATATTGTGACAAAAGATGAATGATCTTTCATCTTCCACAGAGGACCTGGAACAGTAAGAGTAGATGTAGGATTGGTCTATTGACCCTCTTTGCTTTATTCTGTTATTCTTTTATTTTCACGAAAGTCTTTATGGAGCTACTCTTCTTTTTCTTCGTGGGCTACCATCAGCCCTGGAATTTCATATTTCATGTTTGCAAGAGCAGTTATGCTAACAAGTTTGTATGTGGTATGTGGAGGGGAAGAGAGTATAATTGACAAGATACAAGAGTAACATTTAGGCTGGTGTTTGCCCAGCCATCTACTGGCGGGTTAGCAGTCTAAAACGTTTTTGATAGAGAATACAAATACATTGAATAAAAGTTGCATCACAGCTAGAAGACAGATTATATTTTGGTGCAACTACAATTTGGCCAGCTAGTGTAGAGGGCCTGAGTGAATCATGCTTCATTAAGGTCATGTTTTTTCCAATCTAAATGTAACTATTGAAATTAAGTACCTAGTCTAAACCAATCAGCTAAGATCCTTTAAAGTTAATGGTAAGAGGTAGGAACTTTAGGGAGGTCTCCAATGAAAATATCTAAATATGGATAGATAGTAATTCCTTCCCATTTCTCCCGAAAAGCTCACTATCTAAAAAAGTAATGAATTTAGCTGGACTGGAACTTCCAGTAGAAGACATTAATAGCACCTCCCTCTCTTCCGTAGTGATATGAGGATATGAGGTACTTAAGAATGCCTGGTTGCCAGGCTTTAATGTAGGTGCAGTTGCTTCAGAGCTGTATTTCAGCTAAGTTCCAGTGGATAAAGTTATTACTGGGAGCTGCATATGTTGCATATCTTGCACATGTTATTTATTTGACCTAGAACAAATCATTCAGGGCTCTCTCTCTATTCTATGACATATCATAAATGAAGAACAAGCCTTGTGTAAGTTTACAGGCCATTATTGCACTAAAGACTGTTTTACCATCACTGCTTCCCAAGTTTATCCCGTACGTAGGCACTATGACTTATTTTGCTGCAATGCATTTTGTTGCAGCTTTCTACATTCAGTCCTACTATCCCATTTTATTTTTTTCAATAACTATTGCCAGCAGCAAGCACACAATAACTACTGAAGAAATAAATGATTTAAAACAGATTCATAAAATTTAAAACAGAAGGGGCTGTTATATCAAGTACTGTCATCTATTTAATTTTATCTCAATACTCTTGTACTGAAGCCAGTGACCTCTGTTTGACTAAAGTCTGTAAAGTGTCTCGCTAAGAGCATCACAGTGGGTGGGATGGCCCCATGCTGGGCTGAAATGGAGGCCTGGGATTGGGCAGGGACAGGGAAGGCTGGCAATGCCCTCAGTGATGTCCAACACGTAGACATAGGTGCAGACCATATTATATGCATAATCATTATATTGGTTTCCTTATCTGACTCATGGCTGTATTACTGAGCCATTTAAATTCCTGGATCTTTTGCTATAAATACCATATAACCTGCTCTCTTCTAGCCTGTATTTTTGCAAGTGATTATTTCTACCTGAGTGTAGAACCTTACACATGTTTTTAAAAGATTGTATCTTATTTTATCAGGCTGTATTTTGCAATTTGTTAATATCATTTTCACTTCTAACCTTGTCTTCCCATTGCATTGTCCAAGTCATTATTAACACATAGTATTGGCTGCTGAATAGACCCCTGCAAAACCTGGCATGATACGTACTACCTATATGGCAAGGTCTATAAACAACAACTTACAGTAAAGGCCTTTATAAAATCAAGATAAAGGAAATTTATAACTTTTCCCAAGATTTACTGCCTTGTCACAGAATTGTTTGACAGGAGTTGTTCTTAACATGCTGCTGTTATTTACTTCCTTGTTATCTTCTATGTAGCTACCAACATTTTGTTTGATTATTTGTTGCAGTACTTTTCTGGAAAATAAGTTGACTGGGTGGTCAATATTTATTTCTCACCTGCTTCCCCAATCTTTTCCATTTCAAAGATAGACAACTTGCCTTTTGTTTTTCGTTTTCTTAGTCTTTGGTACCTCATCCATTTTTCATGAGTTCTCAGAGATAAATGCTAACAGCCTATCTCTAAAGCAGACATTCAGCAAATGCCTTTAAGCTTTGTGATTCATAGTGGTACATTGCCTAAGACTTAGAAACCTTATTCCAAGTGTGAAATTCAAAGTAAGGAAATAACCATCTTTGGATATTTGTAGAAGAGCAGAAATGGGATTCACACCAATTAGCATGCTGAATGGGTACCTAAACCTTACAAAGAAATTGAGTTTATTTAAGATCTTCTCTATTTTAAGACCCTCAAATTCATCATTTAGGTACCCAAGTTAATCTGGAATCAAATGTTGAAATACCCTCCAAAGATATAAAAATGAAAAAAAAAAAAACACTAGAAACAAAATAAAACAACCAAAAAAATCGCTCTCTTTCCTTTCCCAGGAAAGAGAGCTAATTCTTAAATTATTGAACAAAGAACCAGCAACTTTAGGCAGTGGGATCAGCATGGTCTAAGCATGCCTTGTGTATGGTAAAATTTGGAAGAATGTCGAGGAGATAGGCGATGGAAGCTAGCCAAACCGTTCCATGGGTACAGGGCACGTTGACCCACAGTCATGCGGCAGAGACCATGCCAGTGTGGCGCTGCACCTGGGCTTTGAATCGGAAGCAGCGATGAGCTCAATATGCTTGCTGCGCATGTGTATAGTCCATAAAAACCTCACATAGCGTCCCCCCCCCACCTGGCGTTCCTCACTCTGCACTGATGCTCAGTGGTGCCAGGGACTCTTCTGCTCCATTATTGCCTCGATCGGGAAATTGCTGGGGAACCTCCGCTCAGACGCAGAGGTTATAAATGCTCAGTATCGACCCTAGCGTGCCTTGTATTTGTGAATCTGTCCCCGCCAGGAGTCCAGGTGGTGCCTCTGCCTTACCCTTACACCTTGGAAGTTGTGCTTCCTAAGAACTTAAGAAAAGGTCATATTTTTTTTCCTGAACATTGAAGTGAGAGGAGACACATGTAGTTTTCCTCAATATCACTTCTCAGTTTATTTCTTTGTTCTTACCTGACTCTTTACCTCTTCAGAGCTGATAGAAGTTGTGTTGGTTATCTGACTATCACTGACAGTTTTCATGAAACAGTTTAGCCTTCTTGCTATTGTTTGCTGAGGAATTTCTCTGAAGAGCAATGAAAGAACTCTGTCCTTTTCTACTTTCTTCTTATACAGTTAAATAATGCTTTCTTAGTACTAGTGCTGGTTGTATATTATTTTATGCATTGGCCTTTCTGATTTTCTATGTGCAAGTTTGTACTATTCTTTTACATTTATCCTATGTAATCTGTTTCCATTCTTGGTATATCTCTTTAAGGTCAAGCTACAGAAGTATTCTGATTTGGCCAAATGATCCTCTCCTGTATTTACTGTCTTTCTGCCACATAAATCTGAATTTCTGGTTTGAAGTTATCCAGGTTTAGAATCCAGCTATTGCAGAAAAAATAAATGAAATGTTATAAAATATAGCAATATCTGCAGTAATTAATACTTTTTAACTATAGTACTCTATCCAGTATATGTGCCAGGAGCATGGAGAAATGCAATAATGAATAATTGAAATTTTTATGGAAAAAATATGAAAATCAATGGAATTTCACTGATATACCACTGTAGCAATTTAGTAGTGACACAAGCCAGAAGTGATGTATCAGTTCACTTTAATGAGAAAAACTGACTTATTTTTGAAACTGCTTGTATTTATCATGTTGACTGTCATCAGCCATCGGGGGGGGGTGGGGTTATAGCAGTAACTATCTTTATACTAGGATATCTATCTAAATCTACTTCTGTCCTTGATTCCTGATTGGTTAGCATTTAAAATATGCTCTCTTTTAGTTCTTCACTTTAGCTGTTAGTCATTTTTAATTCTATTTTCCTGATATTGGCTCCTGACTTGGGCTTTAGATTATCATACATTTCCAGAATCCTTGTTCTTCCTTCAGTTCTTGTCCCCTGTCCATCAATATTGTGCTGGACTTCTTACAGCTCCGGAACTGTAATATCCATGCAGTTTTGTGGGTAGTATGAAATCCTATTGTCTATTATTAGTGCTCCAACAAAAAAGTCCACTTAACGTATTGAATGTATTTAATTTAATTACATATTACAATTTACATATTAATGTATTTAATTTAATTACTGGTTTTGTGTTTTTATATTGTGGTGTCACTGAACAGCAGTAAAGATTTGATTCTTCTGTGCTATTTTAAAGAGTCACTTTTTAAAATATAACAATAAACTTCTTCAGATCATGACGTTCATAAAATATCTTCCTTATATTCCTGCTATCTGTTAGTACTTTATTTTCTGTTCAGCATATAGAAGATGTCTATAAGTTCATTAAAATATTTAACTGTGAAAAGAAAAATGCACAACAGAAAAAAAAAACTTCTATCTTTTCTGTATATTCTAGTCTCTAACTCGTAGTAGGATTCATTTCTGTATTGTGGATTCATTTCTGTTTCATAGATAACTGACTTTCTATGTAGTCTACCTGTAGCAGTGATCCTAACTTATAAACTTTGTAGTGGAACTGGCAGAGACTGGCAGTTATGAGAGGCTTGTATCACCCTGGAGAGGAAGCTGACAACCCACTGGGGGTCCTAGGACACCTAATGTTACTAGGTAAGTGAATAGTCTTCCATTCACTGTAGTTAATGAATTAGTTCTTCATTGTACATTAGAATCTTAGACACCCAAGTCTTGATTCGGTTGTCTAATCATGTGTGACATTTGAAATTGGGACTTGCTTGGTTTCCAGCTGCTTCTCTTTTATGCCTGTCCTTCACTCCTGCACGCCCTATGTCATGTGTGGCAGCCTCATGTGGATATATCAGATAACTAAGGCATCTTAAATGGCTCTGTACATGACATTAAGTGACTGAAGCAAACCCCTAGCTCACATGAGGCTATCTACCTTTAGATTCTTAAATGTAGGTGTCTGCACTGATCCTACCAAGATCCCAGTAGAGGTACATATTTCTTCTCCTAATCCTCAGCTAATTCCATCTTTCTATGATAAAACCAATATGACAAAAATATAGAACCTTGAAAACTCTTTAATATTTAAAGATGCTTCTTATCATTACTTCCTTCACCTCTAGCCAGATTAGAAGCCCTTTGGTTAATACAAAGACTAACAGAACATTTTTCAATAGCCTGAATATAGGTATCTAGTGTCCTTTTGGAAGCTGTGGGATACCTTACTTAGTCTTATGTTGTTGTTCCAGAAAGCTTGGGGATTCCTAGAATATCTGCATCATATCCTCTGGCCCTGTGTAGAAGTCCTGGAAACTCTAGGCTGCATCAAATAGAGGCAGGTTTCTATGTTTAGGTAACTGGACTGAACCTTAACGAGCCTTATACTCACTTAGCAACCCACAATTGCATTGAGAATGAGTGTTCAGAAGCTCTAGTTGTATTTACATGCAGCATTTGCAAATGAACCTTGGGACTATAAGTAAAAGTGGGCTTGACAGAAGGGAATTTAGTTAAACCTCTCAAAGCAGCTAGAATAAAGAAACCTGACCTGCTCCCAAATCAAAGCATGGCATCACTAAATTTAGTAGCTGTCAATATCTAAGTCTTTAAGGACAACTGAAAATCTTCCCATCACCTATACAGCTGGATTATTGTGCTGCCCTTTATGGGGGGAAAAAAAAAAAATCTTTCCAGGTCATCATGAGGAGCTGTTTAGCTTTTTTGCTGTGTGAAAGTAACCCTTATTCACTTCAATATATTATTGGTTTTGTCAGTTATAAAATCATTCACTAATTTTTGCACATTGAGATTCTGCACTCAGTTGTATTAATTTCTGTGGTAGTTGTATGTAGCTCTTTTAGAATGCTTCACAAAGGAAATCACTGTTATTTTCATTTTTGGTTTACAGAGGAGGAAAGTGAAACATAGACATCTGCCAAAATCAGGCAGCAAATAGTCCAGAAACAAAACCTGAGCATTCTGAACAGCAGTTCAGCATCTTGATTCTCAGCGTCATTGTGGTATTGCTGTAATTCTTCCAAATTTATCTAGCAAGAATTTGTGTTTGAAGGTCAGAAAGACAGAAGGAGTGAAGAATTTCTATCACACTCTTAAGTCTCAGCATTGAAACCTCTTTAACTCTTCTATTTTTTCTTGTCAAGCAGCAAAATTAAATTTTAAGATCTGCAGTACCATAACTGCCGTCATGGATGCCTTTTCCAAACCATTCTGCTCTCAGATACACTTGAAAGTGGTATAACCATAATTAGACACAGGAAAACAATATCTAATTGAGTACTGAAACAGATGAACAGGGAGATGGATATGCATCTGATCCGCCTAACATCCTCATCCAGATTATGTTGTATAACTTAGAGTTTGTTATTAATAACTGGATTAATACCTGCACATTCCGTCTGTATGGTAACATTATCCTGGTTTATGCTAACTGTCTAGGGATACTTCCCCATTCACTTTGTAGAGCAGTTTACTGTAGTAAATTTTAGCAATCAACAAAAAAGAAAATTCTCTGTTTGCTCCACCGGAAAAATTTTGGGTCACTTGGAGAAAGGTGATTAAGACTCTGTGTGTTACATAAAAATTTAAGTTTGTTCTCCACAATTCTACTGCGAAATCCTTCCTCAAACACCAGAATAATCTTAGACTTATTTTCCTTCAAATATCAGTTATTTAGATTCATAAAACAAAAATTTCAAAGGCCAGACTAATCTAATACTGGTTCCACTGGGACTAGAAGTTAGTTTGATTGCAAGCAACAAAAGACAGGAAGGAACTTTTAGAAGTCTGTTCACTACCAGAACAACCTGTAAAGAGTAAAACTGTTGTTCACATCTACTGTTTGAAGTAGCTGCTTTTCTACAACAGAAAAGTAAATAATTTTGACCAGTATTATGACTTAATATGTTTTGAAGGCCTTGAAGAAAAAAAATCTCATTTGAGAGAAAGAAGAGATAACAGAAGATATAATATATTGAATAAAAATAAAAAGAAAGATATCCCAAGACCTTCAAACATAAACCAAAAGAAAGCTAAAGATTTACTTTCAAACTGGGAATGAATATATTTTCCTGTTTCTGAATACCCAGTCATTAACTGAAAAAAAGCCATTTTAGTCTGGAAACATATTCTATTGCCCTACCACATCTTTCATTATTACCAGGGTTAGTCTTTCATAATTACATTTTGTGCAACTTGATATACATTTATAGCAATGCTTAGCCAACATTAACTAACTTCCTAAACTTGTTGCATTCTTAAGGTTCTGAATACATTGGCTTTTAAATTTTTAAAACTTAAAACTTACTTGTTGACTTGTTTAACTTGATTAACTTGTTGACTATCTCAACATTGCTTACAGAAACTAAAGCTGTGTCTGACAATGTACTTACAATTCATTTGTTGAATATAAAATCAGCTATACGTGTGGCCCTCAGGCTATAGTCAGCTTTCAACTTAGAGGGCTCCCAGCTAAGCAAGCTGTTAGATGGGCTTGTGTTAGGTAAATGGCAAGTGATTTCAAGGGTAGGTGTAGGCCTATCACAAAATACTTCTGGAAGGGTCTCCGTTAAAGAAGAATCTATTTAATTAAATCTTCTAAAGGCTTTAAATGACAGGCATTTATACACTAATTAATGAGCCTAAAATCAGTTTTCCATTTAAACGTTGGAGAAGGAGAAATGGCCTATGGGAAAAGAAATAAAAAAGGAAAACACAAGTATTATTTAATCTACTTCCCCCAAACTTTGGGGTGGGGAAGGGAGGAAAAGAAAGGAAAAAAAAAAAAGAAAAGGAAAACAAGAAAAGTGTTATTAATTAAACGACCTTACAAGATTTCAAAATTATTCATATGATTCATGGACAAGAGTCCAATACTTCACCTCTGTATCATAGCCTTAAAGTATCCTTTATTGTTATTAATGACGGTCATTACTATTTAATAGTATTGTACTACCAGATGTGAAATGACTTTAAAGGACTTAGGTTAGCTTCCAATGTGTGTCTACAGCTCCAAAATTGTCATAACAAATAACACTATCAAACTAAAGCCAACATTTCAACAGATAAGACAAAACCTTAAGGACAGACTTAATCTCTATGTTAAGACTAAAAATATTTGTACAACAACTCTTTTTAGTGCTTTTACTCTGTAAATAAACAATAGTATTCCAGAGCTACCTTAGCATATCATTCCCATACAGCTATAAAGAAGATCTAATAGAAAAATTTTGCCTAAACAGTTTTTTATAATCTTTTTGATGACATTTTTATAACTTGCAACAATATCAAAAACATCTGTTGCAAAAATGTTTTAATAACTGAAATAAAATGTTATTGCTGCATAATATTTCAATAATTAATTCAGAATTTGATGTTATAATTATGTTTTAAAATTATATCTATAATAGCTCATGGTTTGTCAGTAGTAATTGTAGTGCAGTAGCTTCATACTTTGATGGGTCATAGAGCCGATATAGACGGTACATGTACAATTTTGTTTTTAAATGATCAAAGGCAGCTTATAGTGAGATCATAATGAAACATAGTATCTTGTTTTCCAGATCGAACTATGTTTGTACTGTAATGAGAATATTTATTTTTACTTTAAATAAGAATAAAACCAAATGGCAGTTTTCTGGAGTTACCTGCAAAATGGCACTCCTATGTTTTGAGTATCTCTTCAACAATAAACGTGGAGTGTGAACACACATATATCAAAACTAAAGGTATTATATATGAATATGTTAAAGCAATAGGATCCCTTTCCTAACGTTTTTGTGGCCAAAGTGGTTTGTAATTCTGCTAGCTAAGCAATGCATCAAGACAGAATGATGTAAAGGGTGGGCTAGAACATTTGCCTGTGTCTAAAATAGTAACTAAAATTGTTCAGGGACCATTCTCTGAACTTGAGACCAACCAGCAAATCACATCTCTCTGTGTTCAGATAAGCTCTCTCAGTCTCCATCACCCCTTCTGCCCTTGGTCAAGAACATGGACTCTGCCTGTTGGAAATGGTCCATGGCACCTGAACTGTCCTCAGCCGTTCTTCTGGAGAGCGCTATTTGACCTGACCAAAACTGTGACAGGGATCACTTTAACAATATAACCAGCAGCAATAATCATGTCCCTATGATTATCCCAATCTCCTATGAATGTTCCCTGGCACTGTTTAACTTGAGTATAAATGTAAATGTTGAAAATTCCTTGGTAAATAGGTTTTCTCCTGCTATCCTTAAGTATCAGCTGGCTTTGCAAATTCTGACTTGCTGAATGTTTCTTCCACCACAAATTCCTTCCTCTTCACAAATGCAAAGATGAAGTTTGATCTATAAGTCTTTGCTGAATTTCAGAAGATATATTCCTATTTAACTGCTGAGGACTGCAGCACGTAGGGTCATGTGTGTGTTCATTACTGCCTACAGGGCAGAGAAAAGTAAATAGAGAGGATAGAGGCGATGACATTTAACTGCAACTCGAAACAGCCTGGAACTTGGAACCCTCAAACTCACTGCAGGTAGAAGTATGCAGCTCTTCAGTGGAGAAACTGGAAATTATATAGTTCTCTCAAAATTAATCATGCAAAGAGGGTTTTATAGGGAAAATGGTGGAAGCACATACTGTGGAGATTGGTCATCCAGGCATTTATATTGCTATCAGGAAATTGCTATCAAAGCCATTGCATTCCCTCTTGAGATGAGCACAAATGTGTTAGGAATGATATTTCAGGATTAGATTCAAAAGTAAATCCAAATTCAACAGCTGGCCGTTCTCTCTAAAAAAAGATGAACTAAATCCCTGGTCCCTTATATTTTGGTTAGTTCAATCCAAATGTTGCAACTCTGGTTCTCCTCTGGTTTCCATATAATCAATTTGGATATCATTACAAGTCAGGAGATTCCCATAAAAGCTGGTCAATCGCTCTCCCTTTTCTATGCTTAATGCTTCTTTGCTATTGCTCTATATAAAAACTATAGGAACTCAGATGACTCCTAGCATATAATAGAACACCTGCACCATTGCTGATTTAGGTTGGTTAATTAACTGAATGATTCTGTGCATAATTTCAAGAATAACACAAATCAATAGATGAAAAGAAATATTGTACCAATATCTGCTACTAAAAGGGTATATAGGCACATATTTTAAAAACTAGAGTCATAAAATATACTATCAAGTGTAGGAAATGGACATCTGTTTATTTGAAATCTTTCCAAGATTAGCCTCACTTTAATAAGTGGAACCACTTTCATTATTTCATTCTTTATATTCTATCTCTCTTGAACAAACTGGGTTTGAGTGTTATATAGTGTTGCAGCTTCAGAGAAGCCATGTACCTGTAATGCATAGGATTATACACAGTACCTAATCAATTCACCTCTAAATTTCATCCTAAAGAGTTATTTACACCAGAAGAGAGTGGGTAAAAGAAGTTAAAGCAGATTTTTTTTCCTATCATTTGACATTCACATTGTGCAAGATGACAAATAAGAGAATCAGATTCATAGTGAATTTGACAGCCGTATACAGTCAGTACTTCATCATTTGCCCACTTAATACCTAGATACGGAATTGTCCAAGAATGTGACTGTCAGTAATTATCTGTTGTTTCCCTGTTTCATTATCAGATGAAATACTCCAAAGTGATAAAAGAAACTGGCTTGTGTGCCATTTGCAATGACATACCCTACACTTTTAATTCCTTGAGATTGTGTGCTCCTACCTTACATTTGCTCTATGTTGTATACTCTCCCTGTAACATTTTCTTTCAGATATTAAATAGTGTACCCATTTTTACCCTAAACAAAATAAAAATAAAATATATAGATACATACATATATAGACATAGACATAGACATAGACATAGACATAGACATAGACATAGATATAGATATAGATATAGATATGTGATGAGGACAGAGTCCGTGTAATAACTAAATAGATAAATACATAAAGGAGAGGGAGGGAAACTTTCATTTCATGTGGAATGAATCTGGAGTCTTTCAGTTAATTTTAGTAGAATATCTATAGCAAGTCAGCAGAAACAAGACGGTGCAAAGATGTTAAGTGCACAGCTCTGGAGCACAGTAAGACACAGTTCCAGCTTACCTATCTTGAAAAAGTAAGCATTAAGGATGTTCCTGAACAAGTAATAAACTGATGTGATGCATCAAGTTGCTTCCATGTTGCTGAATGAAGGATCTTTTTTTCTGCGGACTTTACTACCTCTGCACTAGTAGCACTAGGCCTGTTATCAGTACCAAGATGTGATAACTTGCAGCGTTATCACCTGTTTTCATGAAGGTCTATTGCGCTGAGACAGCGATAACTAAGATCAGAAGATTCTCAGCCGTGCAGAAGTGCTGGGAAGATAACTTTCTCTACCAGACACTCAGAATCCAGAAAATAACTATAACTATAAATCTGAACAAGGTTCATTCTTTTTAAAAGAATGATAGTGCTTGGCCTTAGATCCAAATGTCTTGCCACTAAAGCTGAAGAGTTATGTTTGTTCTCCTTCAGGTCTCATGAATCTTGCATTCTTGCCTATCCAGTGACACAACTTCAACAGGAGGTGAAGAAGGTATCCTCACTTTCTTTTCTCCTTCTCATTTCCTTCCCTCCTCCCTTATGCTTCTGCAGTGATCAGAGCATACCCCTGGGAAAAAAATGATTTTAGTTTGAAATCCTTTAGGGTAAGGATACTGAACTGAAATCTCCCAAGTGATTACTTTAACCAAGAGTCTGTCATATAAAACATAAGCAATGCCTCCCCTTATCACCTTTTTCTGACAGCTGTGTTTTAAAAGCAAAGCAGTTGCAACTGTATTTTATAAGTGGCTCAGTAAGTGTCAGGCATACTCAAAGTACAGCTTCTGGATCTTCAGTCCTACTGGTTTGTTCTTTTAAGGTAACTTAGGGATTCTATCAGGACTTGAGGGCTGGGCACCTAACTCATCAAGAATTGACAAGAACAGTTATGGTCATATGCAGAAATGGAATTTAAGGTATTTAGTCTTAGTTTAAACATATTTACGCCAGTAAGTTTAGCAGGTTGCTGAGTGTGGGTGTTTTAGACTGCAATTTTGCGTTTTTAAAGATCCTTCATTCTCTTCTTTGTTTTCCCTTGATCCTAGTTTATACTGTAACATCAGAATTAGCTCCATCAACAACACCCAGATCATCAGGTTCAGTTTCTTTCCTCAAATGTCAGTGTAACTGAGAAAAACCTGAAGCAAGAGGATATGTAAATTAGAGTTATTAAGATCACAGAATGGATAAAATTGATTTGTAGAATCCAGAGTTAAAAGAAAGTAGAGTTGGAAGAAGCTTATATGACTTAAATTTGGTTAAGTCAACCAAAAAAGCGGCATGTTAATCTAAATTAGTCATTTAGATTCCCTTTCAATATAATAAGGAGTCACCCTCCTCTGCTGAGATGAATTGCTGACTGCAAATGCCTTTTTTTATATTGACTACCAAGATATCAATGTTAAACTCAGTGTCTAACTTCAGATAAGTCAATTTAGGTGAGATAAATCTCAGCTTGGTATACTGCAGTGGATAAGAAAAGCTTAACAGCATGTGGCTAGCGGTCATTTACTAGATATCCTGTTACAATTTTCTGATTGTGAGTTGCAAAATATTATTACATTGATTGCTCTACCTAACACAGTTGTTGTGAAAATGAGTTAGTTTTTTGTATAGAGCTAAAAGAGCCAATTCCACCTTCTGTAGTCCAATATGCTTCTACTCGACTATAGTGGAAAATACAATGGCGTGAAAGGGTACAGACATAAACTATATATAACATTTTTACTGAGTTTGCTATAAAAATAAAATCCTTCAGAAGTTTTGGTAGGGAAAATTCATCTGTCTGGTTTCAGTAATAGCAAAAACAAGCAGAACAATGACAAAAGTAAACACTCAATTTCTCCCACCTTTCCTTCTCCAAACAAGAACAGTGTTTGTTGCCTATAAACAAATAGACTTGCAGTTATTGAAAGATAGTTATTTCTTTTCCTGTGTTTGCATATATTTACTTCATTTGCTGAACGTAGGACTTCACAATGTTTAAGAATTACAGAACACACTTCCTAACTAACTTTTTGCTCACTAAGATTACACAGAGAAAATATGAACGCAAGTAAATCACAAACTTAATTTGTTTTAGTAATTCCTAGTTGTTCCTCAGTAGAGTAAAATATTCTATGCATATCAAACAACCTGGTCTGTATTGTTGCAAACTATCTATAGGTAGGATTTATCCTGGGTAACTTGGGTTATCTAAACATTAAGGCGAATTCAGTTCTCGATTAAGACACTAAAATTTTGGAATCTATATGTGAGCTGTGTGGGTAAATTCCTTTTACAGCTGATGAACATCTGCATGTCAATTCAGTTGCCTAAATAGAGATATGACTTTCGTTATTTTCCCTGGCTCTTGATCCAGATTTTAAGTCTCCCATCACATCAATCCCATGGGGATGTCTGTGACACCTTAGAGCATCTCAAAAAGCACTAGACAGCTATGATCAAGCAAACGAATGGCGTGTCAATGGAGTCTGGAGTGCTTTTAACCTTTCTTCTAGGGTGCCATCTCTCTGCGATCCAAACCCTAGTTTTAATATAGCACTGTGGCACAACCTTGGTTTAAATTTATAAGAAAATTGCCAAGCTAAAAAGTTGTAACAAATATATATGGACTAGAGCCATGCAAGATAAGAAAAGTGAAAGTGCAGTAAGATTACTGAAACAGTTGTTCAAGGATTCAACAGGAAAAAAGCTGGCATGCAAAGGTATGAAATCTGAAGAAACAAACAACAACAACAACAACAACTACAAAACAAAACCAAGAGTAAGTTATTAGTCCTAGTTATTTATTTTATATATTAGGCAATAAATTACTGTTTTATACTTTTAAGCTTTATGTATCTTATTTGTAGCATCTCTTTGCACAACTTGGTTCAAAAACTGATCCAAAGGGCAAGCTTTGCACTTTACAAGCTATTTAGCTTATTCTAAAATAGATATCTAGGACTTGATACACTAGTCCACACACAAGCATCTAGTAGCATCTAAGATGCACTTTTTATCTTAGAAATCTGCATGGAGGTGGTAAACATCTATAGATCTTTGCCATTCTGGAATGGCAGCTGGAAGCCATGTGAAGGACTGAAGAGCTTCTCAAAAGGCAGAAATTGCCTATATATGGGCAACTGAAGGAAGGCCATACATTTTGTCAGCTGAATTTTGTCAGCTCTCCAGATTCCATTGACTACATTGACTAGGATCTTGATGCAGTTGCCTGCAGACAGATGTCTAGTGGCATTTCAGCTATCCTAGAGTATCTGGCCTGGCATAGCTGGATAGCTGCTGTTATAGAGGTGCAGACAGATCCTCTGCTGTATAAGCCAGCCCCAGGGGGATATCTTGGGTACACTAGGACATCTTAAATGACAGTAGATACCTATATTTAAGTCACTGAATCAAGCCTTAGATTCACACAATATATGTAGAATTCACTGCCCATACACTGCCTATGTGTCTAGACGCCTTTGAGATCCTGGGGGTACTTAAGACAAGCCAGTTGGACTGGCAGATATGACACAGGACCTCCAACTTGAAGCCAAGTAGAATAGCTTGAAGTAACTCAGAGAAATACTTAGAGGTTTTTCTTTATGTAACTTATTTCCCCCGTAAGGAAGGCAAAGGGGACAGGGAATGGAGAGAGAGAGAGAGAGAGAGAGAAGAAAATTAATTTCACTGTAGGCAAATGAGATAAAATACCCATCCTCTCTCTTTTCACTAACTGTAGAAGAGCCTGGATGACTTGCAGTAATCAGATGCTTAACTATGAAATGACTGAAGTTAGGTCAGTCAAATCTCACCCAAAAAAGTATAGTTATTGTTTAGACTTCTGCTTTTCCTCTCATTCACTGCCATTTTAGTGCAGAGAGCTCTGACAAATGAATGAGAAACTTGTTTTGTCTCAATGACTGTAAGAATGCTGATCCTAAAAGAGCGCACTGCTTTCCAACAGATACTTGCTCATTTTGTGTTAGGGTATTATAATTCTAGGATTTCTGCTGGAAACCCTCTGGGAAAAAAAGCTTTTTTTGATTTACTTGGTTTCTGATAGTTTCTCTTTTGTGGGCAGATATTAAACATTCGAATGGATTGCTGATTGAAGTTGTAATAGGAATGTGCCCAAGGGGGAAAAAAGAAAGAGGAAAAAAAGCATATATGATCTGCATTGATGTCTAGAACATCTACAGTTATTTATTATTCTTGTTCTGTTTCTTCTCCTAACTAATCTCTTTCTTCTCTGCTCCAAATACCTAAGTCCACCAATGAGAGTGCAAATACATTTTTCTATCAAGTTTTTATATTGCAGCAAATAATAAATAATAATAAAGATATAGTTGTAAAAATAGACAAAGGGGGGAAAAAGCAAATAAAAAAGCAAGATACTCTTGATATTTATTGCTTCCTCCATAGTACAAAATTAATGATGTAAAACTGAAGTAGGTTTTTAATTCTTTTACAATGGCATTGCACTAGGATATTCTGGTTGTCTTATTTCTAAATCATGTACGTTCTTGTTGGATATACAGGGAAGTAAAGAGCCAGTGGAGTGATGGTAAAATAAAATGTATGAAAGAGCACAGCAACCATTTTCAGATGAAGAGGAAAGAAGAGGTTATCTAGGTTTGAACTTCCCCAAAACAAATAATCCATTTGTGCCATGAAACTAAAACATCCGTATATAATTTTACCACACTTGAATCTAGTCAGAAAAGGCATTAAAAGAAGCCTTTTTAACTGGAGGGATAGGGAGGGGAATAGCCATCAGGAATTCAACCCAAAGAGTGTGTCAAATTACCTAAAAAATATTCTACCCTCTTTCAAGGCCTATCCTAAATAATTTGAGAACAGAGATGACATTTAAAAGCAGAGGAGAAGGTGGGCAGGAAGATCAGAGCAGAAAAGATGAATTTCTTGTGCTGCAATATAATACCATCATTTTTCTTAATTATTCCTGACATTTCACCTATTATTCTGTGAGCTCCCTCAGAGCATAGAGGGGAAGAAATGCCAGTTGCTTTTCAGAACAAAATGTGAAGAGGTATTCGCTGTCGGCTTTTATAGCTGGAGTCTGCCCTTTGATACACAGACTCATAGCACCACCTATCTGGTAAAATCAGCTGTTATGCTTGCAGATGTGCAACCATGGGCAGATTATGGAAATTCTGTCTATGGAGTGTATTAGTGTGGAAGAAAGCCACTAGTGTAAAACAGAATTTTTTGTTAAAAGAGGAATACTGAAGATAGGCTGAAGAAAAATGATACTTCAATGCTGAATTAACCCTCTAAGTACCCTTGTTGAAATTTAGAGGCCAAAATAAATAGCATTTGTATCTGCATATGGCACTTAAACTCAATGTAGTCTGTAAAATCCATTATTATAGAATAATATCTATCTATCACAATGAATGAAACATTAATTTCCTTAGGTCCTCTAGGGCGCTGCTGCAAGACAAGGATTAAGAACTGTTCATTAGGACCAACTTAAAAAGGACATAGAGGTTATGCTAAGAAATCTACAGTTTTCATAAAAGTGTATAAAACAAAGCATAAAACCTCAGTCAAATCACCAGTGGTATAAAATTTTATCTTCTTAATAAGGCCAACTTCATTTCATTGTTTTTTTTTTTTCAGATTTTCATACTTCAGTGAATCATGAATTATAGGCAAGAAATAAATTACTAGTCCACAAAATTACACCAAACAGGATAATCACTATTCGTAATAAAAAATATATCCTACTTATTGAGGATTAAACAATTAAAAGAATATGCTTGGGAATTAACAAGCAGAAGTTACAGTAAATAATTTCACAAGGCAAAGCACCTATCTGCTAGAAGGCCATTATCCACATCAGAATGTATTTATCTATCTAATTATATATATAGGGACATATTGACCATTCTGTCACAGTTCTGCTTCAGAATGAAGTTCAGTTTTATTCAGATGAAAATTCTTGAAAATTTGAGTCATTCTACAGCTGAGCAGTGCTTGCTTCAATCTTCACCATCTCCAAGGAGATTAATGGGGGTAAGAGGAGGAAACTTTATAAACAGAAATCTGGAGAATCTCAGTTCCCTCCTCTCTAGTAAAATGTATTCTGGGGAAGAAAGTCTTTGTAAGAAGATGCTCAAAGATTTCTTGCATGCCAATCCACTATTAAAGGACTATTTTCTATTCATATTTTGATCCTTGTTCTGACATATTTTGATCCTTGTCCTGATACTAGGAATTTCACTGATGTTCATTAGTCCTACCAACCAGAATTAAAAGAGATAAAAGCAAACTTGGCCCTACCTGCTGGATATTAATATATTTATGAAGGAATACTTGCAAAGCAGCATGCACCAGTCTCCCAGTATAGCCCTGGTGAGTGCAAAATGTTACAGGCACCACTGGAAACATTTATAACCCTCGCAGAGCTGCAGAGGGAGAGAGAGGATGGGAGCTTGTTTGGCGCAGAAGGAGAAACTAAGATCCAGATGAAAAAGTAGCAAATTCTGAATAGAATCCTACCCACTGTTGTGTGTCTTTCTCCCCTTTTCTGGAAGGGCATGAATAGTGGTGTAACACTTAGGCAGACTTTTATACTTTAAGCAAGGCTGTATTTAGGAGTGGTACAGTGTTTTCAATGGATGTAAGTCAGCGTATGAGTGAGGAGAGTCTTGCCGGAGCTTCTGGGACAGCATCATCCACCAACAGGGTGTGTGCACCTTGCATAGTCAACGGGTCTGGGACCCTCTGAACGAATCTTAGGTGCCTGATGTGCAGATACAAATACGGATACATACTTGGTGCTCCCTGGTGTATGTTTATTGGACGGCTCCTAAGGAATAGTCTAGAAAACTGGGGAAACATAGCCATCGAACTTTCTGTCACCTATCTTGCTGTAGCCTGTAGGGGAAGGTCCTTTATTTTTCCCTGTTGTCCTTCTTGTTGTCCTGAGCGCAGCCAACAGAGGCAGTGAACAGACGCAGCAGTTTGCGCAGCAGTGTCTGGACTCTGCCTGGGCCTTTTGTGGGCCTTATTGGAAGTTGTGGAGACTTTCTGGGGACCCCCGAGGAACTAGACAGTGCTTGCTGCTAGCAGGAAGGGAGAGCTGGGCAAGGAGTCCTGTGGGGGGCCTTGACTTAACTTCTCCTGGGAAGTTCTAGCTAGGTGGGGCTGCTGCTAACGAGCTCTCTGGGCTGCCCTGCTCAGAGGGAGTTGGGGCTTTTGTCTCAGGTGGCTCCTGATTGGGTGGGTCAAGCACCCTTGTGAGTCACTGCTAGGCAGAGGCCTATATAAGAGCCAGGCCTAGAGCACAGCTCCCAGAGTGCAGCCAACAGAGGCAGTGAACAGATGCAGCAGTTTGTGCAGAAGGGTGCCAGAAGGCAAAGAAGGCACCTCTCCATTTTGCACAGTGGTGTGTCCTTCCCCAGGCATGGTCATGACACGCTGCAGAGCACGTTCCCCAGTGGCTGCTGGAGGTGCTGCATCAGCTGTGTCTGAGGCTTCAACCCAGACAGACCCTCTGACAGCAGATGCAGCTCTGCAGGTGTCAGGCTGCAGGGAGGGCCTGGGGCCTCTCCGTGAGGCCTGGGCTGAGTCAGCTCTCCTGTGTGAGGTGTGCTGTGGTTGACCAGTTGCGTCACCAGATAAAGGAGTTACAGGAGGAAGTTAGTAGGCTGCGTAGCATCTGAGAGAATGAGCAGGAGATTGACAGGGTGTTCTCGGAGACTGTGCAGCTCCAGGAGTCCCCACCTGCCACTGCAGTGGAGTTGTCAGAGGGCTCTGGACCATGTGTAAAGTTGCATCATAATGGTGTTGAAGAGGGCTGGAAGCTGGTGACCTCTCGTAGAAGGAGAAAGGCTCTTGCTCCTCCTCAAGAGTTACCCTTGAAGAACAAGTTTAGTGCCCTGCAATCTGAGGAGGAGCTGGGCATGGCTCCAAGGGAGGCAACTGGCCTGGCAGACCCTGTGCCGTGCAGGAACACCCAGAAGAAGTGGCGAGTGATTGTTGTGGGTGACTCCCTGCTGCAGGGGACAGAGGCACCTATCTGCCGACCTGACCTCTTGTCCAGAGAGGTTTGCTGCCTGCCAGGGGCTCGAATAAGGGATGTCGTGGAAAGACTGCCAAAGCCTGTCCACGCATCAGACTACTACCCTCTGCTGCTCTTCCATGTGGGCGCTAACGACACGAAAGGCAAACTGGAAACCATCAAACAGGCCTTCAGAGCTCTGGGAATGGTGGTGAAGGGTGTGGGAGCCCAGGTCGTTTTCTCCTCAATCTTGCCTGTGAGGGGAAAGGACGGGAGGAGGAGTAGACGAGTTTTCCAAGTTAACAGCTGGCTGCGCCGCTGGTGTTGGCAACAGGGCTTGGGTTTCTATGACCATGGGACCCTGCTTGAAGATCAACAGCTGATGGGGAGAGATGGCATCCACCTCACCAAGCGGGGCACGTGTGTATTTGCCAACGGACTGGCCAGCCTGGTAAGGAGGGCTTTAAACTAGGCAAGATGGGGGAAGGGGAGTGGTATAGTGGCAGGGGAGTCAGTAAAACGCCGCTCAAGTCAGGAGGCCTCCAGCGGGTGCCTGCAGCCAGGGGAGACAGCGTGGAACATGGCTATGGGGGATCCTCTTGCACCTCTCCTGGGAAGACTGCATGCTCGACTGGCTCTCTGAAATGCCTGTAAACCAATGCACGCAGCATGGGGAATAAGCAGGAAGAGTTAGAGATCTGTGTTGTGGTCGCAGGGCCATGATCTCATTGCGGTTACAGAGACATGGTGGGATAGTTCACATGACTGGGATGCTGTCATGGATGGCTATGTGCTTGTTAGGAAAGAGAGGCCAGGAAGGCGAGGTGTGGTGGAGTTGCTCTTTATGTGAGGGAGCAACTAGAATGTGTGGAGCTCTGCCTCGGGGTGGATGAAGAGCAAGTGGAGAGCCTATGGGTAAGGATTAAAGGGCAGGCTAACATGGGTGACACGGTGGTGGGGGTTTACTCCAGGCCACCTGATCAGGAGGAAGCCGTCGATGAGGCCTTCTACAGAGAGCTGGAAGTAGCCTCACGATCACAGGCCCTGGTTCTCCTGGGAGACTTCCACCACCCTGACATCTGCTGGCAAGACAGCACAGCTAGGCACAAACAGTCGAGGAGGTTCCTGCAGAGCATTGAGGATAATTTCTTGACCCACGTGGTGGAACGCCAACGAGGAGAGGTGCAATGCTAGACCTTGTACTAACGAACAAAGAAGGTCTAGTTGGAGATGTGAAGGTTGGGGGCAGCCTTGGCTGCAGTGACCGTGAGATGGTGGAGTTCAGGATGCTACGAGGAGGGAGCAGGGCAATGAGTAGGATCACAGCGCTGGACTTCAGGAGAGCTAAGTTTGGCCTCTTGAGGGACCTGCTTAGGGGAATCTCATGGGGGAGGGCCCTAGCAGGAAGAGGGGTCCAAGAAAGCTGGTTAATATTCAAGCATCCCCTCCTCCAGGCTCAAGATGGGTGCATCCCTCTGAGTAATAAGCCCAGCAAAGCGGGCAGGAGACCTGCCTGGATGAGCAAGGAACTCCTGGCAAAACTCCAACAGAAGAAGGAAGTCTACAGAGTGTGGAAAAGGGGGCGGGCCACTTGGGAGGAATACAGGGACGTTGTCAGAGTGTGCAGGGATGCAATGAGGAAGGCTAAGGCCCCGTTGGAATTAAATCTGGCAAGAGATGTCAAGGGCAACAAGAAGGGCTTCTTCAAATGCATCAATAGCAAGAGGAAGCCTAGGGAAAACGTGGGCCCGCTGCTGAAAGGGGCGGGTGCCCTGGTGACGAAGGATACAGAGAAGGCAGAGTTGTTGAATGCTGCCTTTGCTTCCGTCTTCACTGCTAAGGCCAGTCCTCAGGAATTCCAGACCCTGGGGACAAGAGAGGAAGTCTGAAGAAAGGAAGACTCTCCCTTGGTGGAAGAGGATAAAGTTAGGGATTCTTTAGGCAGACTTGACACCCAGAAGTCCGTGGGCCTTGATGGGATGCACCCGCGAGTGCTGAGGGAGCTGGCAGATGTTATCGCTAGGCCACTCTCCATCTTCTTGGAAAGGTCCTGGAGATCAGGAGAGGTGCCTGAGGACTGGAAGAAAGCCTGTGTCACCCCAGTCTTCGAAAAGGGCAAGAAGGCGGAGGCAGGGAACTACAGGCCTGTCAGCCTCACCTCCATCCCTGGAAAGGTGATGCAACAGCTCCTCCTGGAGGTCCTCACTAAGCATGTGGAGGACAAGAAGGTGACCAGGAATTGTCAGCACAGATTCACCACAGGGAAATCATGCTTGACCAATCTGATAGCCTTCTCTGATGGGATGACTGGCTGGGTAGATGAGGGGAGAGCAGTGGCTGTTGTCTGCCTGGACTTCAGCAAGGCTTCTGACACTGTCTCCCATCACATCCTTGTAGGTAAACTGAGGGAGTGTGGGCTGGATGAGTGGACGGTGAGGTGGATTGAGAACTGGCTGGATGGCCGAGCTCAGAGGGTCAGTGGTGCAGAGTCAAGTTGGAGGCCTGTAGCTAGTGGTGTGCCCCAGGGGTCAGTCCTGGGTCCAGTCTTGTTCAACGTATTCATCGACGACCTGGAGGAAGGGACAGAGTGCACCCTCAGCAAGTTTGCTGATGCTACTAAACTGGGGGGAGTGGCTGACACACCAGAAGACTGTGCTGCCATTCAGAGGGACCTGGACAGGCTGGAGAGCTGGGTGGAGATGAAGTTCAACCAAGGCAAGTGCAAGGTCCTGCACCTGGGGAGAAATAACCCCATGCAGCAGTGCAGGCTGGGGGTTGACCTGCTGGAAAGCAGCTCTGCCGAGAAGGACCTGGGAGTGCTGGTGGACACCAAGTTAAGCATGAGGCAGCAATGTTGCCTTGTGGCCAAGAAGGCCAAGGGTATCATGGGGTGCATGAGGCAGAGTGTTGCCAGCAGGTGGAGGGAGGTGATCGTGCCCCTCTGCTCAGCCCTGGGGAGGCCTCACCTGGAGTGCTGTGTCCATTTCTGGGCTCCCCAGTCCAAGAGAGACATGGCACTACTGGAGAGAGTGCAGCGGAGGGCTACTAAGATGGTGGAGGGGCCCGGAGCATCTCTCCTATGAGGAAAGGCTGTGAGAGCTGGGCCTGTTCAGTCTGGAGAAGAGAAGACTGAGGGGGGATCTGATCAACGTGTACAAGTATCTGAAGGGGGGGTGTCAAGAGGATGAGGCCAATCTCTCCTCCGTGGTGCCCAGCAACAGGACAAGAGGCAATGGGCAGAAACTGAACCACAGGAAGTTCCACCCAAACCTGAGGAAAAACTTCTTTGCTGTGAGGGTGACAGAGCACTGGACTAGGTTGCCCAGAGAGGTAGTGGAGTCTCCTTCTCTGGAGATATTCAAAACCCGTCTGGATGTGATCCTGGGCAATATGCTCTAGGTGACCCTGCTTGAGGAGGGAGGTTGCACTAGATGATCTCCAGAGGTCCCTTCCAACCTAAACGATTCTGTGATTCTTAGAAATGAATATAAACCAAATACTAGTGTTAATAAATTAAATGTTGTTTTGAAATGGAAGTTCTACTACTAAAGGCAATATTATTGTTACTGATACTAGTTCAGTAATTCTAACTTAAGAAAACTAAAAAACAGCTAATGCAAGTAAAGCCTAGGAAAAACAGGTATGGTTATTTCTGCTTATGAAGCAGATGGTGTCTATGCTGGACCTCCTGTGACAGTTCTTTTTACCTGGATATTTTCTCACCGTGACTCTTTCCCTCACGTTTTGAAAATTTGGACTTATTTAATTTCCTTCTGCCTGATTACTTGCCACCGCTAAAGCAGAGGAATGGCACTCCATACCTTCACTAAATCTGAAATTTGATTAGTGGTTAACAAGCGCTTCTGTTGTATTCATTGGAAAGTATTGTCTGGAGTTTCATTGGCAGTATTGGAAAGTATTTTCTAGAGTTGTCCTCAAAACACAAGAATATAAAGATAAAGTTAGTTTCTGGGAATATATTTTGTATGTGAAGGACTACTGAAAAATTAAAAAGAAAAAAACAAGGAAAAAAATCCATGCCAAAATCACTAGTAATTAATGTGTGGCTATAAAATGATCAATTTCCTGGGATCTTTTGAAAGGATTAGTTTTTAATGAGCTTTGTGCATTCCTGACATTTGGAAAGGGAGGGAAAAAAAAGATTCCAACCATTTCATTATACTCCGATGGTCTGTTATTTCTGAGACAATCCTAGGTGTGTGTATATACAGAACGTTCACTGGCCTGAGAGATACCAGGCTAACGGCTATTGCAGGTGAAAAATGTCAGCTAACCAAGTCTGCAACAGTGTCAGACAGGATTCCCTCCCTCTTCTCTGCAAGTTGTTAATTCACTTAGAATAAAAAGGAAAATAACCTGAAGCATATTTCTTTGCCATTTTTAAGTAAATAGACTGAATATATCTCTTTCTTCACAGAATTGAGCCATTACAAGGCAGCATTGCACCAAGGAGCTGTTATCTTTTAAATATATTAGATTCTGAGTAAGTTTAACACAGAGGACTTTGTTCTTACTTTAGATCTATGGGTGCATATTGGCACTTTTCTTGTAAAATCACCTGTTGTGCTTGTACATATACATCTAGGCTCACATATCAGAGGTCAGATTCAAGACCTAAATTGGCAATTTTCTGTCAGGTTAAACAAGCTGTGATACCTGAGAAAGAAGGAAACTTATACTGCAGAATATATATGCGTACTCTGTGTGATGAGGAAAGTAGAATGGTTAATACAGCTTGTCCTTGATATCCTTCAAAAGAAAATATTCTGACATAAATATTTAACAAAAGCATGACACAGAAAATTCATACTCCTTTTTTAATATGTTTGTTATATTTTATTAATTTTTAAATTATTGCATGCCTACATTTTTTGGTAGCAAACCTTGTAACTTGAGGGTTTTTTGCCTCAGGCAAAGCACTGCTGTTTGATTTATCTTATGCACTTGTCTTACTTTAATAATGTGAACTTTTTTCGGGGAAGTGCAAAGCTGTGTTTGACCCCACAGGGAAAAAGTTGTATTTTTTAAGAAATGTGTACAAAGTACTTAATAAGTTATGTCACTCAGTTTTACTGTATATTATATTTTCAGTGACTACAGTTAACTTTCTGAATCCCCAGATGCCAACATTTTAATAAAAACAAGACGTTTTGAACAAAATGTCAGTAGTAAAGTGATCAAAGTGCTATGGGAGCAGTTTGGCAACAGTTTGAGCCTTGAATTTCCTATTCACTTTCCAAAACATTCACTTAAAAAGCATTTATTGAAGCTGAACTGCCTTTATCAGTCTGATCAGAGCTCCATAAAGAGCATGCATGATTCAACTGCCTTTCCAAGCTTTAGAAAAATATAACTTTGATATATGCTTCACAAGTACAGCACAATAGTTTTCATGCTCACGTTTGTTAAGATTTAGTGCAGCCATTAAAGAACAGAAGGGCTCTTTGGTGGCAATTCTCAGACATACCAAATATCCCAAAGCACAACCTTCTACAAATCAGAGATTAAGGTACTGACAAAAGTTTCCACTTGATTGCAGTTTTTCCCCTTAAACCTTGTTTCAGGGGTGACTATCTTTTCGATCAAGTCTCTGAGGGACGTGGTTTTTTTTTTTTTTTGGTCTTTGAGAAAAGTATCAGCTGAGAGATAAAAGGTGACATTTTATGGGCCTTGTCCAGGAGCCAGTCGATTTATTTAAAAAACTCGTTGTGTGCCTGACCTATACATGAAGTCTGTGGCATGTCTCTTGTCAAGTATTGATCACTTAAGACTTTCCTGTTTGCTTACTGCAATGTAGCTAATAATCTTTTTTATTTAGTTTTGTGGCTTTGAATTCTTATCATGGCCCAGCTGATTTCTCTAGGACCTGTTAGATCTTACTTCTGCTGCGTAAATGGGCTATGAAAATTAAGCCTGCTAAAGCACTTTTTCTTGGCAAACAGCCTTTGTTTTCCATGAGTTCACATGTCAAGTGGTTTGCATGCAGATAGGTACATTTGGAAGCAGCAGGTGCCATCAATCTTCATGACTTTCTGATATACACCATTTCACTTCTACCTGTTTCAGTGGGAGATTGTAAGGGATGGCTGAGCATTCAAGCTATTCCCCCTGAATAACATAAAACCTTCTCATTCAGCTTACCTCAGCACTTTGCGATCATTGCTGGGCATATACAGAGCACGGGACTTTCAACAAGTCTCTGCTTGGTGTATCAGTCTGCATTCCAGTCTGCCAGACCTTCTTCTCTCTAAACACTTACATAATACTGCAATGCTTTTCATCATTTCTCACTTCAGGATTAAGAGACTGATTATATCTTACTTTCTTAATGTGCTCCAACTATTTTTGCACATATTTGAAATGTTAGCAGAGCCATTGTTCCTTTTCCTGCCTGGGGTTGCTATCTAAACTTGTATAGAACTGAGGGAAAAAATGGTAAAATAGGAAGAAAAAGCTCTTATTTTAGGATCTTTGTATATATATCTCACCACTGTTACAGGATGATCTTCACTAGAGGGTTTAGATCCTGTCTCGTTTGGAAACAGTTATAATACTATCCCTATATATACCAAAGTATCTGAAGTTCCATTTATTCCACCCAAGTAATTTGCAGTGCAATGGTTCATTTTACATAGATTTCAAAGGTAATGAACTGAACAATGGTATTTCAGGCTTCTATTCAACATTAATTATACACAGGTGTCTGCAACAGATCTTTCTGCTAAATCTTAGAATCTACAGGTGCCTCTCAAAATCGTTTTGAGCCAGAGAAGGCAAAAAATGTACTTGACATGGATTTAAATTCATTAATCATTATGAGTGTCTTTACTATGGCAACATCCATCAACAAAAGCCAAAACTAAGATCTCATTTGACAGAGCCAAAGAAAGAAAGAAATGGAGAAAAACCTATATACTCAATATAACATCTGTGATTCAAAAAATTCCTACTCAACTTCTCTCTAAATCTCTACCTCTCTATATTACAGAGGCCCTTATATACTTACTTTGAATTTCTCAAATCTTTGTACTTATTTCTTTATGCTTGATCAGAACTTTACCAGTTTGATTATGGCTGAGCATTTCAGAGCTTATTTTGTATCTAAGCTCAATCAAAACACAAAACAAGAAATTCATCTTCTAAAATATCACTGTGGAAATATTTTTGACCGTTAACTTAACATAGTGACAAAAAAGGACTCCTAACACATATTGTTCAGACATTATTTTTATTAAACTTACTTGGAAGAAACGGCATTATATTTTTCTGTAAAAATGAGGTGGTTAGAGTGCTGCCCAGATGGTGGAAGAGGCAGATTCATTTCTCTCTTTCACCTAAAATTATTCAAAAATACATCCCATATGGGAAAATGCTAACCATCTGGCTATATCTGTTTTATCTGACTGTGGAGCATTTGGGAAATCTTACTGGGAAGCAAAAAGTCTTGAACTATGTTTCCCATTCTAAATAGTTTACTCTGAAATTTAATAATCACTAACAAAATGCTTGAACATTTCTGAAACAGATATCATGTTTCATATCTCCCTTGTTTCAGGTGACTCCCTAATCACTAGTGCACAAAATTATGTTCTTGCTCTATTTCAGTGAACCTTGCATTCCTTTCTGCAAAGTTGCACAACTTCAGCAGAAGAGGTGGAAGGTAGTAGCCACCTATTCTGCTGATGAGGAAACTCTTCTGGGAGAAAGGTGTTGAATGTTATTCCCTCATTCATGTAAATTTTTGAATGGTGCAGCCATTTTCATTGAGTAAAAAGAAGGACACTACCCTTAATGTTTAGCATGATTTCAAAGAAAGCACAAGTGACTAAAGCAATCAGCTGAGGAGCTCTGCTCCCTCAGTAAGTATTATGGAAGCTCTCAAAGTGCTTAGCAGCTGAGCACTGACCTGTTCAAGCCTGGCAAGAAATGAAAGTCAGTAATCTTTGGTTTGTATTTATACTTGAAAGCTCAGTAGAGGTGAGGCCATTTCTCAGGTTCTGTCTGGATAAATGGGTTGGCATCGCTTGGCTCACATTCCTTCAACTTTCTTCCGCCTCAATATGCCATACAAACCTACTGGGAAAGGTCTCTAGCCTGTGTTACTCAAGAAACCATGCCTGAAGAAACAATGGGTCAAACACCATGCTAGAGAGCATGCTATCAATTAGACATTAGATAACTATACACGAAGTCTCAAGCCCATGCTGTGACCTTGATACATTTACTAGCATTACTGGGGCAACTCCAGGGTCTAATTAAGAGCAAGAGCTTTTTAAAACGTCTTCTAGTAGTTTCCTCATCCACAATGTGTCTCTTGAGCATTTTCTGTGATATCTATCTCAACCTCTGTTGAGGTCATGTTGCAGCTCTTTGGGAACGGGAGAGCTAACAGGGTTTCTCATCTACCTGGCTGCCTTTTATCATAAAGTTTGGAGAACTCAGTATAGCAGAGATTATTGCCCTTTTGTGAAATGCAGTTGAAATTAGACTTTGGCTTCAGAAGTTTTTGAGGATGCGAGCCCAGACACACACTTACAGTTTAATAATACTATCATAGTTTTCTTAGAAAAAAAGGTTAATTAAACACAAAATATGCTATGAATATACACCCTTTTTAAGATGTAACGCCTTCTTATCCTTAGATCCTTATATCAAACTGCATGCTGACTCACTCTGTCTGACATCTGGCAATTGCTTTCTTGATGCCTGATGCTTAACTTCTAGCTGATGCTGCCTTCTGCTTGACCTGAAGTTAGATCTCATGGAACCTGAACAACTTGGCTTCTAAAATGCGATTGAAAAGTACTTTTGTAGTGGATAGGAAAGAGAGAAAGTGAAGCTTAAAACTCTTTTGACTAGAAATAAAACTAGCAATTTAAAGGAGTTAACTGTTTCCCCAGTGGAGGAACATAGATTTCTCTTGATGATTTTAAAAATTATATTCTAAAGTATTATTTATATGGTATTTTAACACTATAAAGTTAAAGTCCAAGATATTAACACTACTTGTCTAACAGAAATAGATCAAGTAATATAAAAATTAAACTTGGAAAACATTGGAAATGAAAAGCAAAACTTTAGGCTTTATTCTCATTATCATCACCATTAGCAATAGTAATACTACAACAGAGAAGAATCTTAGATGAGGCTCTAGCTACTTGTTATAGTAAATTTACATAATAACAAACAACGCATAGTTTTAAATAATACAAGGAGGAAGAAAGAAATGGACATTATCCTTACTTTAAAGAAGATATGAAGTATAGAGACATGAGGAATAAAGATCCAATAAAGGATTCACTGGCCTTAAGCAGGGTGTAGATGGAATCTAAATTCTTAAACGTAAAATTGTGATCTTGAAAGTCCTCATTAAAGTGCTGACTTTGCCTGGTGAATGTTAATTTTTAAATGTAAAACACTACAGGCATTTAGGCACGTGCTCCTAGCCTTGTCAAGGTCGTCTTCTGCCCTGGTCGTATGAAGTGTTGCGATACTTATGCCTAAATCAAATCGGGACTGAGAAAATAGTTAAATAGTTTTCCGTTGACGGAGGCCCTTGAGGCAGCTGATTTAACTGACATTCTCAAACATGCCTGAGATACACACTCAGAAAATGTGCAGCAATCTCCAGATTTATGCAGATGTCTGGATGTCAAAATGTTGATTGAGACTTGGAAGATAAGGTTCAGTTCATGATTCTTCTTGAAAGTTGGAAGTTCAGATCTTTATTTCCCACTCCTTTTCAAAAAACATTAACCTTGAGGCTACTCAGTTCTGCTGTAAAAGGACACTGTCTACCTCTGTTACTTAAATCATATTTCTATTCAGAAAGAAACTGAAGATTCACTGGCCTAGAGAGACATACAGGAAACAACGTACTTCATTAATCTGGTAGATTATGCGCAATTGGAATGGGGATACAGAATTGCAATCCCTGTCACTAAGAATGTGTCTCTTGCATAATTTAACAGTATTTAAGATGGATGATAGAAATCACATCACCTACAAATAATTCTCTCTCTTTCTGGTTTAACGATTTGTTTATGAACAGTAGCACATCACCAAATAGTTTGGAGGCTTTGGTATAATGCTGAAATATATGCTTTTGCCACTTTCGGCAAAATGACTTTGTAAGTGAATTTTACATCATGAAACATGCTATTTAACTTTTTTTTTTTTAAAGGAATGAGCCCTAGTTGGCCCATCTGTGAAAGGCTGTAGTTGCTTCCCTTCAGAAAGGGAGTGGACAAAGGCATAAGGCTTGTTTGAATCTTGATTCAAGAAACACCCTACACTTTTTATCCACAGTAGAGTGTGTCTTGGACAGATCATATCCTGAGATGTCTTTGTCTATGTTTTTACTAGCAGTTTAAACAGTTCCAGGAAATGTGCATATGCCCTGCAAGTTCCTTGTCTAATTTCTTTCATTTTATAACGGTCCTTAGCCTTTTGACCTGGGAAAACTAACTTTCTAAAATGATCCCTGGGCATGGTTCAGGAATTACCACATGCCATGCTGTTGGAGGTATGGGAAAAAAGAGATTAGGGCATTATTCAGTCTTTCACAGGTAGTTAACAAAACAAGGCCTTGAAGGAAGGAGCAAAACAACACACTAAGGAAAATAATCAGACAAGGAAGTACCTAAATAAGTCCAAACAGAACAAAAAGAGTTAATAAACAGGAGAGAACTACTTCAACTACAGGTGAACTATCCCAATTAGCATAATAAAACCTTACCCATATGCAGGGAAGCCCCTTGCTGATCAAAGCCCCTTCCCCATAGAGCATGCATAGTAGAAAAAGAGGATACTGTGACTTTAAACGAAGATGAGACCTAACAGAACCAATAAGAATAAGGATGACTTAATGTAGTTGTAAAGGGCAAGAGGGCAAGGCAAAGTAAAAAGCTGCAGCAGGAGGCAGCTCCAGGTCCCTGCTCCGAGGGAGAACGCTGTTGTAAACCTTGCATGCCCCAGGGAAACAGAGCCACGCTGGGCACCCTGGCTCACGCAGGGCACCTGCCTCCGGCTAGGCAAAGGCAGCTCCCCGTCCACCTTAGCCGCTGCCCCGAGCCACACAACTCTCCCTGCCACCAAAGCAGCAGCACTGAGGAGAGCCGGGCTCTACGGGGGACGAGGGCTAGCAGCCAAGGCCACGCTCCGTGCACGCCAAAGCTGCCCTTCTCCCCAGTCGCGCAGAGGAGCAGCTGCACGAGTTGGCATGCCTGGCACACGGTGACACTCAGCGGCTGCTTGCCCAGGCAGCCTCCAGTGTCCCTCTGGCACTGTCAGTGCCTCTCCCTCAGGCAATGACCAGGCGAGGGAGCACCAGCCCCTCCCAGGCCTGGGGGACCAGGTGCTTTAGACGAGCCTGTGCCCTTGCGCTGCTGACCTCAAACAGCAGAGCACTTGACAGCAGAAACCAGCCTGCCTTCTTTCCTGCTGCCTCAGCACTCAGAGACAGGCTACCAAGATGGTCTCTCTTCTTGCCTCCAGAAGGCTCCCCCTGCTGCCTCGGGGCCCACAAAAGTCTCCCAAGCAAGCACAAGTCACTTGCACCTAGCACACCCAACTGCAACCTGCTGGCGACAGCCAGGCACACACACCGAGCCAGGCCCAGGTTCGGAACGCTGCTTGCCAGCCCAGCTCACACGCTTCCTCCTTCCTCCTTCCCACGAGGCAGGCAAAGCGGTCACCCGTATGGGAGACTGATGATGCAGGCCGACCGAGCAGGCTTGCTCTGCCTCCTCAGGAAGAGCGCGCAGCAGCGTGAGGACGCCTAGGCCAATGGTCTCTCTTGTCAGTGAGCAGCAAGGGCTGGCTGCTCCCCAAGGCAAGCTCAGCTGGGAGCTGGGGGGACCCCAGCACAAGCAGCGCCCTTGCCCACAGGGGCATCCCTCTTGGCTACTTCTATATGGACACACGTACATCCATTCTCCACTAAGGAGCTTTCATCCGCATCAACCAGAGAGGGGAACAGGATGAGGCCGCTAGTGCTGTTGACTTTTCTGACTGGGGAACACTTCAAACCAGTCCCGCTTGCAGAAAAACACCCTCCCACCCTCCCCACCTCAGCAACCACTTGGCCCTACACCAGGGCCAAGCTCCTCCTGCAGCCGGCTCGAGTGCTTACACAGCGCCACAGGGACCTGCACTAGGGCGAGGGGGAGAGAATTTCTTGCGCTGCTTTACAGCCCTCGACTCTTGTGAGCACTAACAACGGGGGTGGTGGCTTCCCCGCAGCCTAGCTTTCCCAATAAACCACACGCCAGAGACTCTCATGGCACGCCTTCAGCGTCCTCTTGCTGTGCTCTGTGACTATGCCATACAGAACGCTGAGATGATGGCAGTGTTTCTTTATTTAATCCCTGGAAGAGCATCCTCGCTCGGCCGTGCTGGCAGCTTCAGCAGGTACCTGGAGCTACAGACTTCAGGCTTTGCTTGCTTCAGCTGGGGAAAACGTGGCGCTGTCTCCAGCCACAAGTCTCCCACGGGGCCCTTGCCAGTGAACCACCGCTCCTGAGGAAAACAAAAGCCCAAGTGAGAGCCGCGAAGAACGGGAGGTCCCCCGAGCGGTCCGGGAAGGCAAGCGAGGCCTCTCGCAGTAGCTTCTTCCACCCATCACCCAATCTGCCGTGCTGCAAAAGCCTATCAGGGAGGGCAAGGAGAGGGAACGCAAAGGAAGCCTCCTCACAGGTTCAGGCTGGCTCCCAGAGCTGGCTCAAGGGAGAGGCAGAGATTCCACTCCACCGCTCCTCAGCCCAGCAGAGATGCTGGGAAGGAGCGGCGTGCTGCAGCGCGTGCTGCTCCCTCGCGTGTCCTTCCAGCCCCTCCTGAGGGAAGGGCATCGCAGCTGCCACTGCCCTCCTGCTGAGGAGGGCTAGCAGCCCCTACCAGCTCGCCAAGGACTTTCAGCACACGCTCCTGAAGCTCGCTGGGGGCTTTCCCTACGTGGACCTGCCGGAGTACGGTCCGCGCCACCCTCTCCTAGGGCATGCCAAGCCTCTGCCCAGGGAGCAACTCAGAGGCAAAGAGGATCCACTTACAGCGCTCATCTCCAGCCAAGTCTTCTCCAGGAGGTTGCCGTTCACTTCACAGGCTTGGAGGCCCTGCCTGAGGCACCACAGGCTCTGGTCTTTGTTACCCAGCATGCAGAAAACGTACGCTTTCAGATGGTAGGCTCTGGGGTAGAAGACGGGGCTTGTAGAGCACCGAGCAAAAACCTCTTCCGCAAGCTACCGAGAGAACAATGGAGAGGCACGTCAGCAGAAGTCATCGAGCTGGGCGATGGCTTGGCACTGAGGACTGCACCTGTTCCCCAAAGGGGAAAGCAGCCGCAAAGGCACAAGGAGCACGCAGCTAGCAAGGCTGAGATACCACACAAGTCTCTCCCGAGCCATAAGCCCTCACATGCAGCAGGCATTTCAGCAGGGCTCACTAGCTAGCTCATGGCTGTGCAAGTCTCTTCTCCTGTCTTGCAGGCCATTCCCATTCCCATTCCCACTCCCACAAGGGAATCCTCACGTGCCCGGGAAGACCCCCGTCACCTCACTGCCTTCTCTACCACCTCTTGCTGCCGCCCCATGGGGGAGCAGCCTCTTGCCATGTTCCTCTCTAACCCACTACTACACTCCACCTCTAGCCTGGCTCCATCCCAGCACGGCTCCTTCGCCCCGGCCTTGCCAATCCACTGCTGCTCGCAACACAGCTTTCCCTAGAGTCCCCTCACAGCACGCACACCCCCTTCCTCCTCTTCCCTCACCCTTAGAGCCCTGCTGCGGCTCTCCCGGGCCCTCGCCGAGCTGCGCTCAAGGTCGTTCCGCAGCACCAGCGTGTAGCACTCCAGGAGCCGGCTGCATGCTTGGGTGGCCAAAACGGAGGCGTCAGCTCTCTTCAGCAGCCTCTTGGCCTTTTCAAAGGGCTTCTGGAAGTCGGCCCACTGCCCAAGCCTTCCAAACCTACACCATCCAGAGAGAAACACACACACACACACACACACACACACACACACACACACACGTTTTGTAGAGTACTTGATCAAGTACTCTACACCCCAGCGACGGCCGCCTTGTTGGACAGGGCACGGGGGACACGACAGGCCCAGAGCTCCCACCTCCCCTGCCAGAACCACTGCCTGGGCCTGTCGCCAGTCTAAGCACCTCTGTAACTTACCAAAGAGCCAGGGACGAATACAGTCCAAGCAGGATGCTGTTGTGCGAGCTGAGGATGCGGTTTGCTTCGTTCCGCTCAACGAAGCTCCTGCACTCTTCAAATGACTTGTACTCCCAGCCTGTAATACAAATGCATCGCAGAGAAGCAGTGCCGCCCTCCGCTGCCTTGTTTTCCCTCGGGCATTCGTAGCAGGACAAAGCTGAAGCACAGCTGGAGAATTTCTGGGCAGGTAAACCACTCAGAGAGCAAGCAAAAACCAAACAGGAACAAGGCAGGGGCTGGAGTTCTAGCCTAGCTCCTCAGGGCTAGTCAAGCGCCACACAGATAGCTATTCCCTTTTCTTCAGCAGCTTTCGAGCGCTGGCAGAGACACGCTGCCATTGACCAGCAAGCGACAGCCACTCCGGAGCGTAGGCTGTTAGATGCCTCCTGGTCAGGCACATCCCAGCACTGCTATGCCCGCCCGCTTCCCCAGGAGCCAGAGCAGAGCGAGCCTGGGAAGAGGTTTCAGAAAGGGGAATCTCAAAACGCGGGAAGCAAAGAGGGAAATTGCAAGCATTTTGAAATCACTCTGGGATCACGTGTAGAACATGCAAACAAAGACAGGGCAGGCAGGAAAGACAGACAAAGACACACCCAGAGCCAAATAGCCCAGGACTCGGCCCAGGAAGTGAAAGCATGGCTGGAGGCTCTGGCGCCCGTGTTGTAGCAGGAGAAAAAGCATCTTTGCAAGCCTCCTGGCTCTCTGGGGCCCTCCTCACTGAGCACTTACCAGCGTAAAGCAACAGGTCTAAGCAGCAGGAGAAGAAGTATGCCTGCCCAATGATGCTGTGCTCTGCAGCCACCTGCTTCTCGAGCCTGCGCAGCACTTCCTCACATTCTGGGTACCTGCGGAGGAGCACAGCGAGCCGCCATGGAGCCTCTCCGTGGGGTGGGAGCCCAGTCACCACCTCCGGACGCTGCCCGCTCCCCTTCCCATCATCCCGCTCTCCCTGCGCTGCTCTTTCTGGCAAGGCCATCAGAGTTTCTCCAGCAGACAGTTGTTCATCTTTTGGCAACAAGTCTCCGGAGAAAGGCTGCAGTGACCCCGGCCCAAACGGCAAGGCCCGGAGCAAAACTCAGGCATCCTTCCCATGCAGCCAGTGCTTTCCCATTGGCCCAGGAGCAGAGCTACTCCCCTTTCCATCCAAGTCTTTGTCAGGAAAAGCAGGCCAAAGAGCACGCACAGCTCCCCACTGCCCTCCGCGCTCGCCCAGACAACGCGTTTGCTTCAGAAACTGCTCCTCTCGAGACCTCCCCCTGGACGACTGCCGTCTCGGGCACCGGTGCCGCGTGGCATGGAAAGGCCCGCGTCCACCCAACCAAACGTGGCTAGCGCCCCAAACACAACGAGCGCCTCCCTGCGCTAGGCTCGCTCCTAAACCAGGCCTGGGAATTGCCTGGGGCAAGCGCTACCTGGCAAGGGCCAGAACCGAGCCAGCAACTGTTCCAGCAGTTTCACAGCACACACTCACGCTCCCAAACAGCCAGCCACGGCCCTTGGCATTGTTTAATTTACCAGCGTCCATACGGCCAGCGAGTATCCAATAAGAAACCAAGCAGCCCTCTTTGCTGCGCGCAGAGAATGACACAAGAAGGATCTCAGGTGGCCCCCTGACCCTGCGCAACCAGCAGTCTGTCCCGCAGCAGCATTACCTCATCTGCAGAAAGAGCGCCGCAAAGAGCGTGGCGAGGACCTCGCAGTCCAGGTCGGGCCTCTCCAGCTCCATGCACAGGCTCTTGGCGCGATAGCCTGCCAAGAAAACCAGCAGGCTCGCACAGGCTCCCTTGGCGGAGATGCCTTCTCGCAGGCAGCGGGGGCAGTACGTACCTACGTCGATAGAGAGGGGCAGATTCCCCAGGCTGAGGTTCAGGTGGCTCAGGGCCTGGGCAAATTTGGCGGCCTTTAATACCCCTCCTCCAAAGAGCTCGTCGTCAGAGCTAAGCTGGATGGCCGCCCGCCCGTACTGCAGCCACTCTTCCTGGCAGCCCAGGTCCTGGCAGCACCGCGCATATTCCATGTAGGACAACAGGATCTAAAACGGTCCAGACAGGAGACTGTACAAGACTGAATGTCGCCAGGGTGACTCTCTGGCCTAGACGGCTCAGGGCATAAACCCAACGGCCAGGTGCTCTCTTCTCTTCTGCTCTCAGGGCTCTCACCCCTACGACAAACGGTTCTTAGGACTGCCGCTGCTAACTGCAGCCGCGGTGAGACGAGGGCCCCAGCGGGGTGCTGCCTTCAAGCCACAACCAGCCCAACACTTACAACGGCGAAACAAACGCCATGAGAGCGACTACCAAGAAGAGCAGCAACGCACGTCTGCTGGAAGTTTGTAAAGCAAAGTTCAGGGACGGGTACCACTCCGTCGCGTTTGGCCTCTTCTTGCCGCCCCGGGCAGACCCTGCTGGTACTCTAGGCGGGCCGGGGAAAGGAGCTATGTCAGAAACGCGTCTGCTGCCGCAGAGAGGAGGCACTCACGTGACTCGCATCCTCAGACTCCTCGGCCGTGTTGACCTTCATGAGCGCTGCCAGGCGCGAGAGCCTCCGGCCGCTGGAAGTGCCCTCCAGGCTGAAGAGCTGCCGCAGCAAGGAAAGGCAGTGGCTCTGCCGGAACAGCCAGGGCAGCCTCTCCCTCCTGCCACACAAGAGAAACTGCTGGGCCACAGCCACTAGCTACACAGTGCCAGGTCAGGCAGGGCCAGGGGAAGCAGGGCGACAGAGGAGGCAGCTGCACCTGCTCCCAGCAGGGCGGCAGCTGATGCAGGCCGGGCTGCAGGCATGGAAGCGGCAGAGCCAAGAAGCACCCCCAGGGAAAGATGGCTGCTAGCAGGAACGGGTTGGCACTACAGCCCAGGGAGGGCGAAGCAAAGCTGGGCACCGCGAGGAAAAGGCTTGTTCTACGGCAGCCTTGCACCTGGCTGCAACCCCTGAGCTTCCTCGTTCTCACACCTCCCCTCCACTTACCCCTCCCTGCCCACGTCCTGCTCCTCCCTGCCGGCTCCCTTCCCCTCTGCAGCCTGTGCTCCCTGGGAACATCTCTCTGCTCTCACCCCCACCACCCCCCCCCCCACAAGCCAACACGTGCCCGCTCCCCCACCCAGGAGCCTCCAGGTCCCTCAGCAGCTTTCCCCGTGCTAACGCCTATGCTCAGGGAAAGTCTGGGCTTAAGCCTAGGCAGGTGTGGGCCTAGGTGCCCGGGACCACGCAGGAAACGCCTCTTCCTTCCCTCCTCTTTCCCTTCGGCTTCTTACCCTGCCTCTTGATGAAGGGAGGACTCTCTGTTCTTCCTGTGGGAGGCACGCTCTGACTTCTCCAGCAGAAACTGGAAGACGACGCCAGCTGAGGTGAGGGGGAATTTTCTCTTCAGCAGGCTCAATGCCTTGCTGAGCGTCTTCTTTGCCAGGTCCATGCAGCCCATGTTGTAGCAGACCTGCACAGGAGAAGGCTTCTTCAGACAGTCCCAAAGGGCTCCGACTGAGCACGCACCACATTTCCAGGCTCTGCCTGAACCAAGGCCGAGGGCCTCGACCGCTTTTGGCCGGAGGCTGAAGCGCTCACAGGAAAGGCCGCTGGTAGCGGCCGTGCCTCAAAACGCCAGGCCTATCGCCGCCGCCGCCACCCCCCACAAAAGCGTCCAACTCCACCCACCAGGAGAGCCCTCAGAACCTCCCTGGCACTTTACCTCCCCTTTCAGGCTCAGGAAGGTGGCTTCTTCAAAGCAGGGAAGCACATCGGCTTTCTCAGCCGCTGAGCTCCTCACAACCTCTGCTTTCTTCAGGTTCATAAAGGCCTTGGAACAAGCACACAGAGAGCAGGTGAGCGTCGGTGCAGAGCCTGCATCCAGCCCCATCGTTCCCAGTTGCCTCCAGCAGCTCTCTGAGGAGGGCACACATCTGCCCCTGGCGATGCCCACCCTAACACAGCCCACGGGCACGAGTGCTCCTTCGCACCACCTCCTGGCGCGTGCGCCTTGTGCAAAGGTCCTGCTTCTCTGCCCTGCCTCCCTTGCCCCAGGAGAGGCAAACAGGGGGAGAAGGCCGGCTCTGACGCCAGCGGTTCAGCCCCAAGTCCCCACAGAGGCACGTCCTAGTGCAATGGCAAAATCGGCTTGCCCAGGACAAGGCAACTGAGAGGCCTCCTTGTGCAGTGGGCTCCGGCAAGCAGGGCGACTCACCAGGTAGTTGTCGGAGACGTGCAAGTAGGCAGCCGCGCACTCCAGCAGGTAATAAAGGGCTCTGGCATCGTTGCCCATTGCCATGTGGTGGTGAGCCAGCGGCACAAGCACCAAATCCACAATGGCCCTGCATTCACAGGCACACGCGGCACCGGGCGTCCCTTTGGTCTTGCTGGGCACCGTAGGTACGCGTTCCGTCCTGGCCAGAAACTGCTCTGCCGCTCTACTCAGAGACAAGATCACGCAGAAAGACGACACACGCTAGCATCACCTATACCGCTCCGTCTGCCTAGACCAACAGCATATTCTAGCGCAGCACAAGCAAGGCCCTGTGCACATCTTCCACTGCAGCGACGTCAACCCGCGCGCGCTGAGCAGTCTTCTCGCGCTCCGGAGCCCCGGAGCCCAAGGCGAGCGGGGCCAGGCAGGGCAAAACGGGGACGAGGAGCAACATCGCCCCTTTCAAGCCCTAGCAAACTCTTCCTTTGGCTTTAGCGGTAACAAGATCCACGAGGACGCGATGCTGTTGGTGCCTTTGCTGACCCTGCGCTGGAGCAACGCTGCTCTTTGCCCCAGGGAGAAAGTCAAGCAGGTCTTTCTGTCACCTTCCAGCAGCCCCCCTGCTCCCGCTGGCTGCTTTGCCCCTGCACACCTCGCAACTTTGCTCTCCCACAGCTAGGAAGGCAGGGCTGGCTCCACCCTGCCCCCACTGGGTCACCCTGATCCCACTGGCTTCCTCCAAGAGGCTCATCTCCAGGGCCACCCCATCCCAGCTCCCACCCTGCAGGCCAGCTCTTTCCTGAGCTAGAGTCACAGCCAGCAGGCACAACTGCAAACTCCACTTGCCCCCTCTGCAGACCCTGGGCCCGCTGACTTCCCAACATAACCAAAACCTCCTCTCCTCACCGAAAAGTCTCCTCCAGGAAGCTCTTCTCTTTCTGCAGAGCTTTTGCAGTACCTGGAAACAAAGCACGAGTTAAACGCTTCCTCACCTCACACGCGGGAAGAGCTGCATCTTGCCACGCTCGATCAGAAAGGGGAGGAGAGCAGAGTCAAAGGGACCGACGGCAGCTCTCTTCCTGGCCCCTTCCCCCGAGAGCTGCCTTCCCGGCAGGGCTGTTATGTTTTGGGCAAGCGTAGCACACCCACCAGGAAAGGCGCCTCAGCCTGCGGGGCCGGGGGGTGCACCGCAAGGCTCTTGTCACTGCAAGGACATGGGCTGCTCTCCGGTCATTCCGGGGAAATGCAGGAGGGCGTTCCGGGGCAGAGAGGCTCTACGCTGTGCCCACAGCATGGCTCTGCTGGTGCAGCTGGCCTCAGTGGAGGACTAAGCTAGTCTTAGGGAAGCCTCTCCCCTGCGCTGACAGCATCCCTAGGCTCCAGCAAAACGCTTCTGCGGACGGCGCTTGAGACAGAGGAGCGCTTCCATTAATTGCGCAAGCACAGTGTGGAGGGCCCAGGCTCCAAAGCACGGCAGCTAGCATACCCGGAGTGGCACGGAGCTCATCCCTCTTCAGCTCCTCCTGTCTGAGCAGCCAGGCCTCCCAGCTGGACGAGTAGCGTTCGCTGGCGCGGTCGTCCCAGCTCTCTGCCTCCTGGGCGCTGCCGAGGGCCAAGCGGTGGAAGGCCACAAAGTCCCCTCCGCCGCAGCACTGGCACTTGTGCGCTTGCCTCTCCAGGAAGGCCGCGCACTTGCGGTGCATGGCCACCCTCTGTCCCTTGGGCCACAGCTCGTAGGCAGCCTCCCGCAGCAGCGGGGCGCAGAAGGTCAGGACGCCAGACTGCAGCCTCGCCGTCTTCTCGGTCTCGCCCAAGCACCGCTTCTGGGCACCTGAAAGGCAACGGGCCTTCACATCAGCCACAGCTGGGGCCACAGCCGGGGGACGAAAGACAGGCCTTGGCGTGGATCCTTGGCAGGAAACCAGCGCTCCTGCACTCGGAGCCTCGCAGCGCTAGGGTGAAAGGGACCCGTTTGCCTTGCCGACACCAGCACAGCCTGCGCAACAGGCTCCCGCCCTGCTCTCCCTCCCAACGCACAGCCTTCAGCCGCACCCCCGCAAGCAGCTGCCGAGGCTGCTGGCAGCAGAAGCAAGGCCGGCCCTGGGCATTACACACCACCGGAGGGGGCAGTGCAGCGTGCCCTGGCGAGCCCCGCCAGCCACACAGCCGGGAGCAGCAGGAGCCTACCACGCTCCCGGGGGCGCATTATCACCACTTACCGCTCTCTTCCTCCAGAGAGGTGGCGGACCCCTCGGCGGGAACACTGCTGCCTTCTGGCACCTTCCCAGCATTCAGCCACTTCAAGACGTTGCCTCTCACCAGGACATTCAACGCCTTGTTCATCTTGGTCCTGGTCCACCTGGGAAGGAGGCGTAACAGCAGCTCGGTGGTAAACGTCGGCCCGATGATGGCTGCGCACTTCAAGACCATCCGCTCCGAGGGCTTCATGCTGTCCACCTCAGCCAGCGCAATCCCTGTCAAAAACAAGCCACAGGTCTCTCTCTTGCCCTCTCCCAAGCCTGAGGCTGCCGAGGCTGCCTTAGCTTCACCACACCAGACGCTACATTTGTAGCCTTCTTTCCTAGGGACCAAACCCCTTGGGCAGTCGCAACCCAGGGCACGTATCTCCAACACGGCTCTGCTCCTCCTGCAAGCACAGGAAGCAAGGACCGGGAAAAGGAGAAACACATGTTCCTTGGGGAACGTTTCTGCCAGGCTCACTGCGCAAGGTCACAGCTAGAGGGCAGGGAAGCTCATTCCCAGCCTCCCATCCAGCACCCCGAGAAATGGGAAGAACCAGCGGGACCAGAGCCACCTTCCCAGCAGAGCCCCAGAGCTGAGAGGGGTAACTCTGCAGCACGCAGACGCCCAGCCTCTCTCTAGCCCACGCCCCGGGAAAGAACCTCCGTGCAGCCGCCAGCCGCCGCAGCGGGGCTCGGCCCCTCACCTTTCAAGGTGGAGGGAAGCACGATGCTCTGCAGGTTCACGTCAGGTCTGATGGTGCACACCCTGCGGTCCTTCCCCGCGCTGGAGCTCCAGGAGGCTGCGGCAGGGGAAGCCTCCGTTACAGAAGCTGAGCGGAGCAAGAGAGCAGCGTAAAGCGATTTTCAAAAAGGGAGACGATTCAGGCCGTGACCTCCCGCTTGCCCTCCATCTTCCACCCTTTAGCATTCATCCCCCGAGCAGGTCTCACAGCAGCTGGGCCCTGCGGTCCGTGGCAGCATAAATCCACCGCGCGGCTGCACCCAAGGCACACTGCAGCCACGCCACTCTCCGCACTGCTCCACAATAACCGCCCCCGTTCATGCTGCCTCCAGACAATACCAGGGCTGAGCTTAGTGCCAGGGAGCGTCTCTTCCCCTCCTTTGCAATTTTCTGCCCCGTCCGCATTGCTTCGCCTCACAAAGCCACCCAAACTCCCCAGCCTGTGCTTAGGCTATCCCAGCAGCAAGGCATGCAGGAGCCCACGCCTGAGCCAGGCCAAGGCCTCTACTGCTGCAACACCAGCCTGTGCCAGCTTCACAGGGGAAGCCCAGGGCAACAACGTGCTCTGGAAGATGGGCCGCAGCAGCCAGGCCGTCAGCCACAAAGGTGCTTACTGAAGAGGCTCTCCCACTTGTCCTCCGTTTTCTCGCCCTTCCGCAGCAGGTGGAACAAGAGCATGTCGTGGCGCTTAAGGTCGCTCAGCAGTTCCTCGCAGTAATATGGGATCCCGCAGCTTCTCTGCATCAGGAACCTGGAAAGGAGCAGATCCAGCAGGGACTGACACAGGCAAAGCAAGGTGGGACACGCTTCAGACCAGCATCTTTGCCACAGCTACACCTCCCTTTTGAACAGGCCAGCACTCCCACTGCCTTTGGCATCTGAGCTGCCCGGAAGATACAGCGCTTGCTGGAACGCGCCGGAAAAGAGTCGCGGACAGTGCCCAAGGCACAGAGCTGCCAGCCTCGTCTCTCCTGGCCCCAACAGCCTAGATCCTCCCCAGCACCAGTGAGAGCCTCGGCCCCAGCAAATCGCCCCCACTGCCCCACCATGTTCGTTCCCTCCTGCCCTCTCTCTGCAGAGGGTCAACCCCTCGGGAAGAGCTCCGAGGCCCCGCCTGGGACTTACGTCTCTAGGTCCCTGGGCACGCTGACAACTCCCAGCTCCCGGCAGGCTTTCTGCACAACAGCTGAAGCTTTCAGCTCTCCCAGATGAACGTGGGTCGTTTGCTGCAACTTCATGATGTCTGCTGCAGCTTCGCAGAGCCTCTGTCTTCTAGAGCGAGCGGGAGCAAAGCCCATGACCACAAAGAGCGGGACATCTCTGAGCGCGCGCGACATAACAGCCCAGGAGGCAGAGTCGATGTAGTGCGCGTTGTCGATGACAAACAGGACAAGTTCGTCTTCAACGAGCTGAAACAAACACGTTGGTCTGGGTGGATTCTGAGGGATTCTCAAGCATCCTCCACAGGGCAAACTTTGGCCGGCCTCTCCCCACACAGAGGACGCGCAGAAGTCGCTCTCCTCTCCCCAGCTACCTCTTCGTTCAGAATCTCACCCGCTCTTCCGTGCTCCGAGACTCTTAAGGTCTCTCGGGCACGGTGGCACGGAAAGACACCGTTCCTCCTCCCCCTGAGCACATGCCCTCCAACTTCACAGGAGGAAAGTTATCAGGGGACATGGCACGGGGAGTTCAGCCTCTGCAGGGCAATGACCCCGGTACATTGTCCTCCCACCAGCTCCCACCGCTCTCCTGCAGAGCCCTCAGCCTGCGGCCTTGCTTTCCTTCTCTGACCCAGGATGGGGAGAACGGCTCACCTTCTGTAGCACTTTCTTAAAAACCAACTCCAGTTCCATTGTCCTTTGAGCGTCGCTCATCTTGGACACCTTCTCCGACAGGGGAAACTGGCCGGAAAAGCAGAGTCACAGAGCAACAGCCTTTCAGGGCGGTTCAGCACACCTGCCCACCACGCAAGTCCAAGCGAGCAAAACGCCTCTGTTGCCCTCAGCATCTTACCTCTCCCCCACACAGTGGAGAGGAGACGCAGCGCGGACGTCACCGGGAGCCTACAACGGAGGCCCTCTGCTGAGGGTCTCTGGCAGAGCTCTTGCAGGGAGGGATGAGGCGGGAGAAGAGCTTCTTCCCTCGCCATGGCAATCGCGCGAGGGAGCAGGCTGCTCCCGCACCAGTGAACTCAGCACCAGCTCATCAGCCCCCTCTCAAAGCCTCTCTGCAATGCCCTTTCCAGGCTGCTGAGCAAGGCCCCAGGAACTGCCTGCAGCAGCCTGGCACCTGCACTCACCCCTAACAAGGGGCCCCCTCGCCCCCCTCTTTGGACCCACAAACAGAAGCACAGCCTGTGCTACCCTCCTGCTGCTCCCACCAGGGAGCTAAGCCCACTCCCCAGCCACAGTGTCCCAACCACAACAGCCACAGGACGGCTCACAAGCAGGCCTTCGCCACGGCCACAGAGGCCTCTCGCTCTCACCTTAACGACGAAAGGCACGTTGAGGAGGCAGTAGCTGCTCTCTTCCACCAGCCCTTGGAGCTTTTCCTGCAGGACGAGCTGTCTGGCACTGCACGATTTACAGGCCTGCAGGCCCATGGCCACAGCCAGCACCATGCGCATGGCAGAGTAGACCTGCTTCAGGTTGAGCTCCAGCACTTCCACAGCCACTACCCTGCCATGCAGAAGCAAAAGGCACTGAGATTCAGAGAGGGACCCAAGCAGCCGCAGGCTTCTCGCACTAAGCTCTAGGGGAGAGGCGGAATCTAGGGCCACTTGGGTTTCTTCTCTTGGCTCTGGGGCTACGGCCAAAGCCCTGACTGAGCTCGGGCTCTACCTTGCTTGGTGCCTGGCCCAAAGAAGGAAGCTCAACAGCAGTGGCTCCAGGAGCCACCTCTAGCTCCCTCAGGAGGGAGCAGGAGAGCACGCAGCTGCTCCTCAGCAGCAGCTCCTGCAGGCCTTGCAGGGATGCTGCAGTCCAAGGGCCACGCACCCGGGCAGAGGGGCTCCAGTAGCCCACGGACATCAGCGGCTGGGCAGCGAAAGCGTTCCGCAGGTCCCGGTCAGCAACACTCACCTGAGCCCAGCAGCCTGGCCTAAAGAGGCAAGCTCCGTAAGTAAATGGCTCTTTCCAGAGCCCGTTACGCCCTCAAACGCCATGATGTGGCTTGCTTTCTTATCCACGTAGGCTTTCAAGTAGCTTTCAAAGAGGGCAATCTCCTCCTCCCGACCTGGGAAGGCAAACAAGAAAGCGAGCTGTTGCAGCGAGCTGGAAAGCAAACAGCCGTCGGCACCCTTCTCTCTCGCCGCCGCAGCGGGTCAGTCAGACCCAAGGAAATCTCCTCCCCGATCCCAAATACGGGCATCGCTTTAGCCCTGAGGCTGTGAGCAACTGCACACTGGAAAGGTCCCGCCACGCTAGCTATGCAGCACAGCAGGGAGCACCCGGTGCACGCCTCACCCTGCTTCCCACCTCTAGCTGCGGCCCAACCCCAAAGACAGGAACCAGCTAGGAGCCAAGGTATGCACCAAACCCTTAGGGCCACGCCGGGCAACACCATCCCTCGCAAAAGCTTCTCCGTTCCCAGAGCGGAACTAACAGGTACCGACGGCAACAAATCGGCCTTCGGCAGACCAAGGCGTTCTCCACCTACCGAGCAACGGGGAATAGCCGGACCTCTCCTTCATAACATCCATGCCAAACACGCTAGCAGCGGGAAGAGAAAAACAAGAGCCAATTAAGTAGGCAGAAGCTGGAGGACGTAGAGCCACGCGTGGAGCTGGAGCTGAGGGTACGCGCTCCCGGGTGCCCGCTCTTCTTTTGAGCCGGAGCAAATCCTGCCCACGCTCCCACTGGCCCAGCAGAGAGCGCAAACACCAAACGAGCACTAGCAAAGCTGCAGCCAGGAAGAAGCCCAACGGCCACAGGGGGACACCAGACAGCATCAAGACTCGAGCGCCACAGGCCAAAGCCCAAGGAAGCAGAGACATGAGCAAGAAGCCAGGCAGTGCCGCTGGCTAGCACACTGCTGCACCCCGCAGGACAAGCCAAACAAGTCTCTGGTCCCCCGGCCTGTGCTCACAGGCAGCGCTTTCTAGAAGCGGGGCCCTGCAACAGCTGCTGTCAAGGCAAAGACGGGCAAGAAAAAACACTGCAAGCCACGACGTGCAACAGGACGACAAGGGTCACTTCTTGGGCCAAGGCGCCAAGCACCAGGCACCTTGGGCTTGAGTTTTTCTGAAGTTGCAAGGGGACGGCAACGTCAACCTTCCAAACGTCCTCCAAAGAGGATGCCAAACCCTGGCCCGGGGGAACACCTGAACTTTCACCAGGAGGCACTCAGGAACTGAGTCCTGGCCTGACCAAAAGCTTTCTGGGAGCCTCATGCTCGGAAGCAGCTGGGAGAACGCCTCCCTGGGGCAGAATTGCCACTGCGTTAGTCTTGCGCGCAATGGAGCAAGCACAGGGCAGAAAGCACAGCTGGAAGCCGTTTGGGCAGGGGCTGCAAGGCCCCTCTGTGCCTACGGACACCTAAAAGCCTTCTCCACCCCTCCGGCATCACTCCCAGTCTCCTTACAGCAGGAGGCCCCAGCGTAGGCAGGCCAAAAGCATACCCGTGCTCTGCCTTTCCATCTTCTCAGCCCCAGCGATGGGAGGTGTGGGCGGGGGCCAGCTCTGCACAACTCCTCTTGGCGGACCAAGACTGGACCCTGTGTGCCACCCTGCCCCCAACCAGCCCGCTCAAACAGGACACTCACGACTTCGCCGACACCCCCAGGTATTGATACACGGGGCCAGGATCGACAACCCCCTTCATCTTTGCCTCCGGCAGCTCCTTGAAGCACCATCGGGGCAGCCTAGAGGCTGCGTACGTCGCTGCGTCACAGGACACCAGCCCAGGGTAGTGCTCCATCAGCCGGGCTGCCAGATTCACCTTCTGGCCAATGACTGCCACAGAGAGAGAGCACGCATTCACGTACCTATGAAACCAACCCGCTCCACCCTTCACCGCCAACGGCTGCATCGCCTCCAGCACAGGCAAGCCCCAAACCGTTGGCAGCACAACCAACAGGAACAACAAGGCTCTGAGCCCGGTCCCCCGCACCGCAGTGGCGCCCGCCCTGCCTCCCTCGTTCCCCACAGGCCACAGGCCACAGGCCTCGTCCCAGCCCAGCACGTACGGGCAACAGGCTGTTCCCTGCCGCTCTGCCTCTTCCTTTGGCACACTGCTCCGGCTGAACAGACCCAGCCCAGCCACCCACTCCTCAGCCAAACACCTCGTACCTGTGTATTCGTGCCTCACGCGATGGCCTACGACTCCGCAGAACACCGTCCCGCTGGTAACCCCGACAGACACGGCCCTGACACACACGGAGAGCAACAGGCGTTCAGCAGCACCCGCGCACAGGCCTGCCTGCCCGCCTACCTTCACCCCTTCACCCAGCTCCCCTCGCACCACCTCCCGCCCTGGCAGGGCAGACCTCGGGGACCTGCAGAGCTCCGCAGCGTAACGCCCCCAGGTGAAAGGGGCTCCCGAGAGCAGCCAGGCAGTTTTCAGCCCTTCCCCTAAGGCCTCACAGCTGGGACGGGCGGAAAGTCCCTGACTCCAGCCGGCCACAGCACGTCTCCTCGGCGCGGGGAAGAAGGGCACCTCTCAGGGCACTGTCTCCTTCCTCCCAGGGACAGAGGAGGCCAAGCTAGAGGGCACGTCTCGCTGAGAAACCATCCCTCCCTCCTTCCCCCGCGCAGTCCCGGGCAACGCGCCTCCCCACTCACTCGATTTTCCTAGGCCTCGAGGAGCACGCCTTGGAGATTTTAAGAGCGCTTTCCAAGGCGTGAACGCTTTCGTCGGGCAGCTTCTCTCCAGGGAGTCCAAACACACACAGGAACGTGCAGCCCTGCCAAGGACGGGGGCAGCACAGCTTGTGACAACGCCTACGGCAAACGGCTCATGCCGTGCGAGTCGAGCCTCTGCCGAGAGCAGCAGAGCTTCAGGGCAACCCCCAGCCAGAGGGTGCTGATCCCAGCGCCGAGGCAGAGCTGCTTCTCCTTTCCCCACTGCTCAGTAGAGCGAGAGAGCCACTGCCCTCTCGTTTGCTGCCCACGCTTTTGCGGGGTGGGCTCCTCCCCCACACTCACTTTATCAAACATGGAGATTTTGTTGATCTCGCCCTTGTGAGGCCGGATGATCTCCAACATCATCACGCTGCTGTCCTGGATAGCCTTGCAGATCTGCGTTAAGTTGACATCGGCAGCAAACTGCAGCTTGACAAAGAGGCAGGTGACCGGCCGTAGCTCGGACAAGTAGTCCGGGGGCTGCCTGTCATCAATCTGGAAGACGAGAGCGGGACACCTTCAGCAGCCAGCTCTCCCCGAGAGCTGACTGCCTCCAGCAAACACCAAGCAAGAGCCCACACGTGGGCAGCAGCCCGCGCTCTCCGCGGAAGGAATAAATCCTCCCCTCGGGGCAAAAAAAAAACACAGCTCCCGGCAGCTGTGGCCATACCTTCCTCAGAACAGATGCGGGGACGTACTTCCGCAGCAGCTTCCCCAGAGCATGCCGAGGGGCCAGGGTAACAGCAGGCCTCAGGATGCCTAGGGAAGGAAAATCCAGGCGGTGACTGGCAGGCTGGCACTACGAGCCTGCCTAGGGAAAAGCAGTTGGAAAGCAGGGGCTGGCACTGGAACTCAGGGAGAGAAAGTCTCCTCCAGTTGCACGTTTCTTCCTCCTGCAGGTGCTCAGCCAGAGCAGGCCCCTGGAAGGAGGGGGAAGCAGCGAGTGCCTCCGCTGAAGCGCACCAGGGCCAAAGGCACAAATGCTAACTGCAAGGGGGAGAGGGCAGAGGGCGTTCCTCGCTGGCCCCTGAACAAGCCCGCCCCCACCTTTCTGGGCAGCCACAGAACATCATGAAGATGGGCCTCACCTGACGCCTCAGGAGAACTGTAGTTCAGCTGGGCTCGGGTAAACTTGGAGAAGATGTCTTCGCGTTCCGACAGAGACATCCGTTCCATGCCTGTAACCTAAAGGCACACAGTACAAAAACGCGTCGAGGACAGCTCCAGCACCCACAGAGGACAGTACCCGTTGAGGCAGGCTCTTCCAGCGCCTCCTGACCCCCTCTTCAACGCCACCCAGCAGAATCCAGAGACAACCCGGAGACAAAACTGCTCCCCAACAGCTACTGCTCCCCACCTACGTCGACACCTAGAACTCCCTCCACGCGCGTCTCCTCGCCCTCCTCGCACCTTCCTCCCTCGCAGCCACGGCCACGGCCAGGCCCTCAGAATTGCTCCAGAGGCCATCCCACCCACCTTCACAGCGCTTTGGCCTTTAAGTCTCTTGGTCTTGATCTTGTTCTGGTTACAGAGCTCCCAGCAGCTGGGTGACAGGATCACGTCACTTGCATTGGCAAGGTTTTGGGCCTGCCACACTTCACCCACGGCCTGGCCAAGGATCAGGAAGTGCTGCTGCTTTTTGTCTCCAACAGTCAGGAGGGACATATGCCCTGCAGAGATCCCTGGTGAGAGACAAGCACAACTGATGCAGAGAGCATTTTTACCTCCACAGCCCGCCACAGCTCAGCTCCTCCCAGGCCAACTTTGAAGCTCAGCCCTGGAGCCGGGCTCTTCCCGCTCAACTGCTTCGAGTGCAGGCGAAGCACCCACTTTATGGATTCAGGACTGATCATGGCCGGGGAGGGGGTCCTCATCAGGGGCCCCACACCGGCACGTTGGCCGGCCACCGGCTCACTTTGCATGCAGGCAGCTCGTGAACGCCTGCCTGAGAACGCGCAGCAGCCTAATCCGGCACTCCCCGTACCTATCTTCAGTCGGAGCTTCAGACCCACGTCCGTCTCACGGATCCTGTACTTCTCCTGGATTTGCTGGCTACACTGCAGCACCAGGCTGATGGTGTCCCTCAGCTGCGTGTGCTTTGCTCTCCACAGCACCAGCACAGCATCCCCTGGGGAAAGCAAGGGGACAGGGACGGCTCTCGTGACACCTGACGCTCCCTGACCTGCACCCACCTGCCGGGGCAGCGGAAGCCAGCAGGCGTGCCAGGGAAAACGCGTTTGGGTGAAGGCCTCCTCCTCAACTACAGCACCCTGGCCACAGGCACACCTCCCCCTCTGCCCCGCCAGCTACAACTGCAGCCACGCCGCCAGGGCCCGGGACGGCAGCTCCCCCTGGGCACCTGCGTGCCAGCAGAGCCACCCCTCGGGGCTCTGCCAGCTCGCGGCTCTGTCTCCCCTCTCCCCTAGCACTCGTCTGCAGCTGCAGCAGACGAGGCCACGTCTCTTTTACGCACACGTACCTGCAAACTTCAAGATGTCTCCACCAAAAGCCAGCAGCTCTGCGGAGCGAAAAAAAAAAGCACAACAAGAGGAGTTGCAGCTAGGCCTTCTTCAGGAAGGCCGCAGGACAAGCCGCTCTGCTCAGACAGCAGCACAAGAGCAGCGGTGCTTTGGGGGCACAACTTAGCAAACGTAGCAGCTGCACTGCTCACAGGGACCACAGCCCTGGGACCTACGCTACTGTGCCCTGTGACAAGGCCCCAGGGAAAGTAACGCACACTTTGGTCAGCGCCCCCATCCCCGGCTCATTTGGGCACTAACACTGGCTAGATGCCCCCGCTCCCCCCTGCGCCCCAACACCAGCAAAATCTTCCTCCATCACTGAACAGCGGTCACTCCACAAGGCCAAGGGTGGGTGCTGAGAAAGCGGGCACCTCCTTAGTCTTCGTGGGGAGCAGAAAGCACCTGCCAGAAGAGCCCAGCTGCTCTCGGCTGCTCTCAGCCCCATGGGAACCTCCAGCCCGCGCAAGGAGGAGGCGGCGGCAGCAGCAGCAGCAGGCTGCCCAGCACCTCTCTCTCGTCGTGGCCCAATCCCACACAGTCCTGCAGAACGGCACTTACCCTCCAAAATGTCACCCATGTAGCGATTGAGGGTTTGCGTGACCTCATCCGCACCCCGCTCTCTGCTGATGCTCTGGCTGAATTTCTCTGTCAGAGCAGTGAAACCTGCAACAGGGACACACAGGCACAAAGAAATCAGGACGCGTCCACGGGGCCGAAGGACCTGGCACTTTCCACGTCGCTTTCAGCCAGCCAAGAGAACCACGCTCCGGGAGAACCCGGGCGCGCCCCTGACAGCGGGCACAGCCCTCTAATTCCACCCGCGCTTCTGAGCGCTCGCTGACGGGCGCCTTCCCCATGCTCACACCTACCCGTTACGCCTAGCTCCTGCACTTGGCTGCCACCCTCCAGCACGTCCCCCGGCTGCCTCCCCTCTTGCCTACAGCCAGGCAACACCCTTAGCTAGAAAGCCCGGGAGGCCTTTGCCAACTAACGCAGCACCTGGCAAGCCAGCTCCTCTGCGCAGCAGCTGCTCCTCCAAGTTTGCCCTGACAAAGACTAACAAGGGTGAGGCAAGGCAGCCAGGCCTCCTCTCCCAGGCCTCCATGAGCCAGAGCCTGGCCCACCTCACACCTCCCCAAAGCTCCGGAGAGAGCACTGCAGTCAACAGCGCGGGCCCAAGCTGCTGCTCCGGCAGCCTCAGAGCTCCCTACGCACACTGCTCTGAGCAGACGGGTGACCACAAGCAGGCCGCAGTGCGGCTGGCAGCAAAGACCGCCCCCGGGCTGTGACCTCGGCTACGTCCGAGCGCTACTTCCCCAAAGCGGAAGACCTCAGCAGCAAACGACATCTCCTTTGACCCCTTCTCTACCACAGGCGGGACGACCAGGGCTCCAAAAGGCCCGCTAAGTCCCAACGGCTCGGGTCGGTGACTCCTCCTCAGTGCCCGCCCTTCATAACGCTTTGACCCACCTGACACATCCGCAAAGAGCAGCACTCCGTGGAAGTTCTGAACGCAACGGTTCTCCTGCTTCAAGTCCTCAGACAAAAGCAGGTCGGGGACGTAAGCAGCTACTTCCCCCAGTTCTGAGCAGTGCTTTGACCTTCGCTCCCAGGCACAAGACATCGTCAGCGCCCTGGGGTACCTGCGGTACCTCAGTACAAGACGACCCACCGTGCCCACCAGGGAGGACGACCAGACACCACTGCACAGCGTTGCGCACTGGCCTTGGGGAGGCGCGGCTGGCCCTCTGTCACCAAGGGGCCGGGGGGGGTCACAATCGGGTCACAGTGACATTGGCCGCGTGTCATCATTTACCTGTACACTGTCGCGTACGCTGATCCAGCTAACAGTGACAGCCTCTGCAAGGCACCGCTTACCCAGCAACTGCCGGGAAGCTACCCCAGCTCCCTCCTTACGCCGAGCCGGTTGCTCAGATGTGGCTAGCGCGACACAGTTGTCTCCCGTACAGAGCTGAAGGAGGCTCGCACAGCGACTGACCTCCACCCGTGGCCGAAACAGCAGCTGGTTCCCACGTTCCCAAGCGCAAAGGGCCTAACAGACATGCTGACAGCCAGCAGCCCAGGCTTCCCCAAAAGCACGGCCACTGCAGCACGCAGCTGGGCGTTTCCAGGGCTGCTCGGAGGACTTGTATTTCTTTGCAAAAAAGAAGTGGGGCTTTTCCGGGGCGGGAGCGGGGGACACAGCCAACCTCCATCCGCACGGCTCCTGGGGGAGGCCGGCAGGAGATGGACAGGGCTGGGCCAGGACCACGGCGCACCGGCCTATCAGAGAGGGCAAGACAAAGTCAAAAGCCGCAGCAGGAGGCAGCTCCAGGTCCCTGCTCCGAGGGAGAACGCTGTTGTAAACCTTGCATGCCCCAGGGAAACAGAGCCACGCTGGGCACCCTGGCTCACGCAGGGCACCTGCCTCCGGCTAGGCAAAGGCAGCTCCCCGTCCACCTTAGCCGCTGCCCCGAGCCACACAACTCTCCCTGCCACCAAAGCAGCAGCACTGAGGAGAGCCGGGCTCTACGGGGGACGAGGGCTAGCAGCCAAGGCCACGCTCCGTGCACGCCAAAGCTGCCCTTCTCCCCAGTCGCGCAGAGGAGCAGCTGCACGAGTTGGCATGCCTGGCACACGGTGACACTCAGCGGCTGCTTGCCCAGGCAGCCTCCAGTGTCCCTCTGGCACTGTCAGTGCCTCTCCCTCAGGCAATGACCAGGCGAGGGAGCACCAGCCCCTCCCAGGCCTGGGGGACCAGGTGCTTTAGACGAGCCTGTGCCCTTGCGCTGCTGACCTCAAACAGCAGAGCACTTGACAGCAGAAACCAGCCTGCCTTCTTTCCTGCTGCCTCAGCACTCAGAGACAGGCTACCAAGATGGTCTCTCTTCTTGCCTCCAGAAGGCTCCCCCTGCTGCCTCGGGGCCCACAAAAGTCTCCCAAGCAAGCACAAGTCACTTGCACCTAGCACACCCAACTGCAACCTGCTGGCGACAGCCAGGCACACACACCGAGCCAGGCCCAGGTTCGGAACGCTGCTTGCCAGCCCAGCTCACACGCTTCCTCCTTCCTCCTTCCCACGAGGCAGGCAAAGCGGTCACCCGTACGGGAGACTGACGATGCAGGCCGACCGAGCAGGCTTGCTCTGCCTCCTCAGGAAGAGCGCGCAGCAGCGTGAGGACGCCTAGGCCAATGGTCTCTCTTGTCAGTGAGCAGCAAGGGCTGGCTGCTCCCCAAGGCAAGCTCAGCTGGGAGCTGGGGGGACCCCAGCACAAGCAGCGCCCTCGCCCACAGGGGCATCCCTCTTGGCTACTTCTATATGGACACACGTACATCCATTCTCCACTAAGGAGCTTTCATCCGCATCAACCAGAGAGGGGAACAGGATGAGGCCGCTAGTGCTGTTGACTTTTCTGACTGGGGAACACTTCAAACCAGGCCCGCTTGCAGAAAAACACCCTCCCACCCTCCCCACCTCAGCAACCACTTGGCCCTACACCAGGGCCAAGCTCCTCCTGCAGCCGGCTCAAGTGCTTACACAGCGCCACAGGGACCTGCACTAGGGCGAGGGGGAGAGAATTTCTTGCGCTGCTTTACAGCCCTCGACTCTTGTGAGCACTAACAACGGGGGTGGTGGCTTCCCCGCAGCCTAGCTTTCCCAATAAACCACACGCCAGAGACTCTCATGGCACGCCTTCAGCGTCCTCTTGCTGTGCTCTGTGACTATGCCATACAGAACGCTGAGATGATGGCAGTGTTTCTTTATTTAATCCCTGGAAGAGCATCCTCGCTCGGCCGTGCTGGCAGCTTCAGCAGGTACCTGGAGCTACAGACTTCAGGCTTTGCTTGCTTCAGCTGGGGAAAACGTGGCGCTGTCTCCAGCCACAAGTCTCCCACGGGGCCCTTGCCAGTGAACCACCGCTCCTGAGGAAAACAAAAGCCCAAGTGAGAGCCGCGAAGAACGGGAGGTCCCCCGAGCGGTCCGGGAAGGCAAGCGAGGCCTCTCGCAGTAGCTTCTTCCACCCATCACCCAATCTGCCATGCTGCAAAAGCCTATCAGGGAGGGCAAGGAGAGGGAACGCAAAGGAAGCCTCCTCACAGGTTCAGGCTGGCTCCCAGAGCTGGCTCAAGGGAGAGGCAGAGATTCCACTCCACCGCTCCTCAGCCCAGCAGAGATGCTGGGAAGGAGCGGCGTGCTGCAGCGCGTGCTGCTCCCTCGCGTGTCCTTCCAGCCCCTCCTGAGGGAAGGGCATCGCAGCTGCCACTGCCCTCCTGCTGAGGAGGGCTAGCAGCCCCTACCAGCTCGCCAAGGACTTTCAGCACACGCTCCTGAAGCTCGCTGGGGGCTTTCCCTACGTGGACCTGCCGGAGTACGGTCCGCGCCACCCTCTCCTAGGGCATGCCAAGCCTCTGCCCAGGGAGCAACTCAGAGGCAAAGAGGATCCACTTACAGCGCTCATCTCCAGCCAAGTCTTCTCCAGGAGGTTGCCGTTCACTTCACAGGCTTGGAGGCCCTGCCTGAGGCACCACAGGCTCTGGTCTTTGTTACCCAGCATGCAGAAAACGTACGCTTTCAGATGGTAGGCTCTGGGGTAGAAGACGGGGCTTGTAGAGCACCGAGCAAAAACCTCTTCCGCAAGCTACCGAGAGAACAATGGAGAGGCACGTCAGCAGAAGTCATCGAGCTGGGCGATGGCTTGGCACTGAGGACTGCACCTGTTCCCCAAAGGGGAAAGCAGCCGCAAAGGCACAAGGAGCACGCAGCTAGCAAGGCTGAGATACCACACAAGTCTCTCCCGAGCCATAAGCCCTCACATGCAGCAGGCATTTCAGCAGGGCTCACTAGCTAGCTCATGGCTGTGCAAGTCTCTTCTCCTGTCTTGCAGGCCATTCCCATTCCCATTCCCACTCCCACAAGGGAATCCTCACGTGCCCGGGAAGACCCCCGTCACCTCACTGCCTTCTCTACCACCTCTTGCTGCCGCCCCATGGGGGAGCAGCCTCTTGCCATGTTCCTCTCTAACCCACTACTACACTCTGCCTCTAGCCTGGCTCCATCCCAGCACGGCTCCTTCGCCCCGGCCTTGCCAATCCACTGCTGCTCGCAACACAGCTTTCCCTAGAGTCCCCTCACAGCACGCACACCCCCTTCCTCCTCTTCCCTCACCCTTAGAGCCCCGCTGCGGCTCTCCCGGGCCCTCGCCGAGCTGCGCTCAAGGTCGTTCCGCAGCACCAGCGTGTAGCACTCCAGGAGCCGGCTGCATGCTTGGGTGGCCAAAACGGAGGCGTCAGCTCTCTTCAGCAGCCTCTTGGCCTTTTCAAAGGGCTTCTGGAAGTCGGCCCACTGCCCAAGCCTTCCAAACCTACACCATCCAGAGAGAAACACACACACACACACACGTTTTGTAGAGTACTTGATCAAGTACTCTACACCCCAGCGACGGCCGCCTTGTTGGACAGGGCACGGGGGACACGACAGGCCCAGAGCTCCCACCTCCCCTGCCAGAACCACTGCCTGGGCCTGTCGCCAGTCTAAGCACCTCTGTAACTTACCAAAGAGCCAGGGACGAATACAGTCCAAGCAGGATGCTGTTGTGCGAGCTGAGGATGCGGTTTGCTTCGTTCCGCTCAACGAAGCTCCTGCACTCTTCAAATGACTTGTACTCCCAGCCTGTAATACAAATGCATCGCAGAGAAGCAGTGCCGCCCTCCGCTGCCTTGTTTTCCCTCGGGCATTCGTAGCAGGACAAAGCTGAAGCACAGCTGGAGAATTTCTGGGCAGGTAAACCACTCAGAGAGCAAGCAAAAACCAAACAGGAACAAGGCAGGGGCTGGAGTTCTAGCCTAGCTCCTCAGGGCTAGTCAAGCGCCACACAGATAGCTATTCCCTTTTCTTCAGCAGCTTTCGAGCGCTGGCAGAGACACGCTGCCATTGACCAGCAAGCGACAGCCACTCCGGAGCGTAGGCTGTTAGATGCCTCCTGGTCAGGCACATCCCAGCACTGCTATGCCCGCCCGCTTCCCCAGGAGCCAGAGCAGAGCGAGCCTGGGAAGAGGTTTCAGAAAGGGGAATCTCAAAACGCGGGAAGCAAAGAGGGAAATTGCAAGCATTTTGAAATCACTCTGGGATCACGTGTAGAACATGCAAACAAAGACAGGGCAGGCAGGAAAGACAGACAAAGACACACCCAGAGCCAAATAGCCCAGGACTCGGCCCAGGAAGTGAAAGCATGGCTGGAGGCTCTGGCGCCCGTGTTGTAGCAGGAGAAAAAGCATCTTTGCAAGCCTCCTGGCTCTCTGGGGCCCTCCTCACTGAGCACTTACCAGCGTAAAGCAACAGGTCTAAGCAGCAGGAGAAGAAGTATGCCTGCCCAATGATGCTGTGCTCTGCAGCCACCTGCTTCTCGAGCCTGCGCAGCACTTCCTCACATTCTGGGTACCTGCGGAGGAGCACAGCGAGCCGCCATGGAGCCTCTCCGTGGGGTGGGAGCCCAGTCACCACCTCCGGACGCTGCCCGCTCCCCTTCCCATCATCCCGCTCTCCCTGCGCTGCTCTTTCTGGCAAGGCCATCAGAGTTTCTCCAGCAGACAGTTGTTCATCTTTTGGCAACAAGTCTCCGGAGAAAGGCTGCAGTGACCCCGGCCCAAACGGCAAGGCCCGGAGCAAAACTCAGGCATCCTTCCCATGCAGCCAGTGCTTTCCCATTGGCCCAGGAGCAGAGCTACTCCCCTTTCCATCCAAGTCTTTGTCAGGAAAAGCAGGCCAAAGAGCACGCACAGCTCCCCACTGCCCTCCGCGCTCGCCCAGACAACACGTTTGCTTCAGAAACTGCTCCTCTCGAGACCTCCCCCTGGACGACTGCCGTCTCGGGCACCGGTGCCGCGTGGCGTGGAAAGGCCCGCGTCCACCCAACCAAACGTGGCTAGCGCCCCAAACACAACGAGCGCCTCCCTGCGCTAGGCTCGCTCCTAAACCAGGCCTGGGAATTGCCTGGGGCAAGCGCTACCTGGCAAGGGCCAGAACCGAGCCAGCAACTGTTCCAGCAGTTTCACAGCACACACTCACGCTCCCAAACAGCCAGCCACGGCCCTTGGCATTGTTTAATTTACCAGCGTCCATACGGCCAGCGAGTATCCAATAAGAAACCAAGCAGCCCTCTTTGCTGCGCGCAGAGAATGACACAAGAAGGATCTCAGGTGGCCCCCTGACCCTGCGCAACCAGCAGTCTGTCCCGCAGCAGCATTACCTCATCTGCAGAAAGAGCGCCGCAAAGAGCGTGGCGAGGACCTCGCAGTCCAGGTCGGGCCTCTCCAGCTCCATGCACAGGCTCTTGGCGCGATAGCCTGCCAAGAAAACCAGCAGGCTCGCACAGGCTCCCTTGGCGGAGATGCCTTCTCGCAGGCAGCGGGGGCAGTACGTACCTACGTCGATAGAGAGGGGCAGATTCCCCAGGCTGAGGTTCAGGTGGCTCAGGGCCTGGGCAAATTTGGCGGCCTTTAATACCCCTCCTCCAAAGAGCTCGTCGTCAGAGCTAAGCTGGATGGCCGCCCGCCCGTACTGCAGCCACTCTTCCTGGCAGCCCAGGTCCTGGCAGCACCGCGCATATTCCATGTAGGACAACAGGATCTAAAACGGTCCAGACAGGAGACTGTACAAGACTGAATGTCGCCAGGGTGACTCTCTGGCCTAGACGGCTCAGGGCATAAACCCAACGGCCAGGTGCTCTCTTCTCTTCTGCTCTCAGGGCTCTCACCCCTACGACAAACGGTTCTTAGGACTGCCGCTGCTAACTGCAGCCGCAGCGAGACGAGGGCCCCAGCGGGGTGCTGCCTTCAAGCCACAACCAGCCCAACGCTTACAACGGCGAAACAAACGCCATGAGAGCGACTACCAAGAAGAGCAGCAACGCACGTCTGCTGGAAGTTTGTAAAGCAAAGTTCAGGGACGGGTACCACTCCGTCGCGTTTGGCCTCTTCTTGCCGCCCCGGGCAGACCCTGCTGGTACTCTAGGCGGGCCAGGGGAAAGGAGCTATGTCAGAAATGCGTCTGCTGCCGCAGAGAGGAGGCACTCACGTGACTCGCATCCTCAGACTCCTCGGCCGTGTTGACCTTCATGAGCGCTGCCAGGCGCGAGAGCCTCCGGCCGCTGGAAGTGCCCTCCAGGCTGAAGAGCTGCCGCAGCAAGGAAAGGCAGTGGCTCTGCCGGAACAGCCAGGGCAGCCTCTCCCTCCTGCCACACAAGAGAAACTGCTGGGCCACAGCCACTAGCTACACAGTGCCAGGTCAGGCAGGGCCAGGGGAAGCAGGGCGACAGAGGAGGCAGCTGCACCTGCTCCCAGCAGGGCGGCAGCTGATGCAGGCCGGGCTGCAGGCATGGAAGCGGCAGAGCCAAGAAGCACCCCCAGGGAAAGATGGCTGCTAGCAGGAACGGGTTGGCACTACAGCCCAGGGAGGGCGAAGCAAAGCTGGGCACCGCGAGGAAAAGGCTTGTTCTACGGCAGCCTTGCACCTGGCTGCAACCCCTGAGCTTCCTCGTTCTCACACCTCCCCTCCACTTACCCCTCCCTGCCCACGTCCTGCTCCTCCCTGCCAGCTCCCTTCCCCTCTGCAGCCTGTGCTCCCTGGGAACATCTCTCTGCTCTCACCCCCACCCCCCCCCCCACAAGCCAACACGTGCCCGCTCCCCCACCCAGGAGCCTCCAGGTCCCTCAGCAGCTTTCCCCGTGCTAACGCCTATGCTCAGGGAAAGTCTGGGCTTAAGCCTAGGCAGGTGTGGGCCTAGGTGCCCGGGACCACGCAGGAAACGCCTCTTCCTTCCCTCCTCTTTCCCTTCGGCTTCTTACCCTGCCTCTTGATGAAGGGAGGACTCTCTGTTCTTCCTGTGGGAGGCACGCTCTGACTTCTCCAGCAGAAACTGGAAGACGACGCCAGCTGAGGTGAGGGGGAATTTTCTCTTCAGCAGGCTCAATGCCTTGCTGAGCGTCTTCTTTGCCAGGTCCATGCAGCCCATGTTGTAGCAGACCTGCACAGGAGAAGGCTTCTTCAGACAGTCCCAAAGGGCTCCGACTGAGCACGCACCACATTTCCAGGCTCTGCCTGAACCAAGGCCGAGGGCCTCGACCGCTTTTGGCCGGAGGCTGAAGCACTCACAGGAAAGGCCGCTGGTAGCGGCCGTGCCTCAAAACGCCAGGCCTATCGCCGCCGCCGCCACCCCCCACAAAAGCGTCCAACTCCACCCACCAGGAGAGCCCTCAGAACCTCCCTGGCACTTTACCTCCCCTTTCAGGCTCAGGAAGGTGGCTTCTTCAAAGCAGGGAAGCACATCGGCTTTCTCAGCCGCTGAGCTCCTCACAACCTCTGCTTTCTTCAGGTTCATAAAGGCCTTGGAACAAGCACACAGAGAGCAGGTGAGCGTCGGTGCAGAGCCTGCATCCAGCCCCATCGTTCCCAGTTGCCTCCAGCAGCTCTCTGAGGAGGGCACACATCTGCCCCTGGCGATGCCCACCCTAACACAGCCCACGGGCACGAGTGCTCCTTCGCACCACCTCCTGGCGCGTGCGCCTTGTGCAAAGGTCCTGCTTCTCTGCCCTGCCTCCCTTGCCCCAGGAGAAGCAAACAGGGGGAGAAGGCCGGCTCTGACGCCAGCGGTTCAGCCCCAAGTCCCCACAGAGGCACGTCCTAGTGCAATGGCAAAATCGGCTTGCCCAGGACAAGGCAACTGAGAGGCCTCCTTGTGCAGTGGGCTCCGGCAAGCAGGGCGACTCACCAGGTAGTTGTCGGAGACGTGCAAGTAGGCAGCCGCGCACTCCAGCAGGTAATAAAGGGCTCTGGCATCGTTGCCCATTGCCATGTGGTGGTGAGCCAGCGGCACAAGCACCAAATCCACAATGGCCCTGCATTCACAGGCACACGCGGCACCGGGCGTCCCTTTGGTCTTGCTGGGCACCGTAGGTACGCGTTCCGTCCTGGCCAGAAACTGCTCTGCCGCTCTACTCAGAGACAAGATCACGCAGAAAGACGACACACGCTAGCATCACCTATACCGCTCCGTCTGCCTAGACCAACAGCATATTCTAGCGCAGCACAAGCAAGGCCCTGTGCACATCTTCCACTGCAGCGACGTCAACCCGCGCGCGCTGAGCAGTCTTCTCGCGCTCCGGAGCCCCGGAGCCCAAGGCGAGCGGGGCCAGGCAGGGCAAAACGGGGACGAGGAGCAACATCGCCCCTTTCAAGCCCTAGCAAACTCTTCCTTTGGCTTTAGCGGTAACAAGATCCACGAGGACGCGATGCTGTTGGTGCCTTTGCTGACCCTGCGCTGGAGCAACGCTGCTCTTTGCCCCAGGGAGAAAGTCAAGCAGGTCTTTCTGTCACCTTCCAGCAGCCCCCCTGCTCCCGCTGGCTGCTTTGCCCCTGCACACCTCGCAACTTTGCTCTCCCACAGCTAGGAAGGCAGGGCTGGCTCCACCCTGCCCCCACTGGGTCACCCTGATCCCACTGGCTTCCTCCAAGAGGCTCATCTCCAGGGCCACCCCATCCCAGCTCCCACCCTGCAGGCCAGCTCTTTCCTGAGCTAGAGTCACAGCCAGCAGGCACAACTGCAAACTCCACTTGCCCCCTCTGCAGACCCTGGGCCCGCTGACTTCCCAACATAACCAAAACCTCCTCTCCTCACCGAAAAGTCTCCTCCAGGAAGCTCTTCTCTTTCTGCAGAGCTTTTGCAGTACCTGGAAACAAAGCACGAGTTAAACGCTTCCTCACCTCACACGCGGGAAGAGCTGCATCTTGCCACGCTCGATCAGAAAGGGGAGGAGAGCAGAGTCAAAGGGACCGACGGCAGCTCTCTTCCTGGCCCCTTCCCCCGAGAGCTGCCTTCCCGGCAGGGCTGTTATGTTTTGGGCAAGCGTAGCACACCCACCAGGAAAGGCGCCTCAGCCTGCGGGGCCGGGGGGTGCACCGCAAGGCTCTTGTCACTGCAAGGACATGGGCTGCTCTCCGGTCATTTATTCCGGGGAAATGCAGGAGGGCGTTCCGGGGCAGAGAGGCTCTACGCTGTGCCCACAGCATGGCTCTGCTGGTGCAGCTGGCCTCAGTGGAGGACTAAGCTAGTCTTAGGGAAGCCTCTCCCCTGCGCTGACAGCATCCCTAGGCTCCAGCAAAACGCTTCTGCGGACGGCGCTTGAGACAGAGGAGCGCTTCCATTAATTGCGCAAGCACAGTGTGGAGGGCCCAGGCTCCAAAGCACGGCAGCTAGCATACCCGGAGTGGCACGGAGCTCATCCCTCTTCAGCTCCTCCTGTCTGAGCAGCCAGGCCTCCCAGCTGGACGAGTAGCGTTCGCTGGCGCGGTCGTCCCAGCTCTCTGCCTCCTGGGCGCTGCCGAGGGCCAAGCGGTGGAAGGCCACAAAGTCCCCTCCGCCGCAGCACTGGCACTTGTGCGCTTGCCTCTCCAGGAAGGCCGCGCACTTGTGGTGCATGGCCACCCTCTGTCCCTTGGGCCACAGCTCGTAGGCAGCCTCCCGCAGCAGCGGGGCGCAGAAGGTCAGGACGCCAGACTGCAGCCTCGCCGTCTTCTTGGTCTCGCCCAAGCACCGCTTCTGGGCACCTGAAAGGCAACGGGCCTTCACATCAGCCACAGCTGGGGCCACAGCCGGGGGACGAAAGACAGGCCTTGGCGTGGATCCTTGGCAGGAAACCAGCGCTCCTGCACTCGGAGCCTCGCAGCGCTAGGGTGAAAGGGACCCGTTTGCCTTGCCGACACCAGCACAGCCTGCGCAACAGGCTCCCGCCCTGCTCTCCCTCCCAACGCACAGCCTTCAGCTGCACCCCCGCAAGCAGCTGCCGAGGCTGCTGGCAGCAGAAGCAAGGCCGGCCCTGGGCATTACACACCACCGGAGGGGGCAGTGCAGCGTGCCCTGGCGAGCCCCGCCAGCCACACAGCCGGGAGCAGCAGGAGCCTACCACGCTCCCGGGGGCGCATTATCACCACTTACCGCTCTCTTCCTCCAGAGAGGTGGCGGACCCCTCGGCGGGAACACTGCTGCCTTCTGGCACCTTCCCAGCATTCAGCCACTTCAAGACGTTGCCTCTCACCAGGACATTCAACGCCTTGTTCATCTTGGTCCTGGTCCACCTGGGAAGGAGGCGTAACAGCAGCTCGGTGGTAAACGTCGGCCCGATGACGGCTGCGCACTTCAAGACCATCCGCTCCGAGGGCTTCATGCTGTCCACCTCAGCCAGCGCAATCCCTGTCAAAAACAAGCCACAGGTCTCTCTCTTGCCCTCTCCCAAGCCTGAGGCTGCCGAGGCTGCCTTAGCTTCACCACACCAGACGCTACATTTGTAGCCTTCTTTCCTAGGGACCAAACCCCTTGGGCAGTCGCAACCCAGGGCACGTATCTCCAACACGGCTCTGCTCCTCCTGCAAGCACAGGAAGCAAGGACCGGGAAAAGGAGAAACACATGTTCCTTGGGGAACGTTTCTGCCAGGCTCACTGCGCAAGGTCACAGCTAGAGGGCAGGGAAGCTCATTCCCAGCCTCCCATCCAGCACCCCGAGAAATGGGAAGAACCAGCGGGACCAGAGCCACCTTCCCAGCAGAGCCCCAGAGCTGAGAGGGGTAACTCTGCAGCACGCAGACGCGCAGCCTCTCTCTAGCCCACGCCCCGGGAAAGAACCTCCGTGCAGCCGCCAGCCGCCGCAGCGGGGCTCGGCCCCTCACCTTTCAAGGTGGAGGGAAGCACGATGCTCTGCAGGTTCACGTCAGGTCTGATGGTGCACACCCTGCGGTCCTTCCCCGCGCTGGAGCTCCAGGAGGCTGCGGCAGGGGAAGCCTCCGTTACAGAAGCTGAGCGGAGCAAGAGAGCAGCGTAAAGCGATTTTCAAAAAGGGAGACGATTCAGGCCGTGACCTCCCGCTTGCCCTCCATCTTCCACCCTTTAGCATTCATCCCCCGAGCAGGTCTCACAGCAGCTGGGCCCTGCGGTCCGTGGCAGCATAAATCCACCGCGCGGCTGCACCCAAGGCACACTGCAGCCACGCCACTCTCCGCACTGCTCCACAATAACCGCCCCCGTTCATGCTGCCTCCAGACAATACCAGGGCTGAGCTTAGTGCCAGGGAGCGTCTCTTCCCCTCCTTTGCAATTTTCTGCCCCGTCCGCATTGCTTCGCCTCACAAAGCCACCCAAACTCCCCAGCCTGTGCTTAGGCTATCCCAGCAGCAAGGCATGCAGGAGCCCACGCCTGAGCCAGGCCAAGGCCTCTACTGCTGCAACACCAGCCTGTGCCAGCTTCACAGGGGAAGCCCAGGGCAACAACGTGCTCTGGAAGATGGGCCGCAGCAGCCAGGCCGTCAGCCACAAAGGTGCTTACTGAAGAGGCTCTCCCACTTGTCCTCCGTTTTCTCGCCCTTCCGCAGCAGGTGGAACAAGAGCATGTCGTGGCGCTTAAGGTCGCTCAGCAGTTCCTCGCAGTAATATGGGATCCCGCAGCTTCTCTGCATCAGGAACCTGGAAAGGAGCAGATCCAGCAGGGACTGACACAGGCAAAGCAAGGTGGGACACGCTTCAGACCAGCATCTTTGCCACAGCTACACCTCCCTTTTGAACAGGCCAGCACTCCCACTGCCTTTGGCATCTGAGCTGCCCGGAAGATACAGCGCTTGCTGGAACGCGCCGGAAAAGAGTCGCGGACAGTGCCCAAGGCACAGAGCTGCCAGCCTCGTCTCTCCTGGCCCCAACAGCCTAGATCCTCCCCAGCACCAGTGAGAGCCTCGGCCCCAGCAAATCGCCCCCACTGCCCCACCATGTTCGTTCCCTCCTGCCCTCTCTCTGCAGAGGGTCAACCCCTCGGGAAGAGCTCCGAGGCCCCGCCTGGGACTTACGTCTCTAGGTCCCTGGGCACGCTGACAACTCCCAGCTCCCGGCAGGCTTTCTGCACAACAGCTGAAGCTTTCAGCTCTCCCAGATGAACGTGGGTCGTTTGCTGCAACTTCATGATGTCTGCTGCAGCTTCGCAGAGCCTCTGTCTTCTAGAGCGAGCAGGAGCAAAGCCCATGACCACAAAGAGCGGGACATCTCTGAGCGCGCGCGACATAACAGCCCAGGAGGCAGAGTCGATGTAGTGCGCGTTGTCGATGACAAACAGGACAAGTTCGTCTTCAACGAGCTGAAACAAACACGTTGGTCTGGGTGGATTCTGAGGGATTCTCAAGCATCCTCCACAGGGCAAACTTTGGCCGGCCTCTCCCCACACAGAGGACGCGCAGAAGTCGCTCTCCTCTCCCCAGCTACCTCTTCGTTCAGAATCTCACCCGCTCTTCCGTGCTCCGAGACTCTTAAGGTCTCTCGGGCACGGTGGCACGGAAAGACACCGTTCCTCCTCCCCCTGAGCACATGCCCTCCAACTTCACAGGAGGAAAGTTATCAGGGGACATGGCACGGGGAGTTCAGCCTCTGCAGGGCAATGACCCCGGTACATTGTCCTCCCACCAGCTCCCACCGCTCTCCTGCAGAGCCCTCAGCCTGCGGCCTTGCTTTCCTTCTCTGACCCAGGATGGGGAGAACGGCTCACCTTCTGTAGCACTTTCTTAAAAACCAACTCCAGTTCCATTGTCCTTTGAGCGTCGCTCATCTTGGACACCTTCTCCGACAGGGGAAACTGGCCGGAAAAGCAGAGTCACAGAGCAACAGCCTTTCAGGGCGGTTCAGCACACCTGCCCACCACGCAAGTCCAAGCGAGCAAAACGCCTCTGTTGCCCTCAGCATCTTACCTCTCCCCCACACAGTGGAGAGGAGACGCAGCGCGGACGTCACCGGGAGCCTACAACGGAGGCCCTCTGCTGAGGGTCTCTGGCAGAGCTCTTGCAGGGAGGGATGAGGCGGGAGAAGAGCTTCTTCCCTCGCCATGGCAATCGCGCGAGGGAGCAGGCTGCTCCCGCACCAGTGAACTCAGCACCAGCTCATCAGCCCCCTCTCAAAGCCTCTCTGCAATGCCCTTTCCAGGCTGCTGAGCAAGGCCCCAGGAACTGCCTGCAGCAGCCTGGCACCTGCACTCACCCCTAACAAGGGGCCCCCTCGCCCCCCTCTTTGGACCCACAAACAGAAGCACAGCCTGTGCTACCCTCCTGCTGCTCCCACCAGGGAGCTAAGCCCACTCCCCAGCCACAGTGTCCCAACCACAACAGCCACAGGACGGCTCACAAGCAGGCCTTCGCCACGGCCACAGAGGCCTCTCGCTCTCACCTTAACGACGAAAGGCACGTTGAGGAGGCAGTAGCTGCTCTCTTCCACCAGCCCTTGGAGCTTTTCCTGCAGGACGAGCTGTCTGGCACTGCACGATTTACAGGCCTGCAGGCCCATGGCCACAGCCAGCACCATGCGCATGGCAGAGTAGACCTGCTTCAGGTTGAGCTCCAGCACTTCCACAGCCACTACCCTGCCATGCAGAAGCAAAAGGCACTGAGATTCAGAGAGGGACCCAAGCAGCCGCAGGCTTCTCGCACTAAGCTCTAGGGGAGAGGCGGAATCTAGGGCCACTTGGGTTTCTTCTCTTGGCTCTGGGGCTACGGCCAAAGCCCTGACTGAGCTCGGGCTCTACCTTGCTTGGTGCCTGGCCCAAAGAAGGAAGCTCAACAGCAGTGGCTCCAGGAGCCACCTCTAGCTCCCTCAGGAGGGAGCAGGAGAGCACGCAGCTGCTCCTCAGCAGCAGCTCCTGCAGGCCTTGCAGGGATGCTGCAGTCCAAGGGCCACGCACCCGGGCAGAGGGGCTCCAGTAGCCCACGGACATCAGCGGCTGGGCAGCGAAAGCGTTCCGCAGGTCCCGGTCAGCAACACTCACCTGAGCCCAGCAGCCTGGCCTAAAGAGGCAAGCTCCGTAAGTAAATGGCTCTTTCCAGAGCCCGTTACGCCCTCAAACGCCATGATGTGGCTTGCTTTCTTATCCACGTAGGCTTTCAAGTAGCTTTCAAAGAGGGCAATCTCCTCCTCCCGACCTGGGAAGGCAAACAAGAAAGCGAGCTGTTGCAGCGAGCTGGAAAGCAAACAGCCGTCGGCACCCTTCTCTCTCGCCGCCGCAGCGGGTCAGTCAGACCCAAGGAAATCTCCTCCCCGATCCCAAATACGGGCATCGCTTTAGCCCTGAGGCTGTGAGCAACTGCACACTGGAAAGGTCCCGCCACGCTAGCTATGCAGCACAGCAGGGAGCACCCGGTGCACGCCTCACCCTGCTTCCCACCTCTAGCTGCGGCCCAACCCCAAAGACAGGAACCAGCTAGGAGCCAAGGTATGCACCAAACCCTTAGGGCCACGCCGGGCAACACCATCCCTCGCAAAAGCTTCTCCGTTCCCAGAGCGGAACTAACAGGTACCGACGGCAACAAATCGGCCTTCGGCAGACCAAGGCGTTCTCCACCTACCGAGCAACGGGGAATAGCCGGACCTCTCCTTCATAACATCCATGCCAAACACGCTAGCAGCGGGAAGAGAAAAACAAGAGCCAATTAAGTAGGCAGAAGCTGGAGGACGTAGAGCCACGCGTGGAGCTGGAGCTGAGGGTACGCGCTCCCGGGTGCCCGCTCTTCTTTTGAGCCGGAGCAAATCCTGCCCATGCTCCCACTGGCCCAGCAGAGAGCGCAAACACCAAACGAGCACTAGCAAAGCTGCAGCCAGGAAGAAGCCCAACGGCCACAGGGGGACACCAGACAGCATCAAGACTCGAGCGCCACAGGCCAAAGCCCAAGGAAGCAGAGACATGAGCAAGAAGCCAGGCAGTGCCGCTGGCTAGCACACTGCTGCACCCCGCAGGACAAGCCAAACAAGTCTCTGGTCCCCCGGCCTGTGCTCACAGGCAGCGCTTTCTAGAAGCGGGGCCCTGCAACAGCTGCTGTCAAGGCAAAGACGGGCAAGAAAAAACACTGCAAGCCACGACGTGCAACAGGACGACAAGGGTCACTTCTTGGGCCAAGGCGCCAAGCACCAGGCACCTTGGGCTTGAGTTTTTCTGAAGTTGCAAGGGGACGGCAACGTCAACCTTCCAAACGTCCTCCAAAGAGGATGCCAAACCCTGGCCCGGGGGAACACCTGAACTTTCACCAGGAGGCACTTAGGAACTGAGTCCTGGCCTGACCAAAAGCTTTCTGGGAGCCTCATGCTCGGAAGCAGCTGGGAGAACGCCTCCCTGGGGCAGAATTGCCACTGCGTTAGTCTTGCGCGCAATGGAGCAAGCACAGGGCAGAAAGCACAGCTGGAAGCCGTTTGGGCAGGGGCTGCAAGGCCCCTCTGTGCCTACGGACACCTAAAAGCCTTCTCCACCCCTCCGGCATCACTCCCAGTCTCCTTACAGCAGGAGGCCCCAGCGTAGGCAGGCCAAAAGCATACCCGTGCTCTGCCTTTCCATCTTCTCAGCCCCAGCGATGGGAGGTGTGGGCGGGGGCCAGCTCTGCACAACTCCTCTTGGCGGACCAAGACTGGACCCTGTGTGCCACCCTGCCCCCAACCAGCCCGCTCAAACAGGACACTCACGACTTCGCCGACACCCCCAGGTATTGATACACGGGGCCAGGATCGACAACCCCCTTCATCTTTGCCTCCGGCAGCTCCTTGAAGCACCATCGGGGCAGCCTAGAGGCTGCGTACGTTGCTGCGTCACAGGACACCAGCCCAGGGTAGTGCTCCATCAGCCGGGCTGCCAGATTCACCTTCTGGCCAATGACTGCCACAGAGAGAGAGCACACATTCACATACCTATGAAACCAACCCGCTCCACCCTTCACCGCCAACGGCTGCATTGCCTCCAGCACAGGCAAGCCCCAAACTGTTGGCAGCACAACCAACAGGAACAACAAGGCTCTGAGCCCGGTCCCCCGCACCGCAGTGGCGCCCGCCCTGCCTCCCTCGTTCCCCACAGGCCACAGGCCACAGGCCAAGGCCTCGTCCCAGCCCAGCACGTACGGGCAACAGGCTGTTCCCTGCCGCTCTGCCTCTTCCTTTGGCACACTGCTCCGGCTGAACAGACCCAGCCCAGCCACCCACTCCTCAGCCAAACACCTCGTACCTGTGTATTCGTGCCTCACGCGATGGCCTACGACTCCGCAGAACACCGTCCCGCTGGTAACCCCGACAGACACGGCCCTGACACACACGGAGAGCAACAGGCGTTCAGCAGCACCCGCGCACAGGCCTGCCTGCCCGCCTACCTTCACCCCTTCACCCAGCTCCCCTCGCACCACCTCCCGCCCTGGCAGGGCAGACCTCGGGGACCTGCAGAGCTCCGCAGCGTAACGCCCCCAGGTGAAAGGGGCTCCCGAGAGCAGCCAGGCAGTTTTCAGCCCTTCCCCTAAGGCCTCACAGCTGGGACGGGCGGAAAGTCCCTGACTCCAGCCGGCCACAGCACGTCTCCTCGGCGCGGGGAAGAAGGGCACCTCTCAGGGCACTGTCTCCTTCCTCCCAGGGACAGAGGAGGCCAAGCTAGAGGGCACGTCTCGCTGAGAAACCATCCCTCCCTCCTTCCCCCGCGCAGTCCCGGGCAACGCGCCTCCCCACTCACTCGATTTTCCTAGGCCTCGAGGAGCACGCCTTGGAGATTTTAAGAGCGCTTTCCAAGGCGTGAACGCTTTCGTCGGGCAGCTTCTCTCCAGGGAGTCCAAACACACACAGGAACGTGCAGCCCTGCCAAGGACGGGGGCAGCACAGCTTGTGACAACGCCTACGGCAAACGGCTCATGCCGTGCGAGTCGAGCCTCTGCCGAGAGCAGCAGAGCTTCAGGGCAACCCCCAGCCAGAGGGTGCTGATCCCAGCGCCGAGGCAGAGCTGCTTCTCCTTTCCCCACTGCTCAGTAGAGCGAGAGAGCCACTGCCCTCTCGTTTGCTGCCCACGCTTTTGCGGGGTGGGCTCCTCCCCCACACTCACTTTATCAAACATGGAGATTTTGTTGATCTCGCCCTTGTGAGGCCGGATGATCTCCAACATCATCACGCTGCTGTCCTGGATAGCCTTGCAGATCTGCGTTAAGTTGACATCGGCAGCAAACTGCAGCTTGACAAAGAGGCAGGTGACCGGCCGTAGCTCGGACAAGTAGTCCGGGGGCTGCCTGTCATCAATCTGGAAGACGAGAGCGGGACACCTTCAGCAGCCAGCTCTCCCCGAGAGCTGACTGCCTCCAGCAAACACCAAGCAAGAGCCCACACGTGGGGTGGGCAGCAGCCCGCGCTCTCCGCGGAAGGAATAAATCCTCCCCTCGGGGCAAAAAAAAAAACACAGCTCCCGGCAGCTGTGGCCATACCTTCCTCAGAACAGATGCGGGGACGTACTTCCGCAGCAGCTTCCCCAGAGCATGCCGAGGGGCCAGGGTAACAGCAGGCCTCAGGATGCCTAGGGAAGGAAAATCCAGGCGGTGACTGGCAGGCTGGCACTACGAGCCTGCCTAGGGAAAAGCAGTTGGAAAGCAGGGGCTGGCACTGGAACTCAGGGAGAGAAAGTCTCCTCCAGTTGCACGTTTCTTCCTCCTGCAGGTGCTCAGCCAGAGCAGGCCCCTGGAAGGAGGGGGAAGCAGCGAGTGCCTCCGCTGAAGCGCACCAGGGCCAAAGGCACAAATGCTAACTGCAAGGGGGAGAGGGCAGAGGGCGTTCCTCGCTGGCCCCTGAACAAGCCCGCCCCCACCTTTCTGGGCAGCCACAGAACATCATGAAGATGGGCCTCACCTGACGCCTCAGGAGAACTGTAGTTCAGCTGGGCTCGGGTAAACTTGGAGAAGATGTCTTCGCGTTCCGACAGAGACATCCGTTCCATGCCTGTAACCTAAAGGCACACAGTACAAAAACGCGTCGAGGACAGCTCCAGCACCCACAGAGGACAGTACCCGTTGAGGCAGGCTCTTCCAGCGCCTCCTGACCCCCTCTTCAACGCCACCCAGCAGAATCCAGAGACAACCCGGAGACAAAACTGCTCCCCAACAGCTACTGCTCCCCACCTACGTCGACACCTAGAACTCCCTCCACGCGCGTCTCCTCGCCCTCCTCGCAGCCACGGCCACGGCCAGGCCCTCAGAATTGCTCCAGAGGCCATCCCACCCACCTTCACAGCGCTTTGGCCTTTAAGTCTCTTGGTCTTGATCTTGTTCTGGTTACAGAGCTCCCAGCAGCTGGGTGACAGGATCACGTCACTTGCATTGGCAAGGTTTTGGGCCTGCCACACTTCACCCACGGCCTGGCCAAGGATCAGGAAGTGCTGCTGCTTTTTGTCTCCAACAGTCAGGAGGGACATATGCCCTGCAGAGATCCCTGGTGAGAGACAAGCACAACTGATGCAGAGAGCATTTTTACCTCCACAGCCCGCCACAGCTCAGCTCCTCCCAGGCCAACTTTGAAGCTCAGCCCTGGAGCCGGGCTCTTCCCGCTCAACTGCTTCGAGTGCAGGCGAAGCACCCACTTTATGGATTCAGGACTGATCATGGCCGGGGAGGGGGTCCTCATCAGGGGCCCCACACCGGCACGTTGGCCGGCCACCGGCTCACTTTGCATGCAGGCAGCTCGTGAACGCCTGCCTGAGAACGCGCAGCAGCCTAATCCGGCACTCCCCGTACCTATCTTCAGTCGGAGCTTCAGACCCACGTCCGTCTCACGGATCCTGTACTTCTCCTGGATTTGCTGGCTACACTGCAGCACCAGGCTGATGGTGTCCCTCAGCTGCGTGTGCTTTGCTCTCCACAGCACCAGCACAGCATCCCCTGGGGAAAGCAAGGGGACAGGGACGGCTCTCGTGACACCTGACGCTCCCTGACCTGCACCCACCTGCCGGGGCAGCGGAAGCCAGCAGGCGTGCCAGGGAAAACGCGTTTGGGTGAAGGCCTCCTCCTCAACTACAGCACCCTGGCCACAGGCACACCTCCCCCTCTGCCCCGCCAGCTACAACTGCAGCCACGCCGCCAGGGCCCGGGACGGCAGCTCCCCCTGGGCACCTGCGTGCCAGCAGAGCCACCCCTCGGGGCTCTGCCAGCTCGCGGCTCTGTCTCCCCTCTCCCCTAGCACTCGTCTGCAGCTGCAGCAGACGAGGCCACGTCTCTTTTACGCACACGTACCTGCAAACTTCAAGATGTCTCCTCCAAAAGCCAGCAGCTCTGCGGAGCGAAAAAAAAAAGCACAACAAGAGTTGCAGCTAGGCCTTCTTCAGGAAGGCCGCAGGACAAGCCGCTCTGCTCAGACAGCAGCACAAGAGCAGCGGTGCTTTGGGGGCACAACTTAGCAAACGTAGCAGCTGCACTGCTCACAGGGACCACAGCCCTGGGACCTACACTACTGTGCCCTGTGACAAGGCCCCAGGGAAAGTAACGCACACTTTGGTCAGCGCCCCCATCCCCGGCTCATTTGGGCACTAACACTGGCTAGATGCCCCCGCTCCCCCCTGCGCCCCAACACCAGCAAAATCTTCCTCCATCACTGAACAGCGGTCACTCCACAAGGCCAAGGGTGGGTGCTGAGAAAGCGGGCACCTCCTTAGTCTTCGTGGGGAGCAGAAAGCACCTGCCAGAAGAGCCCAGCTGCTCTCGGCTGCTCTCAGCCCCATGGGAACCTCCAGCCCGCGCAAGGAGGAGGCGGCGGCAGCAGCAGCAGCAGGCTGCCCAGCACCTCTCTCTCGTCGTGGCCCAATCCCACACAGTCCTGCAGAACGGCACTTACCCTCCAAAATGTCACCCATGTAGCGATTGAGGGTTTGCGTGACCTCATCCGCACCCCGCTCTCTGCTGATGCTCTGGCTGAATTTCTCTGTCAGAGCAGTGAAACCTGCAACAGGGACACACAGGCACAAAGAAATCAGGACGCGTCCACGGGGCCGAAGGACCTGGCACTTTCCACGTCGCTTTCAGCCAGCCAAGAGAACCACGCTCCGGGAGAACCCGGGCGCGCCCCTGACAGCGGGCACAGCCCTCTAATTCCACCCGCGCTTCTGAGCGCTCGCTGACGGGCGCCTTCCCCATGCTCACACCTACCCGTTACGCCTAGCTCCTGCACTTGGCTGCCACCCTCCAGCACGTCCCCCGGCTGCCTCCCCTCTTGCCTACAGCCAGGCAACACCCTTAGCTAGAAAGCCCGGGAGGCCTTTGCCAACTAACGCAGCACCTGGCAAGCCAGCTCCTCTGCGCAGCAGCTGCTCCTCCAAGTTTGCCCTGACAAAGACTAACAAGGGTGAGGCAAGGCAGCCAGGCCTCCTCTCCCAGGCCTCCATGAGCCAGAGCCTGGCCCACCTCACACCTCCCCAAAGCTCCGGAGAGAGCACTGCAGTCAACAGCGCGGGCCCAAGCTGCTGCTCCGGCAGCCTCAGAGCTCCCTACGCACACTGCTCTGAGCAGACGGGTGACCACAAGCAGGCCGCAGTGCGGCTGGCAGCAAAGACCGCCCCCGGGCTGTGACCTCGGCTACGTCCGAGCGCTACTTCCCCAAAGCGGAAGACCTCAGCAGCAAACGACATCTCCTTTGACCCCTTCTCTACCACAGGCGGGACGACCAGGGCTCCAAAAGGCCCGCTAAGTCCCAACGGCTCGGGTCGGTGACTCCTCCTCAGTGCCCGCCCTTCATAACGCTTTGACCCACCTGACACATCCGCAAAGAGCAGCACTCCGTGGAAGTTCTGAACGCAACGGTTCTCCTGCTTCAAGTCCTCAGACAAAAGCAGGTCGGGGACGTAAGCAGCTACTTCCCCCAGTTCTGAGCAGTGCTTTGACCTTCGCTCCCAGGCACAAGACATCGTCAGCGCCCTGGGGTACCTGCGGTACCTCAGTACAAGACGACCCACCGTGCCCACCAGGGAGGACGACCAGACACCACTGCACAGCGTTGCGCACTGGCCTTGGGGAGGCGCGGCTGGCCCTCTGTCACCAAGGGGCCGGGGGGGGTCACAATCGGGTCACAGTGACATTGGCCGCGTGTCATCATTTACCTGTACACTGTCGCGTACGCTGATCCAGCTAACAGTGACAGCCTCTGCAAGGCACCGCTTACCCAGCAACTGCCGGGAAGCTACCCCAGCTCCCTCCTTACGCCGAGCCGGTTGCTCAGATGTGGCTAGCGCGACACAGTTGTCTCCCGTACAGAGCTGAAGGAGGCTCGCACAGCGACTGACCTCCACCCGTGGCCGAAACAGCAGCTGGTTCCCACGTTCCCAAGCGCAAAGGGCCTAACAGACATGCTGACAGCCAGCAGCCCAGGCTTCCCCAAAAGCACGGCCACTGCAGCACGCAGCTGGGCGTTTCCAGGGCTGCTCGGAGGACTTGTATTTCTTTGCAAAAAAGAAGTGGGGCTTTTCCGGGGCGGGAGTGGGGGACACAGCCAACCTCCATCCGCACGGCTCCTGGGGGAGGCCGGCAGGAGATGGACAGGGCTGGGCCAGGACCACGGCGCACCGGCCTATCAGAGAGGGCAAGACAAAGTCAAAAGCCGCAGCAGGAGGCAGCTCCAGGTCCCTGCTCCGAGGGAGAACGCTGTTGTAAACCTTGCATGCCCCAGGGAAACAGAGCCACGCTGGGCACCCTGGCTCACGCAGGGCACCTGCCTCCGGCTAGGCAAAGGCAGCTCCCCGTCCACCTTAGCCGCTGCCCCGAGCCACACAACTCTCCCTGCCACCAAAGCAGCAGCACTGAGGAGAGCCGGGCTCTACGGGGGACGAGGGCTAGCAGCCAAGGCCACGCTCCGTGCACGCCAAAGCTGCCCTTCTCCCCAGTCGCGCAGAGGAGCAGCTGCACGAGTTGGCATGCCTGGCACACGGTGACACTCAGCGGCTGCTTGCCCAGGCAGCCTCCAGTGTCCCTCTGGCACTGTCAGTGCCTCTCCCTCAGGCAATGACCAGGCGAGGGAGCACCAGCCCCTCCCAGGCCTGGGGGACCAGGTGCTTTAGACGAGCCTGTGCCCTTGCGCTGCTGACCTCAAACAGCAGAGCACTTGACAGCAGAAACCAGCCTGCCTTCTTTCCTGCTGCCTCAGCACTCAGAGACAGGCTACCAAGATGGTCTCTCTTCTTGCCTCCAGAAGGCTCCCCCTGCTGCCTCGGGGCCCACAAAAGTCTCCCAAGCAAGCACAAGTCACTTGCACCTAGCACACCCAACTGCAACCTGCTGGCGACAGCCAGGCACACACACCGAGCCAGGCCCAGGTTCGGAACGCTGCTTGCCAGCCCAGCTCACACGCTTCCTCCTTCCTCCTTCCCACGAGGCAGGCAAAGCGGTCACCCGTACGGGAGACTGACGATGCAGGCCGACCGAGCAGGCTTGCTCTGCCTCCTCAGGAAGAGCGCGCAGCAGCGTGAGGACGCCTAGGCCAATGGTCTCTCTTGTCAGTGAGCAGCAAGGGCTGGCTGCTCCCCAAGGCAAGCTCAGCTGGGAGCTGGGGGGACCCCAGCACAAGCAGCGCCCTCGCCCACAGGGGCATCCCTCTTGGCTACTTCTATATGGACACACGTACATCCATTCTCCACTAAGGAGCTTTCATCCGCATCAACCAGAGAGGGGAACAGGATGAGGCCGCTAGTGCTGTTGACTTTTCTGACTGGGGAACACTTCAAACCAGGCCCGCTTGCAGAAAAACACCCTCCCACCCTCCCCACCTCAGCAACCACTTGGCCCTACACCAGGGCCAAGCTCCTCCTGCAGCCGGCTCGAGTGCTTACACAGCGCCACAGGGACCTGCACTAGGGCGAGGGGGAGAGAATTTCTTGCGCTGCTTTACAGCCCTCGACTCTTGTGAGCACTAACAACGGGGGTGGTGGCTTCCCCGCAGCCTAGCTTTCCCAATAAACCACACGCCAGAGACTCTCATGGCACGCCTTCAGCGTCCTCTTGCTGTGCTCTGTGACTATGCCATACAGAACGCTGAGATGATGGCAGTGTTTCTTTATTTAATCCCTGGAAGAGCATCCTCGCTCGGCCGTGCTGGCAGCTTCAGCAGGTACCTGGAGCTACAGACTTCAGGCTTTGCTTGCTTCAGCTGGGGAAAACGTGGCGCTGTCTCCAGCCACAAGTCTCCCACGGGGCCCTTGCCAGTGAACCACCGCTCCTGAGGAAAACAAAAGCCCAAGTGAGAGCCGCGAAGAACGGGAGGTCCCCCGAGCGGTCCGGGAAGGCAAGCGAGGCCTCTCGCAGTAGCTTCTTCCACCCATCACCCAATCTGCCGTGCTGCAAAAGCCTATCAGGGAGGGCAAGGAGAGGGAACGCAAAGGAAGCCTCCTCACAGGTTCAGGCTGGCTCCCAGAGCTGGCTCAAGGGAGAGGCAGAGATTCCACTCCACCGCTCCTCAGCCCAGCAGAGATGCTGGGAAGGAGCGGCGTGCTGCAGCGCGTGCTGCTCCCTCGCGTGTCCTTCCAGCCCCTCCTGAGGGAAGGGCATCGCAGCTGCCACTGCCCTCCTGCTGAGGAGGGCTAGCAGCCCCTACCAGCTCGCCAAGGACTTTCAGCACACGCTCCTGAAGCTCGCTGGGGGCTTTCCCTACGTGGACCTGCCGGAGTACGGTCCGCGCCACCCTCTCCTAGGGCATGCCAAGCCTCTGCCCAGGGAGCAACTCAGAGGCAAAGAGGATCCACTTACAGCGCTCATCTCCAGCCAAGTCTTCTCCAGGAGGTTGCCGTTCACTTCACAGGCTTGGAGGCCCTGCCTGAGGCACCACAGGCTCTGGTCTTTGTTACCCAGCATGCAGAAAACGTACGCTTTCAGATGGTAGGCTCTGGGGTAGAAGACGGGGCTTGTAGAGCACCGAGCAAAAACCTCTTCCGCAAGCTACCGAGAGAACAATGGAGAGGCACGTCAGCAGAAGTCATCGAGCTGGGCGATGGCTTGGCACTGAGGACTGCACCTGTTCCCCAAAGGGGAAAGCAGCCGCAAAGGCACAAGGAGCACGCAGCTAGCAAGGCTGAGATACCACACAAGTCTCTCCCGAGCCATAAGCCCTCACATGCAGCAGGCATTTCAGCAGGGCTCACTAGCTAGCTCATGGCTGTGCAAGTCTCTTCTCCTGTCTTGCAGGCCATTCCCATTCCCATTCCCACTCCCACAAGGGAATCCTCACGTGCCCGGGAAGACCCCCGTCACCTCACTGCCTTCTCTACCACCTCTTGCTGCCGCCCCATGGGGGAGCAGCCTCTTGCCATGTTCCTCTCTAACCCACTACTACACTCTGCCTCTAGCCTGGCTCCATCCCAGCACGGCTCCTTCGCCCCGGCCTTGCCAATCCACTGCTGCTCGCAACACAGCTTTCCCTAGAGTCCCCTCACAGCATGCACACCCCCTTCCTCCTCTTCCCTCACCCTTAGAGCCCTGCTGCGGCTCTCCCGGGCCCTCGCCGAGCTGCGCTCAAGGTCGTTCCGCAGCACCAGCGTGTAGCACTCCAGGAGCCGGCTGCATGCTTGGGTGGCCAAAACGGAGGCGTCAGCTCTCTTCAGCAGCCTCTTGGCCTTTTCAAAGGGCTTCTGGAAGTCGGCCCACTGCCCAAGCCTTCCAAACCTACACCATCCAGAGAGAAACACACACACACACACACACACACACACACACACACACACACACACACACACGTTTTGTAGAGTACTTGATCAAGTACTCTACACCCCAGCGACGGCCGCCTTGTTGGACAGGGCACGGGGGACACGACAGGCCCAGAGCTCCCACCTCCCCTGCCAGAACCACTGCCTGGGCCTGTCGCCAGTCTAAGCACCTCTGTAACTTACCAAAGAGCCAGGGACGAATACAGTCCAAGCAGGATGCTGTTGTGCGAGCTGAGGATGCGGTTTGCTTCGTTCCGCTCAACGAAGCTCCTGCACTCTTCAAATGACTTGTACTCCCAGCCTGTAATACAAATGCATCGCAGAGAAGCAGTGCCGCCCTCCGCTGCCTTGTTTTCCCTCGGGCATTCGTAGCAGGACAAAGCTGAAGCACAGCTGGAGAATTTCTGGGCAGGTAAACCACTCAGAGAGCAAGCAAAAACCAAACAGGAACAAGGCAAGGGCTGGAGTTCTAGCCTAGCTCCTCAGGGCTAGTCAAGCGCCACACAGATAGCTATTCCCTTTTCTTCAGCAGCTTTCGAGCGCTGGCAGAGACACGCTGCCATTGACCAGCAAGCGACAGCCACTCCGGAGCGTAGGCTGTTAGATGCCTCCTGGTCAGGCACATCCCAGCACTGCTATGCCCGCCCGCTTCCCCAGGAGCCAGAGCAGAGCGAGCCTGGGAAGAGGTTTCAGAAAGGGGAATCTCAAAACGCGGGAAGCAAAGAGGGAAATTGCAAGCATTTTGAAATCACTCTGGGATCACGTGTAGAACATGGAAACAAAGACAGGGCAGGCAGGAAAGACAGACAAAGACACACCCAGAGCCAAATAGCCCAGGACTCGGCCCAGGAAGTGAAAGCATGGCTGGAGGCTCTGGCGCCCGTGTTGTAGCAGGAGAAAAAGCATCTTTGCAAGCCTCCTGGCTCTCTGGGGCCCTCCTCACTGAGCACTTACCAGCGTAAAGCAACAGGTCTAAGCAGCAGGAGAAGAAGTATGCCTGCCCAATGATGCTGTGCTCTGCAGCCACCTGCTTCTCGAGCCTGCGCAGCACTTCCTCACATTCTGGGTACCTGCGGAGGAGCACAGCGAGCCGCCATGGAGCCTCTCCGTGGGGTGGGAGCCCAGTCACCACCTCCGGACGCTGCCCGCTCCCCTTCCCATCATCCCGCTCTCCCTGCGCTGCTCTTTCTGGCAAGGCCATCAGAGTTTCTCCAGCAGACAGTTGTTCATCTTTTGGCAACAAGTCTCCGGAGAAAGGCTGCAGTGACCCCCGGACCAAACGGCAAGGCCCGGAGCAAAACTCAGGCATCCTTCCCATGCAGCCAGTGCTTTCCCATTGGCCCAGGAGCAGAGCTACTCCCCTTTCCATCCAAGTCTTTGTCAGGAAAAGCAGGCCAAAGAGCACGCACAGCTCCCCACTGCCCTCCGCGCTCGCCCAGACAACGCGTTTGCTTCAGAAACTGCTCCTCTCGAGACCTCCCCCTGGACGACTGCCGTCTCGGGCACCGGTGCCGCGTGGCGTGGAAAGGCCCGCGTCCACCCAACCAAACGTGGCTAGCGCCCCAAACACAACGAGCGCCTCCCTGCGCTAGGCTCGCTCCTAAACCAGGCCTGGGAATTGCCTGGGGCAAGCGCTACCTGGCAAGGGCCAGAACCGAGCCAGCAACTGTTCCAGCAGTTTCACAGCACACACTCACGCTCCCAAACAGCCAGCCACGGCCCTTGGCATTGTTTAATTTACCAGCGTCCATACGGCCAGCGAGTATCCAATAAGAAACCAAGCAGCCCTCTTTGCTGCGCGCAGAGAATGACACAAGAAGGATCTCAGGTGGCCCCCTGACCCTGCGCAACCAGCAGTCTGTCCCGCAGCAGCATTACCTCATCTGCAGAAAGAGCGCCGCAAAGAGCGTGGCGAGGACCTCGCAGTCCAGGTCGGGCCTCTCCAGCTCCATGCACAGGCTCTTGGCGCGATAGCCTGCCAAGAAAACCAGCAGGCTCGCACAGGCTCCCTTGGCGGAGATGCCTTCTCGCAGGCAGCGGGGGCAGTACGTACCTACGTCGATAGAGAGGGGCAGATTCCCCAGGCTGAGGTTCAGGTGGCTCAGGGCCTGGGCAAATTTGGCAGCCTTTAATACCCCTCCTCCAAAGAGCTCGTCGTCAGAGCTAAGCTGGATGGCCGCCCGCCCGTACTGCAGCCACTCTTCCTGGCAGCCCAGGTCCTGGCAGCACCGCGCATATTCCATGTAGGACAACAGGATCTAAAACGGTCCAGACAGGAGACTGTACAAGACTGAATGTCGCCAGGGTGACTCTCTGGCCTAGACGGCTCAGGGCATAAACCCAACGGCCAGGTGCTCTCTTCTCTTCTGCTCTCAGGGCTCTCACCCCTACGACAAACGGTTCTTAGGACTGCCGCTGCTAACTGCAGCCGCGGCGAGACGAGGGCCCCAGCGGGGTGCTGCCTTCAAGCCACAACCAGCCCAACGCTTACAACGGCGAAACAAACGCCATGAGAGCGACTACCAAGAAGAGCAGCAACGCACGTCTGCTGGAAGTTTGTAAAGCAAAGTTCAGGGACGGGTACCACTCCGTCGCGTTTGGCCTCTTCTTGCCGCCCCGGGCAGACCCTGCTGGTACTCTAGGCGGGCCAGGGGAAAGGAGCTATGTCAGAAACGCGTCTGCTGCCGCAGAGAGGAGGCACTCACGTGACTCGCATCCTCAGACTCCTCGGCCGTGTTGACCTTCATGAGCGCTGCCAGGCGCGAGAGCCTCCGGCCGCTGGAAGTGCCCTCCAGGCTGAAGAGCTGCCGCAGCAAGGAAAGGCAGTGGCTCTGCCGGAACAGCCAGGGCAGCCTCTCCCTCCTGCCACACAAGAGAAACTGCTGGGCCACAGCCACTAGCTACACAGTGCCAGGTCAGGCAGGGCCAGGGGAAGCAGGGCGACAGAGGAGGCAGCTGCACCTGCTCCCAGCAGGGCGGCAGCTGATGCAGGCCGGGCTGCAGGCATGGAAGCGGCAGAGCCAAGAAGCACCCCCAGGGAAAGATGGCTGCTAGCAGGAACGGGTTGGCACTACAGCCCAGGGAGGGCGAAGCAAAGCTGGGCACCGCGAGGAAAAGGCTTGTTCTACGGCAGCCTTGCACCTGGCTGCAACCCCTGAGCTTCCTCGTTCTCACACCTCCCCTCCACTTACCCCTCCCTGCCCACGTCCTGCTCCTCCCTGCCGGCTCCCTTCCCCTCTGCAGCCTGTGCTCCCTGGGAACATCTCTCTGCTCTCACCCCCACCACCCCCCCCCCACAAGCCAACACGTGCCCGCTCCCCCACCCAGGAGCCTCCAGGTCCCTCAGCAGCTTTCCCCGTGCTAACGCCTATGCTCAGGGAAAGTCTGGGCTTAAGCCTAGGCAGGTGTGGGCCTAGGTGCCCGGGACCACGCAGGAAACGCCTCTTCCTTCCCTCCTCTTTCCCTTCGGCTTCTTACCCTGCCTCTTGATGAAGGGAGGACTCTCTGTTCTTCCTGTGGGAGGCACGCTCTGACTTCTCCAGCAGAAACTGGAAGACGACGCCAGCTGAGGTGAGGGGGAATTTTCTCTTCAGCAGGCTCAATGCCTTGCTGAGCGTCTTCTTTGCCAGGTCCATGCAGCCCATGTTGTAGCAGACCTGCACAGGAGAAAGGCTTCTTCAGACAGTCCCAAAGGGCTCCGACTGAGCACGCACCACATTTCCAGGCTCTGCCTGAACCAAGGCCGAGGGCCTCGACCGCTTTTGGCCGGAGGCTGAAGCGCTCACAGGAAAGGCCGCTGGTAGCGGCCGTGCCTCAAAACGCCAGGCCTATCGCCGCCGCCGCCACCCCCCAACAAAAGCGTCCAACTCCACCCACCAGGAGAGCCCTCAGAACCTCCCTGGCACTTTACCTCCCCTTTCAGGCTCAGGAAGGTGGCTTCTTCAAAGCAGGGAAGCACATCGGCTTTCTCAGCCGCTGAGCTCCTCACAACCTCTGCTTTCTTCAGGTTCATAAAGGCCTTGGAACAAGCACACAGAGAGCAGGTGAGCGTCGGTGCAGAGCCTGCATCCAGCCCCATCGTTCCCAGTTGCCTCCAGCAGCTCTCTGAGGAGGGCACACATCTGCCCCTGGCGATGCCCACCCTAACACAGCCCACGGGCACGAGTGCTCCTTCGCACCACCTCCTGGCGCGTGCGCCTTGTGCAAAGGTCCTGCTTCTCTGCCCTGCCTCCCTTGCCCCAGGAGAGGCAAACAGGGGGAGAAGGCCGGCTCTGACGCCAGCGGTTCAGCCCCAAGTCCCCACAGAGGCACGTCCTAGTGCAATGGCAAAATCGGCTTGCCCAGGACAAGGCAACTGAGAGGCCTCCTTGTGCAGTGGGCTCCGGCAAGCAGGGCGACTCACCAGGTAGTTGTCGGAGACGTGCAAGTAGGCAGCCGCGCACTCCAGCAGGTAATAAAGGGCTCTGGCATCGTTGCCCATTGCCATGTGGTGGTGAGCCAGCGGCACAAGCACCAAATCCACAATGGCCCTGCATTCACAGGCACACGCGGCACCGGGCGTCCCTTTGGTCTTGCTGGGCACCGTAGGTACGCGTTCCGTCCTGGCCAGAAACTGCTCTGCCGCTCTACTCAGAGACAAGATCGCGCAGAAAGACGACACACGCTAGCATCACCTATACCGCTCCGTCTGCCTAGACCAACAGCATATTCTAGCGCAGCACAAGCAAGGCCCTGTGCACATCTTCCACTGCAGCGACGTCAACCCGCGCACGCTGAGCAGTCTTCTCGCGCTCCGGAGCCCCGGAGCCCAAGGCGAGCGGGGCCAGGCAGGGCAAAACGGGGACGAGGAGCAACATCGCCCCTTTCAAGCCCTAGCAAACTCTTCCTTTGGCTTTAGCGGTAACAAGATCCACGAGGACGCGATGCTGTTGGTGCCTTTGCTGACCCTGCGCTGGAGCAACGCTGCTCTTTGCCCCAGGGAGAAAGTCAAGCAGGCCTTTCTGTCACCTTCCAGCAGCCCCCCTGCTCCCGCTGGCTGCTTTGCCCCTGCACACCTCGCAACTTTGCTCTCCCACAGCTAGGAAGGCAGGGCTGGCTCCACCCTGCCCCCACTGGGTCACCCTGATCCCACTGGCTTCCTCCAAGAGGCTCATCTCCAGGGCCACCCCATCCCAGCTCCCACCCTGCAGGCCAGCTCTTTCCTGAGCTAGAGTCACAGCCAGCAGGCACAACTGCAAACTCCACTTGCCCCCTCTGCAGACCCTGGGCCCGCTGACTTCCCAACATAACCAAAACCTCCTCTCCTCACCGAAAAGTCTCCTCCAGGAAGCTCTTCTCTTTCTGCAGAGCTTTTGCAGTACCTGGAAACAAAGCACGAGTTAAACGCTTCCTCACCTCACACGCGGGAAGAGCTGCATCTTGCCACGCTCGATCAGAAAGGGGAGGAGAGCAGAGTCAAAGGGACCGACGGCAGCTCTCTTCCTGGCCCCTTCCCCCGAGAGCTGCCTTCCCGGCAGGGCTGTTATGTTTTGGGCAAGCGTAGCACACCCACCAGGAAAGGCGCCTCAGCCTGCGGGGCCGGGGGGTGCACCGCAAGGCTCTTGTCACTGCAAGGACATGGGCTGCTCTCCGGTCATTCCGGGGAAATGCAGGAGGGCGTTCCGGGGCAGAGAGGCTCTACGCTGTGCCCACAGCATGGCTCTGCTGGTGCAGCTGGCCTCAGCGGAGGACTAAGCTAGTCTTAGGGAAGCCTCTCCCCTGCGCTGACAGCATCCCTAGGCTCCAGCAAAACGCTTCTGCGGACGGCGCTTGAGACAGAGGAGCGCTTCCATTAATTGCGCAAGCACAGTGTGGAGGGCCCAGGCTCCAAAGCACGGCAGCTAGCATACCCGGAGCGGCACGGAGCTCATCCCTCTTCAGCTCCTCCTGTCTGAGCAGCCAGGCCTCCCAGCTGGACGAGTAGCGTTCGCTGGCGCGGTCGTCCCAGCTCTCTGCCTCCTGGGCGCTGCCGAGGGCCAAGCGGTGGAAGGCCACAAAGTCCCCTCCGCCGCAGCACTGGCACTTGTGCGCTTGCCTCTCCAGGAAGGCCGCGCACTTGCGGTGCATGGCCACCCTCTGTCCCTTGGGCCACAGCTCGTAGGCAGCCTCCCGCAGCAGCGGGGCGCAGAAGGTCAGGACGCCAGACTGCAGCCTCGCCGTCTTCTCGGTCTCGCCCAAGCACCGCTTCTGGGCACCTGAAAGGCAACGGGCCTTCACATCAGCCACAGCTGGGGCCACAGCCGGGGGACGAAAGACAGGCCTTGGCGTGGATCCTTGGCAGGAAACCAGCGCTCCTGCACTCGGAGCCTCGCAGCGCTAGGGTGAAAGGGACCCGTTTGCCTTGCCGACACCAGCACAGCCTGCGCAACAGGCTCCCGCCCTGCTCTCCCTCCCAACGCACAGCCTTCAGCCGCACCCCCGCAAGCAGCTGCCGAGGCTGCTGGCAGCAGAAGCAAGGCCGGCCCTGGGCATTACACACCACCGGAGGGGGCAGTGCAGCGTGCCCTGGCGAGCCCCGCCAGCCACACAGCCGGGAGCAGCAGGAGCCTACCACGCTCCCGGGGGCGCATTATCACCACTTACCGCTCTCTTCCTCCAGAGAGGTGGCGGACCCCTCGGCGGGAACACTGCTGCCTTCTGGCACCTTCCCAGCATTCAGCCACTTCAAGACGTTGCCTCTCACCAGGACATTCAACGCCTTGTTCATCTTGGTCCTGGTCCACCTGGGAAGGAGGCGTAACAGCAGCTCGGTGGTAAACGTCGGCCCGATGACGGCTGCGCACTTCAAGACCATCCGCTCCGAGGGCTTCATGCTGTCCACCTCAGCCAGCGCAATCCCTGTCAAAAACAAGCCACAGGTCTCTCTCTTGCCCTCTCCCAAGCCTGAGGCTGCCGAGGCTGCCTTAGCTTCACCACACCAGACGCTACATTTGTAGCCTTCTTTCCTAGGGACCAAACCCCTTGGGCAGTCGCAACCCAGGGCACGTATCTCCAACACGGCTCTGCTCCTCCTGCAAGCACAGGAAGCAAGGACCGGGAAAAGGAGAAACACATGTTCCTTGGGGAACGTTTCTGCCAGGCTCACTGCGCAAGGTCACAGCTAGAGGGCAGGGAAGCTCATTCCCAGCCTCCCATCCAGCACCCCGAGAAATGGGAAGAACCAGCGGGACCAGAGCCACCTTCCCAGCAGAGCCCCAGAGCTGAGAGGGGTAACTCTGCAGCACGCAGACGCCCAGCCTCTCTCTAGCCCACGCCCCGGGAAAGAACCTCCGTGCAGCCGCCAGCCGCCGCAGCGGGGCTCGGCCCCTCACCTTTCAAGGTGGAGGGAAGCACGATGCTCTGCAGGTTCACGTCAGGTCTGATGGTGCACACCCTGCGGTCCTTCCCCGCGCTGGAGCTCCAGGAGGCTGCGGCAGGGGAAGCCTCCGTTACAGAAGCTGAGCGGAGCAAGAGAGCAGCGTAAAGCGATTTTCAAAAAGGGAGACGATTCAGGCCGTGACCTCCCGCTTGCCCTCCATCTTCCACCCTTTAGCATTCATCCCCCGAGCAGGTCTCACAGCAGCTGGGCCCTGCGGTCCGTGGCAGCATAAATCCACCGCGCGGCTGCACCCAAGGCACACTGCAGCCACGCCACTCTCCGCACTGCTCCACAATAACCGCCCCCGTTCATGCTGCCTCCAGACAATACCAGGGCTGAGCTTAGTGCCAGGGAGCGTCTCTTCCCCTCCTTTGCAATTTTCTGCCCCGTCCGCATTGCTTCGCCTCACAAAGCCACCCAAACTCCCCAGCCTGTGCTTAGGCTATCCCAGCAGCAAGGCATGCAGGAGCCCACGCCTGAGCCAGGCCAAGGCCTCTACTGCTGCAACACCAGCCTGTGCCAGCTTCACAGGGGAAGCCCAGGGCAACAACGTGCTCTGGAAGATGGGCCGCAGCAGCCAGGCCGTCAGCCACAAAGGTGCTTACTGAAGAGGCTCTCCCACTTGTCCTCCGTTTTCTCGCCCTTCCGCAGCAGGTGGAACAAGAGCATGTCGTGGCGCTTAAGGTCGCTCAGCAGTTCCTCGCAGTAATATGGGATCCCGCAGCTTCTCTGCATCAGGAACCTGGAAAGGAGCAGATCCAGCAGGGACTGACACAGGCAAAGCAAGGTGGGACACGCTTCAGACCAGCATCTTTGCCACAGCTACACCTCCCTTTTGAACAGGCCAGCACTCCCACTGCCTTTGGCATCTGAGCTGCCCGGAAGATACAGCGCTTGCTGGAACGCGCCGGAAAAGAGTCGCGGACAGTGCCCAAGGCACAGAGCTGCCAGCCTCGTCTCTCCTGGCCCCAACAGCCTAGATCCTCCCCAGCACCAGTGAGAGCCTCGGCCCCAGCAAATCGCCCCCACTGCCCCACCATGTTCGTTCCCTCCTGCCCTCTCTCTGCAGAGGGTCAACCCCTCGGGAAGAGCTCCGAGGCCCCGCCTGGGACTTACGTCTCTAGGTCCCTGGGCACGCTGACAACTCCCAGCTCCCGGCAGGCTTTCTGCACAACAGCTGAAGCTTTCAGCTCTCCCAGATGAACGTGGGTCGTTTGCTGCAACTTCATGATGTCTGCTGCAGCTTCGCAGAGCCTCTGTCTTCTAGAGCGAGCGGGAGCAAAGCCCATGACCACAAAGAGCGGGACATCTCTGAGCGCGCGCGACATAACAGCCCAGGAGGCAGAGTCGATGTAGTGCGCGTTGTCGATGACAAACAGGACAAGTTCGTCTTCAACGAGCTGAAACAAACACGTTGGTCTGGGTGGATTCTGAGGGATTCTCAAGCATCCTCCACAGGGCAAACTTTGGCCGGCCTCTCCCCACACAGAGGACGCGCAGAAGTCGCTCTCCTCTCCCCAGCTACCTCTTCGTTCAGAATCTCACCCGCTCTTCCGTGCTCCGAGACTCTTAAGGTCTCTCGGGCACGGTGGCACGGAAAGACACCGTTCCTCCTCCCCCTGAGCACATGCCCTCCAACTTCACAGGAGGAAAGTTATCAGGGGACATGGCACGGGGAGTTCAGCCTCTGCAGGGCAATGACCCCGGTACATTGTCCTCCCACCAGCTCCCACCGCTCTCCTGCAGAGCCCTCAGCCTGCGGCCTTGCTTTCCTTCTCTGACCCAGGATGGGGAGAACGGCTCACCTTCTGTAGCACTTTCTTAAAAACCAACTCCAGTTCCATTGTCCTTTGAGCGTCGCTCATCTTGGACACCTTCTCCGACAGGGGAAACTGGCCGGAAAAGCAGAGTCACAGAGCAACAGCCTTTCAGGGCGGTTCAGCACACCTGCCCACCACGCAAGTCCAAGCGAGCAAAACGCCTCTGTTGCCCTCAGCATCTTACCTCTCCCCCACACAGTGGAGAGGAGACGCAGCGCGGACGTCACCGGGAGCCTACAACGGAGGCCCTCTGCTGAGGGTCTCTGGCAGAGCTCTTGCAGGGAGGGATGAGGCGGGAGAAGAGCTTCTTCCCTCGCCATGGCAATCGCGCGAGGGAGCAGGCTGCTCCCGCACCAGTGAACTCAGCACCAGCTCATCAGCCCCCTCTCAAAGCCTCTCTGCAATGCCCTTTCCAGGCTGCTGAGCAAGGCCCCAGGAACTGCCTGCAGCAGCCTGGCACCTGCACTCACCCCTAACAAGGGGCCCCCTCGCCCCCCTCTTTGGACCCACAAACAGAAGCACAGCCTGTGCTACCCTCCTGCTGCTCCCACCAGGGAGCTAAGCCCACTCCCCAGCCACAGTGTCCCAACCACAACAGCCACAGGACGGCTCACAAGCAGGCCTTCGCCACGGCCACAGAGGCCTCTCGCTCTCACCTTAACGACGAAAGGCACGTTGAGGAGGCAGTAGCTGCTCTCTTCCACCAGCCCTTGGAGCTTTTCCTGCAGGACGAGCTGTCTGGCACTGCACGATTTACAGGCCTGCAGGCCCATGGCCACAGCCAGCACCATGCGCATGGCAGAGTAGACCTGCTTCAGGTTGAGCTCCAGCACTTCCACAGCCACTACCCTGCCATGCAGAAGCAAAAGGCACTGAGATTCAGAGAGGGACCCAAGCAGCCGCAGGCTTCTCGCACTAAGCTCTAGGGGAGAGGCGGAATCTAGGGCCACTTGGGTTTCTTCTCTTGGCTCTGGGGCTACGGCCAAAGCCCTGACTGAGCTCGGGCTCTACCTTGCTTGGTGCCTGGCCCAAAGAAGGAAGCTCAACAGCAGTGGCTCCAGGAGCCACCTCTAGCTCCCTCAGGAGGGAGCAGGAGAGCACGCAGCTGCTCCTCAGCAGCAGCTCCTGCAGGCCTTGCAGGGATGCTGCAGTCCAAGGGCCACGCACCCGGGCAGAGGGGCTCCAGTAGCCCACGGACATCAGCGGCTGGGCAGCGAAAGCGTTCCGCAGGTCCCGGTCAGCAACACTCACCTGAGCCCAGCAGCCTGGCCTAAAGAGGCAAGCTCCGTAAGTAAATGGCTCTTTCCAGAGCCCGTTACTCCCTCAAACGCCATGATGTGGCTTGCTTTCTTATCCACGTAGGCTTTCAAGTAGCTTTCAAAGAGGGCAATCTCCTCCTCCCGACCTGGGAAGGCAAACAAGAAAGCGAGCTGTTGCAGCGAGCTGGAAAGCAAACAGCCGTCGGCACCCTTCTCTCTCGCCGCCGCAGCGGGTCAGTCAGACCCAAGGAAATCTCCTCCCCGATCCCAAATACGGGCATCGCTTTAGCCCTGAGGCTGTGAGCAACTGCACACTGGAAAGGTCCCGCCACGCTAGCTATGCAGCACAGCAGGGAGCACCCGGTGCACGCCTCACCCTGCTTCCCACCTCTAGCTGCGGCCCAACCCCAAAGACAGGAACCAGCTAGGAGCCAAGGTATGCACCAAACCCTTAGGGCCACGCCGGGCAACACCATCCCTCGCAAAAGCTTCTCCGTTCCCAGAGCGGAACTAACAGGTACCGACGGCAACAAATCGGCCTTCGGCAGACCAAGGCGTTCTCCACCTACCGAGCAACGGGGAATAGCCGGACCTCTCCTTCATAACATCCATGCCAAACACGCTAGCAGCGGGAAGAGAAAAACAAGAGCCAATTAAGTAGGCAGAAGCTGGAGGACGTAGAGCCACGCGTGGAGCTGGAGCTGAGGGTACGCGCTCCCGGGTGCCCGCTCTTCTTTTGAGCCGGAGCAAATCCTGCCCACGCTCCCACTGGCCCAGCAGAGAGCGCAAACACCAAACGAGCACTAGCAAAGCTGCAGCCAGGAAGAAGCCCAACGGCCACAGGGGGACACCAGACAGCATCAAGACTCGAGCGCCACAGGCCAAAGCCCAAGGAAGCAGAGACATGAGCAAGAAGCCAGGCAGTGCCGCTGGCTAGCACACTGCTGCACCCCGCAGGACAAGCCAAACAAGTCTCTGGTCCCCCGGCCTGTGCTCACAGGCAGCGCTTTCTAGAAGCGGGGCCCTGCAACAGCTGCTGTCAAGGCAAAGACGGGCAAGAAAAAACACTGCAAGCCACGACGTGCAACAGGACGACAAGGGTCACTTCTTGGGCCAAGGCGCCAAGCACCAGGCACCTTGGGCTTGAGTTTTTCTGAAGTTGCAAGGGGACGGCAACGTCAACCTTCCAAACGTCCTCCAAAGAGGATGCCAAACCCTGGCCCGGGGGAACACCTGAACTTTCACCAGGAGGCACTTAGGAACTGAGTCCTGGCCTGACCAAAAGCTTTCTGGGAGCCTCATGCTCGGAAGCAGCTGGGAGAACGCCTCCCTGGGGCAGAATTGCCACTGCGTTAGTCTTGCGCGCAATGGAGCAAGCACAGGGCAGAAAGCACAGCTGGAAGCCGTTTGGGCAGGGGCTGCAAGGCCCCTCTGTGCCTACGGACACCTAAAAGCCTTCTCCACCCCTCCGGCATCACTCCCAGTCTCCTTACAGCAGGAGGCCCCAGCGTAGGCAGGCCAAAAGCATACCCGTGCTCTGCCTTTCCATCTTCTCAGCCCCAGCGATGGGAGGTGTGGGCGGGGGCCAGCTCTGCACAACTCCTCTTGGCGGACCAAGACTGGACCCTGTGTGCCACCCTGCCCCCAACCAGCCCGCTCAAACAGGACACTCACGACTTCGCCGACACCCCCAGGTATTGATACACGGGGCCAGGATCGACAACCCCCTTCATCTTTGCCTCCGGCAGCTCCTTGAAGCACCATCGGGGCAGCCTAGAGGCTGCGTACGTTGCTGCGTCACAGGACACCAGCCCAGGGTAGTGCTCCATCAGCCGGGCTGCCAGATTCACCTTCTGGCCAATGACTGCCACAGAGAGAGAGCACGCATTCACGTACCTATGAAACCAACCCGCTCCACCCTTCACCGCCAACGGCTGCATCGCCTCCAGCACAGGCAAGCCCCAAACCGTTGGCAGCACAACCAACAGGAACAACAAGGCTCTGAGCCCGGTCCCCCGCACCGCAGTGGCGCCCGCCCTGCCTCCCTCGTTCCCCACAGGCCACAGGCCACAGGCCAAGGCCTCGTCCCAGCCCAGCACGTACGGGCAACAGGCTGTTCCCTGCCGCTCTGCCTCTTCCTTTGGCACACTGCTCCGGCTGAACAGACCCAGCCCAGCCACCCACTCCTCAGCCAAACACCTCGTACCTGTGTATTCGTGCCTCACGCGATGGCCTACGACTCCGCAGAACACCGTCCCGCTGGTAACCCCGACAGACACGGCCCTGACACACACGGAGAGCAACAGGCGTTCAGCAGCACCCGCGCACAGGCCTGCCTGCCCGCCTACCTTCACCCCTTCACCCAGCTCCCCTCGCACCACCTCCCGCCCTGGCAGGGCAGACCTCGGGGACCTGCAGAGCTCCGCAGCGTAACGCCCCCAGGTGAAAGGGGCTCCCGAGAGCAGCCAGGCAGTTTTCAGCCCTTCCCCTAAGGCCTCACAGCTGGGACGGGCGGAAAGTCCCTGACTCCAGCCGGCCACAGCACGTCTCCTCGGCGCGGGGAAGAAGGGCACCTCTCAGGGCACTGTCTCCTTCCTCCCAGGGACAGAGGAGGCCAAGCTAGAGGGCACGTCTCGCTGAGAAACCATCCCTCCCTCCTTCCCCCGCGCAGTCCCGGGCAACGCGCCTCCCCACTCACTCGATTTTCCTAGGCCTCGAGGAGCACGCCTTGGAGATTTTAAGAGCGCTTTCCAAGGTGTGAACGCTTTCGTCGGGCAGCTTCTCTCCAGGGAGTCCAAACACACACAGGAACGTGCAGCCCTGCCAAGGACGGGGGCAGCACAGCTTGTGACAACGCCTACGGCAAACGGCTCATGCCGTGCGAGTCGAGCCTCTGCCGAGAGCAGCAGAGCTTCAGGGCAACCCCCAGCCAGAGGGTGCTGATCCCAGCGCCGAGGCAGAGCTGCTTCTCCTTTCCCCACTGCTCAGTAGAGCGAGAGAGCCACTGCCCTCTCGTTTGCTGCCCACGCTTTTGCGGGGTGGGCTCCTCCCCCACACTCACTTTATCAAACATGGAGATTTTGTTGATCTCGCCCTTGTGAGGCCGGATGATCTCCAACATCATCACGCTGCTGTCCTGGATAGCCTTGCAGATCTGCGTTAAGTTGACATCGGCAGCAAACTGCAGCTTGACAAAGAGGCAGGTGACCGGCCGTAGCTCGGACAAGTAGTCCGGGGGCTGCCTGTCATCAATCTGGAAGACGAGAGCGGGACACCTTCAGCAGCCAGCTCTCCCCGAGAGCTGACTGCCTCCAGCAAACACCAAGCAAGAGCCCACACGTGGGGTGGGCAGCAGCCCGCGCTCTCCGCGGAAGGAATAAATCCTCCCCTCGGGGCAAAAAAAAAAACACAGCTCCCGGCAGCTGTGGCCATACCTTCCTCAGAACAGATGCGGGGACGTACTTCCGCAGCAGCTTCCCCAGAGCATGCCGAGGGGCCAGGGTAACAGCAGGCCTCAGGATGCCTAGGGAAGGAAAATCCAGGCGGTGACTGGCAGGCTGGCACTACGAGCCTGCCTAGGGAAAAGCAGTTGGAAAGCAGGGGCTGGCACTGGAACTCAGGGAGAGAAAGTCTCCTCCAGTTGCACGTTTCTTCCTCCTGCAGGTGCTCAGCCAGAGCAGGCCCCTGGAAGGAGGGGGAAGCAGCGAGTGCCTCCGCTGAAGCGCACCAGGGCCAAAGGCACAAATGCTAACTGCAAGGGGGAGAGGGCAGAGGGCGTTCCTCGCTGGCCCCTGAACAAGCCCGCCCCCACCTTTCTGGGCAGCCACAGAACATCATGAAGATGGGCCTCACCTGACGCCTCAGGAGAACTGTAGTTCAGCTGGGCTCGGGTAAACTTGGAGAAGATGTCTTCGCGTTCCGACAGAGACATCCGTTCCATGCCTGTAACCTAAAGGCACACAGTACAAAAACGCGTCGAGGACAGCTCCAGCACCCACAGAGGACAGTACCCGTTGAGGCAGGCTCTTCCAGCGCCTCCTGACCCCCTCTTCAACGCCACCCAGCAGAATCCAGAGACAACCCGGAGACAAAACTGCTCCCCAACAGCTACTGCTCCCCACCTACGTCGACACCTAGAACTCCCTCCACGCGCGTCTCCTCGCCCTCCTCGCACCTTCCTCCCTCGCAGCCACGGCCACGGCCAGGCCCTCAGAATTGCTCCAGAGGCCATCCCACCCACCTTCACAGCGCTTTGGCCTTTAAGTCTCTTGGTCTTGATCTTGTTCTGGTTACAGAGCTCCCAGCAGCTGGGTGACAGGATCACGTCACTTGCATTGGCAAGGTTTTGGGCCTGCCACACTTCACCCACGGCCTGGCCAAGGATCAGGAAGTGCTGCTGCTTTTTGTCTCCAACAGTCAGGAGGGACATATGCCCTGCAGAGATCCCTGGTGAGAGACAAGCACAACTGATGCAGAGAGCATTTTTACCTCCACAGCCCGCCACAGCTCAGCTCCTCCCAGGCCAACTTTGAAGCTCAGCCCTGGAGCCGGGCTCTTCCCGCTCAACTGCTTCGAGTGCAGGCGAAGCACCCACTTTATGGATTCAGGACTGATCATGGCCGGGGAGGGGGTCCTCATCAGGGGCCCCACACCGGCACGTTGGCCGGCCACCGGCTCACTTTGCATGCAGGCAGCTCGTGAACGCCTGCCTGAGAACGCGCAGCAGCCTAATCCGGCACTCCCCGTACCTATCTTCAGTCGGAGCTTCAGACCCACGTCCGTCTCACGGATCCTGTACTTCTCCTGGATTTGCTGGCTACACTGCAGCACCAGGCTGATGGTGTCCCTCAGCTGCGTGTGCTTTGCTCTCCACAGCACCAGCACAGCATCCCCTGGGGAAAGCAAGGGGACAGGGACGGCTCTCGTGACACCTGACGCTCCCTGACCTGCACCCACCTGCCGGGGCAGCGGAAGCCAGCAGGCGTGCCAGGGAAAACGCGTTTGGGTGAAGGCCTCCTCCTCAACTACAGCACCCTGGCCACAGGCACACCTCCCCCTCTGCCCCGCCAGCTACAACTGCAGCCACGCCGCCAGGGCCCGGGACGGCAGCTCCCCCTGGGCACCTGCGTGCCAGCAGAGCCACCCCTCGGGGCTCTGCCAGCTCGCGGCTCTGTCTCCCCTCTCCCCTAGCACTCGTCTGCAGCTGCAGCAGACGAGGCCACGTCTCTTTTACGCACACGTACCTGCAAACTTCAAGATGTCTCCTCCAAAAGCCAGCAGCTCTGCGGAGCGAAAAAAAAAAGCACAACAAGAGTTGCAGCTAGGCCTTCTTCAGGAAGGCCGCAGGACAAGCCGCTCTGCTCAGACAGCAGCACAAGAGCAGCGGTGCTTTGGGGGCACAACTTAGCAAACGTAGCAGCTGCACTGCTCACAGGGACCACAGCCCTGGGACCTACACTACTGTGCCCTGTGACAAGGCCCCAGGGAAAGTAACGCACACTTTGGTCAGCGCCCCCATCCCCGGCTCATTTGGGCACTAACACTGGCTAGATGCCCCCGCTCCCCCCTGCGCCCCAACACCAGCAAAATCTTCCTCCATCACTGAACAGCGGTCACTCCACAAGGCCAAGGGTGGGTGCTGAGAAAGCGGGCACCTCCTTAGTCTTCGTGGGGAGCAGAAAGCACCTGCCAGAAGAGCCCAGCTGCTCTCGGCTGCTCTCAGCCCCATGGGAACCTCCAGCCCGCGCAAGGAGGAGGCGGCGGCAGCAGCAGCAGCAGGCTGCCCAGCACCTCTCTCTCGTCGTGGCCCAATCCCACACAGTCCTGCAGAACGGCACTTACCCTCCAAAATGTCACCCATGTAGCGATTGAGGGTTTGCGTGACCTCATCCGCACCCCGCTCTCTGCTGATGCTCTGGCTGAATTTCTCTGTCAGAGCAGTGAAACCTGCAACAGGGACACACAGGCACAAAGAAATCAGGACGCGTCCACGGGGCCGAAGGACCTGGCACTTTCCACGTCGCTTTCAGCCAGCCAAGAGAACCACGCTCCGGGAGAACCCGGGCGCGCCCCTGACAGCGGGCACAGCCCTCTAATTCCACCCGCGCTTCTGAGCGCTCGCTGACGGGCGCCTTCCCCATGCTCACACCTACCCGTTACGCCTAGCTCCTGCACTTGGCTGCCACCCTCCAGCACGTCCCCCGGCTGCCTCCCCTCTTGCCTACAGCCAGGCAACACCCTTAGCTAGAAAGCCCGGGAGGCCTTTGCCAACTAACGCAGCACCTGGCAAGCCAGCTCCTCTGCGCAGCAGCTGCTCCTCCAAGTTTGCCCTGACAAAGACTAACAAGGGTGAGGCAAGGCAGCCAGGCCTCCTCTCCCAGGCCTCCATGAGCCAGAGCCTGGCCCACCTCACACCTCCCCAAAGCTCCGGAGAGAGCACTGCAGTCAACAGCGCGGGCCCAAGCTGCTGCTCCGGCAGCCTCAGAGCTCCCTACGCACACTGCTCTGAGCAGACGGGTGACCACAAGCAGGCCGCAGTGCGGCTGGCAGCAAAGACCGCCCCCGGGCTGTGACCTCGGCTACGTCCGAGCGCTACTTCCCCAAAGCGGAAGACCTCAGCAGCAAACGACATCTCCTTTGACCCCTTCTCTACCACAGGCGGGACGACCAGGGCTCCAAAAGGCCCGCTAAGTCCCAACGGCTCGGGTCGGTGACTCCTCCTCAGTGCCCGCCCTTCATAACGCTTTGACCCACCTGACACATCCGCAAAGAGCAGCACTCCGTGGAAGTTCTGAACGCAACGGTTCTCCTGCTTCAAGTCCTCAGACAAAAGCAGGTCGGGGACGTAAGCAGCTACTTCCCCCAGTTCTGAGCAGTGCTTTGACCTTCGCTCCCAGGCACAAGACATCGTCAGCGCCCTGGGGTACCTGCGGTACCTCAGTACAAGACGACCCACCGTGCCCACCAGGGAGGACGACCAGACACCACTGCACAGCGTTGCGCACTGGCCTTGGGGAGGCGCGGCTGGCCCTCTGTCACCAAGGGGCCGGGGGGGGTCACAATCGGGTCACAGTGACATTGGCCGCGTGTCATCATTTACCTGTACACTGTCGCGTACGCTGATCCAGCTAACAGTGACAGCCTCTGCAAGGCACCGCTTACCCAGCAACTGCCGGGAAGCTACCCCAGCTCCCTCCTTACGCCGAGCCGGTTGCTCAGATGTGGCTAGCGCGACACAGTTGTCTCCCGTACAGAGCTGAAGGAGGCTCGCACAGCGACTGACCTCCACCCGTGGCCGAAACAGCAGCTGGTTCCCACGTTCCCAAGCGCAAAGGGCCTAACAGACATGCTGACAGCCAGCAGCCCAGGCTTCCCCAAAAGCACGGCCACTGCAGCACGCAGCTGGGCGTTTCCAGGGCTGCTCGGAGGACTTGTATTTCTTTGCAAAAAAGAAGTGGGGCTTTTCCGGGGCGGGAGCGGGGGACACAGCCAACCTCCATCCGCACGGCTCCTGGGGGAGGCCGGCAGGAGATGGACAGGGCTGGGCCAGGACCACGGCGCACCGGCCTATCAGAGAGGGCAAGACAAAGTCAAAAGCCGCAGCAGGAGGCAGCTCCAGGTCCCTGCTCCGAGGGAGAACGCTGTTGTAAACCTTGCATGCCCCAGGGAAACAGAGCCACGCTGGGCACCCTGGCTCACGCAGGGCACCTGCCTCCGGCTAGGCAAAGGCAGCTCCCCGTCCACCTTAGCCGCTGCCCCGAGCCACACAACTCTCCCTGCCACCAAAGCAGCAGCACTGAGGAGAGCCGGGCTCTACGGGGGACGAGGGCTAGCAGCCAAGGCCACGCTCCGTGCACGCCAAAGCTGCCCTTCTCCCCAGTCGCGCAGAGGAGCAGCTGCACGAGTTGGCATGCCTGGCACACGGTGACACTCAGCGGCTGCTTGCCCAGGCAGCCTCCAGTGTCCCTCTGGCACTGTCAGTGCCTCTCCCTCAGGCAATGACCAGGCGAGGGAGCACCAGCCCCTCCCAGGCCTGGGGGACCAGGTGCTTTAGACGAGCCTGTGCCCTTGCGCTGCTGACCTCAAACAGCAGAGCACTTGACAGCAGAAACCAGCCTGCCTTCTTTCCTGCTGCCTCAGCACTCAGAGACAGGCTACCAAGATGGTCTCTCTTCTTGCCTCCAGAAGGCTCCCCCTGCTGCCTCGGGGCCCACAAAAGTCTCCCAAGCAAGCACAAGTCACTTGCACCTAACACACCCAACTGCAACCTGCTGGCGACAGCCAGGCACACACACCGAGCCAGGCCCAGGTTCGGAACGCTGCTTGCCAGCCCAGCTCACACGCTTCCTCCTTCCTCCTTCCCACGAGGCAGGCAAAGCGGTCACCCGTACGGGAGACTGACGATGCAGGCCGACCGAGCAGGCTTGCTCTGCCTCCTCAGGAAGAGCGCGCAGCAGCGTGAGGACGCCTAGGCCAATGGTCTCTCTTGTCAGTGAGCAGCAAGGGCTGGCTGCTCCCCAAGGCAAGCTCAGCTGGGAGCTGGGGGGACCCCAGCACAAGCAGCGCCCTCGCCCACAGGGGCATCCCTCTTGGCTACTTCTATATGGACACACGTACATCCATTCTCCACTAAGGAGCTTTCATCCGCATCAACCAGAGAGGGGAACAGGATGAGGCCGCTAGTGCTGTTGACTTTTCTGACTGGGGAACACTTCAAACCAGGCCCGCTTGCAGAAAAACACCCTCCCACCCTCCCCACCTCAGCAACCACTTGGCCCTACACCAGGGCCAAGCTCCTCCTGCAGCCGGCTCGAGTGCTTACACAGCGCCACAGGGACCTGCACTAGGGCGAGGGGGAGAGAATTTCTTGCGCTGCTTTACAGCCCTCGACTCTTGTGAGCACTAACAACGGGGGTGGTGGCTTCCCCGCAGCCTAGCTTTCCCAATAAACCACACGCCAGAGACTCTCATGGCACGCCTTCAGCGTCCTCTTGCTGTGCTCTGTGACTATGCCATACAGAACGCTGAGATGATGGCAGTGTTTCTTTATTTAATCCCTGGAAGAGCATCCTCGCTCGGCCGTGCTGGCAGCTTCAGCAGGTACCTGGAGCTACAGACTTCAGGCTTTGCTTGCTTCAGCTGGGGAAAACGTGGCGCTGTCTCCAGCCACAAGTCTCCCACGGGGCCCTTGCCAGTGAACCACCGCTCCTGAGGAAAACAAAAGCCCAAGTGAGAGCCGCGAAGAACGGGAGGTCCCCCGAGCGGTCCGGGAAGGCAAGCGAGGCCTCTCGCAGTAGCTTCTTCCACCCATCACCCAATCTGCCGTGCTGCAAAAGCCTATCAGGGAGGGCAAGGAGAGGGAACGCAAAGGAAGCCTCCTCACAGGTTCAGGCTGGCTCCCAGAGCTGGCTCAAGGGAGAGGCAGAGATTCCACTCCACCGCTCCTCAGCCCAGCAGAGATGCTGGGAAGGAGCGGCGTGCTGCAGCGCGTGCTGCTCCCTCGCGTGTCCTTCCAGCCCCTCCTGAGGGAAGGGCATCGCAGCTGCCACTGCCCTCCTGCTGAGGAGGGCTAGCAGCCCCTACCAGCTCGCCAAGGACTTTCAGCACACGCTCCTGAAGCTCGCTGGGGGCTTTCCCTACGTGGACCTGCCGGAGTACGGTCCGCGCCACCCTCTCCTAGGGCATGCCAAGCCTCTGCCCAGGGAGCAACTCAGAGGCAAAGAGGATCCACTTACAGCGCTCATCTCCAGCCAAGTCTTCTCCAGGAGGTTGCCGTTCACTTCACAGGCTTGGAGGCCCTGCCTGAGGCACCACAGGCTCTGGTCTTTGTTACCCAGCATGCAGAAAACGTACGCTTTCAGATGGTAGGCTCTGGGGTAGAAGACGGGGCTTGTAGAGCACCGAGCAAAAACCTCTTCCGCAAGCTACCGAGAGAACAATGGAGAGGCACGTCAGCAGAAGTCATCGAGCTGGGCGATGGCTTGGCACTGAGGACTGCACCTGTTCCCCAAAGGGGAAAGCAGCCGCAAAGGCACAAGGAGCACGCAGCTAGCAAGGCTGAGATACCACACAAGTCTCTCCCGAGCCATAAGCCCTCACATGCAGCAGGCATTTCAGCAGGGCTCACTAGCTAGCTCATGGCTGTGCAAGTCTCTTCTCCTGTCTTGCAGGCCATTCCCATTCCCATTCCCACTCCCACAAGGGAATCCTCACGTGCCCGGGAAGACCCCCGTCACCTCACTGCCTTCTCTACCACCTCTTGCTGCCGCCCCATGGGGGAGCAGCCTCTTGCCATGTTCCTCTCTAACCCACTACTACACTCTGCCTCTAGCCTGGCTCCATCCCAGCACGGCTCCTTCGCCCCGGCCTTGCCAATCCACTGCTGCTCGCAACACAGCTTTCCCTAGAGTCCCCTCACAGCATGCACACCCCCTTCCTCCTCTTCCCTCACCCTTAGAGCCCTGCTGCGGCTCTCCCGGGCCCTCGCCGAGCTGCGCTCAAGGTCGTTCCGCAGCACCAGCGTGTAGCACTCCAGGAGCCGGCTGCATGCTTGGGTGGCCAAAACGGAGGCGTCAGCTCTCTTCAGCAGCCTCTTGGCCTTTTCAAAGGGCTTCTGGAAGTCGGCCCACTGCCCAAGCCTTCCAAACCTACACCATCCAGAGAGAAACACACACACACACACACACACACACACACACACACACACACACACACACACGTTTTGTAGAGTACTTGATCAAGTACTCTACACCCCAGCGACGGCCGCCTTGTTGGACAGGGCACGGGGGACACGACAGGCCCAGAGCTCCCACCTCCCCTGCCAGAACCACTGCCTGGGCCTGTCGCCAGTCTAAGCACCTCTGTAACTTACCAAAGAGCCAGGGACGAATACAGTCCAAGCAGGATGCTGTTGTGCGAGCTGAGGATGCGGTTTGCTTCGTTCCGCTCAACGAAGCTCCTGCACTCTTCAAATGACTTGTACTCCCAGCCTGTAATACAAATGCATCGCAGAGAAGCAGTGCCGCCCTCCGCTGCCTTGTTTTCCCTCGGGCATTCGTAGCAGGACAAAGCTGAAGCACAGCTGGAGAATTTCTGGGCAGGTAAACCACTCAGAGAGCAAGCAAAAACCAAACAGGAACAAGGCAAGGGCTGGAGTTCTAGCCTAGCTCCTCAGGGCTAGTCAAGCGCCACACAGATAGCTATTCCCTTTTCTTCAGCAGCTTTCGAGCGCTGGCAGAGACACGCTGCCATTGACCAGCAAGCGACAGCCACTCCGGAGCGTAGGCTGTTAGATGCCTCCTGGTCAGGCACATCCCAGCACTGCTATGCCCGCCCGCTTCCCCAGGAGCCAGAGCAGAGCGAGCCTGGGAAGAGGTTTCAGAAAGGGGAATCTCAAAACGCGGGAAGCAAAGAGGGAAATTGCAAGCATTTTGAAATCACTCTGGGATCACGTGTAGAACATGGAAACAAAGACAGGGCAGGCAGGAAAGACAGACAAAGACACACCCAGAGCCAAATAGCCCAGGACTCGGCCCAGGAAGTGAAAGCATGGCTGGAGGCTCTGGCGCCCGTGTTGTAGCAGGAGAAAAAGCATCTTTGCAAGCCTCCTGGCTCTCTGGGGCCCTCCTCACTGAGCACTTACCAGCGTAAAGCAACAGGTCTAAGCAGCAGGAGAAGAAGTATGCCTGCCCAATGATGCTGTGCTCTGCAGCCACCTGCTTCTCGAGCCTGCGCAGCACTTCCTCACATTCTGGGTACCTGCGGAGGAGCACAGCGAGCCGCCATGGAGCCTCTCCGTGGGGTGGGAGCCCAGTCACCACCTCCGGACGCTGCCCGCTCCCCTTCCCATCATCCCGCTCTCCCTGCGCTGCTCTTTCTGGCAAGGCCATCAGAGTTTCTCCAGCAGACAGTTGTTCATCTTTTGGCAACAAGTCTCCGGAGAAAGGCTGCAGTGACCCCGGCCCAAACGGCAAGGCCCGGAGCAAAACTCAGGCATCCTTCCCATGCAGCCAGTGCTTTCCCATTGGCCCAGGAGCAGAGCTACTCCCCTTTCCATCCAAGTCTTTGTCAGGAAAAGCAGGCCAAAGAGCACGCACAGCTCCCCACTGCCCTCCGCACTCGCCCAGACAACGCGTTTGCTTCAGAAACTGCTCCTCTCGAGACCTCCCCCTGGACGACTGCCGTCTCGGGCACCGGTGCCGCGTGGCGTGGAAAGGCCCGCGTCCACCCAACCAAACGTGGCTAGCGCCCCAAACACAACGAGCGCCTCCCTGCGCTAGGCTCGCTCCTAAACCAGGCCTGGGAATTGCCTGGGGCAAGCGCTACCTGGCAAGGGCCAGAACCGAGCCAGCAACTGTTCCAGCAGTTTCACAGCACACACTCACGCTCCCAAACAGCCAGCCACGGCCCTTGGCATTGTTTAATTTACCAGCGTCCATACGGCCAGCGAGTATCCAATAAGAAACCAAGCAGCCCTCTTTGCTGCGTGCAGAGAATGACACAAGAAGGATCTCAGGTGGCCCCCTGACCCTGCGCAACCAGCAGTCTGTCCCGCAGCAGCATTACCTCATCTGCAGAAAGAGCGCCGCAAAGAGCGTGGCGAGGACCTCGCAGTCCAGGTCGGGCCTCTCCAGCTCCATGCACAGGCTCTTGGCGCGATAGCCTGCCAAGAAAACCAGCAGGCTCGCACAGGCTCCCTTGGCGGAGATGCCTTCTCGCAGGCAGCGGGGGCAGTACGTACCTACGTCGATAGAGAGGGGCAGATTCCCCAGGCTGAGGTTCAGGTGGCTCAGGGCCTGGGCAAATTTGGCAGCCTTTAATACCCCTCCTCCAAAGAGCTCGTCGTCAGAGCTAAGCTGGATGGCCGCCCGCCCGTACTGCAGCCACTCTTCCTGGCAGCCCAGGTCCTGGCAGCACCGCGCATATTCCATGTAGGACAACAGGATCTAAAACGGTCCAGACAGGAGACTGTACAAGACTGAATGTCGCCAGGGTGACTCTCTGGCCTAGACGGCTCAGGGCATAAACCCAACGGCCAGGTGCTCTCTTCTCTTCTGCTCTCAGGGCTCTCACCCCTACGACAAACGGTTCTTAGGACTGCCGCTGCTAACTGCAGCCGCAGCGAGACGAGGGCCCCAGCGGGGTGCTGCCTTCAAGCCACAACCAGCCCAACGCTTACAACGGCGAAACAAACGCCATGAGAGCGACTACCAAGAAGAGCAGCAACGCACGTCTGCTGGAAGTTTGTAAAGCAAAGTTCAGGGACGGGTACCACTCCGTCGCGTTTGGCCTCTTCTTGCCGCCCCGGGCAGACCCTGCTGGTACTCTAGGCGGGCCGGGGAAAGGAGCTATGTCAGAAACGCGTCTGCTGCCGCAGAGAGGAGGCACTCACGTGACTCGCATCCTCAGACTCCTCGGCCGTGTTGACCTTCATGAGCGCTGCCAGGCGCGAGAGCCTCCGGCCGCTGGAAGTGCCCTCCAGGCTGAAGAGCTGCCGCAGCAAGGAAAGGCAGTGGCTCTGCCGGAACAGCCAGGGCAGCCTCTCCCTCCTGCCACACAAGAGAAACTGCTGGGCCACAGCCACTAGCTACACAGTGCCAGGTCAGGCAGGGCCAGGGGAAGCAGGGCGACAGAGGAGGCAGCTGCACCTGCTCCCAGCAGGGCGGCAGCTGATGCAGGCCGGGCTGCAGGCATGGAAGCGGCAGAGCCAAGAAGCACCCCCAGGGAAAGATGGCTGCTAGCAGGAACGGGTTGGCACTACAGCCCAGGGAGGGCGAAGCAAAGCTGGGCACCGCGAGGAAAAGGCTTGTTCTACGGCAGCCTTGCACCTGGCTGCAACCCCTGAGCTTCCTCGTTCTCACACCTCCCCTCCACTTACCCCTCCCTGCCCACGTCCTGCTCCTCCCTGCCGGCTCCCTTCCCCTCTGCAGCCTGTGCTCCCTGGGAACATCTCTCTGCTCTCACCCCCACCACCCCCCCCCACAAGCCAACACGTGCCCGCTCCCCCACCCAGGAGCCTCCAGGTCCCTCAGCAGCTTTCCCCGTGCTAACGCCTATGCTCAGGGAAAGTCTGGGCTTAAGCCTAGGCAGGTGTGGGCCTAGGTGCCCGGGACCACGCAGGAAACGCCTCTTCCTTCCCTCCTCTTTCCCTTCGGCTTCTTACCCTGCCTCTTGATGAAGGGAGGACTCTCTGTTCTTCCTGTGGGAGGCACGCTCTGACTTCTCCAGCAGAAACTGGAAGACGACGCCAGCTGAGGTGAGGGGGAATTTTCTCTTCAGCAGGCTCAATGCCTTGCTGAGCGTCTTCTTTGCCAGGTCCATGCAGCCCATGTTGTAGCAGACCTGCACAGGAGAAAGGCTTCTTCAGACAGTCCCAAAGGGCTCCGACTGAGCACGCACCACATTTCCAGGCTCTGCCTGAACCAAGGCCGAGGGCCTCGACCGCTTTTGGCCGGAGGCTGAAGCGCTCACAGGAAAGGCCGCTGGTAGCGGCCGTGCCTCAAAACGCCAGGCCTATCGCCGCCGCCGCCACCCCCCAACAAAAGCGTCCAACTCCACCCACCAGGAGAGCCCTCAGAACCTCCCTGGCACTTTACCTCCCCTTTCAGGCTCAGGAAGGTGGCTTCTTCAAAGCAGGGAAGCACATCGGCTTTCTCAGCCGCTGAGCTCCTCACAACCTCTGCTTTCTTCAGGTTCATAAAGGCCTTGGAACAAGCACACAGAGAGCAGGTGAGCGTCGGTGCAGAGCCTGCATCCAGCCCCATCGTTCCCAGTTGCCTCCAGCAGCTCTCTGAGGAGGGCACACATCTGCCCCTGGCGATGCCCACCCTAACACAGCCCACGGGCACGAGTGCTCCTTCGCACCACCTCCTGGCGCGTGCGCCTTGTGCAAAGGTCCTGCTTCTCTGCCCTGCCTCCCTTGCCCCAGGAGAAGCAAACAGGGGGAGAAGGCCGGCTCTGACGCCAGCGGTTCAGCCCCAAGTCCCCACAGAGGCACGTCCTAGTGCAATGGCAAAATCGGCTTGCCCAGGACAAGGCAACTGAGAGGCCTCCTTGTGCAGTGGGCTCCGGCAAGCAGGGCGACTCACCAGGTAGTTGTCGGAGACGTGCAAGTAGGCAGCCGCGCACTCCAGCAGGTAATAAAGGGCTCTGGCATCGTTGCCCATTGCCATGTGGTGGTGAGCCAGCGGCACAAGCACCAAATCCACAATGGCCCTGCATTCACAGGCACACGCGGCACCGGGCGTCCCTTTGGTCTTGCTGGGCACCGTAGGTACGCGTTCCGTCCTGGCCAGAAACTGCTCTGCCGCTCTACTCAGAGACAAGATCACGCAGAAAGACGACACACGCTAGCATCACCTATACCGCTCCGTCTGCCTAGACCAACAGCATATTCTAGCGCAGCACAAGCAAGGCCCTGTGCACATCTTCCACTGCAGCGACGTCAACCCGCGCGCGCTGAGCAGTCTTCTCGCGCTCCGGAGCCCCGGAGCCCAAGGCGAGCGGGGCCAGGCAGGGCAAAACGGGGACGAGGAGCAACATCGCCCCTTTCAAGCCCTAGCAAACTCTTCCTTTGGCTTTAGCGGTAACAAGATCCACGAGGACGCGATGCTGTTGGTGCCTTTGCTGACCCTGCGCTGGAGCAACGCTGCTCTTTGCCCCAGGGAGAAAGTCAAGCAGGCCTTTCTGTCACCTTCCAGCAGCCCCCCTGCTCCCGCTGGCTGCTTTGCCCCTGCACACCTCGCAACTTTGCTCTCCCACAGCTAGGAAGGCAGGGCTGGCTCCACCCTGCCCCCACTGGGTCACCCTGATCCCACTGGCTTCCTCCAAGAGGCTCATCTCCAGGGCCACCCCATCCCAGCTCCCACCCTGCAGGCCAGCTCTTTCCTGAGCTAGAGTCACAGCCAGCAGGCACAACTGCAAACTCCACTTGCCCCCTCTGCAGACCCTGGGCCCGCTGACTTCCCAACATAACCAAAACCTCCTCTCCTCACCGAAAAGTCTCCTCCAGGAAGCTCTTCTCTTTCTGCAGAGCTTTTGCAGTACCTGGAAACAAAGCACGAGTTAAACGCTTCCTCACCTCACACGCGGGAAGAGCTGCATCTTGCCACGCTCGATCAGAAAGGGGAGGAGAGCAGAGTCAAAGGGACCGACGGCAGCTCTCTTCCTGGCCCCTTCCCCCGAGAGCTGCCTTCCCGGCAGGGCTGTTATGTTTTGGGCAAGCGTAGCACACCCACCAGGAAAGGCGCCTCAGCCTGCGGGGCCGGGGGGTGCACCGCAAGGCTCTTGTCACTGCAAGGACATGGGCTGCTCTCCGGTCATTCCGGGGAAATGCAGGAGGGCGTTCCGGGGCAGAGAGGCTCTACGCTGTGCCCACAGCATGGCTCTGCTGGTGCAGCTGGCCTCCGTGGAGGACTAAGCTAGTCTTAGGGAAGCCTCTCCCCTGCGCTGACAGCATCCCTAGGCTCCAGCAAAACGCTTCTGCGGACGGCACTTGAGACAGAGGAGCGCTTCCATTAATTGCGCAAGCACAGTGTGGAGGGCCCAGGCTCCAAAGCACGGCAGCTAGCATACCCGGAGTGGCACGGAGCTCATCCCTCTTCAGCTCCTCCTGTCTGAGCAGCCAGGCCTCCCAGCTGGACGAGTAGCGTTCGCTGGCGCGGTCGTCCCAGCTCTCTGCCTCCTGGGCGCTGCCGAGGGCCAAGCGGTGGAAGGCCACAAAGTCCCCTCCGCCGCAGCACTGGCACTTGTGCGCTTGCCTCTCCAGGAAGGCCGCGCACTTGCGGTGCATGGCCACCCTCTGTCCCTTGGGCCACAGCTCGTAGGCAGCCTCCCGCAGCAGCGGGGCGCAGAAGGTCAGGACGCCAGACTGCAGCCTCGCCGTCTTCTCGGTCTCGCCCAAGCACCGCTTCTGGGCACCTGAAAGGCAACGGGCCTTCACATCAGCCACAGCTGGGGCCACAGCCGGGGGACGAAAGACAGGCCTTGGCATGGATCCTTGGCAGGAAACCAGCGCTCCTGCACTCGGAGCCTCGCAGCGCTAGGGTGAAAGGGACCCGTTTGCCTTGCCGACACCAGCACAGCCTGCGCAACAGGCTCCCGCCCTGCTCTCCCTCCCAACGCACAGCCTTCAGCCGCACCCCCGCAAGCAGCTGCCGAGGCTGCTGGCAGCAGAAGCAAGGCCGGCCCTGGGCATTACACACCACCGGAGGGGGCAGTGCAGCGTGCCCTGGCGAGCCCCGCCAGCCACACAGCCGGGAGCAGCAGGAGCCTACCAGGCTCCCGGGGGCGCATTATCACCACTTACCGCTCTCTTCCTCCAGAGAGGTGGCGGACCCCTCGGCGGGAACACTGCTGCCTTCTGGCACCTTCCCAGCATTCAGCCACTTCAAGACGTTGCCTCTCACCAGGACATTCAACGCCTTGTTCATCTTGGTCCTGGTCCACCTGGGAAGGAGGCGTAACAGCAGCTCGGTGGTAAACGTCGGCCCGATGACGGCTGCGCACTTCAAGACCATCCGCTCCGAGGGCTTCATGCTGTCCACCTCAGCCAGCGCAATCCCTGTCAAAAACAAGCCACAGGTCTCTCTCTTGCCCTCTCCCAAGCCTGAGGCTGCCGAGGCTGCCTTAGCTTCACCACACCAGACGCTACATTTGTAGCCTTCTTTCCTAGGGAACAAACCCCTTGGGCAGTCGCAACCCAGGGCACGTATCTCCAACACGGCTCTGCTCCTCCTGCAAGCACAGGAAGCAAGGACCGGGAAAAGGAGAAACACATGTTCCTTGGGGAACGTTTCTGCCAGGCTCACTGCGCAAGGTCACAGCTAGAGGGCAGGGAAGCTCATTCCCAGCCTCCCATCCAGCACCCCGAGAAATGGGAAGAACCAGCAGGACCAGAGCCACCTTCCCAGCAGAGCCCCAGAGCTGAGAGGGGTAACTCTGCAGCACGCAGACGCGCAGCCTCTCTCTAGCCCACGCCCCGGGAAAGAACCTCCGTGCAGCCGCCAGCCGCCGCAGCGGGGCTCGGCCCCTCACCTTTCAAGGTGGAGGGAAGCACGATGCTCTGCAGGTTCACGTCAGGTCTGATGGTGCACACCCTGCGGTCCTTCCCCGCGCTGGAGCTCCAGGAGGCTGCGGCAGGGGAAGCCTCCGTTACAGAAGCTGAGCGGAGCAAGAGAGCAGCGTAAAGCGATTTTCAAAAAGGGAGACGATTCAGGCCGTGACCTCCCGCTTGCCCTCCATCTTCCACCCTTTAGCATTCATCCCCCGAGCAGGTCTCACAGCAGCTGGGCCCTGCGGTCCGTGGCAGCATAAATCCACCGCGCGGCTGCACCCAAGGCACACTGCAGCCACGCCACTCTCCGCACTGCTCCACAATAACCGCCCCCGTTCATGCTGCCTCCAGACAATACCAGGGCTGAGCTTAGTGCCAGGGAGCGTCTCTTCCCCTCCTTTGCAATTTTCTGCCCCGTCCGCATTGCTTCGCCTCACAAAGCCACCCAAACTCCCCAGCCTGTGCTTAGGCTATCCCAGCAGCAAGGCATGCAGGAGCCCACGCCTGAGCCAGGCCAAGGCCTCTACTGCTGCAACACCAGCCTGTGCCAGCTTCACAGGGGAAGCCCAGGGCAACAACGTGCTCTGGAAGATGGGCCGCAGCAGCCAGGCCGTCAGCCACAAAGGTGCTTACTGAAGAGGCTCTCCCACTTGTCCTCCGTTTTCTCGCCCTTCCGCAGCAGGTGGAACAAGAGCATGTCGTGGCGCTTAAGGTCGCTCAGCAGTTCCTCGCAGTAATATGGGATCCCGCAGCTTCTCTGCATCAGGAACCTGGAAAGGAGCAGATCCAGCAGGGACTGACACAGGCAAAGCAAGGTGGGACACGCTTCAGACCAGCATCTTTGCCACAGCTACACCTCCCTTTTGAACAGGCCAGCACTCCCACTGCCTTTGGCATCTGAGCTGCCCGGAAGATACAGCGCTTGCTGGAACGCGCCGGAAAAGAGTCGCGGACAGTGCCCAAGGCACAGAGCTGCCAGCCTCGTCTCTCCTGGCCCCAACAGCCTAGATCCTCCCCAGCACCAGTGAGAGCCTCGGCCCCAGCAAATCGCCCCCACTGCCCCACCATGTTCGTTCCCTCCTGCCCTCTCTCTGCAGAGGGTCAACCCCTCGGGAAGAGCTCCGAGGCCCCGCCTGGGACTTACGTCTCTAGGTCCCTGGGCACGCTGACAACTCCCAGCTCCCGGCAGGCTTTCTGCACAACAGCTGAAGCTTTCAGCTCTCCCAGATGAACGTGGGTCGTTTGCTGCAACTTCATGATGTCTGCTGCAGCTTCGCAGAGCCTCTGTCTTCTAGAGCGAGCGGGAGCAAAGCCCATGACCACAAAGAGCGGGACATCTCTGAGCGCGCGCGACATAACAGCCCAGGAGGCAGAGTCGATGTAGTGCGCGTTGTCGATGACAAACAGGACAAGTTCGTCTTCAACGAGCTGAAACAAACACGTTGGTCTGGGTGGATTCTGAGGGATTCTCAAGCATCCTCCACAGGGCAAACTTTGGCCGGCCTCTCCCCACACAGAGGACGCGCAGAAGTCGCTCTCCTCTCCCCAGCTACCTCTTCGTTCAGAATCTCACCCGCTCTTCCGTGCTCCGAGACTCTTAAGGTCTCTCGGGCACGGTGGCACGGAAAGACACCGTTCCTCCTCCCCCTGAGCACATGCCCTCCAACTTCACAGGAGGAAAGTTATCAGGGGACATGGCACGGGGAGTTCAGCCTCTGCAGGGCAATGACCCCGGTACATTGTCCTCCCACCAGCTCCCACCGCTCTCCTGCAGAGCCCTCAGCCTGCGGCCTTGCTTTCCTTCTCTGACCCAGGATGGGGAGAACGGCTCACCTTCTGTAGCACTTTCTTAAAAACCAACTCCAGTTCCATTGTCCTTTGAGCGTCGCTCATCTTGGACACCTTCTCCGACAGGGGAAACTGGCCGGAAAAGCAGAGTCACAGAGCAACAGCCTTTCAGGGCGGTTCAGCACACCTGCCCACCACGCAAGTCCAAGCGAGCAAAACGCCTCTGTTGCCCTCAGCATCTTACCTCTCCCCCACACAGTGGAGAGGAGACGCAGCGCGGACGTCACCGGGAGCCTACAACGGAGGCCCTCTGCTGAGGGTCTCTGGCAGAGCTCTTGCAGGGAGGGATGAGGCGGGAGAAGAGCTTCTTCCCTCGCCATGGCAATCGCGCGAGGGAGCAGGCTGCTCCCGCACCAGTGAACTCAGCACCAGCTCATCAGCCCCCTCTCAAAGCCTCTCTGCAATGCCCTTTCCAGGCTGCTGAGCAAGGCCCCAGGAACTGCCTGCAGCAGCCTGGCACCTGCACTCACCCCTAACAAGGGGCCCCCTCGGCCCCCTCGCCCCCCTCTTTGGACCCACAAACAGAAGCACAGCCTGTGCTACCCTCCTGCTGCTCCCACCAGGGAGCTAAGCCCACTCCCCAGCCACAGTGTCCCAACCACAACAGCCACAGGACGGCTCACAAGCAGGCCTTCGCCACGGCCACAGAGGCCTCTCGCTCTCACCTTAACGACGAAAGGCACGTTGAGGAGGCAGTAGCTGCTCTCTTCCACCAGCCCTTGGAGCTTTTCCTGCAGGACGAGCTGTCTGGCACTGCACGATTTACAGGCCTGCAGGCCCATGGCCACAGCCAGCACCATGCGCATGGCAGAGTAGACCTGCTTCAGGTTGAGCTCCAGCACTTCCACAGCCACTACCCTGCCATGCAGAAGCAAAAGGCACTGAGATTCAGAGAGGGACCCAAGCAGCCGCAGGCTTCTCGCACTAAGCTCTAGGGGAGAGGCGGAATCTAGGGCCACTTGGGTTTCTTCTCTTGGCTCTGGGGCTACGGCCAAAGCCCTGACTGAGCTCGGGCTCTACCTTGCTTGGTGCCTGGCCCAAAGAAGGAAGCTCAACAGCAGTGGCTCCAGGAGCCACCTCTAGCTCCCTCAGGAGGGAGCAGGAGAGCACGCAGCTGCTCCTCAGCAGCAGCTCCTGCAGGCCTTGCAGGGATGCTGCAGTCCAAGGGCCACGCACCCGGGCAGAGGGGCTCCAGTAGCCCACGGACATCAGCGGCTGGGCAGCGAAAGCGTTCCGCAGGTCCCGGTCAGCAACACTCACCTGAGCCCAGCAGCCTGGCCTAAAGAGGCAAGCTCCATAAGTAAATGGCTCTTTCCAGAGCCCGTTACGCCCTCAAACGCCATGATGTGGCTTGCTTTCTTATCCACGTAGGCTTTCAAGTAGCTTTCAAAGAGGGCAATCTCCTCCTCCCGACCTGGGAAGGCAAACAAGAAAGCGAGCTGTTGCAGCGAGCTGGAAAGCAAACAGCCGTCGGCACCCTTCTCTCTCGCCGCCGCAGCGGGTCAGTCAGACCCAAGGAAATCTCCTCCCCGATCCCAAATACGGGCATCGCTTTAGCCCTGAGGCTGTGAGCAACTGCACACTGGAAAGGTCCCGCCACGCTAGCTATGCAGCACAGCAGGGAGCACCCGGTGCACGCCTCACCCTGCTTCCCACCTCTAGCTGCGGCCCAACCCCAAAGACAGGAACCAGCTAGGAGCCAAGGTATGCACCAAACCCTTAGGGCCACGCCGGGCAACACCATCCCTCGCAAAAGCTTCTCCGTTCCCAGAGCGGAACTAACAGGTACCGACGGCAACAAATCGGCCTTCGGCAGACCAAGGCGTTCTCCACCTACCGAGCAACGGGGAATAGCCGGACCTCTCCTTCATAACATCCATGCCAAACACGCTAGCAGCGGGAAGAGAAAAACAAGAGCCAATTAAGTAGGCAGAAGCTGGAGGACGTAGAGCCACGCGTGGAGCTGGAGCTGAGGGTACGCGCTCCCGGGTGCCCGCTCTTCTTTTGAGCCGGAGCAAATCCTGCCCACGCTCCCACTGGCCCAGCAGAGAGCGCAAACACCAAACGAGCACTAGCAAAGCTGCAGCCAGGAAGAAGCCCAACGGCCACAGGGGGACACCAGACAGCATCAAGACTCGAGCGCCACAGGCCAAAGCCCAAGGAAGCAGAGACATGAGCAAGAAGCCAGGCAGTGCCGCTGGCTAGCACACTGCTGCACCCCGCAGGACAAGCCAAACAAGTCTCTGGTCCCCCGGCCTGTGCTCACAGGCAGCGCTTTCTAGAAGCGGGGCCCTGCAACAGCTGCTGTCAAGGCAAAGACGGGCAAGAAAAAACACTGCAAGCCACGACGTGCAACAGGACGACAAGGGTCACTTCTTGGGCCAAGGCGCCAAGCACCAGGCACCTTGGGCTTGAGTTTTTCTGAAGTTGCAAGGGGACGGCAATGTCAACCTTCCAAACGTCCTCCAAAGAGGATGCCAAACCCTGGCCCGGGGGAACACCTGAACTTTCACCAGGAGGCACTCAGGAACTGAGTCCTGGCCTGACCAAAAGCTTTCTGGGAGCCTCATGCTCGGAAGCAGCTGGGAGAACGCCTCCCTGGGGCAGAATTGCCACTGCGTTAGTCTTGCGCGCAATGGAGCAAGCACAGGGCAGAAAGCACAGCTGGAAGCCGTTTGGGCAGGGGCTGCAAGGCCCCTCTGTGCCTACGGACACCTAAAAGCCTTCTCCACCCCTCCGGCATCACTCCCAGTCTCCTTACAGCAGGAGGCCCCAGCGTAGGCAGGCCAAAAGCATACCCGTGCTCTGCCTTTCCATCTTCTCAGCCCCAGCGATGGGAGGTGTGGGCGGGGGCCAGCTCTGCACAACTCCTCTTGGCGGACCAAGACTGGACCCTGTGTGCCACCCTGCCCCCAACCAGCCCGCTCAAACAGGACACTCACGACTTCGCCGACACCCCCAGGTATTGATACACGGGGCCAGGATCGACAACCCCCTTCATCTTTGCCTCCGGCAGCTCCTTGAAGCACCATCGGGGCAGCCTAGAGGCTGCGTACGTTGCTGCGTCACAGGACACCAGCCCAGGGTAGTGCTCCATCAGCCGGGCTGCCAGATTCACCTTCTGGCCAATGACTGCCACAGAGAGAGAGCACGCATTCACGTACCTATGAAACCAACCCGCTCCACCCTTCACCGCCAACGGCTGCATCGCCTCCAGCACAGGCAAGCCCCAAACTGTTGGCAGCACAACCAACAGGAACAACAAGGCTCTGAGCCCGGTCCCCCGCACCGCAGTGGCGCCCGCCCTGCCTCCCTCGTTCCCCACAGGCCACAGGCCACAGGCCAAGGCCTCGTCCCAGCCCAGCACGTACGGGCAACAGGCTGTTCCCTGCCGCTCTGCCTCTTCCTTTGGCACACTGCTCCGGCTGAACAGACCCAGCCCAGCCACCCACTCCTCAGCCAAACACCTCGTACCTGTGTATTCGTGCCTCACGCGATGGCCTACGACTCCGCAGAACACCGTCCCGCTGGTAACCCCGACAGACACGGCCCTGACACACACGGAGAGCAACAGGCGTTCAGCAGCACCCGCGCACAGGCCTGCCTGCCCGCCTACCTTCACCCCTTCACCCAGCTCCCCTCGCACCACCTCCCGCCCTGGCAGGGCAGACCTCGGGGACCTGCAGAGCTCCGCAGCGTAACGCCCCCAGGTGAAAGGGGCTCCCGAGAGCAGCCAGGCAGTTTTCAGCCCTTCCCCTAAGGCCTCACAGCTGGGACGGGCGGAAAGTCCCTGACTCCAGCCGGCCACAGCACGTCTCCTCGGCGCGGGGAAGAAGGGCACCTCTCAGGGCACTGTCTCCTTCCTCCCAGGGACAGAGGAGGCCAAGCTAGAGGGCACGTCTCGCTGAGAAACCATCCCTCCCTCCTTCCCCCGCGCAGTCCCGGGCAACGCGCCTCCCCACTCACTCGATTTTCCTAGGCCTCGAGGAGCACGCCTTGGAGATTTTAAGAGCGCTTTCCAAGGCGTGAACGCTTTCGTCGGGCAGCTTCTCTCCAGGGAGTCCAAACACACACAGGAACGTGCAGCCCTGCCAAGGACGGGGGCAGCACAGCTTGTGACAACGCCTACGGCAAACGGCTCATGCCGTGCGAGTCGAGCCTCTGCCGAGAGCAGCAGAGCTTCAGGGCAACCCCCAGCCAGAGGGTGCTGATCCCAGCGCCGAGGCAGAGCTGCTTCTCCTTTCCCCACTGCTCAGTAGAGCGAGAGAGCCACTGCCCTCTCGTTTGCTGCCCACGCTTTTGCGGGGTGGGCTCCTCCCCCACACTCACTTTATCAAACATGGAGATTTTGTTGATCTCGCCCTTGTGAGGACGGATGATCTCCAACATCATCACGCTGCTGTCCTGGATAGCCTTGCAGATCTGCGTTAAGTTGACATCGGCAGCAAACTGCAGCTTGACAAAGAGGCAGGTGACCGGCCGTAGCTCGGACAAGTAGTCCGGGGGCTGCCTGTCATCAATCTGGAAGACGAGAGCGGGACACCTTCAGCAGCCAGCTCTCCCCGAGAGCTGACTGCCTCCAGCAAACACCAAGCAAGAGCCCACACGTGGGGTGGGCAGCAGCCCGCGCTCTCCGCGGAAGGAATAAATCCTCCCCTCGGGGCAAAAAAAAAAACACAGCTCCCGGCAGCTGTGGCCATACCTTCCTCAGAACAGATGCGGGGACGTACTTCCGCAGCAGCTTCCCCAGAGCATGCCGAGGGGCCAGGGTAACAGCAGGCCTCAGGATGCCTAGGGAAGGAAAATCCAGGCGGTGACTGGCAGGCTGGCACTACGAGCCTGCCTAGGGAAAAGCAGTTGGAAAGCAGGGGCTGGCACTGGAACTCAGGGAGAGAAAGTCTCCTCCAGTTGCACGTTTCTTCCTCCTGCAGGTGCTCAGCCAGAGCAGGCCCCTGGAAGGAGGGGGAAGCAGCGAGTGCCTCCGCTGAAGCGCACCAGGGCCAAAGGCACAAATGCTAACTGCAAGGGGGAGAGGGCAGAGGGCGTTCCTCGCTGGCCCCTGAACAAGCCCGCCCCCACCTTTCTGGGCAGCCACAGAACATCATGAAGATGGGCCTCACCTGACGCCTCAGGAGAACTGTAGTTCAGCTGGGCTCGGGTAAACTTGGAGAAGATGTCTTCGCGTTCCGACAGAGACATCCGTTCCATGCCTGTAACCTAAAGGCACACAGTACAAAAACGCGTCGAGGACAGCTCCAGCACCCACAGAGGACAGTACCCGTTGAGGCAGGCTCTTCCAGCGCCTCCTGACCCCCTCTTCAACGCCACCCAGCAGAATCCAGAGACAACCCGGAGACAAAACTGCTCCCCAACAGCTACTGCTCCCCACCTACGTCGACACCTAGAACTCCCTCCACGCGCGTCTCCTCGCCCTCCTCGCACCTTCCTCCCTCGCAGCCACGGCCACGGCCAGGCCCTCAGAATTGCTCCAGAGGCCATCCCACCCACCTTCACAGCGCTTTGGCCTTTAAGTCTCTTGGTCTTGATCTTGTTCTGGTTACAGAGCTCCCAGCAGCTGGGTGACAGGATCACGTCACTTGCATTGGCAAGGTTTTGGGCCTGCCACACTTCACCCACGGCCTGGCCAAGGATCAGGAAGTGCTGCTGCTTTTTGTCTCCAACAGTCAGGAGGGACATATGCCCTGCAGAGATCCCTGGTGAGAGACAAGCACAACTGATGCAGAGAGCATTTTTACCTCCACAGCCCGCCACAGCTCAGCTCCTCCCAGGCCAACTTTGAAGCTCAGCCCTGGAGCCGGGCTCTTCCCGCTCAACTGCTTCGAGTGCAGGCGAAGCACCCACTTTATGGATTCAGGACTGATCATGGCCGGGGAGGGGGTCCTCATCAGGGGCCCCACACCGGCACGTTGGCCGGCCACCGGCTCACTTTGCATGCAGGCAGCTCGTGAACGCCTGCCTGAGAACGCGCAGCAGCCTAATCCGGCACTCCCCGTACCTATCTTCAGTCGGAGCTTCAGACCCACGTCCGTCTCACGGATCCTGTACTTCTCCTGGATTTGCTGGCTACACTGCAGCACCAGGCTGATGGTGTCCCTCAGCTGCGTGTGCTTTGCTCTCCACAGCACCAGCACAGCATCCCCTGGGGAAAGCAAGGGGACAGGGACGGCTCTCGTGACACCTGACGCTCCCTGACCTGCACCCACCTGCCGGGGCAGCGGAAGCCAGCAGGCGTGCCAGGGAAAACGCGTTTGGGTGAAGGCCTCCTCCTCAACTACAGCACCCTGGCCACAGGCACACCTCCCCCTCTGCCCCGCCAGCTACAACTGCAGCCACGCCGCCAGGGCCCGGGACGGCAGCTCCCCCTGGGCACCTGCGTGCCAGCAGAGCCACCCCTCGGGGCTCTGCCAGCTCGCGGCTCTGTCTCCCCTCTCCCCTAGCACTCGTCTGCAGCTGCAGCAGACGAGGCCACGTCTCTTTTACGCACACGTACCTGCAAACTTCAAGATGTCTCCTCCAAAAGCCAGCAGCTCTGCGGAGCGAAAAAAAAAAGCACAACAAGAGTTGCAGCTAGGCCTTCTTCAGGAAGGCCGCAGGACAAGCCGCTCTGCTCAGACAGCAGCACAAGAGCAGCGGTGCTTTGGGGGCACAACTTAGCAAACGTAGCAGCTGCACTGCTCACAGGGACCACAGCCCTGGGACCTACACTACTGTGCCCTGTGACAAGGCCCCAGGGAAAGTAACGCACACTTTGGTCAGCGCCCCCATCCCCGGCTCATTTGGGCACTAACACTGGCTAGATGCCCCCGCTCCCCCCTGCGCCCCAACACCAGCAAAATCTTCCTCCATCACTGAACAGCGGTCACTCCACAAGGCCAAGGGTGGGTGCTGAGAAAGCGGGCACCTCCTTAGTCTTCGTGGGGAGCAGAAAGCACCTGCCAGAAGAGCCCAGCTGCTCTCGGCTGCTCTCAGCCCCATGGGAACCTCCAGCCCGCGCAAGGAGGAGGCGGCGGCAGCAGCAGCAGCAGGCTGCCCAGCACCTCTCTCTCGTCGTGGCCCAATCCCACACAGTCCTGCAGAACGGCACTTACCCTCCAAAATGTCACCCATGTAGCGATTGAGGGTTTGCGTGACCTCATCCGCACCCCGCTCTCTGCTGATGCTCTGGCTGAATTTCTCTGTCAGAGCAGTGAAACCTGCAACAGGGACACACAGGCACAAAGAAATCAGGACGCGTCCACGGGGCCGAAGGACCTGGCACTTTCCACGTCGCTTTCAGCCAGCCAAGAGAACCACGCTCCGGGAGAACCCGGGCGCGCCCCTGACAGCGGGCACAGCCCTCTAATTCCACCCGCGCTTCTGAGCGCTCGCTGACGGGCGCCTTCCCCATGCTCACACCTACCCGTTACGCCTAGCTCCTGCACTTGGCTGCCACCCTCCAGCACGTCCCCCGGCTGCCTCCCCTCTTGCCTACAGCCAGGCAACACCCTTAGCTAGAAAGCCCGGGAGGCCTTTGCCAACTAACGCAGCACCTGGCAAGCCAGCTCCTCTGCGCAGCAGCTGCTCCTCCAAGTTTGCCCTGACAAAGACTAACAAGGGTGAGGCAAGGCAGCCAGGCCTCCTCTCCCAGGCCTCCATGAGCCAGAGCCTGGCCCACCTCACACCTCCCCAAAGCTCCGGAGAGAGCACTGCAGTCAACAGCGCGGGCCCAAGCTGCTGCTCCGGCAGCCTCAGAGCTCCCTACGCACACTGCTCTGAGCAGACGGGTGACCACAAGCAGGCCGCAGTGCGGCTGGCAGCAAAGACCGCCCCCGGGCTGTGACCTCGGCTACGTCCGAGCGCTACTTCCCCAAAGCGGAAGACCTCAGCAGCAAACGACATCTCCTTTGACCCCTTCTCTACCACAGGCGGGACGACCAGGGCTCCAAAAGGCCCGCTAAGTCCCAACGGCTCGGGTCGGTGACTCCTCCTCAGTGCCCGCCCTTCATAACGCTTTGACCCACCTGACACATCCGCAAAGAGCAGCACTCCGTGGAAGTTCTGAACGCAACGGTTCTCCTGCTTCAAGTCCTCAGACAAAAGCAGGTCGGGGACGTAAGCAGCTACTTCCCCCAGTTCTGAGCAGTGCTTTGACCTTCGCTCCCAGGCACAAGACATCGTCAGCGCCCTGGGGTACCTGCGGTACCTCAGTACAAGACGACCCACCGTGCCCACCAGGGAGGACGACCAGACACCACTGCACAGCGTTGCGCACTGGCCTTGGGGAGGCGCGGCTGGCCCTCTGTCACCAAGGGGCCGGGGGGGTCACAATCGGGTCACAGTGACATTGGCCGCGTGTCATCATTTACCTGTACACTGTCGCGTACGCTGATCCAGCTAACAGTGACAGCCTCTGCAAGGCACCGCTTACCCAGCAACTGCCGGGAAGCTACCCCAGCTCCCTCCTTACGCCGAGCCGGTTGCTCAGATGTGGCTAGTGCGACGCAGTTGTCTCCCGTACAGAGCTGAAGGAGGCTCGCACAGCGACTGACCTCCACCCGTGGCCGAAACAGCAGCTGGTTCCCACGTTCCCAAGCGCAAAGGGCCTAACAGACATGCTGACAGCCAGCAGCCCAGGCTTCCCCAAAAGCACGGCCACTGCAGCACGCAGCTGGGCGTTTCCAGGGCTGCTCGGAGGACTTGTATTTCTTTGCAAAAAAGAAGTGGGGCTTTTCCGGGGCGGGAGCGGGGGACACAGCCAACCTCCATCCGCACGGCTCCTGGGGGAGGCCGGCAGGAGATGGACAGGGCTGGGCCAGGACCACGGCGCACCGGCCTATCAGAGAGGGCAAGACAAAGTCAAAAGCCGCAGCAGGAGGCAGCTCCAGGTCCCTGCTCCGAGGGAGAACGCTGTTGTAAACCTTGCATGCCCCAGGGAAACAGAGCCACGCTGGGCACCCTGGCTCACGCAGGGCACCTGCCTCCGGCTAGGCAAAGGCAGCTCCCCGTCCACCTTAGCCGCTGCCCCGAGCCACACAACTCTCCCTGCCACCAAAGCAGCAGCACTGAGGAGAGCCGGGCTCTACGGGGGACGAGGGCTAGCAGCCAAGGCCACGCTCCGTGCACGCCAAAGCTGCCCTTCTCCCCAGTCGCGCAGAGGAGCAGCTGCACGAGTTGGCATGCCTGGCACACGGTGACACTCAGCGGCTGCTTGCCCAGGCAGCCTCCAGTGTCCCTCTGGCACTGTCAGTGCCTCTCCCTCAGGCAATGACCAGGCGAGGGAGCACCAGCCCCTCCCAGGCCTGGGGGACCAGGTGCTTTAGACGAGCCTGTGCCCTTGCGCTGCTGACCTCAAACAGCAGAGCACTTGACAGCAGAAACCAGCCTGCCTTCTTTCCTGCTGCCTCAGCACTCAGAGACAGGCTACCAAGATGGTCTCTCTTCTTGCCTCCAGAAGGCTCCCCCTGCTGCCTCGGGGCCCACAAAAGTCTCCCAAGCAAGCACAAGTCACTTGCACCTAGCACACCCAACTGCAACCTGCTGGCGACAGCCAGGCACACACACCGAGCCAGGCCCAGGTTCGGAACGCTGCTTGCCAGCCCAGCTCACACGCTTCCTCCTTCCTCCTTCCCACGAGGCAGGCAAAGCGGTCACCCGTACGGGAGACTGACGATGCAGGCCGACCGAGCAGGCTTGCTCTGCCTCCTCAGGAAGAGCGCGCAGCAGCGTGAGGACGCCTAGGCCAATGGTCTCTCTTGTCAGTGAGCAGCAAGGGCTGGCTGCTCCCCAAGGCAAGCTCAGCTGGGAGCTGGGGGGACCCCAGCACAAGCAGCGCCCTTGCCCACAGGGGCATCCCTCTTGGCTACTTCTATATGGACACACGTACATCCATTCTCCACTAAGGAGCTTTCATCCGCATCAACCAGAGAGGGGAACAGGATGAGGCCGCTAGTGCTGTTGACTTTTCTGACTGGGGAACACTTCAAACCAGGCCCGCTTGCAGAAAAACACCCTCCCACCCTCCCCACCTCAGCAACCACTTGGCCCTACACCAGGGCCAAGCTCCTCCTGCAGCCGGCTCGAGTGCTTACACAGCGCCACAGGGACCTGCACTAGGGCGAGGGGGAGAGAATTTCTTGCGCTGCTTTACAGCCCTCGACTCTTGTGAGCACTAACAACGGGGGTGGTGGCTTCCCCGCAGCCTAGCTTTCCCAATAAACCACACGCCAGAGACTCTCATGGCACGCCTTCAGCGTCCTCTTGCTGTGCTCTGTGACTATGCCATACAGAACGCTGAGATGATGGCAGTGTTTCTTTATTTAATCCCTGGAAGAGCATCCTCGCTCGGCCGTGCTGGCAGCTTCAGCAGGTACCTGGAGCTACAGACTTCAGGCTTTGCTTGCTTCAGCTGGGGAAAACGTGGCGCTGTCTCCAGCCACAAGTCTCCCACGGGGCCCTTGCCAGTGAACCACCGCTCCTGAGGAAAACAAAAGCCCAAGTGAGAGCCGCGAAGAACGGGAGGTCCCCCGAGCGGTCCGGGAAGGCAAGCGAGGCCTCTCGCAGTAGCTTCTTCCACCCATCACCCAATCTGCCGTGCTGCAAAAGCCTATCAGGGAGGGCAAGGAGAGGGAACGCAAAGGAAGCCTCCTCACAGGTTCAGGCTGGCTCCCAGAGCTGGCTCAAGGGAGAGGCAGAGATTCCACTCCACCGCTCCTCAGCCCAGCAGAGATGCTGGGAAGGAGCAGCGTGCTGCAGCGCGTGCTGCTCCCTCGCGTGTCCTTCCAGCCCCTCCTGAGGGAAGGGCATCGCAGCTGCCACTGCCCTCCTGCTGAGGAGGGCTAGCAGCCCCTACCAGCTCGCCAAGGACTTTCAGCACACGCTCCTGAAGCTCGCTGGGGGCTTTCCCTACGTGGACCTGCCGGAGTACGGTCCGCGCCACCCTCTCCTAGGGCATGCCAAGCCTCTGCCCAGGGAGCAACTCAGAGGCAAAGAGGATCCACTTACAGCGCTCATCTCCAGCCAAGTCTTCTCCAGGAGGTTGCCGTTCACTTCACAGGCTTGGAGGCCCTGCCTGAGGCACCACAGGCTCTGGTCTTTGTTACCCAGCATGCAGAAAACGTACGCTTTCAGATGGTAGGCTCTGGGGTAGAAGACGGGGCTTGTAGAGCACCGAGCAAAAACCTCTTCCGCAAGCTACCGAGAGAACAATGGAGAGGCACGTCAGCAGAAGTCATCGAGCTGGGCGATGGCTTGGCACTGAGGACTGCACCTGTTCCCCAAAGGGGAAAGCAGCCGCAAAGGCACAAGGAGCACGCAGCTAGCAAGGCTGAGATACCACACAAGTCTCTCCCGAGCCATAAGCCCTCACATGCAGCAGGCATTTCAGCAGGGCTCACTAGCTAGCTCATGGCTGTGCAAGTCTCTTCTCCTGTCTTGCAGGCCATTCCCATTCCCATTCCCACTCCCACAAGGGAATCCTCACGTGCCCGGGAAGACCCCCGTCACCTCACTGCCTTCTCTACCACCTCTTGCTGCCGCCCCATGGGGGAGCAGCCTCTTGCCATGTTCCTCTCTAACCCACTACTACACTCCGCCTCTAGCCTGGCTCCATCCCAGCACGGCTCCTTCGCCCCGGCCTTGCCAATCCACTGCTGCTCGCAACACAGCTTTCCCTAGAGTCCCCTCACAGCATGCACACCCCCTTCCTCCTCTTCCCTCACCCTTAGAGCCCTGCTGCGGCTCTCCCGGGCCCTCGCCGAGCTGCGCTCAAGGTCGTTCCGCAGCACCAGCGTGTAGCACTCCAGGAGCCGGCTGCATGCTTGGGTGGCCAAAACGGAGGCGTCAGCTCTCTTCAGCAGCCTCTTGGCCTTTTCAAAGGGCTTCTGGAAGTCGGCCCACTGCCCAAGCCTTCCAAACCTACACCATCCAGAGAGAAACACACACACACACACACACACACACACACACACACACACACACACACACACACACGTTTTGTAGAGTACTTGATCAAGTACTCTACACCCCAGCGACGGCCGCCTTGTTGGACAGGGCACGGGGGACACGACAGGCCCAGAGCTCCCACCTCCCCTGCCAGAACCACTGCCTGGGCCTGTCGCCAGTCTAAGCACCTCTGTAACTTACCAAAGAGCCAGGGACGAATACAGTCCAAGCAGGATGCTGTTGTGCGAGCTGAGGATGCGGTTTGCTTCGTTCCGCTCAACGAAGCTCCTGCACTCTTCAAATGACTTGTACTCCCAGCCTGTAATACAAATGCATCGCAGAGAAGCAGTGCCGCCCTCCGCTGCCTTGTTTTCCCTCGGGCATTCGTAGCAGGACAAAGCTGAAGCACAGCTGGAGAATTTCTGGGCAGGTAAACCACTCAGAGAGCAAGCAAAAACCAAACAGGAACAAGGCAAGGGCTGGAGTTCTAGCCTAGCTCCTCAGGGCTAGTCAAGCGCCACACAGATAGCTATTCCCTTTTCTTCAGCAGCTTTCGAGCGCTGGCAGAGACACGCTGCCATTGACCAGCAAGCGACAGCCACTCCGGAGCGTAGGCTGTTAGATGCCTCCTGGTCAGGCACATCCCAGCACTGCTATGCCCGCCCGCTTCCCCAGGAGCCAGAGCAGAGCGAGCCTGGGAAGAGGTTTCAGAAAGGGGAATCTCAAAACGCGGGAAGCAAAGAGGGAAATTGCAAGCATTTTGAAATCACTCTGGGATCACGTGTAGAACATGCAAACAAAGACAGGGCAGGCAGGAAAGACAGACAAAGACACACCCAGAGCCAAATAGCCCAGGACTCGGCCCAGGAAGTGAAAGCATGGCTGGAGGCTCTGGCGCCCGTGTTGTAGCAGGAGAAAAAGCATCTTTGCAAGCCTCCTGGCTCTCTGGGGCCCTCCTCACTGAGCACTTACCAGCGTAAAGCAACAGGTCTAAGCAGCAGGAGAAGAAGTATGCCTGCCCAATGATGCTGTGCTCTGCAGCCACCTGCTTCTCGAGCCTGCGCAGCACTTCCTCACATTCTGGGTACCTGCGGAGGAGCACAGCGAGCCGCCATGGAGCCTCTCCGTGGGGTGGGAGCCCAGTCACCACCTCCGGACGCTGCCCGCTCCCCTTCCCATCATCCCGCTCTCCCTGCGCTGCTCTTTCTGGCAAGGCCATCAGAGTTTCTCCAGCAGACAGTTGTTCATCTTTTGGCAACAAGTCTCCGGAGAAAGGCTGCAGTGACCCCGGCCCAAACGGCAAGGCCCGGAGCAAAACTCAGGCATCCTTCCCATGCAGCCAGTGCTTTCCCATTGGCCCAGGAGCAGAGCTACTCCCCTTTCCATCCAAGTCTTTGTCAGGAAAAGCAGGCCAAAGAGCACGCACAGCTCCCCACTGCCCTCCGCACTCGCCCAGACAACGCGTTTGCTTCAGAAACTGCTCCTCTCGAGACCTCCCCCTGGACGACTGCCGTCTCGGGCACCGGTGCCGCGTGGCGTGGAAAGGCCCGCGTCCACCCAACCAAACGTGGCTAGCGCCCCAAACACAACGAGCGCCTCCCTGCGCTAGGCTCGCTCCTAAACCAGGCCTGGGAATTGCCTGGGGCAAGCGCTACCTGGCAAGGGCCAGAACCGAGCCAGCAACTGTTCCAGCAGTTTCACAGCACACACTCACGCTCCCAAACAGCCAGCCACGGCCCTTGGCATTGTTTAATTTACCAGCGTCCATACGGCCAGCGAGTATCCAATAAGAAACCAAGCAGCCCTCTTTGCTGCGCGCAGAGAATGACACAAGAAGGATCTCAGGTGGCCCCCTGACCCTGCGCAACCAGCAGTCTGTCCCGCAGCAGCATTACCTCATCTGCAGAAAGAGCGCCGCAAAGAGCGTGGCGAGGACCTCGCAGTCCAGGTCGGGCCTCTCCAGCTCCATGCACAGGCTCTTGGCGCGATAGCCTGCCAAGAAAACCAGCAGGCTCGCACAGGCTCCCTTGGCGGAGATGCCTTCTCGCAGGCAGCGGGGGCAGTACGTACCTACGTCGATAGAGAGGGGCAGATTCCCCAGGCTGAGGTTCAGGTGGCTCAGGGCCTGGGCAAATTTGGCAGCCTTTAATACCCCTCCTCCAAAGAGCTCGTCGTCAGAGCTAAGCTGGATGGCCGCCCGCCCGTACTGCAGCCACTCTTCCTGGCAGCCCAGGTCCTGGCAGCACCGCGCATATTCCATGTAGGACAACAGGATCTAAAACGGTCCAGACAGGAGACTGTACAAGACTGAATGTCGCCAGGGTGACTCTCTGGCCTAGACGGCTCAGGGCATAAACCCAACGGCCAGGTGCTCTCTTCTCTTCTGCTCTCAGGGCTCTCACCCCTACGACAAACGGTTCTTAGGACTGCCGCTGCTAACTGCAGCCGCAGCGAGACGAGGGCCCCAGCGGGGTGCTGCCTTCAAGCCACAACCAGCCCAACGCTTACAACGGCGAAACAAACGCCATGAGAGCGACTACCAAGAAGAGCAGCAACGCACGTCTGCTGGAAGTTTGTAAAGCAAAGTTCAGGGACGGGTACCACTCCGTCGCGTTTGGCCTCTTCTTGCCGCCCCGGGCAGACCCTGCTGGTACTCTAGGCGGGCCAGGGGAAAGGAGCTATGTCAGAAACGCGTCTGCTGCCGCAGAGAGGAGGCACTCACGTGACTCGCATCCTCAGACTCCTCGGCCGTGTTGACCTTCATGAGCGCTGCCAGGCGCGAGAGCCTCCGGCCGCTGGAAGTGCCCTCCAGGCTGAAGAGCTGCCGCAGCAAGGAAAGGCAGTGGCTCTGCCGGAACAGCCAGGGCAGCCTCTCCCTCCTGCCACACAAGAGAAACTGCTGGGCCACAGCCACTAGCTACACAGTGCCAGGTCAGGCAGGGCCAGGGGAAGCAGGGCGACAGAGGAGGCAGCTGCACCTGCTCCCAGCAGGGCGGCAGCTGATGCAGGCCGGGCTGCAGGCATGGAAGCGGCAGAGCCAAGAAGCACCCCCAGGGAAAGATGGCTGCTAGCAGGAACGGGTTGGCACTACAGCCCAGGGAGGGCGAAGCAAAGCTGGGCACCGCGAGGAAAAGGCTTGTTCTACGGCAGCCTTGCACCTGGCTGCAACCCCTGAGCTTCCTCGTTCTCACACCTCCCCTCCACTTACCCCTCCCTGCCCACGTCCTGCTCCTCCCTGCCGGCTCCCTTCCCCTCTGCAGCCTGTGCTCCCTGGGAACATCTCTCTGCTCTCACCCCCACCACCCCCCCCCCACAAGCCAACACGTGCCCGCTCCCCCACCCAGGAGCCTCCAGGTCCCTCAGCAGCTTTCCCCGTGCTAACGCCTATGCTCAGGGAAAGTCTGGGCTTAAGCCTAGGCAGGTGTGGGCCTAGGTGCCCGGGACCACGCAGGAAACGCCTCTTCCTTCCCTCCTCTTTCCCTTCGGCTTCTTACCCTGCCTCTTGATGAAGGGAGGACTCTCTGTTCTTCCTGTGGGAGGCACGCTCTGACTTCTCCAGCAGAAACTGGAAGACGACGCCAGCTGAGGTGAGGGGGAATTTTCTCTTCAGCAGGCTCAATGCCTTGCTGAGCGTCTTCTTTGCCAGGTCCATGCAGCCCATGTTGTAGCAGACCTGCACAGGAGAAAGGCTTCTTCAGACAGTCCCAAAGGGCTCCGACTGAGCACGCACCACATTTCCAGGCTCTGCCTGAACCAAGGCCGAGGGCCTCGACCGCTTTTGGCCGGAGGCTGAAGCGCTCACAGGAAAGGCCGCTGGTAGCGGCCGTGCCTCAAAACGCCAGGCCTATCGCCGCCGCCGCCACCCCCCAACAAAAGCGTCCAACTCCACCCACCAGGAGAGCCCTCAGAACCTCCCTGGCACTTTACCTCCCCTTTCAGGCTCAGGAAGGTGGCTTCTTCAAAGCAGGGAAGCACATCGGCTTTCTCAGCCGCTGAGCTCCTCACAACCTCTGCTTTCTTCAGGTTCATAAAGGCCTTGGAACAAGCACACAGAGAGCAGGTGAGCGTCGGTGCAGAGCCTGCATCCAGCCCCATCGTTCCCAGTTGCCTCCAGCAGCTCTCTGAGGAGGGCACACATCTGCCCCTGGCGATGCCCACCCTAACACAGCCCACGGGCACGAGTGCTCCTTCGCACCACCTCCTGGCGCGTGCGCCTTGTGCAAAGGTCCTGCTTCTCTGCCCTGCCTCCCTTGCCCCAGGAGAAGCAAACAGGGGGAGAAGGCCGGCTCTGACGCCAGCGGTTCAGCCCCAAGTCCCCACAGAGGCACGTCCTAGTGCAATGGCAAAATCGGCTTGCCCAGGACAAGGCAACTGAGAGGCCTCCTTGTGCAGTGGGCTCCGGCAAGCAGGGCGACTCACCAGGTAGTTGTCGGAGACGTGCAAGTAGGCAGCCGTGCACTCCAGCAGGTAATAAAGGGCTCTGGCATCGTTGCCCATTGCCATGTGGTGGTGAGCCAGCGGCACAAGCACCAAATCCACAATGGCCCTGCATTCACAGGCACACGCGGCACCGGGCGTCCCTTTGGTCTTGCTGGGCACCGTAGGTACGCGTTCCGTCCTGGCCAGAAACTGCTCTGCCGCTCTACTCAGAGACAAGATCACGCAGAAAGACGACACACGCTAGCATCACCTATACCGCTCCGTCTGCCTAGACCAACAGCATATTCTAGCGCAGCACAAGCAAGGCCCTGTGCACATCTTCCACTGCAGCGACGTCAACCCGCGCGCGCTGAGCAGTCTTCTCGCGCTCCGGAGCCCCGGAGCCCAAGGCGAGCGGGGCCAGGCAGGGCAAAACGGGGACGAGGAGCAACATCGCCCCTTTCAAGCCCTAGCAAACTCTTCCTTTGGCTTTAGCGGTAACAAGATCCACGAGGACGCGATGCTGTTGGTGCCTTTGCTGACCCTGCTCTGGAGCAACGCTGCTCTTTGCCCCAGGGAGAAAGTCAAGCAGGCCTTTCTGTCACCTTCCAGCAGCCCCCCTGCTCCCGCTGGCTGCTTTGCCCCTGCACACCTCGCAACTTTGCTCTCCCACAGCTAGGAAGGCAGGGCTGGCTCCACCCTGCCCCCACTGGGTCACCCTGATCCCACTGGCTTCCTCCAAGAGGCTCATCTCCAGGGCCACCCCATCCCAGCTCCCACCCTGCAGGCCAGCTCTTTCCTGAGCTAGAGTCACAGCCAGCAGGCACAACTGCAAACTCCACTTGCCCCCTCTGCAGACCCTGGGCCCGCTGACTTCCCAACATAACCAAAACCTCCTCTCCTCACCGAAAAGTCTCCTCCAGGAAGCTCTTCTCTTTCTGCAGAGCTTTTGCAGTACCTGGAAACAAAGCACGAGTTAAACGCTTCCTCACCTCACACGCGGGAAGAGCTGCATCTTGCCACGCTCGATCAGAAAGGGGAGGAGAGCAGAGTCAAAGGGACCGACGGCAGCTCTCTTCCTGGCCCCTTCCCCCGAGAGCTGCCTTCCCGGCAGGGCTGTTATGTTTTGGGCAAGCGTAGCACACCCACCAGGAAAGGCGCCTCAGCCTGCGGGGCCGGGGGGTGCACCGCAAGGCTCTTGTCACTGCAAGGACATGGGCTGCTCTCTGGTCATTCCGGGGAAATGCAGGAGGGCGTTCCGGGGCAGAGAGGCTCTACGCTGTGCCCACAGCATGGCTCTGCTGGTGCAGCTGGCCTCAGTGGAGGACTAAGCTAGTCTTAGGGAAGCCTCTCCCCTGCGCTGACAGCATCCCTAGGCTCCAGCAAAACGCTTCTGCGGACGGCGCTTGAGACAGAGGAGCGCTTCCATTAATTGCGCAAGCACAGTGTGGAGGGCCCAGGCTCCAAAGCACGGCAGCTAGCATACCCGGAGCGGCACGGAGCTCATCCCTCTTCAGCTCCTCCTGTCTGAGCAGCCAGGCCTCCCAGCTGGACGAGTAGCGTTCGCTGGCGCGGTCGTCCCAGCTCTCTGCCTCCTGGGCGCTGCCGAGGGCCAAGCGGTGGAAGGCCACAAAGTCCCCTCCGCCGCAGCACTGGCACTTGTGCGCTTGCCTCTCCAGGAAGGCCGTGCACTTGCGGTGCATGGCCACCCTCTGTCCCTTGGGCCACAGCTCGTAGGCAGCCTCCCGCAGCAGCGGGGCGCAGAAGGTCAGGACGCCAGACTGCAGCCTCGCCGTCTTCTCGGTCTCGCCCAAGCACCGCTTCTGGGCACCTGAAAGGCAACGGGCCTTCACATCAGCCACAGCTGGGGCCACAGCCGGGGGACGAAAGACAGGCCTTGGCGTGGATCCTTGGCAGGAAACCAGCGCTCCTGCACTCGGAGCCTCGCAGCGCTAGGGTGAAAGGGACCCGTTTGCCTTGCCGACACCAGCACAGCCTGCGCAACAGGCTCCCGCCCTGCTCTCCCTCCCAACGCACAGCCTTCAGCCGCACCCCCGCAAGCAGCTGCCGAGGCTGCTGGCAGCAGAAGCAAGGCCGGCCCTGGGCATTACACACCACCGGAGGGGGCAGTGCAGCGTGCCCTGGCGAGCCCCGCCAGCCACACAGCCGGGAGCAGCAGGAGCCTACCACGCTCCCGGGGGCGCATTATCACCACTTACCGCTCTCTTCCTCCAGAGAGGTGGCGGACCCCTCGGCGGGAACACTGCTGCCTTCTGGCACCTTCCCAGCATTCAGCCACTTCAAGACGTTGCCTCTCACCAGGACATTCAACGCCTTGTTCATCTTGGTCCTGGTCCACCTGGGAAGGAGGCGTAACAGCAGCTCGGTGGTAAACGTCGGCCCGATGACGGCTGCGCACTTCAAGACCATCCGCTCCGAGGGCTTCATGCTGTCCACCTCAGCCAGCGCAATCCCTGTCAAAAACAAGCCACAGGTCTCTCTCTTGCCCTCTCCCAAGCCTGAGGCTGCCGAGGCTGCCTTAGCTTCACCACACCAGACGCTACATTTGTAGCCTTCTTTCCTAGGGACCAAACCCCTTGGGCAGTCGCAACCCAGGGCACGTATCTCCAACACGGCTCTGCTCCTCCTGCAAGCACAGGAAGCAAGGACCGGGAAAAGGAGAAACACATGTTCCTTGGGGAACGTTTCTGCCAGGCTCACTGCGCAAGGTCACAGCTAGAGGGCAGGGAAGCTCATTCCCAGCCTCCCATCCAGCACCCCGAGAAATGGGAAGAACCAGCGGGACCAGAGCCACCTTCCCAGCAGAGCCCCAGAGCTGAGAGGGGTAACTCTGCAGCACGCAGACGCGCAGCCTCTCTCTAGCCCACGCCCCGGGAAAGAACCTCCGTGCAGCCGCCAGCCGCCGCAGCGGGGCTCGGCCCCTCACCTTTCAAGGTGGAGGGAAGCACGATGCTCTGCAGGTTCACGTCAGGTCTGATGGTGCACACCCTGCGGTCCTTCCCCGCGCTGGAGCTCCAGGAGGCTGCGGCAGGGGAAGCCTCCGTTACAGAAGCTGAGCGGAGCAAGAGAGCAGCGTAAAGCGATTTTCAAAAAGGGAGACGATTCAGGCCGTGACCTCCCACTTGCCCTCCATCTTCCACCCTTTAGCATTCATCCCCCGAGCAGGTCTCACAGCAGCTGGGCCCTGCGGTCCGTGGCAGCATAAATCCACCGCGCGGCTGCACCCAAGGCACACTGCAGCCACGCCACTCTCCGCACTGCTCCACAATAACCGCCCCCGTTCATGCTGCCTCCAGACAATACCAGGGCTGAGCTTAGTGCCAGGGAGCGTCTCTTCCCCTCCTTTGCAATTTTCTGCCCCGTCCGCATTGCTTCGCCTCACAAAGCCACCCAAACTCCCCAGCCTGTGCTTAGGCTATCCCAGCAGCAAGGCATGCAGGAGCCCACGCCTGAGCCAGGCCAAGGCCTCTACTGCTGCAACACCAGCCTGTGCCAGCTTCACAGGGGAAGCCCAGGGCAACAACGTGCTCTGGAAGATGGGCCGCAGCAGCCAGGCCGTCAGCCACAAAGGTGCTTACTGAAGAGGCTCTCCCACTTGTCCTCCGTTTTCTCGCCCTTCCGCAGCAGGTGGAACAAGAGCATGTCGTGGCGCTTAAGGTCGCTCAGCAGTTCCTCGCAGTAATATGGGATCCCGCAGCTTCTCTGCATCAGGAACCTGGAAAGGAGCAGATCCAGCAGGGACTGACACAGGCAAAGCAAGGTGGGACACGCTTCAGACCAGCATCTTTGCCACAGCTACACCTCCCTTTTGAACAGGCCAGCACTCCCACTGCCTTTGGCATCTGAGCTGCCCGGAAGATACAGCGCTTGCTGGAACGCGCCGGAAAAGAGTCGCGGACAGTGCCCAAGGCACAGAGCTGCCAGCCTCGTCTCTCCTGGCCCCAACAGCCTAGATCCTCCCCAGCACCAGTGAGAGCCTCGGCCCCAGCAAATCGCCCCCACTGCCCCACCATGTTCGTTCCCTCCTGCCCTCTCTCTGCAGAGGGTCAACCCCTCGGGAAGAGCTCCGAGGCCCCGCCTGGGACTTACGTCTCTAGGTCCCTGGGCACGCTGACAACTCCCAGCTCCCGGCAGGCTTTCTGCACAACAGCTGAAGCTTTCAGCTCTCCCAGATGAACGTGGGTCGTTTGCTGCAACTTCATGATGTCTGCTGCAGCTTCGCAGAGCCTCTGTCTTCTAGAGCGAGCGGGAGCAAAGCCCATGACCACAAAGAGCGGGACATCTCTGAGCGCGCGCGACATAACAGCCCAGGAGGCAGAGTCGATGTAGTGCGCGTTGTCGATGACAAACAGGACAAGTTCGTCTTCAACGAGCTGAAACAAACACGTTGGTCTGGGTGGATTCTGAGGGATTCTCAAGCATCCTCCACAGGGCAAACTTTGGCCGGCCTCTCCCCACACAGAGGACGCGCAGAAGTCGCTCTCCTCTCCCCAGCTACCTCTTCGTTCAGAATCTCACCCGCTCTTCCGTGCTCCGAGACTCTTAAGGTCTCTCGGGCACGGTGGCACGGAAAGACACCGTTCCTCCTCCCCCTGAGCACATGCCCTCCAACTTCACAGGAGGAAAGTTATCAGGGGACATGGCACGGGGAGTTCAGCCTCTGCAGGGCAATGACCCCGGTACATTGTCCTCCCACCAGCTCCCACCGCTCTCCTGCAGAGCCCTCAGCCTGCGGCCTTGCTTTCCTTCTCTGACCCAGGATGGGGAGAACGGCTCACCTTCTGTAGCACTTTCTTAAAAACCAACTCCAGTTCCATTGTCCTTTGAGCGTCGCTCATCTTGGACACCTTCTCCGACAGGGGAAACTGGCCGGAAAAGCAGAGTCACAGAGCAACAGCCTTTCAGGGCGGTTCAGCACACCTGCCCACCACGCAAGTCCAAGCGAGCAAAACGCCTCTGTTGCCCTCAGCATCTTACCTCTCCCCCACACAGTGGAGAGGAGACGCAGCGCGGACGTCACCGGGAGCCTACAACGGAGGCCCTCTGCTGAGGGTCTCTGGCAGAGCTCTTGCAGGGAGGGATGAGGCGGGAGAAGAGCTTCTTCCCTCGCCATGGCAATCGCGCGAGGGAGCAGGCTGCTCCCGCACCAGTGAACTCAGCACCAGCTCATCAGCCCCCTCTCAAAGCCTCTCTGCAATGCCCTTTCCAGGCTGCTGAGCAAGGCCCCAGGAACTGCCTGCAGCAGCCTGGCACCTGCACTCACCCCTAACAAGGGGCCCCCTCGGCCCCCTCGCCCCCCTCTTTGGACCCACAAACAGAAGCACAGCCTGTGCTACCCTCCTGCTGCTCCCACCAGGGAGCTAAGCCCACTCCCCAGCCACAGTGTCCCAACCACAACAGCCACAGGACGGCTCACAAGCAGGCCTTCGCCACGGCCACAGAGGCCTCTCGCTCTCACCTTAACGACGAAAGGCACGTTGAGGAGGCAGTAGCTGCTCTCTTCCACCAGCCCTTGGAGCTTTTCCTGCAGGACGAGCTGTCTGGCACTGCACGATTTACAGGCCTGCAGGCCCATGGCCACAGCCAGCACCATGCGCATGGCAGAGTAGACCTGCTTCAGGTTGAGCTCCAGCACTTCCACAGCCACTACCCTGCCATGCAGAAGCAAAAGGCACTGAGATTCAGAGAGGGACCCAAGCAGCCGCAGGCTTCTCGCACTAAGCTCTAGGGGAGAGGCGGAATCTAGGGCCACTTGGGTTTCTTCTCTTGGCTCTGGGGCTACGGCCAAAGCCCTGACTGAGCTCGGGCTCTACCTTGCTTGGTGCCTGGCCCAAAGAAGGAAGCTCAACAGCAGTGGCTCCAGGAGCCACCTCTAGCTCCCTCAGGAGGGAGCAGGAGAGCACGCAGCTGCTCCTCAGCAGCAGCTCCTGCAGGCCTTGCAGGGATGCTGCAGTCCAAGGGCCACGCACCCGGGCAGAGGGGCTCCAGTAGCCCACGGACATCAGCGGCTGGGCAGCGAAAGCGTTCCGCAGGTCCCGGTCAGCAACACTCACCTGAGCCCAGCAGCCTGGCCTAAAGAGGCAAGCTCCGTAAGTAAATGGCTCTTTCCAGAGCCCGTTACGCCCTCAAACGCCATGATGTGGCTTGCTTTCTTATCCACGTAGGCTTTCAAGTAGCTTTCAAAGAGGGCAATCTCCTCCTCCCGACCTGGGAAGGCAAACAAGAAAGCGAGCTGTTGCAGCGAGCTGGAAAGCAAACAGCCGTCGGCACCCTTCTCTCTCGCCGCCGCAGCGGGTCAGTCAGACCCAAGGAAATCTCCTCCCCGATCCCAAATACGGGCATCGCTTTAGCCCTGAGGCTGTGAGCAACTGCACACTGGAAAGGTCCCGCCACGCTAGCTATGCAGCACAGCAGGGAGCACCCGGTGCACGCCTCACCCTGCTTCCCACCTCTAGCTGCGGCCCAACCCCAAAGACAGGAACCAGCTAGGAGCCAAGGTATGCACCAAACCCTTAGGGCCACGCCGGGCAACACCATCCCTCGCAAAAGCTTCTCCGTTCCCAGAGCGGAACTAACAGGTACCGACGGCAACAAATCGGCCTTCGGCAGACCAAGGCGTTCTCCACCTACCGAGCAACGGGGAATAGCCGGACCTCTCCTTCATAACATCCATGCCAAACACGCTAGCAGCGGGAAGAGAAAAACAAGAGCCAATTAAGTAGGCAGAAGCTGGAGGACGTAGAGCCACGCGTGGAGCTGGAGCTGAGGGTACACGCTCCCGGGTGCCCGCTCTTCTTTTGAGCCGGAGCAAATCCTGCCCACGCTCCCACTGGCCCAGCAGAGAGCGCAAACACCAAACGAGCACTAGCAAAGCTGCAGCCAGGAAGAAGCCCAACGGCCACAGGGGGACACCGGACAGCATCAAGACTCGAGCGCCACAGGCCAAAGCCCAAGGAAGCAGAGACATGAGCAAGAAGCCAGGCAGTGCCGCTGGCTAGCACACTGCTGCACCCCGCAGGACAAGCCAAACAAGTCTCTGGTCCCCCGGCCTGTGCTCACAGGCAGCGCTTTCTAGAAGCGGGGCCCTGCAACAGCTGCTGTCAAGGCAAAGACGGGCAAGAAAAAACACTGCAAGCCACGACGTGCAACAGGACGACAAGGGTCACTTCTTGGGCCAAGGCGCCAAGCACCAGGCACCTTGGGCTTGAGTTTTTCTGAAGTTGCAAGGGGACGGCAACGTCAACCTTCCAAACGTCCTCCAAAGAGGATGCCAAACCCTGGCCCGGGGGAACACCTGAACTTTCACCAGGAGGCACTCAGGAACTGAGTCCTGGCCTGACCAAAAGCTTTCTGGGAGCCTCATGCTCGGAAGCAGCTGGGAGAACGCCTCCCTGGGGCAGAATTGCCACTGCGTTAGTCTTGCGCGCAATGGAGCAAGCACAGGGCAGAAAGCACAGCTGGAAGCCGTTTGGGCAGGGGCTGCAAGGCCCCTCTGTGCCTACGGACACCTAAAAGCCTTCTCCACCCCTCCGGCATCACTCCCAGTCTCCTTACAGCAGGAGGCCCCAGCGTAGGCAGGCCAAAAGCATACCCGTGCTCTGCCTTTCCATCTTCTCAGCCCCAGCGATGGGAGGTGTGGGCGGGGGCCAGCTCTGCACAACTCCTCTTGGCGGACCAAGACTGGACCCTGTGTGCCACCCTGCCCCCAACCAGCCCGCTCAAACAGGACACTCACGACTTCGCCGACACCCCCAGGTATTGATACACGGGGCCAGGATCGACAACCCCCTTCATCTTTGCCTCCGGCAGCTCCTTGAAGCACCATCGGGGCAGCCTAGAGGCTGCGTACGTCGCTGCGTCACAGGACACCAGCCCAGGGTAGTGCTCCATCAGCCGGGCTGCCAGATTCACCTTCTGGCCAATGACTGCCACAGAGAGAGAGCACGCATTCACGTACCTATGAAACCAACCCGCTCCACCCTTCACCGCCAACGGCTGCATCGCCTCCAGCACAGGCAAGCCCCAAACCGTTGGCAGCACAACCAACAGGAACAACAAGGCTCTGAGCCCGGTCCCCCGCACCGCAGTGGCGCCCGCCCTGCCTCCCTCGTTCCCCACAGGCCACAGGCCACAGGCCACAGGCCAAGGCCTCGTCCCAGCCCAGCACGTACGGGCAACAGGCTGTTCCCTGCCGCTCTGCCTCTTCCTTTGGCACACTGCTCCGGCTGAACAGACCCAGCCCAGCCACCCACTCCTCAGCCAAACACCTCGTACCTGTGTATTCGTGCCTCACGCGATGGCCTACGACTCCGCAGAACACCGTCCCGCTGGTAACCCCGACAGACACGGCCCTGACACACACGGAGAGCAACAGGCGTTCAGCAGCACCCGCGCACAGGCCTGCCTGCCCGCCTACCTTCACCCCTTCACCCAGCTCCCCTCGCACCACCTCCCGCCCTGGCAGGGCAGACCTCGGGGACCTGCAGAGCTCCGCAGCGTGTGAAAGGGGCTCCCGAGAGCAGCCAGGCAGTTTTCAGCCCTTCCCCTAAGGCCTCACAGCTGGGACGGGCGGAAAGTCCCTGACTCCAGCCGGCCACAGCACGTCTCCTCGGCGCGGGGAAGAAGGGCACCTCTCAGGGCACTGTCTCCTTCCTCCCAGGGACAGAGGAGGCCAAGCTAGAGGGCACGTCTCGCTGAGAAACCATCCCTCCCTCCTTCCCCCGCGCAGTCCCGGGCAACGCGCCTCCCCACTCACTCGATTTTCCTAGGCCTCGAGGAGCACGCCTTGGAGATTTTAAGAGCGCTTTCCAAGGCGTGAACGCTTTCGTCGGGCAGCTTCTCTCCAGGGAGTCCAAACACACACAGGAACGTGCAGCCCTGCCAAGGACGGGGGCAGCACAGCTTGTGACAACGCCTACGGCAAACGGCTCATGCCGTGCGAGTCGAGCCTCTGCCGAGAGCAGCAGAGCTTCAGGGCAACCCCCAGCCAGAGGGTGCTGATCCCAGCGCCGAGGCAGAGCTGCTTCTCCTTTCCCCACTGCTCAGTAGAGCGAGAGAGCCACTGCCCTCTCGTTTGCTGCCCACGCTTTTGCGGGGTGGGCTCCTCCCCCACACTCACTTTATCAAACATGGAGATTTTGTTGATCTCGCCCTTGTGAGGCCGGATGATCTCCAACATCATCACGCTGCTGTCCTGGATAGCCTTGCAGATCTGCGTTAAGTTGACATCGGCAGCAAACTGCAGCTTGACAAAGAGGCAGGTGACCGGCCGTAGCTCGGACAAGTAGTCCGGGGGCTGCCTGTCATCAATCTGGAAGACGAGAGCGGGACACCTTCAGCAGCCAGCTCTCCCCGAGAGCTGACTGCCTCCAGCAAACACCAAGCAAGAGCCCACACGTGGGCAGCAGCCCGCGCTCTCCGCGGAAGGAATAAATCCTCCCCTCGGGGCAAAAAAAAAAACACAGCTCCCGGCAGCTGTGGCCATACCTTCCTCAGAACAGATGCGGGGACGTACTTCCGCAGCAGCTTCCCCAGAGCATGCCGAGGGGCCAGGGTAACAGCAGGCCTCAGGATGCCTAGGGAAGGAAAATCCAGGCGGTGACTGGCAGGCTGGCACTACGAGCCTGCCTAGGGAAAAGCAGTTGGAAAGCAGGGGCTGGCACTGGAACTCAGGGAGAGAAAGTCTCCTCCAGTTGCACGTTTCTTCCTCCTGCAGGTGCTCAGCCAGAGCAGGCCCCTGGAAGGAGGGGGAAGCAGCGAGTGCCTCCGCTGAAGCGCACCAGGGCCAAAGGCACAAATGCTAACTGCAAGGGGGAGAGGGCAGAGGGCGTTCCTCGCTGGCCCCTGAACAAGCCCGCCCCCACCTTTCTGGGCAGCCACAGAACATCATGAAGATGGGCCTCACCTGACGCCTCAGGAGAACTGTAGTTCAGCTGGGCTCGGGTAAACTTGGAGAAGATGTCTTCGCGTTCCGACAGAGACATCCGTTCCATGCCTGTAACCTAAAGGCACACAGTACAAAAACGCGTCGAGGACAGCTCCAGCACCCACAGAGGACAGTACCCGTTGAGGCAGGCTCTTCCAGCGCCTCCTGACCCCCTCTTCAAAGCCACCCAGCAGAATCCAGAGACAACCCGGAGACAAAACTGCTCCCCAACAGCTACTGCTCCCCACCTACGTCGACACCTAGAACTCCCTCCACGCGCGTCTCCTCGCCCTCCTCGCACCTTCCTCCCTCGCAGCCACGGCCACGGCCAGGCCCTCAGAATTGCTCCAGAGGCCATCCCACCCACCTTCACAGCGCTTTGGCCTTTAAGTCTCTTGGTCTTGATCTTGTTCTGGTTACAGAGCTCCCAGCAGCTGGGTGACAGGATCACGTCACTTGCATTGGCAAGGTTTTGGGCCTGCCACACTTCACCCACGGCCTGGCCAAGGATCAGGAAGTGCTGCTGCTTTTTGTCTCCAACAGTCAGGAGGGACATATGCCCTGCAGAGATCCCTGGTGAGAGACAAGCACAACTGATGCAGAGAGCATTTTTACCTCCACAGCCCGCCACAGCTCAGCTCCTCCCAGGCCAACTTTGAAGCTCAGCCCTGGAGCCGGGCTCTTCCCGCTCAACTGCTTCGAGTGCAGGCGAAGCACCCACTTTATGGATTCAGGACTGATCATGGCCGGGGAGGGGGTCCTCATCAGGGGCCCCACACCGGCACGTTGGCCGGCCACCGGCTCACTTTGCATGCAGGCAGCTCGTGAACGCCTGCCTGAGAACGCGCAGCAGCCTAATCCGGCACTCCCCGTACCTATCTTCAGTCGGAGCTTCAGACCCACGTCCGTCTCACGGATCCTGTACTTCTCCTGGATTTGCTGGCTACACTGCAGCACCAGGCTGATGGTGTCCCTCAGCTGCGTGTGCTTTGCTCTCCACAGCACCAGCACAGCATCCCCTGGGGAAAGCAAGGGGACAGGGACGGCTCTCGTGACACCTGACGCTCCCTGACCTGCACCCACCTGCCGGGGCAGCGGAAGCCAGCAGGCGTGCCAGGGAAAATGCGTTTGGGTGAAGGCCTCCTCCTCAACTACAGCACCCTGGCCACAGGCACACCTCCCCCTCTGCCCCGCCAGCTACAACTGCAGCCACGCCGCCAGGGCCCGGGACGGCAGCTCCCCCTGGGCACCTGCGTGCCAGCAGAGCCACCCCTCGGGGCTCTGCCAGCTCGCGGCTCTGTCTCCCCTCTCCCCTAGCACTCGTCTGCAGCTGCAGCAGACGAGGCCACGTCTCTTTTACGCACACGTACCTGCAAACTTCAAGATGTCTCCACCAAAAGCCAGCAGCTCTGCGGAGCGAAAAAAAAAAGCACAACAAGAGTTGCAGCTAGGCCTTCTTCAGGAAGGCCGCAGGACAAGCCGCTCTGCTCAGACAGCAGCACAAGAGCAGCGGTGCTTTGGGGGCACAACTTAGCAAACGTAGCAGCTGCACTGCTCACAGGGACCACAGCCCTGGGACCTACGCTACTGTGCCCTGTGACAAGGCCCCAGGGAAAGTAACGCACACTTTGGTCAGCGCCCCCATCCCCGGCTCATTTGGGCACTAACACTGGCTAGATGCCCCCGCTCCCCCCTGCGCCCCAACACCAGCAAAATCTTCCTCCATCACTGAACAGCGGTCACTCCACAAGGCCAAGGGTGGGTGCTGAGAAAGCGGGCACCTCCTTAGTCTTCGTGGGGAGCAGAAAGCACCTGCCAGAAGAGCCCAGCTGCTCTCGGCTGCTCTCAGCCCCATGGGAACCTCCAGCCCGCGCAAGGAGGAGGCGGCGGCAGCAGCAGCAGCAGGCTGCCCAGCACCTCTCTCTCGTCGTGGCCCAATCCCACACAGTCCTGCAGAACGGCACTTACCCTCCAAAATGTCACCCATGTAGCGATTGAGGGTTTGCGTGACCTCATCCGCACCCCGCTCTCTGCTGATGCTCTGGCTGAATTTCTCTGTCAGAGCAGTGAAACCTGCAACAGGGACACACAGGCACAAAGAAATCAGGACGCGTCCACGGGGCCGAAGGACCTGGCACTTTCCACGTCGCTTTCAGCCAGCCAAGAGAACCACGCTCCGGGAGAACCCGGGCGCGCCCCTGACAGCGGGCACAGCCCTCTAATTCCACCCGCGCTTCTGAGCGCTCGCTGACGGGCGCCTTCCCCATGCTCACACCTACCCGTTACGCCTAGCTCCTGCACTTGGCTGCCACCCTCCAGCACGTCCCCCGGCTGCCTCCCCTCTTGCCTACAGCCAGGCAACACCCTTAGCTAGAAAGCCCGGGAGGCCTTTGCCAACTAACGCAGCACCTGGCAAGCCAGCTCCTCTGCGCAGCAGCTGCTCCTCCAAGTTTGCCCTGACAAAGACTAACAAGGGTGAGGCAAGGCAGCCAGGCCTCCTCTCCCAGGCCTCCATGAGCCAGAGCCTGGCCCACCTCACACCTCCCCAAAGCTCCGGAGAGAGCACTGCAGTCAACAGCGCGGGCCCAAGCTGCTGCTCCGGCAGCCTCAGAGCTCCCTACGCACACTGCTCTGAGCAGACGGGTGACCACAAGCAGGCCGCAGTGCGGCTGGCAGCAAAGACCGCCCCCGGGCTGTGACCTCGGCTACGTCCGAGCGCTACTTCCCCAAAGCGGAAGACCTCAGCAGCAAACGACATCTCCTTTGACCCCTTCTCTACCACAGGCGGGACGACCAGGGCTCCAAAAGGCCCGCTAAGTCCCAACGGCTCGGGTCGGTGACTCCTCCTCAGTGCCCGCCCTTCATAACGCTTTGACCCACCTGACACATCCGCAAAGAGCAGCACTCCGTGGAAGTTCTGAACGCAACGGTTCTCCTGCTTCAAGTCCTCAGACAAAAGCAGGTCGGGGACGTAAGCAGCTACTTCCCCCAGTTCTGAGCAGTGCTTTGACCTTCGCTCCCAGGCACAAGACATCGTCAGCGCCCTGGGGTACCTGCGGTACCTCAGTACAAGACGACCCACCGTGCCCACCAGGGAGGACGACCAGACACCACTGCACAGCGTTGCGCACTGGCCTTGGGGAGGCGCGGCTGGCCCTCTGTCACCAAGGGGCCGGGGGGGGTCACAATCGGGTCACAGTGACATTGGCCGCGTGTCATCATTTACCTGTACACTGTTGCGTACGCTGATCCAGCTAACAGTGACAGCCTCTGCAAGGCACCGCTTACCCAGCAACTGCCGGGAAGCTACCCCAGCTCCCTCCTTACGCCGAGCCGGTTGCTCAGATGTGGCTAGCGCGACACAGTTGTCTCCCGTACAGAGCTGAAGGAGGCTCGCACAGCGACTGACCTCCACCCGTGGCCGAAACAGCAGCTGGTTCCCACGTTCCCAAGCGCAAAGGGCCTAACAGACATGCTGACAGCCAGCAGCCCAGGCTTCCCCAAAAGCACGGCCACTGCAGCACGCAGCTGGGCGTTTCCAGGGCTGCTCGGAGGACTTGTATTTCTTTGCAAAAAAGAAGTGGGGCTTTTCCGGGGCGGGAGCGGGGGACACAGCCAACCTCCATCCGCACGGCTCCTGGGGGAGGCCGGCAGGAGATGGACAGGGCTGGGCCAGGACCACGGCGCACCGGCCTATCAGAGAGGGCAAGACAAAGTAAAAAGCTGCAGCAGGAGGCAGCTCCAGGTCCCTGCTCCGAGGGAGAACGCTGTTGTAAACCTTGCATGCCCCAGGGAAACAGAGCCACGCTGGGCACCCTGGCTCACGCAGGGCACCTGCCTCCAGCTAGGCAAAGGCAGCTCCCCGTCCACCTTAGCCGCTGCCCCGAGCCACACAACTCTCCCTGCCACCAAAGCAGCAGCACTGAGGAGAGCCGGGCTCTACGGGGGACGAGGGCTAGCAGCCAAGGCCACGCTCCGTGCACGCCAAAGCTGCCCTTCTCCCCAGTCGCGCAGAGGAGCAGCTGCACGAGTTGGCATGCCTGGCACATGGTGACACTCAGCGGCTGCTTGCCCAGGCAGCCTCCAGTGTCCCTCTGGCACTGTCAGTGCCTCTCCCTCAGGCAATGACCAGGCGAGGGAGCACCAGCCCCTCCCAGGCCTGGGGGACCAGGTGCTTTAGACGAGCCTGTGCCCTTGCGCTGCTGACCTCAAACAGCAGAGCACTTGACAGCAGAAACCAGCCTGCCTTCTTTCCTGCTGCCTCAGCACTCAGAGACAGGCTACCAAGATGGTCTCTCTTCTTGCCTCCAGAAGGCTCCCCCTGCTGCCTCGGGGCCCACAAAAGTCTCCCAAGCAAGCACAAGTCACTTGCACCTAGCACACCCAACTGCAACCTGCTGGCGACAGCCAGGCACACACACCGAGCCAGGCCCAGGTTCGGAACGCTGCTTGCCAGCCCAGCTCACACGCTTCCTCCTTCCTCCTTCCCACGAGGCAGGCAAAGCGGTCACCCGTACGGGAGACTGACGATGCAGGCCGACCGAGCAGGCTTGCTCTGCCTCCTCAGGAAGAGCGCGCAGCAGCGTGAGGACGCCTAGGCCAATGGTCTCTCTTGTCAGTGAGCAGCAAGGGCTGGCTGCTCCCCAAGGCAAGCTCAGCTGGGAGCTGGGGGGACCCCAGCACAAGCAGCGCCCTCGCCCACAGGGGCATCCCTCTTGGCTACTTCTATATGGACACACGTACATCCATTCTCCACTAAGGAGCTTTCATCCGCATCAACCAGAGAGGGGAACAGGATGAGGCCGCTAGTGCTGTTGACTTTTCTGACTGGGGAACACTTCAAACCAGGCCCGCTTGCAGAAAAACACCCTCCCACCCTCCCCACCTCAGCAACCACTTGGCCCTACACCAGGGCCAAGCTCCTCCTGCAGCCGGCTCAAGTGCTTACACAGCGCCACAGGGACCTGCACTAGGGCGAGGGGGAGAGAATTTCTTGCGCTGCTTTACAGCCCTCGACTCTTGTGAGCACTAACAACGGGGGTGGTGGCTTCCCCGCAGCCTAGCTTTCCCAATAAACCACACGCCAGAGACTCTCATGGCACGCCTTCAGCGTCCTCTTGCTGTGCTCTGTGACTATGCCATACAGAACGCTGAGATGATGGCAGTGTTTCTTTATTTAATCCCTGGAAGAGCATCCTCGCTCGGCCGTGCTGGCAGCTTCAGCAGGTACCTGGAGCTACAGACTTCAGGCTTTGCTTGCTTCAGCTGGGGAAAACGTGGCGCTGTCTCCAGCCACAAGTCTCCCACGGGGCCCTTGCCAGTGAACCACCGCTCCTGAGGAAAACAAAAGCCCAAGTGAGAGCCGCGAAGAACGGGAGGTCCCCCGAGCGGTCCGGGAAGGCAAGCGAGGCCTCTCGCAGTAGCTTCTTCCACCCATCACCCAATCTGCCGTGCTGCAAAAGCCTATCAGGGAGGGCAAGGAGAGGGAACGCAAAGGAAGCCTCCTCACAGGTTCAGGCTGGCTCCCAGAGCTGGCTCAAGGGAGAGGCAGAGATTCCACTCCACCGCTCCTCAGCCCAGCAGAGATGCTGGGAAGGAGCGGCGTGCTGCAGCGCGTGCTGCTCCCTCGCGTGTCCTTCCAGCCCCTCCTGAGGGAAGGGCATCGCAGCTGCCACTGCCCTCCTGCTGAGGAGGGCTAGCAGCCCCTACCAGCTCGCCAAGGACTTTCAGCACACGCTCCTGAAGCTCGCTGGGGGCTTTCCCTACGTGGACCTGCCGGAGTACGGTCCGCGCCACCCTCTCCTAGGGCATGCCAAGCCTCTGCCCAGGGAGCAACTCAGAGGCAAAGAGGATCCACTTACAGCGCTCATCTCCAGCCAAGTCTTCTCCAGGAGGTTGCCGTTCACTTCACAGGCTTGGAGGCCCTGCCTGAGGCACCACAGGCTCTGGTCTTTGTTACCCAGCATGCAGAAAACGTACGCTTTCAGATGGTAGGCTCTGGGGTAGAAGACGGGGCTTGTAGAGCACCGAGCAAAAACCTCTTCCGCAAGCTACCGAGAGAACAATGGAGAGGCACGTCAGCAGAAGTCATCGAGCTGGGCGATGGCTTGGCACTGAGGACTGCACCTGTTCCCCAAAGGGGAAAGCAGCCGCAAAGGCACAAGGAGCACGCAGCTAGCAAGGCTGAGATACCACACAAGTCTCTCCCGAGCCATAAGCCCTCACATGCAGCAGGCATTTCAGCAGGGCTCACTAGCTAGCTCATGGCTGTGCAAGTCTCTTCTCCTGTCTTGCAGGCCATTCCCATTCCCATTCCCACTCCCACAAGGGAATCCTCACGTGCCCGGGAAGACCCCCGTCACCTCACTGCCTTCTCTACCACCTCTTGCTGCCGCCCCATGGGGGAGCAGCCTCTTGCCATGTTCCTCTCTAACCCACTACTACACTCCGCCTCTAGCCTGGCTCCATCCCAGCACGGCTCCTTCGCCCCGGCCTTGCCAATCCACTGCTGCTCGCAACACAGCTTTCCCTAGAGTCCCCTCACAGCATGCACACCCCCTTCCTCCTCTTCCCTCACCCTTAGAGCCCTGCTGCGGCTCTCCCGGGCCCTCGCCGAGCTGCGCTCAAGGTCGTTCCGCAGCACCAGCGTGTAGCACTCCAGGAGCCGGCTGCATGCTTGGGTGGCCAAAACGGAGGCGTCAGCTCTCTTCAGCAGCCTCTTGGCCTTTTCAAAGGGCTTCTGGAAGTCGGCCCACTGCCCAAGCCTTCCAAACCTACACCATCCAGAGAGAAACACACACACACACACACACACACACACACACACACGTTTTGTAGAGTACTTGATCAAGTACTCTACACCCCAGCGACGGCCGCCTTGTTGGACAGGGCACGGGGGACACGACAGGCCCAGAGCTCCCACCTCCCCTGCCAGAACCACTGCCTGGGCCTGTCGCCAGTCTAAGCACCTCTGTAACTTACCAAAGAGCCAGGGACGAATACAGTCCAAGCAGGATGCTGTTGTGCGAGCTGAGGATGCGGTTTGCTTCGTTCCGCTCAACGAAGCTCCTGCACTCTTCAAATGACTTGTACTCCCAGCCTGTAATACAAATGCATCGCAGAGAAGCAGTGCCGCCCTCCGCTGCCTTGTTTTCCCTCGGGCATTCGTAGCAGGACAAAGCTGAAGCACAGCTGGAGAATTTCTGGGCAGGTAAACCACTCAGAGAGCAAGCAAAAACCAAACAGGAACAAGGCAGGGGCTGGAGTTCTAGCCTAGCTCCTCAGGGCTAGTCAAGCGCCACACAGATAGCTATTCCCTTTTCTTCAGCAGCTTTCGAGCGCTGGCAGAGACACGCTGCCATTGACCAGCAAGCGACAGCCACTCCGGAGCGTAGGCTGTTAGATGCCTCCTGGTCAGGCACATCCCAGCACTGCTATGCCCGCCCGCTTCCCCAGGAGCCAGAGCAGAGCGAGCCTGGGAAGAGGTTTCAGAAAGGGGAATCTCAAAACGCGGGAAGCAAAGAGGGAAATTGCAAGCATTTTGAAATCACTCTGGGATCACGTGTAGAACATGCAAACAAAGACAGGGCAGGCAGGAAAGACAGACAAAGACACACCCAGAGCCAAATAGCCCAGGACTCGGCCCAGGAAGTGAAAGCATGGCTGGAGGCTCTGGCGCCCGTGTTGTAGCAGGAGAAAAAGCATCTTTGCAAGCCTCCTGGCTCTCTGGGGCCCTCCTCACTGAGCACTTACCAGCGTAAAGCAACAGGTCTAAGCAGCAGGAGAAGAAGTATGCCTGCCCAATGATGCTGTGCTCTGCAGCCACCTGCTTCTCGAGCCTGCGCAGCACTTCCTCACATTCTGGGTACCTGCGGAGGAGCACAGCGAGCCGCCATGGAGCCTCTCCGTGGGGTGGGAGCCCAGTCACCACCTCCGGACGCTGCCCGCTCCCCTTCCCATCATCCCGCTCTCCCTGCGCTGCTCTTTCTGGCAAGGCCATCAGAGTTTCTCCAGCAGACAGTTGTTCATCTTTTGGCAACAAGTCTCCGGAGAAAGGCTGCAGTGACCCCGGCCCAAACGGCAAGGCCCGGAGCAAAACTCAGGCATCCTTCCCATGCAGCCAGTGCTTTCCCATTGGCCCAGGAGCAGAGCTACTCCCCTTTCCATCCAAGTCTTTGTCAGGAAAAGCAGGCCAAAGAGCACGCACAGCTCCCCACTGCCCTCCGCACTCGCCCAGACAACGCGTTTGCTTCAGAAACTGCTCCTCTCGAGACCTCCCCCTGGACGACTGCCGTCTCGGGCACCGGTGCCGCGTGGCGTGGAAAGGCCCGCGTCCACCCAACCAAACGTGGCTAGCGCCCCAAACACAACGAGCGCCTCCCTGCGCTAGGCTCGCTCCTAAACCAGGCCTGGGAATTGCCTGGGGCAAGCGCTACCTGGCAAGGGCCAGAACCGAGCCAGCAACTGTTCCAGCAGTTTCACAGCACACACTCACGCTCCCAAACAGCCAGCCACGGCCCTTGGCATTGTTTAATTTACCAGCGTCCATACGGCCAGCGAGTATCCAATAAGAAACCAAGCAGCCCTCTTTGCTGCGTGCAGAGAATGACACAAGAAGGATCTCAGGTGGCCCCCTGACCCTGCGCAACCAGCAGTCTGTCCCGCAGCAGCATTACCTCATCTGCAGAAAGAGCGCCGCAAAGAGCGTGGCGAGGACCTCGCAGTCCAGGTCGGGCCTCTCCAGCTCCATGCACAGGCTCTTGGCGCGATAGCCTGCCAAGAAAACCAGCAGGCTCGCACAGGCTCCCTTGGCGGAGATGCCTTCTCGCAGGCAGCGGGGGCAGTACGTACCTACGTCGATAGAGAGGGGCAGATTCCCCAGGCTGAGGTTCAGGTGGCTCAGGGCCTGGGCAAATTTGGCAGCCTTTAATACCCCTCCTCCAAAGAGCTCGTCGTCAGAGCTAAGCTGAATGGCCGCCCGCCCGTACTGCAGCCACTCTTCCTGGCAGCCCAGGTCCTGGCAGCACCGCGCATATTCCATGTAGGACAACAGGATCTAAAACGGTCCAGACAGGAGACTGTACAAGACTGAATGTCGCCAGGGTGACTCTCTGGCCTAGACGGCTCAGGGCATAAACCCAACGGCCAGGTGCTCTCTTCTCTTCTGCTCTCAGGGCTCTCACCCCTACGACAAACGGTTCTTAGGACTGCCGCTGCTAACTGCAGCCGCGGCGAGACGAGGGCCCCAGCGGGGTGCTGCCTTCAAGCCACAACCAGCCCAACGCTTACAACGGCGAAACAAACGCCATGAGAGCGACTACCAAGAAGAGCAGCAACGCACGTCTGCTGGAAGTTTGTAAAGCAAAGTTCAGGGACGGGTACCACTCCGTCGCGTTTGGCCTCTTCTTGCCGCCCCGGGCAGACCCTGCTGGTACTCTAGGCGGGCCAGGGGAAAGGAGCTATGTCAGAAACGCGTCTGCTGCCGCAGAGAGGAGGCACTCACGTGACTCGCATCCTCAGACTCCTCGGCCGTGTTGACCTTCATGAGCGCTGCCAGGCGCGAGAGCCTCCGGCCGCTGGAAGTGCCCTCCAGGCTGAAGAGCTGCCGCAGCAAGGAAAGGCAGTGGCTCTGCCGGAACAGCCAGGGCAGCCTCTCCCTCCTGCCACACAAGAGAAACTGCTGGGCCACAGCCACTAGCTACACAGTGCCAGGTCAGGCAGGGCCAGGGGAAGCAGGGCGACAGAGGAGGCAGCTGCACCTGCTCCCAGCAGGGCGGCAGCTGATGCAGGCCGGGCTGCAGGCATGGAAGCGGCAGAGCCAAGAAGCACCCCCAGGGAAAGATGGCTGCTAGCAGGAACGGGTTGGCACTACAGCCCAGGGAGGGCGAAGCAAAGCTGGGCACCGCGAGGAAAAGGCTTGTTCTACGGCAGCCTTGCACCTGGCTGCAACCCCTGAGCTTCCTCGTTCTCACACCTCCCCTCCACTTACCCCTCCCTGCCCACGTCCTGCTCCTCCCTGCCGGCTCCCTTCCCCTCTGCAGCCTGTGCTCCCTGGGAACATCTCTCTGCTCTCACCCCCACCACCCCCCCCCACAAGCCAACACGTGCCCGCTCCCCCACCCAGGAGCCTCCAGGTCCCTCAGCAGCTTTCCCCGTGCTAACGCCTATGCTCAGGGAAAGTCTGGGCTTAAGCCTAGGCAGGTGTGGGCCTAGGTGCCCGGGACCACGCAGGAAACGCCTCTTCCTTCCCTCCTCTTTCCCTTCGGCTTCTTACCCTGCCTCTTGATGAAGGGAGGACTCTCTGTTCTTCCTGTGGGAGGCACGCTCTGACTTCTCCAGCAGAAACTGGAAGACGACGCCAGCTGAGGTGAGGGGGAATTTTCTCTTCAGCAGGCTCAATGCCTTGCTGAGCGTCTTCTTTGCCAGGTCCATGCAGCCCATGTTGTAGCAGACCTGCACAGGAGAAAGGCTTCTTCAGACAGTCCCAAAGGGCTCCGACTGAGCACGCACCACATTTCCAGGCTCTGCCTGAACCAAGGCCGAGGGCCTCGACCGCTTTTGGCCGGAGGCTGAAGCGCTCACAGGAAAGGCCGCTGGTAGCGGCCGTGCCTCAAAACGCCAGGCCTATCGCCGCCGCCGCCACCCCCCAACAAAAGCGTCCAACTCCACCCACCAGGAGAGCCCTCAGAACCTCCCTGGCACTTTACCTCCCCTTTCAGGCTCAGGAAGGTGGCTTCTTCAAAGCAGGGAAGCACATCGGCTTTCTCAGCCGCTGAGCTCCTCACAACCTCTGCTTTCTTCAGGTTCATAAAGGCCTTGGAACAAGCACACAGAGAGCAGGTGAGCGTCGGTGCAGAGCCTGCATCCAGCCCCATCGTTCCCAGTTGCCTCCAGCAGCTCTCTGAGGAGGGCACACATCTGCCCCTGGCGATGCCCACCCTAACACAGCCCACGGGCACGAGTGCTCCTTCGCACCACCTCCTGGCGCGTGCGCCTTGTGCAAAGGTCCTGCTTCTCTGCCCTGCCTCCCTTGCCCCAGGAGAAGCAAACAGGGGGAGAAGGCCGGCTCTGACGCCAGCGGTTCAGCCCCAAGTCCCCACAGAGGCACGTCCTAGTGCAATGGCAAAATCGGCTTGCCCAGGACAAGGCAACTGAGAGGCCTCCTTGTGCAGTGGGCTCCGGCAAGCAGGGCGACTCACCAGGTAGTTGTCGGAGACGTGCAAGTAGGCAGCCGCGCACTCCAGCAGGTAATAAAGGGCTCTGGCATCGTTGCCCATTGCCATGTGGTGGTGAGCCAGCGGCACAAGCACCAAATCCACAATGGCCCTGCATTCACAGGCACACGCGGCACCGGGCGTCCCTTTGGTCTTGCTGGGCACCGTAGGTACGCGTTCCGTCCTGGCCAGAAACTGCTCTGCCGCTCTACTCAGAGACAAGATCGCGCAGAAAGACGACACACGCTAGCATCACCTATACCGCTCCGTCTGCCTAGACCAACAGCATATTCTAGCGCAGCACAAGCAAGGCCCTGTGCACATCTTCCACTGCAGCGACGTCAACCCGCGCGCACTGAGCAGTCTTCTCACGCTCCGGAGCCCCGGAGCCCAAGGCGAGCGGGGCCAGGCAGGGCAAAACGGGGACGAGGAGCAACATCGCCCCTTTCAAGCCCTAGCAAACTCTTCCTTTGGCTTTAGCGGTAACAAGATCCACGAGGACGCGATGCTGTTGGTGCCTTTGCTGACCCTGCGCTGGAGCAACGCTGCTCTTTGCCCCAGGGAGAAAGTCAAGCAGGCCTTTCTGTCACCTTCCAGCAGCCCCCCTGCTCCCGCTGGCTGCTTTGCCCCTGCACACCTCGCAACTTTGCTCTCCCACAGCTAGGAAGGCAGGGCTGGCTCCACCCTGCCCCCACTGGGTCACCCTGATCCCACTGGCTTCCTCCAAGAGGCTCATCTCCAGGGCCACCCCATCCCAGCTCCCACCCTGCAGGCCAGCTCTTTCCTGAGCTAGAGTCACAGCCAGCAGGCACAACTGCAAACTCCACTTGCCCCCTCTGCAGACCCTGGGCCCGCTGACTTCCCAACATAACCAAAACCTCCTCTCCTCACCGAAAAGTCTCCTCCAGGAAGCTCTTCTCTTTCTGCAGAGCTTTTGCAGTACCTGGAAACAAAGCACGAGTTAAACGCTTCCTCACCTCACACGCGGGAAGAGCTGCATCTTGCCACGCTCGATCAGAAAGGGGAGGAGAGCAGAGTCAAAGGGACCGACGGCAGCTCTCTTCCTGGCCCCTTCCCCCGAGAGCTGCCTTCCCGGCAGGGCTGTTATGTTTTGGGCAAGCCTAGCACACCCACCAGGAAAGGCGCCTCAGCCTGCGGGGCCGGGGGGTGCACCGCAAGGCTCTTGTCACTGCAAGGACATGGGCTGCTCTCTGGTCATTCCGGGGAAATGCAGGAGGGCGTTCCGGGGCAGAGAGGCTCTACGCTGTGCCCACAGCATGGCTCTGCTGGTGCAGCTGGCCTCAGTGGAGGACTAAGCTAGTCTTAGGGAAGCCTCTCCCCTGCGCTGACAGCATCCCTAGGCTCCAGCAAAACGCTTCTGCGGACGGCGCTTGAGACAGAGGAGCGCTTCCATTAATTGCGCAAGCACAGTGTGGAGGGCCCAGGCTCCAAAGCACGGCAGCTAGCATACCCGGAGCGGCACGGAGCTCATCCCTCTTCAGCTCCTCCTGTCTGAGCAGCCAGGCCTCCCAGCTGGACGAGTAGCGTTCGCTGGCGCGGTCGTCCCAGCTCTCTGCCTCCTGGGCGCTGCCGAGGGCCAAGCGGTGGAAGGCCACAAAGTCCCCTCCGCCGCAGCACTGGCACTTGTGCGCTTGCCTCTCCAGGAAGGCCGCGCACTTGCGGTGCATGGCCACCCTCTGTCCCTTGGGCCACAGCTCGTAGGCAGCCTCCCGCAGCAGCGGGGCGCAGAAGGTCAGGACGCCAGACTGCAGCCTCGCCGTCTTCTCGGTCTCGCCCAAGCACCGCTTCTGGGCACCTGAAAGGCAACGGGCCTTCACATCAGCCACAGCTGGGGCCACAGCCGGGGGACGAAAGACAGGCCTTGGCGTGGATCCTTGGCAGGAAACCAGCGCTCCTGCACTCGGAGCCTCGCAGCGCTAGGGTGAAAGGGACCCGTTTGCCTTGCCGACACCAGCACAGCCTGCGCAACAGGCTCCCGCCCTGCTCTCCCTCCCAACGCACAGCCTTCAGCCGCACCCCCGCAAGCAGCTGCCGAGGCTGCTGGCAGCAGAAGCAAGGCCGGCCCTGGGCATTACACACCACCGGAGGGGGCAGTGCAGCGTGCCCTGGCGAGCCCCGCCAGCCACACAGCTGGGAGCAGCAGGAGCCTACCACGCTCCCGGGGGCGCATTATCACCACTTACCGCTCTCTTCCTCCAGAGAGGTGGCGGACCCCTCGGCGGGAACACTGCTGCCTTCTGGCACCTTCCCAGCATTCAGCCACTTCAAGACGTTGCCTCTCACCAGGACATTCAACGCCTTGTTCATCTTGGTCCTGGTCCACCTGGGAAGGAGGCGTAACAGCAGCTCGGTGGTAAACGTCGGCCCGATGACGGCTGCGCACTTCAAGACCATCCGCTCCGAGGGCTTCATGCTGTCCACCTCAGCCAGCGCAATCCCTGTCAAAAACAAGCCACAGGTCTCTCTCTTGCCCTCTCCCAAGCCTGAGGCTGCCGAGGCTGCCTTAGCTTCACCACACCAGACGCTACATTTGTAGCCTTCTTTCCTAGGGAACAAACCCCTTGGGCAGTCGCAACCCAGGGCACGTATCTCCAACACGGCTCTGCTCCTCCTGCAAGCACAGGAAGCAAGGACCGGGAAAAGGAGAAACACATGTTCCTTGGGGAACGTTTCTGCCAGGCTCACTGCGCAAGGTCACAGCTAGAGGGCAGGGAAGCTCATTCCCAGCCTCCCATCCAGCACCCCGAGAAATGGGAAGAACCAGCGGGACCAGAGCCACCTTCCCAGCAGAGCCCCAGAGCTGAGAGGGGTAACTCTGCAGCACGCAGACGCGCAGCCTCTCTCTAGCCCACGCCCCGGGAAAGAACCTCCGTGCAGCCGCCAGCCGCCGCAGCGGGGCTCGGCCCCTCACCTTTCAAGGTGGAGGGAAGCACGATGCTCTGCAGGTTCACGTCAGGTCTGATGGTGCACACCCTGCGGTCCTTCCCCGCGCTGGAGCTCCAGGAGGCTGCGGCAGGGGAAGCCTCCGTTACAGAAGCTGAGCGGAGCAAGAGAGCAGCGTAAAGCGATTTTCAAAAAGGGAGACGATTCAGGCCGTGACCTCCCGCTTGCCCTCCATCTTCCACCCTTTAGCATTCATCCCCCGAGCAGGTCTCACAGCAGCTGGGCCCTGCGGTCCGTGGCAGCATAAATCCACCGCGCGGCTGCACCCAAGGCACACTGCAGCCACGCCACTCTCCGCACTGCTCCACAATAACCGCCCCCGTTCATGCTGCCTCCAGACAATACCAGGGCTGAGCTTAGTGCCAGGGAGCGTCTCTTCCCCTCCTTTGCAATTTTCTGCCCCGTCCGCATTGCTTCGCCTCACAAAGCCACCCAAACTCCCCAGCCTGTGCTTAGGCTATCCCAGCAGCAAGGCATGCAGGAGCCCACGCCTGAGCCAGGCCAAGGCCTCTACTGCTGCAACACCAGCCTGTGCCAGCTTCACAGGGGAAGCCCAGGGCAACAACGTGCTCTGGAAGATGGGCCGCAGCAGCCAGGCCGTCAGCCACAAAGGTGCTTACTGAAGAGGCTCTCCCACTTGTCCTCCGTTTTCTCGCCCTTCCGCAGCAGGTGGAACAAGAGCATGTCGTGGCGCTTAAGGTCGCTCAGCAGTTCCTCGCAGTAATATGGGATCCCGCAGCTTCTCTGCATCAGGAACCTGGAAAGGAGCAGATCCAGCAGGGACTGACACAGGCAAAGCAAGGTGGGACACGCTTCAGACCAGCATCTTTGCCACAGCTACACCTCCCTTTTGAACAGGCCAGCACTCCCACTGCCTTTGGCATCTGAGCTGCCCGGAAGATACAGCGCTTGCTGGAACGCGCCGGAAAAGAGTCGCGGACAGTGCCCAAGGCACAGAGCTGCCAGCCTCGTCTCTCCTGGCCCCAACAGCCTAGATCCTCCCCAGCACCAGTGAGAGCCTCGGCCCCAGCAAATCGCCCCCACTGCCCCACCATGTTCGTTCCCTCCTGCCCTCTCTCTGCAGAGGGTCAACCCCTCGGGAAGAGCTCCGAGGCCCCGCCTGGGACTTACGTCTCTAGGTCCCTGGGCACGCTGACAACTCCCAGCTCCCGGCAGGCTTTCTGCACAACAGCTGAAGCTTTCAGCTCTCCCAGATGAACGTGGGTCGTTTGCTGCAACTTCATGATGTCTGCTGCAGCTTCGCAGAGCCTCTGTCTTCTAGAGCGAGCGGGAGCAAAGCCCATGACCACAAAGAGCGGGACATCTCTGAGCGCGCGCGACATAACAGCCCAGGAGGCAGAGTCGATGTAGTACGCGTTGTCGATGACAAACAGGACAAGTTCGTCTTCAACGAGCTGAAACAAACACGTTGGTCTGGGTGGATTCTGAGGGATTCTCAAGCATCCTCCACAGGGCAAACTTTGGCCGGCCTCTCCCCACACAGAGGACGCGCAGAAGTCGCTCTCCTCTCCCCAGCTACCTCTTCGTTCAGAATCTCACCCGCTCTTCCGTGCTCCGAGACTCTTAAGGTCTCTCGGGCACGGTGGCACGGAAAGACACCGTTCCTCCTCCCCCTGAGCACATGCCCTCCAACTTCACAGGAGGAAAGTTATCAGGGGACATGGCACGGGGAGTTCAGCCTCTGCAGGGCAATGACCCCGGTACATTGTCCTCCCACCAGCTCCCACCGCTCTCCTGCAGAGCCCTCAGCCTGCGGCCTTGCTTTCCTTCTCTGACCCAGGATGGGGAGAACGGCTCACCTTCTGTAGCACTTTCTTAAAAACCAACTCCAGTTCCATTGTCCTTTGAGCGTCGCTCATCTTGGACACCTTCTCCGACAGGGGAAACTGGCCGGAAAAGCAGAGTCACAGAGCAACAGCCTTTCAGGGCGGTTCAGCACACCTGCCCACCACGCAAGTCAAGCGAGCAAAACGCCTCTGTTGCCCTCAGCATCTTACCTCTCCCCCACACAGTGGAGAGGAGACGCAGCGCGGACGTCACCGGGAGCCTACAACGGAGGCCCTCTGCTGAGGGTCTCTGGCAGAGCTCTTGCAGGGAGGGATGAGGCGGGAGAAGAGCTTCTTCCCTCACCATGGCAATCGCGCGAGGGAGCAGGCTGCTCCCGCACCAGTGAACTCAGCACCAGCTCATCAGCCCCCTCTCAAAGCCTCTCTGCAATGCCCTTTCCAGGCTGCTGAGCAAGGCCCCAGGAACTGCCTGCAGCAGCCTGGCACCTGCACTCACCCCTAACAAGGGGCCCCCTCGGCCCCCTCGCCCCCCTCTTTGGACCCACAAACAGAAGCACAGCCTGTGCTACCCTCCTGCTGCTCCCACCAGGGAGCTAAGCCCACTCCCCAGCCACAGTGTCCCAACCACAACAGCCACAGGACGGCTCACAAGCAGGCCTTCGCCACGGCCACAGAGGCCTCTCGCTCTCACCTTAACGACGAAAGGCACGTTGAGGAGGCAGTAGCTGCTCTCTTCCACCAGCCCTTGGAGCTTTTCCTGCAGGACGAGCTGTCTGGCACTGCACGATTTACAGGCCTGCAGGCCCATGGCCACAGCCAGCACCATGCGCATGGCAGAGTAGACCTGCTTCAGGTTGAGCTCCAGCACTTCCACAGCCACTACCCTGCCATGCAGAAGCAAAAGGCACTGAGATTCAGAGAGGGACCCAAGCAGCCGCAGGCTTCTCGCACTAAGCTCTAGGGGAGAGGCGGAATCTAGGGCCACTTGGGTTTCTTCTCTTGGCTCTGGGGCTACGGCCAAAGCCCTGACTGAGCTCGGGCTCTACCTTGCTTGGTGCCTGGCCCAAAGAAGGAAGCTCAACAGCAGTGGCTCCAGGAGCCACCTCTAGCTCCCTCAGGAGGGAGCAGGAGAGCACGCAGCTGCTCCTCAGCAGCAGCTCCTGCAGGCCTTGCAGGGATGCTGCAGTCCAAGGGCCACGCACCCGGGCAGAGGGGCTCCAGTAGCCCACGGACATCAGCGGCTGGGCAGCGAAAGCGTTCCGCAGGTCCCGGTCAGCAACACTCACCTGAGCCCAGCAGCCTGGCCTAAAGAGGCAAGCTCCGTAAGTAAATGGCTCTTTCCAGAGCCCGTTACGCCCTCAAACGCCATGATGTGGCTTGCTTTCTTATCCACGTAGGCTTTCAAGTAGCTTTCAAAGAGGGCAATCTCCTCCTCCCGACCTGGGAAGGCAAACAAGAAAGCGAGCTGTTGCAGCGAGCTGGAAAGCAAACAGCCGTCGGCACCCTTCTCTCTCGCCGCCGCAGCGGGTCAGTCAGACCCAAGGAAATCTCCTCCCCGATCCCAAATACGGGCATCGCTTTAGCCCTGAGGCTGTGAGCAACTGCACACTGGAAAGGTCCCGCCACGCTAGCTATGCAGCACAGCAGGGAGCACCCGGTGCACGCCTCACCCTGCTTCCCACCTCTAGCTGCGGCCCAACCCCAAAGACAGGAACCAGCTAGGAGCCAAGGTATGCACCGAACCCTTAGGGCCACGCCGGGCAACACCATCCCTCGCAAAAGCTTCTCCGTTCCCAGAGCGGAACTAACAGGTACCGACGGCAACAAATCGGCCTTCGGCAGACCAAGGCGTTCTCCACCTACCGAGCAACGGGGAATAGCCGGACCTCTCCTTCATAACATCCATGCCAAACACGCTAGCAGCGGGAAGAGAAAAACAAGAGCCAATTAAGTAGGCAGAAGCTGGAGGACGTAGAGCCACGCGTGGAGCTGGAGCTGAGGGTACGCGCTCCCGGGTGCCCGCTCTTCTTTTGAGCCGGAGCAAATCCTGCCCACGCTCCCACTGGCCCAGCAGAGAGCGCAAACACCAAACGAGCACTAGCAAAGCTGCAGCCAGGAAGAAGCCCAACGGCCACAGGGGGACACCAGACAGCATCAAGACTCGAGCGCCACAGGCCAAAGCCCAAGGAAGCAGAGACATGAGCAAGAAGCCAGGCAGTGCCGCTGGCTAGCACACTGCTGCACCCCGCAGGACAAGCCAAACAAGTCTCTGGTCCCCCGGCCTGTGCTCACAGGCAGCGCTTTCTAGAAGCGGGGCCCTGCAACAGCTGCTGTCAAGGCAAAGACGGGCAAGAAAAAACACTGCAAGCCACGACGTGCAACAGGACGACAAGGGTCACTTCTTGGGCCAAGGCGCCAAGCACCAGGCACCTTGGGCTTGAGTTTTTCTGAAGTTGCAAGGGGACGGCAACGTCAACCTTCCAAACGTCCTCCAAAGAGGATGCCAAACCCTGGCCCGGGGGAACACCTGAACTTTCACCAGGAGGCACTCAGGAACTGAGTCCTGGCCTGACCAAAAGCTTTCTGGGAGCCTCATGCTCGGAAGCAGCTGGGAGAACGCCTCCCTGGGGCAGAATTGCCACTGCGTTAGTCTTGCGCGCAATGGAGCAAGCACAGGGCAGAAAGCACAGCTGGAAGCCGTTTGGGCAGGGGCTGCAAGGCCCCTCTGTGCCTACGGACACCTAAAAGCCTTCTCCACCCCTCCGGCATCACTCCCAGTCTCCTTACAGCAGGAGGCACCAGCGTAGGCAGGCCAAAAGCATACCCGTGCTCTGCCTTTCCATCTTCTCAGCCCCAGCGATGGGAGGTGTGGGCGGGGGCCAGCTCTGCACAACTCCTCTTGGCGGACCAAGACTGGACCCTGTGTGCCACCCTGCCCCCAACCAGCCCGCTCAAACAGGACACTCACGACTTCGCCGACACCCCCAGGTATTGATACACGGGGCCAGGATCGACAACCCCCTTCATCTTTGCCTCCGGCAGCTCCTTGAAGCACCATCGGGGCAGCCTAGAGGCTGCGTACGTCGCTGCGTCACAGGACACCAGCCCAGGGTAGTGCTCCATCAGCCGGGCTGCCAGATTCACCTTCTGGCCAATGACTGCCACAGAGAGAGAGCACGCATTCACGTACCTATGAAACCAACCCGCTCCACCCTTCACCGCCAACGGCTGCATCGCCTCCAGCACAGGCAAGCCCCAAACCGTTGGCAGCACAACCAACAGGAACAACAAGGCTCTGAGCCCGGTCCCCCGCACCGCAGTGGCGCCCGCCCTGCCTCCCTCGTTCCCCACAGGCCACAGGCCACAGGCCACAGGCCAAGGCCTCGTCCCAGCCCAGCACGTACGGGCAACAGGCTGTTCCCTGCCGCTCTGCCTCTTCCTTTGGCACACTGCTCCGGCTGAACAGACCCAGCCCAGCCACCCACTCCTCAGCCAAACACCTCGTACCTGTGTATTCGTGCCTCACGCGATGGCCTACGACTCCGCAGAACACCGTCCCGCTGGTAACCCCGACAGACACGGCCCTGACACACACGGAGAGCAACAGGCGTTCAGCAGCACCCGCGCACAGGCCTGCCTGCCCGCCTACCTTCACCCCTTCACCCAGCTCCCCTCGCACCACCTCCCGCCCTGGCAGGGCAGACCTCGGGGACCTGCAGAGCTCCGCAGCGTAACGCCCCCAGGTGAAAGGGGCTCCCGAGAGCAGCCAGGCAGTTTTCAGCCCTTCCCCTAAGGCCTCACAGCTGGGACGGGCGGAAAGTCCCTGACTCCAGCCGGCCACAGCACGTCTCCTCGGCGCGGGGAAGAAGGGCACCTCTCAGGGCACTGTCTCCTTCCTCCCAGGGACAGAGGAGGCCAAGCTAGAGGGCACGTCTCGCTGAGAAACCATCCCTCCCTCCTTCCCCCGCGCAGTCCCGGGCAACGCGCCTCCCCACTCACTCGATTTTCCTAGGCCTCGAGGAGCACGCCTTGGAGATTTTAAGAGCGCTTTCCAAGGCGTGAACGCTTTCGTCGGGCAGCTTCTCTCCAGGGAGTCCAAACACACACAGGAACGTGCAGCCCTGCCAAGGACGGGGGCAGCACAGCTTGTGACAACGCCTACGGCAAACGGCTCATGCCGTGCGAGTCGAGCCTCTGCCGAGAGCAGCAGAGCTTCAGGGCAACCCCCAGCCAGAGGGTGCTGATCCCAGCGCCGAGGCAGAGCTGCTTCTCCTTTCCCCACTGCTCAGTAGAGCGAGAGAGCCACTGCCCTCTCGTTTGCTGCCCACGCTTTTGCGGGGTGGGCTCCTCCCCCACACTCACTTTATCAAACATGGAGATTTTGTTGATCTCGCCCTTGTGAGGCCGGATGATCTCCAACATCATCACGCTGCTGTCCTGGATAGCCTTGCAGATCTGCGTTAAGTTGACATCGGCAGCAAACTGCAGCTTGACAAAGAGGCAGGTGACCGGCCGTAGCTCGGACAAGTAGTCCGGGGGCTGCCTGTCATCAATCTGGAAGACGAGAGCGGGACACCTTCAGCAGCCAGCTCTCCCCGAGAGCTGACTGCCTCCAGCAAACACCAAGCAAGAGCCCACACGTGGGCAGCAGCCCGCGCTCTCCGCGGAAGGAATAAATCCTCCCCTCGGGGCAAAAAAAAAAACACAGCTCCCGGCAGCTGTGGCCATACCTTCCTCAGAACAGATGCGGGGACGTACTTCCGCAGCAGCTTCCCCAGAGCATGCCGAGGGGCCAGGGTAACAGCAGGCCTCAGGATGCCTAGGGAAGGAAAATCCAGGCGGTGACTGGCAGGCTGGCACTACGAGCCTGCCTAGGGAAAAGCAGTTGGAAAGCAGGGGCTGGCACTGGAACTCAGGGAGAGAAAGTCTCCTCCAGTTGCACGTTTCTTCCTCCTGCAGGTGCTCAGCCAGAGCAGGCCCCTGGAAGGAGGGGGAAGCAGCGAGTGCCTCCGCTGAAGCGCACCAGGGCCAAAGGCACAAATGCTAACTGCAAGGGGGAGAGGGCAGAGGGCGTTCCTCGCTGGCCCCTGAACAAGCCCGCCCCCACCTTTCTGGGCAGCCACAGAACATCATGAAGATGGGCCTCACCTGACGCCTCAGGAGAACTGTAGTTCAGCTGGGCTCGGGTAAACTTGGAGAAGATGTCTTCGCGTTCCGACAGAGACATCCGTTCCATGCCTGTAACCTAAAGGCACACAGTACAAAAACGCGTCGAGGACAGCTCCAGCACCCACAGAGGACAGTACCCGTTGAGGCAGGCTCTTCCAGCGCCTCCTGACCCCCTCTTCAAAGCCACCCAGCAGAATCCAGAGACAACCCGGAGACAAAACTGCTCCCCAACAGCTACTGCTCCCCACCTACGTCGACACCTAGAACTCCCTCCACGCGCGTCTCCTCGCCCTCCTCGCACCTTCCTCCCTCGCAGCCACGGCCACGGCCAGGCCCTCAGAATTGCTCCAGAGGCCATCCCACCCACCTTCACAGCGCTTTGGCCTTTAAGTCTCTTGGTCTTGATCTTGTTCTGGTTACAGAGCTCCCAGCAGCTGGGTGACAGGATCACGTCACTTGCATTGGCAAGGTTTTGGGCCTGCCACACTTCACCCACGGCCTGGCCAAGGATCAGGAAGTGCTGCTGCTTTTTGTCTCCAACAGTCAGGAGGGACATATGCCCTGCAGAGATCCCTGGTGAGAGACAAGCACAACTGATGCAGAGAGCATTTTTACCTCCACAGCCCGCCACAGCTCAGCTCCTCCCAGGCCAACTTTGAAGCTCAGCCCTGGAGCTGGGCTCTTCCCGCTCAACTGCTTCGAGTGCAGGCGAAGCACCCACTTTATGGATTCAGGACTGATCATGGCCGGGGAGGGGGTCCTCATCAGGGGCCCCACACCGGCACGTTGGCCGGCCACCGGCTCACTTTGCATGCAGGCAGCTCGTGAACGCCTGCCTGAGAACGCGCAGCAGCCTAATCCGGCACTCCCCGTACCTATCTTCAGTCGGAGCTTCAGACCCACGTCCGTCTCACGGATCCTGTACTTCTCCTGGATTTGCTGGCTACACTGCAGCACCAGGCTGATGGTGTCCCTCAGCTGCGTGTGCTTTGCTCTCCACAGCACCAGCACAGCATCCCCTGGGGAAAGCAAGGGGACAGGGACGGCTCTCGTGACACCTGACGCTCCCTGACCTGCACCCACCTGCCGGGGCAGCGGAAGCCAGCAGGCGTGCCAGGGAAAACGCGTTTGGGTGAAGGCCTCCTCCTCAACTACAGCACCCTGGCCACAGGCACACCTCCCCCTCTGCCCCGCCAGCTACAACTGCAGCCACGCCGCCAGGGCCCGGGACGGCAGCTCCCCCTGGGCACCTGCGTGCCAGCAGAGCCACCCCTCGGGGCTCTGCCAGCTCGCGGCTCTGTCTCCCCTCTCCCCTAGCACTCGTCTGCAGCTGCAGCAGACGAGGCCACGTCTCTTTTACGCACACGTACCTGCAAACTTCAAGATGTCTCCACCAAAAGCCAGCAGCTCTGCGGAGCGAAAAAAAAAAGCACAACAAGAGTTGCAGCTAGGCCTTCTTCAGGAAGGCCGCAGGACAAGCCGCTCTGCTCAGACAGCAGCACAAGAGCAGCGGTGCTTTGGGGGCACAACTTAGCAAACGTAGCAGCTGCACTGCTCACAGGGACCACAGCCCTGGGACCTACGCTACTGTGCCCTGTGACAAGGCCCCAGGGAAAGTAACGCACACTTTGGTCAGCGCCCCCATCCCCGGCTCATTTGGGCACTAACACTGGCTAGATGCCCCCGCTCCCCCCTGCGCCCCAACACCAGCAAAATCTTCCTCCATCACTGAACAGCGGTCACTCCACAAGGCCAAGGGTGGGTGCTGAGAAAGCGGGCACCTCCTTAGTCTTCGTGGGGAGCAGAAAGCACCTGCCAGAAGAGCCCAGCTGCTCTCGGCTGCTCTCAGCCCCATGGGAACCTCCAGCCCGCGCAAGGAGGAGGCGGCAGCAGCAGCAGCAGCAGGCTGCCCAGCACCTCTCTCTCGTCGTGGCCCAATCCCACACAGTCCTGCAGAACGGCACTTACCCTCCAAAATGTCACCCATGTAGCGATTGAGGGTTTGCGTGACCTCATCCGCACCCCGCTCTCTGCTGATGCTCTGGCTGAATTTCTCTGTCAGAGCAGTGAAACCTGCAACAGGGACACACAGGCACAAAGAAATCAGGACGCGTCCACGGGGCCGAAGGACCTGGCACTTTCCACGTCGCTTTCAGCCAGCCAAGAGAACCACGCTCCGGGAGAACCCGGGCGCGCCCCTGACAGCGGGCACAGCCCTCTAATTCCACCCGCGCTTCTGAGCGCTCGCTGACGGGCGCCTTCCCCATGCTCACACCTACCCGTTACGCCTAGCTCCTGCACTTGGCTGCCACCCTCCAGCACGTCCCCCGGCTGCCTCCCCTCTTGCCTACAGCCAGGCAACACCCTTAGCTAGAAAGCCCGGGAGGCCTTTGCCAACTAACGCAGCACCTGGCAAGCCAGCTCCTCTGCGCAGCAGCTGCTCCTCCAAGTTTGCCCTGACAAAGACTAACAAGGGTGAGGCAAGGCAGCCAGGCCTCCTCTCCCAGGCCTCCATGAGCCAGAGCCTGGCCCACCTCACACCTCCCCAAAGCTCCGGAGAGAGCACTGCAGTCAACAGCGCGGGCCCAAGCTGCTGCTCCGGCAGCCTCAGAGCTCCCTACGCACACTGCTCTGAGCAGACGGGTGACCACAAGCAGGCCGCAGTGCGGCTGGCAGCAAAGACCGCCCCCGGGCTGTGACCTCGGCTACGTCCGAGCGCTACTTCCCCAAAGCGGAAGACCTCAGCAGCAAACGACATCTCCTTTGACCCCTTCTCTACCACAGGCGGGACGACCAGGGCTCCAAAAGGCCCGCTAAGTCCCAACGGCTCGGGTCGGTGACTCCTCCTCAGTGCCCGCCCTTCATAACGCTTTGACCCACCTGACACATCCGCAAAGAGCAGCACTCCGTGGAAGTTCTGAACGCAACGGTTCTCCTGCTTCAAGTCCTCAGACAAAAGCAGGTCGGGGACGTAAGCAGCTACTTCCCCCAGTTCTGAGCAGTGCTTTGACCTTCGCTCCCAGGCACAAGACATCGTCAGCGCCCTGGGGTACCTGCGGTACCTCAGTACAAGACGACCCACCGTGCCCACCAGGGAGGACGACCAGACACCACTGCACAGCGTTGCGCACTGGCCTTGGGGAGGCGCGGCTGGCCCTCTGTCACCAAGGGGCCGGGGGGGGGGTCACAATCGGGTCACAGTGACATTGGCCGCGTGTCATCATTTACCTGTACACTGTTGCGTACGCTGATCCAGCTAACAGTGACAGCCTCTGCAAGGCACCGCTTACCCAGCAACTGCCGGGAAGCTACCCCAGCTCCCTCCTTACGCCGAGCCGGTTGCTCAGATGTGGCTAGCGCGACGCAGTTGTCTCCCGTACAGAGCTGAAGGAGGCTCGCACAGCGACTGACCTCCACCCGTGGCCGAAACAGCAGCTGGTTCCCACGTTCCCAAGCGCAAAGGGCCTAACAGACATGCTGACAGCCAGCAGCCCAGGCTTCCCCAAAAGCACGGCCACTGCAGCACGCAGCTGGGCGTTTCCAGGGCTGCTCGGAGGACTTGTATTTCTTTGCAAAAAAGAAGTGGGGCTTTTCCAGGGCGGGAGCGGGGGACACAGCCAACCTCCATCCGCACGGCTCCTGGGGGAGGCCGGCAGGAGATGGACAGGGCTGGGCCAGGACCACGGCGCACCGGCCTATCAGAGAGGGCAAGACAAAGTCAAAAGCTGCAGCAGGAGGCAGCTCCAGGTCCCTGCTCCGAGGGAGAACGCTGTTGTAAACCTTGCATGCCCCAGGGAAACAGAGCCACGCTGGGCACCCTGGCTCACGCAGGGCACCTGCCTCCGGCTAGGCAAAGGCAGCTCCCCGTCCACCTTAGCCGCTGCCCCGAGCCACACAACTCTCCCTGCCACCAAAGCAGCAGCACTGAGGAGAGCCGGGCTCTACGGGGGACGAGGGCTAGCAGCCAAGGCCACGCTCCGTGCACGCCAAAGCTGCCCTTCTCCCCAGTCGCGCAGAGGAGCAGCTGCACGAGTTGGCATGCCTGGCACACGGTGACACTCAGCGGCTGCTTGCCCAGGCAGCCTCCAGTGTCCCTCTGGCACTGTCAGTGCCTCTCCCTCAGGCAATGACCAGGCGAGGGAGCACCAGCCCCTCCCAGGCCTGGGGGACCAGGTGCTTTAGACGAGCCTGTGCCCTTGCGCTGCTGACCTCAAACAGCAGAGCACTTGACAGCAGAAACCAGCCTGCCTTCTTTCCTGCTGCCTCAGCACTCAGAGACAGGCTACCAAGATGGTCTCTCTTCTTGCCTCCAGAAGGCTCCCCCTGCTGCCTCGGGGCCCACAAAAGTCTCCCAAGCAAGCACAAGTCACTTGCACCTAGCACACCCAACTGCAACCTGCTGGCGACAGCCAGGCACACACACCGAGCCAGGCCCAGGTTCGGAACGCTGCTTGCCAGCCCAGCTCACACGCTTCCTCCTTCCTCCTTCCCACGAGGCAGGCAAAGCGGTCACCCGTACGGGAGACTGACGATGCAGGCCGACCGAGCAGGCTTGCTCTGCCTCCTCAGGAAGAGCGCGCAGCAGCGTGAGGACGCCTAGGCCAATGGTCTCTCTTGTCAGTGAGCAGCAAGGGCTGGCTGCTCCCCAAGGCAAGCTCAGCTGGGAGCTGGGGGGACCCCAGCACAAGCAGCGCCCTCGCCCACAGGGGCATCCCTCTTGGCTACTTCTATATGGACACACGTACATCCATTCTCCACTAAGGAGCTTTCATCCGCATCAACCAGAGAGGGGAACAGGATGAGGCCGCTAGTGCTGTTGACTTTTCTGACTGGGGAACACTTCAAACCAGGCCCGCTTGCAGAAAAACACCCTCCCACCCTCCCCACCTCAGCAACCACTTGGCCCTACACCAGGGCCAAGCTCCTCCTGCAGCCGGCTCAAGTGCTTACACAGCGCCACAGGGACCTGCACTAGGGCGAGGGGGAGAGAATTTCTTGCGCTGCTTTACAGCCCTCGACTCTTGTGAGCACTAACAACGGGGGTGGTGGCTTCCCCGCAGCCTAGCTTTCCCAATAAACCACACGCCAGAGACTCTCATGGCACGCCTTCAGCGTCCTCTTGCTGTGCTCTGTGACTATGCCATACAGAACGCTGAGATGATGGCAGTGTTTCTTTATTTAATCCCTGGAAGAGCATCCTCGCTCGGCCGTGCTGGCAGCTTCAGCAGGTACCTGGAGCTACAGACTTCAGGCTTTGCTTGCTTCAGCTGGGGAAAACGTGGCGCTGTCTCCAGCCACAAGTCTCCCACGGGGCCCTTGCCAGTGAACCACCGCTCCTGAGGAAAACAAAAGCCCAAGTGAGAGCCGCGAAGAACGGGAGGTCCCCCGAGCGGTCCGGGAAGGCAAGCGAGGCCTCTCGCAGTAGCTTCTTCCACCCATCACCCAATCTGCCGTGCTGCAAAAGCCTATCAGGGAGGGCAAGGAGAGGGAACGCAAAGGAAGCCTCCTCACAGGTTCAGGCTGGCTCCCAGAGCTGGCTCAAGGGAGAGGCAGAGATTCCACTCCACCGCTCCTCAGCCCAGCAGAGATGCTGGGAAGGAGCGGCGTGCTGCAGCGCGTGCTGCTCCCTCGCGTGTCCTTCCAGCCCCTCCTGAGGGAAGGGCATCGCAGCTGCCACTGCCCTCCTGCTGAGGAGGGCTAGCAGCCCCTACCAGCTCGCCAAGGACTTTCAGCACACGCTCCTGAAGCTCGCTGGGGGCTTTCCCTACGTGGACCTGCCGGAGTACGGTCCGCGCCACCCTCTCCTAGGGCATGCCAAGCCTCTGCCCAGGGAGCAACTCAGAGGCAAAGAGGATCCACTTACAGCGCTCATCTCCAGCCAAGTCTTCTCCAGGAGGTTGCCGTTCACTTCACAGGCTTGGAGGCCCTGCCTGAGGCACCACAGGCTCTGGTCTTTGTTACCCAGCATGCAGAAAACGTACGCTTTCAGATGGTAGGCTCTGGGGTAGAAGACGGGGCTTGTAGAGCACCGAGCAAAAACCTCTTCCGCAAGCTACCGAGAGAACAATGGAGAGGCACGTCAGCAGAAGTCATCGAGCTGGGCGATGGCTTGGCACTGAGGACTGCACCTGTTCCCCAAAGGGGAAAGCAGCCGCAAAGGCACAAGGAGCACGCAGCTAGCAAGGCTGAGATACCACACAAGTCTCTCCCGAGCCATAAGCCCTCACATGCAGCAGGCATTTCAGCAGGGCTCACTAGCTAGCTCATGGCTGTGCAAGTCTCTTCTCCTGTCTTGCAGGCCATTCCCATTCCCATTCCCACTCCCACAAGGGAATCCTCACGTGCCCGGGAAGACCCCCGTCACCTCACTGCCTTCTCTACCACCTCTTGCTGCCGCCCCATGGGGGAGCAGCCTCTTGCCATGTTCCTCTCTAACCCACTACTACACTCCGCCTCTAGCCTGGCTCCATCCCAGCACGGCTCCTTCGCCCCGGCCTTGCCAATCCACTGCTGCTCGCAACACAGCTTTCCCTAGAGTCCCCTCACAGCATGCACACCCCCTTCCTCCTCTTCCCTCACCCTTAGAGCCCTGCTGCGGCTCTCCCGGGCCCTCGCCGAGCTGCGCTCAAGGTCGTTCCGCAGCACCAGCGTGTAGCACTCCAGGAGCCGGCTGCATGCTTGGGTGGCCAAAACGGAGGCGTCAGCTCTCTTCAGCAGCCTCTTGGCCTTTTCAAAGGGCTTCTGGAAGTCGGCCCACTGCCCAAGCCTTCCAAACCTACACCATCCAGAGAGAAACACACACACACACACACACACACACACACACACACACACGTTTTGTAGAGTACTTGATCAAGTACTCTACACCCCAGCGACGGCCGCCTTGTTGGACAGGGCACGGGGGACACGACAGGCCCAGAGCTCCCACCTCCCCTGCCAGAACCACTGCCTGGGCCTGTCGCCAGTCTAAGCACCTCTGTAACTTACCAAAGAGCCAGGGACGAATACAGTCCAAGCAGGATGCTGTTGTGCGAGCTGAGGATGCGGTTTGCTTCGTTCCGCTCAACGAAGCTCCTGCACTCTTCAAATGACTTGTACTCCCAGCCTGTAATACAAATGCATCGCAGAGAAGCAGTGCCGCCCTCCGCTGCCTTGTTTTCCCTCGGGCATTCGTAGCAGGACAAAGCTGAAGCACAGCTGGAGAATTTCTGGGCAGGTAAACCACTCAGAGAGCAAGCAAAAACCAAACAGGAACAAGGCAAGGGCTGGAGTTCTAGCCTAGCTCCTCAGGGCTAGTCAAGCGCCACACAGATAGCTATTCCCTTTTCTTCAGCAGCTTTCGAGCGCTGGCAGAGACACGCTGCCATTGACCAGCAAGCGACAGCCACTCCGGAGCGTAGGCTGTTAGATGCCTCCTGGTCAGGCACATCCCAGCACTGCTATGCCCGCCCGCTTCCCCAGGAGCCAGAGCAGAGTGAGCCTGGGAAGAGGTTTCAGAAAGGGGAATCTCAAAACGCGGGAAGCAAAGAGGGAAATTGCAAGCATTTTGAAATCACTCTGGGATCACGTGTAGAACATGCAAACAAAGACAGGGCAGGCAGGAAAGACAGACAAAGACACACCCAGAGCCAAATAGCCCAGGACTCGGCCCAGGAAGTGAAAGCATGGCTGGAGGCTCTGGCGCCCGTGTTGTAGCAGGAGAAAAAGCATCTTTGCAAGCCTCCTGGCTCTCTGGGGCCCTCCTCACTGAGCACTTACCAGCGTAAAGCAACAGGTCTAAGCAGCAGGAGAAGAAGTATGCCTGCCCAATGATGCTGTGCTCTGCAGCCACCTGCTTCTCGAGCCTGCGCAGCACTTCCTCACATTCTGGGTACCTGCGGAGGAGCACAGCGAGCCGCCATGGAGCCTCTCCGTGGGGTGGGAGCCCAGTCACCACCTCCGGACGCTGCCCGCTCCCCTTCCCATCATCCCGCTCTCCCTGCGCTGCTCTTTCTGGCAAGGCCATCAGAGTTTCTCCAGCAGACAGTTGTTCATCTTTTGGCAACAAGTCTCCGGAGAAAGGCTGCAGTGACCCCGGCCCAAACGGCAAGGCCCGGAGCAAAACTCAGGCATCCTTCCCATGCAGCCAGTGCTTTCCCATTGGCCCAGGAGCAGAGCTACTCCCCTTTCCATCCAAGTCTTTGTCAGGAAAAGCAGGCCAAAGAGCACGCACAGCTCCCCACTGCCCTCCGCACTCGCCCAGACAACGCGTTTGCTTCAGAAACTGCTCCTCTCGAGACCTCCCCCTGGACGACTGCCGTCTCGGGCACCGGTGCCGCGTGGCGTGGAAAGGCCCGCGTCCACCCAACCAAACGTGGCTAGCGCCCCAAACACAACGAGCGCCTCCCTGCGCTAGGCTCGCTCCTAAACCAGGCCTGGGAATTGCCTGGGGCAAGCGCTACCTGGCAAGGGCCAGAACCGAGCCAGCAACTGTTCCAGCAGTTTCACAGCACACACTCACGCTCCCAAACAGCCAGCCACGGCCCTTGGCATTGTTTAATTTACCAGCGTCCATACGGCCAGCGAGTATCCAATAAGAAACCAAGCAGCCCTCTTTGCTGCGCGCAGAGAATGACACAAGAAGGATCTCAGGTGGCCCCCTGACCCTGCGCAACCAGCAGTCTGTCCCGCAGCAGCATTACCTCATCTGCAGAAAGAGCGCCGCAAAGAGCGTGGCGAGGACCTCGCAGTCCAGGTCGGGCCTCTCCAGCTCCATGCACAGGCTCTTGGCGCGATAGCCTGCCAAGAAAACCAGCAGGCTCGCACAGGCTCCCTTGGCGGAGATGCCTTCTCGCAGGCAGCGGGGGCAGTACGTACCTACGTCGATAGAGAGGGGCAGATTCCCCAGGCTGAGGTTCAGGTGGCTCAGGGCCTGGGCAAATTTGGCAGCCTTTAATACCCCTCCTCCAAAGAGCTCGTCGTCAGAGCTAAGCTGAATGGCCGCCCGCCCGTACTGCAGCCACTCTTCCTGGCAGCCCAGGTCCTGGCAGCACCGCGCATATTCCATGTAGGACAACAGGATCTAAAACGGTCCAGACAGGAGACTGTACAAGACTGAATGTCGCCAGGGTGACTCTCTGGCCTAGACGGCTCAGGGCATAAACCCAACGGCCAGGTGCTCTCTTCTCTTCTGCTCTCAGGGCTCTCACCCCTACGACAAACGGTTCTTAGGACTGCCGCTGCTAACTGCAGCCGCGGCGAGACGAGGGCCCCAGCGGGGTGCTGCCTTCAAGCCACAACCAGCCCAACGCTTACAACGGCGAAACAAACGCCATGAGAGCGACTACCAAGAAGAGCAGCAACGCACGTCTGCTGGAAGTTTGTAAAGCAAAGTTCAGGGACGGGTACCACTCCGTCGCGTTTGGCCTCTTCTTGCCGCCCCGGGCAGACCCTGCTGGTACTCTAGGCGGGCCAGGGGAAAGGAGCTATGTCAGAAACGCGTCTGCTGCCGCAGAGAGGAGGCACTCACGTGACTCGCATCCTCAGACTCCTCGGCCGTGTTGACCTTCATGAGCGCTGCCAGGCGCGAGAGCCTCCGGCCGCTGGAAGTGCCCTCCAGGCTGAAGAGCTGCCGCAGCAAGGAAAGGCAGTGGCTCTGCCGGAACAGCCAGGGCAGCCTCTCCCTCCTGCCACACAAGAGAAACTGCTGGGCCACAGCCACTAGCTACACAGTGCCAGGTCAGGCAGGGCCAGGGGAAGCAGGGCGACAGAGGAGGCAGCTGCACCTGCTCCCAGCAGGGCGGCAGCTGATGCAGGCCGGGCTGCAGGCATGGAAGCGGCAGAGCCAAGAAGCACCCCCAGGGAAAGATGGCTGCTAGCAGGAACGGGTTGGCACTACAGCCCAGGGAGGGCGAAGCAAAGCTGGGCACCGCGAGGAAAAGGCTTGTTCTACGGCAGCCTTGCACCTGGCTGCAACCCCTGAGCTTCCTCGTTCTCACACCTCCCCTCCACTTACCCCTCCCTGCCCACGTCCTGCTCCTCCCTGCCGGCTCCCTTCCCCTCTGCAGCCTGTGCTCCCTGGGAACATCTCTCTGCTCTCACCCCCACCACCCCCCCTCCCCACAAGCCAACACGTGCCCGCTCCCCCACCCAGGAGCCTCCAGGTCCCTCAGCAGCTTTCCCCGTGCTAACGCCTATGCTCAGGGAAAGTCTGGGCTTAAGCCTAGGCAGGTGTGGGCCTAGGTGCCCGGGACCACGCAGGAAACGCCTCTTCCTTCCCTCCTCTTTCCCTTCGGCTTCTTACCCTGCCTCTTGATGAAGGGAGGACTCTCTGTTCTTCCTGTGGGAGGCACGCTCTGACTTCTCCAGCAGAAACTGGAAGACGACGCCAGCTGAGGTGAGGGGGAATTTTCTCTTCAGCAGGCTCAATGCCTTGCTGAGCGTCTTCTTTGCCAGGTCCATGCAGCCCATGTTGTAGCAGACCTGCACAGGAGAAAGGCTTCTTCAGACAGTCCCAAAGGGCTCCGACTGAGCACGCACCACATTTCCAGGCTCTGCCTGAACCAAGGCCGAGGGCCTCGACCGCTTTTGGCCGGAGGCTGAAGCGCTCACAGGAAAGGCCGCTGGTAGCGGCCGTGCCTCAAAACGCCAGGCCTATCGCCGCCGCCGCCACCCCCCACAAAAGCGTCCAACTCCACCCACCAGGAGAGCCCTCAGAACCTCCCTGGCACTTTACCTCCCCTTTCAGGCTCAGGAAGGTGGCTTCTTCAAAGCAGGGAAGCACATCGGCTTTCTCAGCCGCTGAGCTCCTCACAACCTCTGCTTTCTTCAGGTTCATAAAGGCCTTGGAACAAGCACACAGAGAGCAGGTGAGCGTCGGTGCAGAGCCTGCATCCAGCCCCATCGTTCCCAGTTGCCTCCAGCAGCTCTCTGAGGAGGGCACACATCTGCCCCTGGCGATGCCCACCCTAACACAGCCCACGGGCACGAGTGCTCCTTCGCACCACCTCCTGGCGCGTGCGCCTTGTGCAAAGGTCCTGCTTCTCTGCCCTGCCTCCCTTGCCCCAGGAGAGGCAAACAGGGGGAGAAGGCCGGCTCTGACGCCAGCGGTTCAGCCCCAAGTCCCCACAGAGGCACGTCCTAGTGCAATGGCAAAATCGGCTTGCCCAGGACAAGGCAACTGAGAGGCCTCCTTGTGCAGTGGGCTCCGGCAAGCAGGGCGACTCACCAGGTAGTTGTCGGAGACGTGCAAGTAGGCAGCCGCGCACTCCAGCAGGTAATAAAGGGCTCTGGCATCGTTGCCCATTGCCATGTGGTGGTGAGCCAGCGGCACAAGCACCAAATCCACAATGGCCCTGCATTCACAGGCACACGCGGCACCGGGCGTCCCTTTGGTCTTGCTGGGCACCGTAGGTACGCGTTCCGTCCTGGCCAGAAACTGCTCTGCCGCTCTACTCAGAGACAAGATCGCGCAGAAAGACGACACACGCTAGCATCACCTATACCGCTCCGTCTGCCTAGACCAACAGCATATTCTAGCGCAGCACAAGCAAGGCCCTGTGCACATCTTCCACTGCAGCGACGTCAACCCGCGCGCACTGAGCAGTCTTCTCACGCTCCGGAGCCCCGGAGCCCAAGGCGAGCGGGGCCAGGCAGGGCAAAACGGGGACGAGGAGCAACATCGCCCCTTTCAAGCCCTAGCAAACTCTTCCTTTGGCTTTAGCGGTAACAAGATCCACGAGGACGCGATGCTGTTGGTGCCTTTGCTGACCCTGCGCTGGAGCAACGCTGCTCTTTGCCCCAGGGAGAAAGTCAAGCAGGCCTTTCTGTCACCTTCCAGCAGCCCCCCTGCTCCCGCTGGCTGCTTTGCCCCTGCACACCTCGCAACTTTGCTCTCCCACAGCTAGGAAGGCAGGGCTGGCTCCACCCTGCCCCCACTGGGTCACCCTGATCCCACTGGCTTCCTCCAAGAGGCTCATCTCCAGGGCCACCCCATCCCAGCTCCCACCCTGCAGGCCAGCTCTTTCCTGAGCTAGAGTCACAGCCAGCAGGCACAACTGCAAACTCCACTTGCCCCCTCTGCAGACCCTGGGCCCGCTGACTTCCCAACATAACCAAAACCTCCTCTCCTCACCGAAAAGTCTCCTCCAGGAAGCTCTTCTCTTTCTGCAGAGCTTTTGCAGTACCTGGAAACAAAGCACGAGTTAAACGCTTCCTCACCTCACACGCGGGAAGAGCTGCATCTTGCCACGCTCGATCAGAAAGGGGAGGAGAGCAGAGTCAAAGGGACCGACGGCAGCTCTCTTCCTGGCCCCTTCCCCCGAGAGCTGCCTTCCCGGCAGGGCTGTTATGTTTTGGGCAAGCGTAGCACACCCACCAGGAAAGGCGCCTCAGCCTGCGGGGCCGGGGGGTGCACCGCAAGGCTCTTGTCACTGCAAGGACATGGGCTGCTCTCTGGTCATTCCGGGGAAATGCAGGAGGGCGTTCCGGGGCAGAGAGGCTCTACGCTGTGCCCACAGCATGGCTCTGCTGGTGCAGCTGGCCTCAGTGGAGGACTAAGCTAGTCTTAGGGAAGCCTCTCCCCTGCGCTGACAGCATCCCTAGGCTCCAGCAAAACGCTTCTGCGGACGGCGCTTGAGACAGAGGAGCGCTTCCATTAATTGCGCAAGCACAGTGTGGAGGGCCCAGGCTCCAAAGCACGGCAGCTAGCATACCCGGAGCGGCACGGAGCTCATCCCTCTTCAGCTCCTCCTGTCTGAGCAGCCAGGCCTCCCAGCTGGACGAGTAGCGTTCGCTGGCGCGGTCGTCCCAGCTCTCTGCCTCCTGGGCGCTGCCGAGGGCCAAGCGGTGGAAGGCCACAAAGTCCCCTCCGCCGCAGCACTGGCACTTGTGCGCTTGCCTCTCCAGGAAGGCCGCGCACTTGCGGTGCATGGCCACCCTCTGTCCCTTGGGCCACAGCTCGTAGGCAGCCTCCCGCAGCAGCGGGGCGCAGAAGGTCAGGACGCCAGACTGCAGCCTCGCCGTCTTCTCGGTCTCGCCCAAGCACCGCTTCTGGGCACCTGAAAGGCAACGGGCCTTCACATCAGCCACAGCTGGGGCCACAGCCGGGGGACGAAAGACAGGCCTTGGCGTGGATCCTTGGCAGGAAACCAGCGCTCCTGCACTCGGAGCCTCGCAGCGCTAGGGTGAAAGGGACCCGTTTGCCTTGCCGACACCAGCACAGCCTGCGCAACAGGCTCCCGCCCTGCTCTCCCTCCCAACGCACAGCCTTCAGCCGCACCCCCGCAAGCAGCTGCCGAGGCTGCTGGCAGCAGAAGCAAGGCCGGCCCTGGGCATTACACACCACCGGAGGGGGCAGTGCAGCGTGCCCTGGCGAGCCCCGCCAGCCACACAGCCGGGAGCAGCAGGAGCCTACCACGCTCCCGGGGGCGCATTATCACCACTTACCGCTCTCTTCCTCCAGAGAGGTGGCGGACCCCTCGGCGGGAACACTGCTGCCTTCTGGCACCTTCCCAGCATTCAGCCACTTCAAGACGTTGCCTCTCACCAGGACATTCAACGCCTTGTTCATCTTGGTCCTGGTCCACCTGGGAAGGAGGCGTAACAGCAGCTCGGTGGTAAACGTCGGCCCGATGACGGCTGCGCACTTCAAGACCATCCGCTCCGAGGGCTTCATGCTGTCCACCTCAGCCAGCGCAATCCCTGTCAAAAACAAGCCACAGGTCTCTCTCTTGCCCTCTCCCAAGCCTGAGGCTGCCGAGGCTGCCTTAGCTTCACCACACCAGACGCTACATTTGTAGCCTTCTTTCCTAGGGAACAAACCCCTTGGGCAGTCGCAACCCAGGGCACGTATCTCCAACACGGCTCTGCTCCTCCTGCAAGCACAGGAAGCAAGGACCGGGAAAAGGAGAAACACATGTTCCTTGGGGAACGTTTCTGCCAGGCTCACTGCGCAAGGTCACAGCTAGAGGGCAGGGAAGCTCATTCCCAGCCTCCCATCCAGCACCCTGAGAAATGGGAAGAACCAGCGGGACCAGAGCCACCTTCCCAGCAGAGCCCCAGAGCTGAGAGGGGTAACTCTGCAGCACGCAGACGCGCAGCCTCTCTCTAGCCCACGCCCCGGGAAAGAACCTCCGTGCAGCCGCCAGCCGCCGCAGCGGGGCTCGGCCCCTCACCTTTCAAGGTGGAGGGAAGCACGATGCTCTGCAGGTTCACGTCAGGTCTGATGGTGCACACCCTGCGGTCCTTCCCCGCGCTGGAGCTCCAGGAGGCTGCGGCAGGGGAAGCCTCCGTTACAGAAGCTGAGCGGAGCAAGAGAGCAGCGTAAAGCGATTTTCAAAAAGGGAGACGATTCAGGCCGTGACCTCCCGCTTGCCCTCCATCTTCCACCCTTTAGCATTCATCCCCCGAGCAGGTCTCACAGCAGCTGGGCCCTGCGGTCCGTGGCAGCATAAATCCACCGCGCGGCTGCACCCAAGGCACACTGCAGCCACGCCACTCTCCGCACTGCTCCACAATAACCGCCCCCGTTCATGCTGCCTCCAGACAATACCAGGGCTGAGCTTAGTGCCAGGGAGCGTCTCTTCCCCTCCTTTGCAATTTTCTGCCCCGTCCGCATTGCTTCGCCTCACAAAGCCACCCAAACTCCCCAGCCTGTGCTTAGGCTATCCCAGCAGCAAGGCATGCAGGAGCCCACGCCTGAGCCAGGCCAAGGCCTCTACTGCTGCAACACCAGCCTGTGCCAGCTTCACAGGGGAAGCCCAGGGCAACAACGTGCTCTGGAAGATGGGCCGCAGCAGCCAGGCCGTCAGCCACAAAGGTGCTTACTGAAGAGGCTCTCCCACTTGTCCTCCGTTTTCTCGCCCTTCCGCAGCAGGTGGAACAAGAGCATGTCGTGGCGCTTAAGGTCGCTCAGCAGTTCCTCGCAGTAATATGGGATCCCGCAGCTTCTCTGCATCAGGAACCTGGAAAGGAGCAGATCCAGCAGGGACTGACACAGGCAAAGCAAGGTGGGACACGCTTCAGACCAGCATCTTTGCCACAGCTACACCTCCCTTTTGAACAGGCCAGCACTCCCACTGCCTTTGGCATCTGAGCTGCCCGGAAGATACAGCGCTTGCTGGAACGCGCCGGAAAAGAGTCGCGGACAGTGCCCAAGGCACAGAGCTGCCAGCCTCGTCTCTCCTGGCCCCAACAGCCTAGATCCTCCCCAGCACCAGTGAGAGCCTCGGCCCCAGCAAATCGCCCCCACTGCCCCACCATGTTCGTTCCCTCCTGCCCTCTCTCTGCAGAGGGTCAACCCCTCGGGAAGAGCTCCGAGGCCCCGCCTGGGACTTACGTCTCTAGGTCCCTGGGCACGCTGACAACTCCCAGCTCCCGGCAGGCTTTCTGCACAACAGCTGAAGCTTTCAGCTCTCCCAGATGAACGTGGGTCGTTTGCTGCAACTTCATGATGTCTGCTGCAGCTTCGCAGAGCCTCTGTCTTCTAGAGCGAGCGGGAGCAAAGCCCATGACCACAAAGAGCGGGACATCTCTGAGCGCGCGCGACATAACAGCCCAGGAGGCAGAGTCGATGTAGTACGCGTTGTCGATGACAAACAGGACAAGTTCGTCTTCAACGAGCTGAAACAAACACGTTGGTCTGGGTGGATTCTGAGGGATTCTCAAGCATCCTCCACAGGGCAAACTTTGGCCGGCCTCTCCCCACACAGAGGACGCGCAGAAGTCGCTCTCCTCTCCCCAGCTACCTCTTCGTTCAGAATCTCACCCGCTCTTCCGTGCTCCGAGACTCTTAAGGTCTCTCGGGCACGGTGGCACGGAAAGACACCGTTCCTCCTCCCCCTGAGCACATGCCCTCCAACTTCACAGGAGGAAAGTTATCAGGGGACATGGCACGGGGAGTTCAGCCTCTGCAGGGCAATGACCCCGGTACATTGTCCTCCCACCAGCTCCCACCGCTCTCCTGCAGAGCCCTCAGCCTGCGGCCTTGCTTTCCTTCTCTGACCCAGGATGGGGAGAATGGCTCACCTTCTGTAGCACTTTCTTAAAAACCAACTCCAGTTCCATTGTCCTTTGAGCGTCGCTCATCTTGGACACCTTCTCCGACAGGGGAAACTGGCCGGAAAAGCAGAGTCACAGAGCAACAGCCTTTCAGGGCGGTTCAGCACACCTGCCCACCACGCAAGTCCAAGCGAGCAAAACGCCTCTGTTGCCCTCAGCATCTTACCTCTCCCCCACACAGTGGAGAGGAGACGCAGCGCGGACGTCACCGGGAGCCTACAACGGAGGCCCTCTGCTGAGGGTCTCTGGCAGAGCTCTTGCAGGGAGGGATGAGGCGGGAGAAGAGCTTCTTCCCTCGCCATGGCAATCGCGCGAGGGAGCAGGCTGCTCCCGCACCAGTGAACTCAGCACCAGCTCATCAGCCCCCTCTCAAAGCCTCTCTGCAATGCCCTTTCCAGGCTGCTGAGCAAGGCCCCAGGAACTGCCTGCAGCAGCCTGGCACCTGCACTCACCCCTAACAAGGGGCCCCCTCGGCCCCCTCGCCCCCCTCTTTGGACCCACAAACAGAAGCACAGCCTGTGCTACCCTCCTGCTGCTCCCACCAGGGAGCTAAGCCCACTCCCCAGCCACAGTGTCCCAACCACAACAGCCACAGGACGGCTCACAAGCAGGCCTTCGCCACGGCCACAGAGGCCTCTCGCTCTCACCTTAACGACGAAAGGCACGTTGAGGAGGCAGTAGCTGCTCTCTTCCACCAGCCCTTGGAGCTTTTCCTGCAGGACGAGCTGTCTGGCACTGCACGATTTACAGGCCTGCAGGCCCATGGCCACAGCCAGCACCATGCGCATGGCAGAGTAGACCTGCTTCAGGTTGAGCTCCAGCACTTCCACAGCCACTACCCTGCCATGCAGAAGCAAAAGGCACTGAGATTCAGAGAGGGACCCAAGCAGCCGCAGGCTTCTCGCACTAAGCTCTAGGGGAGAGGCGGAATCTAGGGCCACTTGGGTTTCTTCTCTTGGCTCTGGGGCTACGGCCAAAGCCCTGACTGAGCTCGGGCTCTACCTTGCTTGGTGCCTGGCCCAAAGAAGGAAGCTCAACAGCAGTGGCTCCAGGAGCCACCTCTAGCTCCCTCAGGAGGGAGCAGGAGAGCACGCAGCTGCTCCTCAGCAGCAGCTCCTGCAGGCCTTGCAGGGATGCTGCAGTCCAAGGGCCACGCACCCGGGCAGAGGGGCTCCAGTAGCCCACGGACATCAGCGGCTGGGCAGCGAAAGCGTTCCGCAGGTCCCGGTCAGCAACACTCACCTGAGCCCAGCAGCCTGGCCTAAAGAGGCAAGCTCCGTAAGTAAATGGCTCTTTCCAGAGCCCGTTACGCCCTCAAACGCCATGATGTGGCTTGCTTTCTTATCCACGTAGGCTTTCAAGTAGCTTTCAAAGAGGGCAATCTCCTCCTCCCGACCTGGGAAGGCAAACAAGAAAGCGAGCTGTTGCAGCGAGCTGGAAAGCAAACAGCCGTCGGCACCCTTCTCTCTCGCCGCCGCAGCGGGTCAGTCAGACCCAAGGAAATCTCCTCCCCGATCCCAAATACGGGCATCGCTTTAGCCCTGAGGCTGTGAGCAACTGCACACTGGAAAGGTCCCGCCACGCTAGCTATGCAGCACAGCAGGGAGCACCCGGTGCACGCCTCACCCTGCTTCCCACCTCTAGCTGCGGCCCAACCCCAAAGACAGGAACCAGCTAGGAGCCAAGGTATGCACCAAACCCTTAGGGCCACGCCGGGCAACACCATCCCTCGCAAAAGCTTCTCCGTTCCCAGAGCGGAACTAACAGGTACCGACGGCAACAAATCGGCCTTCGGCAGACCAAGGCGTTCTCCACCTACCGAGCAACGGGGAATAGCCGGACCTCTCCTTCATAACATCCATGCCAAACACGCTAGCAGCGGGAAGAGAAAAACAAGAGCCAATTAAGTAGGCAGAAGCTGGAGGACGTAGAGCCACGCGTGGAGCTGGAGCTGAGGGTACGCGCTCCCGGGTGCCCGCTCTTCTTTTGAGCCGGAGCAAATCCTGCCCACGCTCCCACTGGCCCAGCAGAGAGCGCAAACACCAAACGAGCACTAGCAAAGCTGCAGCCAGGAAGAAGCCCAACGGCCACAGGGGGACACCAGACAGCATCAAGACTCGAGCGCCACAGGCCAAAGCCCAAGGAAGCAGAGACATGAGCAAGAAGCCAGGCAGTGCCGCTGGCTAGCACACTGCTGCACCCCGCAGGACAAGCCAAACAAGTCTCTGGTCCCCCGGCCTGTGCTCACAGGCAGCGCTTTCTAGAAGCGGGGCCCTGCAACAGCTGCTGTCAAGGCAAAGACGGGCAAGAAAAAACACTGCAAGCCACGACGTGCAACAGGACGACAAGGGTCACTTCTTGGGCCAAGGCGCCAAGCACCAGGCACCTTGGGCTTGAGTTTTTCTGAAGTTGCAAGGGGACGGCAATGTCAACCTTCCAAACGTCCTCCAAAGAGGATGCCAAACCCTGGCCCGGGGGAACACCTGAACTTTCACCAGGAGGCACTCAGGAACTGAGTCCTGGCCTGACCAAAAGCTTTCTGGGAGCCTCATGCTCGGAAGCAGCTGGGAGAACGCCTCCCTGGGGCAGAATTGCCACTGCGTTAGTCTTGCGCGCAATGGAGCAAGCACAGGGCAGAAAGCACAGCTGGAAGCCGTTTGGGCAGGGGCTGCAAGGCCCCTCTGTGCCTACGGACACCTAAAAGCCTTCTCCACCCCTCCGGCATCACTCCCAGTCTCCTTACAGCAGGAGGCCCCAGCGTAGGCAGGCCAAAAGCATACCCGTGCTCTGCCTTTCCATCTTCTCAGCCCCAGCGATGGGAGGTGTGGGCGGGGGCCAGCTCTGCACAACTCCTCTTGGCGGACCAAGACTGGACCCTGTGTGCCACCCTGCCCCCAACCAGCCCGCTCAAACAGGACACTCACGACTTCGCCGACACCCCCAGGTATTGATACACGGGGCCAGGATCGACAACCCCCTTCATCTTTGCCTCCGGCAGCTCCTTGAAGCACCATCGGGGCAGCCTAGAGGCTGCGTACGTTGCTGCGTCACAGGACACCAGCCCAGGGTAGTGCTCCATCAGCCGGGCTGCCAGATTCACCTTCTGGCCAATGACTGCCACAGAGAGAGAGCACGCATTCACGTACCTATGAAACCAACCCGCTCCACCCTTCACCGCCAACGGCTGCATCGCCTCCAGCACAGGCAAGCCCCAAACTGTTGGCAGCACAACCAACAGGAACAACAAGGCTCTGAGCCCGGTCCCCCGCACCGCAGTGGCGCCCGCCCTGCCTCCCTCGTTCCCCACAGGCCACAGGCCACAGGCCAAGGCCTCGTCCCAGCCCAGCACGTACGGGCAACAGGCTGTTCCCTGCCGCTCTGCCTCTTCCTTTGGCACACTGCTCCGGCTGAACAGACCCAGCCCAGCCACCCACTCCTCAGCCAAACACCTCGTACCTGTGTATTCGTGCCTCACGCGATGGCCTACGACTCCGCAGAACACCGTCCCGCTGGTAACCCCGACAGACACGGCCCTGACACACACGGAGAGCAACAGGCGTTCAGCAGCACCCGCGCACAGGCCTGCCTGCCCGCCTACCTTCACCCCTTCACCCAGCTCCCCTCGCACCACCTCCCGCCCTGGCAGGGCAGACCTCGGGGACCTGCAGAGCTCCGCAGCGTGTGAAAGGGGCTCCCGAGAGCAGCCAGGCAGTTTTCAGCCCTTCCCCTAAGGCCTCACAGCTGGGACGGGCGGAAAGTCCCTGACTCCAGCCGGCCACAGCACGTCTCCTCGGCGCGGGGAAGAAGGGCACCTCTCAGGGCACTGTCTCCTTCCTCCCAGGGACAGAGGAGGCCAAGCTAGAGGGCACGTCTCGCTGAGAAACCATCCCTCCCTCCTTCCCCCGCGCAGTCCCGGGCAACGCGCCTCCCCACTCACTCGATTTTCCTAGGCCTCGAGGAGCACGCCTTGGAGATTTTAAGAGCGCTTTCCAAGGCGTGAACGCTTTCGTCGGGCAGCTTCTCTCCAGGGAGTCCAAACACACACAGGAACGTGCAGCCCTGCCAAGGACGGGGGCAGCACAGCTTGTGACAACGCCTACGGCAAACGGCTCATGCCGTGCGAGTCGAGCCTCTGCCGAGAGCAGCAGAGCTTCAGGGCAACCCCCAGCCAGAGGGTGCTGATCCCAGCGCCGAGGCAGAGCTGCTTCTCCTTTCCCCACTGCTCAGTAGAGCGAGAGAGCCACTGCCCTCTCGTTTGCTGCCCACGCTTTTGCGGGGTGGGCTCCTCCCCCACACTCACTTTATCAAACATGGAGATTTTGTTGATCTCGCCCTTGTGAGGACGGATGATCTCCAACATCATCACGCTGCTGTCCTGGATAGCCTTGCAGATCTGCGTTAAGTTGACATCGGCAGCAAACTGCAGCTTGACAAAGAGGCAGGTGACCGGCCGTAGCTCGGACAAGTAGTCCGGGGGCTGCCTGTCATCAATCTGGAAGACGAGAGCGGGACACCTTCAGCAGCCAGCTCTCCCCGAGAGCTGACTGCCTCCAGCAAACACCAAGCAAGAGCCCACACGTGGGGTGGGCAGCAGCCCGCGCTCTCCGCGGAAGGAATAAATCCTCCCCTCGGGGCAAAAAAAAAAACACAGCTCCCGGCAGCTGTGGCCATACCTTCCTCAGAACAGATGCAGGGACGTACTTCCGCAGCAGCTTCCCCAGAGCATGCCGAGGGGCCAGGGTAACAGCAGGCCTCAGGATGCCTAGGGAAGGAAAATCCAGGCGGTGACTGGCAGGCTGGCACTACGAGCCTGCCTAGGGAAAAGCAGTTGGAAAGCAGGGGCTGGCACTGGAACTCAGGGAGAGAAAGTCTCCTCCAGTTGCACGTTTCTTCCTCCTGCAGGTGCTCAGCCAGAGCAGGCCCCTGGAAGGAGGGGGAAGCAGCGAGTGCCTCCGCTGAAGCGCACCAGGGCCAAAGGCACAAATGCTAACTGCAAGGGGGAGAGGGCAGAGGGCGTTCCTCGCTGGCCCCTGAACAAGCCCGCCCCCACCTTTCTGGGCAGCCACAGAACATCATGAAGATGGGCCTCACCTGACGCCTCAGGAGAACTGTAGTTCAGCTGGGCTCGGGTAAACTTGGAGAAGATGTCTTCGCGTTCCGACAGAGACATCCGTTCCATGCCTGTAACCTAAAGGCACACAGTACAAAAACGCGTCGAGGACAGCTCCAGCACCCACAGAGGACAGTACCCGTTGAGGCAGGCTCTTCCAGCGCCTCCTGACCCCCTCTTCAACGCCACCCAGCAGAATCCAGAGACAACCCGGAGACAAAACTGCTCCCCAACAGCTACTGCTCCCCACCTACGTCGACACCTAGAACTCCCTCCACGCGCGTCTCCTCGCCCTCCTCGCACCTTCCTCCCTCGCAGCCACGGCCACGGCCAGGCCCTCAGAATTGCTCCAGAGGCCATCCCACCCACCTTCACAGCGCTTTGGCCTTTAAGTCTCTTGGTCTTGATCTTGTTCTGGTTACAGAGCTCCCAGCAGCTGGGTGACAGGATCACGTCACTTGCATTGGCAAGGTTTTGGGCCTGCCACACTTCACCCACGGCCTGGCCAAGGATCAGGAAGTGCTGCTGCTTTTTGTCTCCAACAGTCAGGAGGGACATATGCCCTGCAGAGATCCCTGGTGAGAGACAAGCACAACTGATGCAGAGAGCATTTTTACCTCCACAGCCCGCCACAGCTCAGCTCCTCCCAGGCCAACTTTGAAGCTCAGCCCTGGAGCCGGGCTCTTCCCGCTCAACTGCTTCGAGTGCAGGCGAAGCACCCACTTTATGGATTCAGGACTGATCATGGCCGGGGAGGGGGTCCTCATCAGGGGCCCCACACCGGCACGTTGGCCGGCCACCGGCTCACTTTGCATGCAGGCAGCTCGTGAACGCCTGCCTGAGAACGCGCAGCAGCCTAATCCGGCACTCCCCGTACCTATCTTCAGTCGGAGCTTCAGACCCACGTCCGTCTCACGGATCCTGTACTTCTCCTGGATTTGCTGGCTACACTGCAGCACCAGGCTGATGGTGTCCCTCAGCTGCGTGTGCTTTGCTCTCCACAGCACCAGCACAGCATCCCCTGGGGAAAGCAAGGGGACAGGGACGGCTCTCGTGACACCTGACGCTCCCTGACCTGCACCCACCTGCCGGGGCAGCGGAAGCCAGCAGGCGTGCCAGGGAAAACGCGTTTGGGTGAAGGCATCCTCCTCAACTACAGCACCCTGGCCACAGGCACACCTCCCCCTCTGCCCCGCCAGCTACAACTGCAGCCACGCCGCCAGGGCCCGGGACGGCAGCTCCCCCTGGGCACCTGCGTGCCAGCAGAGCCACCCCTCGGGGCTCTGCCAGCTCGCGGCTCTGTCTCCCCTCTCCCCTAGCACTCGTCTGCAGCTGCAGCAGACGAGGCCACGTCTCTTTTACGCACACGTACCTGCAAACTTCAAGATGTCTCCACCAAAAGCCAGCAGCTCTGCGGAGCGAAAAAAAAAAGCACAACAAGAGTTGCAGCTAGGCCTTCTTCAGGAAGGCCGCAGGACAAGCCGCTCTGCTCAGACAGCAGCACAAGAGCAGCGGTGCTTTGGGGGCACAACTTAGCAAACGTAGCAGCTGCACTGCTCACAGGGACCACAGCCCTGGGACCTACACTACTGTGCCCTGTGACAAGGCCCCAGGGAAAGTAATGCACACTTTGGTCAGCGCCCCCATCCCCGGCTCATTTGGGCACTAACACTGGCTAGATGCCCCCGCTCCCCCCTGCGCCCCAACACCAGCAAAATCTTCCTCCATCACTGAACAGCGGTCACTCCACAAGGCCAAGGGTGGGTGCTGAGAAAGCGGGCACCTCCTTAGTCTTCGTGGGGAGCAGAAAGCACCTGCCAGAAGAGCCCAGCTGCTCTCGGCTGCTCTCAGCCCCATGGGAACCTCCAGCCCGCGCAAGGAGGAGGCGGCGGCAGCAGCAGCAGCAGGCTGCCCAGCACCTCTCTCTCGTCGTGGCCCAATCCCACACAGTCCTGCAGAACGGCACTTACCCTCCAAAATGTCACCCATGTAGCGATTGAGGGTTTGCGTGACCTCATCCGCACCCCGCTCTCTGCTGATGCTCTGGCTGAATTTCTCTGTCAGAGCAGTGAAACCTGCAACAGGGACACACAGGCACAAAGAAATCAGGACGCGTCCACGGGGCCGAAGGACCTGGCACTTTCCACGTCGCTTTCAGCCAGCCAAGAGAACCACGCTCCGGGAGAACCCGGGCGCGCCCCTGACAGCGGGCACAGCCCTCTAATTCCACCCGCGCTTCTGAGCGCTCGCTGACGGGCGCCTTCCCCATGCTCACACCTACCCGTTACGCCTAGCTCCTGCACTTGGCTGCCACCCTCCAGCACGTCCCCCGGCTGCCTCCCCTCTTGCCTACAGCCAGGCAACACCCTTAGCTAGAAAGCCCGGGAGGCCTTTGCCAACTAACGCAGCACCTGGCAAGCCAGCTCCTCTGCGCAGCAGCTGCTCCTCCAAGTTTGCCCTGACAAAGACTAACAAGGGTGAGGCAAGGCAGCCAGGCCTCCTCTCCCAGGCCTCCATGAGCCAGAGCCTGGCCCACCTCACACCTCCCCAAAGCTCCGGAGAGAGCACTGCAGTCAACAGCGCGGGCCCAAGCTGCTGCTCCGGCAGCCTCAGAGCTCCCTACGCACACTGCTCTGAGCAGACGGGTGACCACAAGCAGGCCGCAGTGCGGCTGGCAGCAAAGACCGCCCCCGGGCTGTGACCTCGGCTACGTCCGAGCGCTACTTCCCCAAAGCGGAAGACCTCAGCAGCAAACGACATCTCCTTTGACCCCTTCTCTACCACAGGCGGGACGACCAGGGCTCCAAAAGGCCCGCTAAGTCCCAACGGCTCGGGTCGGTGACTCCTCCTCAGTGCCCGCCCTTCATAACGCTTTGACCCACCTGACACATCCGCAAAGAGCAGCACTCCGTGGAAGTTCTGAACGCAACGGTTCTCCTGCTTCAAGTCCTCAGACAAAAGCAGGTCGGGGACGTAAGCAGCTACTTCCCCCAGTTCTGAGCAGTGCTTTGACCTTCGCTCCCAGGCACAAGACATCGTCAGCGCCCTGGGGTACCTGCGGTACCTCAGTACAAGACGACCCACCGTGCCCACCAGGGAGGACGACCAGACACCACTGCACAGCGTTGCGCACTGGCCTTGGGGAGGCGCGGCTGGCCCTCTGTCACCAAGGGGCCGGGGGGGGGGTCACAATCGGGTCACAGTGACATTGGCCGCGTGTCATCATTTACCTGTACACTGTTGCGTACGCTGATCCAGCTAACAGTGACAGCCTCTGCAAGGCACCGCTTACCCAGCAACTGCCGGGAAGCTACCCCAGCTCCCTCCTTACGCCGAGCCGGTTGCTCAGATGTGGCTAGTGCGACGCAGTTGTCTCCCGTACAGAGCTGAAGGAGGCTCGCACAGCGACTGACCTCCACCCGTGGCCGAAACAGCAGCTGGTTCCCACGTTCCCAAGCGCAAAGGGCCTAACAGACATGCTGACAGCCAGCAGCCCAGGCTTCCCCAAAAGCACGGCCACTGCAGCACGCAGCTGGGCGTTTCCAGGGCTGCTCGGAGGACTTGTATTTCTTTGCAAAAAAGAAGTGGGGCTTTTCCGGGGCGGGAGCGGGGGACACAGCCAACCTCCATCCGCACGGCTCCTGGGGGAGGCCGGCAGGAGATGGACAGGGCTGGGCCAGGACCACGGCGCACCGGCCTATCAGAGAGGGCAAGACAAAGTCAAAAGCCGCAGCAGGAGGCAGCTCCAGGTCCCTGCTCCGAGGGAGAACGCTGTTGTAAACCTTGCATGCCCCAGGGAAACAGAGCCACGCTGGGCACCCTGGCTCACGCAGGGCACCTGCCTCCGGCTAGGCAAAGGCAGCTCCCCGTCCACCTTAGCCGCTGCCCCGAGCCACACAACTCTCCCTGCCACCAAAGCAGCAGCACTGAGGAGAGCCGGGCTCTACGGGGGACGAGGGCTAGCAGCCAAGGCCACGCTCCGTGCACGCCAAAGCTGCCCTTCTCCCCAGTCGCGCAGAGGAGCAGCTGCACGAGTTGGCATGCCTGGCACACGGTGACACTCAGCGGCTGCTTGCCCAGGCAGCCTCCAGTGTCCCTCTGGCACTGTCAGTGCCTCTCCCTCAGGCAATGACCAGGCGAGGGAGCACCAGCCCCTCCCAGGCCTGGGGGACCAGGTGCTTTAGACGAGCCTGTGCCCTTGCGCTGCTGACCTCAAACAGCAGAGCACTTGACAGCAGAAACCAGCCTGCCTTCTTTCCTGCTGCCTCAGCACTCAGAGACAGGCTACCAAGATGGTCTCTCTTCTTGCCTCCAGAAGGCTCCCCCTGCTGCCTCGGGGCCCACAAAAGTCTCCCAAGCAAGCACAAGTCACTTGCACCTAGCACACCCAACTGCAACCTGCTGGCGACAGCCAGGCACACACACCGAGCCAGGCCCAGGTTCGGAACGCTGCTTGCCAGCCCAGCTCACACGCTTCCTCCTTCCTCCTTCCCACGAGGCAGGCAAAGCGGTCACCCGTATGGGAGACTGATGATGCAGGCCGACCGAGCAGGCTTGCTCTGCCTCCTCAGGAAGAGCGCGCAGCAGCGTGAGGACGCCTAGGCCAATGGTCTCTCTTGTCAGTGAGCAGCAAGGGCTGGCTGCTCCCCAAGGCAAGCTCAGCTGGGAGCTGGGGGGACCCCAGCACAAGCAGCGCCCTTGCCCACAGGGGCATCCCTCTTGGCTACTTCTATATGGACACACGTACATCCATTCTCCACTAAGGAGCTTTCATCCGCATCAACCAGAGAGGGGAACAGGATGAGGCCGCTAGTGCTGTTGACTTTTCTGACTGGGGAACACTTCAAACCAGTCCCGCTTGCAGAAAAACACCCTCCCACCCTCCCCACCTCAGCAACCACTTGGCCCTACACCAGGGCCAAGCTCCTCCTGCAGCCGGCTCGAGTGCTTACACAGCGCCACAGGGACCTGCACTAGGGCGAGGGGGAGAGAATTTCTTGCGCTGCTTTACAGCCCTCGACTCTTGTGAGCACTAACAACGGGGGTGGTGGCTTCCCCGCAGCCTAGCTTTCCCAATAAACCACACGCCAGAGACTCTCATGGCACGCCTTCAGCGTCCTCTTGCTGTGCTCTGTGACTATGCCATACAGAACGCTGAGATGATGGCAGTGTTTCTTTATTTAATCCCTGGAAGAGCATCCTCGCTCGGCCGTGCTGGCAGCTTCAGCAGGTACCTGGAGCTACAGACTTCAGGCTTTGCTTGCTTCAGCTGGGGAAAACGTGGCGCTGTCTCCAGCCACAAGTCTCCCACGGGGCCCTTGCCAGTGAACCACCGCTCCTGAGGAAAACAAAAGCCCAAGTGAGAGCCGCGAAGAACGGGAGGTCCCCCGAGCGGTCCGGGAAGGCAAGCGAGGCCTCTCGCAGTAGCTTCTTCCACCCATCACCCAATCTGCCGTGCTGCAAAAGCCTATCAGGGAGGGCAAGGAGAGGGAACGCAAAGGAAGCCTCCTCACAGGTTCAGGCTGGCTCCCAGAGCTGGCTCAAGGGAGAGGCAGAGATTCCACTCCACCGCTCCTCAGCCCAGCAGAGATGCTGGGAAGGAGCGGCGTGCTGCAGCGCGTGCTGCTCCCTCGCGTGTCCTTCCAGCCCCTCCTGAGGGAAGGGCATCGCAGCTGCCACTGCCCTCCTGCTGAGGAGGGCTAGCAGCCCCTACCAGCTCGCCAAGGACTTTCAGCACACGCTCCTGAAGCTCGCTGGGGGCTTTCCCTACGTGGACCTGCCGGAGTACGGTCCGCGCCACCCTCTCCTAGGGCATGCCAAGCCTCTGCCCAGGGAGCAACTCAGAGGCAAAGAGGATCCACTTACAGCGCTCATCTCCAGCCAAGTCTTCTCCAGGAGGTTGCCGTTCACTTCACAGGCTTGGAGGCCCTGCCTGAGGCACCACAGGCTCTGGTCTTTGTTACCCAGCATGCAGAAAACGTACGCTTTCAGATGGTAGGCTCTGGGGTAGAAGACGGGGCTTGTAGAGCACCGAGCAAAAACCTCTTCCGCAAGCTACCGAGAGAACAATGGAGAGGCACGTCAGCAGAAGTCATCGAGCTGGGCGATGGCTTGGCACTGAGGACTGCACCTGTTCCCCAAAGGGGAAAGCAGCCGCAAAGGCACAAGGAGCACGCAGCTAGCAAGGCTGAGATACCACACAAGTCTCTCCCGAGCCATAAGCCCTCACATGCAGCAGGCATTTCAGCAGGGCTCACTAGCTAGCTCATGGCTGTGCAAGTCTCTTCTCCTGTCTTGCAGGCCATTCCCATTCCCATTCCCACTCCCACAAGGGAATCCTCACGTGCCCGGGAAGACCCCCGTCACCTCACTGCCTTCTCTACCACCTCTTGCTGCCGCCCCATGGGGGAGCAGCCTCTTGCCATGTTCCTCTCTAACCCACTACTACACTCCGCCTCTAGCCTGGCTCCATCCCAGCACGGCTCCTTCGCCCCGGCCTTGCCAATCCACTGCTGCTCGCAACACAGCTTTCCCTAGAGTCCCCTCACAGCATGCACACCCCCTTCCTCCTCTTCCCTCACCCTTAGAGCCCTGCTGCGGCTCTCCCGGGCCCTCGCCGAGCTGCGCTCAAGGTCGTTCCGCAGCACCAGCGTGTAGCACTCCAGGAGCCGGCTGCATGCTTGGGTGGCCAAAACGGAGGCGTCAGCTCTCTTCAGCAGCCTCTTGGCCTTTTCAAAGGGCTTCTGGAAGTCGGCCCACTGCCCAAGCCTTCCAAACCTACACCATCCAGAGAGAAACACACACACACACACACGTTTTGTAGAGTACTTGATCAAGTACTCTACACCCCAGCGACGGCCGCCTTGTTGGACAGGGCACGGGGGACACGACAGGCCCAGAGCTCCCACCTCCCCTGCCAGAACCACTGCCTGGGCCTGTCGCCAGTCTAAGCACCTCTGTAACTTACCAAAGAGCCAGGGACGAATACAGTCCAAGCAGGATGCTGTTGTGCGAGCTGAGGATGCGGTTTGCTTCGTTCCGCTCAACGAAGCTCCTGCACTCTTCAAATGACTTGTACTCCCAGCCTGTAATACAAATGCATCGCAGAGAAGCAGTGCCGCCCTCCGCTGCCTTGTTTTCCCTCGGGCATTCGTAGCAGGACAAAGCTGAAGCACAGCTGGAGAATTTCTGGGCAGGTAAACCACTCAGAGAGCAAGCAAAAACCAAACAGGAACAAGGCAGGGGCTGGAGTTCTAGCCTAGCTCCTCAGGGCTAGTCAAGCGCCACACAGATAGCTATTCCCTTTTCTTCAGCAGCTTTCGAGCGCTGGCAGAGACACGCTGCCATTGACCAGCAAGCGACAGCCACTCCGGAGCGTAGGCTGTTAGATGCCTCCTGGTCAGGCACATCCCAGCACTGCTATGCCCGCCCGCTTCCCCAGGAGCCAGAGCAGAGTGAGCCTGGGAAGAGGTTTCAGAAAGGGGAATCTCAAAACGCGGGAAGCAAAGAGGGAAATTGCAAGCATTTTGAAATCACTCTGGGATCACGTGTAGAACATGCAAACAAAGACAGGGCAGGCAGGAAAGACAGACAAAGACACACCCAGAGCCAAATAGCCCAGGACTCGGCCCAGGAAGTGAAAGCATGGCTGGAGGCTCTGGCGCCCGTGTTGTAGCAGGAGAAAAAGCATCTTTGCAAGCCTCCTGGCTCTCTGGGGCCCTCCTCACTGAGCACTTACCAGCGTAAAGCAACAGGTCTAAGCAGCAGGAGAAGAAGTATGCCTGCCCAATGATGCTGTGCTCTGCAGCCACCTGCTTCTCGAGCCTGCGCAGCACTTCCTCACATTCTGGGTACCTGCGGAGGAGCACAGCGAGCCGCCATGGAGCCTCTCCGTGGGGTGGGAGCCCAGTCACCACCTCCGGACGCTGCCCGCTCCCCTTCCCATCATCCCGCTCTCCCTGCGCTGCTCTTTCTGGCAAGGCCATCAGAGTTTCTCCAGCAGACAGTTGTTCATCTTTTGGCAACAAGTCTCCGGAGAAAGGCTGCAGTGACCCCGGCCCAAACGGCAAGGCCCGGAGCAAAACTCAGGCATCCTTCCCATGCAGCCAGTGCTTTCCCATTGGCCCAGGAGCAGAGCTACTCCCCTTTCCATCCAAGTCTTTGTCAGGAAAAGCAGGCCAAAGAGCACGCACAGCTCCCCACTGCCCTCCGCACTCGCCCAGACAACGCGTTTGCTTCAGAAACTGCTCCTCTCGAGACCTCCCCCTGGACGACTGCCGTCTCGGGCACCGGTGCCGCGTGGCGTGGAAAGGCCCGCGTCCACCCAACCAAACGTGGCTAGCGCCCCAAACACAACGAGCGCCTCCCTGCGCTAGGCTCGCTCCTAAACCAGGCCTGGGAATTGCCTGGGGCAAGCGCTACCTGGCAAGGGCCAGAACCGAGCCAGCAACTGTTCCAGCAATTTCACAGCACACACTCACGCTCCCAAACAGCCAGCCACGGCCCTTGGCATTGTTTAATTTACCAGCGTCCATACGGCCAGCGAGTATCCAATAAGAAACCAAGCAGCCCTCTTTGCTGCGTGCAGAGAATGACACAAGAAGGATCTCAGGTGGCCCCCTGACCCTGCGCAACCAGCAGTCTGTCCCGCAGCAGCATTACCTCATCTGCAGAAAGAGCGCCGCAAAGAGCGTGGCGAGGACCTCGCAGTCCAGGTCGGGCCTCTCCAGCTCCATGCACAGGCTCTTGGCGCGATAGCCTGCCAAGAAAACCAGCAGGCTCGCACAGGCTCCCTTGGCGGAGATGCCTTCTCGCAGGCAGCGGGGGCAGTACGTACCTACGTCGATAGAGAGGGGCAGATTCCCCAGGCTGAGGTTCAGGTGGCTCAGGGCCTGGGCAAATTTGGCAGCCTTTAATACCCCTCCTCCAAAGAGCTCGTCGTCAGAGCTAAGCTGGATGGCCGCCCGCCCGTACTGCAGCCACTCTTCCTGGCAGCCCAGGTCCTGGCAGCACCGCGCATATTCCATGTAGGACAACAGGATCTAAAACGGTCCAGACAGGAGACTGTACAAGACTGAATGTCGCCAGGGTGACTCTCTGGCCTAGACGGCTCAGGGCATAAACCCAACGGCCAGGTGCTCTCTTCTCTTCTGCTCTCAGGGCTCTCACCCCTACGACAAACGGTTCTTAGGACTGCCGCTGCTAACTGCAGCCGCAGCGAGACGAGGGCCCCAGCGGGGTGCTGCCTTCAAGCCACAACCAGCCCAACGCTTACAACGGCGAAACAAACGCCATGAGAGCGACTACCAAGAAGAGCAGCAACGCACGTCTGCTGGAAGTTTGTAAAGCAAAGTTCAGGGACGGGTACCACTCCGTCGCGTTTGGCCTCTTCTTGCCGCCCCGGGCAGACCCTGCTGGTACTCTAGGCGGGCCAGGGGAAAGGAGCTATGTCAGAAACGCGTCTGCTGCCGCAGAGAGGAGGCACTCACGTGACTCGCATCCTCAGACTCCTCGGCCGTGTTGACCTTCATGAGCGCTGCCAGGCGCGAGAGCCTCCGGCCGCTGGAAGTGCCCTCCAGGCTGAAGAGCTGCCGCAGCAAGGAAAGGCAGTGGCTCTGCCGGAACAGCCAGGGCAGCCTCTCCCTCCTGCCACACAAGAGAAACTGCTGGGCCACAGCCACTAGCTACACAGTGCCAGGTCAGGCAGGGCCAGGGGAAGCAGGGCGACAGAGGAGGCAGCTGCACCTGCTCCCAGCAGGGCGGCAGCTGATGCAGGCCGGGCTGCAGGCATGGAAGCGGCAGAGCCAAGAAGCACCCCCAGGGAAAGATGGCTGCTAGCAGGAACGGGTTGGCACTACAGCCCAGGGAGGGCGAAGCAAAGCTGGGCACCGCGAGGAAAAGGCTTGTTCTACGGCAGCCTTGCACCTGGCTGCAACCCCTGAGCTTCCTCGTTCTCACACCTCCCCTCCACTTACCCCTCCCTGCCCACGTCCTGCTCCTCCCTGCCGGCTCCCTTCCCCTCTGCAGCCTGTGCTCCCTGGGAACATCTCTCTGCTCTCACCCCCACCACCCCCCCCCACAAGCCAACACGTGCCCGCTCCCCCACCCAGGAGCCTCCAGGTCCCTCAGCAGCTTTCCCCGTGCTAACGCCTATGCTCAGGGAAAGTCTGGGCTTAAGCCTAGGCAGGTGTGGGCCTAGGTGCCCGGGACCACGCAGGAAACGCCTCTTCCTTCCCTCCTCTTTCCCTTCGGCTTCTTACCCTGCCTCTTGATGAAGGGAGGACTCTCTGTTCTTCCTGTGGGAGGCACGCTCTGACTTCTCCAGCAGAAACTGGAAGACGACGCCAGCTGAGGTGAGGGGGAATTTTCTCTTCAGCAGGCTCAATGCCTTGCTGAGCGTCTTCTTTGCCAGGTCCATGCAGCCCATGTTGTAGCAGACCTGCACAGGAGAAAGGCTTCTTCAGACAGTCCCAAAGGGCTCCGACTGAGCACGCACCACATTTCCAGGCTCTGCCTGAACCAAGGCCGAGGGCCTCGACCGCTTTTGGCCGGAGGCTGAAGCGCTCACAGGAAAGGCCGCTGGTAGCGGCCGTGCCTCAAAACGCCAGGCCTATCGCCGCCGCCGCCACCCCCCAACAAAAGCGTCCAACTCCACCCACCAGGAGAGCCCTCAGAACCTCCCTGGCACTTTACCTCCCCTTTCAGGCTCAGGAAGGTGGCTTCTTCAAAGCAGGGAAGCACATCGGCTTTCTCAGCCGCTGAGCTCCTCACAACCTCTGCTTTCTTCAGGTTCATAAAGGCCTTGGAACAAGCACACAGAGAGCAGGTGAGCGTCGGTGCAGAGCCTGCATCCAGCCCCATCGTTCCCAGTTGCCTCCAGCAGCTCTCTGAGGAGGGCACACATCTGCCCCTGGCGATGCCCACCCTAACACAGCCCACGGGCACGAGTGCTCCTTCGCACCACCTCCTGGCGCGTGCGCCTTGTGCAAAGGTCCTGCTTCTCTGCCCTGCCTCCCTTGCCCCAGGAGAAGCAAACAGGGGGAGAAGGCCGGCTCTGACGCCAGCGGTTCAGCCCCAAGTCCCCACAGAGGCACGTCCTAGTGCAATGGCAAAATCGGTTTGCCCAGGACAAGGCAACTGAGAGGCCTCCTTGTGCAGTGGGCTCCGGCAAGCAGGGCGACTCACCAGGTAGTTGTCGGAGACGTGCAAGTAGGCAGCCGTGCACTCCAGCAGGTAATAAAGGGCTCTGGCATCGTTGCCCATTGCCATGTGGTGGTGAGCCAGCGGCACAAGCACCAAATCCACAATGGCCCTGCATTCACAGGCACACGCGGCACCGGGCGTCCCTTTGGTCTTGCTGGGCACCGTAGGTACGCGTTCCGTCCTGGCCAGAAACTGCTCTGCCGCTCTACTCAGAGACAAGATCACGCAGAAAGACGACACACGCTAGCATCACCTATACCGCTCCGTCTGCCTAGACCAACAGCATATTCTAGCGCAGCACAAGCAAGGCCCTGTGCACATCTTCCACTGCAGCGACGTCAACCCGCGCGCGCTGAGCAGTCTTCTCGCGCTCCGGAGCCCCGGAGCCCAAGGCGAGCGGGGCCAGGCAGGGCAAAACGGGGACGAGGAGCAACATCGCCCCTTTCAAGCCCTAGCAAACTCTTCCTTTGGCTTTAGCGGTAACAAGATCCACGAGGACGCGATGCTGTTGGTGCCTTTGCTGACCCTGCGCTGGAGCAACGCTGCTCTTTGCCCCAGGGAGAAAGTCAAGCAGGCCTTTCTGTCACCTTCCAGCAGCCTCCCTGCTCCCGCTGGCTGCTTTGCCCCTGCACACCTCGCAACTTTGCTCTCCCACAGCTAGGAAGGCAGGGCTGGCTCCACCCTGCCCCCACTGGGTCACCCTGATCCCACTGGCTTCCTCCAAGAGGCTCATCTCCAGGGCCACCCCATCCCAGCTCCCACCCTGCAGGCCAGCTCTTTCCTGAGCTAGAGTCACAGCCAGCAGGCACAACTGCAAACTCCACTTGCCCCCTCTGCAGACCCTGGGCCCGCTGACTTCCCAACATAACCAAAACCTCCTCTCCTCACCGAAAAGTCTCCTCCAGGAAGCTCTTCTCTTTCTGCAGAGCTTTTGCAGTACCTGGAAACAAAGCACGAGTTAAACGCTTCCTCACCTCACACGCGGGAAGAGCTGCATCTTGCCACGCTCGATCAGAAAGGGGAGGAGAGCAGAGTCAAAGGGACCGACGGCAGCTCTCTTCCTGGCCCCTTCCCCCGAGAGCTGCCTTCCCGGCAGGGCTGTTATGTTTTGGGCAAGCGTAGCACACCCACCAGGAAAGGCGCCTCAGCCTGCGGGGCCGGGGGGTGCACCGCAAGGCTCTTGTCACTGCAAGGACATGGGCTGCTCTCCGGTCATTCCGGGGAAATGCAGGAGGGCGTTCCGGGGCAGAGAGGCTCTACGCTGTGCCCACAGCATGGCTCTGCTGGTGCAGCTGGCCTCAGCGGAGGACTAAGCTAGTCTTAGGGAAGCCTCTCCCCTGCGCTGACAGCATCCCTAGGCTCCAGCAAAACGCTTCTGCGGACGGCGCTTGAGACAGAGGAGCGCTTCCATTAATTGCGCAAGCACAGTGTGGAGGGCCCAGGCTCCAAAGCACGGCAGCTAGCATACCCGGAGCGGCACGGAGCTCATCCCTCTTCAGCTCCTCCTGTCTGAGCAGCCAGGCCTCCCAGCTGGACGAGTAGCGTTCGCTGGCGCGGTCGTCCCAGCTCTCTGCCTCCTGGGCGCTGCCGAGGGCCAAGCGGTGGAAGGCCACAAAGTCCCCTCCGCCGCAGCACTGGCACTTGTGCGCTTGCCTCTCCAGGAAGGCCGCGCACTTGCGGTGCATGGCCACCCTCTGTCCCTTGGGCCACAGCTCGTAGGCAGCCTCCCGCAGCAGCGGGGCGCAGAAGGTCAGGACGCCAGACTGCAGCCTCGCCGTCTTCTCGGTCTCGCCCAAGCACCGCTTCTGGGCACCTGAAAGGCAACGGGCCTTCACATCAGCCACAGCTGGGGCCACAGCCGGGGGACGAAAGACAGGCCTTGGCGTGGATCCTTGGCAGGAAACCAGCGCTCCTGCACTCGGAGCCTCGCAGCGCTAGGGTGAAAGGGACCCGTTTGCCTTGCCGACACCAGCACAGCCTGCGCAACAGGCTCCCGCCCTGCTCTCCCTCCCAACGCACAGCCTTCAGCCGCACCCCCGCAAGCAGCTGCCGAGGCTGCTGGCAGCAGAAGCAAGGCCGGCCCTGGGCATTACACACCACCGGAGGGGGCAGTGCAGCGTGCCCTGGCGAGCCCCGCCAGCCACACAGCCGGGAGCAGCAGGAGCCTACCACGCTCCCGGGGGCGCATTATCACCACTTACCGCTCTCTTCCTCCAGAGAGGTGGCGGACCCCTCGGCGGGAACACTGCTGCCTTCTGGCACCTTCCCAGCATTCAGCCACTTCAAGACGTTGCCTCTCACCAGGACATTCAACGCCTTGTTCATCTTGGTCCTGGTCCACCTGGGAAGGAGGCGTAACAGCAGCTCGGTGGTAAACGTCGGCCCGATGACGGCTGCGCACTTCAAGACCATCCGCTCCGAGGGCTTCATGCTGTCCACCTCAGCCAGCGCAATCCCTGTCAAAAACAAGCCACAGGTCTCTCTCTTGCCCTCTCCCAAGCCTGAGGCTGCCGAGGCTGCCTTAGCTTCACCACACCAGACGCTACATTTGTAGCCTTCTTTCCTAGGGACCAAACCCCTTGGGCAGTCGCAACCCAGGGCACGTATCTCCAACACGGCTCTGCTCCTCCTGCAAGCACAGGAAGCAAGGACCGGGAAAAGGAGAAACACATGTTCCTTGGGGAACGTTTCTGCCAGGCTCACTGCGCAAGGTCACAGCTAGAGGGCAGGGAAGCTCATTCCCAGCCTCCCATCCAGCACCCCGAGAAATGGGAAGAACCAGCGGGACCAGAGCCACCTTCCCAGCAGAGCCCCAGAGCTGAGAGGGGTAACTCTGCAGCACGCAGACGCGCAGCCTCTCTCTAGCCCACGCCCCGGGAAAGAACCTCCGTGCAGCCGCCAGCCGCCGCAGCGGGGCTCGGCCCCTCACCTTTCAAGGTGGAGGGAAGCACGATGCTCTGCAGGTTCACGTCAGGTCTGATGGTGCACACCCTGCGGTCCTTCCCCGCGCTGGAGCTCCAGGAGGCTGCGGCAGGGGAAGCCTCCGTTACAGAAGCTGAGCGGAGCAAGAGAGCAGCGTAAAGCGATTTTCAAAAAGGGAGACGATTCAGGCCGTGACCTCCCGCTTGCCCTCCATCTTCCACCCTTTAGCATTCATCCCCCGAGCAGGTCTCACAGCAGCTGGGCCCTGCGGTCCGTGGCAGCATAAATCCACCGCGCGGCTGCACCCAAGGCACACTGCAGCCACGCCACTCTCCGCACTGCTCCACAATAACCGCCCCCGTTCATGCTGCCTCCAGACAATACCAGGGCTGAGCTTAGTGCCAGGGAGCGTCTCTTCCCCTCCTTTGCAATTTTCTGCCCCGTCCGCATTGCTTCGCCTCACAAAGCCACCCAAACTCCCCAGCCTGTGCTTAGGCTATCCCAGCAGCAAGGCATGCAGGAGCCCACGCCTGAGCCAGGCCAAGGCCTCTACTGCTGCAACACCAGCCTGTGCCAGCTTCACAGGGGAAGCCCAGGGCAACAACGTGCTCTGGAAGATGGGCCGCAGCAGCCAGGCCGTCAGCCACAAAGGTGCTTACTGAAGAGGCTCTCCCACTTGTCCTCCGTTTTCTCGCCCTTCCGCAGCAGGTGGAACAAGAGCATGTCGTGGCGCTTAAGGTCGCTCAGCAGTTCCTCGCAGTAATATGGGATCCCGCAGCTTCTCTGCATCAGGAACCTGGAAAGGAGCAGATCCAGCAGGGACTGACACAGGCAAAGCAAGGTGGGACACGCTTCAGACCAGCATCTTTGCCACAGCTACACCTCCCTTTTGAACAGGCCAGCACTCCCACTGCCTTTGGCATCTGAGCTGCCCGGAAGATACAGCGCTTGCTGGAACGCGCCGGAAAAGAGTCGCGGACAGTGCCCAAGGCACAGAGCTGCCAGCCTCGTCTCTCCTGGCCCCAACAGCCTAGATCCTCCCCAGCACCAGTGAGAGCCTCGGCCCCAGCAAATCGCCCCCACTGCCCCACCATGTTCGTTCCCTCCTGCCCTCTCTCTGCAGAGGGTCAACCCCTCGGGAAGAGCTCCGAGGCCCCGCCTGGGACTTACGTCTCTAGGTCCCTGGGCACGCTGACAACTCCCAGCTCCCGGCAGGCTTTCTGCACAACAGCTGAAGCTTTCAGCTCTCCCAGATGAACGTGGGTCGTTTGCTGCAACTTCATGATGTCTGCTGCAGCTTCGCAGAGCCTCTGTCTTCTAGAGCGAGCGGGAGCAAAGCCCATGACCACAAAGAGCGGGACATCTCTGAGCGCGCGCGACATAACAGCCCAGGAGGCAGAGTCGATGTAGTGCGCGTTGTCGATGACAAACAGGACAAGTTCGTCTTCAACGAGCTGAAACAAACACGTTGGTCTGGGTGGATTCTGAGGGATTCTCAAGCATCCTCCACAGGGCAAACTTTGGCCGGCCTCTCCCCACACAGAGGACGCGCAGAAGTCGCTCTCCTCTCCCCAGCTACCTCTTCGTTCAGAATCTCACCCGCTCTTCCGTGCTCCGAGACTCTTAAGGTCTCTCGGGCACGGTGGCACGGAAAGACACCGTTCCTCCTCCCCCTGAGCACATGCCCTCCAACTTCACAGGAGGAAAGTTATCAGGGGACATGGCATGGGGAGTTCAGCCTCTGCAGGGCAATGACCCCGGTACATTGTCCTCCCACCAGCTCCCACCGCTCTCCTGCAGAGCCCTCAGCCTGCGGCCTTGCTTTCCTTCTCTGACCCAGGATGGGGAGAACGGCTCACCTTCTGTAGCACTTTCTTAAAAACCAACTCCAGTTCCATTGTCCTTTGAGCGTCGCTCATCTTGGACACCTTCTCCGACAGGGGAAACTGGCCGGAAAAGCAGAGTCACAGAGCAACAGCCTTTCAGGGCGGTTCAGCACACCTGCCCACCACGCAAGTCCAAGCGAGCAAAACGCCTCTGTTGCCCTCAGCATCTTACCTCTCCCCCACACAGTGGAGAGGAGACGCAGCGCGGACGTCACCGGGAGCCTACAACGGAGGCCCTCTGCTGAGGGTCTCTGGCAGAGCTCTTGCAGGGAGGGATGAGGCGGGAGAAGAGCTTCTTCCCTCGCCATGGCAATCGCGCGAGGGAGCAGGCTGCTCCCGCACCAGTGAACTCAGCACCAGCTCATCAGCCCCCTCTCAAAGCCTCTCTGCAATGCCCTTTCCAGGCTGCTGAGCAAGGCCCCAGGAACTGCCTGCAGCAGCCTGGCACCTGCACTCACCCCTAACAAGGGGCCCCCTCGGCCCCCTCGCCCCCCTCTTTGGACCCACAAACAGAAGCACAGCCTGTGCTACCCTCCTGCTGCTCCCACCAGGGAGCTAAGCCCACTCCCCAGCCACAGTGTCCCAACCACAACAGCCACAGGACGGCTCACAAGCAGGCCTTCGCCACGGCCACAGAGGCCTCTCGCTCTCACCTTAACGACGAAAGGCACGTTGAGGAGGCAGTAGCTGCTCTCTTCCACCAGCCCTTGGAGCTTTTCCTGCAGGACGAGCTGTCTGGCACTGCACGATTTACAGGCCTGCAGGCCCATGGCCACAGCCAGCACCATGCGCATGGCAGAGTAGACCTGCTTCAGGTTGAGCTCCAGCACTTCCACAGCCACTACCCTGCCATGCAGAAGCAAAAGGCACTGAGATTCAGAGAGGGACCCAAGCAGCCGCAGGCTTCTCGCACTAAGCTCTAGGGGAGAGGCGGAATCTAGGGCCACTTGGGTTTCTTCTCTTGGCTCTGGGGCTACGGCCAAAGCCCTGACTGAGCTCGGGCTCTACCTTGCTTGGTGCCTGGCCCAAAGAAGGAAGCTCAACAGCAGTGGCTCCAGGAGCCACCTCTAGCTCCCTCAGGAGGGAGCAGGAGAGCACGCAGCTGCTCCTCAGCAGCAGCTCCTGCAGGCCTTGCAGGGATGCTGCAGTCCAAGGGCCACGCACCCGGGCAGAGGGGCTCCAGTAGCCCACGGACATCAGCGGCTGGGCAGCGAAAGCGTTCCGCAGGTCCCGGTCAGCAACACTCACCTGAGCCCAGCAGCCTGGCCTAAAGAGGCAAGCTCCGTAAGTAAATGGCTCTTTCCAGAGCCCGTTACGCCCTCAAACGCCATGATGTGGCTTGCTTTCTTATCCACGTAGGCTTTCAAGTAGCTTTCAAAGAGGGCAATCTCCTCCTCCCGACCTGGGAAGGCAAACAAGAAAGCGAGCTGTTGCAGCGAGCTGGAAAGCAAACAGCCGTCGGCACCCTTCTCTCTCGCCGCCGCAGCGGGTCAGTCAGACCCAAGGAAATCTCCTCCCCGATCCCAAATACGGGCATCGCTTTAGCCCTGAGGCTGTGAGCAACTGCACACTGGAAAGGTCCCGCCACGCTAGCTATGCAGCACAGCAGGGAGCACCCGGTGCACGCCTCACCCTGCTTCCCACCTCTAGCTGCGGCCCAACCCCAAAGACAGGAACCAGCTAGGAGCCAAGGTATGCACCAAACCCTTAGGGCCACGCCGGGCAACACCATCCCTCGCAAAAGCTTCTCCGTTCCCAGAGCGGAACTAACAGGTACCGACGGCAACAAATCGGCCTTCGGCAGACCAAGGCGTTCTCCACCTACCGAGCAACGGGGAATAGCCGGACCTCTCCTTCATAACATCCATGCCAAACACGCTAGCAGCGGGAAGAGAAAAACAAGAGCCAATTAAGTAGGCAGAAGCTGGAGGACGTAGAGCCACGCGTGGAGCTGGAGCTGAGGGTACGCGCTCCCGGGTGCCCGCTCTTCTTTTGAGCCGGAGCAAATCCTGCCCACGCTCCCACTGGCCCAGCAGAGAGCGCAAACACCAAACGAGCACTAGCAAAGCTGCAGCCAGGAAGAAGCCCAACGGCCACAGGGGGACACCAGACAGCATCAAGACTCGAGCGCCACAGGCCAAAGCCCAAGGAAGCAGAGACATGAGCAAGAAGCCAGGCAGTGCCGCTGGCTAGCACACTGCTGCACCCCGCAGGACAAGCCAAACAAGTCTCTGGTCCCCCGGCCTGTGCTCACAGGCAGCGCTTTCTAGAAGCGGGGCCCTGCAACAGCTGCTGTCAAGGCAAAGACGGGCAAGAAAAAACACTGCAAGCCACGACGTGCAACAGGACGACAAGGGTCACTTCTTGGGCCAAGGCGCCAAGCACCAGGCACCTTGGGCTTGAGTTTTTCTGAAGTTGCAAGGGGACGGCAACGTCAACCTTCCAAACGTCCTCCAAAGAGGATGCCAAACCCTGGCCCGGGGGAACACCTGAACTTTCACCAGGAGGCACTCAGGAACTGAGTCCTGGCCTGACCAAAAGCTTTCTGGGAGCCTCATGCTCGGAAGCAGCTGGGAGAACGCCTCCCTGGGGCAGAATTGCCACTGCGTTAGTCTTGCGCGCAATGGAGCAAGCACAGGGCAGAAAGCACAGCTGGAAGCCGTTTGGGCAGGGGCTGCAAGGCCCCTCTGTGCCTACGGACACCTAAAAGCCTTCTCCACCCCTCCGGCATCACTCCCAGTCTCCTTACAGCAGGAGGCACCAGCGTAGGCAGGCCAAAAGCATACCCGTGCTCTGCCTTTCCATCTTCTCAGCCCCAGCGATGGGAGGTGTGGGCGGGGGCCAGCTCTGCACAACTCCTCTTGGCGGACCAAGACTGGACCCTGTGTGCCACCCTGCCCCCAACCAGCCCGCTCAAACAGGACACTCACGACTTCGCCGACACCCCCAGGTATTGATACACGGGGCCAGGATCGACAACCCCCTTCATCTTTGCCTCCGGCAGCTCCTTGAAGCACCATCGGGGCAGCCTAGAGGCTGCGTACGTCGCTGCGTCACAGGACACCAGCCCAGGGTAGTGCTCCATCAGCCGGGCTGCCAGATTCACCTTCTGGCCAATGACTGCCACAGAGAGAGAGCACGCATTCACGTACCTATGAAACCAACCCGCTCCACCCTTCACCGCCAACGGCTGCATCGCCTCCAGCACAGGCAAGCCCCAAACCGTTGGCAGCACAACCAACAGGAACAACAAGGCTCTGAGCCCGGTCCCCCGCACCGCAGTGGCGCCCGCCCTGCCTCCCTCGTTCCCCACAGGCCACAGGCCACAGGCCACAGGCCACAGGCCAAGGCCTCGTCCCAGCCCAGCACGTACGGGCAACAGGCTGTTCCCTGCCGCTCTGCCTCTTCCTTTGGCACACTGCTCCGGCTGAACAGACCCAGCCCAGCCACCCACTCCTCAGCCAAACACCTCGTACCTGTGTATTCGTGCCTCACGCGATGGCCTACGACTCCGCAGAACACCGTCCCGCTGGTAACCCCGACAGACACGGCCCTGACACACACGGAGAGCAACAGGCGTTCAGCAGCACCCGCGCACAGGCCTGCCTGCCCGCCTACCTTCACCCCTTCACCCAGCTCCCCTCGCACCACCTCCCGCCCTGGCAGGGCAGACCTCGGGGACCTGCAGAGCTCCGCAGCGTGTGAAAGGGGCTCCCGAGAGCAGCCAGGCAGTTTTCAGCCCTTCCCCTAAGGCCTCACAGCTGGGACGGGCGGAAAGTCCCTGACTCCAGCCGGCCACAGCACGTCTCCTCGGCGCGGGGAAGAAGGGCACCTCTCAGGGCACTGTCTCCTTCCTCCCAGGGACAGAGGAGGCCAAGCTAGAGGGCACGTCTCGCTGAGAAACCATCCCTCCCTCCTTCCCCCGCGCAGTCCCGGGCAACGCGCCTCCCCACTCACTCGATTTTCCTAGGCCTCGAGGAGCACGCCTTGGAGATTTTAAGAGCGCTTTCCAAGGCGTGAACGCTTTCGTCGGGCAGCTTCTCTCCAGGGAGTCCAAACACACACAGGAACGTGCAGCCCTGCCAAGGACGGGGGCAGCACAGCTTGTGACAACGCCTACGGCAAACGGCTCATGCCGTGCGAGTCGAGCCTCTGCCGAGAGCAGCAGAGCTTCAGGGCAACCCCCAGCCAGAGGGTGCTGATCCCAGCGCCGAGGCAGAGCTGCTTCTCCTTTCCCCACTGCTCAGTAGAGCGAGAGAGCCACTGCCCTCTCGTTTGCTGCCCACGCTTTTGCGGGGTGGGCTCCTCCCCCACACTCACTTTATCAAACATGGAGATTTTGTTGATCTCGCCCTTGTGAGGCCGGATGATCTCCAACATCATCACGCTGCTGTCCTGGATAGCCTTGCAGATCTGCGTTAAGTTGACATCGGCAGCAAACTGCAGCTTGACAAAGAGGCAGGTGACCGGCCGTAGCTCGGACAAGTAGTCCGGGGGCTGCCTGTCATCAATCTGGAAGACGAGAGCGGGACACCTTCAGCAGCCAGCTCTCCCCGAGAGCTGACTGCCTCCAGCAAACACCAAGCAAGAGCCCACACGTGGGCAGCAGCCCGCGCTCTCCGCGGAAGGAATAAATCCTCCCCTCGGGGCAAAAAAAAAAACACAGCTCCCGGCAGCTGTGGCCATACCTTCCTCAGAACAGATGCGGGGACGTACTTCCGCAGCAGTTTCCCCAGAGCATGCCGAGGGGCCAGGGTAACAGCAGGCCTCAGGATGCCTAGGGAAGGAAAATCCAGGCGGTGACTGGCAGGCTGGCACTACGAGCCTGCCTAGGGAAAAGCAGTTGGAAAGCAGGGGCTGGCACTGGAACTCAGGGAGAGAAAGTCTCCTCCAGTTGCACGTTTCTTCCTCCTGCAGGTGCTCAGCCAGAGCAGGCCCCTGGAAGGAGGGGGAAGCAGCGAGTGCCTCCGCTGAAGCGCACCAGGGCCAAAGGCACAAATGCTAACTGCAAGGGGGAGAGGGCAGAGGGCGTTCCTCGCTGGCCCCTGAACAAGCCCGCCCCCACCTTTCTGGGCAGCCACAGAACATCATGAAGATGGGCCTCACCTGACGCCTCAGGAGAACTGTAGTTCAGCTGGGCTCGGGTAAACTTGGAGAAGATGTCTTCGCGTTCCGACAGAGACATCCGTTCCATGCCTGTAACCTAAAGGCACACAGTACAAAAACGCGTCGAGGACAGCTCCAGCACCCACAGAGGACAGTACCCGTTGAGGCAGGCTCTTCCAGCGCCTCCTGACCCCCTCTTCAAAGCCACCCAGCAGAATCCAGAGACAACCCGGAGACAAAACTGCTCCCCAACAGCTACTGCTCCCCACCTACGTCGACACCTAGAACTCCCTCCACGCGCGTCTCCTCGCCCTCCTCGCACCTTCCTCCCTCGCAGCCACGGCCACGGCTAGGCCCTCAGAATTGCTCCAGAGGCCATCCCACCCACCTTCACAGCGCTTTGGCCTTTAAGTCTCTTGGTCTTGATCTTGTTCTGGTTACAGAGCTCCCAGCAGCTGGGTGACAGGATCACGTCACTTGCATTGGCAAGGTTTTGGGCCTGCCACACTTCACCCACGGCCTGGCCAAGGATCAGGAAGTGCTGCTGCTTTTTGTCTCCAACAGTCAGGAGGGACATATGCCCTGCAGAGATCCCTGGTGAGAGACAAGCACAACTGATGCAGAGAGCATTTTTACCTCCACAGCCCGCCACAGCTCAGCTCCTCCCAGGCCAACTTTGAAGCTCAGCCCTGGAGCCGGGCTCTTCCCGCTCAACTGCTTCGAGTGCAGGCGAAGCACCCACTTTATGGATTCAGGACTGATCATGGCCGGGGAGGGGGTCCTCATCAGGGGCCCCACACCGGCACGTTGGCCGGCCACCGGCTCACTTTGCATGCAGGCAGCTCGTGAACGCCTGCCTGAGAACGCGCAGCAGCCTAATCCGGCACTCCCCGTACCTATCTTCAGTCGGAGCTTCAGACCCACGTCCGTCTCACGGATCCTGTACTTCTCCTGGATTTGCTGGCTACACTGCAGCACCAGGCTGATGGTGTCCCTCAGCTGCGTGTGCTTTGCTCTCCACAGCACCAGCACAGCATCCCCTGGGGAAAGCAAGGGGACAGGGACGGCTCTCGTGACACCTGACGCTCCCTGACCTGCACCCACCTGCCGGGGCAGCGGAAGCCAGCAGGCGTGCCAGGGAAAATGCGTTTGGGTGAAGGCCTCCTCCTCAACTACAGCACCCTGGCCACAGGCACACCTCCCCCTCTGCCCCGCCAGCTACAACTGCAGCCACGCCGCCAGGGCCCGGGACGGCAGCTCCCCCTGGGCACCTGCGTGCCAGCAGAGCCACCCCTCGGGGCTCTGCCAGCTCGCGGCTCTGTCTCCCCTCTCCCCTAGCACTCGTCTGCAGCTGCAGCAGACGAGGCCACGTCTCTTTTACGCACACGTACCTGCAAACTTCAAGATGTCTCCACCAAAAGCCAGCAGCTCTGCGGAGCGAAAAAAAAAAGCACAACAAGAGTTGCAGCTAGGCCTTCTTCAGGAAGGCCGCAGGACAAGCCGCTCTGCTCAGACAGCAGCACAAGAGCAGCGGTGCTTTGGGGGCACAACTTAGCAAACGTAGCAGCTGCACTGCTCACAGGGACCACAGCCCTGGGACCTACGCTACTGTGCCCTGTGACAAGGCCCCAGGGAAAGTAACGCACACTTTGGTCAGCGCCCCCATCCCCGGCTCATTTGGGCACTAACACTGGCTAGATGCCCCCGCTCCCCCCTGCGCCCCAACACCAGCAAAATCTTCCTCCATCACTGAACAGCGGTCACTCCACAAGGCCAAGGGTGGGTGCTGAGAAAGCGGGCACCTCCTTAGTCTTCGTGGGGAGCAGAAAGCACCTGCCAGAAGAGCCCAGCTGCTCTCGGCTGCTCTCAGCCCCATGGGAACCTCCAGCCCGCGCAAGGAGGAGGCGGCGGCAGCAGCAGCAGCAGGCTGCCCAGCACCTCTCTCTCGTCGTGGCCCAATCCCACACAGTCCTGCAGAACGGCACTTACCCTCCAAAATGTCACCCATGTAGCGATTGAGGGTTTGCGTGACCTCATCCGCACCCCGCTCTCTGCTGATGCTCTGGCTGAATTTCTCTGTCAGAGCAGTGAAACCTGCAACAGGGACACACAGGCACAAAGAAATCAGGACGCGTCCACGGGGCCGAAGGACCTGGCACTTTCCACGTCGCTTTCAGCCAGCCAAGAGAACCACGCTCCGGGAGAACCCGGGCGCGCCCCTGACAGCGGGCACAGCCCTCTAATTCCACCCGCGCTTCTGAGCGCTCGCTGACGGGCGCCTTCCCCATGCTCACACCTACCCGTTACGCCTAGCTCCTGCACTTGGCTGCCACCCTCCAGCACGTCCCCCGGCTGCCTCCCCTCTTGCCTACAGCCAGGCAACACCCTTAGCTAGAAAGCCCGGGAGGCCTTTGCCAACTAACGCAGCACCTGGCAAGCCAGCTCCTCTGCGCAGCAGCTGCTCCTCCAAGTTTGCCCTGACAAAGACTAACAAGGGTGAGGCAAGGCAGCCAGGCCTCCTCTCCCAGGCCTCCATGAGCCAGAGCCTGGCCCACCTCACACCTCCCCAAAGCTCCGGAGAGAGCACTGCAGTCAACAGCGCGGGCCCAAGCTGCTGCTCCGGCAGCCTCAGAGCTCCCTACGCACACTGCTCTGAGCAGACGGGTGACCACAAGCAGGCCGCAGTGCGGCTGGCAGCAAAGACCGCCCCCGGGCTGTGACCTCGGCTACGTCCGAGCGCTACTTCCCCAAAGCGGAAGACCTCAGCAGCAAACGACATCTCCTTTGACCCCTTCTCTACCACAGGCGGGACGACCAGGGCTCCAAAAGGCCCGCTAAGTCCCAACGGCTCGGGTCGGTGACTCCTCCTCAGTGCCCGCCCTTCATAACGCTTTGACCCACCTGACACATCCGCAAAGAGCAGCACTCCGTGGAAGTTCTGAACGCAACGGTTCTCCTGCTTCAAGTCCTCAGACAAAAGCAGGTCGGGGACGTAAGCAGCTACTTCCCCCAGTTCTGAGCAGTGCTTTGACCTTCGCTCCCAGGCACAAGACATCGTCAGCGCCCTGGGGTACCTGCGGTACCTCAGTACAAGACGACCCACCGTGCCCACCAGGGAGGACGACCAGACACCACTGCACAGCGTTGCGCACTGGCCTTGGGGAGGCGCGGCTGGCCCTCTGTCACCAAGGGGCCGGGGGGGGTCACAATCGGGTCACAGTGACATTGGCCGCGTGTCATCATTTACCTGTACACTGTTGCGTACGCTGATCCAGCTAACAGTGACAGCCTCTGCAAGGCACCGCTTACCCAGCAACTGCCGGGAAGCTACCCCAGCTCCCTCCTTACGCCGAGCCGGTTGCTCAGATGTGGCTAGTGCGACGCAGTTGTCTCCCGTACAGAGCTGAAGGAGGCTCGCACAGCGACTGACCTCCACCCGTGGCCGAAACAGCAGCTGGTTCCCACGTTCCCAAGCGCAAAGGGCCTAACAGACATGCTGACAGCCAGCAGCCCAGGCTTCCCCAAAAGCACGGCCACTGCAGCACGCAGCTGGGCGTTTCCAGGGCTGCTCGGAGGACTTGTATTTCTTTGCAAAAAAGAAGTGGGGCTTTTCCGGGGCGGGAGCGGGGGACACAGCCAACCTCCATCCGCACGGCTCCTGGGGGAGGCCGGCAGGAGATGGACAGGGCTGGGCCAGGACCACGGCGCACCGGCCTATCAGAGAGGGCAAGACAAAGTCAAAAGCTGCAGCAGGAGGCAGCTCCAGGTCCCTGCTCCGAGGGAGAACGCTGTTGTAAACCTTGCATGCCCCAGGGAAACAGAGCCACGCTGGGCACCCTGGCTCACGCAGGGCACCTGCCTCCGGCTAGGCAAAGGCAGCTCCCCGTCCACCTTAGCCGCTGCCCCGAGCCACACAACTCTCCCTGCCACCAAAGCAGCAGCACTGAGGAGAGCCGGGCTCTACGGGGGACGAGGGCTAGCAGCCAAGGCCACGCTCCGTGCACGCCAAAGCTGCCCTTCTCCCCAGTCGCGCAGAGGAGCAGCTGCACGAGTTGGCATGCCTGGCACATGGTGACACTCAGCGGCTGCTTGCCCAGGCAGCCTCCAGTGTCCCTCTGGCACTGTCAGTGCCTCTCCCTCAGGCAATGACCAGGCGAGGGAGCACCAGCCCCTCCCAGGCCTGGGGGACCAGGTGCTTTAGACGAGCCTGTGCCCTTGCGCTGCTGACCTCAAACAGCAGAGCACTTGACAGCAGAAACCAGCCTGCCTTCTTTCCTGCTGCCTCAGCACTCAGAGACAGGCTACCAAGATGGTCTCTCTTCTTGCCTCCAGAAGGCTCCCCCTGCTGCCTCGGGGCCCACAAAAGTCTCCCAAGCAAGCACAAGTCACTTGCACCTAGCACACCCAACTGCAACCTGCTGGCGACAGCCAGGCACACACACCGAGCCAGGCCCAGGTTCGGAACGCTGCTTGCCAGCCCAGCTCACACGCTTCCTCCTTCCTCCTTCCCACGAGGCAGGCAAAGCGGTCACCCGTACGGGAGACTGACGATGCAGGCCGACCGAGCAGGCTTGCTCTGCCTCCTCAGGAAGAGCGCGCAGCAGCGTGAGGACGCCTAGGCCAATGGTCTCTCTTGTCAGTGAGCAGCAAGGGCTGGCTGCTCCCCAAGGCAAGCTCAGCTGGGAGCTGGGGGGACCCCAGCACAAGCAGCGCCCTCGCCCACAGGGGCATCCCTCTTGGCTACTTCTATATGGACACACGTACATCCATTCTCCACTAAGGAGCTTTCATCCGCATCAACCAGAGAGGGGAACAGGATGAGGCCGCTAGTGCTGTTGACTTTTCTGACTGGGGAACACTTCAAACCAGGCCCGCTTGCAGAAAAACACCCTCCCACCCTCCCCACCTCAGCAACCACTTGGCCCTACACCAGGGCCAAGCTCCTCCTGCAGCCGGCTCAAGTGCTTACACAGCGCCACAGGGACCTGCACTAGGGCGAGGGGGAGAGAATTTCTTGCGCTGCTTTACAGCCCTCGACTCTTGTGAGCACTAACAACGGGGGTGGTGGCTTCCCCGCAGCCTAGCTTTCCCAATAAACCACACGCCAGAGACTCTCATGGCACGCCTTCAGCGTCCTCTTGCTGTGCTCTGTGACTATGCCATACAGAACGCTGAGATGATGGCAGTGTTTCTTTATTTAATCCCTGGAAGAGCATCCTCGCTCGGCCGTGCTGGCAGCTTCAGCAGGTACCTGGAGCTACAGACTTCAGGCTTTGCTTGCTTCAGCTGGGGAAAACGTGGCGCTGTCTCCAGCCACAAGTCTCCCACGGGGCCCTTGCCAGTGAACCACCGCTCCTGAGGAAAACAAAAGCCCAAGTGAGAGCCGCGAAGAACGGGAGGTCCCCCGAGCGGTCCGGGAAGGCAAGCGAGGCCTCTCGCAGTAGCTTCTTCCACCCATCACCCAATCTGCCGTGCTGCAAAAGCCTATCAGGGAGGGCAAGGAGAGGGAACGCAAAGGAAGCCTCCTCACAGGTTCAGGCTGGCTCCCAGAGCTGGCTCAAGGGAGAGGCAGAGATTCCACTCCACCGCTCCTCAGCCCAGCAGAGATGCTGGGAAGGAGCGGCGTGCTGCAGCGCGTGCTGCTCCCTCGCGTGTCCTTCCAGCCCCTCCTGAGGGAAGGGCATCGCAGCTGCCACTGCCCTCCTGCTGAGGAGGGCTAGCAGCCCCTACCAGCTCGCCAAGGACTTTCAGCACACGCTCCTGAAGCTCGCTGGGGGCTTTCCCTACGTGGACCTGCCGGAGTACGGTCCGCGCCACCCTCTCCTAGGGCATGCCAAGCCTCTGCCCAGGGAGCAACTCAGAGGCAAAGAGGATCCACTTACAGCGCTCATCTCCAGCCAAGTCTTCTCCAGGAGGTTGCCGTTCACTTCACAGGCTTGGAGGCCCTGCCTGAGGCACCACAGGCTCTGGTCTTTGTTACCCAGCATGCAGAAAACGTACGCTTTCAGATGGTAGGCTCTGGGGTAGAAGACGGGGCTTGTAGAGCACCGAGCAAAAACCTCTTCCGCAAGCTACCGAGAGAACAATGGAGAGGCACGTCAGCAGAAGTCATCGAGCTGGGCGATGGCTTGGCACTGAGGACTGCACCTGTTCCCCAAAGGGGAAAGCAGCCGCAAAGGCACAAGGAGCACGCAGCTAGCAAGGCTGAGATACCACACAAGTCTCTCCCGAGCCATAAGCCCTCACATGCAGCAGGCATTTCAGCAGGGCTCACTAGCTAGCTCATGGCTGTGCAAGTCTCTTCTCCTGTCTTGCAGGCCATTCCCATTCCCATTCCCACTCCCACAAGGGAATCCTCACGTGCCCGGGAAGACCCCCGTCACCTCACTGCCTTCTCTACCACCTCTTGCTGCCGCCCCATGGGGGAGCAGCCTCTTGCCATGTTCCTCTCTAACCCACTACTACACTCCGCCTCTAGCCTGGCTCCATCCCAGCACGGCTCCTTCGCCCCGGCCTTGCCAATCCACTGCTGCTCGCAACACAGCTTTCCCTAGAGTCCCCTCACAGCATGCACACCCCCTTCCTCCTCTTCCCTCACCCTTAGAGCCCTGCTGCGGCTCTCCCGGGCCCTCGCCGAGCTGCGCTCAAGGTCGTTCCGCAGCACCAGCGTGTAGCACTCCAGGAGCCGGCTGCATGCTTGGGTGGCCAAAACGGAGGCGTCAGCTCTCTTCAGCAGCCTCTTGGCCTTTTCAAAGGGCTTCTGGAAGTCGGCCCACTGCCCAAGCCTTCCAAACCTACACCATCCAGAGAGAAACACACACACACACACACACACACACACACACACACACACACACACACGTTTTGTAGAGTACTTGATCAAGTACTCTACACCCCAGCGACGGCCGCCTTGTTGGACAGGGCACGGGGGACACGACAGGCCCAGAGCTCCCACCTCCCCTGCCAGAACCACTGCCTGGGCCTGTCGCCAGTCTAAGCACCTCTGTAACTTACCAAAGAGCCAGGGACGAATACAGTCCAAGCAGGATGCTGTTGTGCGAGCTGAGGATGCGGTTTGCTTCGTTCCGCTCAACGAAGCTCCTGCACTCTTCAAATGACTTGTACTCCCAGCCTGTAATACAAATGCATCGCAGAGAAGCAGTGCCGCCCTCCGCTGCCTTGTTTTCCCTCGGGCATTCGTAGCAGGACAAAGCTGAAGCACAGCTGGAGAATTTCTGGGCAGGTAAACCACTCAGAGAGCAAGCAAAAACCAAACAGGAACAAGGCAAGGGCTGGAGTTCTAGCCTAGCTCCTCAGGGCTAGTCAAGCGCCACACAGATAGCTATTCCCTTTTCTTCAGCAGCTTTCGAGCGCTGGCAGAGACACGCTGCCATTGACCAGCAAGCGACAGCCACTCCGGAGCGTAGGCTGTTAGATGCCTCCTGGTCAGGCACATCCCAGCACTGCTATGCCCGCCCGCTTCCCCAGGAGCCAGAGCAGAGCGAGCCTGGGAAGAGGTTTCAGAAAGGGGAATCTCAAAACGCGGGAAGCAAAGAGGGAAATTGCAAGCATTTTGAAATCACTCTGGGATCACGTGTAGAACATGCAAACAAAGACAGGGCAGGCAGGAAAGACAGACAAAGACACACCCAGAGCCAAATAGCCCAGGACTCGGCCCAGGAAGTGAAAGCATGGCTGGAGGCTCTGGCGCCCGTGTTGTAGCAGGAGAAAAAGCATCTTTGCAAGCCTCCTGGCTCTCTGGGGCCCTCCTCACTGAGCACTTACCAGCGTAAAGCAACAGGTCTAAGCAGCAGGAGAAGAAGTATGCCTGCCCAATGATGCTGTGCTCTGCAGCCACCTGCTTCTCGAGCCTGCGCAGCACTTCCTCACATTCTGGGTACCTGCGGAGGAGCACAGCGAGCCGCCATGGAGCCTCTCCGTGGGGTGGGAGCCCAGTCACCACCTCCGGACGCTGCCCGCTCCCCTTCCCATCATCCCGCTCTCCCTGCGCTGCTCTTTCTGGCAAGGCCATCAGAGTTTCTCCAGCAGACAGTTGTTCATCTTTTGGCAACAAGTCTCCGGAGAAAGGCTGCAGTGACCCCGGCCCAAACGGCAAGGCCCGGAGCAAAACTCAGGCATCCTTCCCATGCAGCCAGTGCTTTCCCATTGGCCCAGGAGCAGAGCTACTCCCCTTTCCATCCAAGTCTTTGTCAGGAAAAGCAGGCCAAAGAGCACGCACAGCTCCCCACTGCCCTCCGCACTCGCCCAGACAACGCGTTTGCTTCAGAAACTGCTCCTCTCGAGACCTCCCCCTGGACGACTGCCGTCTCGGGCACCGGTGCCGCGTGGCGTGGAAAGGCCCGCGTCCACCCAACCAAACGTGGCTAGCGCCCCAAACACAACGAGCGCCTCCCTGCGCTAGGCTCGCTCCTAAACCAGGCCTGGGAATTGCCTGGGGCAAGCGCTACCTGGCAAGGGCCAGAACCGAGCCAGCAACTGTTCCAGCAGTTTCACAGCACACACTCACGCTCCCAAACAGCCAGCCACGGCCCTTGGCATTGTTTAATTTACCAGCGTCCATACGGCCAGCGAGTATCCAATAAGAAACCAAGCAGCCCTCTTTGCTGCGCGCAGAGAATGACACAAGAAGGATCTCAGGTGGCCCCCTGACCCTGCGCAACCAGCAGTCTGTCCCGCAGCAGCATTACCTCATCTGCAGAAAGAGCGCCGCAAAGAGCGTGGCGAGGACCTCGCAGTCCAGGTCGGGCCTCTCCAGCTCCATGCACAGGCTCTTGGCGCGATAGCCTGCCAAGAAAACCAGCAGGCTCGCACAGGCTCCCTTGGCGGAGATGCCTTCTCGCAGGCAGCGGGGGCAGTACGTACCTACGTCGATAGAGAGGGGCAGATTCCCCAGGCTGAGGTTCAGGTGGCTCAGGGCCTGGGCAAATTTGGCAGCCTTTAATACCCCTCCTCCAAAGAGCTCGTCGTCAGAGCTAAGCTGGATGGCCGCCCGCCCGTACTGCAGCCACTCTTCCTGGCAGCCCAGGTCCTGGCAGCACCGCGCATATTCCATGTAGGACAACAGGATCTAAAACAGTCCAGACAGGAGACTGTACAAGACTGAATGTCGCCAGGGTGACTCTCTGGCCTAGACGGCTCAGGGCATAAACCCAACGGCCAGGTGCTCTCTTCTCTTCTGCTCTCAGGGCTCTCACCCCTACGACAAACGGTTCTTAGGACTGCCGCTGCTAACTGCAGCCGCGGCGAGACGAGGGCCCCAGCGGGGTGCTGCCTTCAAGCCACAACCAGCCCAACGCTTACAACGGCGAAACAAACGCCATGAGAGCGACTACCAAGAAGAGCAGCAACGCACGTCTGCTGGAAGTTTGTAAAGCAAAGTTCAGGGACGGGTACCACTCCGTCGCGTTTGGCCTCTTCTTGCCGCCCCGGGCAGACCCTGCTGGTACTCTAGGCGGGCCAGGGGAAAGGAGCTATGTCAGAAACGCGTCTGCTGCCGCAGAGAGGAGGCACTCACGTGACTCGCATCCTCAGACTCCTCGGCCGTGTTGACCTTCATGAGCGCTGCCAGGCGCGAGAGCCTCCGGCCGCTGGAAGTGCCCTCCAGGCTGAAGAGCTGCCGCAGCAAGGAAAGGCAGTGGCTCTGCCGGAACAGCCAGGGCAGCCTCTCCCTCCTGCCACACAAGAGAAACTGCTGGGCCACAGCCACTAGCTACACAGTGCCAGGTCAGGCAGGGCCAGGGGAAGCAGGGCGACAGAGGAGGCAGCTGCACCTGCTCCCAGCAGGGCGGCAGCTGATGCAGGCCGGGCTGCAGGCATGGAAGCGGCAGAGCCAAGAAGCACCCCCAGGGAAAGATGGCTGCTAGCAGGAACGGGTTGGCACTACAGCCCAGGGAGGGCGAAGCAAAGCTGGGCACCGCGAGGAAAAGGCTTGTTCTACGGCAGCCTTGCACCTGGCTGCAACCCCTGAGCTTCCTCGTTCTCACACCTCCCCTCCACTTACCCCTCCCTGCCCACGTCCTGCTCCTCCCTGCCGGCTCCCTTCCCCTCTGCAGCCTGTGCTCCCTGGGAACATCTCTCTGCTCTCACCCCCACCACCCCCCCCCACAAGCCAACACGTGCCCGCTCCCCCACCCAGGAGCCTCCAGGTCCCTCAGCAGCTTTCCCCGTGCTAACGCCTATGCTCAGGGAAAGTCTGGGCTTAAGCCTAGGCAGGTGTGGGCCTAGGTGCCCGGGACCACGCAGGAAACGCCTCTTCCTTCCCTCCTCTTTCCCTTCGGCTTCTTACCCTGCCTCTTGATGAAGGGAGGACTCTCTGTTCTTCCTGTGGGAGGCACGCTCTGACTTCTCCAGCAGAAACTGGAAGACGACGCCAGCTGAGGTGAGGGGGAATTTTCTCTTCAGCAGGCTCAATGCCTTGCTGAGCGTCTTCTTTGCCAGGTCCATGCAGCCCATGTTGTAGCAGACCTGCACAGGAGAAAGGCTTCTTCAGACAGTCCCAAAGGGCTCCGACTGAGCACGCACCACATTTCCAGGCTCTGCCTGAACCAAGGCCGAGGGCCTCGACCGCTTTTGGCCGGAGGCTGAAGCGCTCACAGGAAAGGCCGCTGGTAGCGGCCGTGCCTCAAAACGCCAGGCCTATCGCCGCCGCCGCCACCCCCCAACAAAAGCGTCCAACTCCACCCACCAGGAGAGCCCTCAGAACCTCCCTGGCACTTTACCTCCCCTTTCAGGCTCAGGAAGGTGGCTTCTTCAAAGCAGGGAAGCACATCGGCTTTCTCAGCCGCTGAGCTCCTCACAACCTCTGCTTTCTTCAGGTTCATAAAGGCCTTGGAACAAGCACACAGAGAGCAGGTGAGCGTCGGTGCAGAGCCTGCATCCAGCCCCATCGTTCCCAGTTGCCTCCAGCAGCTCTCTGAGGAGGGCACACATCTGCCCCTGGCGATGCCCACCCTAACACAGCCCACGGGCACGAGTGCTCCTTCGCACCACCTCCTGGCGCGTGCGCCTTGTGCAAAGGTCCTGCTTCTCTGCCCTGCCTCCCTTGCCCCAGGAGAAGCAAACAGGGGGAGAAGGCCGGCTCTGACGCCAGCGGTTCAGCCCCAAGTCCCCACAGAGGCACGTCCTAGTGCAATGGCAAAATCGGCTTGCCCAGGACAAGGCAACTGAGAGGCCTCCTTGTGCAGTGGGCTCCGGCAAGCAGGGCGACTCACCAGGTAGTTGTCGGAGACGTGCAAGTAGGCAGCCGCGCACTCCAGCAGGTAATAAAGGGCTCTGGCATCGTTGCCCATTGCCATGTGGTGGTGAGCCAGCGGCACAAGCACCAAATCCACAATGGCCCTGCATTCACAGGCACACGCGGCACCGGGCGTCCCTTTGGTCTTGCTGGGCACCGTAGGTACGCGTTCCGTCCTGGCCAGAAACTGCTCTGCCGCTCTACTCAGAGACAAGATCGCGCAGAAAGACGACACACGCTAGCATCACCTATACCGCTCCGTCTGCCTAGACCAACAGCATATTCTAGCGCAGCACAAGCAAGGCCCTGTGCACATCTTCCACTGCAGCGACGTCAACCCGCGCGCACTGAGCAGTCTTCTCACGCTCCGGAGCCCCGGAGCCCAAGGCGAGCGGGGCCAGGCAGGGCAAAACGGGGACGAGGAGCAACATCGCCCCTTTCAAGCCCTAGCAAACTCTTCCTTTGGCTTTAGCGGTAACAAGATCCACGAGGACGCGATGCTGTTGGTGCCTTTGCTGACCCTGCGCTGGAGCAACGCTGCTCTTTGCCCCAGGGAGAAAGTCAAGCAGGCCTTTCTGTCACCTTCCAGCAGCCCCCCTGCTCCCGCTGGCTGCTTTGCCCCTGCACACCTCGCAACTTTGCTCTCCCACAGCTAGGAAGGCAGGGCTGGCTCCACCCTGCCCCCACTGGGTCACCCTGATCCCACTGGCTTCCTCCAAGAGGCTCATCTCCAGGGCCACCCCATCCCAGCTCCCACCCTGCAGGCCAGCTCTTTCCTGAGCTAGAGTCACAGCCAGCAGGCACAACTGCAAACTCCACTTGCCCCCTCTGCAGACCCTGGGCCCGCTGACTTCCCAACATAACCAAAACCTCCTCTCCTCACCGAAAAGTCTCCTCCAGGAAGCTCTTCTCTTTCTGCAGAGCTTTTGCAGTACCTGGAAACAAAGCACGAGTTAAACGCTTCCTCACCTCACACGCGGGAAGAGCTGCATCTTGCCACGCTCGATCAGAAAGGGGAGGAGAGCAGAGTCAAAGGGACCGACGGCAGCTCTCTTCCTGGCCCCTTCCCCCGAGAGCTGCCTTCCCGGCAGGGCTGTTATGTTTTGGGCAAGCGTAGCACACCCACCAGGAAAGGCGCCTCAGCCTGCGGGGCCGGGGGGTGCACCGCAAGGCTCTTGTCACTGCAAGGACATGGGCTGCTCTCCGGTCATTCCGGGGAAATGCAGGAGGGCGTTCCGGGGCAGAGAGGCTCTACGCTGTGCCCACAGCATGGCTCTGCTGGTGCAGCTGGCCTCAGTGGAGGACTAAGCTAGTCTTAGGGAAGCCTCTCCCCTGCGCTGACAGCATCCCTAGGCTCCAGCAAAACGCTTCTGCGGACGGCGCTTGAGACAGAGGAGCGCTTCCATTAATTGCGCAAGCACAGTGTGGAGGGCCCAGGCTCCAAAGCACGGCAGCTAGCATACCCGGAGCGGCACGGAGCTCATCCCTCTTCAGCTCCTCCTGTCTGAGCAGCCAGGCCTCCCAGCTGGACGAGTAGCGTTCGCTGGCGCGGTCGTCCCAGCTCTCTGCCTCCTGGGCGCTGCCGAGGGCCAAGCGGTGGAAGGCCACAAAGTCCCCTCCGCCGCAGCACTGGCACTTGTGCGCTTGCCTCTCCAGGAAGGCCGCGCACTTGCGGTGCATGGCCACCCTCTGTCCCTTGGGCCACAGCTCGTAGGCAGCCTCCCGCAGCAGCGGGGCGCAGAAGGTCAGGACGCCAGACTGCAGCCTCGCCGTCTTCTCGGTCTCGCCCAAGCACCGCTTCTGGGCACCTGAAAGGCAACGGGCCTTCACATCAGCCACAGCTGGGGCCACAGCCGGGGGACGAAAGACAGGCCTTGGCGTGGATCCTTGGCAGGAAACCAGCGCTCCTGCACTCGGAGCCTCGCAGCGCTAGGGTGAAAGGGACCCGTTTGCCTTGCCGACACCAGCACAGCCTGCGCAACAGGCTCCCGCCCTGCTCTCCCTCCCAACGCACAGCCTTCAGCCGCACCCCCGCAAGCAGCTGCCGAGGCTGCTGGCAGCAGAAGCAAGGCCGGCCCTGGGCATTACACACCACCGGAGGGGGCAGTGCAGCGTGCCCTGGCGAGCCCCGCCAGCCACACAGCTGGGAGCAGCAGGAGCCTACCACGCTCCCGGGGGCGCATTATCACCACTTACCGCTCTCTTCCTCCAGAGAGGTGGCGGACCCCTCGGCGGGAACACTGCTGCCTTCTGGCACCTTCCCAGCATTCAGCCACTTCAAGACGTTGCCTCTCACCAGGACATTCAACGCCTTGTTCATCTTGGTCCTGGTCCACCTGGGAAGGAGGCGTAACAGCAGCTCGGTGGTAAACGTCGGCCCGATGACGGCTGCGCACTTCAAGACCATCCGCTCCGAGGGCTTCATGCTGTCCACCTCAGCCAGCGCAATCCCTGTCAAAAACAAGCCACAGGTCTCTCTCTTGCCCTCTCCCAAGCCTGAGGCTGCCGAGGCTGCCTTAGCTTCACCACACCAGACGCTACATTTGTAGCCTTCTTTCCTAGGGAACAAACCCCTTGGGCAGTCGCAACCCAGGGCACGTATCTCCAACACGGCTCTGCTCCTCCTGCAAGCACAGGAAGCAAGGACCGGGAAAAGGAGAAACACATGTTCCTTGGGGAACGTTTCTGCCAGGCTCACTGCGCAAGGTCACAGCTAGAGGGCAGGGAAGCTCATTCCCAGCCTCCCATCCAGCACCCCGAGAAATGGGAAGAACCAGCGGGACCAGAGCCACCTTCCCAGCAGAGCCCCAGAGCTGAGAGGGGTAACTCTGCAGCACGCAGACGCGCAGCCTCTCTCTAGCCCACGCCCCGGGAAAGAACCTCCGTGCAGCCGCCAGCCGCCGCAGCGGGGCTCGGCCCCTCACCTTTCAAGGTGGAGGGAAGCACGATGCTCTGCAGGTTCACGTCAGGTCTGATGGTGCACACCCTGCGGTCCTTCCCCGCGCTGGAGCTCCAGGAGGCTGCGGCAGGGGAAGCCTCCGTTACAGAAGCTGAGCGGAGCAAGAGAGCAGCGTAAAGCGATTTTCAAAAAGGGAGACGATTCAGGCCGTGACCTCCCGCTTGCCCTCCATCTTCCACCCTTTAGCATTCATCCCCCGAGCAGGTCTCACAGCAGCTGGGCCCTGCGGTCCGTGGCAGCATAAATCCACCGCGCGGCTGCACCCAAGGCACACTGCAGCCACGCCACTCTCCGCACTGCTCCACAATAACCGCCCCCGTTCATGCTGCCTCCAGACAATACCAGGGCTGAGCTTAGTGCCAGGGAGCGTCTCTTCCCCTCCTTTGCAATTTTCTGCCCCGTCCGCATTGCTTCGCCTCACAAAGCCACCCAAACTCCCCAGCCTGTGCTTAGGCTATCCCAGCAGCAAGGCATGCAGGAGCCCACGCCTGAGCCAGGCCAAGGCCTCTACTGCTGCAACACCAGCCTGTGCCAGCTTCACAGGGGAAGCCCAGGGCAACAACGTGCTCTGGAAGATGGGCCGCAGCAGCCAGGCCGTCAGCCACAAAGGTGCTTACTGAAGAGGCTCTCCCACTTGTCCTCCGTTTTCTCGCCCTTCCGCAGCAGGTGGAACAAGAGCATGTCGTGGCGCTTAAGGTCGCTCAGCAGTTCCTCGCAGTAATATGGGATCCCGCAGCTTCTCTGCATCAGGAACCTGGAAAGGAGCAGATCCAGCAGGGACTGACACAGGCAAAGCAAGGTGGGACACGCTTCAGACCAGCATCTTTGCCACAGCTACACCTCCCTTTTGAACAGGCCAGCACTCCCACTGCCTTTGGCATCTGAGCTGCCCGGAAGATACAGCGCTTGCTGGAACGCGCCGGAAAAGAGTCGCGGACAGTGCCCAAGGCACAGAGCTGCCAGCCTCGTCTCTCCTGGCCCCAACAGCCTAGATCCTCCCCAGCACCAGTGAGAGCCTCGGCCCCAGCAAATCGCCCCCACTGCCCCACCATGTTCGTTCCCTCCTGCCCTCTCTCTGCAGAGGGTCAACCCCTCGGGAAGAGCTCCGAGGCCCCGCCTGGGACTTACGTCTCTAGGTCCCTGGGCACGCTGACAACTCCCAGCTCCCGGCAGGCTTTCTGCACAACAGCTGAAGCTTTCAGCTCTCCCAGATGAACGTGGGTCGTTTGCTGCAACTTCATGATGTCTGCTGCAGCTTCGCAGAGCCTCTGTCTTCTAGAGCGAGCGGGAGCAAAGCCCATGACCACAAAGAGCGGGACATCTCTGAGCGCGCGCGACATAACAGCCCAGGAGGCAGAGTCGATGTAGTGCGCGTTGTCGATGACAAACAGGACAAGTTCGTCTTCAACGAGCTGAAACAAACACGTTGGTCTGGGTGGATTCTGAGGGATTCTCAAGCATCCTCCACAGGGCAAACTTTGGCCGGCCTCTCCCCACACAGAGGACGCGCAGAAGTCGCTCTCCTCTCCCCAGCTACCTCTTCGTTCAGAATCTCACCCGCTCTTCCGTGCTCCGAGACTCTTAAGGTCTCTCGGGCACGGTGGCACGGAAAGACACCGTTCCTCCTCCCCCTGAGCACATGCCCTCCAACTTCACAGGAGGAAAGTTATCAGGGGACATGGCACGGGGAGTTCAGCCTCTGCAGGGCAATGACCCCGGTACATTGTCCTCCCACCAGCTCCCACCGCTCTCCTGCAGAGCCCTCAGCCTGCGGCCTTGCTTTCCTTCTCTGACCCAGGATGGGGAGAACGGCTCACCTTCTGTAGCACTTTCTCAAAAACCAACTCCAGTTCCATTGTCCTTTGAGCGTCGCTCATCTTGGACACCTTCTCCGACAGGGGAAACTGGCCGGAAAAGCAGAGTCACAGAGCAACAGCCTTTCAGGGCGGTTCAGCACACCTGCCCACCACGCAAGTCCAAGCGAGCAAAACGCCTCTGTTGCCCTCAGCATCTTACCTCTCCCCCACACAGTGGAGAGGAGACGCAGCGCGGACGTCACCGGGAGCCTACAACGGAGGCCCTCTGCTGAGGGTCTCTGGCAGAGCTCTTGCAGGGAGGGATGAGGCGGGAGAAGAGCTTCTTCCCTCGCCATGGCAATCGCGCGAGGGAGCAGGCTGCTCCCGCACCAGTGAACTCAGCACCAGCTCATCAGCCCCCTCTCAAAGCCTCTCTGCAATGCCCTTTCCAGGCTGCTGAGCAAGGCCCCAGGAACTGCCTGCAGCAGCCTGGCACCTGCACTCACCCCTAACAAGGGGCCCCCTCGGCCCCCTCGCCCCCCTCTTTGGACCCACAAACAGAAGCACAGCCTGTGCTACCCTCCTGCTGCTCCCACCAGGGAGCTAAGCCCACTCCCCAGCCACAGTGTCCCAACCACAACAGCCACAGGACGGCTCACAAGCAGGCCTTCGCCACGGCCACAGAGGCCTCTCGCTCTCACCTTAACGACGAAAGGCACGTTGAGGAGGCAGTAGCTGCTCTCTTCCACCAGCCCTTGGAGCTTTTCCTGCAGGACGAGCTGTCTGGCACTGCACGATTTACAGGCCTGCAGGCCCATGGCCACAGCCAGCACCATGCGCATGGCAGAGTAGACCTGCTTCAGGTTGAGCTCCAGCACTTCCACAGCCACTACCCTGCCATGCAGAAGCAAAAGGCACTGAGATTCAGAGAGGGACCCAAGCAGCCGCAGGCTTCTCGCACTAAGCTCTAGGGGAGAGGCGGAATCTAGGGCCACTTGGGTTTCTTCTCTTGGCTCTGGGGCTACGGCCAAAGCCCTGACTGAGCTCGGGCTCTACCTTGCTTGGTGCCTGGCCCAAAGAAGGAAGCTCAACAGCAGTGGCTCCAGGAGCCACCTCTAGCTCCCTCAGGAGGGAGCAGGAGAGCACGCAGCTGCTCCTCAGCAGCAGCTCCTGCAGGCCTTGCAGGGATGCTGCAGTCCAAGGGCCACGCACCCGGGCAGAGGGGCTCCAGTAGCCCACGGACATCAGCGGCTGGGCAGCGAAAGTGTTCCGCAGGTCCCGGTCAGCAACACTCACCTGAGCCCAGCAGCCTGGCCTAAAGAGGCAAGCTCCGTAAGTAAATGGCTCTTTCCAGAGCCCGTTACGCCCTCAAACGCCATGATGTGGCTTGCTTTCTTATCCACGTAGGCTTTCAAGTAGCTTTCAAAGAGGGCAATCTCCTCCTCCCGACCTGGGAAGGCAAACAAGAAAGCGAGCTGTTGCAGCGAGCTGGAAAGCAAACAGCCGTCGGCACCCTTCTCTCTCGCCGCCGCAGCGGGTCAGTCAGACCCAAGGAAATCTCCTCCCCGATCCCAAATATGGGCATCGCTTTAGCCCTGAGGCTGTGAGCAACTGCACACTGGAAAGGTCCCGCCACGCTAGCTATGCAGCACAGCAGGGAGCACCCGGTGCACGCCTCACCCTGCTTCCCACCTCTAGCTGCGGCCCAACCCCAAAGACAGGAACCAGCTAGGAGCCAAGGTATGCACCGAACCCTTAGGGCCACGCCGGGCAACACCATCCCTCGCAAAAGCTTCTCCGTTCCCAGAGCGGAACTAACAGGTACCGACGGCAACAAATCGGCCTTCGGCAGACCAAGGCGTTCTCCACCTACCGAGCAACGGGGAATAGCCGGACCTCTCCTTCATAACATCCATGCCAAACACGCTAGCAGCGGGAAGAGAAAAACAAGAGCCAATTAAGTAGGCAGAAGCTGGAGGACGTAGAGCCACGCGTGGAGCTGGAGCTGAGGGTACGCGCTCCCGGGTGCCCGCTCTTCTTTTGAGCCGGAGCAAATCCTGCCCACGCTCCCACTGGCCCAGCAGAGAGCGCAAACACCAAACGAGCACTAGCAAAGCTGCAGCCAGGAAGAAGCCCAACGGCCACAGGGGGACACCAGACAGCATCAAGACTCGAGCGCCACAGGCCAAAGCCCAAGGAAGCAGAGACATGAGCAAGAAGCCAGGCAGTGCCGCTGGCTAGCACACTGCTGCACCCCGCAGGACAAGCCAAACAAGTCTCTGGTCCCCCGGCCTGTGCTCACAGGCAGCGCTTTCTAGAAGCGGGGCCCTGCAACAGCTGCTGTCAAGGCAAAGACGGGCAAGAAAAAACACTGCAAGCCACGACGTGCAACAGGACGACAAGGGTCACTTCTTGGGCCAAGGCGCCAAGCACCAGGCACCTTGGGCTTGAGTTTTTCTGAAGTTGCAAGGGGACGGCAACGTCAACCTTCCAAACGTCCTCCAAAGAGGATGCCAAACCCTGGCCCGGGGGAACACCTGAACTTTCACCAGGAGGCACTCAGGAACTGAGTCCTGGCCTGACCAAAAGCTTTCTGGGAGCCTCATGCTCGGAAGCAGCTGGGAGAACGCCTCCCTGGGGCAGAATTGCCACTGCGTTAGTCTTGCGCGCAATGGAGCAAGCACAGGGCAGAAAGCACAGCTGGAAGCCGTTTGGGCAGGGGCTGCAAGGCCCCTCTGTGCCTACGGACACCTAAAAGCCTTCTCCACCCCTCCGGCATCACTCCCAGTCTCCTTACAGCAGGAGGCACCAGCGTAGGCAGGCCAAAAGCATACCCGTGCTCTGCCTTTCCATCTTCTCAGCCCCAGCGATGGGAGGTGTGGGCGGGGGCCAGCTCTGCACAACTCCTCTTGGCGGACCAAGACTGGACCCTGTGTGCCACCCTGCCCCCAACCAGCCCGCTCAAACAGGACACTCACGACTTCGCCGACACCCCCAGGTATTGATACACGGGGCCAGGATCGACAACCCCCTTCATCTTTGCCTCCGGCAGCTCCTTGAAGCACCATCGGGGCAGCCTAGAGGCTGCGTACGTCGCTGCGTCACAGGACACCAGCCCAGGGTAGTGCTCCATCAGCCGGGCTGCCAGATTCACCTTCTGGCCAATGACTGCCACAGAGAGAGAGCACGCATTCACGTACCTATGAAACCAACCCGCTCCACCCTTCACCGCCAACGGCTGCATCGCCTCCAGCACAGGCAAGCCCCAAACCGTTGGCAGCACAACCAACAGGAACAACAAGGCTCTGAGCCCGGTCCCCCGCACCGCAGTGGCGCCCGCCCTGCCTCCCTCGTTCCCCACAGGCCACAGGCCACAGGCCACAGGCCACAGGCCAAGGCCTCGTCCCAGCCCAGCACGTACGGGCAACAGGCTGTTCCCTGCCGCTCTGCCTCTTCCTTTGGCACACTGCTCCGGCTGAACAGACCCAGCCCAGCCACCCACTCCTCAGCCAAACACCTCGTACCTGTGTATTCGTGCCTCACGCGATGGCCTACGACTCCGCAGAACACCGTCCCGCTGGTAACCCCGACAGACACGGCCCTGACACACACGGAGAGCAACAGGCGTTCAGCAGCACCCGCGCACAGGCCTGCCTGCCCGCCTACCTTCACCCCTTCACCCAGCTCCCCTCGCACCACCTCCCGCCCTGGCAGGGCAGACCTCGGGGACCTGCAGAGCTCCGCAGCGTAACGCCCCCAGGTGAAAGGGGCTCCCGAGAGCAGCCAGGCAGTTTTCAGCCCTTCCCCTAAGGCCTCACAGCTGGGACGGGCGGAAAGTCCCTGACTCCAGCCGGCCACAGCACGTCTCCTCGGCGCGGGGAAGAAGGGCACCTCTCAGGGCACTGTCTCCTTCCTCCCAGGGACAGAGGAGGCCAAGCTAGAGGGCACGTCTCGCTGAGAAACCATCCCTCCCTCCTTCCCCCGCGCAGTCCCGGGCAACGCGCCTCCCCACTCACTCGATTTTCCTAGGCCTCGAGGAGCACGCCTTGGAGATTTTAAGAGCGCTTTCCAAGGCGTGAACGCTTTCGTCGGGCAGCTTCTCTCCAGGGAGTCCAAACACACACAGGAACGTGCAGCCCTGCCAAGGACAGGGGCAGCACAGCTTGTGACAACGCCTACGGCAAACGGCTCATGCCGTGCGAGTCGAGCCTCTGCCGAGAGCAGCAGAGCTTCAGGGCAACCCCCAGCCAGAGGGTGCTGATCCCAGCGCCGAGGCAGAGCTGCTTCTCCTTTCCCCACTGCTCAGTAGAGCGAGAGAGCCACTGCCCTCTCGTTTGCTGCCCACGCTTTTGCGGGGTGGGCTCCTCCCCCACACTCACTTTATCAAACATGGAGATTTTGTTGATCTCGCCCTTGTGAGGCCGGATGATCTCCAACATCATCACGCTGCTGTCCTGGATAGCCTTGCAGATCTGCGTTAAGTTGACATCGGCAGCAAACTGCAGCTTGACAAAGAGGCAGGTGACCGGCCGTAGCTCGGACAAGTAGTCCGGGGGCTGCCTGTCATCAATCTGGAAGACGAGAGCGGGACACCTTCAGCAGCCAGCTCTCCCCGAGAGCTGACTGCCTCCAGCAAACACCAAGCAAGAGCCCACACGTGGGGTGGGCAGCAGCCCGCGCTCTCCGCGGAAGGAATAAATCCTCCCCTCGGGGCAAAAAAAAAAACACAGCTCCCGGCAGCTGTGGCCATACCTTCCTCAGAACAGATGCGGGGACGTACTTCCGCAGCAGCTTCCCCAGAGCATGCCGAGGGGCCAGGGTAACAGCAGGCCTCAGGATGCCTAGGGAAGGAAAATCCAGGCGGTGACTGGCAGGCTGGCACTACGAGCCTGCCTAGGGAAAAGCAGTTGGAAAGCAGGGGCTGGCACTGGAACTCAGGGAGAGAAAGTCTCCTCCAGTTGCACGTTTCTTCCTCCTGCAGGTGCTCAGCCAGAGCAGGCCCCTGGAAGGAGGGGGAAGCAGCGAGTGCCTCCGCTGAAGCGCACCAGGGCCAAAGGCACAAATGCTAACTGCAAGGGGGAGAGGGCAGAGGGCGTTCCTCGCTGGCCCCTGAACAAGCCCGCCCCCACCTTTCTGGGCAGCCACAGAACATCATGAAGATGGGCCTCACCTGACGCCTCAGGAGAACTGTAGTTCAGCTGGGCTCGGGTAAACTTGGAGAAGATGTCTTCGCGTTCCGACAGAGACATCCGTTCCATGCCTGTAACCTAAAGGCACACAGTACAAAAACGCGTCGAGGACAGCTCCAGCACCCACAGAGGACAGTACCCGTTGAGGCAGGCTCTTCCAGCGCCTCCTGACCCCCTCTTCAAAGCCACCCAGCAGAATCCAGAGACAACCCGGAGACAAAACTGCTCCCCAACAGCTACTGCTCCCCACCTACGTCGACACCTAGAACTCCCTCCACGCGCGTCTCCTCGCCCTCCTCGCACCTTCCTCCCTCGCAGCCACGGCCACGGCCAGGCCCTCAGAATTGCTCCAGAGGCCATCCCACCCACCTTCACAGCGCTTTGGCCTTTAAGTCTCTTGGTCTTGATCTTGTTCTGGTTACAGAGCTCCCAGCAGCTGGGTGACAGGATCACGTCACTTGCATTGGCAAGGTTTTGGGCCTGCCACACTTCACCCACGGCCTGGCCAAGGATCAGGAAGTGCTGCTGCTTTTTGTCTCCAACAGTCAGGAGGGACATATGCCCTGCAGAGATCCCTGGTGAGAGACAAGCACAACTGATGCAGAGAGCATTTTTACCTCCACAGCCCGCCACAGCTCAGCTCCTCCCAGGCCAACTTTGAAGCTCAGCCCTGGAGCCGGGCTCTTCCCGCTCAACTGCTTCGAGTGCAGGCGAAGCACCCACTTTATGGATTCAGGACTGATCATGGCCGGGGAGGGGGTCCTCATCAGGGGCCCCACACCGGCACGTTGGCCGGCCACCGGCTCACTTTGCATGCAGGCAGCTCGTGAACGCCTGCCTGAGAACGCGCAGCAGCCTAATCCGGCACTCCCCGTACCTATCTTCAGTCGGAGCTTCAGACCCACGTCCGTCTCACGGATCCTGTACTTCTCCTGGATTTGCTGGCTACACTGCAGCACCAGGCTGATGGTGTCCCTCAGCTGCGTGTGCTTTGCTCTCCACAGCACCAGCACAGCATCCCCTGGGGAAAGCAAGGGGACAGGGACGGCTCTCGTGACACCTGACGCTCCCTGACCTGCACCCACCTGCCGGGGCAGCGGAAGCCAGCAGGCGTGCCAGGGAAAACGCGTTTGGGTGAAGGCATCCTCCTCAACTACAGCACCCTGGCCACAGGCACACCTCCCCCTCTGCCCCGCCAGCTACAACTGCAGCCACGCCGCCAGGGCCCGGGACGGCAGCTCCCCCTGGGCACCTGCGTGCCAGCAGAGCCACCCCTCGGGGCTCTGCCAGCTCGCGGCTCTGTCTCCCCTCTCCCCTAGCACTCGTCTGCAGCTGCAGCAGACGAGGCCACGTCTCTTTTACGCACACGTACCTGCAAACTTCAAGATGTCTCCACCAAAAGCCAGCAGCTCTGCGGAGCGAAAAAAAAAAGCACAACAAGAGTTGCAGCTAGGCCTTCTTCAGGAAGGCCGCAGGACAAGCCGCTCTGCTCAGACAGCAGCACAAGAGCAGCGGTGCTTTGGGGGCACAACTTAGCAAACGTAGCAGCTGCACTGCTCACAGGGACCACAGCCCTGGGACCTACGCTACTGTGCCCTGTGACAAGGCCCCAGGGAAAGTAATGCACACTTTGGTCAGCGCCCCCATCCCCGGCTCATTTGGGCACTAACACTGGCTAGATGCACCCGCTCCCCCCTGCGCCCCAACACCAGCAAAATCTTCCTCCATCACTGAACAGCGGTCACTCCACAAGGCCAAGGGTGGGTGCTGAGAAAGCGGGCACCTCCTTAGTCTTCGTGGGGAGCAGAAAGCACCTGCCAGAAGAGCCCAGCTGCTCTCGGCTGCTCTCAGCCCCATGGGAACCTCCAGCCCGCGCAAGGAGGAGGCGGCAGCAGCAGCAGCAGCAGGCTGCCCAGCACCTCTCTCTCGTCGTGGCCCAATCCCACACAGTCCTGCAGAACGGCACTTACCCTCCAAAATGTCACCCATGTAGCGATTGAGGGTTTGCGTGACCTCATCCGCACCCCGCTCTCTGCTGATGCTCTGGCTGAATTTCTCTGTCAGAGCAGTGAAACCTGCAACAGGGACACACAGGCACAAAGAAATCAGGACGCGTCCACGGGGCCGAAGGACCTGGCACTTTCCACGTCGCTTTCAGCCAGCCAAGAGAACCACGCTCCGGGAGAACCCGGGCGCGCCCCTGACAGCGGGCACAGCCCTCTAATTCCACCCGCGCTTCTGAGCGCTCGCTGACGGGCGCCTTCCCCATGCTCACACCTACCCGTTACGCCTAGCTCCTGCACTTGGCTGCCACCCTCCAGCACGTCCCCCGGCTGCCTCCCCTCTTGCCTACAGCCAGGCAACACCCTTAGCTAGAAAGCCCGGGAGGCCTTTGCCAACTAACGCAGCACCTGGCAAGCCAGCTCCTCTGCGCAGCAGCTGCTCCTCCAAGTTTGCCCTGACAAAGACTAACAAGGGTGAGGCAAGGCAGCCAGGCCTCCTCTCCCAGGCCTCCATGAGCCAGAGCCTGGCCCACCTCACACCTCCCCAAAGCTCCGGAGAGAGCACTGCAGTCAACAGCGCGGGCCCAAGCTGCTGCTCCGGCAGCCTCAGAGCTCCCTACGCACACTGCTCTGAGCAGACGGGTGACCACAAGCAGGCCGCAGTGCGGCTGGCAGCAAAGACCGCCCCCGGGCTGTGACCTCGGCTACGTCCGAGCGCTACTTCCCCAAAGCGGAAGACCTCAGCAGCAAACGACATCTCCTTTGACCCCTTCTCTACCACAGGCGGGACGACCAGGGCTCCAAAAGGCCCGCTAAGTCCCAACGGCTCGGGTCGGTGACTCCTCCTCAGTGCCCGCCCTTCATAACGCTTTGACCCACCTGACACATCCGCAAAGAGCAGCACTCCGTGGAAGTTCTGAACGCAACGGTTCTCCTGCTTCAAGTCCTCAGACAAAAGCAGGTCGGGGACGTAAGCAGCTACTTCCCCCAGTTCTGAGCAGTGCTTTGACCTTCGCTCCCAGGCACAAGACATCGTCAGCGCCCTGGGGTACCTGCGGTACCTCAGTACAAGACGACCCACCGTGCCCACCAGGGAGGACGACCAGACACCACTGCACAGCGTTGCGCACTGGCCTTGGGGAGGCGCGGCTGGCCCTCTGTCACCAAGGGGCCGGGGGGGGTCACAATCGGGTCACAGTGACATTGGCCGCGTGTCATCATTTACCTGTACACTGTTGCGTACGCTGATCCAGCTAACAGTGACAGCCTCTGCAAGGCACCGCTTACCCAGCAACTGCCGGGAAGCTACCCCAGCTCCCTCCTTACGCCGAGCCGGTTGCTCAGATGTGGCTAGCGCGACACAGTTGTCTCCCGTACAGAGCTGAAGGAGGCTCGCACAGCGACTGACCTCCACCCGTGGCCGAAACAGCAGCTGGTTCCCACGTTCCCAAGCGCAAAGGGCCTAACAGACATGCTGACAGCCAGCAGCCCAGGCTTCCCCAAAAGCACGGCCACTGCAGCACGCAGCTGGGCGTTTCCAGGGCTGCTCGGAGGACTTGTATTTCTTTGCAAAAAAGAAGTGGGGCTTTTCCGGGGCGGGAGCGGGGGACACAGCCAACCTCCATCCGCACGGCTCCTGGGGGAGGCCGGCAGGAGATGGACAGGGCTGGGCCAGGACCACGGCGCACCGGCCTATCAGAGAGGGCAAGACAAAGTCAAAAGCTGCAGCAGGAGGCAGCTCCAGGTCCCTGCTCCGAGGGAGAACGCTGTTGTAAACCTTGCATGCCCCAGGGAAACAGAGCCACGCTGGGCACCCTGGCTCACGCAGGGCACCTGCCTCCGGCTAGGCAAAGGCAGCTCCCCGTCCACCTTAGCCGCTGCCCCGAGCCACACAACTCTCCCTGCCACCAAAGCAGCAGCACTGAGGAGAGCCGGGCTCTACGGGGGACGAGGGCTAGCAGCCAAGGCCACGCTCCGTGCACGCCAAAGCTGCCCTTCTCCCCAGTCGCGCAGAGGAGCAGCTGCACGAGTTGGCATGCCTGGCACACGGTGACACTCAGCGGCTGCTTGCCCAGGCAGCCTCCAGTGTCCCTCTGGCACTGTCAGTGCCTCTCCCTCAGGCAATGACCAGGCGAGGGAGCACCAGCCCCTCCCAGGCCTGGGGGACCAGGTGCTTTAGACGAGCCTGTGCCCTTGCGCTGCTGACCTCAAACAGCAGAGCACTTGACAGCAGAAACCAGCCTGCCTTCTTTCCTGCTGCCTCAGCACTCAGAGACAGGCTACCAAGATGGTCTCTCTTCTTGCCTCCAGAAGGCTCCCCCTGCTGCCTCGGGGCCCACAAAAGTCTCCCAAGCAAGCACAAGTCACTTGCACCTAGCACACCCAACTGCAACCTGCTGGCGACAGCCAGGCACACACACCGAGCCAGGCCCAGGTTCGGAACGCTGCTTGCCAGCCCAGCTCACACGCTTCCTCCTTCCTCCTTCCCACGAGGCAGGCAAAGCGGTCACCCGTATGGGAGACTGATGATGCAGGCCGACCGAGCAGGCTTGCTCTGCCTCCTCAGGAAGAGCGCGCAGCAGCGTGAGGACGCCTAGGCCAATGGTCTCTCTTGTCAGTGAGCAGCAAGGGCTGGCTGCTCCCCAAGGCAAGCTCAGCTGGGAGCTGGGGGGACCCCAGCACAAGCAGCGCCCTTGCCCACAGGGGCATCCCTCTTGGCTACTTCTATATGGACACACGTACATCCATTCTCCACTAAGGAGCTTTCATCCGCATCAACCAGAGAGGGGAACAGGATGAGGCCGCTAGTGCTGTTGACTTTTCTGACTGGGGAACACTTCAAACCAGGCCCGCTTGCAGAAAAACACCCTCCCACCCTCCCCACCTCAGCAACCACTTGGCCCTACACCAGGGCCAAGCTCCTCCTGCAGCCGGCTCAAGTGCTTACACAGCGCCACAGGGACCTGCACTAGGGCGAGGGGGAGAGAATTTCTTGCGCTGCTTTACAGCCCTCGACTCTTGTGAGCACTAACAACGGGGGTGGTGGCTTCCCCGCAGCCTAGCTTTCCCAATAAACCACACGCCAGAGACTCTCATGGCACGCCTTCAGCGTCCTCTTGCTGTGCTCTGTGACTATGCCATACAGAACGCTGAGATGATGGCAGTGTTTCTTTATTTAATCCCTGGAAGAGCATCCTCGCTCGGCCGTGCTGGCAGCTTCAGCAGGTACCTGGAGCTACAGACTTCAGGCTTTGCTTGCTTCAGCTGGGGAAAACGTGGCGCTGTCTCCAGCCACAAGTCTCCCACGGGGCCCTTGCCAGTGAACCACCGCTCCTGAGGAAAACAAAAGCCCAAGTGAGAGCCGCGAAGAACGGGAGGTCCCCCGAGCGGTCCGGGAAGGCAAGCGAGGCCTCTCGCAGTAGCTTCTTCCACCCATCACCCAATCTGCCGTGCTGCAAAAGCCTATCAGGGAGGGCAAGGAGAGGGAACGCAAAGGAAGCCTCCTCACAGGTTCAGGCTGGCTCCCAGAGCTGGCTCAAGGGAGAGGCAGAGATTCCACTCCACCGCTCCTCAGCCCAGCAGAGATGCTGGGAAGGAGCGGCGTGCTGCAGCGCGTGCTGCTCCCTCGCGTGTCCTTCCAGCCCCTCCTGAGGGAAGGGCATCGCAGCTGCCACTGCCCTCCTGCTGAGGAGGGCTAGCAGCCCCTACCAGCTCGCCAAGGACTTTCAGCACACGCTCCTGAAGCTCGCTGGGGGCTTTCCCTACGTGGACCTGCCGGAGTACGGTCCGCGCCACCCTCTCCTAGGGCATGCCAAGCCTCTGCCCAGGGAGCAACTCAGAGGCAAAGAGGATCCACTTACAGCGCTCATCTCCAGCCAAGTCTTCTCCAGGAGGTTGCCGTTCACTTCACAGGCTTGGAGGCCCTGCCTGAGGCACCACAGGCTCTGGTCTTTGTTACCCAGCATGCAGAAAACGTACGCTTTCAGATGGTAGGCTCTGGGGTAGAAGACGGGGCTTGTAGAGCACCGAGCAAAAACCTCTTCCGCAAGCTACCGAGAGAACAATGGAGAGGCACGTCAGCAGAAGTCATCGAGCTGGGCGATGGCTTGGCACTGAGGACTGCACCTGTTCCCCAAAGGGGAAAGCAGCCGCAAAGGCACAAGGAGCACGCAGCTAGCAAGGCTGAGATACCACACAAGTCTCTCCCGAGCCATAAGCCCTCACATGCAGCAGGCATTTCAGCAGGGCTCACTAGCTAGCTCATGGCTGTGCAAGTCTCTTCTCCTGTCTTGCAGGCCATTCCCATTCCCATTCCCACTCCCACAAGGGAATCCTCACGTGCCCGGGAAGACCCCCGTCACCTCACTGCCTTCTCTACCACCTCTTGCTGCCGCCCCATGGGGGAGCAGCCTCTTGCCATGTTCCTCTCTAACCCACTACTACACTCCGCCTCTAGCCTGGCTCCATCCCAGCACGGCTCCTTCGCCCCGGCCTTGCCAATCCACTGCTGCTCGCAACACAGCTTTCCCTAGAGTCCCCTCACAGCATGCACACCCCCTTCCTCCTCTTCCCTCACCCTTAGAGCCCTGCTGCGGCTCTCCCGGGCCCTCGCCGAGCTGCGCTCAAGGTCGTTCCGCAGCACCAGCGTGTAGCACTCCAGGAGCCGGCTGCATGCTTGGGTGGCCAAAACGGAGGCGTCAGCTCTCTTCAGCAGCCTCTTGGCCTTTTCAAAGGGCTTCTGGAAGTCGGCCCACTGCCCAAGCCTTCCAAACCTACACCATCCAGAGAGAAACACACACACACACACACACACACACACACACACACACACACGTTTTGTAGAGTACTTGATCAAGTACTCTACACCCCAGCGACGGCCGCCTTGTTGGACAGGGCACGGGGGACACGACAGGCCCAGAGCTCCCACCTCCCCTGCCAGAACCACTGCCTGGGCCTGTCGCCAGTCTAAGCACCTCTGTAACTTACCAAAGAGCCAGGGACGAATACAGTCCAAGCAGGATGCTGTTGTGCGAGCTGAGGATGCGGTTTGCTTCGTTCCGCTCAACGAAGCTCCTGCACTCTTCAAATGACTTGTACTCCCAGCCTGTAATACAAATGCATCGCAGAGAAGCAGTGCCGCCCTCCGCTGCCTTGTTTTCCCTCGGGCATTCGTAGCAGGACAAAGCTGAAGCACAGCTGGAGAATTTCTGGGCAGGTAAACCACTCAGAGAGCAAGCAAAAACCAAACAGGAACAAGGCAGGGGCTGGAGTTCTAGCCTAGCTCCTCAGGGCTAGTCAAGCGCCACACAGATAGCTATTCCCTTTTCTTCAGCAGCTTTCGAGCGCTGGCAGAGACACGCTGCCATTGACCAGCAAGCGACAGCCACTCCGGAGCGTAGGCTGTTAGATGCCTCCTGGTCAGGCACATCCCAGCACTGCTATGCCCGCCCGCTTCCCCAGGAGCCAGAGCAGAGTGAGCCTGGGAAGAGGTTTCAGAAAGGGGAATCTCAAAACGCGGGAAGCAAAGAGGGAAATTGCAAGCATTTTGAAATCACTCTGGGATCACGTGTAGAACATGCAAACAAAGACAGGGCAGGCAGGAAAGACAGACAAAGACACACCCAGAGCCAAATAGCCCAGGACTCGGCCCAGGAAGTGAAAGCATGGCTGGAGGCTCTGGCGCCCGTGTTGTAGCAGGAGAAAAAGCATCTTTGCAAGCCTCCTGGCTCTCTGGGGCCCTCCTCACTGAGCACTTACCAGCGTAAAGCAACAGGTCTAAGCAGCAGGAGAAGAAGTATGCCTGCCCAATGATGCTGTGCTCTGCAGCCACCTGCTTCTCGAGCCTGCGCAGCACTTCCTCACATTCTGGGTACCTGCGGAGGAGCACAGCGAGCCGCCATGGAGCCTCTCCGTGGGGTGGGAGCCCAGTCACCACCTCCGGACGCTGCCCGCTCCCCTTCCCATCATCCCGCTCTCCCTGCGCTGCTCTTTCTGGCAAGGCCATCAGAGTTTCTCCAGCAGACAGTTGTTCATCTTTTGGCAACAAGTCTCCGGAGAAAGGCTGCAGTGACCCCGGCCCAAACGGCAAGGCCCGGAGCAAAACTCAGGCATCCTTCCCATGCAGCCAGTGCTTTCCCATTGGCCCAGGAGCAGAGCTACTCCCCTTTCCATCCAAGTCTTTGTCAGGAAAAGCAGGCCAAAGAGCACGCACAGCTCCCCACTGCCCTCCGCACTCGCCCAGACAACGCGTTTGCTTCAGAAACTGCTCCTCTCGAGACCTCCCCCTGGACGACTGCCGTCTCGGGCACCGGTGCCGCGTGGCGTGGAAAGGCCCGCGTCCACCCAACCAAACGTGGCTAGCGCCCCAAACACAACGAGCGCCTCCCTGCGCTAGGCTCGCTCCTAAACCAGGCCTGGGAATTGCCTGGGGCAAGCGCTACCTGGCAAGGGCCAGAACCGAGCCAGCAACTGTTCCAGCAGTTTCACAGCACACACTCACGCTCCCAAACAGCCAGCCACGGCCCTTGGCATTGTTTAATTTACCAGCGTCCATACGGCCAGCGAGTATCCAATAAGAAACCAAGCAGCCCTCTTTGCTGCGCGCAGAGAATGACACAAGAAGGATCTCAGGTGGTCCCCTGACCCTGCGCAACCAGCAGTCTGTCCCGCAGCAGCATTACCTCATCTGCAGAAAGAGCGCCGCAAAGAGCGTGGCGAGGACCTCGCAGTCCAGGTCGGGCCTCTCCAGCTCCATGCACAGGCTCTTGGCGCGATAGCCTGCCAAGAAAACCAGCAGGCTCGCACAGGCTCCCTTGGCGGAGATGCCTTCTCGCAGGCAGCGGGGGCAGTACGTACCTACGTCGATAGAGAGGGGCAGATTCCCCAGGCTGAGGTTCAGGTGGCTCAGGGCCTGGGCAAATTTGGCAGCCTTTAATACCCCTCCTCCAAAGAGCTCGTCGTCAGAGCTAAGCTGGATGGCCGCCCGCCCGTACTGCAGCCACTCTTCCTGGCAGCCCAGGTCCTGGCAGCACCGCGCATATTCCATGTAGGACAACAGGATCTAAAACGGTCCAGACAGGAGACTGTACAAGACTGAATGTCGCCAGGGTGACTCTCTGGCCTAGACGGCTCAGGGCATAAACCCAACGGCCAGGTGCTCTCTTCTCTTCTGCTCTCAGGGCTCTCACCCCTACGACAAACGGTTCTTAGGACTGCCGCTGCTAACTGCAGCCGCGGCGAGACGAGGGCCCCAGCGGGGTGCTGCCTTCAAGCCACAACCAGCCCAACGCTTACAACGGCGAAACAAACGCCATGAGAGCGACTACCAAGAAGAGCAGCAACGCACGTCTGCTGGAAGTTTGTAAAGCAAAGTTCAGGGACGGGTACCACTCCGTCGCGTTTGGCCTCTTCTTGCCGCCCCGGGCAGACCCTGCTGGTACTCTAGGCGGGCCAGGGGAAAGGAGCTATGTCAGAAACGCGTCTGCTGCCGCAGAGAGGAGGCACTCACGTGACTCGCATCCTCAGACTCCTCGGCCGTGTTGACCTTCATGAGCGCTGCCAGGCGCGAGAGCCTCCGGCCGCTGGAAGTGCCCTCCAGGCTGAAGAGCTGCCGCAGCAAGGAAAGGCAGTGGCTCTGCCGGAACAGCCAGGGCAGCCTCTCCCTCCTGCCACACAAGAGAAACTGCTGGGCCACAGCCACTAGCTACACAGTGCCAGGTCAGGCAGGGCCAGGGGAAGCAGGGCGACAGAGGAGGCAGCTGCACCTGCTCCCAGCAGGGCGGCAGCTGATGCAGGCCGGGCTGCAGGCATGGAAGCGGCAGAGCCAAGAAGCACCCCCAGGGAAAGATGGCTGCTAGCAGGAACGGGTTGGCACTACAGCCCAGGGAGGGCGAAGCAAAGCTGGGCACCGCGAGGAAAAGGCTTGTTCTACGGCAGCCTTGCACCTGGCTGCAACCCCTGAGCTTCCTCGTTCTCACACCTCCCCTCCACTTACCCCTCCCTGCCCACGTCCTGCTCCTCCCTGCCGGCTCCCTTCCCCTCTGCAGCCTGTGCTCCCTGGGAACATCTCTCTGCTCTCACCCCCACCACCCCCCCCCCCACAAGCCAACACGTGCCCGCTCCCCCACCCAGGAGCCTCCAGGTCCCTCAGCAGCTTTCCCCGTGCTAACGCCTATGCTCAGGGAAAGTCTGGGCTTAAGCCTAGGCAGGTGTGGGCCTAGGTGCCCGGGACCACGCAGGAAACGCCTCTTCCTTCCCTCCTCTTTCCCTTCGGCTTCTTACCCTGCCTCTTGATGAAGGGAGGACTCTCTGTTCTTCCTGTGGGAGGCACGCTCTGACTTCTCCAGCAGAAACTGGAAGACGACGCCAGCTGAGGTGAGGGGGAATTTTCTCTTCAGCAGGCTCAATGCCTTGCTGAGCGTCTTCTTTGCCAGGTCCATGCAGCCCATGTTGTAGCAGACCTGCACAGGAGAAAGGCTTCTTCAGACAGTCCCAAAGGGCTCCGACTGAGCACGCACCACATTTCCAGGCTCTGCCTGAACCAAGGCCGAGGGCCTCGACCGCTTTTGGCCGGAGGCTGAAGCGCTCACAGGAAAGGCCGCTGGTAGCGGCCGTGCCTCAAAACGCCAGGCCTATCGCCGCCGCCGCCACCCCCCACAAAAGCGTCCAACTCCACCCACCAGGAGAGCCCTCAGAACCTCCCTGGCACTTTACCTCCCCTTTCAGGCTCAGGAAGGTGGCTTCTTCAAAGCAGGGAAGCACATCGGCTTTCTCAGCCGCTGAGCTCCTCACAACCTCTGCTTTCTTCAGGTTCATAAAGGCCTTGGAACAAGCACACAGAGAGCAGGTGAGCGTCGGTGCAGAGCCTGCATCCAGCCCCATCGTTCCCAGTTGCCTCCAGCAGCTCTCTGAGGAGGGCACACATCTGCCCCTGGCGATGCCCACCCTAACACAGCCCACGGGCACGAGTGCTCCTTCGCACCACCTCCTGGCGCGTGCGCCTTGTGCAAAGGTCCTGCTTCTCTGCCCTGCCTCCCTTGCCCCAGGAGAGGCAAACAGGGGGAGAAGGCCGGCTCTGACGCCAGCGGTTCAGCCCCAAGTCCCCACAGAGGCACGTCCTAGTGCAATGGCAAAATCGGCTTGCCCAGGACAAGGCAACTGAGAGGCCTCCTTGTGCAGTGGGCTCCGGCAAGCAGGGCGACTCACCAGGTAGTTGTCGGAGACGTGCAAGTAGGCAGCCGCGCACTCCAGCAGGTAATAAAGGGCTCTGGCATCGTTGCCCATTGCCATGTGGTGGTGAGCCAGCGGCACAAGCACCAAATCCACAATGGCCCTGCATTCACAGGCACACGCGGCACCGGGCGTCCCTTTGGTCTTGCTGGGCACCGTAGGTACGCGTTCCGTCCTGGCCAGAAACTGCTCTGCCGCTCTACTCAGAGACAAGATCACGCAGAAAGACGACACACGCTAGCATCACCTATACCGCTCCGTCTGCCTAGACCAACAGCATATTCTAGCGCAGCACAAGCAAGGCCCTGTGCACATCTTCCACTGCAGCGACGTCAACCCGCGCGCGCTGAGCAGTCTTCTCGCGCTCCGGAGCCCCGGAGCCCAAGGCGAGCGGGGCCAGGCAGGGCAAAACGGGGACGAGGAGCAACATTGCCCCTTTCAAGCCCTAGCAAACTCTTCCTTTGGCTTTAGCGGTAACAAGATCCACGAGGACGCGATGCTGTTGGTGCCTTTGCTGACCCTGCGCTGGAGCAACGCTGCTCTTTGCCCCAGGGAGAAAGTCAAGCAGGCCTTTCTGTCACCTTCCAGCAGCCCCCCTGCTCCCGCTGGCTGCTTTGCCCCTGCACACCTCGCAACTTTGCTCTCCCACAGCTAGGAAGGCAGGGCTGGCTCCACCCTGCCCCCACTGGGTCACCCTGATCCCACTGGCTTCCTCCAAGAGGCTCATCTCCAGGGCCACCCCATCCCAGCTCCCACCCTGCAGGCCAGCTCTTTCCTGAGCTAGAGTCACAGCCAGCAGGCACAACTGCAAACTCCACTTGCCCCCTCTGCAGACCCTGGGCCCGCTGACTTCCCAACATAACCAAAACCTCCTCTCCTCACCGAAAAGTCTCCTCCAGGAAGCTCTTCTCTTTCTGCAGAGCTTTTGCAGTACCTGGAAACAAAGCACGAGTTAAACGCTTCCTCACCTCACACGCGGGAAGAGCTGCATCTTGCCACGCTCGATCAGAAAGGGGAGGAGAGCAGAGTCAAAGGGACCGACGGCAGCTCTCTTCCTGGCCCCTTCCCCCGAGAGCTGCCTTCCCGGCAGGGCTGTTATGTTTTGGGCAAGCGTAGCACACCCACCAGGAAAGGCGCCTCAGCCTGCGGGGCCGGGGGGTGCACCGCAAGGCTCTTGTCACTGCAAGGACATGGGCTGCTCTCCGGTCATTCCGGGGAAATGCAGGAGGGCGTTCCGGGGCAGAGAGGCTCTACGCTGTGCCCACAGCATGGCTCTGCTGGTGCAGCTGGCCTCAGTGGAGGACTAAGCTAGTCTTAGGGAAGCCTCTCCCCTGCGCTGACAGCATCCCTAGGCTCCAGCAAAACGCTTCTGCGGACGGCGCTTGAGACAGAGGAGCGCTTCCATTAATTGCGCAAGCACAGTGTGGAGGGCCCAGGCTCCAAAGCACGGCAGCTAGCATACCCGGAGCGGCACGGAGCTCATCCCTCTTCAGCTCCTCCTGTCTGAGCAGCCAGGCCTCCCAGCTGGACGAGTAGCGTTCGCTGGCGCGGTCGTCCCAGCTCTCTGCCTCCTGGGCGCTGCCGAGGGCCAAGCGGTGGAAGGCCACAAAGTCCCCTCCGCCGCAGCACTGGCACTTGTGCGCTTGCCTCTCCAGGAAGGCCGTGCACTTGCGGTGCATGGCCACCCTCTGTCCCTTGGGCCACAGCTCGTAGGCAGCCTCCCGCAGCAGCGGGGTGCAGAAGGTCAGGACGCCAGACTGCAGCCTCGCCGTCTTCTCGGTCTCGCCCAAGCACCGCTTCTGGGCACCTGAAAGGCAACGGGCCTTCACATCAGCCACAGCTGGGGCCACAGCCGGGGGACGAAAGACAGGCCTTGGCGTGGATCCTTGGCAGGAAACCAGCGCTCCTGCACTCGGAGCCTCGCAGCGCTAGGGTGAAAGGGACCCGTTTGCCTTGCCGACACCAGCACAGCCTGCGCAACAGGCTCCCGCCCTGCTCTCCCTCCCAACGCACAGCCTTCAGCCGCACCCCCGCAAGCAGCTGCCGAGGCTGCTGGCAGCAGAAGCAAGGCCGGCCCTGGGCATTACACACCACCGGAGGGGGCAGTGCAGCGTGCCCTGGCGAGCCCCGCCAGCCACACAGCCGGGAGCAGCAGGAGCCTACCACGCTCCCGGGGGCGCATTATCACCACTTACCGCTCTCTTCCTCCAGAGAGGTGGCGGACCCCTCGGCGGGAACACTGCTGCCTTCTGGCACCTTCCCAGCATTCAGCCACTTCAAGACGTTGCCTCTCACCAGGACATTCAACGCCTTGTTCATCTTGGTCCTGGTCCACCTGGGAAGGAGGCGTAACAGCAGCTCGGTGGTAAACGTCGGCCCGATGACGGCTGCGCACTTCAAGACCATCCGCTCCGAGGGCTTCATGCTGTCCACCTCAGCCAGCGCAATCCCTGTCAAAAACAAGCCACAGGTCTCTCTCTTGCCCTCTCCCAAGCCTGAGGCTGCCGAGGCTGCCTTAGCTTCACCACACCAGACGCTACATTTGTAGCCTTCTTTCCTAGGGACCAAACCCCTTGGGCAGTCGCAACCCAGGGCACGTATCTCCAACACGGCTCTGCTCCTCCTGCAAGCACAGGAAGCAAGGACCGGGAAAAGGAGAAACACATGTTCCTTGGGGAACGTTTCTGCCAGGCTCACTGCGCAAGGTCACAGCTAGAGGGCAGGGAAGCTCATTCCCAGCCTCCCATCCAGCACCCCGAGAAATGGGAAGAACCAGCGGGACCAGAGCCACCTTCCCAGCAGAGCCCCAGAGCTGAGAGGGGTAACTCTGCAGCACGCAGACGCCCAGCCTCTCTCTAGCCCACGCCCCGGGAAAGAACCTCCGTGCAGCCGCCAGCCGCCGCAGCGGGGCTCGGCCCCTCACCTTTCAAGGTGGAGGGAAGCACGATGCTCTGCAGGTTCACGTCAGGTCTGATGGTGCACACCCTGCGGTCCTTCCCCGCGCTGGAGCTCCAGGAGGCTGCGGCAGGGGAAGCCTCCGTTACAGAAGCTGAGCGGAGCAAGAGAGCAGCGTAAAGCGATTTTCAAAAAGGGAGACGATTCAGGCCGTGACCTCCCGCTTGCCCTCCATCTTCCACCCTTTAGCATTCATCCCCCGAGCAGGTCTCACAGCAGCTGGGCCCTGCGGTCCGTGGCAGCATAAATCCACCGCGCGGCTGCACCCAAGGCACACTGCAGCCACGCCACTCTCCGCACTGCTCCACAATAACCGCCCCCGTTCATGCTGCCTCCAGACAATACCAGGGCTGAGCTTAGTGCCAGGGAGCGTCTCTTCCCCTCCTTTGCAATTTTCTGCCCCGTCCGCATTGCTTCGCCTCACAAAGCCACCCAAACTCCCCAGCCTGTGCTTAGGCTATCCCAGCAGCAAGGCATGCAGGAGCCCACGCCTGAGCCAGGCCAAGGCCTCTACTGCTGCAACACCAGCCTGTGCCAGCTTCACAGGGGAAGCCCAGGGCAACAACGTGCTCTGGAAGATGGGCCGCAGCAGCCAGGCCGTCAGCCACAAAGGTGCTTACTGAAGAGGCTCTCCCACTTGTCCTCCGTTTTCTCGCCCTTCCGCAGCAGGTGGAACAAGAGCATGTCGTGGCGCTTAAGGTCGCTCAGCAGTTCCTCGCAGTAATATGGGATCCCGCAGCTTCTCTGCATCAGGAACCTGGAAAGGAGCAGATCCAGCAGGGACTGACACAGGCAAAGCAAGGTGGGACACGCTTCAGACCAGCATCTTTGCCACAGCTACACCTCCCTTTTGAACAGGCCAGCACTCCCACTGCCTTTGGCATCTGAGCTGCCCGGAAGATACAGCGCTTGCTGGAACGCGCCAGAAAAGAGTCGCGGACAGTGCCCAAGGCACAGAGCTGCCAGCCTCGTCTCTCCTGGCCCCAACAGCCTAGATCCTCCCCAGCACCAGTGAGAGCCTCGGCCCCAGCAAATCGCCCCCACTGCCCCACCATGTTCGTTCCCTCCTGCCCTCTCTCTGCAGAGGGTCAACCCCTCGGGAAGAGCTCCGAGGCCCCGCCTGGGACTTACGTCTCTAGGTCCCTGGGCACGCTGACAACTCCCAGCTCCCGGCAGGCTTTCTGCACAACAGCTGAAGCTTTCAGCTCTCCCAGATGAACGTGGGTCGTTTGCTGCAACTTCATGATGTCTGCTGCAGCTTCGCAGAGCCTCTGTCTTCTAGAGCGAGCGGGAGCAAAGCCCATGACCACAAAGAGCGGGACATCTCTGAGCGCGCGCGACATAACAGCCCAGGAGGCAGAGTCGATGTAGTGCGCGTTGTCGATGACAAACAGGACAAGTTCGTCTTCAACGAGCTGAAACAAACACGTTGGTCTGGGTGGATTCTGAGGGATTCTCAAGCATCCTCCACAGGGCAAACTTTGGCCGGCCTCTCCCCACACAGAGGACGCGCAGAAGTCGCTCTCCTCTCCCCAGCTACCTCTTCGTTCAGAATCTCACCCGCTCTTCCGTGCTCCGAGACTCTTAAGGTCTCTCGGGCACGGTGGCACGGAAAGACACCGTTCCTCCTCCCCCTGAGCACATGCCCTCCAACTTCACAGGAGGAAAGTTATCAGGGGACATGGCACGGGGAGTTCAGCCTCTGCAGGGCAATGACCCCGGTACATTGTCCTCCCACCAGCTCCCACCGCTCTCCTGCAGAGCCCTCAGCCTGCGGCCTTGCTTTCCTTCTCTGACCCAGGATGGGGAGAACGGCTCACCTTCTGTAGCACTTTCTTAAAAACCAACTCCAGTTCCATTGTCCTTTGAGCGTCGCTCATCTTGGACACCTTCTCCGACAGGGGAAACTGGCCGGAAAAGCAGAGTCACAGAGCAACAGCCTTTCAGGGCGGTTCAGCACACCTGCCCACCACGCAAGTCCAAGCGAGCAAAACGCCTCTGTTGCCCTCAGCATCTTACCTCTCCCCCACACAGTGGAGAGGAGACGCAGCGCGGACGTCACCGGGAGCCTACAACGGAGGCCCTCTGCTGAGGGTCTCTGGCAGAGCTCTTGCAGGGAGGGATGAGGCGGGAGAAGAGCTTCTTCCCTCGCCATGGCAATCGCGCGAGGGAGCAGGCTGCTCCCGCACCAGTGAACTCAGCACCAGCTCATCAGCCCCCTCTCAAAGCCTCTCTGCAATGCCCTTTCCAGGCTGCTGAGCAAGGCCCCAGGAACTGCCTGCAGCAGCCTGGCACCTGCACTCACCCCTAACAAGGGGCCCCCTCGGCCCCCTCGCCCCCCTCTTTGGACCCACAAACAGAAGCACAGCCTGTGCTACCCTCCTGCTGCTCCCACCAGGGAGCTAAGCCCACTCCCCAGCCACAGTGTCCCAACCACAACAGCCACAGGACGGCTCACAAGCAGGCCTTCGCCACGGCCACAGAGGCCTCTCGCTCTCACCTTAACGACGAAAGGCACGTTGAGGAGGCAGTAGCTGCTCTCTTCCACCAGCCCTTGGAGCTTTTCCTGCAGGACGAGCTGTCTGGCACTGCACGATTTACAGGCCTGCAGGCCCATGGCCACAGCCAGCACCATGCGCATGGCAGAGTAGACCTGCTTCAGGTTGAGCTCCAGCACTTCCACAGCCACTACCCTGCCATGCAGAAGCAAAAGGCACTGAGATTCAGAGAGGGACCCAAGCAGCCGCAGGCTTCTCGCACTAAGCTCTAGGGGAGAGGCGGAATCTAGGGCCACTTGGGTTTCTTCTCTTGGCTCTGGGGCTACGGCCAAAGCCCTGACTGAGCTCGGGCTCTACCTTGCTTGGTGCCTGGCCCAAAGAAGGAAGCTCAACAGCAGTGGCTCCAGGAGCCACCTCTAGCTCCCTCAGGAGGGAGCAGGAGAGCACGCAGCTGCTCCTCAGCAGCAGCTCCTGCAGGCCTTGCAGGGATGCTGCAGTCCAAGGGCCACGCACCCGGGCAGAGGGGCTCCAGTAGCCCACGGACATCAGCGGCTGGGCAGCGAAAGCGTTCCGCAGGTCCCGGTCAGCAACACTCACCTGAGCCCAGCAGCCTGGCCTAAAGAGGCAAGCTCCATAAGTAAATGGCTCTTTCCAGAGCCTGTTACGCCCTCAAACGCCATGATGTGGCTTGCTTTCTTATCCACGTAGGCTTTCAAGTAGCTTTCAAAGAGGGCAATCTCCTCCTCCCGACCTGGGAAGGCAAACAAGAAAGCGAGCTGTTGCAGCGAGCTGGAAAGCAAACAGCCGTCGGCACCCTTCTCTCTCGCCGCCGCAGCAGGTCAGTCAGACCCAAGGAAATCTCCTCCCCGATCCCAAATACGGGCATCGCTTTAGCCCTGAGGCTGTGAGCAACTGCACACTGGAAAGGTCCCGCCACGCTAGCTATGCAGCACAGCAGGGAGCACCCGGTGCACGCCTCACCCTGCTTCCCACCTCTAGCTGCGGCCCAACCCCAAAGACAGGAACCAGCTAGGAGCCAAGGTATGCACCAAACCCTTAGGGCCACGCCGGGCAACACCATCCCTCGCAAAAGCTTCTCCGTTCCCAGAGCGGAACTAACAGGTACCGACGGCAACAAATCGGCCTTCGGCAGACCAAGGCGTTCTCCACCTACCGAGCAACGGGGAATAGCCGGACCTCTCCTTCATAACATCCATGCCAAACACGCTAGCAGCGGGAAGAGAAAAACAAGAGCCAATTAAGTAGGCAGAAGCTGGAGGACGTAGAGCCACGCGTGGAGCTGGAGCTGAGGGTACGCGCTCCCGGGTGCCCGCTCTTCTTTTGAGCCGGAGCAAATCCTGCCCACGCTCCCACTGGCCCAGCAGAGAGCGCAAACACCAAACGAGCACTAGCAAAGCTGCAGCCAGGAAGAAGCCCAACGGCCACAGGGGGACACCAGACAGCATCAAGACTCGAGCGCCACAGGCCAAAGCCCAAGGAAGCAGAGACATGAGCAAGAAGCCAGGCAGTGCCGCTGGCTAGCACACTGCTGCACCCCGCAGGACAAGCCAAACAAGTCTCTGGTCCCCTGGCCTGTGCTCACAGGCAGCGCTTTCTAGAAGCGGGGCCCTGCAACAGCTGCTGTCAAGGCAAAGACGGGCAAGAAAAAACACTGCAAGCCACGACGTGCAACAGGACGACAAGGGTCACTTCTTGGGCCAAGGCGCCAAGCACCAGGCACCTTGGGCTTGAGTTTTTCTGAAGTTGCAAGGGGACGGCAACGTCAACCTTCCAAACGTCCTCCAAAGAGGATGCCAAACCCTGGCCCGGGGGAACACCTGAACTTTCACCAGGAGGCACTCAGGAACTGAGTCCTGGCCTGATCAAAAGCTTTCTGGGAGCCTCATGCTCGGAAGCAGCTGGGAGAACGCCTCCCTGGGGCAGAATTGCCACTGCGTTAGTCTTGCGCGCAATGGAGCAAGCACAGGGCAGAAAGCACAGCTGGAAGCCGTTTGGGCAGGGGCTGCAAGGCCCCTCTGTGCCTACGGACACCTAAAAGCCTTCTCCACCCCTCCGGCATCACTCCCAGTCTCCTTACAGCAGGAGGCCCCAGCGTAGGCAGGCCAAAAGCATACCTGTGCTCTGCCTTTCCATCTTCTCAGCCCCAGCGATGGGAGGTGTGGGCGGGGGCCAGCTCTGCACAACTCCTCTTGGCGGACCAAGACTGGACCCTGTGTGCCACCCTGCCCCCAACCAGCCCGCTCAAACAGGACACTCACGACTTCGCCGACACCCCCAGGTATTGATACACGGGGCCAGGATCGACAACCCCCTTCATCTTTGCCTCCGGCAGCTCCTTGAAGCACCATCGGGGCAGCCTAGAGGCTGCGTACGTTGCTGCGTCACAGGACACCAGCCCAGGGTAGTGCTCCATCAGCCGGGCTGCCAGATTCACCTTCTGGCCAATGACTGCCACAGAGAGAGAGCACGCATTCACGTACCTATGAAACCAACCCGCTCCACCCTTCACCGCCAACGGCTGCATCGCCTCCAGCACAGGCAAGCCCCAAACCGTTGGCAGCACAACCAACAGGAACAACAAGGCTCTGAGCCCGGTCCCCCGCACCGCAGTGGCGCCCGCCCTGCCTCCCTCGTTCCCCACAGGCCACAGGCCACAGGCCACAGGCCTCGTCCCAGCCCAGCACGTACGGGCAACAGGCTGTTCCCTGCCGCTCTGCCTCTTCCTTTGGCACACTGCTCCGGCTGAACAGACCCAGCCCAGCCACCCACTCCTCAGCCAAACACCTCGTACCTGTGTATTCGTGCCTCACGCGATGGCCTACGACTCCGCAGAACACCGTCCCGCTGGTAACCCCGACAGACACGGCCCTGACACACACGGAGAGCAACAGGCGTTCAGCAGCACCCGCGCACAGGCCTGCCTGCCCGCCTACCTTCACCCCTTCACCCAGCTCCCCTCGCACCACCTCCCGCCCTGGCAGGGCAGACCTCGGGGACCTGCAGAGCTCCGCAGCGTAACGCCCCCAGGTGAAAGGGGCTCCCGAGAGCAGCCAGGCAGTTTTCAGCCCTTCCCCTAAGGCCTCACAGCTGGGACGGGCGGAAAGTCCCTGACTCCAGCCGGCCACAGCACGTCTCCTCGGCGCGGGGAAGAAGGGCACCTCTCAGGGCACTGTCTCCTTCCTCCCAGGGACAGAGGAGGCCAAGCTAGAGGGCACGTCTCGCTGAGAAACCATCCCTCCCTCCTTCCCCCGCGCAGTCCCGGGCAACGCGCCTCCCCACTCACTCGATTTTCCTAGGCCTCGAGGAGCACGCCTTGGAGATTTTAAGAGCGCTTTCCAAGGCGTGAACGCTTTCGTCGGGCAGCTTCTCTCCAGGGAGTCCAAACACACACAGGAACGTGCAGCCCTGCCAAGGACGGGGGCAGCACAGCTTGTGACAACGCCTACGGCAAACGGCTCATGCCGTGCGAGTCGAGCCTCTGCCGAGAGCAGCAGAGCTTCAGGGCAACCCCCAGCCAGAGGGTGCTGATCCCAGCGCCGAGGCAGAGCTGCTTCTCCTTTCCCCACTGCTCAGTAGAGCGAGAGAGCCACTGCCCTCTCGTTTGCTGCCCACGCTTTTGCGGGGTGGGCTCCTCCCCCACACTCACTTTATCAAACATGGAGATTTTGTTGATCTCGCCCTTGTGAGGCCGGATGATCTCCAACATCATCACGCTGCTGTCCTGGATAGCCTTGCAGATCTGCGTTAAGTTGACATCGGCAGCAAACTGCAGCTTGACAAAGAGGCAGGTGACCGGCCGTAGCTCGGACAAGTAGTCCGGGGGCTGCCTGTCATCAATCTGGAAGACGAGAGCGGGACACCTTCAGCAGCCAGCTCTCCCCGAGAGCTGACTGCCTCCAGCAAACACCAAGCAAGAGCCCACACGTGGGCAGCAGCCCGCGCTCTCCGCGGAAGGAATAAATCCTCCCCTCGGGGCAAAAAAAAAAACACAGCTCCCGGCAGCTGTGGCCATACCTTCCTCAGAACAGATGCGGGGACGTACTTCCGCAGCAGCTTCCCCAGAGCATGCCGAGGGGCCAGGGTAACAGCAGGCCTCAGGATGCCTAGGGAAGGAAAATCCAGGCGGTGACTGGCAGGCTGGCACTACGAGCCTGCCTAGGGAAAAGCAGTTGGAAAGCAGGGGCTGGCACTGGAACTCAGGGAGAGAAAGTCTCCTCCAGTTGCACGTTTCTTCCTCCTGCAGGTGCTCAGCCAGAGCAGGCCCCTGGAAGGAGGGGGAAGCAGCGAGTGCCTCCGCTGAAGCGCACCAGGGCCAAAGGCACAAATGCTAACTGCAAGGGGGAGAGGGCAGAGGGCGTTCCTCGCTGGCCCCTGAACAAGCCCGCCCCCACCTTTCTGGGCAGCCACAGAACATCATGAAGATGGGCCTCACCTGACGCCTCAGGAGAACTGTAGTTCAGCTGGGCTCGGGTAAACTTGGAGAAGATGTCTTCGCGTTCCGACAGAGACATCCGTTCCATGCCTGTAACCTAAAGGCACACAGTACAAAAACGCGTCGAGGACAGCTCCAGCACCCACAGAGGACAGTACCCGTTGAGGCAGGCTCTTCCAGCGCCTCCTGACCCCCTCTTCAACGCCACCCAGCAGAATCCAGAGACAACCCGGAGACAAAACTGCTCCCCAACAGCTACTGCTCCCCACCTACGTCGACACCTAGAACTCCCTCCACGCGCGTCTCCTCGCCCTCCTCGCACCTTCCTCCCTCGCAGCCACGGCCACGGCTAGGCCCTCAGAATTGCTCCAGAGGCCATCCCACCCACCTTCACAGCGCTTTGGCCTTTAAGTCTCTTGGTCTTGATCTTGTTCTGGTTACAGAGCTCCCAGCAGCTGGGTGACAGGATCACGTCACTTGCATTGGCAAGGTTTTGGGCCTGCCACACTTCACCCACGGCCTGGCCAAGGATCAGGAAGTGCTGCTGCTTTTTGTCTCCAACAGTCAGGAGGGACATATGCCCTGCAGAGATCCCTGGTGAGAGACAAGCACAACTGATGCAGAGAGCATTTTTACCTCCACAGCCCGCCACAGCTCAGCTCCTCCCAGGCCAACTTTGAAGCTCAGCCCTGGAGCCGGGCTCTTCCCGCTCAACTGCTTCGAGTGCAGGTGAAGCACCCACTTTATGGATTCAGGACTGATCATGGCCGGGGAGGGGGTCCTCATCAGGGGCCCCACACCGGCACGTTGGCCGGCCACCGGCTCACTTTGCATGCAGGCAGCTCGTGAACGCCTGCCTGAGAACGCGCAGCAGCCTAATCCGGCACTCCCCGTACCTATCTTCAATCGGAGCTTCAGACCCACGTCCGTCTCACGGATCCTGTACTTCTCCTGGATTTGCTGGCTACACTGCAGCACCAGGCTGATGGTGTCCCTCAGCTGCGTGTGCTTTGCTCTCCACAGCACCAGCACAGCATCCCCTGGGGAAAGCAAGGGGACAGGGACGGCTCTCGTGACACCTGACGCTCCCTGACCTGCACCCACCTGCCGGGGCAGCGGAAGCCAGCAGGCGTGCCAGGGAAAACGCGTTTGGGTGAAGGCCTCCTCCTCAACTACAGCACCCTGGCCACAGGCACACCTCCCCCTCTGCCCCGCCAGCTACAACTGCAGCCACGCCGCCAGGGCCCGGGACGGCAGCTCCCCCTGGGCACCTGCGTGCCAGCAGAGCCACCCCTCGGGGCTCTGCCAGCTCGCGGCTCTGTCTCCCCTCTCCCCTAGCACTCGTCTGCAGCTGCAGCAGACGAGGCCACGTCTCTTTTACGCACACGTACCTGCAAACTTCAAGATGTCTCCACCAAAAGCCAGCAGCTCTGCGGAGCGAAAAAAAAAAGCACAACAAGAGTTGCAGCTAGGCCTTCTTCAGGAAGGCCGCAGGACAAGCCGCTCTGCTCAGACAGCAGCACAAGAGCAGCGGTGCTTTGGGGGCACAACTTAGCAAACGTAGCAGCTGCACTGCTCACAGGGACCACAGCCCTGGGACCTACGCTACTGTGCCCTGTGACAAGGCCCCAGGGAAAGTAACGCACACTTTGGTCAGCGCCCCCATCCCCGGCTCATTTGGGCACTAACACTGGCTAGATGCACCCGCTCCCCCCTGCGCCCCAACACCAGCAAAATCTTCCTCCATCACTGAACAGCGGTCACTCCACAAGGCCAAGGGTGGGTGCTGAGAAAGCGGGCACCTCCTTAGTCTTCGTGGGGAGCAGAAAGCACCTGCCAGAAGAGCCCAGCTGCTCTCGGCTGCTCTCAGCCCCATGGGAACCTCCAGCCCGCGCAAGGAGGAGGCGGCGGCAGCAGCAGCAGCAGGCTGCCCAGCACCTCTCTCTCGTCGTGGCCCAATCCCACACAGTCCTGCAGAACGGCACTTACCCTCCAAAATGTCACCCATGTAGCGATTGAGGGTTTGCGTGACCTCATCCGCACCCCGCTCTCTGCTGATGCTCTGGCTGAATTTCTCTGTCAGAGCAGTGAAACCTGCAACAGGGACACACAGGCACAAAGAAATCAGGACGCGTCCACGGGGCCGAAGGACCTGGCACTTTCCACGTCGCTTTCAGCCAGCCAAGAGAACCACGCTCCGGGAGAACCCGGGCGCGCCCCTGACAGCGGGCACAGCCCTCTAATTCCACCCGCGCTTCTGAGCGCTCGCTGACGGGCGCCTTCCCCATGCTCACACCTACCCGTTACGCCTAGCTCCTGCACTTGGCTGCCACCCTCCAGCACGTCCCCCGGCTGCCTCCCCTCTTGCCTACAGCCAGGCAACACCCTTAGCTAGAAAGCCCGGGAGGCCTTTGCCAACTAACGCAGCACCTGGCAAGCCAGCTCCTCTGCGCAGCAGCTGCTCCTCCAAGTTTGCCCTGACAAAGACTAACAAGGGTGAGGCAAGGCAGCCAGGCCTCCTCTCCCAGGCCTCCATGAGCCAGAGCCTGGCCCACCTCACACCTCCCCAAAGCTCCGGAGAGAGCACTGCAGTCAACAGCGCGGGCCCAAGCTGCTGCTCCGGCAGCCTCAGAGCTCCCTACGCACACTGCTCTGAGCAGACGGGTGACCACAAGCAGGCCGCAGTGCGGCTGGCAGCAAAGACCGCCCCCGGGCTGTGACCTCGGCTACGTCCGAGCGCTACTTCCCCAAAGCGGAAGACCTCAGCAGCAAACGACATCTCCTTTGACCCCTTCTCTACCACAGGCGGGACGACCAGGGCTCCAAAAGGCCCGCTAAGTCCCAACGGCTCGGGTCGGTGACTCCTCCTCAGTGCCCGCCCTTCATAACGCTTTGACCCACCTGACACATCCGCAAAGAGCAGCACTCCGTGGAAGTTCTGAACGCAACGGTTCTCCTGCTTCAAGTCCTCAGACAAAAGCAGGTCGGGGACGTAAGCAGCTACTTCCCCCAGTTCTGAGCAGTGCTTTGACCTTCGCTCCCAGGCACAAGACATCGTCAGCGCCCTGGGGTACCTGCGGTACCTCAGTACAAGACGACCCACCGTGCCCACCAGGGAGGACGACCAGACACCACTGCACAGCGTTGCGCACTGGCCTTGGGGAGGCGCGGCTGGCCCTCTGTCACCAAGGGGCCGGGGGGGGTCACAATCGGGTCACAGTGACATTGGCCGCGTGTCATCATTTACCTGTACACTGTCGCGTACGCTGATCCAGCTAACAGTGACAGCCTCTGCAAGGCACCGCTTACCCAGCAACTGCCGGGAAGCTACCCCAGCTCCCTCCTTACGCCGAGCCGGTTGCTCAGATGTGGCTAGTGCGACGCAGTTGTCTCCCGTACAGAGCTGAAGGAGGCTCGCACAGCGACTGACCTCCACCCGTGGCCGAAACAGCAGCTGGTTCCCACGTTCCCAAGCGCAAAGGGCCTAACAGACATGCTGAAAGCCAGCAGCCCAGGCTTCCCCAAAAGCACGGCCACTGCAGCACGCAGCTGGGCGTTTCCAGGGCTGCTCGGAGGAACCAGATAAGGAAGTTCCCAAATAAACCTGAAGAGAACAAAAACAGTTGATAAACAGGAGATAAACCGTTGATAAACAGGAGTTGATAAACAGTAGTTCTACTTGAACCACGGGTGAACTATGCTAATTAGCATAATTAAAAAACCCATCTACAAGCAGGGAAGCCCCCTGCTGATCAGAGCCCTTTCCCCATGGAGGATGCGTAGTAGAAAAAGAGGATACTGTGGCTTTAAATGAAGATGAGACCTAACAGAAGCAATGAGAAGAAGAATGACTTAATGTAGTTGTAAACTGTTCTGATAACTATTGCTTAAACTGTATAAAGTATAAGCTGTGCAGTAATCAGGTGTGGTGGAATTACCATCTAGCAGCCATCTCTGCACAAAAATGAATTAAACAAATATCTCAACTCTATGTGTCTCAGCTCTTTGCACACCAGGTGAAAGAATCCTTCTTTGGGACAACAGTGGATCACAGTTAGTAAGCATTTTGGATATGGTCACTTGTTTTGGAGGATGAAAATGAATTTAGTGGTATGGACACAAGCCATTCAATACCTCTCAGCCCCCTGTGCCAGACTTCTTTGGTTCTGGACTAATTAAATTAGTATAGATATAGCTGAAGCTACTGATGTGCTTTGTAGGGAATATTTTGTTTGAAAGATGTTTTACTGTTTCTTTTAACATTGCCTTATGTGTCAGAGCCTGAATAAATCTTTGCCTGTGATCTTTTTTGGATCTGATCTTAAGAAACTTGCCCAGATTTATCTGTTTGTAGGTAAAAGAAGTGAGGACAGATCAGACGGAGATGAAGTCCTGCTTTTCAGTGAGGAAATCATCTTTCTTTCTGATTTTGGAGAAAGATGTGCAGGAGAAGGACTTGGCTTAGCGGACGTGAAGTGGAAAACTGTTTTCACAGAATCACAGAATCGTTTAGGTTGGAAGGGACCTCTGGAGATCATCTAGTCCAACCTCCCTGCTCAAGCAGGGTCACCTAGAGCATATTGCCCAGGATCACATCCAGACGGGTTTTGAATATCTCCAGCGAAGGAGACTCCACTACCCCTCTGGGCAACCTGCTCCAATGCTCTGTCACCCTCACAGGGAAGAAGTTTTTTCTCAGGTTCAGATGGAACCTCTTGTGGTTCAGTTTGTGCCCGTTGCCTCTTGTCCTGTCACATGGCACCACAGAGAAGACGCTGGCCTCATCCTCTTGACACTCCCCCTTCAGATACTTGTACACATTTATGAGATCGCCTCTCAGTCTTCTCTTCTCCAGGCTGAACAGGCCCAGCTCTTGCAGCCTTTCTTCAGAGGAGAGATGCTCCAGCCCTCTAATCATCTTGGTAGCCCTCCGCTGGACTCTCTCCAGGAGTGCCATGTCTCTCTTGTCCTGGGGAGCCCAGAACTGGACACAGCACTCCAGGTGAGGTCTCACCAGGGCTGAGGAGAGGGGCAGGATCACCTCCCTCCACCTGCTGGCAACACTCTCCCTAAGGCAACCCACGATACCCTTGGCCTTCTTGGCCACAAGGGCACACTGCTGCCTCATGCTTAACTTGTCGTCCTCCAGCACTCCCAGGTCCTTCTCTGCAGAGCTGCTTTCCAGCAGGTCAACCCCCAGCCTGCTCTGGTGCATGGGGTTATTCCTCCCCAGGGGCAAGACCTTGCACTTGCCTTGGTTGAACTTCAGGAGGTTTCTCTCCGCCCACCTCTCCAGCCTGTCCAGGTCCCTCTGAGTGGCAGCACAGCCTCCTGGTGTGTCCGCCACTCCCCCCAGTTTAGTAGCATCAGCAAACTTGCTGAGGGTGCACTCTGTCCCTTCCTCCAGGTCACTGATGAATATATTGAACAAGACTGGACCCAGGACTGACCCCTGGGGGACACCACTAGCTACAGGCCTCCAGCTTGACTCTGCACCAGTGATTCCAACCCTCGGAGCTCGGCCATCCAGCCAGTTCTCAATCCACCTCACCATGCACTCGTCTAGCCCACACTTCCTCAGTTTACCTAGGAAGATGTGATGGGAGACAGTGTCAAAAGCCTTGCTGAAGTCCAGGCAGACAACAGCCACTGCTCTCCCCTCCTCCACCCAGCCAGTCATCCTATCAGAGAAGGCTATCAGATTGGTCAAGCATGATTTCCCTTTGGTGAATCCATGCTGACTACTCCTGATCACCTTCTTGTCCTCCAGATGCTTAGCGATGACCTTCAGGAGGAGCTGTTGCATCACCTTTCCAGGGATGGCGGTGAGGCTGACAGGCCTGGAGTTTCCTGGCTCCTCCTTCTTGCCCTTTTGGAAGACTGGGCTGACATGGGCTTTCTTCCAGGCCTCAGGCACCTCCTGATCTCCAGGACCTTTCAAAGATGGTGGAGAGTGGCCTAGCAATAACATCCGCCAGCTCCCTCAGCACTCATGGGTGCATCCCGTCGGGGCCCATGGATTTACGGATGTCAAGTTTGGACAAAAGATCTCTGACCTGATCCTCCTCCACCAAGGGAGAGTCTTCCTTTCTCCAGACTTCCTCTCTTGTCCCCAGGGTCTGGAATTCCTGAGGACTGGCCTTAGCAGTGAAGACGGAAGCAAAGGCAGTATTCAACAACTCTGCCTTCTCTGTATCCTTCGTCACCAGGGCACCCGCCCCATTCATCAGCGGGCCCACGTTTTCCCTAGGCTTCCTCTTGCTATTGATGCATTTGAAGAAGCCCTTCTTGTTGCCCTTGACATCCCTTGCCAGATTTAATTCCAACTGGGCCTTAGCCTTCCTCATTGCATCCCTGCACACTCTGACAACGTCCCTGTATTCCTCCCAAGTGGCCCGTCCCCTTTTCCACGTTCTGTAGACTTCCTTCTTCTGCTGGAGTTTTGCCAGGAGTTCCTTGCTCATCCACACAGGTCTCCTGCCCGCTTTGCTGGGCTTATTACTCAGAGGGATGCACCCATCTTGAGCCTGGAGGAGGGGATGCTTGAATATTAACCAGCTTTCTTGGGCCCCTCTTCCTTCTAGTCTTCCTTCCTTCTCATGGGCCCTCCCCCATGAGATTCCCCTAAGTAGGTCCCTGAAGAGGCCAAAGTTAGCTCTCCTGAAATCCAGCATTGCAGTCCTACTTATTGCCCTGCTCCCTCCTCGCAGGATCCTGAACTCCACCATCTCATGGTCGTGGTTTTCAACCTAAAGAGATTGCTACAAAAGCAAACAATATAAAACTCTCTCAAGAGAATAAAGGAAGCATTCAGAAGAACTATTAGAGTAGATTTGGGAAAAATACTGGAACTGAAATGTGGAGCAATGCTTTGTAGAATTTGAAGAAATGTATACTGATCATGAGTATGATGAGATGGTGAAAAGTTTAGAGGACAGCAAGTTACAAGGCTGGATTTCCAGAAGAGAGTGATTCATTTAACTGTGAAACTTTGAAAAAAATGGACAAAGAAAGGTGGAAAGGCTGGACAGGAGAAGGCTAAAGCTGTCAAAGCAAAAGACAGCTAATATATAGACCAGAATATTGGCTGGAAGGACAGAACAGGAGAGAGAAATTTTACGCTAAAGAAAAAGTGACAGGACTTTGACAGAGCTAGCTGCACGCTGGAAGTCTTGAAATGGCTTTTATTGGAGCTTAAATATACAAGAGCTGATATCAGTGTGTTCTCCTTAGACAAAAGTCTTCCACACATGGTAGTAGTGTCAGTCAGTTCATACCTTTTCCTCCACTCCTTATACTGCTAGCAGCTTCATTAACCATTCCTGGTATTTAAATTCTTACCAGGAATTCAGGAAGCACTGAAAAGTAACAGCCTTCTAATGCACAAGAGATTCTTAAACAGACTCTTTCTGAATTTACAGATGCCTCTTAAACTTGTTATGCCTTATGAAATATTTTCCTACAAAGTCTCCTGTTCCCTTTTTTTTTAAAGGCTGTAACTTTATTACCTTAACACAGCACACTATAGTCTTAGGTTGGGTGTTAACTCTGTTTGGGTATATTTAATTGGTCAGCATTCCTGGTCAATCATAATATTATAATAATCACAAACATTTCTTTACATTGAAGTAGATATTTTCCAAATATAAAGGAATAATATATGTAAAACAAATAAGCTGCAGGCTTCCCTTTGGACCCTTTCATTTGTCTCCTTTTTTCCTGCTAAATGTCAATAGAGTGTTCTTCCTTTTTGGGCTGAAAATTTGGAATAAGGATAGCGGGGGTTGGCTTTCGCATTAGCCCTTGGCCACAAAACTTACATCGCCATATATCCCTGAAAGGGTATACCAAGGAGAATAAGGAACAAAAGTTCTATCACTAAAGAAGAGAATGATTTTTGTTTACCAAATCAAGATTAGGCTCTGTGGATGCTGAATTGAAATAAAATTTCTTTTAAATAGGGCCTTGAGAAATCAATTGTAACCAACAGTTAATGACCAGTTTATGAACAGCTTGAGGGAAAGCCAAGGGCAGTCAAAGCTCCAACAAATTAGTTGTTAACTGTGCTAATGAATGATATTGCAGGGATTACTGCTATTATAAACTGTAATCAACCAGATTTTCCATTGTGTCTAAGAAAAAGTTTGCAAGCAACAATATTTTATGGATGCAACTTTGCACTTCAGATTTTAATTAATATGATAATCTGAATGTTTCACAATACTGAATTCTATTTTCAGTTCCCAGGGAAATATAAGCATGCATATTACACATAAAAGCAATAATTAGTACTTTACGATAAAATGTGGTCATATGAATTAATAAGGACCTCAGATGAGATATCTGACAGCATCTTTCGTGATTTATAGGGAGACTGCACAAATAAAGATGACTGTTTGTGAGCTGGATTCACTGTTGGATTCTGTCTGGTGACACAAAGTAGTTGCAAATTTGAATAATTCAGGGCTGTTTTGTTGATGTGGTTCTGAAAACCTCACTGCATGTGTAGCTCTTATTTCCACAGAGCTTTGCTGAGAACTGCATCTCCTGCTCTCAAGAGCATCATTTCTCTCCCAGTCCCAGGAGACACATTGGCTAGTCCATCCCATCAATGAGACTGTGAACTGTTGCTGTAGCAACGGGATCTGCTGCATTGTTTCTGGAGGAAAGAAATCTAGCCTTTTATGGTTATTTTGGTTTTAGCACTGAATGTGGGCTCTAAAAAAAGCCTGTCTTTTTACTACTGGCTTTTAGCATCAACCTCTGCATGCAAGAAATACGACAGTGGTCAAGAGGTACCAATAGAGTTAGTGTGGATTTACATTATGGAATATATCTATATTTTCAAGTAGGTTTGACATCTGTTTTGCCCTGTATCCTTGTTTCCCGTGTTACATATATGTTCCCGGTGTGAGTCTTCAGTGCTGCAATGCAAAAGGAAGATGTAGGCAGACTAATGGAAAATCAACACAGTAAACTAAGACCCCAACATATCATGGAAGTGAGCTGGTCCACACCATTCGGGCTGAACATTGTGAGGTGTCTTCTGGCACTGACAACATACACAGTTTAGCTGTTGCCTGTGATTCTAAAGCCAAATAGAAGTGATTCAGGAAATGATTCTTTGCCCTGAAGCCAAACTGCACAAACTGGCTTGCAGCCACACTGTTAAGCAAAAGCTGCCGCTACAGTGGTCATGGGTATACTACATAGCATGTGCATCTGGACCTCCTCCAGACCCAGAGGTTGCTCCTATGATTCAAAGAAATAATTACAATTTATTTTTATTTTTTTCCGGATCACAGTTTCAAAAATAGTGTGAGGGGTGTTTGGAGTGGTACTTTTATAGTGTGACTAGGGTAGTTATTACATGTTCAGGCATGTTGCAGGAGAGCATATGAGAGAGCAAAGCCTTCAGAGGACAGTGTTGTAAGACTGTATGGGACAGAGGAAGCCACCTCTGTGCAGTCTCATCCGTAATGATTTTGAGAGCAGTTGCTAGAGTGATCAATCTCTTGAGTTGTTCCTAAGCATTCTCCTTGATGGGGTATTCAAAGCTGAGAGAGCTAACAATTAAGTAACCTAGCAATTAATTAATATGGGGGCGCAAACTTTGATATTGCTTTCTGTCTCTCTGTTTAGTAATATAGATGCAGCCACATCCAGCCTGGTCCTGAACATGTTCCCAATTCTGCTGATTATATAGCTTACTTTTTATTTAAATCAAAATTACTAATATAAATAAAAACTGAAATGTTAACAGATTAGAAAATAATAACATAGTTATTACAGAGATGCTTGTCATGCTTATTCTAATTGGATTGTAAACTGAATCCATATTAAAGCAAAGTGATCATCACTGGCACTTAAAGTCTCCTACCACTTAAAGTGTTTTATGAATTACAAAGTAGACTGGATAATTCAGATCAATATTAGTCTTGCTAAATACATATTTACAAAAAGTCATAGAAACCCAAAGTGAGCAATGATAACTAAGCCCCAACTGAGGGTGTATAAGTGACGTTATATAATTTTTTGGCACACAGTATTTTTATTTTCTTGGCAGGGAAAATATGGATTATATTGTGGTGGAGTGCAACTACTCCCCTTTCACCCCTCCCTCCCCCAGTCTCAAGGGGAGGAACTAGGTGATACTGATTGCAAATGGTGAGGCCAGGAATGGGCATGAGAACAGCAAAAAGGTATTTTTTTTCCCTAAGTTGGAATGAGATTGGCAAAAAGGTATCTTTCCCCACACCTGAAGTGAGATCAGCAAAAAGGTATACCTCCACACCAAATATTGTATGGCCATAAGTCAAACTCCATACCCATAAATAGCACTGCAGCCTAGAGCCCATTGAGCTCTCCTGCATCACAGCTGGCTGCATGGCCATGAGTCTCCCCTTGAGTTGGGATGCCTCTCAAGGTTAATCGTTGAGGTCGAGAGACTGCTTACCTGCGACAGATCCTTAGTAAATGACTAATAGCATGCTGAGACTTTTCAAACTTTGCTAAGTGTATCTAGGATTGATTGTGAACTGTTGATTAAGTCTGGGACTGGGTAGGAGTTTGGAAAGCAAGGGAGTCCACCCTGAACCCCGTGACTCAACAGGAGGGTCTCCTTGATGATTTCGTCTGACCCTGTCCTCTATGCAGTAAATAACCAAGTGAATCTTGCCATCGAATCTCGTTAAACCACTGTCTTATTTACCTTTGATCTTTGTTAAACTACTGTCTTAGATCAATGAAACATATTGCTACTTCTCTCTTACCAGTGAAGTGCATCACTCCTCACTCATCTACGACATATGGCCATGGCTTATAAACTATGAAGAGCTTACATTACAAGATTATGAAACAAACGCTGAAGAGATGCTGAATGGTTTGGAACAGAACAAAGAAAAGGGGAGTAACAAGTTATGCATTAGTCACCATCCTCACTGTTTGTCTGTCCTGAAATAATTATTCATTGCTATTTTTCCATTGTGCTATATACTTCCTCATACTTTCAGAATATATTTAATTATACTAATATTGGTAGGTATCCTCAATTTCTTATGTCATTAAAAGTTGCTGAAACTGATCTTTTATCATGCGCAGTGCTCTAATTCACCTTCATTTCTTCTTTTTTTCTTGGGTTATTCAGTGATCTGCCACCCTTCTCACAGATTTCTTAGTTCTGGTAGGGTTAAAGATGTTTTGTTCTTTTATTTATTTCATTTTCTTTTTTCTCCAAAACATTTCAAGTACTTGAAGAATAATCAGGAGATTCAAACAAACAAGCCTTGCCTAAGAACTATAGAACATGAACAAAAATTAGTATTTATAACCTAGGACAGAGTTTGGCCCTGATTATTTCTTCCTGTGTCAGAGTATAGCTTTTAAACTTAAGGAAATTACCCATAATCCAATCTCATCATCAATTTACTTTTCCCAATAAGCTGAGAAGTAAAAGAATTGAAAATAGCTGGTGTATTAAATCAATAAGCTAGATCTTAAAACATTATTTTTTAAATAATGAAAAATGATTTATCATAATCTATATTGCACTTATATTAACTTGTAAGTCATATATTATATAAAGATCTTGGTAAGAATTTATGCCTTGATGCATAAGTAGAGCGTAATACTAATATAAATGAGCCAAATTTTCCAAGCACTTAAACTGGGATTTAATCCAAAATAGATCTAAAATAACTCATTCAAACAATTTTGACTCTTTAGGTAGATTGAAAGCAGAATTTACCCTATTTATCTAATATCTCATAAGAATGAAAGTATATGACAGAATATTTAGTAAGATAGAAAATATGAATGGTTTTTTATTTCTTTGTAAAATGAAAGGTTATTAGAATGAAAGTACTTTGGAAAACAAACAGGTATTTCTTTGGACATTAGTTTTAATCATTATCTATTATGTAATTATAAAGTCTTTTCAGAGTTGAAAGTCACACTTTACTAAAAACATTATTCTAGAAAAGAAAATTTTCTTAAAGGTGTAAAAATCAAATAATTTCTTTAAATAACAGAGTCCTTATACTCATCTGAAACAAAGTTTTTGGTTGTGAAATCTTTTTTTTACTTTCATAGCATTAATTGCTGTATAAAGAACTTGATTTATCATTTGATTCAAGATTCGAAAGTTTTAAAAAGGCAGTGCCTTTAGTCACTAAAGTATATGTTTTCTTTTCATTTTATAAAGCTTTTTACCCTAAAGGACTTAATTAGCTTTCATTTATTTAAAGGTTTAATTGAAGTATTACCTACACAATACAGTTAATATATACTGCAGTCTGTGCTAAAATAACCCAAATAATTTTTTGTTTGTTTGTTTCTTTCAGCAGAGTGCATCTTTCCCCTTGAAATAAAAAGTCCTGAAGGTTTTATTATCTTGTGTGTTTGCTTTAGACTCACTGATTTATTTCCATTGAGGCTGATGCAACCTATCTTGTCTCTTGCTTGCTCAGGATCTGAGCTTGCTTCCTTAACTATAAGGCATAAGATTTCAGAGCTAATTTTTCCAGAAGAGTCCTTTGCTGCCCAGTGTTTGGATGTCTTCCAAATTGTTTTATGTGATACTAATTCAAGTATTCAGTATGTTAAAGTAATTTTAGCCTTAGAGTTTGTCCATATAATTACCTGCAGTGCACGTATTCAAACCACAGAAACCAGCTTCAGATTTCTAAGACTGTGGATTAACTTTATGGCATGAAGTGTTCGGTTCTTTGAAATTATGATTCTATGCCTGTGTTGTACCTGTACTTTGAAATACTTGTTCAATTTTTCTCCTCCAATTAAAAAATTCAAGCAAAAATAACTAGTCAAAATAAAGCCATTTCAATGTGGCATGTTATAATGATCAGTATAGTTAAATGCCAAGAACATAAATTGGTTCTCTTATATAAGCAGAATGCATTTTGCCAGCAGAAGGAGGGGCTGGGCAAAACAGAAGCTGGGAAAGAAGAAAAGTGAGGGAGGGGGAGGAGGAAAAGGAGAGAGAAAGTGACAGAGTGAAAGGGTATTGGATGAGCTCCAGTTCAGCTGAAGTCAAAAGAGACATTCATTGATTTCCAAGGCAATTCTATCAGACCCATTGTCTGATGCTGCTGCATTTTTTTCATGTTTAGCAAGCGGGAGTTACAGCCAAATTTTCAAACTGCTAAATTTGGTGGTAAAAATTTCAACTTTGCATGTTTTTGAAATTCCCCATTTTGTCTGAATAGATAATTCAGCCCCTCTGGGTGTGCAGCTAGCATACAGGAAGTTTTCAGTATATATATATATAGCCTCACTGAAGGCCTTTCAACAGTGAAGCGACTATTTAGCCCTCATCTGGGTGGAGAAGTTATGCAGCCAGAGATCGTGATTGCGTTGCAGGTGTCTGCTTGCCGCTCTCCCTGACACTGAAGGAGGGGTACAGTCTCTGTATCCTCAGCTCCCCCAAGTTGTGCTTGCTGGGATTGAAGGCGCTGGGGGTCACCTGGAATACAGAACCGCTGCTGGCGCGTTGCTGTGCAGGTCTGCAGTACATGGTGTGAAAAACGGTATATCTGATTCACTTAAGATCTGACATGATAATACTAGTAATTAAAACAATTTATTGCTAGAGAAAATTGACAATTCATGCTTTGTTGTTTTTTACAACGGATAACTCCAGGCCTCCCTTTTTCAGGCCTTTTGCTATCTGAAATGCCGTAGTTTTAGCCTCATCCTTCCACCCTCTCCCCACACCTTGTAGGGCTGCCTCCATCCTTTGACCCAGCAGAAGGCTGAATTTGAGGCATTGCAGGTTGGAGAGAAAGAGCTCAGTGGAGCCACAACCATTATGTTCTTCTGTTCTGTCATTTGTAGAGATTTCTTACGATTTTTTTTAAATCAAACAATTTCCTTGAACAATTAAAAACAAAGTCTATCAAAATTTATTGATTAAATGGAATGTTAATAAGCCTAGTTTGGAGTTAGTCTATGCTATTAGTTCCATTGACTTCAGCAGTACTTCTTGTCTGAATAAGGGCTATCGAATTTTGATACTATATTAGGAAAGCTATTTTGCAAACAGAAGGGCAAGAAATACTATAGCTTTGTTTCCATTTATGTGACCCTCAGATGCTGAGAACAACTGATGTAGAACATAAACTATGCAATGGAAAGAAATGTTCATGCTGCAGGCTGAGTGAGACCTAGATGAAATCTGTTGTGAATATGGTAATTATTATAATTATTTACTGAGCTTTGTCTGTGCTATATTTGACTCTATGGCATGTGACAGGAGACACAAAACCATGACTGTCAGATTTGTACAAAACTCTTTACTGTTCTGTACATTTCAAAAAGAAGAAAGACAATAATTCTGGCACATGTCTAGGTTCAGATGATAAATTGGATGTGAAAGGAAAGATGTGAATTCAGTGAGCTATGAAGATGTATGTCTGTCTATAAATTTATTATGTATATCCTTAAGCATATAGTAGTTGATCAAATGAATAATGTACTTGCAAATCAGACAACTGGATTATGTGTGTTCTCAAAGGAAATTTTAAATCTCATCTAAGGAAACATGTTGTTTCACCCAGTTCAGGTCCTATTTCATTCAAACAAAGTTCTACTCTGAGAACAGTCAGGGGTGCATACACAGGGGTGTTTTCATACACTGTTTGTATCTGTTTTTCACAGCAAGAAAACTGCTTATTTTATATAGTTAGTAATCTGTTTTCACTCATAGATATTTTTATGAAAAAGACCTGAAATTCTGTCCAAGTCAGAAATTTTCTGAGTATCTGTTGTAAGCTGTTAAACATTTTCAGCTCTGACTGATGTTGTGGCATCTCAGCAGCATGCAAGAGTAACTCATTGCCTCATAAAATAAGGCTTTAATCAGAGAGAGGAAAAAAAAAAGACCACATGAGCTTGATGGTTAGAGTTGTCTCCAGGGTGGTGAAAGATACAGATCTGAATTGTTTCAAGACACGAAGTAACTTTACTGTGACACATACTAATTTTTTGACTCTTCTATAAAAGACCCTGCCACAACAGCAGCTGCTACCACCAAAGCCTGTGTGGAATTTTGTAGCTCTTGGGTATGTGACGACAATGTCTATTCGACAAGCAGAGAAGCACCTAGGTTTTGGATCCCAAGGGCAGCTGGTTACAGAGATTACAGCATCCTGAGGCAAAGGCAGAAAGTAGAACGGTAATGAATCACAGAATCACACAGAGCAGGTGAGGCTGGGATAGATGTCATCTAGTTCAACCCCCCTGCTCAAGCAGCGTCACCTAGAGCACATTTCCCAGGACCCTGTCCAGATGGCTTTTGAATATCTCCAAAGAGGGAGACTCCACAGCCTCGCTGGGCAATCTATGAATCAAAGCACCTCAAGCCTTAGATCGCGAATATTTGTACGGAGAGGGATTGTTAATGATGATTTTGGATGGTATGTCAAGCTTTAATAACTCTTAATTTTTAATAAAAAATCTAGGCACATACAGACAGAGAAGTTTATGGATCTTGAAGAATCTGAAGTGGATAAACAAGTTTTTGTGAAGCAATAGCTTCTCTTGGCTTAGGGGGCAGCTGAACAGGGATTTTCAGCATTTCAGTTATTGCTGTAGACACTTATTTACATGAAAATCTCAATTACATGTAAATGTAATGTACATGTACAGCAGCTTAGGTTCCTCACAGAACTTTAGGTGGTTGATTTCCTTATAGTCTTAACTGACTAATAACCTAGCTAAGTAAGTAATCTCTTTTATCATAGCTGTTTTTCCGTTGTTGAGGTAGCTGAATACTATCTGTAAGTATAACATGGTTTGTAATGGACATATTCATTTAGGCAAGCTGAAACAATAGCCTATTCATTCTAATAGTCTTTAGAAAACCTACATATGTAATAAAGTTCATTTTCGTTGACTGAACTTCTTTAAGTGTCCAATTACTGCAATTATAACTTTAAATACAAAAGGATAATCTTGTCTCTTCATTAGCTGGATATAATGCCGTGATGAACAGCCTGTTTTTAATATCTTATTGTGTTGCATCAGTTTGTATTTACCAGTATGTTTATTCCAACCATCTATAAATGAGCTGAGCGAGAATTATTATTCACCTTGTATAGTTCATATAATTTTGAATAGTTTCCATTTTATTTATACTCAGAGCATCATTGCTGTACATGGTACCACATGTGCCTTTACCTGATTGTGAGCAATCCTGCCCCAGAAATGAAGCATTCATGCTACAGTGTTCCTATGTGCCATACTTTCTACAGTTACTTAATATGTTAGGTACTTGCACAAAGGCCTGGATTTAATCCTTAGGATAGATGCAGTCAAGCTCAGATGCACACTTACTTCATTTTTCTGTAAATATGAAGAAATGTTTTCCCAAGATGCCAATATTTAAAATCAATACTTATCTCTTAGGATAATAAATCCTGATATTCATCTCAGCAAAGATCAACATTTCCTCCGTGGACTGATAGGATAAAAGTGATCTTTTCATATTTAGCCTGCTTCATTTTTAGCCTATACTGTGCCAAGTAATGGCGATTCTTACCTGCACTAACATTTCACTGAAGTTAACTGTAATATTTTTGGATAACTGGACTCTGACAATCAGTTACGTCACAAAGAAATAATGAGGAACTGTAGTCTTTCTATGTAACTTTTTGTAGATCTTACAGTACAGTGCTTGAATTGCAGTAACTTAGTTTAACTTAATTTGTTTTAATGGAGTTAAATTAATCCATAGCAGTTCAAGTTAAAATTTATATCAACAGTCTTAATTAGAGTACATATCTCACCATGCACATGTGCACACACAAAGAAACATATACACTGTGCCTATGAAATACCTTTAATTTTTCTTAATCATTAAAAGAGTGAAAGTATTGCAGTGTACTGAAGTTGGAATATAATAAACTGAAGGAAAAGGAAATAAACCCAAACATAGAATTGTGCTAGAACTGATCTTGAGTTATATATATTGTCAGTCCATTACCTTAACTAATGATGGATGTTTTCACGTACTCAAAAAAAGAAGACTTTTAAAAATACATTTAAAAAAAGGAAGTCTAGACTTTTACTAATTCTTAAAGAATTAAAAAAAAAAATCACGAGAATGCTATTCTTACCCAAAGAATCCTCGCACAGAATGTAACCTTTCTGCATACTAGAAGTTCTTCTATTGAACAAACTCTTTGGGCTCTGGAAAATGCTATTTCCAGTATGTCTCTTTAATAACCAGAAGATATGAGAAATCATTCTTGCTGTTCAGCTGGATAAAAGTAAGAAAAAGAAATAGTATTTGCACATAACCTCAGCTCCCCAAACTCTTTGTCTATAAGCTACTTTAAATAAATCAATATCTTTGTTTTCCATTTATTTAGATTGTTGTCTTATTATACAGGAAAATAACAAAGCAGTCATGCTGCTGTAATACAGCATGTTGTTCTTTAACACAAAGAATCAAAATGCAATGTTCTTTTATGGCATCAGGTGATTTGACTGTAACTCTTCCTCCCATTAAACAGCTATCCTTTAATTAAATAGGTTCCCCAAATGACTTGAAAATTAGTAAATGAATATTTCACTAGTTCTGTTCACCTACAGGCTTTGCAATCTAAGTTGATTTCAAAAAGATAAAACGCTCACTTCCTTAAAAAGAACTACAGCTTAATAGTGGAATATGGCTGATGTGGCATCACATATTGTGCAGCAATTTCAGTAGGGAAAGAATAGGATTGGGAAGCCAGGTAGCAAATTAGATTGATATGTTGTCCTCGACATACTGGCATTTTCATTTCTGAGGCCTACCAAGTCTAAAACAAAACCATTTTTTATACTTGTTCAAAATCTCAAGAGAAATAAGTTCAGGTGGTCTCAGCCCGTTTTTTCATGTATAAGAAGACACATCAAAAAAGCTGTCTTATGTTGATAGTAATTCATCACTCTCAGCTGTGAAAAGCCACAGGATTACGAGCATGGGAACAGAAAAAAAAGCACTGCTAACCACATTTTTTCCACCAGCTAGATCTCTCTGGCCTATTTTGCATGAATATATGAGCAAACACGTCAAGGGAGGGAATGAAGACCATATCTCCATGATTATCAGGGACTGTTTTTAATTCACCTTTCCTATTCTTTGCCTCTGATAGAATCTCAATATAATGAAACAAAATCTCAGATGAAATATGGAAAGTGAAACAATGGAAACCACAATTTCAAAAAGATCACGTGGTGAAAAATGCAAGTCACTGAAGAACACTGTTGAGATGTTAAAAATGCAATCAAGCAGCATGTCACTGTGTACTGCTAAATTCTTTCAATCTCCTAAAACGACCTTGGGAAATTAGAGCACTTAAAAGTGTTACATCTTCAGTAAGCCTTTTCCCTCTGGTTCAACTGGGGAGACAGAAGAGACATTACTGATATGATTATGTTCCGGTTAAAAGAGTTCTTTGAGGAACATCTATATTAAGAACACTGTTCAATTTTCAATAGCGTCAGAGAGACAGTACTGGAAATGCAGCAGTGTTACACCATAATGTACTAAATTATTTGCGGTAGCTGTTTTTATCCTTTCTATTCTTTCAGTCCTTCAAGATGCAGCTCCTTCCGTATAACTCAGGGGCAGAAGTTTCATCAGCATGAGGGCGGGAAAGAGAAAGAAGTGCATTGTTTTCATCTTCCAAAAGCTGTGGGACACTGTGGGATACAACCCTATCTATTAAAAAATTTAATCTGGATGACTCCAACAGATGATTGAAAGCAAATTTAACTAGGTGATCAAGGTCTGTCAGCAGTACCTTGCTGATGCTATTACGCTGGGGGAAGGCAGTTGAATTTCTGCCAGTGGCTTTGAATTCTTTCATTGGAACACACAAGATACAAATACAGACACAAGTATATTACAGAGTTGAGACAAGATGGAGGGAAGGTATGAAACAGTGAAGAAAGTAAGTTGTTTTACTCAAGAACACATATTCCATTCCACTGACAATGTTGTAACCGGCATAGAGGGTACAACACTTAGTCCTCGTTAACTAACACTGAAATAGATGTTTCAAATAACAATTCATTGTAATATCTGCTGGAGAAAATGAGCTCAATGAGTAATAATATAACAAATGTTCAGAATAAAAAAGAGAGCTCTACAGCCAGCCCTTGAATCTGTTTATTCTGACAGAGTGTATGATGTTTATAAATAGTGCAGTATCTTCTTCTAAAATATTTGAATACATGTAAAATGAAGTAATTAATAACTCATTCATTAAATGTTGTTTTTAATAACCATGATACAGGCAGACAAATTGTGCATTTGAATTACAAAATTTGAGGTTGCTCAAAAGCTTATCAGCAAATAGGTAATTTACTTATTACATAGGAAAGAAATTCACAGGCTCACTGAGTGCTTCAGCAAGTAGGACTGGCAAAAAAAGTAGTTGCTATTCACATAACTAAAATTTGGAGATGATTTTCATCATCTAACTCTCACTACTTAATATGCATATATTGTGTGGATATACACCAAGAAAGAATGTGCAGGCTCCAGTTTCTCAATGGTTTGGATGTACTGGAATAATGAGATCCAGACAAAGGATAAATTTATTGTTATAATCCAGTATACTTTTTACTCTTTTTAGATTCCCATACTCACCTTTAATATAAATATATATAATATATTCTATTTTTTTTCCACCTTGAAGAGAATTATTCTAGGTGAGAGATTTCCAGTAGACCAAGAGGTATTACACTCTTACCATTTAGATTGCTTGATGTAGTCATGGACCTGACAGACACAACAGTAGTGCTTGCAGTTGACCTGTATTGGTCAAATTCTCAAGATAATCACTAGATTGTAAGTTATCTGACCTTATTTGATTTTCAGCATCTATAGGAAGAGTTTTAACTTTCAGGAAAACATTAATATTAGAGGTTCATGTAAACCACAGAATCTTGATAATAATGATAAGGCTTTTGAAGTCCCATAAAGGGGTTAAATGAGCCTATAACTTCAGTTCATGATAGTATGGGACATGGGGTGGTCAAATTTCTGTTTGCTTTTTTAACTATTATTACAATTATTCAATTATTATTATAATAACATAATTAATTACCATAATTATCATTAACCAAGATGATCTTTACTAAGAGTAACCTCCCATTTTCTTTCTCCCTTCTGACTGTCACTTTTAATATTAATCTCTTCTGTGCTCTGGCTTACTTTGAAGCCCACAGACAGCACAACTGTAACTAAATGCACCATGCGGGGTAAGAATTAGTAGCCAAGAGCAAGACAGCAAAATAGAGGATAGAAAATAAGTTGATTTTGTTGCTGTAACCTCTGTGTTTGTATAACTCACCTATAAACCTCTAAGAAGGCAGGTACGAATTCTGTTAATTATATTCATTAAAGAAGGCACCTAGATTTTATCTAGGTTCTTTTGCTGTTCTAGTTTTTAATTAATATGTACAATTTCTCAAAAAAATTGTTGTGATTTTTTTGGGGGCTAAAAAGTAAAAGCAAACATTTGTCATAGCAAATAATTCTTGCATGAAGTTAATAATGCAATAATCATGTGCCTGGACCTGGTACAACAGTATACACTTCCCAGACAGGCAATGACTTTCCATGAATTGACATTATCTCATCTATGATTGTTTAATTTAAATAATGGCTAGATTATTTTGCTTATTATCTGTACTTCAGCACTGCTGGACTGTAAGCAAAGATTTTCAAACATTAGTGATAGAATGAGTGCCGCTGGCTCTTAAAAGTGCCAGGAAAGCAGACACTGAATATTACTTAAGAAACAAATTTGTGAGTCTGTTACTGAAAAAAATAACTAATTATTTCTCTTTCTCCACTTCTATCTATCAAAATACATTTGATCTTAAGAGGGTAAAGCTGTCATCTCAAACAAAAAATATCCATATGTTGTTACTGTATGAATAAGCATACTGAGCCAGCCAGGATAGTAAGTAGGAATTTTAAACTGAAAATCTCTGAGGCTAAGAGCCTAGGAAAGGTGGAAAAGGGAGAGTTTTTTTTTTTCTCCCTGACTCTAAATTAAAGCACACAATACTCTTCACACTGTGTACTCCAAGAATTCTTCATAAAATGCCCATATATCCTACTGGTAAGGATGGAAAAACATGACTGTCTAGGTCAAAATTTCCCACTCCCTTTTTTGAGAGAAGTTGAAGGAGACCATCATTGCAGAGATATTACTCACCAGTCATGAGACAGGAAGCATCAGAGAAATATTTAGGCTTCTGTATTCTAATTAGAAAGCTTTATTCACTTTTATTATATAAAAGAAGGTAGGATGATAACAAGTTACTTCAAGCAGAAATCCCTAACACAGTCCTAATTGTGTTTCTTTCTCCCAGTGCCTGTCATCCTTCTGTGCTCCCTAAAACATTTTCAACAGATTTCTCAGTCAGACTGTTTGAAAAGTCTCTCAGTAAATCAGCCAGCATAATTTTACAGGCTGTAACTTCAGAGTTTCCTCCTGATCAATATGTCTTATTTTCTTCAATGAGAAAGAAGACACCACAGCCACTTGACAGAAAATTGCTTTGAAAGAACTTTTTTTTTTTTTAATATAAGATATTTCTTCCCTGTGTTGAGGATTTGCTGTTCATTTTCTCATCTCTCCTTGTGAAAATTTCAGTTGCGGACCTTTTTGGGATTTACTCAACCTTGTAGGCTGGGCCTACTCATGCTGTGCATAAATTCCTCCCACAGAAAATATAAGTCCAGGGTGCAACAAGCACTATGTTTGCTACACTCAAACCAAATTCCTTTCCAGAGAAAGTCCCTTACTGGTAATGTAGTTTCATAGGTAAGTAAATATACAATTAGAGCAAAGTAGAATTTAAATATATGTCATGTAAACCAAATAGCCGTTGTTAAGCAAGTTACATTACAGAAGTCTAAAAGCTATAGCAAAGAAAAATAAAATATGAAATATTTTTTCAAGTAGCTTTATCATCTCTTCCATAAATCAATAAAAGTAGAGTAATAGAAGAAATAAGGGGAGCTACATAAGCTTCTCAGTAGCAATGCTGTGGTTAAAGCTGGGTTTGTCCATGTGTAGGGGACAAAACCAAAGAGAAGATATTAACACTTGCTTTGCAATTTCCACTGGTAAAACTAAGGCTGCTGTGGGTTTTCCATACCTGTTAGCATGTGAAGAAGGAAGGCACAAGGTCGCACGAGGGACATGCAGCTGACTCCTGATAGACCTACTCCATGGACAGAAAGCCTAGTCTTTGGGGCAAAAAGCAAGTACTGCAAAAGGCTACCTGGAGAAAGCTCAATTTGTGTTTTTCTTCCAGAGTGCAACCAGTTTCTAAGGTGTTTCCTATTCCCTCTTTTGGGAAAAGATGATAAATAACCCCTAATGTGAATTGTGCAGAGGATTCGGCGCCCATTTCTCTGAAATCTTTATGATGGGAGATATGGGTTTTCCCCTTGCTTTACTGCATCTTCATTCTAAATGCCATGATCTGTACCGGCCAGACTCTTTCTGACTTTTGTAGGCCTTCCTCAAGTGAAACACATCACTATAAGAACAGCTACTGGCCTGAGGCTTTCTCTCTGTCTTCCCTTTTCCCCTTCCTAAAGTGACCACTTTGTTGCTTGTTATAAGCAAGGTATGACCGAGCACTCTATGCACATGCAGAAGCTTTACACTGTTACATAAGTGAAACTTTTAAAATAGAGCAATAAAGTGATAAACACTGGTTAAGTGTGAATTTTCAGATAAGTAATTATTCATAATAAAACTTCTGGGGATTTGAGAATGTTTTAATATATGTCTTGGTGACTTGCTGTGTATTTGCAACAAAGAATAATGGTCCTTGTGAATAACATCAAAGAAAATGTGCCACATTTTTCCATGAAAACACTTAAAGAACATCTGTACATTATTCAAAAAATTGTAAGGAAGCTCCATATAAGAAAATGTTTTAAATACTTCTTAGGTGTAAATCCCTGCATTTAGTCAATGAAAAGAGGTATGACTTGTCTAGTTCTTTCTAAGCTGGGTAAAATTAGCAATGCTGATGAATTTTGCATCCTCAGATAGCATCAATAAATAAACAAAAGGATAGAGATTTAACTACCATGGCAAATTCAACTAATTGTTGTCCAAATCAAGCAATACCTTTTATGCAACGCTGCAGGCAGAACAAATAAAGAAACCCTTACTAGCTGTTTGGAATAAGCAAATTATATTCAGTAAACTTGTCTTGGAAAAAAATCTCAGCAGCTTTGCAAATGCTAAACAAGAGTCAGTTCATCTCTCTTTTTTGATGCATTTTCACGCTCATCCATTCCTGGGAAATAGCCTTGTTTTACATAGATTACTTTTACTGTCCTTGACAAAGCATAGTTCTGAAAACTAAAATTATTTTTCAGGGGAAGGGAAAATTGTTTTTCAAGCATTTTTAGGATATTAGAAAAAAATAAAGAATAGAAAAATTAAAGAGAAGTATTTGGGTTTTAGTCAAAATATTTTTCAACAGGCTCAGTTGAAACATGTAGTGTAGAGTCAGTATAATATTTTTCAGGATCCATTTGTACTCATACAGCATTCCCCAAGGATAGAAGTAGGAAAGAAATGCACCATTTGGCCGGACAGGAGTAGTAAAAATCATGGCTATCAGAGAGAATTTATATGAATTGTTCAGCTGCAAAATCTGGCCCATAGAGGAGAACAGGGGTATGAGTCATTTGAAAAACAGCTCTCTTGAGACCTGTGGCCGTGCATGGGATGCTATTAATGTCCAAGTGACCTGAACTAAAATATTTCAATGTGTCTTTTGATTTTGTTCTTATAGAAGACGAAATCCATCTTGATATATTAGCATTATATATAGGATACAAAACTAGACTTTTTAACTTATAAAATATAATCCTAAAAACAAAACAAAGCAAAAAAAAAAAGAAAGAAAGAAAGAAAGAAAGAAAAGCAATGATTCTACTCTGCATCCCAGTTTTTAAAACTCTACAACATTGCAAAAATGTTTTCCATGTTTTCCTACTTTTGCTATTTATTTTTATGGTGTGTTAACAGGTCAGATAGATGAATGTTTTGTGAGATTGGCTTCTGCACCCCATAATTCTCTGTATTTAACCTGAGACTGTGAAATGCCTGAAATGCATTTGGTTTACCAGTGTAAATCCCTGTCAGAATTACTTCAGAGAAGTCTTGAATCTTGCCAGTCTACGTTGTTAAAAGACTTTGGGAAGCAACAAGACCTCTTCAAAGCTAATCCACCACTTTGTAGTGAGTGAGATTAAAGAACACATGGTCTGGTCACAGCTGCTTCCTCCTGTGAGCAACTATGTTGTTGCAATCTGCAGAAACTGCGAACAGCAGAGAAACCATACTGAGAGGCCCCCTAAACAACAGTTGTACTGATGGCCATGGTGGCAAACATTGTGTGGCCTCTCCAAGATAAATAAACAATCGACAAACAAATGATCAAACGGTACAGCTGGAAATATTGTCAAAATATATCTAAACATCGTTCCCTGTGAAAAAAAGGTGTGTTGCTGAAAATCTCTGTCATAAATGCATAGCCTGACCTGCTATTTAAATGTGTGCCTTCAGATGAACAGAATATCCAGAGGAGCGGGGATCCTCTTTACATTACTGACTTTGTATGCTCCTATAAAGCTATTGTCACATTCAACATAAGTTCTGTACAAAGATGGCTTCTGAACCGCTGATGCATACCCCATAGGCAGATTGGCTTGTCTGTACAAAGACCAAGTTAGCAGGGGCTGCAGCAAAAAAAGTACGAAGGAGCACACGCTCACCATAATTTTTCACTTGAGAAAATATTTTCTAGGAAGCAATGTGGATCTGGTAGTGGAACAGACTAAGTGATTTAATGCAATATGTTTTTTTCCATTTCAGATTCAGTGATCTTGTCTATTGGTCAGTTAGATCAGAAATTGCCTTTCAGCTTAAAAGGGCAGATCAGAGTCAAAAATTACACTGCTGCTGAGATATCCGACTGGCAATTTTATTTATGGAATAGCTCGAGTTAAAATAACTGACCATGTTTGTTCATTTGAATTACTTTCTTTTTATATGTATACAAGTGTCAAACTGCAATGGGAGAAAAGATAAGAAAAATCCAATGAAGACGAGACTTTTCTGGCCCCTTTCCTGATTTTTAGATGTGTAATTGAACTTTGAAGTGCATTTCTTCACTACCTGAGGAGAGAATTAAGACTTTAATTTTCCTTATACCAGATTTGTTTTCATTATCATCAAATGCTTTTACAGATACTGCTATTATATTAATTACAGACACTAGCTATAAGATCTCCTCTTGTTTTTGTATAGTTTTATATAGGCATTCTTTAACTATTTGGTTCTGACCTCCTTTCCTCTCAAATGGACCATAGACCAGAAGTATGTCCCTTAATGTTTATTTGTTTGCCAGTTTCCAAGAATGCATGGCAATTTTATTCATGCTGACATCATTACCTGTTTTTCCTTGGTGTTCAGGTAATAAAATAATGATGTGGCAATAGTTTCTTTTTAATACTGATTTTATATACACACTCTGTATTTCTTTACTTCAATTACAGGTGTTTAGCCAAAATATATGTTTTTAAACTTTCTCTTTATAGTTAAATCTTAAAAAAATGTGTTGCAAGCTTCCAGACAGTTACAAAGAAAAGATCAGTCAGCTAGTGGCTACTTAGCATACAGCATTTAGTAATCTCCTATTCCTGAGGTTTCCACTTCACAGACTTCTCTTTGAGATAAGTAATTGCTGAAACCATTCATGATCTCTGTATATTTGTTGCTGTGCTGGCACTTTTTAAATAGCTAGTTTTTATTTACACAGTTCCCTTGCTGGTGTAATTAATACATCTGATTTATATCTGAGATGTCATTTGTGATTACCGGTTCTGCACTAATTGGATTCTGGGGGCCTGTGCTGGTCAATCACTTCTTCCTTATGTCACCTTCCAAAAAATCTAAAACATGTGATTCCCCCATTGGTCAGTAAACCCAAATGTTTCCTCTAAGCTGCCATAATAGTGAAAAAGTAATCTAAGTGTTGAAACAAAAGGTAATTTTGAGCTATTTTACAAAATAATATTGCAGCGAATTTCTCTTTATTTTTTATTCTTTCTGAGAAAAACAGAAAAAGGAAAAAAAGCAGCTAGTATAAGATTTTAGGATCATCTCTAGTTAAAGTTAACAGGATTATTCACATCCTGAATGATTCTGTGCCCTTCTCTAAATACAGAGTGAACCCAGCTGGTATCAAATATTGTATTATAGAATCAAAGCTTTTTTTTTTTTTTTTTTTTTTTTTAATATATATTGAGACTGGTCAAATAACCAGGCTTACACTATCTGAGTAACAAGTTTCTCAGACATTCAGAAGACATTTAAAACATATCTTGTCATTCTACAGTTTAACAAACTAGTAGAATTAAGTTTTTGTGCGAGTTCATCCTTTGAAACTCTTACCAGAAAGCCATCATCTATTTGCAGTTGTGTCAATTAGGTGACTGCTACTGCAAAGAGTAAGCCATTACGAATTTACTCATTGCTAATGCAATTTATATGGCTTCTGGGGTACTACCATTCTTGCTTCTGTTACTGTGAACTGCCTGCTTTATGCTCACCATAAGCCAAATTTTGAAGCCCTTACTCTGGTGCAGAACGTATTGCAACCACTGGGAGGTTTTCCAGAATGGAGACTTCATGATTTAAACAATATATTGTTTAGTTCAAAAGACTGAAATTTCTATGCAGATGCAGGTATACAGATACTATTGATCTTGTGTGTGGGAATTGCTTAGAACTGGATCCTGAAAGTCTGTTTGCTTCTGAAACCCTAGACAATTTAATGCTATAGAATTAACAGATTCTTAAATTCCTATCTGTTTGGATGGATCTTAGCAAAACTCCTTGAATTCATCTAAGCTAACCGTTTTCACAATATTACCTCCATGCTAAGTTGGGCTTATGTTATATATATCCATGCTTCAAATATTGCTGCTGGTTGCAGCCACAGGACTTTGCCAACATGCCTTCTAGAAAGGATTGTGGGTTTTGCTGCAACTGTATAGGAATCATCGAAAATTGCTAGATTGGCAAATGTGGTGTAGGAAAAGCTCTCCTCTGGAAGAACAGAATGTGAAGAGCTAAACATGTTTTCAAACTTCTGTTTTCAAAACCAGCAAATCTGGATTTTTCTTCATTTAATGAGTTACCACAGTCCAGTTCTTTTTTTCTATGTTCAGGTAAAACGTAGAGATGGGTGTCTTCTGGAATATCAACTTTGCAGAAAAAGGTGGGACCTATGCCACAGGCAAAGGAGGAACTCCGTCTTAAATCTAGCCATATTTGGGACAGAATCATGCCTAGCAAATCTATTATAGATGTCATGATATCAGTACCAAAGGAATAGAAAGAAAACTTTATTAAACCGCTATATAGATACATTCTTAACTTATGTCTTAAATACAGTGCAGTTATGGTTTCCCTGTCTTAAGAGGGTTAAAGAAAAAACAGAAAAGATGAAAACAAGGATGATAAATCTAGCCAAAGCTGGAGATTTATTCCTTTAAAAGGAGAAATTAAATGCACTGTAACTTCAATAACTGTGGGAACCATTTTTTTTTTTTTTTCTTCTGTAAAGGCTGGCCCTGGTTTATGACAATTCTTAGGATTTCTTGGGCAGGGACCAAGACTTCTGCTGAGGAGATAAAAGTGAGATAGCATTAGAAATGAGCTCCTGGATTATATCAGCAATAATCTGTAACATAAAAATAGATATATTCTTCAAATGAAAATATTGACCACTTACTCAACCAATCTTTAATTGTGATGTCAGCAAAATTCTAAAATCTAATTTTTAGCAAAAAACTGAGAGTAGAAAAAGAACAAAAGTAGAATTATTTCTCAGGTTTAGATTCTTCTTTCTTCTTCCTTCTTTTTCCTTCTTATTTTCATTTTTTTATTCTTATGAAAGTCTAAAATATGGTCTAAAATGATTCATTCTTTATTTTGCAGCAGAGTTAGAAATTAACCTGTTCTAATGTCATTGACATAAATAATGTCAGTGTCGGCATGTGAAGTAGTCTTCTGGAATTTCTTCATAATGAATGGAGAAAAATCAGCACAGAGACGACATGAGTTATCTCATCCTAAAGCAGATATCTAAAATGAGCATGAAAAATGATGCCCATTATAACTTTTCCATAAAGTAACTTTATTTTGATTTGATTGCTCAGTATTGTACAATTAACTTCACATACTGACATAAGTTTATATGCATAAAAAAGAATACATCTTCAAAAGCTACCAACTTTTGGCTGAGATGTTAACTGACTTGGCTGAGATGTTAACTGACTATATGCCTTTTCTAAGGCAAATAAAGCAAATTGATATAAATCATCTTCACAGATTGTATCTCAGCTGAAAAACAGCATCTTCTAGCTAAGGCGTAGTGTCTTAAATTATGATAACTTGTTTGCTTTTATAAGTGAGGTCATAATCTTATTCTTAATCTGCTACGTATAATACATTTTCCTTGACTTTTCAAATTAAAAGATCTATTTTCTGTCTGATGGTATCATACTACCCTACGGTAGCAGCTGGAAAGCTCTTAAAGATCTGGTGATTCAAAACCTGGCTGGGGTCAAGGACATCTATGCAAAATGTCTGCCTAAAAGGAGCGACCAAGCAGGAAAGAAAGCAGCAAATCCATAGAAGAGGTCTCACTGTGGTAGTAGTGCTTAGCTGGGCTGTGACAATGACAGGGAGAAGCTTCCTTTGTTATGATTTCTCCTGATTGCCCTATCAGGCAACTCAAAATGCAGATTTGTAAACAGATTTCGCTGCAGGGCACTGAGCCAAGTCAGATCCTGAGCTTGAACTGAGCCCCATTCAGAAAGGGCTGTTTCTGGAGGCAGATTCCACCATCAAACACTCTGCAAGAGCAGGTCCCCTGCATATAACAGACATTTATGGGTCCTTATGGCTTGTGATTGCAGTCAGGTAGTAAACATTGGACTTGTAATGTTTGTGATAAAGCACTTCACTGTTAAAAAAAAAAAAAAAAAGGCCTGATCAAAGGGATCAATGATGATCAAGGCTTAGTCTGAAAAAATTAGTTCCCTAGCTGAAAGAAAGGAAAGAATTGACTTAGGAGAAACAGCAGCTTGTAGATCTAAGCATTGTTATCTGTCTTCCAACCTTCCTTAAAGTGCTGGATAAGAGAATAGCACCAAAATGACAGATGAAATTTATTGTGGGTAAATATAATGTGAGGTACACAGAAAAAAAAAAATCTGATTTCATATAAAAGTTTTGGGCTCTCACATGAGCATTGCCACAGAATAACAAGATCTTTGTGCTATAAATAGCCTGGTCAGTGCTTATTAGTGACCAAAAAACCAAGCAGAATCTTAGGAAATATAAGAGAACAAAATAAAGAGCATCCTTGTATCACTGTATGGATTTACATAGTTCACCTGAATTTTGAATGCTGAATATAGTTCTGATGCTCAAAGATATAGCAGAGCTCAAAAAAGGATATAGTATAACTTGGAAAGAGTCCAAAAAAGGGTGATGAGGACAGATAAAGTATGTAGCAACTTCCATATGAGAAGTAATTGGCTTCTCAGCCTGGGAAAGAGACAAGCTAGAGGTACAGCAAAAGCTTGTAAAAACATGACATGAAGAGTCCTGTTACAGGAGTAGTTGTTTTGGGGGATCAAGACATCTGCAGAAGACAGAAGCAAGGATACCAGAAATATTTATTTAATGAGCATATATTGTATACAACCATAGCAAAACTTAACAGCCTGAAAACGGTTTGATGCCTCACATCAGTAATTAAGACACCTGCTTGCTGATTGACCTAATGGAACAAGGCACTAGCTAGGTGCTGTCCTTTGTGGTGGGAGAACTGGGATCTTAACTCTCTCTTGTCGCTGTTGTCCACCAGTAATACAATGGATGATAGCAGAAGAGTCAATATTGCTTCCCAGACCTTTCCAAGACTGAAAGCATCATGATTTCCAGAAAATATCAGGAGAATATTCCATGCAAACATTTTAATCCCTTTAAATATTTTAACAATTCTTACTGGGTTGTGTGTTAGAACAAAGTCACATAGAAAATCTATGGAAAGCTGGGTACTCCCTAAGTGCCATCTTAAAACTGCATGAAACTGCATGAACTAAAAATTCAAGTTCATTTCTAAATCATAACAATATTAGTCTGAATTTTAGTTTGGTAAAAGCATACAATCAAGTAGTTTTTGTGTGGTTTTGAGGATTTTACTATGGTATTTTTCATGTCTTTGGAGTAGTTGATTGTTATCTGTTTCTTTTGAAAGATGTTTGTTTTTATCCCCCCTCCACTTACTCTGTGAAGAAAATATGGTATATAAACATGCCTCCTCTGAATAAGTAATAGAACAGAATGCAACATTTACCCATTCTTAACCTGTTAGCTACTTTTAGGAGTTAAAAAAACAAACAAATAAACATAATTATAGGTGCAAGTGTTAGGAGGCAACAGAACTATGGCAGAAAGTCTACCTGAATGTGTGTATCACGCAGTGTCATCAGGGTGGCTGTATTGCTTGCATACAGTCTATAGTTACATCAAAGCCTTCCATATACCCTAAGTAGCATTATGGCTTTAACATAAATTCTCACTATTTTTCTCACTACTCATTCTCACTATTTTTAATAAAAGGAGAAAATAAAGAGGTGTATTTTAAAGTCAACTGGGCACCTAATTTCATCTGGGGGAAATCAATGGATGTTAGGGTTAAAATATATTTAGAAGTAGAATCATAAGTGGTTTTTCAGTTGTGAAAGAAATCTGCGTCAGAGGAGAGCCTTAGGTCCAGACCTTTTAACTTCTAGGCCCAATTCCTAACTAGTAGGTCCTTGCTGTATTATACCCATGAATTTAACTTTATGCTCTTGGAAGACCTGACATTAACTACAATAAATTATATAGATTAGATTAGATGAAATAGATTAGAATTTAAACTAATAAGCAAATGATTGATAAATAAGAATAGCTTTATGATTCTGATCATCTGGGGGTTTCATTCTGCCTGCCTCTGCAGGCAAAGACATGCAACAGACTCCTTGGGAATAAAACTATTCACATGCAAATGAACATTATTCTAGTCAAGTTGTATGTCAGAAGGTTATCTGCTTTTAATTAACATTTATCCAGGTTCAAACAGGGTTTTGTAGTGATGATATATGTTAAGTGAGAGGAAACGAAAAGCAAACCATCTATCTAGGGACACATATTTTCATTCAATATTGAATAAATGGGACATAAAATGGCAGAGGAGATATTGCTCTCAGTGCTCATTCTATATCCTCAGTTTCATTAGACGTCACCAGGTAACAGAAGATGCTCATGCTTAAAAATCAAATGATTCTGACAGAATAATGGATCCTCCCTCTCCCCTCCCCCCCAAAAAAGAGGGTTTTTTTTTAGTTTGAAAATATTTGATGCCAGCAAAGCAAGAACTTCTTAAACCAGGGAAGACAGTTAATGCAGATGATAAACAAGCTGTAAATTGGTAGATTTATCTTTAAGTTAACTGTTCATAACAAACCCCTTTTTTAATGCTATTTTTAATTGAATGTCCTCAGTAAATCATTTTCAAAGACAAAGAAAATAAACTTTGGGTCTTTGGTTAGAGGAAGAATGGAGCAAAAAGGTAGTTTACTTCAGATTTTGGTCAAAGTCATGGGTCAAAATGCTTCATAGTATAATATATGTTTGTATGAAGTTTATTAAAAAACTTTAGATGAAGTATGGCAGGAACAGAGTCCTTTTTCTCACACATGTTCATGACGCTTTAATATGTAACTTGAAGGAATATCACAATGACTGTATTATGTCTGGTTATAGAAAACCCCAGAGAAAGTGGGATACTTAATGATTTCTCTCTGAAAAGGATTCCAAAATTCAAAATGCAGCCACTAAGTAGATATACTTGTTTGACAAACCGAAAGATATCTGTGAGGATTTCATATCTAACCTTCCTCAGAGGTTTTCCTATGTTTTTCTTCCTGTTATTAGCTACAATGTGTTTATTACCATGATAACAATCTAGGTATGAAAGAGCAAACCGAGTCATCCAGTCTTAAAAACAGTCAGTCGAAGCAGGAGAAATGGAGAAACTGATTAACAGAGAGACGAAGATGGCCGAAATAAGGAAGCAGCTACGGAAAGCAACAGGTAGAAAAATCAAGAACGGTTCAGAGTAAATCAAGTACTCAAGGACAAAGATGAAAAGATACTTGAAGAAAATCTCTTCAGAAGTAATATTTCATAAACTGCCTTTAGAGAAATATAATATTGAATTAGAAAGACTTCTATTCAAATACATTCCCATATCCACTTGAGCACAACAATAGCAGGAAAAGACTACTGTGGTCGTTTTCATAGACTGCGTGCCAATATTTACCCGTTGAAGGGACTATCAGAATTTGTAATTTTTTAAAAAGGAACAGATACATTATTGTTTTAGAAATAGATTTTTAAAAATATATATTTATCGGCTTGTGACAGCCATAGAGACAGAAATTATTGTCTTCTTGCTACAAGCAGATACGTCTGCAGTCATTTTTTCTATGATACTAACTCATGTAACTCAACACCAGTCCGTAGGGACTACACCTAATAATGAGAAGGCAGTTGCATCTTCCTGTCAGTCTTCATTCTCTTAGCAGGGATTGCCAATTAATGCCGATTGTTTTGGTGATTTTTGTGTTATAGATGCTTGTCCACTGGGATTTGACTTCTGCTACTGACTCATATTTCACCTCCAGAACAGCTGCCAGATGGTGACCTTTCAGTGTCTACCACTCTCTGCTGCATTCAAGCTGATGACTTAGAGGTGAAAGACTCTATATGCAGCCTTCTAAACCATTGGAGCCTACAGTATGCTAATTCTTTCTGAATATCTCATTGATTTTTATGGCCTGCTGTAAGACTGTGAGAAAGAAAAAGTGAGAGCAGGCCATAAAATTAAATAGAAATGCAGAGATTGGTGAAAAATGCTCTTTTTTATTTTTCTGGTAGGAAATACTTTCCTTGACAATTTTACTGCAAGAAGATATGTTGGTAGATTTACCTATTCACTGAAGTCTTGGTTAGTACATTATGTTTTGGAGCTAGCTGAACTTGCCTTATCAGCTTGTAAAACACCCCAAATTGTGTGGAAATTGAAGGAGTTGAGCATGAAACACACAAGAGTTGAAAAATGAAAGGAATTTACTTTCTATAGATGAAGTGTGATAGCGATAGCAGGCCAAGAGAAATGAGTATGTAAAGAAAAGAAAATGTAAAAGAAAAATGAAAATGAAGAAAATATATGAAGAGCTCTTAAAGCCTTTTTTTTTTTTCTGCATTTGTATTCAGCAAAAGATTTAGCTAGCTTGGAGCTTTAAGGGATTTGATGTTTAAGGAATTAAGGTTGTGAACAACTTACTCAAAGAATTATATAAATGAAGAAGATTTTCAGTACTGCAAAGATCATTAGAAAAGCTTTTTTCTTTGTATTCTATAATAATTTTCAGAACAAAATGGAAACAAAACCCCTCTTTTTTAAAGAAAAGTTGTATTATAAAATCGTACTTGGGATCTGGGAGAGATTAATCTGTCAAAATTATACAAATTTGTACTTGAGCTAATTACTTCCTCTGTAGTCAATGGAGAGAAATAGATACTTTTGAGGAATGATTCATTTCATTCTCATATAGAAGTCTGCAATGAACTTCATTAAAAAAATGCTTATTTCTCTGCTTTGGCTATGAAGGAAGTCTGGGTAAGTATCTCATATATTGAGGTCAGTTCTGCTGAAGAAATAGTAAGTGAAGTGGATCCCATCATTTATATAATTCTGAATGACCAAGATATATACAAAGATGATGTTTTTTAAAGCATTGTGACAGCACTGGAACTATGACCAGACCAACATAATGCCTGGCTAATCTGACTCGCATGAGTGTCCCAAAATTGTGTAGGACTGCAAAGGTAATAAATATCTCAGCTTCATGTGCTTTTCTCACCTTTATTCACAATCAAGATTGCTCTTTTTCAACAATTATGCCATAAAGATAGGAATATATTTACAAAAGAAAGAAGATGGTTCTAGCAAATACCTTTCCTGCTGGATGATGATGCAACAGAGTATTTATCATTTTAAAAAATAATGAGGAGTACAATATAAAGCCTGAAAGTAGTTGCTTTCTTCCAGATGTTGTCAGAGAGTCAATATAATCTTCCGTTTATCTTTTTTTCCAGTTTATGGAATTCAAAGTTGTTGAGTTTCATTGTCAAAGAGAAAATACCCTCGTTACTAATCTTAAATCTAATGTTGACGCTAATCCTTACGTTAGACATAATTTGCATATATTTTAAAACATTAAATATATTTAAAGGTTCGAATAGCAGCAAGTAGAGTTATTAATAAATTCTTAGCTAGATTTCTCTAGAACTACATGAAAAACATTTGGCAGATTTTTGTTTTTCCTTATGGATATTTGAGCGAAAATTGAAATATTTCAGAGGGATATGCTGATTCTGATGCAAGACAGAAAAAATAATGATGTTATTGATGTTATAATGTATATATGTTAATGATGTTATAATCATGTTTTCCCTCTATGGTATTTCTTTCTTTGTCTTTGCTTTCCTCATTGTGCTCTATTCTTCAGTGGTTAATATGGTTATTTGTTATCAAATCAGGGTTTTCCCACATCTTTCCCTTTTTTCTTATTCTCCACTCCTATTCTGAGCTTTGAGGTTTCCATATCACTTATTCATGGCTGAGAGAGAATGAATTAGTGCCTGCAAATTATTAGTTATTTGCTCAAAGTGTCTATGTTTCTCCATCAACTATCAGGTAGTTACAGCTATTAAGGCCTCAGCAAATACAGTGACCCAGAGTAAAACAATTGGTATGTAAAACCCTACAATCATACTATAAGGCGAGCGGTGATGGTGTTGCTTTGGACTACTTTTAGTCTGATTCTGTGGATTAAATGCCCATTATTATTAAGAGTTCACTTCTTCAACACATCTTTTTGTCTAGATTCATATGAAAAGAATTATTCTGTGCACTCGGAGACTGCTCCATGTTGTGATTCAAAACATGGCACGTGGAGATGACAGGGAGATTTGCTTCAAAAGTGCATTCCTGATCTAACTAAAACACTAATATAGATCCACACTATGCTTGCTTCTAAATTCAGGTAGTAATTTTTAGGAAGAGCTAGTGTTTAATTAGTTTTTAATATTTATATCAAACTCAGTGATGCTTTGAATTGTATTAATATGTGAATTGTGTATTTGTGTGTGTGTGTATGTGTGCGTGTGTTTGTGCGTAAGAGAAAAAAAAAATGCAGGGAAAGAAACACTGGAGAAAAAAGAGATGGAGTAAGCATTGTTGTAGCCGTTCCCGAACTCCAGATGACCTTATGATATTAAAATCATAAATTTGATACTCATAGAGTACACAGGCACATTTGACCTATAAATTGTCTTCCTAAAATATTATTTCATGTATTCAGTTTTTCAGAATGTGCATGCTTTTAACTCTGCTATGGAAACATAGCTCTATGTCATACTCATTCCCACCATTTTTCCCAATTAGTATGAAAATGGAGTTTATCAGGGATTAGAATAGCAAAATTAATTCCTAATGAAACAATTTCAGATTTTCGTTTCTTTTGATTTGATTTCATTTTTAAATCTGCAAGTCTATATTGTTTAGTTTATACCGGAAAAGGTGAGATTTCCTTTATCTCTTTTACTCAAAAGAATATGCTGTACCATCATGACACTTCTTGACCTCAGATACAATGTGGTCTTTATAGTGAAATGAGGTTAAAGTTATGATAAGAATATGACACAAAGCTGATTTAAGCGATGACTCCCTTGGTACTTCCAAGTTACAAATTTTAAATGGAATTCTGAAAGCTTTAGCTATCTGCAAGGTGGATTAATCTCTTTCTGAAGAAAAGATTCTATCAGGGGAGTAAAATATTACAAGGATCATCTCAAACCAAACCTTTGCATAAACCCAATGCTGAAAGATTGCTTTTTTTTTTTTTTTTCTATAATACTTACTTTTTGTTGTAAATGTATTATAACTGATAGGTAAGCCTATCAAGACTTTAGAACTTTTCCACATTTATTGCAAATCCAGCACCGTTCGTCAACATTCTTAGTATGATGACATGAGTGGTGAAGATATCACAGAATCACAGAATCACAGAATCGTTTAGGTTGGAAGGGACCTCTGGAGATCATCTAGTCCAACCTCCCTGCTCAAGCAGGGTCACCTAGAGCATATTGCCCAGGATCACGTCCAGACAGCTTTTGAATATCTCCAGCGAAGGAGACTCCACCACCTCTCTGGGCAACCTGTTCCAATGCTCTGTCACCCTCACAGTGAAGAACATGATATTAAAAAAATGTCTGAGATAGAAACCACAGAAACATTAATGGTCATTGCAAATACTGATGAGTCAATACAGGAAAAGATGACAGGCTACTTAGCATTTGACACTCAGATCTGTTTTGTGCACAAAGCTGAAGGAGCTAAAGAATACTCTTGAGAAAGAACAAAAAAGTCATCAGGTGGCAGACAAAGATGCCTGAGAGTCGGGAAGCCATCATGTATTAAGACAGGCCAGATATATTGCTGATGTTGTCTGACTGAAGTGAAGTTAGGCTAAACTTTATAGCTGATGAAACGTAGCCAAGTTAAAGAGGCTTTAATTCAGTGCTGTTAATCACTGTTAGCATTTTAAAAAGTTCCTAATGTGGCTTCCTTTGGAGACAAGGGAAATGAACAAGACGAGTTTTCCTCCAGTCTTCTTACCTTGTTGTACAAATGAGCACATAATTTCTCCAGTGTCTTTCTCCAGTAAATTTATTATTTTCAAGAAACCTCTTTGGGCACATTCCCTTGATCACAGAGAGATAGCAAAGATTTTATTCAATTGTGTTCATCTTGTCAAAGTGATTTGATAATAAATCGTGTTCCAATCATATTCTATTTTTTATGTACGGGACAGCACATAATCTCACTCAGTTTTGTACTTGCAATAAGAGACTTCGTTTAGTGGCAATTTGTGTCTTATTAACACATTTGAGTCAATCTACTAGACTAATACATGACAATATCTAATGTCTGGGAGGAAAAAATATTCACATGAAGCTTAAAACAATAACCAGAACAGTTAAGATATTGGATAGCTATTGAAACACCTTAGCATGACTTCTGGTAGACTATTCTTTAGGAAACCAAGATTAATTTGAAAAATAATAACTTTATTTTAAGAAAATAGGGGAGGACCTCATTTCTTTAAAAGTCAGTCCAACTTTTTAATAGATAAGCTGACTAGGTAAGTATATTTGTGGATTCTAGAAAAATATTTAGCAGTTAGTTTTAATATTTTGAGGATAGTTAGCTGATAAACAACATCAGCTTGTCAATAAAGTCATGTTAAATGTTGCACTGTATCTGTGTGTTGCAACATGTTAATAATGTGTTAACAATGTGTATGTATGTATACACATAGATGTGTATATAGGTATATATGTCCGGGAATTAGAGATCTTTGTGATGGAAAAGTTTAGAAGACTGATAAATCAGAACAGTTTCAAACTTTGAAAGAGAACTTTATTAGACAGATGTTCATTAACAACACACTTTGTGCAAATAGTTCTTAAAAATTATTAATCATTATCACTACATATTCAAAGCATTTAGTTATTGACACATGTATTCTAAATGAGCTATGAGTATACAATGCCACAGAGCTGATGCTGGGTATTTAGTACCTATGGTATTGGTCACTGATGATGTTAGTCGCTGAGGCAGAGGTGGCCACGCTTGAGAGCCCTTCAGTGAGGGAAAGTAGAACCAAAGTGGGTGTCTCCTTTCTTTCTCTCATCCTAAACTCCAGATCTCCTTTAATAAAAAGTTTGTATTTCTAAATATTTCCCGACTCTTGCCTCCACCCCTGGACTAGGCACTGTGTAATGCTGGAGGGTGTTACTGTCCCAGGGCACCAGGCCTTATCCTATCTCTTGGCTGGCTTATTTTTTTCATTTGTTAGTTTCATCTTTTATTTTCTTATTTCTTTATTTAGTTAGTTAGTTATAACTCACTTAGCTACTGCTCCTTTTCATGAAGTAAAATCCTCTCCCAGATCCTGAATTTGTGCTTCTTCGATGAGTGCTAATTGATTGTCAGTTAGTCATTTTTCTGGGCACTGTGGTTTCAGCCTGCGCCAATATTTTCAAGGCCTTTGCTGTTATTCCGTACATACATTGCAGATCACAGCAAGAGACACTCAATGTCAAGGTCAAGTTGATAACCAGGCCTACAGCCAGACTGGGACTTTGCACAGCTGACACAAGGCCTGTGGCTGGTTACTAGCAACGGCTGTAGTGTTCCTACTAGGCCACTGTTTTGGCCTGCATAGATACACTATATTAATGTGCTTATGTCTAAGTTTAAAATTAGCTAATATTGATTAAATAAATCCTGCTTAATGTACTTATTCTTTTATGGGTGCAACAGGCCTCTTTCTTGGCTATATAAATCAGTCTTATTTCCTTTTTTCACAGGGTAACTTGCTTGGCAGGGAAGTGAAAAGCTGGGTTATGATCTAGCTTAGAATTACTAAGGCTTTTCCCCAAATATGCATGATCTTATCATTAAAAAAAAAAAAAGAAGAAGAAAAAAAAAGATAATTAAGATAATTATTGCAAATTACCAGCATGAGTACTTGATAAAACATAAAGTAATTATCATGTATTCCAGTTAACGTGGAAGGAAAGAGAAACTCCCATAGGAGTTTATTCCAGTCTGGTATTAGGTGATATAATTATAATTAGCAATGACTTGGAAGATAATGCAGAAAATCAATAATGCTGGCATTATATAGGAACAGTAGTAGTATCACAAAATTCATAACTTGGAGGAAGGATCTGAAATGATTAAAGTAAAAAAGTAAAAACAAGTGGAAAGTATTACGTGTGGGAGGAAAAAATGAAATGAACAGGTTATAAATGGTCACTAATGTGCCACTCAGTTAGAAATACTGCAGGAAGGGGTTAGGATCTACAGCAGAGTATATACAAAAATGATGATCTTTCCATAAGTGGAAATACCATTCTGGAATTTGTTAACAAAAATATGTATTGTAAAAATGGTACAGAAGTTCTCCCCTAAGGACTCATGAGCTTTGCCTTGCTTGCTACATCTAAATTTGAGGATGATAAGAGACAAACTGGGAAAAAATCCCAATGACAACAATCAGAAAAACAGTTGTAAAAAGCACTTGATAATATGTTCATGAAATTGTTTTTCTTAAACTAGAAAAGGGAAGACTGATATGGTATACAATAATAGTCTTCAAATTATAGCAGTTGTTACTGAAAAAAAGACAGTAATAGTTTTTCTGTAGGTTTACTAAAGATAGACAGAAAAAGAAATAATTTGCAAAAAATATCTTATATAGTCAGGAAAAAAGACTAGTTACAGTTGCTGTTAAGCAGTTGAATGAGTAATATGGAGATGTGTGAGACTCCTACCACTGCAGATGTTTAAAAATATGTAAAATACTAAAATGTCAGGAGCACTGTGGGTATACTTCTTATTTGCTTGGTGCGTTGGAAGGATCTTGCTCATTTATTGTCCCTGCTAGCATTTCATTTTCAAGACTTCTGAAGTGAAGGAGCTTTCAGATTCGCTTCCCCTATTCCAACAGGCATGAGGTCAGGAAACTCATATGCTGTGTAATACAGAGAACTAATGATTGATAGACAGCATGTTGAGCTAAAAATCTATGACTTTATGAAATGGAGATTAATATGATGATAACTGTGCTTTTTAGCTATTCTAAAGTGCTTTTTGTCATAGTATCTCTATATCTCATTTCTTATTTTTAATTTTAAGTATGACAGTTTTGTTTTCTGTTTCCTTGGACCTGACTGGTCGTCCCCGGGCTGTTTCTGAATCCTGGCTTTCCACTGTTCCTACAAGTTTGAGAATCTCATTCTACTAATCAGCTCTTTTTTCTGTCATAGTCATTGAGATGAAAAAGGCAAAAAAAAAAAAATCCTGGTGAAAAAAAGCAGAGTAAAATAGAATTTATTCCATACATATTCTCTGTCTTTATTTTGTAGCTGGCAAATTTTATGCAACACTTTTGATGCTTCAGTGCTGGTTTTGTGTAGCTTCTATAGTATGTAGACCTTTGTGCCCTGGTACTCTTGCATAAAATATGTTAAGTTCATAAGATGCATGTGATAAAAAAAAATAGATCCTACTCAAGCTGTGTGCACCTTCACTTTGTCTTGTCATTTTAGGTGCTTCTTTGCAAAGTCTAGACGTACAGAGAAAGGTCACATTCAACGTTTTCTTGTTGTAGTTCAGCTGAATTCATTCTGTGCTTGATTTTATGAATTTTGAACCCTGTGTGCATTACTTTATATTTGTCAACATTAAATTTCATTCTCCTTGTCAGCCCATTTACAGAGCAAGTCAAAACCTCATTCAATTTCACTTGTTCTGAGTTCACATGCTTCCCTTCCCCCTTCCCCCTTTCAAAAAGCTATATTACCACATCAGAAATTTAACTTCATTGTTACTCAATGTTTCCAAAGAATTTTAATCTGTTTACTTATTAAATTAAAAATAAACAGGTCTGAATAATAATCAATACATATGAAACACTTTGTAATACACCCATCAGTTAGACTGCACTCCTATGACAACTGACAGCTGAGCTTCAAAAGAAAAAGAAATCCTTAATCTAGATATATTAAGTCATTAGTTGATTGTCCAAATTTCTTTTCATTATTTCACTGGTAGTTTATAAGCAGGTGGCAGAAAATTCACCATTTTCACAATCATATGACTTTAATTTCTATGAAGTTAATTGTATTATTTATGCACCAGTTTCATTATTGCACACACAATTGATTACTTTTGCCCTTACAACAAGCAAATGGAATGATGAATAAAAATTCAGACAAGCTAAAAAAAAGACCTAAAAAATACATGCAAAAAATTTTGAAAAAATATCTGAAAAATACAGCATATATAATACATGCACCTTTTGGTGTATACTATATATAGTATCTTTTTTAATAGTCTGAAAAAAAAATCAAAATATAGAACAATTTTGCGTTCTATCTTTGTAATATGCTAGTTATTTTCTCCAAGCTAGAATTTATAGCTGTATTTTTCTTGTTACAATAGTGTCAAATTATTCATGCAATCATTATTTTTTAGGAACTATCTTAGTAATAAGTCCCCAATTTTACATTCTTTCATACGAGAAGAAAAAATATATATTGTGAGTTAAAATATCCCACCTGCTTACTCAGAGAAAATGTGGAAATCATGGCAAAATTTTCTGTTATTCCTTTGGAAGTATATTGCTGTGCAAGGAAAATGTTTTGGGGATATGTTTCATTCATGTGGTCTGTCTTTTAGAATGTGGATGTAATTTTGTATAAGAATATGGTAGTATTCTTATTAATAATTTGGGATATCTCTGATGGACATCATTGATTTTTTTGCCATTGCCTTCAATACAGTAATGTACATTAAGAAGCTTCTTCAGAGTTAATTAGGCATTGTCATGAGTTCTAGCCAGTGGCAGTCTAGGGTATTTTTCTTTTCTACGTAAGGCTTGCATAAACCTAAGACATAACTTTACCCAAAAACTGCTAGCACTTTAAAATCCAAGTTCGGGAGGGGGAAGGGGAAGCACACAACAGCAATCCATATTATCTGCATTATTGCATGCAGGAAATCTATATGTATATGACCATATAACATTTTATTTTATTGTATTTTAATATCGATATCTTTTCTTGAGGTTTAAATAAAAATCTCAGAGATAGGTCAGTAGTGTCAAAAAGTAACGAGGAGTATCCTCTATTACAACAATAAGGAAAGGAGTGTTTGAATTGTTTGAAGAAATGGGTTTGGGAAATGACAATATTGTAAGTCCTAGGAAATCCTCTGAAGCTGGCATACATGTATGATTTCCCATATGAAAATATATTAAAAGAGATTTAATGCTCCAGAGAAGCTCTTGCCAATATTCATCTAATGGAAAAATTTCTACTAATTTGTCTAGGAAAAATCTAAAGGAACCTTTTTAATCTCACTCATCCTTGTCGAATAGATATATTTTGAATGATAGTGTGTTATGACATCATTTGTGGTTTTCTGTATCTTCTCTCATATAAAATAGTGACGGTGTGCTCTTCAGCCCATTTCCCCCCACCTGACCTTTCACCTAAAACTCTGCTCCGGCGATAGCCCTCAGGGAGACCTGGCCTCCTCCACCTCTGCACTCAGGCTTTCCGCATTTGAGCAGAATCTGGGGAGACAGATAACAGCACAACAGCCAAGGATTACTTGAACATGCAGTGTAGTTAAACCAGTATGGCTGGTATGCAAATATGACTCTTAGTCAGTCATCTTACCCTATAAATGCGGGCAGCTCACAGTCCACTGAGCTCTCCTGCACAGCAGCTAGCTGCACGGTGGTGAACCTCCGCTTGAGTTGGGACGCCTCTCAAGGTTACTCGTCAAGGCTGAGAGATTCCTTGCGCGTGACAGATCCTCGGTAAGTGACTAATAGCATGCTGAAACTTTGCAAACTTTACTAAGTTACCTTTTTGATTGATTATGCGCATAATTCTTAGGCATAAACTATTGACCAAGTCTGGGACTAAGATTAGATCCAGCCGCACCTAGACTCCTCTGAGAAAGAGTTTAGAAAGCAAAGGGGGTCCACTCTGAACCTCCCGACTCAACGGGAGGGCCTCCTTGACACTTTTGTCTGGCCCCGTCCTCCACGTAGTAAATAACCGAGTGAACCTTGCTATCGACCCTTGTTAAATCACTGTCTTATTTATGATTGAACTTTGTTAAATCACTATCTTATCTCAATAAAACATATCGCTGCTTCTCTCTTACGAGTGAAATGCCTTACTTCCTCCCCATTCCTTTGCGACAAAAGTCCTTGATACATCCCTCTCAGGGTGATATCCATATTTTGTTTTTCTTGTGGATGGGGAGATAAAGCCAATACTTTATTAAACTTAAATTTCTGATAATAATGGTCTTTTCATGAGAACTGCATGCAAGTCACTGATGCTTAAGTCATAGGAAGAAACAGATTTCCAAACTGGTATTGCAGAATCAAAATATCAAGCATCTACTGCCTAAAATCATGTACCAAGGTTTCCTACATAATTTTGCTATAGTAAATCTCTTAGCAGTAGAGGTCTCTCTAAGAGTAATCTAGGAAGTCTACATGGAGAGGATTCTTTTTAAAGCTAGTAACTAGAAAATGTTAGTATATTTAAAGTGCATGTTAGCTCTTCTGAAGTTTAATTATGTTGAATTCTCACACAACTAATGTGTGCTGGAAAAGGAGAAGGAGATGTTAGCATCACATTCTAGTGAATGGTGATTTTGGCCTGGAAGTGAGAAACTATTTTTCTTAAATGATTGAACAATGACTAAAACTAAACTCTGTTTTGGAGTGAACCAGATAGTTCCCTCTGAAACACAGCCGGCGTGTAAATTGCAGTTAGTTAATTCTAAAGAGTCTCCCAATAAGTTTTAAGGATTTGACTACATGAGGTTTGGTCCCTTTCTCCCTAGTCAAGCTTCCAAATTCATCTCAGAATGTCAATCTGTGTTTGCAAGCACCCCAAAATACCTTTTTTGCCATAGGTCAGATACAAGTTTTAGGCAATAGAAGTACTGTTCTGGTGAGCTGCAACACTGGCCCCTTATTATGTTAGATATTTTGATTTCAGCTCCCTTTCCCTGCCCGAAATATATACAGCTGAGAGTGAAATGTCCAAGGAAAAAATCCTGAATAAACTGTTATGTTGACCCGAGAAGTTTAAGCGTTACTGGGGTAAAATGATCTGGATTGTCATCCCCAGATAAATGTAAACAGATTTTAGAAGGTCTGATGTTTGTCCTTTTAAGAGCTCTGTTGGAAGTCTCACTGGAACTGAGGTGTGAGTTAAAACTGTCTATTACATCATAGGTCAGTTTGAATGGTATTTGTTTTCTAGCAATATTTCTGAGTAGCATAGAACTACTTACAAGGAGCAGAGCAGGCAAAACGGCCACGTGTGGCGATGTATTTAATTAGTACCTCCTGCTGCAAAATACAACCGTAAGTATCGCCAAAAAAGTCTCTCGTCATGTGCATTTATCCCAAATTCAGCACTAGAATTGAGCTGTTTTTAAACATAAACATAATTTTAAAACATGCTAATAACAGAGAATATCATCTTACTCCAAAACATTGTTTTTAAGCTCATTTCAGCTTCTTATTCTTACATAAAATTAATAAATAAGAAAATAATTGAATAGAACCAGTGATTCTTTCTTTCCATTTACTTCTACTGTCAGCCCTTTCTCTGTCCCTCCCCAAAATATACCAATGACATTTATTGGAATTAAGTTTTAACAATTACATCTCATTTCACATCTGAACCTCGCAATTACAATTGCATGTGGCAATACTAATAGCTATATATGTAGGTAATTAACATAGGAAATAGAGCATAAAGGTCTTAGCACATACTCACATTAAGTGCAGCCTTAACTTTATATTCCCTCTTTATGGGAAGACTTAGCATTTTCTCTACAGGAAATACAGAATCGAATACAAAATGTCAGTTCTTATATTCAAAGTCTTTAAAAGATGTATCCAAGTTATGCCCTTACAGCTTTCTTTATCCAGTACTACTTACTCATGAGCAGGATGATCACAAAGAAGTCTAGTAGAGTCTTTCTCTGGCAGCTGCCAAGGCTTTGCAACCTAGTGGAACGATTGTGATTTGTTTCCCATTCAAAATAAAGCACAAATCATATGTACTGGTCTTAGATGTCTTGCATAATAAAAAAAAATATTATTTATGGATTATACTTCTTAAATGAAGCTGTACAGGAGTATGACTGCAGTAGCAACAAAATCTGAAGGTGAGGAAACTGGAGGGAGTGTGCATGTGGAACTATGGGGGACTACATTGGATCATAAACTAGGACAAATTATGGATAAATAGTAAATGGGTATGGAATCTTACTTAAAAAAGCTTGAATCCTTTGTCTTTTTTTCACAGCTAATTCCAGGGCACTAAAAAATGAGAAATTCTATCAAGGGTGGTTATAGTTTGGTATTAAGCAGTCTTTCACTTTATATCTTGCTAAAATGTGCCAGTTTTGATTTAGTTTGATTCCTCTAATTTTTTCTGTTTCAGAGTCTGTAATGTTTTCCATTCTTCCAAGTGAATCAGAGATATGTTTGTACAACTATTAAAAAAAAAAAAAAATTCCCAGGTCGATAGGGGAAAATATCACTGGTGCAGCTGCCAAGGGGCTGATCAGAACTTCATTTTAAACAGAAGAAGAAAGGAGTAACTTCAGAATACGCATCTGAGTGACTGATACAATTCAGCTACAGTGCCTGAGAAGCAGCTGTCTGAGAGTTTTTGAGAGTGCCATTAGATGCTTTGAGAATACATTTTCTTGGACAAAATTTATGAAAAAAACATTTTATCTGCTCTTTATTCATTTTTCAGTACATGCACATGATATATTATTATATAGATACCGGACTGTAAGGCTTTGACTTTGAAATTTGCATTCTGGCTAGATTTTTAACCACTAGAGAGTCCACTAGGATATCATATATTTATATGCATAAACAAACAGCAGTATCTACACACATACATATCTATGTATAATAGCTTTTGTTGATAACACAAGGTATGTTGACAGATTATGATCAAACGCTAATTGGAGAAATCTGCAGAGCCTAAAGAACCTATGGCACTACATTCCACTATGCTTTTTAATTAGGGAGTGAGAATGACTCATTTAACTACTAAGAATACCTTTCATGCAAGACGAATCTTATGAAAGCTACAGAAAGATAACTAGATTTTATTCATTTAAGCTGCAAAAAAACTTTGTTTTCTTGTGTTATACTACTTATGTTTGTCGTTTGCATTTTGGGCTCATTACGAATGTGATTTACTCTTCTTTTGGGATTTGTAAATGTGAGATTATGCTGCTGCTGCAAAGGCTAGTAAACAGAGAAACTTGGTGAAAACCAGAGAGATCACTGGAGTCATTAGGTTTCCTAGATGTTAGAAATAAAAATATATTAGCTTTTCCTTACAGCCTACCTTTCCTTTAGTATTGCACTGTTATTTACGGAATAATATTTTATTGCTGTTTGAACAAAAATATAATTATTGTCTCCATAAATGAAATCTAAAAGTAAACAGGTATTATTTCAAAATATATTTAGTGCTTAATTAAACATTTTTCTTGTGTGCATAGAATACAATCTGTATATAATAATGCATCAATATTTCATAAAATCCAATTATGCTGACAACTGAACACTGTGCCTCATTATAGCTAAAACCTATCTACAATGCAAAATCCATTTTTAAATAAAATACGTGCAAATAAATTTACAATACCATGCAAATGTTATTATTATCTTTTTGGCTTGATATTGTCATTTAAAACAGCAAATAAAATGGAAACATTTGCATGACTTTCCTAATTCAGCTATTGAAACTAGTCAGGTATATAAAGCACTTGTAAACGTAAGTGAGAAGTGTAAGTGTAAGTATAAGCTAGTCATTAAAATCAGAAATGTAGACAATATTTCTAAAATTCAGGATTTATGATATGCTTTAAAACTAGAATCATTTTACATATTTAAGGACTTATGGAAAACTTAAATGTTTCAGTATATTCAGTATAAAGAAATAGAACTTATATCATTAAATGATTGTGAAACACTTCTATGAATACCCACAATATCAATAGTGAGCACATGCTGTAATACTCACTTTACAGAGATTTTCTGTGGAGCAAATTATGTTTTTAATTACCTAGCACATGTCATACTGGGTGGGATAAATCTTATTTAATTTTAGTTATCTACAAAGTCAGGGGCTATTTTTTAGCTAGTCCCTCTTGGCTCCCCTTCCCTTCTGTATAGGCACAGATGCTCATTAAGGTGTTATTCATCTAACTAACTATACATGATGAACGAGATGAATTGTACTCAAGAATTATATATTTCTCTATTATCTGTGAGGGAAGTCTAAGTTCAGAGGCAGATATCTCTACTGTAAAAGTCTGAAGTAAGATAATATGAATCCTATGTTGCGTGTCAGAAGCGAGGATGGAATCTAGAACAACTGACTCCTCTACCCAGATTGTTTTGTTTCTGCTGCTCCACTTATTATTTTGGACACTAGCTAAAGTTTAAAACTGTTACCTTAAATTCTGTCTAAAGAGAACTCTCCTAAAACATTAGGAGTTTTTTTTTTTTTGACTATAGAGTATATACTTAGAATTACGTGTTTTCAGGCCCAAAGATACTGTTACAGTAAGGTAGTCTGTCTGGTTGTATAGTAGGGTTCACAGGATTTAGTTCTGGCAGCAAACCAATTACTTTCGAGTATCTTTTAGAAAGCTATCATATTTCAATTTAGATACTTCAAAGAATGCAGAATTCACCATGTATCTTGGGCATTTATATAATGACTACTTACAGTATTAAAAAAAACAAACAAATAAACAAAAAACTTTATTTCTTACTTACATATTTTTATCACTGCTTCCATTGTAACAATCATCATAATTTAGATTTATGGCTATCAGTAATAGTTTTCTTCTTTAGAATTTTAGGAATTTGTGTCTAACCATGATCTGTATCATCTGTCAACAAATTGTTAACTGATTTAACTGATACAAAAGAAGATTATAGTTTTGAAGTAAAATAGGTGTTCTCAGAAAAAAAAAATAGAGTGAACCTGTGTTCTTTTGATTGGACATGTAGCGCAGGTGACATAACTGGAGTATCTTATCTGCCTTTGTGAGGCTGACAAAAAAAAGGGACAGAGCTTTTTCTTTTATGACTCCTGAATTTTTTCTTCATATGGTCTGATATTGCCCAACACACAGGCAGGCAAGATTTAGTAGCAGTCTCAAGTCAATACATTTATAGATTTCCAGAGAGAGACAGTATTAAAAATATTTGCCAAATCGTGCAGCATCCTCTTATTTAAAATCTTCCCAGAACAACTCCAGACAGTTCAGTGGAGACATAGCTTTTATTTATGTATAGAGTCAGACTTCTGGTTTCATGTATTTCTTAAATTATAAAGTATCATACACAGCTTATCGCGCCTAAGGTTAAAAAATATATATTTGTAACTTTCAGGACATAGAATATGACAATATAAGCAAATGATTTCCCTCCAGTTTTTTAGAGCTATAGCAGAATATTCCTGCTTACTGTTTCTCCTATTTTGTTATTAATACAGTTTTATCAAGACTGGTGCAGAAACTTGTCCAACAAGAGCCTGAAAATGCTACTTTACACCAACTGTTTCTGAGATTCAGTTCACCTAACTCTACCACTTAAAATTTAGGGCTTTTGTCTAAACTAGCTAAATACACTTCCTGTATAAGTGAATAGAGAAAGACTGATATCTCTAGGTAACACCTATATTAGACATCTATCTTAAAATGGATTGAAATCTCTTTCTGAGATGCTTGTCTATGTTGACTGCACAGGCAGGACAGATGACTAACTTATTCAGACAGCTAGTGAGAAATGCACAACAAATTTAGATATGTTAAATTAGGCTACGTGAATTATACCGTACAGATAACAGGCAACTCACAACAAAACATGAATGAAGGCTCGTATGTAGAGAGAAGATAGCCCTTCTCTTATTTTCTACATTTTGACTGGTTTATATTTTTCGATCTTCATGTTGCTTTTTTCAGGAACAATCTGTTTTTGCATAAATGATGTCACACTTGGACAGGGTATCAACCTTAGTGAGTGTAGACAAATAATACAAACAAGAAAGAGTGGATGAGGATTACAAAACAGAATTCAGGTGGAATTAATTTCAAAATTAAAATGTGTAAATTATATTGATGAGAAAATTATTGGAAATATAAATGGCAGAAGAGATTAGAATTGTTGATTCCTGACTCATGATTAGGCATGAGTTTGCTGTAAAACATGACCAAAAAAATTATAAGCCACTTTTTGAATTTAATAGAAATGTGCAAATATAAAGGAAGCTGCAGGAACACAAAGTTGCATTACAAATGCTGAAATAGCACAACAGGAAGTAAGAGATGGAAAATCTCACTTACAGTATCTTGTTCTGGGAACCATGCTATGGGTGAATTTAAGCAGAAGTGAAAGCTGAAAGATAACGATAACAATAACAAAATAACTAGATGACTGGAGATCATGACTTACTGTGAAAATGTAAGACCTGGTTATGACCATGAGAATAAAGATTAGCAAGTGCTTCCTTCTGTTCCTACTCATGTTAATGGAGGAACTTCCACTAACTTTAAGAAGCCAGGAAAAGATATGAAGTGGAGAACAATGTACCTGTGTATCAACGTTCGAAGTGATACAGGTGTGCCAGGTATAGGCGTATGACTAAATTAAAGTTGAAATCAATTTTATGAATGTTTATATAGAGCTCCAGAAACAGACTTCTTGACAGAGAGATGCATGAACCTAGTGTGGTGGAAAAGCTAGAATTTCTCATAATTTTGGACTTTCAAAAGGAGACACAAAAAGATATAAGAGAAAAATCAGTGTTACAGATCAATATCAAGATATATGAAGAGTGAAATCAATGAACTGATCTAGCAGACCTTCTCCATTTGTTTCCATTAGAAAAGTAGTTATTTCCCTGAAGAACCAAAAATGTTTATTTTTAAAGAGAAAAGCTGCTATATGATTATTACAAATGAGCTTCCCTGTCTAAAACCCAAAGAAAACTAAAGCAACAGCAAAAATGGTTAGTTAATAGCTAACCATTCATCAATATACTGTACTAAGTTTAAGTTTTTATGCTAGCGGAAAATATTAAATATTATATCAAGTGTAATTGTATATAATGACTTAATTACGATTGACTGATTGATTGCACGGTTAAAAAGAAATGGGTGTGAAAAAAAATGATATAAAAATTACTTTGAGGACACGTGAAGAACAATTTTTTTGACCAATCCTGGTCTTCATGGAAAGCATACAGAAAGGAGTTATTGCTATAGTAAAAGGGATTCGGCTGTCTCTCTTCATGCTCACTCACAATAAATTACCTCCTAGCGTATCTGCTTTACCTTTAAATGTCTGAGTAATGCTCTAATAAGTTATGATTTAACCTCATAAAACAGACATATTCTTTCTGTACAGTTTTTAGTTCGTTTTGTGATTGGTTGGTTTCTTGTGGTCAGTATGGAATTCAATTAGCAGTGGAAAATCCATGACATGTCATATATTTAATACCAGCATACATTTGTCAAGTCTATATTTCAAAACACTGAGACTTAGACACTAATTGGAAGTCCACTCTTTTAGAAAGATTCCTTGAATAGAAGGGAAAACTAGGGTTATCTATTCAGATCAGTTGATCCTCCCACGTTATCATCTCTGCTGGAGAAGCATTGAGGCTTAGTGGAAATACAGATACAATCCCATTTGTGCTGAGTAATGTAAAACTATTATTATAACTAAGGTCCTCTGCACTATGGGCTGCAATGTTCCAGAAGTTTTGACATATGTCTCAATTTAAGCTAGTAATTAATACAGCTGATTAATTAAAGGTTTAAAGTTTGAAGGTGTGATGTAACCCTCTTGGTTAAAGGGATATTTGCAACATCAGAATACAGTAATAAGTAGCTAGAGGAGGAGGAGGACAGCAAAACTGAAAAGTTTCCCACACAAAGGTTTATGCCAGGTCATTAAGAACAGATACTCTTTGTGTCTAATACTAATACAGTAGCTCTGAGACATCACACAGAAACTTCCACAGCAGACAGTGTGCCATCCGCGGCTAAAATAGAGTACTGTTTCCAAAAGCCTGTCTCAAGTTTCCAAAACCCTATCTCCAAGAGCATACAAGTAGTTAGTCTCCTGGCCATGACATTGGTCCCCCTCTGTCTGGAGACTTTCTGGATATTACAGCAGACAATCCCTCTGTGGCAATCACTAATGTGAATTCCACATTCATCACAGATAGTGACCAGTCCAGAACCTCTACTTGTAGTTATGCTTCCTAATCCTAAACTACATTGAGGTAACTCACCTCCCTTAAATACAGGAGGGATGAGTTCTCTGTGGCTGCACATTAGGAAGCATAAATTGTCACTTTGAAAGGTGGGAACTTTAGGTTTACATTACACAAGAAATTTGAACCTAGCTTGATGAAACATGTCAGATATTGGAGATGTGCTTAAGTTCTGAGTCACTCAAGATGTATTTTCAAACAAGCAAAAATCCTTTTTGCTGGCTAAATCAAAGACCTCAGTGTAAACCCTGAACATCTTAAAAATATTAGTAGCTCAAAGATATAAAATACGACAAAACTCTATGAAAGGCACTTCAAAAGATAAGGTCTCTTTAGTCAAAGTAGCTATCATTCTTACTTGAAATCCGCCTTATTATATCTCTCTTAATTTCATTTTGTTGACAAGTGATTTGGATTGTGAAAGAATATTATAACATATCAAAAAGTGGCTAAAGATACTGATGAAAGGTCACTGCACCAAAATGCAAAGAATATATGTTCATTAGGTGGTATAACTAATAGAACTCCTTAATAGCTTATGTCCTTCAGCTTTCCAGATACTCAGGTCTAGTCACTGTTACTTCACGATATTTTAAACTCTACTGTGAAGGATTAGAAGTATGGTGGCATTTGATTTTTGCCTTAGCAAACCTTATTTTTCTGAAAAATCCTAATGAATAAAAGATAAAAATGTAAAGAAATTGACTTCAGTCAATCTTCATGTATTATTCAGAAGTCTTCTGTGTATATGCAGTATCTAGATACTCTTTAATTAGCTACCTTGGGCAGAGAAGACCTGGTTTAGAATGTTGAAAATAATAGGTTTCAGAGAGCAATTAAAGGTAAATATGGGATTAGGTTGCCTAGTGCAAGGTGACAAGCACCTGGCATCATTTCAGTTATAGACCTATACATTATTTAATTACAAGATGGAAAACAGTAAATAATCCAGAGTAGAACTGAATTCATTATATTCACTTTTAATTCACTAAAGAAAGAATCCTGGGAAGAAAATCTCCAGAACAATGTAGCTGACTCCACAAATAAAAACAATCCCAAGCAAAAGAAGAAAGTTTAAATTTTCTGAGTTCTTAATGAAAAAAAAAAAAGCCTTCAATTATGTGCATATTAAAGATTTACAGTCTGTGATTGACCCATGAGCATTTCTTTGCACACAAGAGCAAATAATTAAGATGTCCAAGTTCCAGATCAGTAAAGAAAACATCTCTGGTCTCAAGGCTATATTGTGACTTTTAATTCTTGCTCAATTTTTTGTCACATCATTGTATACCTAATGCAAAAAAGTAATGAAAAGTGATATTTATTTTTTAATATGTTCTTTGGATGACAGAAATTCCACTAATCAAGAACGACTGCTTCCCTGATGCCCTCACAATAGAAAAGCGTATGATATATATTGATACCACTAGCCAGAATCCAGGCTGGTGAAAATAGATGAGTGTCTTCAAATGCACTCTACCTCTTTGGAACAGCTGAGAACAGAGGCAGCTATTTGCCTGATACGATGTGTATTATTTTAAATCTGTATCTGTATGCACAAAAACATACACTTATGCATACACACTGATGATCTACATATGTTTCAGCTTGAACTTTATTACTCTTGCTAGTGAAAGAATGTTTAAGTTACATCTAGTCATTCAAAGTGTTTCAAGGAGATACATCTGAAAAAATGGCAAGATGTAATAATGCCAGTATATGTTTAAATAGTGCTACAAATATGTGGGGTACAATATTTGCTTCCACTTATGTATTAGAAGTTCTGGGTGTTTTTTTTTTTTTTTTTATTATTACTTCTCTTTTTCTCCTGCCAAACTGTGATATTTAAAGACAAAAAGAAAAGTGTTTTTTATGATGATACAAGAACCTTATTTCTCATAGAGAAAAGGAGGAATATTTCATTTGGAGTTTGACTAATAGTTTTGGTATTGATCCAGAAGGTTCTTTGTTAGAGTTATGAAATAGCTGGCTGTAACTTAACAACTATCTAATGAGTATTCCTATGCCATTCGGAACAATGATAATTATTATGTGAAATTAATACTGTGAGACTGAGGGTAACATGTTTTAGAAGACAAAACTGTTTCGAACTGTTGATATTAGCTTCTATATTTTTTTCCAGAATGATTTGTCGGATGGTTAAAATTAATATTGTACATACTGTGAAAGGAGACTGTGGGAAAAAAAAGAATAATATCAAATATTTAAGTTGCGCACGGTGAAATTATGGGTACTGTGTTATATGTAAATAAAAAGGAGTCTTGCTAAGCTCTCTGAAACTGACCAAATCAATGATAAAGTATGTGGATAATAGAATGTGCTCCGACTACTTTAAGCACTCATAGTCTTGCAAGAATAAAACAGTTCCTTTTGTTAATACTCTTAATACTCACCTAACAAAAAAACTAGTACTCATTAATTCCTTCACATTTCCTGTAACAACTAAAATCCTTTAAACTCATATAAAGCTTGAAGCCAAATGATGATTTAACTGAAAATAAAAGCAGTATTCTTTTGAGAAGGATCATAGATTTAGCGGGGGAAAATAAAGCAAGCTAAAACATTAAAACTAGGCAAAGGTCATGTACAAAATCTGTGACTGAAAATTATCTACTGATGCAAGAAAAATATATGATGTCAATTTCTATATCTTGAAAAAGTCATTCATGGAGAAGAATATAGGTATAGTTAAAGTTTCTATCGCATTTATAGATTTTTTTGGTATAGTTATTTATATGCTGAAATATAAATTTGTAGTTCTAAAGACAGTTGGGATTACCTTTTACTGTTTCCTATGTGTAAGTAATCATTACCTTATAAGTGTGATTTCCCTAAATTGAGGTAGCTTGAATAAGAGCTGAGAGAGATTTATGGAAGGTCTGTGATATAGCCTCATGTATGTGTGTTAAAATATTTAATAGGGTAAAAAGAGCATTTCAAGAATTTTAATATTTCTAAAACTTCTCCATTGTTTTGGATTGATCAGATGAACTAATATAAATTTAAATGTCTACAATAGACATTTATAACTAATATAAATTTGAACTAATTTAACTACTAATATAAATTTAAATGTCTGTGCCTGAGTTAGAGACCTGAGACTTCTTTAGGTCAATATAGAGAATTAGGTATTCTAAAGTAAGTCAGATGAAGTCTCCTAAAAACAGCTTTTTATACAGGGAGCAATGATATCTAGCTCAGATATGGATAACTGCCTTTCTGATGTCTAATTTCAAGTTTCTATATATTATAGAATCACAGAATCACAGAATGGCCGAGGTTGGAAGGGACCTCTGGAGGTCATCTAGTCCAACCTCCCTGCTCATGCAAGATCACCTGGACCACATTGCCTCGGATTGCATCCAGGCAGGTTTTGAATATCTCCAGGGAAAGAGACTCCACAACATGTCTGGGCAACCCGGTCCAGTGCTCAGGCACCCTCACGGTAAAGAAGTTTTTCCTCATGTTGATATGGAACTTCCTGTGTTTCACTTTGTGCCTGTTGCCTCTTGTCCTGTCACTGGGCACCACTGAAAATAGTCTGGTTCCATCCTCTCCACACCCTCTTTTCAGATACTTACACATATTGATCAGATCTCCTCTCAGTCTTCTCTTCTCCGGGCTGAACAGTCCCAGCTCTCTCAGCCTTTCAATTAATTAACATTAATTAATTAAAATTAATTAATTAAAATAGTCATCCAATAAGGCTACAGCCCTTTCAGAAGAAAATAATTGTATTTCAGCTATCAAAAACTCCATATATATGGAAACTGATTCTACAGGTTACCTGTTCAGCATAACACATCTGAATTTATGCTAGCTGACCATCCACATCTCCAGCACTGATAACAAACAAAATCTGTTGCTTTTCATAGTTTTTGGGGGATATAACTGGCACTGCTTTAATCAGAAATATTCTACCTACTTGGTCGTATTTTGTGGGGCATCATTAAAAAGTCTTAACACAGATATCTGATTAAATTCTATATATTTATACTAGAATACACCATTACATAATGCTGTAAAAAAACATCGTATATTCACCGTAATAGGGTGTAGTATACACCCACACCCACATCCAGAGAATATTTCAAAAAACACACTGTGCATTTATCACTTCATCTGTTTCTAGTAAATATAATTGTCCCCCACCATGCTGTGTTCTTACTTTATGTCTTCAATTAAATATATTCCTTCACCTAGTTAAATAACAGCCGTTAGTAGAAATTCCGCTTTTCAGTTTTATCAGCAATGAAATACATTTTTATTTAAATCACTGGGAAAAATGTATGGAAAATAGTGCATCCTCTCTCATCTTGCCCCCTCCTCTAAAAAAAAAAAACAAAAAAAACCCCAAAAACCTGAAACAAATGTCGTCTTTCCTGCCATCAAGGAATATCATAACAGATTCTGTATTACCAATGTGCAGGAACTAGTGACAAAGGCTGCCTATTTCCGTAATTCAAATTCCCTATAATAATCCTACAGAAGAACATGGTGTAATTTATTGTGAGATATTAAATAGAATGAGAGTTTCATGGGATGTAAATAAAAGTCTGATACTGGTAATTTACCTAGAGCAATAAATGCTGTTAACAGTATGTGTCATTTCTTATGTGTATTTTCTTATGTCTTGCCTTGTTGGCCAGAATCAACAATTGACTTTATCCTTTTTTGAATATGTATTTAGTATTTGAAAGTCTGTAAACCTCCAGTGTAAGATATTGTAAAATTGTGCAGTGAACTGTGTAACAGTGTCATTTTAATTTATTGCTGAGGTTTTGTCTGTAAAAATCTGTTTTGAAACAGACCGGTATAATCTCCTCTTGAATAGACTTCCTGGCTAATCACAGCACAAATGAAATGAAATGTTCACAGGGAACCTCTTTTATTCTTCTCTTGCCCCATACTAATTGGAGAAAAAGAGACCATAAAGTAAAAAGGACAGCTTCAGGGAGCCATAGAAATTTAAAGCAACTACCTCAAGATCAAATTTACAGACTAGGCAACTACTTCTATTTTATGCATCATAAATGAATAAATCAAAGTAAATTCATAAACAAACTATAAAAAACAAACAAAAACCCCCAGACTGTTGTGGATGATCTAGGTGTCTCAGTAGCTTAAAACATTTCAATACCTGGGACTATGGGTGCAGACCCACACTAGGGTTTAATGCTATGTGAATGATCCAGTGTGACAGTTAATTTACTTAAGCAGTGTCATATTCATTCTTAAAAGGAATTCAGGACAAAAAATGCACAGAGCCATAGCTACTTCTCTGCTGTCTAGCATTTGTTTTTGAGAGGGAGAATTGCATGTCTAAGCTCCCATTCAATTTTATAAATGAAGATGATGAGTGTGCCTACACTGTCAAATTACTTATTCTTCCAGTTTGGTGCTCATGGGGTTTGGCTTCCTAATTACATCCTCCAGTGCAATACTGTCACACTTTGTATATTTAATGACCTTCACACAACTCTACACCACACTGCAAGGCATGCAACATCTTCAGTACACTCAGTCCCACACTATAAAACAGCCGGTCTTCTGAGGACCATGCAGCCCTCACTGCTGTTTTGGGCACTGAAATGATAAAAACAAAACAAACAAATCTGAAGCCTTGAGGTATGCATGCCATACCCAAAGGAAATGTGGGCCAAGGGGTGGCCAGAGGAGACGAGTGTGGCCCGTCCACCTTCGGAGGCTTTGCTCCAGAGCAGCGTGAGCGCTCTGCAAGCTGCGGATCGTTTCCTGTGATCAATGGTCTCAGAAGGCCAGATGAGCTCTTCAGTTCCCTCCTGCAAGCTGCCTTGACATCTTCAGTGTTTCTGGAAGTCACACCAGTGACCTCTACCAGGAAGCTCAGTCCTGCAGAAAATTTGGCTCTGAAAAGACCTACATCTTTTGTAGTGCAGAATCTTATAAACTATGGCTGCAGGCGACAAAGCCTTGTATCTGTGCAACATCTCTTAAAGCTAAGAGGTCCAGTGAGTGCTAGCTTCTCCTTTACGATTACTGCTAATCCCCTCCTGCCCCTACAAAAGAAAACAAAAGAGAAGTAAAAGCAGTTATTTGCTGTGGGTGACTTTTAGAAGAGAAAGAGTTTAAAAAATTACTAGTTTATTAATTTTGGTATATATGATTAATAATTTAATCACATTTCACTCATTTAAAAATAGAATTCACTTTTATTGGAAGTAATTTGTTTCTTAATTACTAAGTGTCTCTATCTTCATTTTTATAAGTTTTAATGTAATTTCAGTAAAGTATTTAATTTCTCCAGATGTCCCTTATATCTGAAATGAGTTTTTGTTCAATTTTAAGAAGTTGAGAAGTGTGTCAAGCTTTGTTAAGCAGTGTAAGCTACAAGAGAAAAAGTCAATATTTTTCCTCTTTTGAATTCTTTTTTATCTGTGAGAATTTGTTCTGTGATGAACTCAAACACAGAACACCCTATTGCAGAGTCTCAGTCCAAAGCGTGCATTAGAACATAAACCTGAGAGAAAAAGACAAAGCCCTCTGACTCTGTAATTAGTTCTCTCAAACACAAAAAGACACAATTAAAAGGATATTGAAATCAAGGATCAGATTCTCAGCTGGTGAAAACCTGTGACGTTCCATTTACTTACATGAGCAGTTTTATGCAAAAATCTATACTAAAACCCAGGATCATTTATCTTAAGTGGGAAAAATAGTGCAACTGATACAACATAGGACTTCACTACAATTTGTAAGTTAACCTTGGGACAACCTGATTGCTTTCCTTATTGGATCTTGTTTCACGGACAAGGATTTAAAATAAATTATTGATAAAGTGCATTAGACCAAAGTCATGTTTCTGCTCCACAAATGGGAAAGACTATTTGATAATCAATATGTTATTTAACCAGTAATCTGGGCAAAGATTTCAAAAAGGGCGAAATATGTTTAGATTGTCCCTTTTACAAGAGAAACCTGGCAGCTGCTTTCTGCACCAGCTGGAGTTTATGCAGCGTCCTATTGGGCAAGCAGCCAGTAGGGAATTGCAATAATCTAATCTTAAAATAATAAAAGCGTGAATGACCATTTCAAGGTCTGACTGTGAAAGACGTTGCTGCAACGTAGCAGAAGTTCTTTAAGCAGCAGGATGATACCGTGTCCTGGAGTTTCTATGTTTTTGAAAAGATAAGAGAATGAGGGTATCTAAAGTAGTTTTCTAACTCTTTAGTACTGCAGTAGAAAATGCAGTTTCACTAAAATACGTAGGAGATTAAAGTAGTCTAAAGATGTCTAGACCCAAGATCTACATATTAGATCGATAAACTTGTCAGATATTCTGTATATGATACATAACAGTGAAGATGAAAGCAAAATTGCTTAGGTACCCATTGTTTTATCAATATTAATATTTATAATGGCACAGCACTACTAACTCTTCTGACCATAATGCAGGTGTTTCTCAAGGATAGCAAGAATTTGCATCTTATGTGAAAAATAGCAAGGCAGATTTGAAAATGTGTCAGTTGCCAAAACTCTTGATTTCAATAGTGTAGGTCAGCCAAAAAACTGGATCAGGTTTATAATATGTAGTTCCATTATATGGAAATAAGAATTTGCAAAATTTAGACTGAAAAAAAGATCAAATTTACTTATCTCCTTTGCTTAATTTAAAAATTATTTACATACAAGACATAAGAACAACTATTATTATCATTAGAAGATTCTGTTAGACCATATAAATAAATATTTCAGGGCAAGGATGCACCAGTTGGATTTTATATATTCTTGTCCATTTGGTCACTGAATTATTACCTGGGATAGTTTCTTAAGGACGATTTCAGCTACTTGGTAATAGTTTGTAAGTTTGGAGGCTTTTAATACAATTATTTCACTTTTATAATTTTGCATTTCTCGGCAAGTTTTAAATTATTGAAATAGAGGATTTTATGGCATTTTATTTTTTTAAAGTATTTTTGTCAAATTAAACATCTTTGACTGTATGTAGGAATTAACCACAACAACCATAACCATAACCATAACAACGATAAGAAAAGTAAGGTAGAAGTCATAATAGCATGATCAAAATATTGCATATGGTGAATGTCCTTTAAAGGAAAGGGTATGGCCACAGAGCTAGTCCACTGTATTTGAGTTAACACAGTCAAATAGTTTCTTCCATAAGTTCAAAACAAACAGTAGCACAGACATGTCCCAGTAGTGGAAAACAATGTAGTGAAGATAATTTGGGATTTCACCTTTTGACTAACGAAGTTCAATTTGCTGGGGGGCAGTCAGGTCAGGAACTATAATTTTTAAATACAACAGCACACAAAACATTGTATACTAACATAGACACATATATAAGACCGATATCTTAACTTTGAGCTTCTTTACCTTGATATTTACATATGGTACTCTAATTACTTATTTCTCATGGCTCACAATAGTAAATTTGTAGTAAGTTTGTATTTATTAATATTATCAGATTCTCAGCTTTTTTTTCCCTTTTCTACAGATGAAGAAGAAGAAAACACAAGTAAACCAATAAATATGTTCATGTTTCCAAGACTCCATCCTGCCTGGCTCCTGCTTTTCATTCCAGGAGGGCACGGATTTCCAATGTTCTTGAATCGTATCTACCAGTCCCAGGTGGCTGCCTTGGATACTGTAGGGTCTCTGAAATGGCATAAAATGCTTCTGTGTAAGCAGCTGAATTGAAATATGAATATATTCATGTTTGCAAATTTGAAAGTGATGCATATAAATTGCCTATCCGGGCAATGTATCTTCAGAAGGACCTCAGTGGATGGCTGAGACCAATTTCACTGTGAGAGATGAGAAAGCTGGAAATCCTCCACTGGACTATAGAAGAATCTCTTTGAATGCATCCTTCTTAAAGCCGCCTTTGACTGAAGACCTTCTAAAGGTTTCAAATAGCACTCCTTTTTCTGTACAGTACCATTAGCTTCTAGGATCTTTATTGACTTTTTTGTACCTAAAGTAGTCGGAAGAAAAGTTCATTCAGCTTTTCCTACTGACATTCTTCTGTTTGAATAGTTCATTATGAAGCTAGATGAACAGTAGACTTCCAGAATATGTCATTTTTCAAGGACATTCCATTTACATTTAAATTTTAAGTTAAGTTGAATTTTACTGAAAAAAAAAAAAAATTTTGTATATTACAGTATAAAGTATACTGCAGTCTTTGTCGACTTTTCTTTTCTGAGGGTTTTATTTTTCCTTTCTGGTCAGGAAACTGCTTCTTAAGCAGGTGCCTTTCCATGGAACATTTGCCTTCTTGTTCCCAAGCAGTTTTAGTAGAATTCTAGGCATTTTCTTTTAATTGCAGTAGAATTTACTTCTAACACTCTCCTGGCCCCCCAGTCTACCCTTATTAGAAACAGGGAAATAATTTTCATAGAATCACAGAATACACAGTTGAGGACAGAAGGCGCCTCTGGAGATTATCTAATCCAACAGCCCTGCTCAGTCACAGTCAGTTAGAGCAGGTTCCTGAAGCCCACGTCTGGTTGGGTTTTGAATATCTCCAAGGATAGAGGCTTTGCAACCTCTCTAGACAACCTGATTTAGGGTTCAACCCCCATCAAAATAAAACAAGTGTTTTATTATGTTCAGGTGTAATTTCCCATGTTTCAGTTGGCGCTCATTGCCTCTTCTCCTGTCACTGGCCACTACTGAGAAGAATCTGACCCTCTTTACACCCACCTGTCAGATATTTATAAAACATTGATAAGATCCCCCCTGAGCCTTCACTTTTCCAGGCTGAACAGTCTCAGTTCTCTCAGCCTCTTCTCATATGAGAAGTCTCTTTTGTACTGGGGAACCCAGAGCTGGACCCATTGCGCCAGGTGTGGCCTCTCCAGGGCTGAGGGAAGCATCACCTCCATTGACCTGTAGGCAATGCTCTGCCTAATGCAGCCTGGGATACTGTTGGCCTTCTCGGCCACAAGGACACGTTACTGGTCCATGGTCAACTTCTTGTCCACCAGGATCCCCTTGTCCTTCTCTGCAAAGTTTCTCTCCAGCTGGTTGTCCCCAGTCTGTACCAGTTTATATGGGATTATTCCTTCCCAGGTGCAGAGCCCTGCACTTCCCTTTGTTGATCTTCATAAAGTTCCTCTTTGTCCATTCCTCCAGCCTGTTGAGGTCCCTCTGAATAGCAGCACAACCATCTGGGGTATCAGACACTCCTCCCAGTTTTGTGTCATCTGCAAACTTGCTGATCATGCATTCGGTACTGTTGTCCAGGTCATTATTGAAGGTTAAACAATATTGACCTCGGTATTCACCCCAGGGGAACACCACGAGTGACTGGTCTCCTGCTGGACTCTGTGCTGCTGATCATAATCCTCTGAGCCTGGCACTTCAGCCAGTTTTCAGTCCACCTCCCTGACCACTTGTCTAGCCCATACTTCAACAGCTTGTCTATGAGGATGTTGTGGGATGCTTTACTGAAGTCAAGACAAACAGAATGCACTGCTCTCCTCTCATCCACCAAGCGAGTCATATCATCATAGAAGGCTATAAGGTTCATTAGGCACGATTTCCCCTTTGTGAATCCATGCTGACTACTCTTGACCTTCTTGTCCTTCATGTGCTCAGAAATGGTAGCTAAGATTGGATCCTCCTTCTTGCCTTTTTTGAAGGCTGGAGTGACACTGGCTTTCTTCCAGTCCTCAGGCACCTTTCCTGATTGCCATGAGCTTTCAAAGATGATTGAGAGTGGCCTTGCATGACATGAACCAGCTCCCTCAACACGTGTGGGTGTACCCCATCACGGTCCATGGTTTTACGTATGTCTAATTCGTTTGTTTTCTGCAACTTAACAAGTGCCCAAAAAACTTGACAAATGCTGTATGCTGCAATGATGGGAACTGTGTAGAATAGTACCCTTTATCATAAGAAAAGGGGAAAACAAACTAATGTGTGAGGGGAGGGAATTATGGCTAACTTATCAAATAATAATAACTGAAAAGCTGACACACTGAGGGAGAAGATAAATGATTACTTATCAATGCAGTCTTCAATGAAACAAACTTAAACTACCAGATAACCAAAGTCCACATAACAACTGCAAATAGTAATGGCAGGACAGCAGCTGTACAGCTAATGGTCTTTTTTCAAATTATCAAAATGAAAATGGTGGTTTGCTATAAAATGTTTATTGAAAAAGTAAAAAAAAAAAAGTATTTTAGGGGTTATTATTTTTATCTAAATAGTGAGGTAATCTCTGAAATAGCACATAAAGTCGGATTATCCTGGACGTGCAGGAGGCATTAAAAGTGTTTTACCATAGGGGAAGGCGGGAAGGAACATTAACAAGGGAACAAGCAATTAGATGTATTGCCTTTTCATATCTAGTTCTTTTTCTTAACTGGATTTTCCTAGTCTCGAACATAACAACTTTACATTTCTGAGTCTGGAACTGTCTAGTTTTGAAATAGGTGGCAATATCCAAATCCCCGTTTACTCCCTAACATTGATGAATAATCTTTTGCATTTGTCTTTAAAATGTTTTGCATTTCAAAAATGTATTATAATGATGCATCTTCAGAAATATTTTCCTTGCTATTGATTTTATGTGAAACAGCTTTTGAGAAGTATTATAGCTGCAAAGATTTACATTCAGATTTTCACTGCCGAGATGGTTATTAGGCAACTGCCTATTATGACATATCAGGGAATCAGATGAAAATACTTGACAAGATAATGAAGAATAATATTTTGCACTTTTCACTTTCAGATGAGCTAACAAACATTGATTAAGGTCCGCAATACTGCTGTGAAATAAATACACTGTATACTACTTAAAGAAATGGGACGCAGAGAGTAAATGGCTGACCACAGGTAACATAGAAGCTTCATGATGAAACTAGAAATAGGATACAAAGGAAACATATTCTCACTTGGTATAAAAGGCTGAATCTCCATCAATTTCTAGTATACTACAATAATTTCAATAGCCGAAGATTCCCTTGATTCACAGTTATTTCTGTTCTTTAGTCACAAGATATATTTATCATGCACGGTGGGCTCATAGCAACCCTCACATAATAAAAGCCCTGATATAATTTAACTCAGTATCAATATATGGCTATGAGGCAATTCACCTGGAATAGCCAGGTGGGCCTTCTTGAAACTTTGAAGTGAGACTTGCACAACTTTCAATGCTTGATCTTCCTCCCACTACAGTCAACAGAAGTTTTACTTCTATCTTCAAAGAGAACAGCATTGGTCCATATGCTTGTGGTTTCTGGCTGGTTAAAGTTTCCTTTTTTAATATCTAATTAAATTTATAGTAGGATACTATGAAAAAAAAAGGACATAGGAACCCTTCTTAGACAGATGGATGAATCCCTGAACTTCAGTTCTATTTATTACACCTAGATAAGCCGCATATGCAACTGGTAACATTTTATTTCAGTAGCAGACTCTCTGTGTACTCCTGTTACAGATTTTAACTTGATTCTCTCAATTCAATAGCACAAAATAATAGAAATAATAAATACAAATGCAGATGAGTAGATGCTAGAAAGGGGCATCATGAAAACAAATATTTTGGAGGAACAATGTATTGACAGCTGGGAATGACTAGAATTGATCTTAGCTTTGAACAATAAATCTGTAGAGTGCAGATATAATGTTATAGTTATTGGAAAAAATCAGCATAGCTCTAAATATTTAAACTACTCTTCCTAGGTGGTTAGAAAATGTCAACAACTGCCCTTTCACACAGATTCCCTAGGTAAGCGGGTAGATTCCTGTTTGCAGGTAGTAAACTACAAGGAGATACTAGATTACATGTTTGTGTAAGGAAGACTCTTCTTGGCTGAGCTTAGAATTGTAATAAATAGTAAGAAAGAAGTAGGTGTTGAATTAAAATTGGTATCATCCCCAAAAATAGTAATAGAGGAAGATTAAAATAACACTTATGATGAACACAGCCTTCCAAACTGACTCTCACATGGCTCACTGAAACTTGAGAATAAATGAAGGCACACAGTCTTTTTCTTATTTTAAAACTGTAAAATTACCCAGGGACTGTAGAATCCCAAGAAAGAGAAGAATTAATATATCACAGGGAACTATAAATAGGATGTGAGAAATCTTCCCACAGAACTGAAAGCTGCACCTCCTATTTGCTATTCAGCAAGAGACTGTTGTACCTTGTTTGCTATAGGGATAGCAAATTTTGGTCTTTGAGGGTTGCGTGAAGAAAGATTATGGGCTGCTGGGTCAAATCATATTAACTCAAAATTCTGGAGCTGAAGGATTTTAATTTAGAATATTCAAGAATAATAAGACCTCTTGGTTAAGAGAAAGTTCTGCTGGCACAGTGTTATAAAGGTGTTCTAAAAACTTGATGAAATTACTATTGCTTTTGTATTTGTTAATTCAGATTTGTTCATAGAGCCTATTCCAGGTTTCTTACACACTGTAAAATGTATACAAACCAATTTAAAAGAAAGTATGAAGAGAGGAGGTTTAAAGCAGTCTATAAACCATCCTTTCTTTTTCCCTCTGTATCCACTGCAATATCTCTCCCACACAAAGAGCAGGTCCTAACTCTGCCTCCTAGGTAACTTTAATCAGCTTTCCAGACAGTCCTGCCAATCAAATCACTTTCTTTAAAGGAAAAGCTTCAACAAACAGATGGGCTTTGCAGGATGTCTTTAAGGTCACCGAATACTGGCTATAGTGAAATGAGAAGTAAGATCCCTCATGAAGGACATCTTGTTACAAGTGGGAAGCAGCTTTCAGTTCAAGTGATCCTGAATGTCATGGTAACGCAAGAAAAAAACTAATTCTGGGAAAGAGAAGAAAACTATCCTTGTAAATTGGTAGTTGATGCTATAGCTGCCAGTCATACCTGCCCAGAATGTGCCCTGTGAACTCCAGGACTTCAGTAGACTCTGAAGCAACAATATTAAAGTAAAATTAAATAAAAATAAAAAATAAAAGAGACTTCTGTTACTAGCAAAAGTCACAGTCTCTGGGATAGGCAATAGACATTCAGAAAGAACCTATCTGAATCACCCACAGATGATAGGGGAGTGGCAAGGGACCATACACCCAGCTGTCTTCTGCTGCTAAGAGAGTTGGCCTTTCCAGCTTGTCTGCTTGGGCCAAGCTCAGAGGCAGGGAAGCCCTGGAGCAGTTCCTTGGACTGTTACAATGTGATGGCTGCTAGCACTGAGCTAAATGTAAACTTTTGTCCCTCAATGCTTCTTTTGCATGGTGACTAGAATAGCTCCACAAAAGATCATTTTCAAAAAATATGGCAATATCTACCTCTGTATGGAAGACATGCATTTGCTTCCGAGGAGCAATGATGGGCACACTGTTGCAATGAGCAGGAAGTTGTTGCAGTGTAGAGTGAAATTTGTCCTCTGTAGCAGCAGAGACTGGATGGTCCTGAGTAAAGACCATCAATATGTTATTAAATAACTCCATATAATTTATGCATATGAGTGTTTCTTTTCAAAATGCTTACTGATTTTTCCTTTCTTTACTACTCATCTAGAAAAGAAATCAAGTTAAATTTTAGAAATAACAAGGGCTGCAGAAAAGAAATATGGCTAATATTAATAAGAGAAGTATACATATACATCAAATATACATATTGACAGATAGATAGACAGATACATAGATCTCCCACTATCTTTTAATTGTTTTTGGAATTATTAAGAAGCACTTGAGGCTGAAAACTTTTTGTAACACATATTCAGGAGTACTGCTTGCCTGGTAGGATGTTAATCATGGGCATTGGCTGAAAAAAGATAATTAAAGACATTTAAGGTTGTTAGCTTTGTGATCCGACCTAAAACTGTCTAGCTGTTTTTGTACCATTTTATTTTGAACCATACCCTTGCAAATGATTGTGATCTTTGTGAAAATAACCAAATGTATTAAAGAAATATTCTTTAGTCAACGAAAAGAAGAATACTTAAAGCAGGTTTATTACATTGGTCTCAGCAGAATTTAGGAAGAGTTATTAATCATTTGTAACATTCTGCATGCTAAATATGTGAGTTATACATTACAATGCCTGTTAATAATGAAGTAAAACAACAACTAAGGTGAATGCATTGTTTCTAACTGTGAATCTAAACAGAAAATCATATTTTGCTCTGCGCATGGGTGTTTAGAGGCGCTTTCCTCCAATATAACAATTTTCAGATTATTCTCTCTACTTCGGCTTTCTACCTGAATGCAAGGTATATGAAAAGCAGGGTTCCATGATGTCGCTACAGAAATGTAGCTAGCTGGGTCATACTGTTTGAGGAAAACTGGGCTGCCTCTAAACCTTTAGCAGCAGCTTTGCAATCCCCATGTAAGTTCCGCTTTAGCAGAACACCTACAGATATCCCACCTCTAACCCTGGCAGCATTCTTGCTGATTTCAGTGGAACACACATGCTGAAAAACGCTGCAGGACAAAGGCTAAGGCTGCCTTGAGCTTTGTGATTAGGTCTGGCCACTTCACAGAGCACATCACAGCATTTCTACTCATCTGCTGTAATCTTTCTACTATTCCAGAGGAGAAGAAAGGGGAATGTATTTGGCCCTTGAATTTTGCTTTGCTTTGTATGCCTGTGATACATTCAATAGTAGTGAAACATTCAATTAGAGCTGTTCCCAGTATGATCATTGTTTGCCTTCCTGTTGAAGAAGCTGTAAAATACTGGGGGCAGACCCTCAGCTGATGGAAAATGTCATACTTCAATTACTTCAGCAAAGCAATGACAGTTTACACCATCTGAGGATCTGCCCTGTGGTGTCTTTGTTTTCCATGTTCTCATCTTCAGATTTGATCTTGGCTTCAATGCAGAGATAGCAGCCATATTGTTCTCAATATCATTGCATTCTGCTACTGAGAAGGAACATGCACTCTGAGACTTTACTTCTGTTTTCTTTTGTTGCTGTTTTCTTAGTCGATGGTACTAGTCACTCAGGCTGGAAGAATAAATTTACTCTGTGTTTTTATATATAGTATAAGCTCCTTAGGAAGGAACTATTTCTTTGCACATGTTTACACAGAGACCCATATGATGGGCGCCTGATCTTAATTAAGCTCTTCATGCACATGCAAGTGTGAATATTAAATAAGAATACAAGTTGAGGTATGTAAAAAACAGATGATTAGTTACTATGAATTAGCACTTAACCATTTTCACATTTCTGGTTATATACCAGCACAGCACTTCATGCCTATACATAGTGTGAAGGCCAGGTAAAAGCACGATGGGTGTTGCTTTTTCAATATCTTTTTTAAAAAAACTGCAGAACAGGTAAGTAGAAGGAGTTGCAACTTTCTGTGTTCTTGAAAGACCAATGTTTATAAGAAAGGGGAAGGAATCATTTCCTGTCCTCTCAGCAGGCTACATTTATAAAGAAGAATGAAATGTACTTGTCAAGCAGACATAAAAATAACAACAAAAAATTGTGAGGAATTGGGTTGACAGAACAATCTAAGTGAGCATGTTTGTTTGTTACCAGTGATTCTTTATTACAGACTCTTTAATGTACAGTCTGTATTCCCTTAAGTGGAACTAGAAGTAAAGTAGAAACAAGTGGAGTTAAGTGGAGCACTGGTATGTAATTATGGACAGATTTTATGGCTGTAAAGTATATTTTGTTTTCAAAAATCTAAATATGTAATGTCTAAGTAAATCGTCTTATTGATACATAGAAATAGCCTTGATTTCAGCTGTTGGTGTAGCTGAACTAGCAGAAATCCTTACTTATACTTGAAAAGCTGTAATTTATAAGAATTTATCCCAAGCTTGAAGTCAAGGTAGTTTGCACCAAGGTAAATATAATTTTTCCTTTTCTAAATGAAGGTTTGAATTGATGCAAACCATCTAATGGCTCTAAATAAAGCTAATTCCAGAAGTACACAAAAACTTCAACTGTTTTACACTAATTTACAATATGCAGGCATATCTGTGTAGTTATAATAAACAGTGACTTTTTTATTGCATTGATGTATGAATACTAGATCTGAGGTTTTAATGTCTCTACTTTTTCTAAACTGACAGTGTTCAAGTCGTTTATATTGTAGGTCCATATTTGGCTTCCTGCCCCACTGTTTACGTGCCTGAGTCCTATCAGTAAGTTCCAAAAATCACCAATAATATCAACGGAACTGGCAAGGTTTAGGGCAGGAGGAAGTTTTTCCCTTTGTCTTTGCATGGAAATAGTTGCCAGCTGAGAAAGCTGAGAAAGCAAACATGCAAAACCAGTGTTATATCAAACCTTTCATTTCAAAGTTATGAACTGTAGAAAAGCCACTATTTTTCCAGACATGTCACTGTGGATCATGTTCATTTTTCTGCACACCTTTGGTTTGGAGCTTGTCATTCACTAAAAATCTTGACACATCCAGTATTCTTGAAAACTATGAGTTTAAACTAATTGATCTTCTCTCCCCACAGAATTAGGCTTTATCTTTTCTCCTTCTTGTCCGCACAACAATTAGGTTTGCTGGTAATGTCAGAGATGTCTTTCAGAGGTATCTCTGTTTGAAAATGACCAATTGGAATTGTTTAAGCTGTTTTCTCAAAGGCCACATGTAATGAAGGCTTAGAATTACAGCTTCCTAGTAGAAGTCTAATCAGACACAGGTGGGGATTCTTATTGCCACAACATGCCCGTAATCACAGATGATGGGTAGCAAGAATGTTCAAAATTTCTGATTATTTTATATATATAGGTATGAATATATATGTATGCATATTTTATATACATATGCATATTGTACATGTATGTATGTATGTATGTATGTATGCCTATATTTAAATTATTCAGCTCTCAAGCCAGTCCAAACACCGGAGGCTGCTCAGGAAATTATTTCAAAGCTAGCCTTTTAGCTCCTGTCAGATTCATGAGCCAAAGAAGGAAGACTATAGCTGCAGTTTTGATGCTCATTAATGTTCTATCCCCTTCATTTGCCTCCATATGGCAAAATATAGGGCAAAAATGATTTTTTAGCTTTTCTGACATAGACTATAGACTCATTATGACCTTGATCCCTTAAATGGTAGAGTATCTGGCCTTGATCCAGTAGATGAGCATACTTAACCATGAGCATACTTTAGAAGGTGCTTCAATTAAAGCACCTGATGGTCCAATTGAATTTGATGGAACTCCTTGAGGGCATATGCATTCAGAGTTGATTGCTGGACAGGCATCTTACATGTGATGATATTTCCTTTCCAGTTCTACCCCACTACAGATGGTTTACAGCCCCCTAAAAAGCGGAGTTAATAATGCAAGTGCTGGTGCTTAGCAGCATAGGTAAAGATGCTTCAGGTCTTTAAATGTTGCAAAGTTCCCTACCAGTGTGGTAGGAATAATTATTACTGTACAGCAGACAGGAAAAAACACACTTGGAAATCAAAAATGCAAATTGCTGGAATTTGTTTGTTGAAATGTGATTAAAAATACAGTATATGAAAGTATGCATTTTGGGACTGAGATTTGGGAATAATTAATCTTGTTTGTGAACATGTCTGTAGCATAAGCAAACGTGTTTTGGTTTCTGATTTTTTTTTCCACTAAAAACGTTGAAAGTGACTGCTAGTCTGGCATGTATATTATTGTGCGACAGCATTTCATGAAAAGAGGCCTGATTCTCCAAGTATAAAACAGTTCAGCAATTTTTGTTTAGTATTTCATATACTTGGTATTATATTAACTTGAAAAAAAAAAAAAAAAACGAAAAAACAATATGGATGCACAGGAGTGGTGACATCACTAGCAAGGTAGGTCCAGATTAACCCCATCTAACTTTATATACTCATCTATGGCAATTATGTTTAGAAGTATCATTATGTTGGGCTCTTCAGTAGTCAGTGGAGAGGTCTAAATATCTTCAGAAGGTAATTCATATTTTGTATTGGCCCAGCTTCTGAAAAATCCTCTCTCTTGCCACTGATTACAAAACAGGACTAGAATGACACTGTTTTTTTTTCATATAAGTCCTTTTATTATGTGCTTTCAAGTTAGCTGGGAAACTTAGGTGAGAACGAGTAACAGATAAGACAGGGAGAATATTGTCAGATTTCTGAACTCTAGAAAAATCTCACCAAGGATGTCAAAAATAGTCTTCAGACCTCAAACATATGTCAATGTAATCAGATCCAAAGTTACTTTGGTTTCTTTAAGTTTTTTTATTTTGTTTTATTTTTGTTTTAAACAAGGAAATGTGTTATATAGAAAGCATTTAAATATTTATCAGTGGGAAAATGTACTGGAAAACTTATGAATATTAATTGTTGTCAGATTTTCATGGCATTAAATAACAACACAGTGTTGTAGATCTTTCTTACTCTGTTTGCTGTTGTTATAAGGATCTTGTTTAAAAAAACATTTAATGTAAATTTCTGCATTGAAAGTAATTTAAAGTAATATAATGTTGTTATAGACATTAATATAGTGTCTTTTATTTTCCAAATTGCAGTTTTGGAGTACTGTCATACTGAAGTAGGTAATATGTCTTTCCTTTTTGTTTTGTTAGCTATTTTAATAAATGTTACTATGGTATTCTAACAGTTGAACAAAATTGAGTGCAACTGGTGTACTATAATGTAAATGCAAGTAACAGATTTTATCTTGAAGGCAATAAAAGCAATACTAAAAATGTAGCATTAGGAGTTAGATTTGTTCTTTTTGAAATCTCTCAGTTTTCAAGATGTTCAATTGCAGTTTCACATGTTTACGATATCTTAATATTGTTTGGGGTTCCTTGGGGAAAACTGATGTTTTCAGACAGTTATTGCATATCCTAATTGCCATAAAATAATAATAAAAATTGATAGAGAAATACTATTCACTAATGAAATTATGGTTTGTGAGGAAATTTGGGAAAGCCCTAACACTAATCTTTCTCCTACTTTGTGAAGGTAATCTCCTGAAAAAACAGGAGCAATACTTTATGTGCAAGTCCCAAATCACATTTAAATAGTCCCCCTTTCTAAGTGCTGGATGCTTATGTAAGATTCTTTTGAATCTTCACCTTAAAATACTTCCAAATACTTGTACAGCATATAGCTGTAAAGTCTCTTCACATTCTGTAACAGAATAATCCTGAATTCAAAATTAGAGAACAAAACCACCACAAATCTGGATTAAATAAATGAGGATCCAAAAATTCCATAAACATAGAAATTTTCATTTAAGCTCTCAAAGCATTTAAAATAGATTAAATACTTATTTAAGGCATGATGTGACTACTATGTAGTGCCATGAAGAGTATTATCTCATTTTTATAAATATCAGCCTAACACTCATGTGTTTTCTGATTTACTCACAATCATCCATTAATTCATGTAGAATTAGAACCAGTGAACCTAAAAACTCTGGCTTTCAAACTCCAGCTCTAACACTATAGTGTGTGCAGGTGGAATACATTTTAAATATCTGCAATATGGGGTATCCATCCATAATACAGAGAGATACTAACAAAATGGGGATTACCCCTCTGTTTTCCTTTGACATCACATCATTAGCTGGCTTCAATAACTAACTGCCTAACTCTCTTCTGACAGATATAATCTTTTTCATCTCAATATTTTCTAGAGAGCGTGTACTCAAAAATACAAACAAAATAGCTAGTCATGCACATAATGATGAGGATATTTATGATGGAGTATAAGACAAGACAGATATTGGAAAGAAGGATAAAGGAATGGAAATGATAACAAAGGAGAGAAAAACTCAAAAATCTTAATATTCTGAGGTAAAGTGGATGCGATAATCTTTATAGCAGGGTATTGAAAGAATAGACACACAGTGCTACCATTGCATATGCTATTGTTTTGGCCATTAGCATTCAAGGGTACACGTTTACCTGGGCACAGAGACAGAAATAAACAGTTAGCATGATCAGTAAAAGAAATAAGTCTATCTATCTCAGAAAAGAAAATCAAGTGAGTTTGACTTGTGAAGTTTAGTAAAGTCTAGGGACTGTTTATACACAAAAGCAGTCGGGGAGAAGCGGGAGAGAAACTATAAATTTGCTGCATATTTTTATTAAACAATATTAATGTTCATTCTTTTCTACCTTTTAATTGGTTACCTCTGTCTATTGTCTGTGTTACCAGATCCCTGTTCATTGATCTCTATCAGTTTTATATTATTTTAGTTGAAAGCATTTTTTCACATAATGTAATCCAGTAGTCACATTATACAGTATCTAATATGAATAGGAAGAAAGGCAGTATAGGTACAGAAAATTACCTGTGGTGATTTATGTGCTGATATTATACATTAAAAGTACGTAAGAATTTGGCTTAGATGACAAAGTTTTACAGTATACCTTATACTGGTAGCATCGTTTATATTTATGATTTAACGTTATTTTTCTTTTCAAAGGCTAATGAAAGAAGTATATTCCCTCTCCCGTAAAGTGCAACATAGAGAGCATGACAAGTCTATGTTTAATGCCATGCAGCCAGATCAAATCTGTAAATTTTAATCACTTGGGGTAAGTTTTACTCACGCTGGCATTTGTGTTGAGATTAACGAGATAGGTTATGTGCATGTTATTCATACTAATAAAGGTATTTCCAAGCTGGTTTGTAGACTGTACATTTTCTGAGGTGAATATCTTATTTTCATATTTGTCTTCAAAGTATCAGGATCTTTGTGTTAAAATTTAGATATAGACACATATATAAAATAACTATATAGCAAATATACATACAGTCACGTGTACTGTATGTGTGTACATTAATGTACATAAAATTATAAATCTTATAATACTGAGCACTTTGTCGTTTTACAGAAGCACATGGTTCTGCACAAACCTTTTTCCTCCGTCTTGACTAAGACATCACACAAAGTGTTCATGGCACTCAGCAGCTATTGTTGTGGGGCATAGAGCTATTTCATAGAATAAAACCCAGGAACTGATAAGCAGCATCCATTAAAATATGTTTTCGCACTAGTATCCAACTAAAATGAGAGTTATCTTTTGCTTTGATGTTTCCATTTGTACAGTAACCTTTATTTGGTTGTTTTGATGTGTGCAATAATTGATACTTCAATAATAAACTTGTTTATGTTCAAAATGTCTTTAATCCTCGTATGGTTCTTTTAGTGTCTTTTTGAGATTGAAGTGGCTTCTTGGCGTACCACTACTCTGATGTCGTCTTTGAAAATCTTTTATTTTTAACATATTGACATGGATAGCAGTGTTTTCACGTCTGCCGCTTATTCAGCACTGAGAAACAAATGCTGAATTGCTGCCTTCCTCTACTCTTAATCTTGTGGCTTTTAGTTGTACATACATAATTTATAATTATATATGATAATACTACTTATTAAGTAGAAGGAATGATGTAAGGAAACAGGAAAGTAATATTGCAGTAGGAAAAAATGACAGGAACAGAAACGACTGCTGATATATATTATAAATAGGAGGGGGAGAAGGTGCTTACAAAAATGTAAACTAAAAAAGAACATGTGCATCAATCCATTATCACTTACAGAAGAATGTAACCTTATATGCTATTTTATCCTTAAAACAAAGCAAGGGCATTGATAGTGATTCTTTCCTACATGTATTATATTTGCCAAATTTTATAACTCAATCCACTTTCCTACAAACGATAAACTTGTTTCGTGAATTATCATTTTATTCTACTGAGAATCAAGTGGGTAGGTGAGGCAGGCTTTTATATACATCTAGAATGTTTTAGCTGGGTTAAAAGAATTCTCAAGTTCCTTTAGAATATTCTTAGCTGGGTTCACCAGAGTGTTAATGGAGGAATCATGTAATCTTTTTGCTTCATTAATCACATAATTACAACAAAACTCACCTTTAGTTAGAACGTTTGTGCAAGTTGTTCATGAACTTCTTTTTTCTAAATAACAAAGAATATTGGTCACCCACCAATGGCTATGGCTGTCCAAACATCTCCCACTTTTCTTCAATTCATTTACTTACTAAAAGCATCTTACAGACTTTTGGCTCAGTGGGCCTCATACAGGCTCTTATTGGCTCAGTGGGCCTCATACAGGCTGACCCTACATAGGGGCACAATAGCTAAGTGGGCAATTAACTTCTGTAAAGGATTTGTGATTTGTTTTCCAGATGTCAGATTGCCACTGTGAACATAAGAAGTGCTAGGAGTGCATAATCTGTTACTGTGGACAGTTTACTTGAGGCGTGTTTCCTGAAAGTCTGTTTAACGACATTTTTTCAGAGGGAAGGGGAAAATGCAGCATGGGCTAATGGAGAACACAACTCTAGCACAAATTCAAGGTGACTAATGGATGTGAATTCAGCCACTTAAGCGCTACAGAAGAAGCCAGCCTGAACTAGTAACAAGAAAACTCCATTAGCGTCATATTATTATTTCTCCAAGGCTTCAGGAGGATCAGAAGAATAAAGGCATAAAGACTGATTTCTTACTTACCGATAAATGATATTTGGTAAACATGAGGGACGTAGGAAGGAAAAAGAAGGCTTCTAGAAATAGTGAAGGACACACATACCTATTTGGATACCTGGGATTACTATGTGCTTATCCTGCTGTAGGCTTAGAACCAGAAGACAGCATCTCCATCAAGCTTTAAGGAAATCAGGAGCTACATGGAGCTACAATATGTAGAGTCCACATGACAACTGTGCAGATTGTAAGTGTTTCTGTGTTCTACATTAGAGTGAGATGAACTGCAGTTGCATTCAAATATGCTTCTCAGAAATACATTAGATGAAATCTCATCCTGAAAATGCCTATTGCTTCCCAGTGTATATTAAGGGAGTCTTTGGTGATTAGGTCGGGGATCAGATATTACAGCAAAGGGGGTTACAATGAAGATACTGGTTCCTCCCATATATCACAACAATAAAAAATATATTTTAAAAGGTCAGGGGAAAAAAAAAAGCACAGCAGTTCCCTTCAAATGACTGCTTACTCCTGCAATATATCTCCACAGGACTTGGATACTTCTCTCACACAAATTTCTGGTAGAAAGTAGCTAGACCATTGCCATGTATATAACTCATATATAGAGTTAACCCAGCATCACCAAGTAAACATATTTTCTACATGGATTACTTTGCTACTGATATGGCTTTTCATTTCCCCTAAGCAAATGCTTGCCATAATTGATAAAGGTTACCTGATACAAATATGTCCAAAATTGATATTCCTCCCTCTTTAATGCATACCTGCATTAATTCCTGAGCTGCTGTCAGTTCCCTCTCAAAAGGGAGAACAGCATGAACAGCATGAACAGTGGTTCCAGATAATAAGCTAAAGAAAATCCTGAAACAAAATGATTTTTACCTTCACAGCCTGAGAAATATAATAGATAACGTAATAGACAGGAGTAACTGCAGCCTGCAGTGTATCAGAGGGAGCACAAGCATGGTGAGAGCACAGGCTTTTCTTCAATACACTGAGAAATTGGGATTTGTCAGTAGCACTGCTGGAAAGGGAAAGGGACAAGGAAAACCGTGGTGGGCCGGAAAGACTGGTCTGACTGTGGCAGGTCAGCATGTGCATCTGTACCCTTGTAAGTTAGTTGAGTGAGTTCACAAAATCAAATAGTATGTATGCGAAGATTTATAATGAACTTATCTTCATCGTAATTGGATGTTCATATAGCATATTTATTTTGAGAAAGGAGCCTGAAATGTTTTCAAAAGGAAGTCTTAAAATAACAAAAAGGATAAAAATATTTATATGTAAATGTAAATCTTTAAAAGATAGGAATGCTGATATATATTTTTGTAGGAATGCTGATATATATTTTTGTAGAAATTATTTAAATCTTGCTCTCCTATGTCTATGTTTTTTTCCAACTCATAGTAAATAATATCTTTCAGATGCTGATTATTTACATGACACTGCCTACAGAATGTCCTTAGCAATTTTGCATTGCCTTTATTAATTATGCAACTCATATTATTTCTATATCTCATACTAACATAAAGGTAATTCTATGATTTAATTCCACATATTTTAGAAGCATATTTATTTATTCAGTTTGTTATACACATAGATTTAGTCCCAAGCCTCCTCTCTTCAGTAAGGATGATTAATATAGGACTGAATTTTTTTCTCCTCCTATTTGTTTCTTCAGTCAGACAAGACCACCACCACCACCACCAATAAAGCCCTCTCCCCTTACCCCCACATAATAGATTTAACTTTCAGCTCTTCTTTAGTTTCTAACTACTTTATTCAGAAGTAATTTTTATCCAAGTTGCGCTAAAATCAGTGAAAGACTCCCAATGTTTTGGGCTGAGTTTGGATCAGAGTCCAGATGAAGATATTGACAGTGTGCCAAGCAGGTAGTAGTCTTCCTACATATTTTCTTTTTTCATGTAGAAAATATTTCCTTCTAGTTTGATATATAAAAAGCACAGAAAGAGAACTTTCATTAATCTTCAATGTTGCTTCTTTCCCTGTATGCTAATTTAGTGAAGCTACCACAATAAGACAATTCAATATACTTGACATATCTGCTATAAAACTATATATCTTACATTAAAATGAGTTGGCCTTCAAATGTCTTCTTTTTACTGCCTTCATAACAAAGGGGAGCATTGACTTATTGTCAGAAACCAAAGCACTTTTTGATTTCTACAGTCCTGAATGCTAAACGTTTTATGAAAAAGGCAAAACAACAGCCCCATCTCCAGCTCCCTTCTAAATCTTCTTCTGAATTTAAGTGGTTAGCCAGTACGAGGTAAGGCTAGTGATCCTTCAGAGTATTTTGATGAAGAAGATGTACTGCTGTAGAGTCGGATGATCCAAAGTTATTAAAAGAATATACAAAATCTGCTTTCTCTGAACATCGAGGCACAAAAGAGTAGAATCTACGAGAAAAACAAAAATCTATTCTTTGTGTTTTCCTTTCTTGTAGTTTCTATTTTTTTCTGCATACCTCTTACACTTAGCTCCAAAAGCTCTGTGTTAAAACGACCCTGAAAACAATACTTTTGGGGCTCTGTATCCTTGCATATTGCTTCCTTCTGTTTTTTATTGTAGCTTACTATTTCTCTCACACACCCAAGACCTTAATCCAGCCAGACCCGTATGTCTGAGTTTATCATTAGATCACAGTAAGACTCTTTTTAGCAGGGTATAGAAGAACACAGAAAGCTCTTACTCCAGTCCTGTGTGTATTTTTTTGTGGGTGTAAGACCTTACGGTTTCAGCTGTCTATTCTATAAAGGATGTAGACAGGGTGGTTGTTTTTTTACACTTTATCTGAATGAGAGATGTTGCATCTATCAGCTTCACCAAGGTTAACCTAACTCAGAAGAAGGTGTTGAAATGGAAGACGTAACTGGGAATACAAGCTACAGAACAGGAACTTAGGGCAGCTATGCTCTTAACTTAGGTAACTCAATTAAATTTCTAAACCTGAGTGGTATAGATTTAGACATAGGTGTCCTGACCAATGCCATTTGCCCTTAAAGAAAAAAAAAAAAAAAACTATCTAATTAATTTCCACACTGCATGAGAACCTTAGCACTCTGTCTTTTTCACTACTTAGCTTCAGTGTTGTGCTATATTTAGCAAATCGCTAAGCAATCCCTGTCAAGCTGTAGCCTTATTTCCACTACTATTCAACAAGCTATTCATAGTTTGAATTTCTGTCCAAGCCCACAAACATTTGTGACACTGAGGTCAAAGGGAAAAGAATTTCAGGGTTATGGCCTAAACTGTAATTTGGACACCCTCCTCCTCCCCCAAGTTCTTACTTGGCAAGCATGACCAAGAACAAATGGATCAAAAAAAAAAAAAATTCTAGTCACGCCAGTATATGTGAGCATTTCCAGGAGAGTTTTGTATTCTGTCCCCAAAGTGGCGCTTAAGTGCCCTGCACACTTCTAACTCGTTGAGAGGGATCACACCCCTCTCTATGACCCTGCATAAAATGCAGTCATAATGTTGCTTTTCTTACAAAGTAAAAGTATTGATGTTAAGAGCTGCGTTTCATGCGGTAGTTCACATCCTAAGCTTCTCAGGTGGAAAGGAGCACTCAAAGGTTTTTAACCAGGTGCTTTGATATGAATTCAACCATTTTAAGTTAACACTTAGAGCAATGTTAAGAACATGGATTACAGTCCAGGACTTTCCTCTCTAATTTGAGTTCCACAGCAGAAAGTGGAATTCACATTTGTTAACTTTACCAACCACAGGTGTCACTTTAAGCTTCTATGTTTGTAAATGGACCAAAATGAGCAGCTTGTCAGGAAAAGTAATTTGACGTGTTTTAGAGCCTTTCTTAAGACGTTTCTCTTTCATCGACCGTAAGGTAGGCTAGATTCATCTCTTTAAATTTTAGTTCAGATTTTAACAGAAAACCTCTATATATCTAAATGAGGCAAAATGAATGCTGCCATAATAGTTTTTTATCAGAGAACTCTCTAGAGAAATAGAAATTATGGGGTGTCTGTCTTCTACCAGATGTAATTTGGAAAAGCTCCAGGCCATTGCTGCACCACACCCTGCCGAAGCTCCCTTCCAACCGAGTGCGCTCGCTTACCTCCGGGGCAGAGCAACCTGTCCCTCCCTCCAAAGAGTTCTCTTTTGACTCTTTTTGCAGTAGCTAAGACATGACAAAGGAGTAATCTGGAATCTAGATACCAGCCTTCTAAGAAATATAATATGAATTAGTTATGATCAAGTAAAATAAACAGTATACTTTTCATAGTTGTCAGTAACAGGGTTTATTTTATATTTCAAAAAGCCATCTATATATTTTTTTTAATTCACACCCAGAATGAAGTATTTTCTTAATAAAGATTTCACGGCAAAGTGTTGTACCGTACTCTTATGTTAACACTTCATTACTTTTTCAAACTATACTACAGAACATTTGCAAGTTATTATGAATAATCATAAAGCAATAAAATAAAAATATACTTGCCAAATAAATATGCAATATAATGCAATGAATTTTCCTTGCATGCTAATACCCCAAACTCATAAGACAGATCAGCTAGCCATTGCTGGCATAATTAGTAAAGATCTAATATAACAAATATTTTCTGAGATTCTATCTGATGACTCTGGGCAAATGCCTTAACTGGTGTAGCCTCCTTGAATTCAGTGCAACTAGCCAGTTATGTCTAGATAAGAATTTGACCCCATGTATTTCATATATTTGCCACAAAACATTTCAAATGTGCTGTTTAAATAAAAAAAAGTGTCCTTTGGTCAGTAAGAGTTGTCATATGCACAACTGTGAGGGTTATGAGAGTGAGCATGATAAATCATGCTCACTGCTAATAAGGTTGGACCATATTATTATTATTACAAATTCACTTTTTTTTGTATGTTAAAAATAATACTATGCTGAGAGTAGAAGAGGAATGGAAAGAAGAAAGAAAATGAGCAGTAAGGGAAAATGTGTGCTTGCATATCACTATTCATATGTAATTGCACTATACATCGCATTAAATGTATACAAGACTGCCATTTCCTTTCCAAAGTTAATTGAAGAAAATGCTTCAGCACCCATTCATACTATATACTGATGCAAAACAACTGTAAAACAAGATAATCCAAAGCCAGTTTTCATTGTGATTTTCAACAGATGTGCTCTAAAAAATTTTTCAGTGACCTTGGAGATCTTTGTATAACACAACTGGCCCAGCGTTAAGAAGCAAAACAAAACAAAACAAAACAAACAGAACAGATTTAAATATTTCTGATATTGTAACGGGGAAATAGAGTAGTCATTTAAATAATAGATGCATTTCTGACATATGCAGCTCCATAAAATCAGCTACAGCTGTAAACATCACACACAGAAAAGACCTAACATACCTATAAAGGATCTGTGAAACAGTTACAAGTGAATAAATATTCGATTATTTCCACAAATTTCAAATTCAGCTTCATTGATTCTCTGGGAAACTAACACACTTCCAAAGTAGTTGCCAGTTTATGAAAGACAGGATCAGCATTTCTTTCTAATCACCACTGACAGTGGCAAAGCACCAAATATATGTCCTTTGAAGGTCACTACTTTTTTTTTTTTTATGTAATTTGAAAAATGCTAAGAGACTACCCACATACACAACAGTTATCAAACATAAAAATGAATTACTCTGTCCCTTAATTCAAGCTCTTATCAATTTAAACACAAAATAATTATATTATACTTGTGGGTTATACTTAATTCATGAAGCAAATAATGACATTTGACCACTTTAAATCAAGCATAGCCTTGAGGCCACAGAGGAGAGGAGGAACAGAGGAAGGGAGGGAGGGAGGGAGGGAGGATAAGAGGAAGAGAAAGGCAGACAAGGAAAGAGAAAGTGAGAGAGAGAGAAGAGGGAAGGGAGGAAAGAGGGAATGAAAAGGAAGGAAGGAAGAAAGAGAGGAAGGAAGGAAGGAAGAAGAAGGAAGGAAGGGAGGAAGAGAAAGAAAAAAATCTTTCATTGACCAATTTCGTTAATCAATAAGCTCCAATACTTCATTTCCTACAGGAAACTCCATCAGATTTTTATATTGTAGAGTTTGACATTAGACTCTGTATTTCCAAATGAAAGCTCAGGCAGGGACTTTGGGAAAAGATTTGCAGGTGCTTTGACTGTAAGTATGCAGTCATCAGATCTGTAGCTCTGGTAGAGGCTAATTCTGACCTGGGCTGAGTTAACTGTACTATACTACTCCCAGCTGGTGAGTGCAGAGCCTGTGCAACTCATCTCTTGTCAAGTTGAAAGCCTCAGCATTTTTTTTTTTTTTTTACCTTGAGCAGACAAGCATGAGCGGAAGCTAACTAGTATCAAAGGCAGCAAATGGCATAAAACAGCATTCAAGTTTGAAAATAATATTTTGATGAAGGTTCAGGGTTGTTGGATAATGAGAAGCATTTTAGTGGGAGGAGAGAGAAGCTTGCTGTTAGGCATCGTGATACAAACCACCTGGTTGCACATTATTTTATAGTTTTACTTTTCATAAAGCCTCTCAAAATATTGAATGTGGTTGCTTATGAATTATAATGTAATAGGAATTACATTATAATGTTTGAGGAATATCCTTAATGTATTCACTTGTATTGTCTAAAACAAAAATATTCAGATGCAGTAGTAGCACAAAGCTATTTTAAAGAACTATGGACTGTATGTAGATATATCACTGTTATGACATGAATTCCAGATCATAAAAGAAATATTCTAGTTTTTTTTCCAGAAGCAGATATGAAGCTGACAGATCTCTAACAGTGAAATTCTGGTGTATTTGTAAGAATTTCATGTCTGATATGAATATATTATTTTCTTTTTTACAGTAAGTAATTTGCTAGAAATTTCTCAGTCTATTGTTTTTTATCTTCCTCCTTCTTTTGAAAAATTATCTAGGAACAGACCAGATCTTGCGAAATAATTTGTGAGAACTCTATATGAGCCCTCTGTAACAGACAGAGCTTCCTGATTCCTGGCCTTTTCTGACAGTAGTACAGTCTGAAAAGTGTTTCCCCCAGAAAAGTAGCAGAGAAAGAAGAGGAAGAGCACATGCTGATAAGAACCAGATGGTCTGTGCTTGTGCTTTGATATTTAATGAAAAACTTTGAGAAGTGATGATTTGGTCTCAGTCCAGACCAGGAAATTTTTGGGCAGATTGGAAGATGATTTACTATCCAACTGCATACACGATCAGGCCAGCATACTGTGGGATGCAGTAGTTTGAAACAAAAGGAATTTGTCCATGTTTTATGGTCCTTTTCCGCTGTTATTGAAGATTCTCACCCAAGTTTTTCACTTAATACAAGGCCTCAAAAAATCAAGATGATCTATGTGGAGACTAGAAAGGAAAGGACCACCTAGGGAACAGCAGTCAAGGTAACTGCAAACTGACCATGGTTCACCAGACTCTGAATCTGTTCAGAAGAATCACAGTCCTTTAGCATGCACACATACATAGGTATTTTATTTCGATGAACGTAAAAATTTTTGTTATTTTCAGAAGTGATCAGCAGCATTGCCCTGTTTGGAGGAAGAGAAGCAATCTCCAGAGAAAGAAGGCTATGAGCCCTTAAAGTTTCTTGGTTAATCTACAGATTACAATAGTGCATAGTGCAGATTTGGCTTCTGTTGCTGCAGTAGGACAGAGGGATAGCGTGCTGCCACTAAGGTTACTGCCTGCACAGTAGTAGTAATTTTTGCTTATTGGAACCATGCCACTTTTCTAGATCCCTGGTTAACCAATTGTTTAATCGCACATAAACTTTGTATTTTAAAATTCAATGTGAAAAACACCTACTCATGTAACTAGTATGCACTACAGATTAGACCTTGGCAGAAATGTGTCACAGAAACAGAGCTACTGTCACACCCCCTAAAATTGCACCCTTCCCCAACCAATCCCACCTTCCATTTGCCCAACTCTATTTACAGCTTCATAACAAATACTGCCTACATTCAAAGTTAGTTTTGTATTCCTCCCTCATGAGCTTTTAGAAATGTTTTACCGCCTTCATTTGCTGCTTGCCAGGACAGTACTGCCTAGCAGTTTCTGATTTGGTTTGAAGCAGAAATGTCAGCCTTATGTGTTCACAGTATTTGATTGTGGCTGTGCTGCAGGAAGATGTTTATCTCCTACTTCGTGCCATAGCCAAGAACTACTGGTACAGTTGCACCTGGAGGAATATCAGAGTTCATTTGCTGTGATCACTTTTTTTAAGGGCAGGAATGAGATATTATTCATGATTTCTATATTATCACAAAAAATCAAAAATCTGCTGCTTGATGGAAGGCTCACCACTTAAATATAATAAAAACTGTGAACAAAGTAAAAAAAAAAAGTTCCTTTACAACAAAAGTAGATTTTCCAAGATCAAGATGGCATATTTGTACTCAAGTTTCTCTAGCTCAAAACGATCTGCTAAATTTGTAGCTGTTTATTCACCTTCATGTCTTCCAGGGAGAGACAACTAATTAGCAGATTCTATCTCCTCCTCTGTTTTTATTCAATGTTTGATGAAAAAAAAATCTGCTTCTATAGCATGTTTGATATCATATGATATTTTTCATGTAGGAATACTTGTGTTTCTTCTGGCTGTTTGGACCAAGCTGGATTATCTGGTTCCTTCAGGATTTGATACTTAAATTCTCTTTGTACAGCAATTCATTACTAAGCTGCCTGCCCAATCGTATAAATTAATCCTAGGTGACGTAGCACAAGTGTAGTGACTATACTTAAGGCCATGTTTGGTGATATTATTTTAAAAACACTTTGGATTTTTAAATGTAATCTTTTTGGCACTGTATAGTTATTGTAGTCAAAATACTTTGGAATTCATTCAAGATTTCCTATCTTTCTAGTATTGAAGAGAAGTTACTGACAAAATATATTAATTGATTATCATTTGATAACTTTTTGAGAACACTGTAGCAATTATTCTATCATTCATCCTCTCAACAAACAATACTGGAATGCTGGATCTCTGCCTCACACTCTGTGTCCTGTAATTTATTACCTGCAATAGATGCACTCTTAATGTAAGATTTACACTGCAAATCTTATTTGTATATTTGGAGAACCTTAGACAATTTTATTTGCAAGTTTCTTAAACAGCCACATAAACAAAAATTGGCTTTCAGTTTACTAAGGAAAAAGTGAAGAAGTGCACAAGAAGTAAAAAAATCTGATGTGTATTAGTGATTCTTTCTTGTAAGACAACGGAAAAATATATTTTCCTTAATTTTATGTAGATCAATATTTTGCCTTAACTACCAAGAAAAATGCAGGAGAAAGTGGATTGTTAGTTTAGGGATTAAAGGGAATGAAAGAATGTTTACCTGGAAAACTGCTGACTGCAAGGAAGGACATGTATCGATCAGAAGTGAAAAATTTGAAAAGTGGTCTTTAACTAAGATGGAGTTTTAGTAACCGAAGTGTCTTACACTGTGTTGCAACCTATATATATGTATGCATGCATGCATGTATGTATGTGTGTGTATATCTATCTCTCTCTCTCTCTATATATATATATATCTCAGATATAGATATTTGTCTCAAAATAGGCCAGTTTTACACCTTAAAAGTAAACTTCACTCCATCCATTCATTAATAATACACTTTCTAATACAGCTAAAGGGCTGCGTTAGGAAAAATGTTGCCTGCAGGTCGAGGAAGGTGACCTTTCCTCTCTACTCAGCCCTGGACAGACCATATCTGCAGTACTACGTCCAATTCTGGGCTTCCCAGTACAGGAGACGTGAAAACACTACAGCAAGTTCAGCAAAGGGTCATAAGGATGATTAAGTAACAGGGGCATCTCTTATGTGAGAAGAGACTGAGAGAACTGGGACTGTTCATCTGGAGATGAGAAGGCTCCGGGAGGATCTTATCAATGTGTGTAAATATCTGATGGGAAGGGTAAAGAAGACGAAGGCAGACTTTTCTCTGTGGTATCCAGTGAAAGATACCACTTTCATTTTACAGTATGGCATGAACGTTCAGAAATGCATAGGAAGACCCATTTACCAAGTTGAAATTAAAATGGAAAACTTAGTTAAAGATATGATGCAAAAATTTTGATGATGTTTAATGGAGGAAACAAAATTTGTAGTAGTATTTAGTAGTAATGAAACATTTTGGTAGCACAAATTCAGCTTTTGTGCTAAAAGTTACAGTAGACATGAAACTATACCATTGCTCATTTATAATATTTTTTTGTGTTTATCAACATGGATTTACCTGTCAATATACAATCTTATAATGAGATATTGCTTTAATTTAACCGAAGAATTTATTGTCTAAAGGTTATTTTGAGGTACAAAGAAGTTTTCATTATAGTTGCATGCCTCTCAGAAGACTGAGTGTGCTCCAGGGACATTCAGGGATTCCTTTTCTTCTATATTCCAGCAATTTGTCTCCCCAGAATCGAGACCATGATAGAGTCCATCCTGCTTTATATCTAAGTGTAAAGCTTACCAGGGTCAGGGGAGTTTTTAGAGAAAGGTGTGTCTTTGGGCTGCTCTGCCTTATGAACTCTGTGCAGTTTTGAAGGATCTTAAGAAAAAGCAGGAGTGGAAAGGGTAAAAGGTGGGAAATACTCAGAAAGATATATATTTTAGCAAAGTATTAGCAGAAGGAAAGGAACTTTTGATTGTAAACTGAGAGTAAAGTCTCTGAAATAGAAACTAATTAGACCTATAAATGAGAAGACCTATAAATGAGGAGGATTCATAGGAATGGGAGTCCGTAAGGCACTGGTAGGAATGGATGTGAACCATGTACATGAAGTAGTACATTTTATTTTGGAAGGAATCAAAAAAGTCTCTTTTACCAATATAGTGTGTTGATATAACTGTATAATAACATGTAAGTGATGAGAAAAACTAAGTAAAAACATTTTTGTGAGTAATTATAGCTGTTTGAAGATACAAATGAACTTTAAACATGAAGCAAAAAAAAAAAAGAGGCTTTGTTAAGAAATTAAGAAAAAAACAAATCAGATTCAGCTGAACTTTTTCTAACTCATTTCTTTGCCATTGGAAACACTGATCCAGTATACATTTATACAGCTTTTCATTTGAAAATTTTGATATGCTCAATTCTAATAGATTAAAGCATTTATTTTTCAAAGTTGGAGACTTTTATTTCAACTAAATTGTACTGTTTCATTTTTATTTCTACTTCAACTTATTTCAGCTTCAAATAAGAGACAAAATAATAGTTCTGAAAGTCATTTTGCTTAACATAAATGAAAAATGCATGTAAGTATTTCATTTTGAACTTTCCTCTCCATTAGGATGAAAAATTTTACAAAAAGAGGAAATTGTTACTTTTGACTAGTTCTGTAATGCATAGTTACAAATATTCTCAGTTATCTCAAAAAGCAATATTTTATGAAGGGAAGAAAATTTTGAAGATACAGCCAAACACAGCACTTCTTCGCTAAGAAAGCCATTATGTTTTTTGTTAAGCTGTACGTTTATTTTTAAAAAAAGTAGATAAAGAGCATAGTAGATGAAGAACCTGCCCATTACCTTTTTTAGGGGTCAGGTTCTTGGCTGGTGTAACCGGACTTCATAGCCAATTTCCAGAAAAACTGAAATCCTTTCTCCACTTAAAACAGTGGAAAAGTTGAACACGTTTCATGTTTTCTTTTTTCTTTTCTATATCTGGCATTGAAACCGTTGTCTGGAACAGTTAATCACCAATTTGCATTGACAGTGAAATTTAGTGAGGGCTACTAAATTTATATTAAAATGTTCTACAAAGTAGATTTATTTTCCAGAGTCATAACAATCCAGTTATTCCAAAGATTTCTGCTGTGCATACTATACTAAATGTCTTAGTGGATGACCCTAGCGTCATTGAAATCAGTGACATAACTCCTATTGACTTCAAAAGGGTAGGATCAAGCTCGTAACAAAGTTTTAAATGTTTTTGGATATAAAATGAAAACGTGATGTTCAATGATAAAAGATAGTGGAACCAATTATTTATGGCTTTTAGATCATTTATATCATGAGCAGAATATATGACCTCCTTGAAATAATAATTTTAGATTTGATTATTTCAATGCAAAACCATTATCTGTCCCAATGTAAAAATATGTTCCCCCAAAAGCTCCTTAATTATTAAAATCTTAAAAAATATATTTAGAAAATATCTATACAACACAGCATTCTACCGGAAAAACAAATATGTTCTGTCTCCAGATATGTTATTTACATTCATTCACATGAATAATCTCACGGAATTAAAGTAAAATGTTGCCTGTAGCTGTAGCTTTGAGTAATAGTAAAGAGATCAATATAAGGCAGTAGGTTTCCAGTCCATGACCAGTGTGGACCACGAGAGAAGAAAGGCAAAATGTGTGGAAACAGGAATAAGGAGAAACAGATCTATAACAAGTTAAACATTCTGTACATCTGAGCCACAGCTTTTTGCGTTTTAACATGTGGCTTAATTCCTTCATCCTCAAGGAATAAATCTTAATGTCTTCAGATTTCACTCATATGCCTTATTTTACATGCCTGGCGTAATATATGGTTACCAGCAAATAATGCAGAATTTGTGTTATTTAACATTCTAAATGAATAATTATTTATTTATGTCTTGCTATATTTTTTCCTATACTTTTTTTCTGAGATTTTCCCTGCAAAAAGCAGGGAACCAAAATTTAACATTTCCTTTTCACAGTCTTTAGTGATGTGCTTATGGAGATTCAAAGCATCCCTCATGATCAGACTTATAATAGCAGCATCGACTCGCTAGCTGTGATTTATGTGCTATGCAGCAAGGGGTAGACTGGTGTTGGACATGGTGTCTCCATGGAGACTGCAGGCAGAAGACACCAAACCCTATATTGATAAGAAGAGGGGACAGTCAGAGACTACCTCCAAGCAAGGGAGGACAGGGACTTCAGGGATGGTGGCAGCTGGAAGCTTTGTTGCAGGAGAAGAGAAGACTTAGGGAGGGTGGGGGAGGCAAAGAAGCATAGCTGTGCTCTTCTGTGAAAAAGGAGGATTGTATAGAAGACAGTTAGACCCTTCTCAGAGGTGAAACAAGTGAAATAACAAGGGAAACGAGAAATTCTGACTGGACGTTAGGAAGTCTAATGCTTAACTGTAATTTCTCACTAAGAAAAGAAGCATGTCCCTAAGTGAGAGTGGTTAAGCACCGGAACAGAGAAACTGGAGAATCTTCATCCTTGGAGATTTTCCAGACTCAGCTAGAGAGGCCCTGGGTAGCCTTATTTAAGGTTTGCAGCTATCATTACTTTGAGGAGGAATAAATGAACTGTAGCTGACCCTTTCAACCTAAATGATACTTAAAATTACAAACAAATTAAAATCCTGGGGACTTTGTGTTCAGGTTTCAATCTTTCCTTTGTCTGGAAATTTGTTGGTTCATGATAGCCAAGGTTCAAAATTATCTTCTTGCAGGAATGTGAAAGGAGTAGTGGCAATCTGATCAGTTGGTGAGACCAGCCAAAATACTGCTGTTTAGTGTCAAGGGTAGGTTGTGTGTCATGGATATTCTCCCTTCTCCTACTACTGAGCATAGTCATCTGCACACACACACACACATATTTTCCTGTAAAAGATATGAATTAAGGTATCGTAATTCCTGTCTCTATAGTAAGTCAAACTGGACCTGTGTTCAGAATCATGAGAAAATTTGAATATGGATCAAACTGCAGGGAGAAGGTTGTCACAAACTACTTCTCCGAGTTCACCTCCAATCCTCTTCTCTTTTTCAGTCACAATAACACCAAATCCCTTAAGATTTCCTCATATCTTAGATACTTGTGACCCAATATCCCATCTATGTACTACTTGGTCTCCAGTGCAATTATATCCTTCCTAATCTCTGCTTTAAACACTTAAGATAAGAGGCTAGGTTAATTTAAACCCATCTTTGGTGTAATTTATGTTTAACCTTGGACTTGACATTTATTCTGTCTTCTCTTCATGTATTCTCCCCAAATTGTATGCAAGTTGTGTCCACAAAACAAAAAAATGATGAATAGGTCAGTACCTATATCTCAGTTTTTCAATCCTTTAATGAAGTGCTAGACAGTTTACGATTTTTATATGCACATGCATCTTTTGAGGACTGCATATTTTAATGACTGAAAGATGACTACTTAGTAGTGCATTAATAACTACTTATGAACAAAAATAATTATGCTAAATTCATATTTAAATATTATTTTGAATACAGAGTAAATGACTAGATTGTCCAGAGATTAAAAGAAGTGAATGGATAAATTCTATAATTTTAAACGCTTTTTGAAAAATAAACAACTATTCTTTCATATGTAAAATTCTCTTTCATTTTATGAATATGAAGGCTGTCTTGAGTACACCTATGGTTCAAAAAGCATTCAAAACTGAGTAAAACTTAGATTTCCCCAGAAAAATATGATCAGTTTCCTTTATTTTCAAAAGTAGTTTTTGTTTTGTTTTGTTTTGTTTTTTAATATTAACACTTTTACTGCTATTGAATATTGTAATAAAAATAACTTTGTCTCTTGGCACTGTTATGACAAAAATAGTTATTTTCTCATGCCAAAACTTCCATATTTAGAACGAATAAAATATCTCTTTAACCATCTGACCATGTGAAATATCTCACTACAGAGTAAGAGGCCACATTTGAGACTTATTCTGGACTTACGATACAGATTGTCCCAAGCTGATCCGAAAAAAAATGTGTACCTGATCAATTTGAATGGGGAGCTGAGGGTGGATGGGAACTTAGCTATGATTTTTTTGCATAAAATAACTCTGTAGAAACTGAATTGAATTCATTATGTTACACAGCTGAGACATCAAGGGTGGGATAGGGTATTTTATGAACAAAGTAAGAGCTTATTACACCAAGAAGTTAATACTACTGGCAAGACCTGGATAAACCGTTGCTCTTGAGCAAGGGAAAATTTCCCACAAGAATTGACTTTGCCAGTATTTGGTTTTCTGTTAAGAGGTACCACATGAAATCACCTTTTTTTTCTTTTTTGTTTCCCCAACTGGTGAGATTTTAGTAGTCAGATTTTACCTTGAATAAAATCAATGTGTTTTGATTAACCCCACCGTTAGGATGGTGGTAAGGAACTGAACACTGTGGTATTTGTCAAACCTGATTGACCTTCTTTTTATAAACTGTTGAAACCACGAAACTCTTTGAAGTGGCATGCTAACCACAGCCAGCAGAGGTACAAGTCAGGCTGTTTCTAAAGACTGATCATAGTATTTAACCTAAATTTTAAAATAGTCACCAAAACACTAATGTTATCTTTTCATTGGAAATATTAAGATTTGGTGCTTTTGTTGTTATTAGATTTTTTGGTTTTATACTAGAAAATGGAATCTGATATTAAGCTAAATTCCATTGAGAAGATTAAAATTTACTATTAACATTTAAAGAGATAACTAAATGCTGTGGTATGATGAGAGAACTACCACCAAGATTTGTTCTTATTGTTATTGATTGGTGAACCCTGAAGCCTGACAGCACTATGTTTCTTTTATAGCTTCTAACCCTTTAATAGACAGACTTTCTTCTTCATGTTTGAATATAATTAGCCTTGGATGATGCAAGGATCCCAAATGGAAAAGCATTAAAATATACATAACTAAATCATGTTTTGATTTGAATAAAAGTATGTAGTGCATAAATGACCCGAAGGAGCCACATTTTTAATGCATCTGAGGGTGGAATATTTTCTGGAAGATAGGATTTATTTCTGTTTGATTTGCATATGCACCTTGTGCTATACACAAAAATGAATTTTGAGATACAGTGATGTTTCTAGTATATTTTTAAAACCAAACTCTGAAGCAGGGAATATACCAAATTAATCAACATATTTATTTTACATAAAAACTAAATGGCATCTATCAAGTATATCTATAATATGATAACTTGATATGAATTATTCTGCTGCCTGTGGTGAGATTTATATTAGAAATGTTTGACTTTCCTTGCAAGAAACTTTCCTTATCTGCCAGCTCTGAGCTCTCCCACAGAATGGAATGAAATAGGAGTGTAATAGGCAGATTCTGTAATGTGGATGAGATGGTCCATTTCAAGTAAATATGAGAGTGATGAAAATAAAGGCCACCTGGTTTAAGACTAGAGAAAGGTCATTTTTTGTTTACCACACAACATCTAAAGAGTATAACTAGGTGAAAACATATCAGTGAATTATTTTTAGAAAAAAATAACAATTTTGAAAAAAAGAAAGCCTCCAAAACCAGAAGTCAGAATTCAAGAGGTTTTTAATTGTGGCAAACAGTAGCTAAGATATATATATTTATTTTAAATACAAATACATATAAATATTATGTTATAGAGAACTTGGAATGATGAAAAGTATTCTCTAAATTATGGATGTTCTAATAGAAACCTACATAAATCTTGAAGCAGAAAACAGTTTAAAATTGATAAAAATAATTTTTAGAACTTTCTTTTTTTCTGGGACAAATATATAATTTATTCCCTTAGAAAAGACTCAGCTTAGGACACATTCTGTGTTAGATAGTGGTAGCCGGATTTGAAGAAGTTATTTCCCTCCCCTTCCTCTTTACTGGCCATCTACATATGTCTGATCAATTATTGGGTTTGAAAGTGGGGGAATACGGCATTGTAGTGAGACAGTTTTGATTAATGTAATAAGCAGAATAAGCAGTCACCAGAAGTATGAAAAATAAATATTTCTGGAGTAATTCCCGCGATATTTTACAAAGACATTATACTCCAGGGGGAATTTTATGTAGTCTGATTCTCACACTATGTAAATAGCTTTAGCTCTGTTAAAAATTGACTTTGTGATTGTTGAGTGGCTTATATATCTATATATCATCATGAGTAACTGCTAAATAATACAGATGTCACCTTTATTATGCAAAAAGTACCTTTTTTGACCATGGGGTAAGGCACCTTAGTTTGCAGCTAGCCGGAGAGCAAAACTGGAGTAACAACTGGAAAGTAGTAAGGACAGTTAGAATCAGTTACCACAAACAATTTAAGTCTAGTAACACATGCAAAGGTTTATTGAGCTCAGTACTAAAACAGTTAGGTCTGGATTCTTATTTTAAGATTAGTGAATGTTGCTCTAGGACCTTAAAAGGCCTTAACAAGTGCATAAACATTTTGCAGTTTACTCCCATTTTAAGGCCTTTACCAGCATCCAAAGGTAAAATTATGTTTGTATAAATGAGACTTAACCTTCATGTTTTCCAAAATGCAAATGTGTGAGAATTTAGAATATTTTGTTCAAATTTTCCCAAGAATCAACAGCTAGCTCCCAAGGAGACATCTCAAATAATTTCAGAAACTGCTCAGCCTCAGGCAGTTTCTATTGAAAATAATTGAGCCTCGAATCTTGAAAATAGGGCTTCTGGAAGCTAATAGACAGCCATTACCTGTTGGAAGGTTTGATTTGATCGCTGTCTGGCATGAAAAATACTACATTGATAGTGACTTTGCTCAAACAAGATTTTCAGAATCAAGACTTTAAAAAAGGCAATAAAAAGCCATGTCAAAAGGACAATGGGCACAGCAGTACAACACTCCTAACTATGTAAGCATATATATCTATATTGAGTATTACTACAAAAAATAAGGAAAAAAATTGCAATTGTCGTCTAAAGTTCAAAGAAGACCTATTTATTTTTGTATTTTAATTTCCGTAGTTTAAAAAGAATGTAGATAACTACTTTCAGGTCTTCCCAAGTAGTGAGTCACTCAGTTTTCTCTCGTATATATCTTCTGCATTGCAAGAGAAATAAAATATTTTTTTTTAATAATAAAATTATTTTTAAAAGATTCAAAATAATTTTAAATAGAAAGTTTCCAGTTAGTAGTGTTCTTTCAAATCTATTAATATGAAAAGGTGCTTAGTTATCCTACCCCCCAAAAAAACCCTAAAAAACAAAAAATCATTATTATTTGAGAGATTCTCAATCCCTTGAATGAATGTAGAAAGAGAAAGTTGTGATTGTACAAAATATTTCAGAGATCTGTTATAAAATTATAAAACATAAATCCCTACTTCATTGATCCAGAGTCTATTCAATGTCTCTGGAAGAATTTCCATTGCCTTTAATGAAGTTAGATTAAAATCTAAATGAAACAAATCAAACAAAAATACATTGAGCCATCTAATATTTACAAAAAAGGGTAAGGACAGCAAAATAGAAAGGTTTACTGAAAATAAGCATATTACTTCTATCAAAAGGAGGGATAATTACTAGGAAGAGAATAAGTAAAAAGTAAATAAGAAAATGGCAAAATTAATGAATTATAAATGGATAACATACTGAGATTCAAGAAACAAAATATAGGGAAGACTATTAAGTCCACTGATTTTGGAAGGTAAAATGTACAATGGCTCATCTTCTTAGAGCAATCTGTACAAGGGGAAAGATTTACTTTTAAGGCAAATGTAGAACTCAAGTTACACAGAAGCTTTTATTTTTGTAAGACCTTTTGGAAGCATGTCAAGCTTAGCTGAACGAGACCACTTTGGGATGTATCCCAAGGGTGCAGAATATGCCAGAGGTTTAGAAGCTGTCCTTGTAGACTAAAAGCTACTAATGCAATGGAAGATACAGGCAGGATGCTTTGCAGTAATCAGTCCTGGCAGACTTTATATTGCTGGCAAAATAGAGTCGGAGAAAAGAGGAAGAAGACAGGGAAATGTAGAGCTGAATGGGATTATGGAGAAAATGAGGGGGAAAAAAATCCAAAAACTCGGATGTTTTTAATTTCCTTGACTAATGGTCAAAGAGCCTGTGACAAGAAGATCTGAGTGTGTGTCTCAGGACTACTCCATAATTAACAGGAACACACAACTACTGGTGTCTACCAGAATGCTCCGTGTTGATTGAATACCACAAATTTCTCAGAGGAGAAGCAAGCTTAAGAAGGAAACGGTGGGAATGAACTAAGAAGAAATATACAGAACAGAAAATTTGGAACCTGGATAAATGCACTGTATCTGAGTCCTTCTGTCTGCTTTCTGGTCAGAGGATGAAGTATTATTCAGTGAAGTTTACTGGAGTGTTTTGCTCTCCTGTTTGTATTTTGGTATATATTTGTTTGTTTTCTTGGCATTTTGATGTTGATATAAGTGTGAGATTGAGGCTTCAGAAATTTCTGATTGCTAAAAGTAACTCAATAAAGGTATCATGGTTTGCAGTCTGGCTACCTGCCATATATCTGACCTAGTTGATTGCTTGGTGTCATGCTTCCCACTCCCCACTCTCCTCCTTCCCCAAATGTTTAACACTTTAATCTACTTAGGATTTAATTTAGGCTGGTAATGAATGAGAAACAAGATTTTAAAGTAGCCATGAGGAAAATTCAATGACAATGAACAAAATTCAATAACTTCAAACCAATACCATGTGTAGAAGAAATTAGTGCCATTTTAAAACAATCTCAAGAATGATTTAACAAAGGATTTCCTTAGGGAAAGTATTTTGTTCATGAGATTTTTATTTTCCTTTAAAATTAGCTTATATTATAAATAGGTCATGTCCCGTAAGGCACCCTTTCAAAGGAATGGCAGAAGACACAATACATAATGTATTTCCTCAAGGGGAATAAGTTCTCATTTGCAAATGATCCTTCTACACATCCTTCAAGTTCTTCAAAACTTAGCACTACTAAGGTAAGACATATTAACTTCTTAATTTGTAAATGTAACAGTGTGAGAGAAAAAGAGAATTCAGTGTTCCAAGTTTTCTACTGAATGAGTCTTCATATTCCTTGTCACCTATGATGGGGCAAATGCCCAATTTTAAACCACTGTTTTATATCTCTTCTGCATGTATAGCTTTGGGAAAATTCAATCTTAAATATTGACTGTGTAAATTTTAAATTTGTATAAGTTTTCAGCAGAACTCTGCATTAAGCTTTTTTTTTTTTTTTTTTTCTGGAATATGTTTAAGCCCAATATTATCTATACTATAAAGTTAGACTGAAATATAAAATAAAACTTGAAGCATATTTGTTCTCCCAGTTGCTAAGTTTAATGCTTGTTGTAATGATTGATCACTTTGTATGGTGTATTTCGGAGAACAGAAAAGATAATTTTTGCTATACTCAGTTTTTTCCACTTTTTTTGGGTAGCTAAACATTTCAAATAAATTGAGCTATCTGCTTATTGGGTTATTACTTCAAGTACGTTAGAATAAAAGATTCTGCAAAGTAACTGGCTACAGAAAACTGTAGTTTTTCCTTTCTCAGCAGAAAAAAATAAATAAATATTTTCTGTATTGGTGTTATCATAGAATTTAAGGTCTTCACAGAGAGATAAAAACGGAGCAGAAGTAACTCACACCTTAATACACGCCCCACCAAAAAAGTAAAATATAGTCGGGATTATCCAATTGACGGCTAACTAGCTTGGTTCAAAAGGTAAATCTGTGTGTGGATTGCTTGGAAAATCCAATATATAGCCTCTTGTTTGCAAAGATATCTGAAAAATGAAACAAAATTTCAAAAAAAGGGACAGGGATTAAGCTAACCTGGAATCCATGAGTCTGACAAGGACTGATTCAAAGGCCTTTTAATTCAGTTTTACTGCTTTGGTTTTTTTTTTTTTTTTTGGATCAGTCCTCTGGAATGATACAGAGAACAACTTGAGATTTACAACACAATAGATTGGAGAAGAATGCACCTGAAATTTGAGAAAGCTCCGTTATTCATATATAGCCCATACATTATTTTCTGTACTTCATGATATTTATTGGATTTCAGTTTGGACAATTTTCCTGATAATAGTAAAGGCTTTTATAGTTAGCCATGGGCAGTGGGATGATCTCAGATTGCAATCTTATTCTCAGACATGTAGGAAAGTGGATATGAAACCACTGAATAGGAAGTAGGGTAAAGGAGGAATTATGTTTTTGCAATTGAGTATGCAAATTAATCCAATGAAGTCTGTATCCAGAGGGCAAATTTGGCCCCAAGTACTGTCAATTTGATTATCTCAGCGCATATATGTATTTTTTGAAGGGGAGTGGCAATAACTGCTCCTTTCCATAGACAGGGATTTGGAGCTATCTGAATCTTCTTAGATGCTCCCATCTCCACACTGATATACCTACTTCCTCAGAGTAGGTCACCATTTGTGGAGAAAATCACTAAGCAGAGTTTTTTTTCTTAGCAGAAGTTTACTATGTGAGTGCAGTAAAATTTTAAAAATGAATAAACCACAGGAACATATGCAATCTTTGGCTGCCAGAGCTACCTTTATGTCCCCAGAAGCCCTCTACAACAACTTCTGTTGAATGCAGTGACACTTCAGATTAATTGTCAGATTCTCCCCTGCTGAACTCATCCAACAAGCCACTCATGAGTCAGGCAGATGTTTCTGCACTTTAGGCAAACTGCAGAGTGTTTCTATTCCGCTTACTCCCCCACTTCTATCAGCTGTGACAAAGACTTTTAGCAGAGACATCACAGGAATTTCACTCAAGAAAAAAAAAAAAAGATGCAGGCCCATCAGCAGTGCTGCAGAGTGGCTTAAGTTTCCACCACCCAGCACATAGGGGAATCTAGGGGATAGAGTATTATAAAAATTAAGAATTAGTTGCATCAGGATAGTTATACTGATGATTACTGTATTTATGAGGCAGAGGCGGGGAGAACGTGTTCCCTGAAAAGTTTCTGGAAAATATATTTGTCCAATCTCAGTGCAATAAAGATCGTCATAAAGCTAGAGAGGGAAAGAGGTAAATTGATTTTCTGAGTCCTGAACTGAGCTAAGCAGAGGCAGAGTGGGTAGTGTAAAGTTTTAGCATGGCAGCAAGAGAAATCATGATAAGGACCAAAACACTGTAGCAAGTCTCCCCCTGGATTCTCTTGTGGGCCTCAGGTACCTGGAGGAAGCTTCCTGTGGGGAGGAAGATCAGACAGTTTTCCTGCAGCTGCTGCAGCTCGTGGTACCATATGCTCAGCTGGAGACTCAGTTTTACTGGGAATGCCAGCTGGCGCCTGCAGCTGGATTTGTGCACACAGCCTCTGCTGTCTTTTTGATCTCCCCCTCTGAGCACTAGCACCTTCTTAGCTCCCACACACATACTTCTGTGGTCCTTTAATCCTTCATTCTCTGCTTTTCTTAGAGAGCCAGAGAAAATATGAATGATAGTCTGCTTTTGCTACATATCACTTGTTATTTCAAAATACTTAATCTTCCACATAAAATTGGGCTAATACCAACTGTGGAGTTCTGCGCAGTTATGCATAGGCTGATGAGAACTGCATGGGAGTGGTACATTTGTTCCTGAATATGTCACTTTTCCAGTATACTTTGAGGTTGAACATAATTTTCTTGTTTAAAAAAAAATACTATTTTTTGAAAGAAGAAATACAGAAAAGTCTTTTATTTGGGAAATATTTTGTCTGTCTGCAGTATTTGTGTTTGCTTGGGTAATTTTAATTCATTTCTTTTTTTGTGACATATGTGATGCTTTTCCACCACTTGTGAATCCCATTTTTCTTTTTTGCTAGCCCCAGTCTCACTTCTGCTATCACTTGATTTCTCCTGTGGTTTGATACTCCGTTCTTGCAGCATAAAGCTTTCTGAACTCCTTGTCTCACTCCTTGTCTCATTCTTCTCTACCGGAATCAAGGCTTCTGCTTTTCAATGTGGTGGCTTCCCCATCCATGCTGCCTATGGGTCACTAGCTTAGGGCCACCGCCAACAACAGGAGTAATGTGCTCTTATTTTCTGTGTACCTTATCTGGAACAGCCTGGATGTGACATGAGAATGAAGGGGCTTGCACCCCCTCCTCTCTTGTGCCTGAGGGACAAATGACCAAGTGCTTTGGAGAAAGGCCATACATGCACTTCTTTGAAGGCTGCAGCTTACTCAGAAGCTTTAGGAGAGATATCTCTTGTCATAGCCATGATTAGAAAAGGCCCAAGTGACCCAAGAAATACTTGATTCTTTTGCAGTTTTAACTTTTCAATTTTAACAACTCTCTTCTCGGAAAAACATTGTGATATCTTTCGAAGGTGCAATTTAAAAATAATGAAGCAAAGACATCCTTGCCAAACTCCCAGTTCCACAGTAAAGAGAAACTATTTTATGAAAGAAATGGTCATGGTGACTTTAACTTTTCTTTCTTTCTTTCTTTTTTTTAACAATGTATTGTCTTGAACCTCAAGGGAAAATGTTAGACAATTCAAGATGAAATCTTCCAAGAAATTAGAAACAAATGAAATTAGAATAAGAGAGGCATCTGTCATAGAAAAATAACAACTTAAATGTTAAACTATGGCAGTTATAACCTGCTGAAAACATAGTCTTATAATGGGACCATCAGACAGCTTTGATCAAGGAACAATGAAAACATTCCTTTTTAAACAGTAGTATAACGAATTATTTCTGTATACATTAAAAATAGAAGTTTTGGATTAAAAAAAGCATTTTAACGGACAAACCATCTACTAATTTTTCAGTAAAGATTATTTTATTGAAACATATCTATACCTTCTCTGGAACAACTAGCATGGCCATTGACAGTAATAGGATCTCTGCAACTGGGATAGTCGTATTAACTTTCGATGTTTCTCACACCATTTTCAAGTCAAACATTTTCTTTGCTTCAAGATCCTGAGAGGCAAGTATATTACAGAAAACAATACTATATAAATATTAATTATTGCTATATGCGAATATTTTGAAGCAAAATACACATGAATATCAATGTCTTCTTTTTATTGTCAGTTATAAAATTGAATTCAGAAACTTATTTCAAAGTAATTTTTTGTGTTTAGGAAGAATCACTGCTGTACGTCTATTGGGAAATGGATGCAATCTGTCTTGTTTCACCTTTGCAATCTCTGAATATATATCTTCAAGACTAAAGAAATATTTTCTATATCCAGAAATCTATACTCGAGGATGGTTGATAATGAATTCCTCAAATTTACAGGGAAAATATCTTGATTATAATGTCTCCATATCTGCTTAAGATTCATTATAGAGCATTTATCCAAGAGATTTAAGAAGTATCATTGTGTTCTTGTTGGTAAGGTTAGCAGCAGCAAGCCTGTTTACATACCACAGTTCTCACAAGGGGCTTTCAGTCACGGAGGATGCCTTCTTGTTTTCTTATTACACTCCATGCTACTGCCCTGGCTGAATCACTGTCACCTACTAGATATAGCCAAAATGTCAGCACTGTGATGAAAAGAAGGAAAAAGAAATAACTTGCTGTACAAAGCCTTATGCTGTGATGTTTTATAAAGCCACTGCTGTCAGTCAACATGCATCAGTATTGCTAGCGGAAACCACAGGGCTTACTATTGATTTAATTAACTGGAATTGAGATAAAGTTCAGTTATGCAGTGCAGTAATTCACAAGAAGTTCACAAAAATTCACAGAATGTGTTGTGGAAAATGGAAAATGCAGAACTGCATGAATGGGACCAAACCTTGGAATCAATGACTGACAGATTAACAGACTGGGTCTGTTATTTATTAAATAACAGGGCAAAGTGTTGTGTTTTACCGATATCTGAGATGTAATAGATGTAATAAACATACAGGGGAATCAGTTCTACCTTCCCTTTCCATGATCAGGTGCTTTGCACATGACTGGAAAGTCTGACGGACAATAAGAATCAAGAAACGAGGCAGATCATCATTTGCTTTGCAATTTTCAGAGAAAAATATTTCCTAAAATAATTGCCTTTTAAAGGGATATGATGCTTAGTTAAAGAGACCACAATGCAATATCACCAATGATACAAAGACAGGCTTGTATTAGGTAACTATTAGGTAACTATTAGGTAACTATTTAGGTAACTAACTTCATAAATCTGATTTTATCATTTGTTTCCTTGTAGATTTTTATGTTTGATCCACACTAGGGAAGTGAATACCTATCATGAATACCTGTCGTGTTCATCTCTTTTTCACCTTCAGCATGTACCTATGTATTTATTTATATATGTGAATTATATGTATGTGTATGGATGCATTTATATATTTGTTTTACTAAAATAGCAACTGTGTAACCCAATTCCATCTTTTAGCTAATATTTTGTCCTAAAAAATCTTGTCCTGAATTGCAGATTTCTTGAAATAAATTTGATATGAAGCTTTTGTGGACTGATGCGATAATGTTTGGAAATACTTATGTGAGTTTAACTCAACACTATTACTCTCATTTTATACCAGTGTCACTTCAAGATATAGTGAACCAGTCCTAGCTATCAGTGTTACAAAGTTCTTACATTTGGGAGAGAAAAGACAACTAACTTTTGTTGTTAAGAAGCTTGCTGCATTGTCTGAAACACTGCTTGTTTCAGACCTTTTCCTTGGCCACCATGTTGTTAGCAGCACCTCAGTTTCACCACTCTGCCCTGCAGTAGTGCTGGTCTGATATCATCTCCCTGTCTGATGAAACTATGTTCATCTTCAGTGATGGTCCTTCTTTAGCTTATACAGTCCCCTGGGGTTCAGGGGATTGCACAAAGGCTAAATGAATTTATATATAATTAATTAATTAACTAAACATGTATAAGGGTGTGTGTTTATATGTATTTCTATGTGTATATATGCGCATATATGTATTTATAAGTGTATATAACAGTAATAGTATAGTAGTATATGAAAATAAATAATATATAACATGTAAAAAGTATATAAAATAGTATAGTAGTGTATTAAAACAGTATAGTATAATACACAATATAGGAATAGGTTAAGAAACTTACTTTGAAAATAGGTCAACTGGAGTAAAATATTTTGGAAATATGAAAATACTGTTGTCTCTCAAGATTACTACATTTCTGTTTTTCTCCCAAAATTTTAGGAGTCATTTGTCTTAAAGCAGCACATTGAAGAAACTCTTCATGTTTTATTCTGTAATCTTATAAAAGAATGGTGCATTTTGTTTGTCAAGAGGCAGCTGAGTATGGAATTATTCATATGCTAACACAGCTTTATCAGTGTAGAATACAATTCGTAGAGCTGCTATGCACAGTTTTATCTTGCATTGGCTCAATGTGCTTCTACAAAGCGCAAATGGCAGAATGGACACTTCATAAACTATGTTTAATTGACAGAGACTTCCCTCGAATGTCCCAGATGCAGATGGCTCTGGTATCTGAACAGCATACATGGACAACACAAGAAACAAACTGTTCTGGTAGGGACAAGAGGAACACAATATGATGAGAAAGAATAACAAGTTGGAGACAGGTAAGTTGTTATACAGAGTGTAACAGAGAATACCCTTCTGATGGTAAAAGGCAGTTTGAGAAGAAATATGATTCATTCGTATGCAGTCTATACGTTTATTTTCCATTCCTTTTAGTGAAAAGCTCTTAAGTATAATTTTTAAAAAAGGAAGTTTCACAGTTAAAAAAACAGGCAAAACTCGTTAGAGTTAAGGGTGGACACAGGTAACAATTTCCAGAAGAGTGCCTAAAAAAATTAACAGGGGAGTAAAGCAGATCTTTGCACATGCATGGCATACAAAGTTAAGATAACCTTTAAAAACAGTAAGAGTTAGACACTGCATGGCTTAGCAATGATCATCCAAATGACCTTGATTATGACTCCGGGCCACATCTACGTGATGTAAATGCAGTCTATAGCTCAGGATGTCCCTAAGTTGGTGGTTCCTGAAAAGTGGAAGATATTTCTTACTTTCTTTCTTCAAATATCTGCAACTGGCTACTGTAGGAGACAGAATTCTGAATTATATGGACTTTTATTCTGCCCCATAGGGATATTCGTATCTTCTGATGCAATTCATCCTTCCTTTTTTTCCAGACCAATGTTTTAAAGTAGAATTTATTTAAAAAAAAAAAAAAAAAACTAGCTAGACAAAAACTATTTTCTAGCACTGTTTGGGAAGCCTTGCTAATTAACATAAATTTTTGAGAAAATAAAAATAAACAAGTTTACTTTCATGATTTGCCTGTGGAATATAATGAAAGCAGCCTAAAAATATTCTGTTTCATGCATATCTGGTAATTTTTCAGTGCTTAATTTTATTTTTCACTTCTAAACTACCTCATTCTCTATAGTTCATAATTGAGGATATGTTTGGCTTCACAACACAATAGCTTTATAAATGTTTCATGATTCACTCTGTGTTTGAGACTTCTTTTGCAGAGACTGACCAGTGTAAATGCAGCCTGAATTGCTTTAGTTAGCAATGTTCCTTAGTTTTTCATAGGCACAGACTGTATTGTTTGTTGCTGTTGTTTTCAATTGCAGCAAAGAAATGTTAGAAAATGTCCAATTTACAAGTCTAAATGTCATTCAATATAAATTTGCTGCAATTTTGGCAGAACAATACTTACAGGATAACAGACTCTTATATTTATTTATTTTTAATTGCTTATCAAATTTATTTTTTCTTTTTATCACGTTTTCCTCTTTGGTCTATATCCATTACCAAATAAGTTCTGTCAGACGAACCACTAATCTTTGTGGACTGTCAGGAATTTTTGTACATTTAGTAAAACAAAATGAAATAAAACAAAAACCCAGACCCCTCCTTTTTCATTTTTACAGATTTCTAACAATATGTTTTTGATAACGCCTATTATAGCACCTTTTAAAGTGACGCTGGCACATAACTTTTTTCCCCTTTTTTTCTGTTTGTCTTGTCATATATTTGTAAATAAAAATGTCTTGCACTTTATCAATATGTGTTGAAAATAGAAAATAAAGAAAGGTTAGTAAAACAAGTATTCAAATTATAAAATAATCCAAAATAAATATCAGATACTTGATTCACAGTATAGTAAATGAAGAGGAGAGAACAATGGTATGTATACAAACGGAGATGAAGGAAATAGAAGAGAATCAAATAGAAAATATCCAGTTGTGTATAGAAATAACTGAGAAACTGCAGAAATGACCAAAAACAAAAGAGAACTACAGATAAAACATTAACAAACAAAGGGAAAAATAAAGTGTATTACAAATAGTAAGGGAAGTAGATGGAGACTATAGAGGAATGGAGTAGCAATAGTGTATTTTTAGGTTGTTTCATTCGCTATAAGATTAAGTTTGAGCTTTTTCTCTTATTTCACTGTCTTTTACTCATTTTTATTTTCCTATTTGCTCTCTTAATGTCTTTTTAAGACATAGGATTGTATGGTTGCATTCATTACTACTCATTGTAGATCAAATTTCATTTTATGCTATTCCTGTATCAATCAAGTGATTACTTTCAATTTATGAAAAGATTTTACATATCCTTAATATCTTGATTTTTCATTCTAGCAAAATGTACATTCTTAGGAAAAAAAAGTTCTTCATATGTCAGTGATACCTCAATTCAGTGATAATATTCACCAAATAAATTATAGTAGTCTCTGATCTGCTATTTAGCTTTTTCTGAGCTGCACTCTGTTAAGTAAATATCTCCAGTGATTTAGAAGCTGTTCTAGAAATAGTGTAAATATTACTGTTTAACGTATTTAATATTATAAATTATAGAAGGATATTACCATGCAATATAATGTAATGTCATTACATCATATAACAGTGTGTTTTATATTCCGTACAGTTTTCATCCCTCCTTCTCAAAAAGAGTACAGTTGAATAAGGAAAAACTCAAAGAAGAATAACAAAGGTGACCAAAGGTATGGAATAGCTTCCATATACAGGACTTCAATGTTACTAGTCTTCATTCTGGAAAACAGATAGACAGCTGAAGAGCCTGTGATGGAAGCCTATTAAATCGTTAGTGCCAAAGATAAATTCAGGCTTCAGTTATTTTTGTGCTGTTGAGGAAACATGCCATATACACACACACACTCATACACAGGCGTAGAAAGCAATTTACAATGAGATCATACTAATTTTCATGCTGCAGTAATTCTGAAAAAACTGAAGTGATTTTGCTGAAATTTCATATCAGGAAAATGCAATCTTATTTTGGAAAGGAACCAGATAAGAAAAATTTTGAAGGTGAAGAAATTAGGCAGCTCTGAGTGTTTATAAATTGGAAAGCTGATATACACTCTTAGTTCACTTTTAAATGTAGTGATCACCTGCTGGCAGGCAACCTCTATTTCTGTATGTGTGTTTACACGATCTACATATTCCAGTACTTCCTAGAATTCCTCCTGAAGTCCATGAAAATTAAATATCAAACTAAACATAAATATTCTGTGAGATAAAGATTGAATAAGGGACACACTGAGGTTCTCTGAGCATTTTGAAAGTAGGTATTCAGGATTGATTTTTAAAAGAAAAAGTAAGACCAATTCTTCAGACATTCTCACAGCTTCTACATAGCCTTCAGGGTAGAATTCCTCTCACCTAACTTTGCTTGTCTACTGTATAAATATATCCATCTGAACTTGCCACCCTGGACACCCTAACTGGTCAGTATAGAGAAACAGGAATTTCTGGGATAAAATTCCTAGCATTCTGAAGAAATCTAAAACAATTAGGCTAAACTGCACACTACAGATACCCTTCCATCCCCACTAAGTATAGGAGTCAGTAGTGATTAGTAGCTCAGATGTAGGTATCTACACGAAGGACATCTAAGTTAGATGATATTAAGCTCACTGCTAAGAGACAGGGCCAGAGGCACAAGATCCGTCTGCGCTCACTAGCTCCGAGTGAGAATAACAGGAACTGGTGAATTCTGATTTCTTTTGGAAATCTGACCCTCACTCAAGGAGAAGTTTTATGGTTCTGAGCTGTTCTGGAAATTCAGTCTTTCAAATTAATGAGATTTTCTAGCAGCCCTGTTTTCATGATTTAGCTTACCTAATGTAAATAATTTACAGTAATATATGTGAGAACAGCAGGTTTGAGTGGGCTGGTGTGAGATTTGGGTCTAAAATGAGGGCCATCTTTTCTAATGAGGGGCAGTTGAGAGCTACCGTATGCTCCTAACTTTCAAATTAGTAGTGCCATCTGTTAAACAACTTATTATTTTCGTATTTTTTATTCATTTTATTTCTTTTCTTTTATAATTAAATTGGATTATTAAGCAATGATCCTATTTCTAAGTTCTTTATCTGTAGTTTTCAAAGCTTTTAAAATGGGATTCATCAGGTGCTGACAAAGATACATATCTCCTTGAAAAGTGTGAAGATCATAAACTGTTCCTCCTATGAGCTTAGTTCATTAGCTATTATCTATGGTCTTTCATATCACAGAAACTGTGAAACCTGCAGATCCAGCTCAGCTAGAGGTCATGCTCTTCATATATATATGTTTGAAGCCTATTAAAAGCCCCAAACACATTTGTTTTCATGGTAAAAAGTGACAGGTCTCAGAGAGGGGTAAAGGAACATATACATATACAGAGGAAATCTGTATTTCCAAAACTCGCAGCTCTATCCATCTTGAATTGTAATTTGTTCTGTACAAAATGAATTAATACCTTTACAAAATTGTCTCGCACTAATAGAAAATAATATTCATTTAACAAATTGAACGTAGTATTTCCAGAATTTGATGTATTTTGCTTTTGATAACAATTCTCATGTTTCGGGTTATTTTAGGAGTGTGGAGTTATTTAGTAACTTGAACTTTTGTCCATCACTGGAGTTATAACTTACCTTGGACATTTTTACAATTCCTTGTGTTCCATATGTGCATGTATTTGTAAAGTGCAAGTTAAACTGAACACACTAACTCTGCTTTAGTCTATGTATTACCAGTCACTCAACACTCAGCTATAGATGTTCCACACAGCTTTGTTTAAGCTCCTTCCTCCATTTTTTTTTCCACTGAAAACTCTAAGTAAAAGACCTATAAACCTTTCTTTCTTTCTTTTTTTTTTTTTTTTTAATTACCTTTCTGCATTCATTGGGTGGATCTTAGGCTAAAGTTGCACATTAGGCCTAAACTGATCTAAAACTTTCTTCTCCACCTTTGTCATCCCCGACCTTCTCTTTCCCTGCCTCTGTCCCAGCTATGCTGCCTTTTGTGGGATAAGATATGGAGTTCCTCATACCCTATGCTAAATGTATTCAGCTCATTTATGTAGCAGAAAAATATTCAATTTATTTTTTTTTCATTTCTTTTTCATTGACTGGGTAAGTTTTCTGTTGTTTTAATGGGTTGACTCAGTGCAGTAAGAGTACAAATGAAAATTAGAGCTAGCTTAAGGGAGATACTGAGAGCTTACAGCCAGGTGCAAGGGAAGGAAAGAGAAAGAGGAGTAAGATCTCTCTGTTTCAGAGATGATGAACTGATAGGTAGCCTCAAAAGGTAACTTGCGATTTTATCCTTCAGTTTTCCCTAGCAACTTTTCTCCACCTCATATTTAGCTTAATGGAAAGTTTTCGGCTGTATTTGCTTAAAAGAATCAAGAACTGCTTGGTGGTTCATTTAGTGTAAGAATGGAAAAGGTTATCGATACATCGCTTGCTGTTAACTGCCAGATAAAAAGGGTGAGCTACAGATTTACAGATCATATACAGATTTTCAGTTACTTAAGCACTTTCATTGACCATACTACCAATTTATGCTGCCACAGTGTTGGTATACCAACTCTAGTGTATGTATCTGCAGTAAACTAGATTTTTTTTTTCTAGATTTTTTTTTTCTCTTTTATGAGTAAAAAGTCTTTGGGTGGCTACCTGTAGTATTTTGGGACATGGGAGACTTGAGACACACGCTATCAGTATTAAATATATATCGAATGAATGAATCCATTTTGATCACCATCTGGATATTAGCAAAAAGTCTTATGTAATTCTTTTTCAGCTTCTTTCTTGTGTGATATCCAGAGAGAGAAGGATTTTTTTTTTTTCTCTTGTAAACAGGGAAATATTGTTCTTACATTTTTCAAAAATTTCTCAGAAATGTAAAGCCTATACTCCTTAATATTGCTATTAAGGGTGCAAGGCTGTTTATGGTAAAAATAATAAATATAGCGAAAAACTAGAAAATTTTCTGTACCATTGTGCAGTCACTGAAAAGTCAAGCTTATGGCTGTTTTTAACTTTCCCCAAAGGAAAAAAAAAAAAAGTTAATATCTAGGCTATTGATTCCAGGAAGTTTATAGAGGTTAATTGTTGTCGTGATGAGTCCTAAGGATTATGAAATTTCAAAACCACAGAGAAAATATCATTCTCTGTTATGTAAGGTGTAAGCTCCCAAACTACTCAGATGTCCTTATTAATAACAACAGTAAGCTGAAACATCTTCTGTAGCTTCTTTTTTTTTTCTTTCCTATTGAAGTTTCAGGTGAAATGCCCCTATTATATTTGCAATCTTTATCCCCTTCCCTGGGGGAATGCAAGGAGTGAATGTGGTGCCTCTTTTCCTGGTTATGCAGCCTTACTTACTAAAATGTCTCTTTGATTTGTAGCTATATTTAACTCCTAGCATCTTCTGAGCCATCAGCAGAAATATTCAAAATATCAACAGGAAAAAATGTTAATGTGAACAGTAAAGATGCTTTGATTGTTTTCTTCACTAGGTCAAATCATTTAAAAAGAGGTGTTAAAAATTAGGTTATAGTTCCTATTAAAATACAAGCATCTGAAAAATAAAAAGGTATGCTTCCCTTTGATCTGTAATAGGAAAAAGAGGGAAAAGGTTTATCAGCTTCAATGGATTTTATTTTTACTATGCAGAATTTAACATAGCTGTAGATTTGGTTCAGTTGAATAGCATGTCTTCAAGTGCCCAGAATCAACCATGGAGGATGTTATTCACTTAAATGTAATAAGTGAAAGGAAGAAAAAAGATTTAAGGTTTCTTAACATATTCCCAAGAGAGATATTGTGCTATCTTTCTAATTCTTGTGGAGGAAGTGAGCATAAACTGTTTTTAGATACATTCTTCATTACTTCACGTTATCCTCTAGCTCTGTTATATTTAGTTACTATAATCCTGGAGTAAAGTAATACAAAATCAAATGCACTGGAAATTTGGTTAAAATAAAGTAAAACACTGAAGAAATATTATGATCCGTATTCAGCTGACATAAATCTACACAAAATCTCATGCTATATTTGCAGGAATTAGATGCCTTATTGACAAATAATTTTGAAATCAGCCCAGTTGTACTGTAAAGAAAACACGGATTAAAAAGACATTTGTCTCTTCCAGTGCTTTTAAAATATTTTATATGAAAAAATCATCTTTTTAAAAAAAGCAGCCTATAACTCACTCCTGATTTCTAGCATTCATTCCCCATTCTATAGAACTGCTAAGGAGACATATTCCTCTGATTTTTCAACCGTTTTTCCAGTCAGCCACTTAAACACTGAAATAATCACTTTTAAGAATAATAACATCTAATTTTAGGAATGGGGTTTGGTATGTCTCTTTAGCTTTTTAAATTGCTGTTTAGACCTTACGATGGCTTTGACTAGGGCGTTGATTATGTTTGACCACACACACAGTAGTGTAGTGCTATTTCAAATAACTTATGCCATATTGACTAACGTCCAGCTTTCACTGCAAAACGGCATGGGTATTCTGTAGGCCTTATGTCAGATCTATCCATCCCACGAGTATTTATTTGATTCCCTAAGGCCTCTTAAATGGCGGTGGATATCCTATGGGCAAATTAATCAAGCTCAAGAGCTCTATTAACAATAATGGAAGGTTAGACATCTACCTCTGTGCAAATACCTGCATTCAGACACCTAAATTTGAGTGCTCTGTTCTACAGATAAATGTAGGTATCTTAATCCCATGTTGAATCCCACTCATCAGTCTTGATTCAGTTGCCTAAACATAGACATCTAGTATTGTTTGAGATGCTCAAGCATATCTGAAACATCGCCATGAGGATGGTAGAAATGACAGAGAGGATTTAGAGGAGACTCTTTGAATCAGGAGCTTTGACAGGGAGGGATACACTGGGGCATTTAAACGTCATTATAGGTGGAATTCTTTAGTATAAACTGAGGTATCTAGTGACTTACATGAGTTTGTGTACCTAAGATAGCAACACAGGCTGGTAGATATGGCACATGTCTTTGTAGAAGACTGACACCATTCACAAGCAGCAGCTGAGGCTTCAGACCTCAGGCTGAGGAGAGCTTCGTATCTAAGCAATTGGACTGAGCCCAGGGTAGTCACAATGGTGAAGTTTACTTCTGAGCCAGTTACCCTAAATTCCACTTATAGTTAGCTGAAAAATAGCAGCACTATTAGGGTATAACTGATCTGACCTAATTTAGATGTGCTTATTAAAGGTCATACTCAAGGGACCTCCTTGAGTCAACGAGGCACTGAAAATTGCATTAGAATGACTGTGAAAGTATTTTAAAGGACTTTTTTCAACTGAGTGTTCACACTGAAAGTGATGAGCTTATGTTGGATAAAGTTAGTAGACAGGCATGAGTTATGATTAGCTCTAGAAGAAGCAGCTGCTGAGTTTGTGTGCACAGCAAGGGCTGACTGCTGCTGTTTAGGAAAAATGGAGCAGGTCGCCATGTAGCACTCCTATTGTCTGAGGTTAGGTAGAGTATATTCACTAAAAAGAGAACTGGCAGAGACCCCTCATTTTCTGTGTGAGACACAAACTCTTTGCCATAAACAATCCAACAGAAAGAATATTAACGTTGAAAGATTCAGGGCAAGAGAGATTAGAATAAGAAAGACTTCCACTAAGAAAGAAATAGCTACAATGCTGAGGTTAAATACGACTAATGTAACTTGACTTAGAGACTTGGAAAAAGAATAATAGTAGGAAGAGGTGAAAATTAGATACAAAGAAAAACAGAAAAAATGTTTGAAATGGGAAATCGACACCAGCCACACTTCATTTGGTAGATCTGCATATGCATCACTAATGTATTCTTCTGATTGTCCACACTGGCTGTTTTTTGATCTAAACCAGAAAAAGCTAATTGGAAGGTATGATAAAGGAAGTCAGGCACAGACTGGAGACCAATTCAGGACCAAGCTCTGAATCTACAAGTAGTAAGACACAGATAGTGTGGGCTGCTTGCCTTCAAGAACATAAATGTAGTTTCTGCACAACTACCAAAGGCACCAGGTGTATCTCAATAGAAGACTTAAACTATGGCTTCACTCTAGCAAATGAGCTTTTGAGAAAACTAATTTGGAATTAAATCAAATTGGAACTGAGTCTAACAGTTCTTACAGGGCAAAACAGTTCTAGAAATATTTGTACATATATCTAAAGAAGACAGCTATGCATAATGAAAATAAGTTCTGTTGAAAAAGAGCTTGAGGGATTCAGAAAGAAAGTTTATAAGGTTCAAAGAGAAGGGGCTATGAATTATGCTGCAGTTGAAATCTGAATGGAATGTTACATTAGGAAAGTCTCTGGATGGATATTTAATGTTTTCAGAAGTTTTTGTGAGTTATTGAGTCCTGAGTAATTTTATAATCTCTGTACCTATATTGCTGATTTTAGAACGAGACACAAGAGATATGAAATTATCTGCTGTGTTTTAAAGAGCTGATCTAGGGGCAAGACAAAGACAAAAGCAGAGTGACCTTCCATGCTAGGGGGACCTAGTGATGTTTCCCACAGGGTCAATTTGGGTAAATCAGTGAAACAGTAGCTTCCAGTTGAACTCCACGTCCGGTTCGGAAGAACTGAAGTTTTACATCTGTCAGGAAAAAAAGGCACAGAAAGTTAAAGAGTTCAAAGACGATACCCCTGTGTGAAGCTTCTATTCCCTCCCAAGTTACTTTCTGGTGGTGTACATAGTTTAGGGGATGAAGGTACCAAAGTAAAAGTAAGCCAAAGCTATGGGTGTGGAAAGCAGAATATAAATGCTCTCTCCCACAACTCTCCATGGCCATATATTGTAGAAATGTGGAAATGGGAAAAACAAGTGGGAACCATGATACTAGTTTCTTATGCATCCTTTACTGCCATGTGTCATACATCTCTACAGACCCTGATCAGAATACAGAAGCCCCAATCTTTATTAGACTAGATGCTTCAAACAAGTAAAGATTGTTCCTGACTCTGTGAACAAATAGAGAACATATACAGAAACCTATGGAGAGGTTCAGATATTATCACAAAACCATCACTTTGCTATTTGCTTTATTACTCGTCTTCATCCATATTCACTGTAAGCTAACCAACCCTATCACATCCTTAGCATACCAAAAATAAAGGGAATTAATTAAACTCAAGCTATGAAAGAACTTGAGAACCGGCGATTAGATGAGTCATAGCTTAACCAGTATCTTCGCAGTGGAAATATATATTTTGTGAACAAAATTATGTGATCAGGCAGCCCTGTATAACAAAGTAGAAAAGAGGACAGTCTTTGCAAAGTTTATTCAGATGATGGCCAAAATATTTAGCACAGAAAAAAGAAATGATTCCGATGATAGTAAGTAATTCAGCATTCCTATAGCACATTAGAGAAATATTACCATGCCATATGATTGGTATACTGTAATATTAAACATTTATATACACATTTCTGTTAGAACAGATTTTTAATTTGGGAGGAGAATGTGGTGGAGAAAGGGAGGTGCAGAGTGATGAAAAAAAAATTGGACATGCCATAATCAGGTATGCAAATAATGTGGGATCCAGGACGCTGAGGCTAACTGGGAGATGCTTTGTCTGGCAAACAGGAGGACACCCAGAAAGATGGATTGAGCAACCTGGTATCACTGTGTCAGTGCCTGTTCTAAGCTTGACAGCATCAGCATCCACCATTACTTTCTAAGTGGGTAGAGTGCTATATTAACGTGTTACATTAGTTGTAAGGACTTAGAATTAGCAAATATCAAAGTTATTGGAATTATTCCTTGTGTTTTCTGTAGCGGGGACTGTTTGAGTTGGTGAGTATCAGGAGCTAGTGATCCACAATCAATCACCAAAGTAACATGGGGTGGTTGCACTTGCATCCTCTTAAAAATTCTCTTCAAAATGTAGGTTTTCTAAGAGTGCTTGGGCCAGAAAACAACCTTTTCTTACAGATGCTTTGAATAATTTGGCACATTTGCATACTGAAGAGTATATGGGCTAGAAAATCTTTCCCTTAAGCCCTCCCAGCAAACTTCATCTCTGCTCACTCCCGGTAAGCAAGGAGAAGAAATAATATTGATAGCTGCAACGCTGATGTATTAATTGGTGACAATTGGAATTCTCTTTCTAAGAAAATGAAGCAGTCTGCGTCTCCCACTTCTATGCACTGCCGGTCCACTTTCAAACTTTTAACATTCAGATAGGGAGTCAGGGAGTACTGTACCTCCTCTTCCCGCCTCTTTACTCCCCACCTACTTCGATGAGCAATGGAAGCAAAACATCCCCAGCATCTGCAGGGTGTACAGAAAGGTCTCTGAGCAGAGTTGTGTATAATTCAAAATTCAGGTTTCAGTCAATCTTGAAAAAACAAAAAAATTTCTCAAACTTTTTGAATATGAGTGACTTTGCTTTTCCTCAGAATGTTCCTGAGTTATGAGATGGCTATTTCAGCGAATAAACCACTTTACTGGCTCTAATGAGGCCACTTCTATCAAAGAGCAACTCCTTACTCTATAACTGTTTTCCCAGTAAGAAGCTGTTCATTGTGAGTTAGAGTAATAGTACCTGGTCTTTAAAAAAGATAACTAAAAATAAACCCAACATCCTAGAACCAATCAAATATAATTAATAAATAAAGAAATGAAGATGGGAAGTTGTCATCTCTTCCTTTTGCTCTCAAAATACATCAGAGATTTGGGACACCACAATACTAGGAGACAGGTTGAGTGGGAGGACTCAGACCCATTAGTTTTTAAAACAGTATTTTAAGTATATTATATGTCCTAATGGGGATCACTGTGAAAAACGTACATAAAGAAGTTACAAATAAGGACTTCTTCCTACCCTTACTCAAGAGGTGCAGATGGAAATCATTTAATCTATAATATAGATTACTGTATCTGAGCCAGTCACCCCAACCAACATTATGGGCAGTGGAGAAAAATAGACACTTTTAGGGGCAGATTACTATGATGTATTTTAGATTTCTGCTTTAGAATGAATCACATCTTAGAAATGCCTATTTCTCTCCACTAGTTATGAAGGAAGAGTGGGTAACAGATCTGGCAGAGACTTTTACATTTGGTTAGATAAATCTCACCCTGGATGGTTTCTGCTGATGCTTACTCAAATAAAGCATTCCTTCCCTATTGCTCCTACTGTGGACTGGAGTCTTGAACTTCCAGTTCTTGAAATCCCAGAGTCTTGCACTTTTCCTGTACATATTTGTGCACACATATGTGTGTGTGTGTGTGTGTGTGTGTGCGCGTGTGCATGTGTGTGCATGTGCATGTGGCTGTCTCTATAAGACTGACTGTCAATGGTAATATATCTTTATCTTATTTTATAAAAAAAAAAAAGGGGGGGGGGGGGAGGAAGGGATTAAAACTGGTCATTCCAGTAAGTCTAGATTTATACAAGGGCTAGACAACAATCACCAGCTTCATATGAGATATGGGATAGCAGACTTAATTCCCTATTCGTCATAATTCAGGGAATTTACTATCTCAGAAAAATGTAATATAAATATTTCTATCCTACTAGGTGAAAGAAGGCCAAAGAGCAAGCATGCTGTTGATCTGATGGCTCACTAAGTCTCCTCTTTTGATTACTCCAGCTAGTTCAGTCTGAGACAAGCCTGCTATAGAGAAAGTTCGTCACAAGCTAGTCATAAGTTAGTCTATGCCAATTAACCTCAGGGATAACATTAATCCTTGGCCTTTTTTATAATTAAAATAGCTATTGGTACCAATAAACTTTTATAGTGTTTTTCTCTTGATAAATCAATATATCTTCAGAAAAAAAAGTTTAAGGCAAAAATTATCAGTTAGTTCCCCTCCAGAATTCCAAGATAGCAGTATTTCTGTGCAGGGCATGCTAGATTTTAAAGCCACTCTGGAGAGAGGAGTTGTATTTGAGGGGATAAGTAAGCTTTGCTCAAGTAGGTAAACCTGTCCTGTGGATTATTTCTAGTATTCGTACTTGCTTCTTCAAGCTACTATTACTAAGGAAGCCAAATTTATTATTGAGAGCAATAAAAATCTGGAGAGCTGCATAAGCAACTAAATGATAGACAGAGCTGATAAAACAGTAGAAAAGAAAGAAAGAGGGAAAAAATCCTTTACACATGAAATGCAAATAACATTTCCAAAATAAATGGGCAGAACAAGAAAGAAGGAAATAAAATCAAAAGCTGGGTTCTGAGCACATTCAGAGAGAATGAATAGACATCACCCAGGCAGGCTGCAGAGATTACAAAGTTCATGTGAATGCATTAGCTCCACTCATATTTTAGTGAAACGGTGTTCTATTTAGTTACTTGAGAAAATTAAGAATGAATAGTAATATTGGAAATGAACACAATATGGGTTACCAAAAGGCCAGCATAATGTTATAAAATATTTACTACTTTAAAGACAAAGAAATTAGTACAAGCTGGAATATCATCAGATTGTTACAATAACAGAAAACATGTTTCTGGGTGATTTTTCAGCATGGTTGTCACTTGTAACCTAGCAGCTTTCACTGGATGCTTTTTTTGGATGAACCAACAGTAATGCATAAACAAAAGTATAATTCAGGAGTCAGGTATATCATAGCATATAACTGTGTTGTCATTTGCCTTGTATGTTGTATCACCACTATTATATTTGTGTTAAGAATTTGATTTCTGAGGTAATTAACAAAACTTTTTAAACATTTTCTACTCTCAGCCATTTCACAGGAGCGATAAAACTATCCCACCAATTCAGTTTTCAGGAAAAATTAGTCCTCTGTGGGAGAACATCTCTCATGACGGCAGTCACAGCATCTACTATGGCAAGACATATTTGCTTACTTGTGCTTCCCAGTGCAACTTTGTACTTGAGATTTATAGAAAGGATAAAAATGAAATACGACGTGTTTTTTTTTTGGGGCGCAGTATGCAGATCTGCATGAATTACCTAAATTAGTAGATTTAAAATGCCCTTCTTATTATTATTTACAAGATCTAGCTTGGGAAGAGGAGCCAGTCTACCAGCTCCATTTTGACTGTATTTAAAGAACTCTAAAATCTACTTCCTTAATTGGATGCCTCCAGGACCTGAGAATTTATTTCCTCATTCTCAGAATTTTAGAAAGAGTGAAAATAAATTATGCATATATGGTATACAATAGAAGTAAATTAAGAAGAAACATCTTTCTCACTACGAAAATATAGCTCTGTAGCTCTCCAAAGTGCAAGGCTGCAAGCAAGAACTTCCTTCTAGCTTTATCATTTCAAGTATATTCTATATTTTCCTGCTTAGATGTTCAAAAGTGTGAACATCAGATAGAGAAGCTTTTGCAGTTAAGTAGGCTTTCAACTTTGCTGGTACATTGCCTCAATGTTAGTCTAAAATAGTGTTTATGTCCTTTGCATATTTGAAGAACTGGAGGGCAAAGCGATTCCAGTCACCAACACTTTTTCATGTTGACATTTGTTTGAGGGGCTCTGCGTGACAAAGTTTGCAGATACCATCATCTAATGTCACTGTAGCATGCAGCATAGTCCACATCTCACATTACATTTAAAAAGTATTACCCTAAGACAGGACATCAGCTGCTGAGGCAAGCTTAGAAAACGTGATTACATAAAAATGGTACCGGTTTACCACTACTCATATGCTCCTCATCTGTATTTAGGAATATTAATTGTTTCTAGTAACAACCAGATAAAAGCTCACACAGCTAGTGACTTGGTATCCTGAGTTCTCTTCATCATTTGGTTTCATGCATCAACAACAGAAGTATTTAATATGTTAAAAACTCTTGTATATGACTAATTTAGAAGTTGTAGAAAACTTTTGAGCATCGCATGCTATTTTCATATACAGAATACATAACCCGAAAGAAATCAAAGTGCCTTCAGATATTGTTTTGTCTTTTTTTACCTCTCTGATATGTACTTGGATATTTTCCTTCTCAGATGTTCTCTAAGTGTCCTTCTCACTTTGAATTGAGGTTATGTGTGATTAGAAAACATTTACCTTTCCAATATTACACGCTTAATCTTAGGAAAGTGTGTATGACACAGAAATCAGTAGATGATGATAAAATTATAGCCCCATGAACTTTACTCAGTAACTTCTGCTGTAAGAAGATATTTAAGAAGTCTAAACTGAGTAATGAATACAGATAATCTGAAATATATAACTTGACTTCCTTAAATTATTGGCGGAATTTGAATGCTAAAACACCCAGGATTTTTAAATTACACTTTTTGTGGCTATTTTGATGGTAGCAATTCATACTCTTACACTACAATCAAGGCATACCTCCTGAACATCTGGAAAAAGTCAGAAACCTCTGTATTTTTTCTCTGACTCCATTTAGTAGTAAAGGCTTTCTCCAGTTTCTAAAGAACACCTTTGATTGTTAAACTTGATATTGGTGAAAAATATATATTTTTCAGGTTGTCAAACAAGTAAGTATTTAAAGTCTTTGTCTTTCACACATGTAAATAGTGTGGTTGCCAATATACCATATTTTGTGAATTGAATTCCTAAAATAAAAAGTGCTATTAGGTGATATGCAAAACTTAGCAGTTCAAAGCTGTTATTGTAAATTTGCTAAAATCCAAACCTTCACTAGTGTCATGAAGACAACTGAAAAAGAGATGTTATGATGTTCTAGTTCTGTTTACATTTAATATGACAGACTGCTTTTATTGCTATTGTATACAAAAATATACATAGAAATAGTGGCATGACATGAGGTTTCAGTGAAGAAACATTGTTTGTAGACAGTACATTTTAAGAATCATGTATTCTTTTACTTACTAGTATATATTTTTAAAAAAGAAACAAAAAGAAATTAATTTTTCTACAACTGATTTGATAAAAGTTATTTTATGAAGAGTAGAGTATTTGACAATGGAAAGATCTAATAGCGCTAAATTATCTAGTTAATTCAGTTGTTTGAAGGGAAAAAAGGAAAGAGGTTTTCCAGCTACTATAAGACTCTAAAGCAGCAAAGAGGCCTGCATGAGTCAGAGAGTAAAGTTGGGCAATTTAGAGAAAAGATAAAGGAGCGTTACCAAAGAGAAAAAGCTGATATCTCTTAGGGTTTGGTGCGAATCAGCCATTGCCTATGTTTGTGGAAGTTACTGATAGTGAGAATATTTTGCTAGAATTTTCAGTCAGAAAGGTTTCTCAAATAGATTATGGAATTTCTGGTCAAAGTGAGAGCAGGTAAGGAATTCCAGGACTTCAACAGTTTTAGTTAGAAAGAGAATATCACGGTTCATGTCCTTGGGCTGCCTGAGTCAGATGAGAGATTTCAATCTTAGGCTCTCATATTTCAGAAGAATGCCCTCATCAAAGGCTGTTTAATGAGCCCTTAGTATGATCGTTTTAAGCTTATCATGCGGTAAAGTATGATAGAGCAGGTATATTGACCCTGGGCTTCCCGAACTCCAGCAAATGTGTTATTCTGAGTTAGGCCTGGAATTTTTATGTGTTTTTTTCTATTAATTATGTTAATTTTATTTTTTTTTGTTATGATACATTTTCGTATATATATATTTTTATTATATTTTAGCAGGGAGTGGGAAAAAAATATGGGAGTTGTGGAGATGGGCTTTATTTTCAGTCATGCTTCTTTGTCTTCTTTTATCATAATAAGTTGATGCATCCCATCATCTGCACTTAAGCTCATTTAAATGCAAACATTTCCTTGTCTTCAAAAGAAATGTAAGTATGTAAACTGCTACAATGCTTTTTAAACCCTTTCCCAGCCCTTTTGTAATTACAAAATCATATCCCTTAGAGAAAATAAGTGTCCTCCTTTCCTGGGGGAATTCTGCAATCAGATGGAAGTGTTCTTCCAGGCTCTTGGGATTTTCACTTCTAACTTGCTTTCATTTTTTTGAATTTACTTTCTAAAAGTGCCAATGAATCATGAAACTCTTGCACTGCTATTTGCTTTATGCCTTTTAATAATTTCTTTCAGCTTTTACATCCTACCCTGAGATCAGTTCCCAAACCACTCTGCAGTCATAACCATAGGTATGTGGGATCAGTTATGTGGGGTGTGCTATTTTTCTTTCAAAAGATTTGATCATGAATATATAGGACAACATCTGCAGAATAGGAAAATTTCTTCCCAGCCTGAGTAACATAATTAATATTTCTTAATCTTTTGTTACATATTTCATTAAAGCAAAAGCAGTTTGATTTTGCAAAAGTTAGATCTCTGAATAAAAGTGTTCAACAATTTTGGAAATCATCTAAATTGGGGTTTGGAATTTTAATCAGAGGCATTCACATTTGAAGTAAAGAGATTGACTGGAAATCATTTAAAATTGACTTCTCTGTTCTCCCTGGAGAATGATCTGACTTTCTGAAGGGAAAAGTAGATAATCAGCATAATATTTTTTGTGTTTTCTATTTGATGTCTAATGTTAATATTCAAAGTTTATCTAGAAATAGGCAAACCCCACATAACTAACCTTATCGCTCTTCTCATTCTTTGCTTTCTCCCATTCTTTACTATTCTTTCTGCCCTACCTATATTTTGCAATGTTCTTCTTTCTTTAAATGTCCCTAATGTCTTACAATTTTATTCAAATGTTATGTCTTAATTTTACTTTTTCTTATCTTTATCGGTTATTTCTCCATCCATGTGACTGACCCAGATTTCTGTCTTCCCATCCATTCCCTGATGTCCTATCAGTAATTTTTTTGTATTAGCCTTTCCAATTTAGTTTTCATTTCCTTCTTGAGCTATTTCCAGTAGTACCAAAGATTTCTCCTTTAACTCCATGCACCAAGGACTGCATTAAAACTCTATTACTGGTAATTGAACTAATATAAAATTGGAGATTACCTATAATTTATAACAAAGTAGCTCTGTGTCATAGGCATTGTAATGAATCGCCACTTTAATTTAAATATATTGGACGCTTACCAAACCTCCCAAAGTGATGCAGGGGATGCTTGAAAGAATATTCAAAAACCTCTGACAGATGAAATCTTAACAATCCAAATCCAGCATCTTTCAGGACATTGGAGATATCCTGGGAGCTGATATTCAAGCTGTTTTCTTGACCACAAAGACGGTCAAGGCTGTGTCCCCCGTATGTTGTAATTGTTTCATCTGTTGAATCACCTGCCATATCTTCTGTTTTTGCATCAGCTAAATTAAATTTCAGTTCTGAATTATGACTTTTGAAGGGAATTAGAGAGTAATTATTCCACATATATTGTTTTTTATTTATTGAATTCATAGGCTTGTACAAATTTATCATTTGTGTTAGTCTAATCGTTCTAATGGGATATATAAGAAGTAAATTTGGCCCAGTATGTTTAAGGTAAGACATTTTCACACTTCAATCATGTAATTCATGCCCTACGGTCCTGAATGTCTAAGATATGGTGAGTTTAGCAGCTTCATGAAAAGGACAGGAGCCAGACTCTTAATCATTTGAAATTCTAAAACAGTTCCAGAAAGAAGGGAAAATTTGGAAGTGGTCAGCAAAAGCACCTTCCCTGACTTTTCACTGTGAGTGCTTCACTTAAAAGAAGTGCACTGCCAGAATGGTCATCCACAAATCAGTGTTTAACTCCACTGATCATTGTGCTGAAGCTAGCTTACTGCTTTTTATCCCAAGGAAGACATTGGATATTTTATGTCAGTGCTGGCTCAATAATTCTGTTAATTTACATTTGAAAATAGTCAGATGTGTTCTAAGATGTGCAGCTAATAAATCTGAGCATATGGACTGTGAAGCCACGTGGAAGTAAAATCAGCTCACCAATGCAATTCTCTCCTTCCTTTTTCTTTTTCTTTTTTTTTCCTTTTTCTTTTTTCTCTCTTTTTTTTTTTTTTTTTAGATTGAATTCTAAGACCCTATTAAATAAAGCCAGGCTATAAATTATTAATATAAGAATTAATAGAGATCTGTTGCTAAGGGAGTAAGAGAATAAAATGGTGTTTTTATTGTGCTGATCTGCACTTAGAAGTTTCTCCTCCTCCTCCTATTTTTAGTGTTTCTCTTTATCTTTATATGTATCACTCAGGTTTTTTGGGAGGGGGTTGATAGGAGAGGTGTCTGAATATTTTTTTTCTGATAGACTTGGGAACTTGGAAGTGCATTTTTCTAAAAGTTTTATGTTTTGATAACTATTACACTCAATAAGTATGCATTACATGCTATTAGCCTTAGTAAGGCATTTTAATCTAACAGTTCTGCACCATGTTCACATTAATATGCAAATAGAATGAAAATACAAAATTAAATGGAAATGAAAGTTGGAAGTTAATTGACATTTTTGTCACAAAAGCTCAGAGAAACACTACTCATGGTTTAATGGCAAAAAGCTAATTTGTCATCCTAGGGAGGACGACATCAATCTAGAACTAAGAAGATTTTACTGAGGTAAAGTGCAAAGTGCTGTTTGTGTATGCAGGTTACCAGCTCCCCCTATGCAGGTGGTCCCATCACTGTAAACCTGGACTAAATTGCTGCCATCCATTAAACACAGTGGCTGCCTGGATGGCTGCCTAGCACAGACTTACATAGGCCATCTATTCCTGTCAGAAATATGATATGTCACTGACAAAAGCTTAATTACTCCATTAATTAATAGGACAATTTTCAAAATGCCTTGCAATGCAGCTTGACACTCATTAGTGCCATTTATGAATAATTTCTCCCAGGGTATAGTACTCTATAAAGTGTAATTTGAAAGGGAATAATACATGTTTAAAACCTATATATCTGTGAAACCAAAATGCATTCTTTGCTGAATTAGTTAGCTTTATGAAAAAGCTCAGACCTATCCACTGAATGCTTGGAAAGGTATTTTTCTATATTAAAACACCTCTGACACAGAACAATGATCTTATTCCGGATGGAACCTCATTCGGAGGTCCAGGAAGCCCTTGTTTTCCTGTAAGACATCTTGAGCCCCCTCTGCCTAGAATCTCACTATCCTCAGCTCTGCATGAAGGCCAGTGGCACTGAAATACTTGGACTTTCACTGTACCAGTAGACCCATTTCTTTGTGCATAACTGTATTGGCCTATGCTTTATATCACTGGATAAGGTAGAGGACAAATGCCCAGGCAAAGATTATTCCATCATGTATCTTATACAAAATAGGACCAGAATTGAACTTGCAAGGGAGTAAAGTGCAAGAGAAAAATAGGTCAAAATATGAGAAACAAATGGAGAAAGCATAGGCACATTTCCATTGTCTTACATGCTAGCTAGGGAGGGAGGGAGAGGAATAAATCTCTTAAAGACAAGGGTCTTCCTGTTTTCACAACAACGAGGCTTTGCTATTCTGTTTTCATGAGGTAGAGTGTCTTCCAGAGACTGCTCTAGGATGGTGCACCTCTTTCCTGCTGTGCTTGCAGAATCTTTGTTTTTATATTCTTAGAATTCATTCCACATGCAGGTAGGTCCATAAATATAGTCACTGGACATAATGGTCCTGCCTGTGAAAATCTATGCAAGTCTAAAGTCTGAATAATATGTGGCACTTAGAACCTGAAACCTCAATTCTCTGCACAGTCTCAGGAAATGAAAAGTTTCACTTCATACTGCCTGTGCTACTCACTAAACAACTTTTTACCTAAATAAAGGTTTATTTCACTTTAATAGAGAAATGGAAGCAAAATTAGAAAGAATAATACAAACCAACATGGTGAAGGTTACCACAAAAAATACATGCAATAAGTAATAAAGTACTACTCCTGAGGCTCAGTAACACTTAAGGTGTTTGAGATAAGGGAACTACTAATAAATGACTGTGTAGATGGTTGTGCAGGTAGGCTGCCTGAAAAGGGTGTGGTGTGAATTCTACAATCTAAAATAAGGATTTTAGAGAGGAATCTTTTAGATTCCTAAACTATGTGACCTGTCAGTTGTGTAATCTATGACTTTTTATTTAGCATCCATAAGTTTCACTGCTCAAATGGGATTCCCTCAAGGAGCTCAGAATTTACTGAGTATTCTCCTCCCTCAAAAAAATCCACCCCTTTGGGACATTCTTTAAAAGACGGGAGGGATGGTTTAGGCTGGGAAAACTAAAAAAGTTACCACTCTCCTCTGCCTGCCCTGTTCCCCTGCACGAGTTGCTCACTAACCAAGCCTTGAACAGGTTCAGCTGACAGTGTGCTGCTGCAGTGGTTCAGGGCCTGATTCTACAACAGCAGGGATGGGGGACATGGCAACCTTCTCCACCACCCCAATCTTAGCCTTCTTGTCAATCAAAGCCCTAAGAATACATTGGAAAACCAGATTTTCTGAGGGTGGGTACTCGGCAGTTTCTAAAAATCCAGCTCTTTGAAAAAGTCTCATTTAGACACTCATCAGTTAGAGCACTTAAATTTAGTGCACAGCCATTAATTGGCAAAATCTTTATGCAGTTCTACAGCTTGGGCAGCTAAAGCTGTTTGACATTTAGAAGTGCTGAATACCCAGCAAGTCCCATTAATCTTAGTTGGAATACAGTTAGGGTCTGTGGCTCAAACACAAGAATATATATTTAGCCATAGATATGTGAACAACTGATCAATGACAATATTAGCAATACTCCAAAAAAAAAAAAAGTTTTCCAAACCAAAAATGTTTGTGTTGTTCAGTTCAGGCATTAGGAACAGGCAACCGAACTAACAAATTATGGCTCCTCACTGTGGTTAAGAGGAGAAAGTGATTTAACCTATAATTCAGATTAATAAAATCTGATAATAAAATCTGATAGTTCCATAAATGTTAAGAGGGTGTGTGGGTGGGTGGGTGTGTAAGCGCGCGTGCGCGCGCGCGCGCGCGTGTGTGTGTGTGTGTGTGTGTGTGTGTGTGCAGATGCTTTTAATGAGATTTTATGGACATAATTTACTTGCTATACTGAAATGCTTGCTTTCAAAGATGAAGGACCACTAATTTTTAAGTACAGTGGGAATTATCATTTTACCTATAACGACTTCTTAGTTTTCAGAGTAAGGAGGTTTTTCTTACTGTTAAAAAAAAAAAAAAAACCCTCCAAAGAACAACTTTGATGCAGAAGGCAGAAATGGTAAATCTGGTAACATACTGTAAGGAGTCTGAAAGCCGATGTAAGCCTGTATCTTTTCTAACTTCGTAATAACCTAGAAAAGACATATAACAACTAAGTGATATCAATAGGGAGAAAAAGAAAAAAAATATATTTTGATTTTTCGTTCAAATTTCTGTGATAGCTCTTTGCTATCATTTGTTTGGTAATTGATTTAGGCAGGACTATCTTATCCATTTCCCAGTGATTCAGAATATCCAGGCATGTTTGGTGCAGTAGAAACAGAAAAGAGGTATGCTAAATGGTACTCTGAAGTGTCTTCTGCATATTCCTATTCAAAGAATGGAATGTATTAATGCACTCTTTTAAAGAAAAAGAAAAAAGTCTCAGCCAGAAGGTATGAAATAGGTTGTTGAACAGATCGTTGATGTCAATAAGTGATTTCTATCTTCCTCCTCTCACCATTCAGCTGTCTGTCTTTCTTTTTCACAGTTTCCCCCATCAACGCCTAGCCACAGAAAGAGTGGGAGTTATAGCTCTATTTTTCTTTAGCTACTGTAGGTGATAGGAAGATACTACAAAGCTACTGCATCAAGCATTTTTTTTTCAGCACTGAATCTCATCCTACTGTTACGAGAGCTGTTTTCAACAATTAAGTTAGTTTTCTCCTTGGTACTGGTAAGGATTTTTGTGTAGAAATACTATAGAAGAAATAATTTGCCAGGCTGTGAGGAGACCTTCCTCATCTGCAAACACAAATATTGTTTCCACTCCCTATAGTCAGTGACTGGTGCAGTAACTGTTACTATCCAAAATATCCTCCTACTTACCCTTGGAGATATAATCCTCCCAAGGTAGGCAACTAAGCAGATGGTGCATGCATCAGAAAAAGATAACGGCATTGAAGACTTCCAGTCCACCTAAGAGCCAGTCCAAACTGAGTGACTGTCTCTCTGCAGTAATGTAAAGCTCTTCCATGCACTGGAAGAAATAAGAAATTCTGGGTGGCCACATTGACTGAGGATCTGATATGGCTGCCCCTTTTCCAAGGACATCAGTGTAATGGAGAAAAGTGAGCTCTTTTCCCTTAGAAAAAACACAATATTCTGTACCTTATGTCTTTTAACTTCACGATCAGAGCAATCAGTCGTAAAACGGGAAATATGCATTAGTCTGAGCCACACTGAACCTAAATGTCCCACATTGCAGGAGAGTTTCTTAATCACTGGGCTATTGGAATAGTGAGAAAGAAGGGGAGAAACAACTTGGAAGACAGCTGCTACGTTGCCAAGAACAATAGGGTCCTGAGGGCAGAAGGAAGTAAAAGGAAATTTGAGCCTAACCTAGGAGGAAGGGGACCTGAGTCTTGCCCATTGGAAGGGGTATGCAAAAAATGTACAATGAGCAGAGCCTAAAAAAATCAAAACAGTCTTAGGAGAAAAAGCCTAGGTCTGCCTATCCTAAAGAGTGGCATATATCCAAGTACAGAATGTAATGGCCCACAGTTTCTCGTTCAGTGGTCTGACAGTTCATGCATTCCTGGAAGCATGCTGACCCAGCTGCATTTGAAAGAATGAAGAGTTGTGTCAGGCAAAATATGCTCTAATGAGGTGCTATAAATGATGGTTAATGGAGATGATAGATTTTACCTACTGTTAATTAGGAATATAAGAAATCTACTCATTTCTCACTGTCCATATAATTTTTATCTCCTTTTACTCTTATGGCTTTACCACCATTTCAGATTCTCTAGTGAAATAAGAGCTGTGGGTATTAACTTTGTCATCTGGGGAAGGACTTAGATCCTGACCTCACGTGTTCCTATGCTTAAGGTTGGTGCCACTGTCTCCTCCTGACAACCAGGGGAGATTAGGTGGCTGTCTATATTAACTTGGATTGCAGTCGTATTCCCCAAACCACATGCCTGCATGTTTGTGTAAATGACTATAGATACTCAAAGACAAATACTATACCTACACCTATAGAGTATCTGTAAAGTTATGTGATACTTAAATGCAAGATTATCATCTGTGCATTAGGGTTTATTTATATTCTTAAATCCTTATTTTGTTAAGGTTTAGGCAGACCGTATCCATGAAGAAGTTTTCTTCAGGCTCTGTGTTCCTCAAAACTTGAACAAGAGCACTATCCACCTCTTTTACGATACTAAGATGGCAAAGCACAGCGTACTCATGATCTGCCCTAACAGATCTTCCTTCTTAAATGCTTCATTCTCAGGTAAAATTCCTGCAAATTCCTTTTAGGGTTATCTTCTAAGACTACCAACTCTCTCGAATGCAACTAATGCCTTCTGTGAGTCAGTGACAAGAAGCGGACGTTTTCTAAACAAAAATATGGAATGATCTCTTCTTTGAGCTTTTGAAAAAAATTATAATACCCACTCTCAGCTGAAGCTTTTAAAGTTCAACTTGCAGCTATCTTACTTACATTCATTGTCATTATTATTGCTCACATATTTGTCATTCATAAGATTAAAACATTTTACTTTTTCATTTGTTTTGTTGGATTTTGCTTGGCTTTGGCCTGCCGTTCCAGTCTGACTTTGCAATTGTCTACATTTGTTGTCAAAGCTTATGGATGAATCATTCAAATTTTGCTTCTATATTTGCCAATACAGACTGTGTAACATCTGACTCCATATTAATCTCTTTGAGGGCTGCTGCCATTTTATAAGCATTAAGCTGCTGATACTTTATTAAATGAAAATTGTAAATGTCTGTCCTTTCCATGAATATAGTGTTAAATTATGCTCAGGTATCAAAATGCAAATTCATAAAGATTTTCATAATAATCATAAAGATTATTTTGTTCCGCTGGTAAATTCCATATTAATGGAACTAACACTTAAAAATGCTTTCATCTTTTGAAATCATTTGCAAAATTATTCTGAAGTAGCCCTGATACCTTGCATATATTAGACATTGCCAGCCTTCTGGCTAAAAATTAAAAGGACATCTTTTCTTTTTTAAGGTGCATTGCAGAATTTTCAAAAGATAACAATAAGGTTCTGTCAAACCTTTCTGAGGAAAGTGTTCTCCTTTATGCACTATTCACTGAAATGGTATTCAATATGACTTTACAATATTCTGAAAATATCTTTAGTACTTAAAAACTGATGTCCAATGGCAGATGCTTGTGTCACTGAAAGCCCTATCAAAATTCTGGAAATGTGCCTGCATATACCTGACCAGGCGCACACACTTCATTTCACATTTATTTCACTGAATAACAAAACCCTATTTTGTTTGTATATCTTGAGCTAGTTTTGATCTGTTGTCAAACTGAGCTGAGTCTAGCTTCTCACAAAACAAGTTATGGAATCGTAGCTTCTCATTGCGGGGATATTCATCCTTCTTCTCTTATTTGTATCATCACCTTCTACAAAGAATATATTTAAATTGCTATATTGTTACAATTTTTCCATGGCAGTTCTGACAACCAAAACTATTCTTTTGAGATGCACCTTTCCTTTCATGCTATGCTTTTTATATACTTCATGTTTTCTAATCTAACACTTAATGATTTTATTTTTCACAATCTAGGCTTGCGCTATAGATAACACATGCTTTTAAAATCTTACCAGTTGTTGCTTAAATAGTCGCTATTTTGCAGTTCCCATGTTCATATCTCTAGTTCTACCACCCTTATTCACTGTAAGCAGCACTCACTGTGAATAAAAAACTTTCAGACCTGATTCTCCAAAGCACTGAGCCCACCCAGCTCATACTTCATTTATAACATCTAATGATATCAATAAATAGTTATTACGTGAAGAGAAAAAAAAAAAGTCTGCTAAACAAGTACTGGAATTTGAGCTGTTATCTCACTGGATCTAGCTCAGGGTTCTCTAACCCACTCCTGCACTGGGGCACATGGGCATGCTCTGCCTCTCTAGGGTTTTTAGTGCCCCAGCTGTTACTGTCCAGGAAGTAGCGAAAGTTAAGAATTGCACCTAACTGGTAAGAAGGGTGCATTTTTTTATTATTATTCTTCAATAATTGTTGATAAACAAGACATGGAGAAATCAAGCATAAATTCTAAAGAGACCATGCTTTTTGACTGCTTTGAAATCCTTAACATTTTCTGTCTCTGGGCATCTAGCACTATAAAGAACAGCACCAGCTCACAGATCAGCTCCAAATAGCTTTTGCTGTTGTCATGAGTTTTCACCACTTCTATAAATCTAACTTTGTGATTTTTAACATAGATATCTAGAAAATAAGAGTCACTGTGTTTGTCATCTACATATAATAGTTACTTTAGATGATACAACTAGTTTTATGGGAAATCTTTGAAAGAAGGTAGTCTGCAATTCTACATGTACTATGCACTGCATAATCTGTAGAACTGTCCTTTCTCCTCATAAAATCTTCTGTTCTTCTCACTTTAAACATTGAAGCATCTTCAATGGTGAAACATGAGAGTTTTACAAACACATTTTTTCCCAATAACAAAGCCTAATTTCTTTCCCCATAATTTTTTCTTGCCTATCTAAGGTAGCTTCCAGTAGGTGGAAAAAAGTAGAGTATAAAGTTTAAGCTTATATAATACTTAATTAATTCATTTTCAAACTTTTGACTATTTAAACTTTCAAGTGTAATATTCTTTAATGTGATTTAGTATATATAATGAAATAAGAAAAGGTATACTGGTATATTTTTAAGCATATTCCTATGGGGGCTATCTTTAACTATTAGCTACTAGGCTACTTCTCCGATCATGCCTAAGGTTTTGTTCCTGATCCAGTTGTTATATAGAATATACTCAGTAATATCCAACTTAATGATGGAGACTGATGGAGATGGAATGCCAGGTCTGCCAACTTCAAGTTGAGTGCCATAACAAAAAAAAATTATAGACTCACGCCTGTACTTGCTATATCTCAGTTTTTCTTTTGTTGACCCAGAAAGTGTTCAGTCTGTCCACCGAGTACTCAACTGGCAGGACTGAGAGAATCTCTTCTCTGAATACCCAGCTGCCTAGTGATTAGAACTGGAGATGTGTGTTCATACCTACCAAGACAGAAAAACATACTTGAAATTAGGTGTCCCACATCACAAGAGTTCTAATATTGAATTATTGGAAAAAAAGGAATGGTATCAGTAGCTCCTTCCTTTCTTCCAACCTTATTTTAAAATATATTGTGTCTCTGATCATATTCTTGGCCATAATCTCTGCAGGGACACACAGATATGGATTTAAGTATTCTCTTGGAGCTGAGAGTTCTATGACTGTATCCTTATTTCCCCATTTTTCCCTTCAGTCCTTCTTACTGTCTAACTTAGTTATTCATTTTGTGCTGACTTTCTTATATTCTCTTCTCCAGCACCAAACTGTATCCAAATAAAGTACAAAGCATCTAACTGTATAGACTGGATAGTATGAATTTCACTAAGTCGCTGTAACATAAATTTCCCTTGTGAATCTATATCCTAATAGCCTGTCTCCAGGCAGCAATCAGGACCCCACTGTGCCTGGCAAGGTGCACTCAGTGATCCAGAGCATTCACAACATAAGCTCATGACAAGACAGAACAGATGGAAGCAAAGGTAAATAGCAGTGTGGAGGGGAACAGAGTAACATTGAAGTTAGATCCATCTGTTGTTTCAGTAGGCTCAGAAAGTATCCTTGATCTCTGCTGTGTCCCATTGCACCACTCCATCTTGCTGGATGCAGCAGGCAACTGAGTAGATAAATGGACAGGGCTATGCTTTGACTGAGGGGGAGTGTATTTAATGTCATCCCTACCAAACACACAGCTTTGTTTTCTTCATCCCTCTGTTCCTCTTGGCTGAAACCCCGTCCCAGTTCTGTTGGCAAGGCAAACAGGCACTGTGCTGCTCTCAGCACCTTTGTGGAGCAGCACTTAGGTGCTGAGAGAGGAAATCCAAGCATAAAAGACTCAAAGATGTTCTCTGAGGCTACATCTATCCTAACTAATAAAATGGTCCAGGAACTGCTCACTGACTCTGAGACCAAGTGGCATGACATGGCTGGTGTCCAAACGGCTAACTTCTCTTATTCTTTGAAGCTGGCTACATTAAAACCGCTTGTTGTGGGTGGTCCTTGGCATAAATTGTCCTTTCTGTTTCAAAGCGTAATGTGGGAACATGCTAGCTGGCACAGTATCTGGCTGTGTCAGTATAAAACTGTGTCACACATTGTACAATTAAACAATATCGCTGGTCTTAGGTCAATGCTTAAGCCCTGGTCTTATTTATTTTACAAATATAGGAATAGTATGAGCAAATAGACCTACTTACCAATGTATGACAAAATGCAAAACTAAGAGGAAGAATGCTGGCATGTGGGTGAAAGACTTAACTAGTTGCAGGATTTGTTAAGGTTTATGACAAATTATCCCTTTTTAGTAGTTTGTTTTTGTTTTCTTTTATGTGTCAATTTTATCTAGTAAGAGGTGACCTTCCCTTCCAGAAAGCACGAGTGCTGGCTTATTGTAAATAGAAGAGCAACTTTCATAATAAGGCACTAAGTGGAAAGCTGTGAAAATTGTTCAGGTTAGAGGCAGTTGTTATTAAATTCCTATGCTTTTATTACACTGCGGAACTGCAAAGGGACCATGATTATTTTAGTATTTTATGGTTTCTCACTTATTCATCATTCTGTGTGTCATTTAGTCGCAGCATCATAAACTAGAAGCCGGATTCTCTGAAGTGCTCAGTGTAAGGTGCCAATCACCTTCAATCCGCATTCTCCAGTCTACCTGCAATAACTCTCCTAAAGATACCGATCCCTTCCCATTTTCTATATCTATAAAATAATAATAATAAGAAGTCATCAGCTACTTCAGAATTGTGTCTGCAGAAAGGAAAGAGTTTTATGTATAAAGTATACATGCATTCATTTGATTGGGGATGGCTTTCAAATGCTGTGGAGTTGGACAGCATAATGTATATTAGTAGAATGGCTTAAGACCTGATCCTGCTTTTGTTAAGTTGGGACTTGACTGCCATTCAAATGCTTATTTTCTGGTTTTGTTAAATTAATTTAGCATAAGGCTACTCGCTATAATCACAGGTGAAAAAGATTTTTAAAAACAACACACTTGTAGCAAAAAAATTAATTAATTACTGTAGAGACTTATGTTACCTCTCATTTTAAAATGTTAACTTTAAAAGTCAAAGTGGGAGATTGACTTGGGTATATTTACACTTTTGTGCCTATATAAAAATAATTAGGATGACATTTCTTTATCATGGTTACTAGAATAACTGAAAAAATAAAGGTTGTAATAAATATCTTGCTATGCTCTAAGAAATAGTGTATTAATGGAAGAGATAATGTGAGAGCAAATATTAAAGTATCATTATAAAAAATGTCAGTATGTCATCTTATTTTATCTGAGATCAGAGTACTACGTGAATTCACTCAAAAGCCAATCTTCTTTTAATGATAAGGCTACATTTTGATCTTCATATTTTTAAGCAGAATACAAAGGTTCATGGCTAAATACCACATTCACATGATTGCTCAGCATTTTAAATAACAAGGTACTTGCATTCATAAATTACAAATTTCATACTAAATTGAATTTTGTAGTTGTCATTTACAGCCTCTGTATACAAGAAGTCTTCAGATTTTTTAAATCTGTGTTCTAGTTTAATTATAAACATAAAGGCTGTATTCAATGTATTCATGGAAATATCATAATTTTCCACTGAATCACTTTATTAAATATTTTAACATAAAAATGTGTAAGCTAATTGTCTGATTACATAATTCAGAACCAGATGAAACTCCTGTTGATTTGACCTAAAACATGGACCACCTCAGTCCATTGATCTTATGTGGTCCATTTATGGAGGAAATCATATCTTTACTGAAAAACTTTCTCATAATATTTTAAATGCAATTCTGTGCTGCAAAATGCTTTAACTGGAGTCCGCTCAGGGACCCTTCCTCCTTCTCCAAACAGTCCCAAAGCTAATTGTCTGAAACAGAGAACAATGAAATTAAATCACTAAGCCTGGCAACAAAATAACTCTTAAGGAAGGAAGCACAGTCCGCTGCAGACACAAGGGCACTTACCTTGGCAGATTCTACTAGGATTTGGAGAGGAAGTCTAGCTTAACTCTAATTCCATTGTTTTAAGACAAGCTCTTGTCATCTACCACTTATTCATAAAAATATCTTATAATAACAATAATTTAAAAAAAACTGAAAAAGAATTTGTAAGAACTGTGGGAAACATGAAATTATATCTCCATTAGCTACTGATTATTTTCGTGATGATAACTGTACAGTAAGCACTGCATTCCTTCATTTTCTAAAGGAACTGACATTTGCTGATGTATGTAAGTAGGCCAGCTGTTCCTTTTTGGGGGGTAAAATATAACATACAGTTAAATCTACTCAAATTATTATAAGAATCCCAAAAGCAAAGTTGAAAGACCTTCCATCAGGGAACCTGAGCTATATATTCCTAAGTAATTAGAAAGAAAATAATTTTCAACCTAAAGTAATGCATTGAAATATTTAAGAATGCTGTTTTATGTTCCCAAAAGGCAATAATTTAGAAAGTGAGAAATAAAGACATAAAGACAATCATTTTGCTATTTAATAGGGAATGTAATGGGTAATGAAGCAAGATTACAATTAAATTCTAGCATGCTGTGTCCTACAGGAAAAATCAGCTCTAATGTTTCTAACCTTTATCAACTGGCAACAGTACAGTTCTGATCTCATAAGTAGTTATCTTTTCTGTCTGTATGGCATTGACCAGGATTAATGCTGCAAGACACTAATGGGACGAATAATCTAGATAATCTTAAATGTGCAACATTGCAGGGTGATCATAGAATTGCGGAAATACTCTATGGATTACGACTTCACATGGTCAGAAATATTTACAGACAGCATTTGCCAAATTGTAATATCTAAAATCAGGAACTTCAAGCCATATTCTGTCATCTCACTGTGCAGTCTGACTTTTTCACAAGTCCTGAGCATTTCTAGCCCTGTTAATGAGACCTGAAAGTCCAAAGAACCTCTGAAAATCTGACTGCTTTCTTTTATAAGTATGTGTACATACGCTAAATCAACAAAATGAAAAAAATACAACTGAGAGTTTTTTGCATGTTTACTTACATATTAACAAAAAATGAGATCTTATATTAGTTTTATTTTGTATGAATATTGCACTTCACCCCTCAACGTTAAAATTTCCATTAGAATGAAAATTCGGTTCTTTAAAAATTTGTCTAAGTTTGAATTACCTGGATTAAATTTTACTACTCATCTATCTCCTTTATTTTCTTGAGTGTTGTGCATACCATATTTATTTCATGATTTGTTGTAATAATTTCCTGTCTCTTCTTCTTTTTGGAACTCTTTATTTTTCCCTTAACATCATTAAGGCCATCTTTTTCAATATTGCTATTTTGCATAAAAGTATACGTACTAACCCAAAAAGGGGAAAGTAGAAAATACCCATAAAATAAAAGACACTTTTTTTCACTTTCTTACTTTTTGAAAGGAAAAAATGAATTAAAGATAAGTTTCTTCTTCTCACACTACAGTGTACCTTTAAGTACAACCAAAAAGATTGTTAAGCTGCTTTTGCTCTGTCCCTGTGTGGTACTACCAATGGGAAGCTGTGCCTGGTTCTGTGGATTGTACTTGAGTAGCTGTTTGATTAAGCAAGGTTTTGTTCCTGCCCTGAGTTTATTTCCTTGTATTTTCCCTCTTGTCAACAACTGCAGAAAGATATGCAGAAATTTGGGGTTTATGGAAAACAAATTGAGCCTGTGAATTAAGAAAACCTGTTTTCTCTCCTCTGGAGAAAGTAAAAATGAAAAAAAGAAAAAACATCCATGGGAGTTTTCCTTTTATAACTACATTTCAAATCGGTAGAAATTTCAGGAAACTGAATTCTCTAGGGCAAAAGCTGTATTACCTCATACTGTAGCAATATTGAAACTGGAATGCTAGGTCAGACACAAGGTTCAGTCTTCAACATTAATCCACAGGAGGCATTTGTCTAGGAAAAGAATATTTTTTTTCTTTTTATATTATTATAATTTCTGCCAGTCATATTTCTAGTGATTTCTTGAGCTTGTGTTCATATTTAATATTCTTGATAGAACCTACCTTGTGAAATTATTTAAATCCTTTTTGCACATAATATATTATCTTGTAGACTCTGGTCAGCCCTTGATATGTCTCCTCTCATGTAAAAGTCCTTTGTGATCGCTAGTATCTTTCCAGTCAAATACATCTAGCTGAATTGTTAGAGATACTGGCTACCTCTGCCATGCTGAAGGTGATGATAGTGTATGACTGGAAATAATGCTATTTCTAGCATTAGTTTTCCATTTTTGTGGTATTTATTATGGTTTTAGACACAGCCTTTCCGAAACTATTTCTAAAACACAATTTTCATCATTAAGGGATTTCCCTTCTTCAAATGAGAAAGGCAGGAAACAATGAAAAAAAAAGCTTCAAAATTGAAAACATTTCTTAACTAAAAATTCTGTTTTGGAATTTGAAATATCTTTTTGCAATAAAAATAACCAATTTCATAAATAAAAAGGTGATAATTTGAAAGTATTCCAATGGGTACAATCTTTTTTTATTAGTTTGCTATTTTGAGGGAAAACTTCTAGCACATAAAAATGTTGAATGGAGATGATAAGTTAACATCTCAAGTAACGTTTAAAACTTAAAATTGTTATGGAAGAGGAAAATGGCTTTCTGAACAACTCTAAAGAAACTACTTGCTCAAGAGAAAATCCACCGAGAACCTAACCAAAGCATAGCTGCTAATGTTTAGTATGAGTATTTTAATTAAAAAAGTGAAATTATAGTATTGTACAGTAGCTACTTGTATTACCTTCCTTGTCATGTGGATAGCCTGCCTGGAGGCATTGCCCAGACAGGTGAGACCTGGCTGCATCTCCCTCACTTGATCTGACTGGATTAATACAGTATAAAGTAGATAAACAAATACATACATGTGTATACCCATATATATGATTGGAACGTTTTTGATGGAAATGATGAAAACCACAGGCAACTGCTGATTGCTTGGGCTAGATGATTAGTGAAAACATTGGCAACCGATGCTGATAAACTAATGCAATAAAATGTTGAACAACAGTCTTTTGGGGAGACACCATACCTGGATGTCTAACACCACGCGGAAGCTAGTGGCCAAAGAGGAACCAGTAAGAGGCGTAAGGGTTGCGTGATCAGCCACGGGCCTGACATTTACAGAGAGGAGTGCTGCGTTGATCTAAGGTGGACTGGTGGGGCTGAAACTCTGATTTGTGTGTATGTTTGTGTTTTATAGAAGAGAATCACTATCCACTGGCTACTTCCATCCTGCTTAGTAAATAAGCTTAGGTTATATGTCACTGAGTAATGCAATTCGGTTCCAGCAACTGCCTCTCACAATCTTCTTGCAACAGTTCACATAGATACCTTTCCTCTCCTGCTACTCTGCATACCAGTGCCTTGCAGAAAGCAGCAGTTTGAATAGAGAGCTAAGTGGAATCAGACTTACAAAGGTGGTAGAACTACCTAGACCTCCTGAAAGCTGAATGATTCCAAATTCATAGAGGACTATCTCTCAGCAGCCACAGGTGAGGAGTGCTGAAATGCAGAGGCTGTTTAACCTCTCTGTTAATTTCCAGTAGTTTGCTGAATGGCACTCTACATACATGTTAAGTTAGTACAAATATTCCTTTGTATCCTTGGGCAGATGGCTGAGTAAAACAGTAAGAAAAAGAATGCTATCTAGAGATTGGAAATTACACAAAAGCAGAAATTTTGTTTGAGATTTTGAGTCATGCAGCTGAAGACTCCTAATATGTGTGTGTGTGTGTCTGCACGTGCTCGCAAGTGCATGTATATACATGTATGCATGGACTTGTTATCTAAACATTAAATGAGTTTCTTCAAATGTCTTAATGTATTCTCTTATCCTTTAAAACTGAAGTATCTTTTCTATTCTTTAGTAATAATCAATTTCAATTCAATAAAAATATTATTTTTATTAAATATATATTTTAACCTTAATGCAAATATTTTTAGTTTGTTGCTTTATTGTTTCATACTGAATTGTACTTAATCATTATGATTCTGTAAAATTATCAATGGTCACTTTGCTGTACAGTTTCTCTTCAAAATGATCGTTAACCAGCTGTCAGCATTTTCTCAGAGACTTGATCTCAAGCCAGTGAGTGGTTAACCAGTGTTTTGTACCTTTTAACCTCTGTATCATAAGATCAAAGTTGCTTGGGGTGAAGAAGAATGAGGAATTCATTCAGTTCACGTTGTTACTAATGGCAAATTACTCTCCACCATGCACTTTATGTTTTCCTCTGAATTTATTCCTGGATATCATAGGTGAGGAGATTTCAATTCCTTTTCATAGAAATTAATTCCAAAGCATAATATACCAGATTGCCAAATTTTTTTCTCTACAGTCAGATCTCATTATTTCCCTTGAATTTTGGCTTTGGGAGAGTATACACATTTCGCTACAAGGGCACACTGCATATCTCCACAATTTTCCCCAGATATTTGAGACACTGAATATAGTGCATTACTAGCTGAAATATTTCATGTTAGACTTTCTCTGAAACTGGCTGAAAACTTACACTGAAATCTTACAGAAATCAGAAATTACTTTCAGATAGCAGGAACCCCACCTATATCCGCCCTATAAGCACGCATGTTTCTTATTGCGTAGACTTCCGAAAGGCCAAGTATGGCTGAATGTCTCCTTTGTTAGATTTCTGAATTGACCCATGCTTAGAGAAGGATCTGCTTTCAACTTTGAAATGACCAGTTCAAAAAACATGAAAATAACTGTGTAAATCTAGAACAGTCTTCTACAAAAGCATGGACTTTACAGACAAGTGCTAGAACAAAGAACTTTTTAAAAACAGAATGAGGCAGAATAGAAATACAGGAGATTTTTAAGCAAATCTCTACTCTGCCTATGGTGATTGTGCAGGTCGAGTCCTTTTCTTCAGACTTGCTCCCCACAGAGCAATGCAATGATCTTTTCAGCTGCAACAAACACAGGGTCTCTGACCCTCCAGGAAAAGAACTTTCTCCCATCGGATTAGATTCCCTGCTTGTTCTTACCCTCTCGCTGCCCAAGGTCTTTTCCTTTCCTGGCAAGTGTTCTTTCTCCTTCCAGTGGTTCTAATGCAGCAGCCTTGATAACACAGGAAGATAGTCATTAAAAATAAAAAAATAAAAAACCCTAAAACAATGAAATTTTGAACCGGCAACAAAACAGATATTATCTGTGAGGGCATCACATCTCTCCATAAACTTCTCTTCCTATCATTTTTTTTGAGTCAGGAAATTACGGATGAGAGACATAAAGCAAAAAGAAATACTTACTTAAACTAACAAAATACATAATCTCTCAAACTTTAACAAAGAAGACACAAAATAGCTAGCAGTGTAAGTAACAGTTCCACAATCAACTTTTGAGGATACATCTGCAAAATGCAATCTTCTGCAGACAGAATGGATAGATACTTCCAAATAAGCTGGACTTAGAAATGGAAGTAATATTATTCTGTCAGCCTAGCAGTCCTGCTGAGGAGCAGAATATGTATTGGCTAAGGCAGAGCAGTATGCTAACGTAACCCCACCAGGCTAGCATGGCCATTCACCTACTCAAATTCTGCTTGTATGATACCACAGAGACAAACCTATTCAGTAGATGGTAGATGAATATGTTAACAGGGCATTGCTCAGTTCAACACAGATGTACTGCAAATGGACGTACTCCAGTTTTTCATGCATTAATATTCTGCAGAGAACTCCTAAACCTTTCTTGAATAATGTATTTTCATTGAACTATGCTTACATACAAACACAGATGATTCAGATTTAATGGTAACATTTTTCTGTTCTTTCCCAGGACTGACATTAACAACTTGAAGGCAGCAGTAGCTTTAACCTGGAATAATCCAACTGTCTAAATGATTTTCATTTTATTCCCCTGCATTTAGTTTTATGAACCACAGTGCAGTGGTGGTGTTTTACTCATTTTCCACGGAAGTATTTGGACCATTTAATGCAATTTTTTGTGTTATGTGGATTGAGATGTTATGAATCACTGAAGCAAAGGACTGTGTTATTATAGCACAAAACTTTAGCATGGCCTAGCAATTATAGGAAAGAATTTTTTTTAACAGACTTTCTCCAACAGTGTATATATATATACAACACTGACAAATAGCAGCACTTACCTTATTAATACTTCACTCCTAATCCATCAGCTTTAACTGAGTCTCCGGTGGCCTAAAACTCTCAAGATTTCAGCCATTCCCTTGCCTCAGCTTGCATGCTTGAACAGTTTTATTATGTTAGCTTTCTTTCTACATACATAATGTGCAGATAAACTGATTCACGGGGGAGCTGCCTTGTCTTCAATATTCTGTAGATTAAATGAAGTCCTAGTCTGAGTAAAATGAAAAAAAGAAGTAAGAGTGGTAAACATGGATACAACATGAAGAAAATAGCTTTGTACATCACAAGGGAGAACAAAATGCAGTTTCAGTATTTAGTAATTTCCTCAAAGTCAAATTATATCTAGGAATCTTGAAAGTAAATCTATGAAAGGCATAAGTTTTTACCAATTTGAAAGTAAATTAAATTTACTTTCTAAGTAAACTGCTGTAGGGAGAAAAGAAGATAGAAATCAGTTGTTTTAGTAAGTCAGCTTAAAATCAATGTCGTCAACTAAACAAAAGTGAACAGTATTCACTGTGTAGTTACTTAGGGGGAAACCTCATCTCAGTTCTCCCCATGACACTGCTTAGAGTCCAAATCCCAATAGAGTCCAACCCCATAGACCCTAATGAGTTTAAATCTGCTGCATGTAGCCAAAATTAAATATGTTAGGGAGGGATTCCAGGCATCCCTTCCAGGTATTCCTTCACCTAAGCTCTAAAATTGTTGCTAAATTCCAAAGCTTTGGTTTTCTGCAGAAGATTACAGTATGAGTGGCTTAGTGCGCATCTTTATTGGAATAGCAAGTGATATAAATCAGGCCTCTATAAAAATAATGAAATTTCGAGTAGTTGCCACTTTTTAAACTAAGTTATAGTTTAAAGATACTCAGATCAAGGGTGCAATTCACCTAATCCAAGGTAAATTTCTATCTATGGGAATTTATGTCCAGTGGGCAAGTCTGGGCACTTGCCTACAGGTGAAATTACTTATCCTCAAGATATGCTTACTTCTTTCCATTGCTATAAGGGAATTTTAAATGAATATCTTAAACTAAATGTCTAACTTCAGATATCCTACTGCAATATAGGCATCTAATGCTATGTGAGATGGCCTCCAGCTAACAATTCAGGAAGGTGTAAATCTCCCATGATGTAGAATGATATCTATCAATCAGCCCTGCGCGCATGACTCACGTAGTCTAGGTTTTCTATATTTAGACAAACAAACTAAAATCCTCATATGTCATTCAGCTCCATGTTACTGAAATCTCACTTCAGGTGTCTAGATGTAGATATCTACACAAACTACATGACTAAGTGTCCATGATATTCAAAGGACACCTTGTCATTAGAGTCAATGGAGTCTAGTGGTATCTACATTTAGTCATCTGAATGATGACATCGATAATAATTTTAAATAACACAGAACATATCCAGAGACAGTCTTCTCTGCAGATGAGGCTTGAAGCCACTGTTATTTTACCTTTTTTCCATAGAGCTTTTCTCACTGTAATTCTGTAACAGTTCTGTAATAGAACTGCTCTATAACAGAACAGTTCAAGTTCTAAAACAATATACTTCTCTTATGAATGAATTTCATGCACATTCACAGTACTTTGCAGCTTTAAATGTGGTTTTATGTATATCTGAAATGACAGCAAAATTTTGATTCTCATCTTTCGAAAAATTACATCATTGAACAAAAAAGAAATTTAATGCATTTTATTATACTGTATAGCTTTGTTTTGAAACCTAGCACTGAAACAAGTAGTTTTGTCCACTTAGATTCACATTCCTTTCTCATCAAGTGCATATAGTGACAAGAGCTATTTTTGTTGCTCTAAGGTGGTTAAGTGCAAAAAAAGGAGCTGAATGTCCTGAATAGTGTAATTTAAACTATTAATTTCATGATTATGGTCTCAGACTGCAGTGTCAAGATTTTTCAGTCAAAACATTATATGAAATGGACAAAAATTTAAAGAAATTTCCCCTACTTACATAGTTTTCTTGTGAAAAAAATCAAATAAAAAAGTCAAACACATAATCAACCACTACAAATATTAGTAATTACAAACTATATTATGGAAAATGATAAAAGAAAAGATTATATTCAATTTATCTACAGCTACTCCATATCTTTAAATGCGGGATGCAACTGCATTAAGCTATTGAATTTACAGTAGCAGAACTGTGAAATCAATTACTCTCTTTCATGCATCTGTATTTGTACAGTAATTTCTTTACACCTTCTGTACAGTATAATTCTATGGTTTGTATGTGTGGAGGAGTCTGTGAGAACATTTTCATATACAAGACCTCAAAAAATAGACAACAGAAGAAGAACATACATAACGTAATACACTAGCCAGTATAGTTTAGAACAGAAGGCAGCCTGTAGGCATCAATCTCTTTTCTTCTCTAAAAGGACAGATTTAATTGTTACAAATACAATGGCCTACAGTTTTTAACAATGATAGGTTTCCTAAGGGAAATTATTTCCTATTTGTACTAGAATATATAGTTTGAAGCATCCTGTAGTTCCACAGGAATAAAGAAAACTGTAGTTCACAGCAAGATCACAAGGCATTACTCTATCTCATTAGACTAATTTTCTTGACATTTTAAGTCCTCTTATACAGTATATTTTAAAGAAAAGAACTACTACATCAAATTCAACTGTGCCTCACCTAAATTAATCTCCTTTCTTTAGGAGCAATCAGTGCCTGATGCTTAGTATGAAGACAAAATCTATTTCCTCTTGTAGGGAAAAGCATCCTAGAAAGGTAAATATTTTAATCTGTTGCTTAGATATTGTCCATGCCCTGAGGAGGAAAGTTTTAACTGCAGTAGTTAAAATGCAAACATAGGACTTGATTCTTTTTCTAGACCACCTATATAAGTGTAAATGCTTTGAAAATTCATATCTCCATCTCATGGCCCCAAATTCCACCAACTACTCGTGTATCCTATAAAGCTATATTTATATTTGTCAATTTCAAATTTAATTTATCTCTTTGTGGCTTATATAAAGACAGGTATATAAGATAGCAACAAGTAGAAAGGTGAAAAATGCAGTATTTATCTATCTCAACGGAGTTCCTCCTCAGTTAAGGTGCAGGCTTTCCCTTTATTACAGTCCTTCTCCCTTTCCCCCAAAGTGGCCATTAGACAAATTTAGTCAACTAAGCCCTCTCTGAGTTACATACAGGTCTGGACTGGAGGAGACTAACTCTTTACCAAGTCAGCAGCAGTGGCATCCCTGCTTATACATGATTTGGAGGTATTGAGACAGCCTAGTTCATGCCAATAGGCACAGAATTACTGACAGCACAAGGGCAACCTTAAGCCCTTGAGACAGTAGTGCTATTTCTACTAGGTCTGTGCTAGCAGTGGCACAGTGCTCTCATAGCTGGGGAAGCCTGCTAAGGCTGAGGCTGCAGGTTGACATCTGGGCTTTGGGCTGGGCTGGCCTCCAAGAATAATTTATTCCTGATCTTTGCAGGGTTGCCACATAGCTATAGCAACTGTTTTACAAGTAATAATTCCTTCTCTACTTTTAGGTTTGAATTCAAGATATTGCATTTCAGATTTGCAGAGGAATGAATTCTGCTGTGTATCTCACAAGTTAAGTAGCCATATATTGCATGTAAAGGTTCAGATTAATTTAATATAACTTTTGGGCTATGAAAGTTGGAATTATAGCCTAATGGTGAATTATAGACTGACGGTGCTGACCTTCCCTCTACAGTCAATGAAAATGGTGGGGAGCTCCAGAGGGTAATTTGTTTCATCTATCCTTGATCTTAGATTAAATTGTCCTTAAGAGGTCTCTGTCTTCATCACTGATGAGAGCTCAAATGTGGTAGTTAGTTAGATTATATGTTTTAAAACTATTTGCTTAAAATATTGTGAGCTGAATCTGGGATTGTACGTGAAATACGAACCCAGTAAAGATTTATTACTACAGTTATATCAGGAAGTTTAACAGAGCAGCTTGTTTCTTTATAGGTGGAGATTTTGGAATTCTCTTAGTTCTTAAAAGCCTGCCGAATCTAGTATTCTATCTTTGATAGTAAATAGTACCAAAAACTTAAGGGAAAAGTATAAGAAATCAGGAAAGTTTAGAGCCAACTTTTTCCTGATATACTTTGATATGCTCTTCTAATTTCTGGCAGTCAGTAATTCTGAAACTTCTTGAGTTGGGCTTGCCCTAGATCTTTATTTGCTCACACGGAAATGTTTTTTTCAGTAAGGTATCTTATCCTATATTATTATTATTACATCTTTAAATTGGTTGTTATTTTCCAGATAATATCACAGTGTGACTTCTGTTTCTTTTAGTACGGCAATAAGTAGGATCGCAGCCCTGGACTTCAGGAGAGCAAACTTGGGCCTCTTCAGGGACCTACTTAGGGGAATCTCTCTAGCAGGAAGAGGGGTCCAAGAAAGCTGGTTCATATTCAAGCATCACCTCCTCCAGGCTCAAGATCAGTGGTGCATCCCTCTGAATAAGAAGTCGAGCAAAGTGGGCAGGAGACCTGCATGGATGAGCAAGGAACTCCTGGCAAAACTCCAACAGAAGAAGGAATGTATACAGAATGTGGAAAAGGGGACGGGCCACTTGGGAGGAATACAGGGATGTTGTCAGAGTGTGCAGGGATGCGACAAGGAAGGCTAAGGCCCCGTTGGAATTCAATCTGGCAAGGGATGTCAAGGGCAACAAGAAGGCCTTCTTCAAATGCATCAATAGCAAGAGGAAGACTAGGGAAAACGTGGGCCCGCTGCTGAATGGGTGCCCTGGTGACGAAGGATACAGAGAAGGCAGAGTTGTTGAATACTGCCTTTGCTTCCGTCTTCACTGCTAAGGCCAGTCCTCAGGAATTCCAGACCCTGGGGACAAGAGAGGAAGGCTGGAGAAAGGAAGACTCTCCCTTGGTGGAGGAGGATCGGGTCAGAGATCTTTTGTCCAAACTTGACATCCGTAAATCTATGGGCCCCGATGAGATGCATCCACGAGTGCTGAAGGAGCTGGCGGATGTTATCGCTAGGCCACTCTCCATCACCTTGGAAAGGTCCTGGAGATCAGGAGAGGTGCCTGAGGCCTGGAAGAAAGCCTAGGTCATCCCAATCTTCCAAAAAGGGCAAGAAGGAGGAGCCAGGAAACTCCAGGCCTGTCGGCCTGTCAGCCTCACTGCTATCCCTGGAAAGGTGATGCAACAGCTCCTCCTGGAGGTCGTCGCTAAGCATCTGGAGGACAAGAAGGTGATCAGGAGTAGTCAGCATGGATTCACCAAAGGGAAATCATGCTTGACCAATCTGATAGCCTTCTCTGACGGGATGACAGGCTGGGTAGAGGAGGGCAGAGCAGTGGATGTTGTCTCCCTGGCCTTCAGCAAGGCTTTGGACACTGTCTCCCATCCCATCCTCCTAGGTAAGCTCAGGAAGTGTGGGCTAGATGAGTGGATGGTGAGGTGGATTGAGAAGTGGCTGGCTGGCCGAGCTCCGAGGGTTGTGGTGAATGGCGCAGAGTCAAGTTGGAGGCCTGTAGCTAGTGGTGTGCCCCAGGGGTCAGTCCTGGCTCCAGTCTTGTTCAATGTATTCCCCAATGATCTGAATGAAGGGACAGGGTGCACCCTCAGCAAGTTTGCTGAGGATACTAAACTGGGGAGAGTGGCGGACACACCAGAAGACTGTGCTGCCCTTCAGAGGGACCTGGACAGGCTGGAGAGCTGGGCGGAGAGAAACCTCCTGAAGTTCAACCAAGGCAAGTGCAAGGTCCTGCCCCTCGGGAGGAATAACCCCATGCAGCAGTACAGGCTGGGGGCTGACCTGCTGGAAAGCAGCTCTGCAGAGAAGGACCTGGGAGTGCTGGTGGACAACAAGTTAAACATGAGGCAGCAGTGTGCCCTTGTGTCCAAGAAGGCCAAGGGTCTCCTGGGCTGCCTTAGGCAGAGTGTTGCCAGCAGGTGGAGGGAGGTGATCCTGCCCCTCTCCTCAGACCCAGGGAGGCTACATCTGGAGTGCTGTGTCCAATTCTGGTCTCCCCAGTACAAGAGAGACATGGCACTACTGGAGAGAGTCCAGCGGAGAGCGCTACCAAGATGCTGAGGGGACTGGAGCATCTCTCCTCTGAAGAAAGTCTGTGAGAGCTGAGCCTGTTGAGCCTGGAGAAGAGAAGACTGAGAGGCGATCTGATAAATGTATAAGTATCTGAAGGGGGAGTGTTGAGAAGATGAGGCCAGGCTCTTCTCCGTGGTGCCCAGCAACAGGACAAGAGGCAACGGGCACAACCTGAACCACAGGAAGTTCCACCTGAACCTGAGGAAAAGCTTCTTCGCTGTGAGGGTGACAGAGCACTGGAGCAGGTTGCCCAGAGAGGTGGTGGAGTCTCCTTCCCTGGAGATATTCAAAAGCCACCTGGACACAATAGTGTGCAATGTGCTGTAGAGGACCCTGCTTGAGCAGGGAGGTTGGACTGGATGATCTCCAGAGGTCCCTTCCAACCTCAACCATTCTGTGATTCTGTGATTCTGTGATTCTGTCTTGGTGCAATTATTATACAATGCAGTTATTTATTGTGTGAAAAAAATACTTACTTTGAACTGATTGAAATTGACTTGCTGACAGCTTTATCAGGTGTCTCCTACTTTTTATATTTTAAGAAACGGGAACTTATCTGAATGGTGTTGGGCTGAAGATATAAAGTCAGTGGATGTATGTTTGTGTGTGCTAAGGGTAGACAGATTTTTCTTTGAGAAATACATGGACCAATGGACCTATCTGATATCTTGCCTGCATTCTACTGATTACAGCCTAGGAGTTGGTTAGCTGCTGGTTTACATCATGAAAAGAAGGTTTGAAAGTTGGGATGTGAAAGCCAGCTGTAGTGGCAGTGTTTGGGAGAAATGCCCAGACTGTCAAAGGAAGGGCATTACTTAGAAAAATGAGTTAGCTAACAGCTTTTGAAGGCTGCTTCACAAAGATGTCAAGATAGATCCTAAAATTTCTGAGTTCTTCTATCACTATGCAGTGAAGGGAAGTCAGTAGGTCAAAAATAAGACTATACAGCCAGTGCACGGCTGGTGGCCAGAAGGTGAAGTGCTGACCAAGATCTTGGAAGCCTTATGCAAAAGAATAAGATCTGGGAGTTAAAACATGAACTTTCTTTAGGAGGAGGTTTTCTAGAAGTATATTCATTATTATAACTGTATTTATTATCACACAGTACATGATGCAAAAATTGTAGGGAAATGGAGTTGGACTGGATAGGAAAGTTTGGCTATGGAGGAGCTATTTATTCTTACTCTTTTATTCTTATTTTTATTCACTGAAAGTACAAGGATGAAATTACAGCATTTTTTCCATTAGTTCTGACTATACTGTTAGCCTAAAGTACCTTAAGTTTGCTGATCTCTCAATGTATTATCTCTTACCTTGTCTCTTTTGGCAAATTAAAAAATCAATAAACGTATCGATGACTGTATGTCAACCTCTTATTTCCACCGATCTCTTGAAGGCGGAAGAAACATTCTTGAGAATAAACAACCGTAAAATATTATTTAGAATTAACTAAGCATAGGCATGGCCAGCATAGTTTCTCCTTGGATAGTCAGCAACACAGATCTGTAGCTTCTGCATATTTTTTGTTTTATCCATTTTACCATGCCAGCATGAGCATCTGACTTCTGTCCATAGGCCTTGTCTGCAAAGACAGGTGCTTTCCAGCTGTGTGAACAACTTTAATAAGAAATCTGCCTGTTTTTCTCCTATTTTTGTACTGTAGTTTTTATAACTTGCTAAACGGTAAATGTGAATCTAGTTTCCTATTAACCTCTCCTTTGCAAAAGATTTGACCCTTCAGGGAAGGCATCCTCAGCATTCAAAATTCTTACACATACCCCCTCATCAGCATAGCAAAGCTATTCAGAAGCCATTTTAGATGCTGCTGGCAACCAAGCTCATCACACACAAATATACTCCAACTTGTTTCTAAGGAGTTATCTACATCATGTAGAAATTTCTGCCACCATCTGATATTTTCATAGGTGAAACTGATTAAGAGTCATATGTCACTAAATCACATGAAGGTGTAATTATGTGACAGCAAGAGGACTATACCAGTCAGCATACACCCAGAATGTCCTACGCTGATTTCAGAATCCTGTGAATAAGCCAGAGGTGGAATATGGCGTGACAGTGTGATCAGTGAAATAAAAATGTTGCTGCCATTGAAAGATGTGAACCATATTTGATTTTTGTAAGAAAGTTTGTTCATTAGTTTAACTGATGTAATAAGCAAAATACTTGAATTTCCAGGCAAAAAAGCTTGAGGACTGAGAAGCAAATGATTTCAGTATGAAGCACCCTTAAATCCATTATGCTGAGGAAGCTCAGAGTAATTATCAAAATAAATAATTTTAGTTTACTTCATCTATCTGTAATCTGTGTATTGGAAAATATATGTAAAATACGTAGTTTTGTTTTGAGGTTTTTATGCAATCTAGCTCCCTTCTGTAATTTTTCTATTTCGAACATAGAGATGGTTTTTATTTTAGTGGATTTATTTTTTCATGTGTACCTATAATCAAAAAAATTTCCATTACTAAATGCCCCCCTTCTGCCCACATTCACTTTACATATTCTCAGGACTGTGATTATGCCTAATCCTGTTGAAGATGGGGTATTTATTAACGCAGGCAAGCAAATTAAAAGTATTAAAACGAGGTGTTATAAGGAATCCATTGGCAAGTGTGAGGAAAGACATCAGAATAACCCTTTGCATTTTGTTAACCTTTTATTGTTATCACATTTGGCTTTATTCTTTGAATCAGAGCAAAATAATGTTCTTTCTTTATATCCTTATACCTGCAAACAATGCTTTTTTCCTCTTATTCTTTTGTGCCTGTCACATATGTGCCATAGAATAATCTTATTCTTTAAACTTATGTGCTTAAGTATAAAAGCTAGGTTCTTCATGTCCACACCTAAAAAAGTCACAGAGCCATCTCATGCTCATCTTGGTGGGAAATGTACCCACATGGATGTATGCATTTGAACAAGAGAATAGAGTTAACTGGTTTTTTTCTAATAAAGCACATGAAAAATACTGAGTTCTCTCAGCTATGAAATTGATATTCTATTTCAGAAAAAGCTGGAAAGGATATGAAAAATTAAAAATTCCTCATGAGACGAAAAATGTAGAAAGAAATGATTCAGAAATTCCAAAAAGACTTTTATTTTTATAATCATAACTATTTTCAATAAAATAGTTATTTGTTTCCAGTAGAATACATTTGAGGTTTGGACAGTTCAAAATTACATTTACTGATAACTGTGGGTTTTCATGTAAGCTGCATCTCCTATCATTCATTGTGCTTTTTCTCTACAGCTAAACAGCAATGATCCTGAGTCCTATCAGAAACCAGAAAACATGCTAAAGAATACTCTCAACAACAGTAATAGCTACTTTCTGTTAGGAAAATTCTAATCAGTTGAAAGCTCATTGCTGGGGCAATAATAACTAAAAGCAAATTTTCTGACCAGCCCTACCATGAGTATGACTTCACTTGCCATATGTTAGTGTAAGCTTTGCTGTCACTAATTTTACTGCATTACGAGTAATTATGAAGTTTCTCAAATACTTTAACTACTTCACACCCACCTGTAAACGTGCTGACCTATGAAATGATACATTCTGTTTTTCAAGTTTTGTAACTTAGTCTGCAGGGCAGATTCTGCAAGGGCATGTGAGGGAATGCTACCACAAGCTGTTTCAAGTCGTCATTCCAAAGTCCATATGCATTTCCATTTGCCTACAATTTCAACTTGTTCTAATTGCACATGAAATTTTACATATGAAGACCAACATAGGTGATAAAGTGATAAAAGAATTTCTATTTCACTGCATAGTTTTCAGTGTTCCACTCTATATGTGACAGTAAAATTCCAAATTTATAAAGCAAATATTTTAACCATATAGTGCACATTAGCTTTTATGAAAAACTGCCTAAAAAAAAAAAAAAAAAAAAAAACAGTAGCATAAAGCAGAACTGTGAGTAACTACATCCACTTCCAAAATGTTGTCAAACTAAGGAAAAACTGCCACACATGCAAAGACAACAATTAACTCCTAGCTTACCATAATGAGAGCCAAATTTTTTTGTAAGATCTATAAATCTTTGCTAAGTCTGCACTAAAATCTTATCCTGTCAGCTCTATATAACCTGCAATGTCTTGTGGAATATTTTTGAGAAACTTGCAAAAGGAGATGATTATATTTTCTTATTTTTCAAGGCTTAACTATATTATCAAACAGATGTTAGAAGGCCTATAACATCACAAGAGAAAAACCATAAAATAGAGCAGGGCAAACGGCCAAGAATCTTTTTAATATGATTTTGGCCAAGAATCAGGAAGAATCTGAATAACATGAAAATGCTAGACTTATCAGTAACTTTTTTACTTGACTTCTTTTTGTGCTTACTTCTTGCACGTTTTTGAGAATATATCTGTTGAAATGTGTATAGAATCAGCAGTACTCAGGGAATATGCACTATGTGTCTGCAGTTTGCAGAGTGTATTTATCCCACAGTTACTTAATCAATCAGTAGGGGCTTTTTCTTTCTAAATCTATTCAAAACTCTCTTCAGAATGGAATTTCTAAGAAGTTCATTTGTCAGTCATAGTAACTTGCTTTCTAATTCACAGATGCTGTGAATAAAAAAAAAAAAAAAAAAACTTTTTTAATTCCACAACGATCTTTCTGAAATACAGGTATTGTGGACATTATCGTGTTTGGTGGATATTATGAAGCCTATGGTTATTTCTACCCAAGGCAGATTAATGAGGAACATGAAACAAAATGCTTTCTCTGAGATACGACACAATATTTAATATGGTAATGCTTCATTTGGCAGGGGTGCTAACTTCTAAAAGGTGCTGAACTTCTGAGAGGTAAGGAAGTACTTCCAATTCCCACTGAGATCCGTGGAGACTCTTTATATGAAGTAGCAGTTGAGGATTTTCTGTAACTTGCAGGGGACCACTGTAGCACCCAAATACAAAGCTTCTGTGTTCTTTTTCTCTCTGAGAGTTTATTAGACTGTTGTAGGCTTGAATATGCTTTTTGATAGGTTCCATGAAGGTCAAATGACTTTCTCCTGTAGAAAAGCATTTTCACTTTGACTTCTTTGACTGTGAAGGGCTTTCTTCTTCTTCCTCCATACTGTGCATTTAAAAAAATCAATGGCTAAGCAAATTGCTCACCAGATTCACATACAATGTCCTTAACAATAAAAAGAGATGTCACCTAACTCAACTGGACATAGTGAATTTTAGTTACAGCTAAATAAGCTTCCCTCAGAAGATTCATCAAAGGCAATGGAATTACAGATTTACTCTAGAACAACACAACTCATTTCACCATTTTCCCATTAATCACTGCAATAAAAATTATCTTTATTCCTCCCCCCCCAAAAAAAAATTAAATAAAAAAGAGGAAGATCTAAAGTCTCTTTTGCATTAAAAGTGAATCCAAGGGATGGAATTTCAAGAGGACAATGAGTCACTCAGGATTTCTTTTAAACCCACTTAATACTAGGGACAACATCATCTTTCATTAGACCAAAATCAGTCATATGTTTTATTTTCTCATAACTTTATGAAGAGAATGACAGTTGAAGTGTTGAACTGGAATGTATGTGGAGCATTTTCATATGAAGGTATATATTTTACAATGTAAATCTAAAATTTCAATGGTAATCTAGACTTTCAGCTCAGATTTATATTTCTAAAAGCTGCTTTCCTGCAGTTCTAAGATTGCAAGTTGTCCGAGCACAAGCATGTGAACTATGTTAGCTATAAATTCAAAAGAAGTCTTGTAAATATGACATGAATTTTTAAAATTCAAATTTAAATTATGTTCACACATCATTTCTGCTATAAACACTTGTTTGTTCACAGAATATAACAAGAACAGAGAAGCATCCTGATTTTTCACTTAAGAAATCACTTGGACAAACTTCAATGAAATAGCGTAAACCCTTGCTGCTAATCTCTCAAAACTCAGCTAAAAAATAATGGTCTATCTTACAAACAAATAACTCAGTTTTCCTGTCTCTGATTATAAGTGTTACTTAAAATTGCAGAAAGTATTACTACGGAAATCTCATTTGAGAAATGTTATATATTACACAACTGAAAACTTTCATGATGCAAGGACATTTTGTGATACAAGGGGAAGACAAGCCGTGTAGGAGCCATTTTGACAGGAGAAACAACTTTTTGACCCACATTGAGGAATTCAGTACCTGACATTACTTCTTATTGTTCCATCTGATGAAGTTATAACAGATCTTGCTGGATTGTGCGATGTAGCTCTTTCTGGAAAAAAAATAAAAAAATAAAAGTCTAAGTTATTGAAGCAACAAGGATATTACGAAAATCTCAAAGACAGATAGTATAGACTTAAATTTGTAAATGTTTTCATGAGCCATTACTTGTCCTAAGACAGGCTTTTGGTCCCTCTGTTTCATGAGAAGTAAATTCAATATATATTAATAATTTTATTTTCGTATGTATTTTAGAAAAAAAATCATTTCTCTTGTAAATTTGCAACCTGCCCATTAGCCTATTTAAAAACAAATAAACAAACAAAAAATCTCTAGTTATTCTTTTACTTAATATGGACTAATGAGAATATCGGAATGTAATATTTTATCTGAGAGAACAGGTGATTGAGCTTTTCCAGCAAGAGGCAAGAAAGTACAGTCCTAAGCAAATAGTTATACTGAATAATTTTGTTGTAGTTTCGCTACAGCATATTGATCCTACAGAAGTTATGTATGAATGCTAGGAACTATTTTATATATCACAGATGCAATTGCTTCTTGTTAAGTTTTTCCATTTAATATCTGAAATTGTATTTTTTGTGAGTTTTCAGGCATCTGCATTTATTTATTACGTACTCTGCATGCAGTATGTTTTCTGTTAATAATTGCATAGCTGATTCACAAACAAAATAGAGCTGACAGCGTTGATACAGCCTGTACTTGCTGCACATCAAGAAAATATAATCAAAAAAGTTTATTTATTAAAGTATATGGTAGGTTAGAAATAAAATAGAAGTTTAGAATTGACATTTACAATGCACAGTATAATTTGGAGTAAATCAGAAACACACATAACGGGTACTCTCTCTTTTGCATAGGCAGTGATGGCAGAATTTTTAAAAAAATAAAGAAAAAAAAAGTATTCAAATCTTGGCATAGGTAATAATTGTATAAGAAATCAAATGTCCTGAACAGCAGTCACTGTCTAGTGGTGATGGGAGTCTTTGTTGTAAGTGTCCTTCCGGAATTATTACCAACTGAATCAGGAAACATTCCTCAGACTACTGTTTTGTATAGTTCTTGTAAACCAGCTGGCTCCAGCACAGTCATAATTCACCATTATTTATCTATCTTAACTACATACAAAACATTTCTTAACTACGTTAACTGCGTACAAAAGACTAGCCCACCTGACCCTTTCTGCAGTAAGAGTTTCTATTGCCTATTTACAGTCTATATACAATTTTATCACTTCTACAGCAGAAATCACCTAAGGAAATCTTGGGCATACTCCACCCAGGATGTTAATCAACATTTCTAAGCATACAAATTAGACTAGACGTGCCTTGGGGAATTTCTAGAACTGCCTAAAATTCTCACTTTGAAGGGTTCTGTAATAATCACTCAAAAATTATTTATAAAGGGTCAGTCAATCATCCAGTTTCAAGTCAGTCCATTGTCTCAACTAGTCAATTATCTCCTCTATGAGATGACTACCTAGGGAGTTCCTGGACCATCCAGAGAATTGATGACTTAAGTTCATGGGGTGTGCACACAGACACAGACCTGATGTCTACCTATCACATAGGTTATAACTAAAGATAATACTTTATTTCATATTTATAATTCACTTAAAACTTAAGTCTTATAGCTCTTGCCACACTGTAGACCGCACTTTGACGATAAACAAAAAAACAAAAAAACCCACCTCTTTCTGTTTACATTACTATGAGGTTTATGCTGAGGAGTATGCTGCCTTTTACCAATGACTATTCTGGGGTTTGGTGCAGGATTCTGTTAGTAGTGCTGTTCTTTCCCCTCAGACCTCTTTTTCTCCTTTATACTGTTTCAAGCTCAGTGATACCTGGGGAACTACAGGTCCAGGAGGGCTGGAGAATGAGGAAGAATTACTTTCAGAGCTCAGACTGTGGATGAGGACGCTGGACTTCCATCTCTTGCCAAGACAGAAGTTCCCAGTCCTAGCAGCAATGAAGGAAAAGAATGGAGAGAAGGAAGAATAAGAAAATTGCAGCTTAGATTAGTAGTGTAAAACAAAACTCGATTAGTAAATGGTTGGGAAGCAGCCTCTGAACTGCTTTTAGAACAAGCCTTCCTGCACAGGTTTTCAATTAAGCCAAAGGTGTTAGTGCAGGAATAAATAATGCACAAAAGTGACTGACTGAACAGGGAGATGTTTCCATAAAAGTTAGGGGATTTCAGAAGATTTTTTTTTCCCCTTATAAGAAATGTTTGATTCAGAATTAATTCTTGCAGTGCTATTTAGAGGAAAATTATTTCTAATCAACCTTTGGGAAAAGTCAATAGATTTCTGAAAGACCACATAAGAGATAAGGGTCTTTGAATACATTATTTTTTAATTGTTTTATGCTTCAGAATATTATGCAAGGTTAAAACATTAATTAAGTATGGATATGATCAAAAATTTCATCATTCACAACTGGGACTCTTTTGTGCTCTGGTAGTGTTTTTTCAAAACTAACATTATCTAGTAAGATCCTGCAATCCAGCCTCATAAAATTCTATGTATTATGCATTGCTTAATGAAGGATTGGGTCCATGACACATTCTATAAAGTGATCATATATATGACTTACTCTGAATGTTTGTCCATACGAAGTTAATGCAGACTATTATTTAGGAAAGCAAAGATAAGAAATGTATATATTTATGATGAAATATTATTTCTGAAATTAATGTATTAGAAACAAATCAATTTATTATTAAAATATTCTGACCAAAAATAATATTTATTAAAATTTACATTTCCTTATTAAATTATTTACAGTAATTTTAAAAACAAATTTTGACTTTAATGAATGATCCAACACCGAGATAGGAAGAAAGATGTTTATCAGAACCTAGAGAATACTAGCCCTTCTCTTTAAGCTTTAACACTTGTGTAGGTTAAAAAATTCACAATATAAGTTTTTTTTAGACAATGAGTTATTTATTATAAATTTAGTATTGACTTCGTCTTATTCCTTTGACTGTAAGACAGTGTTCTGTAGGATAATACAGTGTGAGCAATAGATTTGTGACAAATCTCAAAGAATTTTTATTTTTTAATTCTAAATCCTTTAGTAATTTTACTGAACTCTTCCTCTAAATTGCTGTGAGGAGTGTGAGACTGCCCCTTCGGCCTCAGTCAAACTGATATCAAAGAAATGTTTCCCTTACTCCAAAACAGACCATTCTTTAGACATGTACTGGGCCAAAATTGTCTATACTATATTTATTCTACAAGGAAAGTGATTAACAGGAGCGAAAACTCTGAAAGATCCAGATTCAGCCTTAAGTTACCGTAAGGGAAATCTAGTGAGGATCTCCTATGTCTCTTCGACTAGCTAAAAATACTCTGCTAGTCGGAGATCCAACTTCTTTTCTACTCCAAAACAGACCTTCCTATCACTCTTCTCAGTCTCTTTGTCTTAGTGTAGATTCAAAAAGGTTTGACTTGAGATAGCTGGATGGCATTGTTTGAGAGTGAGCAGTCAGCTGTTATTTTGTTTAGTAGTTAAATAGTGCCAAGACTATGCAAAATGAAGGGTGGGAAACTGGTCTGCAGGTTTGCTTCACTCCTCATTAGCATAGAGAGTGACTGTATATGAGGAAGCACTCTCTACCCCAGTAAAAAGATCTCATCTTTTTTGGCTACACTTAGAAGTTTAGGGATGCACACACACAAGATTTAGGGACACATAATTGGGACATGATGTCCATGAACTCCTTTATATTGGCCTGTGTTTTAATCAGGCAAGAGTCTGGCTCAAAATGATGAGATGGTGAAATTAAGTGCACATGTTTTTAGCTTCCTGATTTTTATTTTTCAGTTTTATTCTTGTTTTCTAACACCTATCTTCTTCATATTTCGTTATGAGAAGGCTGCAGTTTATAGAACCAGTTTTTCCTTTCTTAGTTCATTGTAAAAAAAAAAAAAAAAAAAAATCATATCTGCCTGAATTGGGTGCTCCTTTGAGATAAAGGTCACAATTTGCTCTATAGAAAAGGAACTCTCTTATTCCCTGAAATTCAGTTTCTTATACTTGGTGACCATGAAAGACTGATTTATATTGCTATGGCAGAGAGGTTTAATGCTGTGCTTGGATCTGAACAAAAAACGGAACATGTTTGCAGTATGCAGCAGAACTAATTCAAAAAAAAAAAAAAAAGAAACCCCACCAGTCTTGAAGTTGGTATAGAAATAGCTGTGAAAAAGCCCAAAGCCCCTAGTTTCAGCAAAAGAAATTCATATGCAGTTCAATGGAATATAATGCACTATAGCCTACTTTAAGTGACATGAGGCTAAACTGTTCGTCAGGCAAAAAGAAGAGAAAACATTTTGTTAAATAAGGCTAGTTTCTAAATTACTAATCTTCATGCTGCAGCCATTCACTTGTAATTTCAGTGGCATTCAAAATGGGCTTTTCTTTTTACAAAACATAATTTTATGAGTAAAGGAGGGATGTTATATACATAAAGAATAACTTGAACATTTTACAGTGCTTCTTCCGTGAGGACAATGTCTGTTTTTCTCTTTAGAAGAGATTCCTTAGCACTGAGGTATGTGTAGCTGTAATAACCACTATGAATTATCCTTTCAAAAAAATTACTTTGTAGTGAAGCCCTAAACTTCTGTAACAAAATTTACCTGGACTTAAAAAAAAATGACGTCAATGTGAAATTTGCAGTCAGACTAGGAAGATGCAGATCACTTTCTGGGAAGGGTTGAAAACTCTGTGCAGTATTTTAACTCAATTAAAAAGTTTTTGTGTTATGTGCTGGGTATAAAAACAATCTAAAAGAAAAAAAAAAAAGCACCTGAAGTATAAGATTTAAGATTAAGGTATTTTAATTTGTTGTGTCACTGCTGAAATGACAGAGACAGGTAAAATGCTTGAAGTCACTAGTTTTGAAAAGGCATTACTACTTTAGAAAAGCCTCTTTTTTTTCCGCTTAATTTGGAACCAGTTTAAATATAACTCAGGTGAAAATCTGACTCCAGCATCAGGTTAGTAATAAGCACAGAAAGATGGTGATTACAGAACCGGGAAGAGAATAGAGAAATTTTCAATTAAAAATAAACTAATAAGGTGACAATAGATCGAAGAAGACAAAATGAAAAACTACCACAGGGAGACTGAAATTAGAAGTGGAGATATATGGAATGTGTTTTAAAAAAAGTATGTTACCTATAAACCGTGACTGTATAACTGTTTTGTCTTTTATACACATATACATATTTATATATAAACTTCATATATTTTTTATTTATAATACCCCTGTACTGTGTATTACACATGAGAAGTGTGTTACAGATGATAATAAGTTATGTAAATGAGTAACATAGAGATCTCCCATACTCTAAGAATTGATTCACTGTGTATAAACACTTAACAAAACTACTCACTCATACATGGAATTCCCTGTTCAGAAAAAGCTGCCATGGGAAAGTTCTGTGAGACCTGATCAGGGGTAAAAGATGGAATAACCTAACTCAGCCTAAGATCTTGTTCTCACAGGTGTGGGCCTTCTGTAGAGAACTACCCAATAGAAGTAAGGTTAACCAAAACTGGTATTTAAGGTTTATTGGTTCAGTTCAGTTGAGCCCTGCTTTCTTTACTGTCCCCAAGGACAGTACCTATCCCAAAGAGTAGCAAAAGCTATCAAAACTCTTTGACCTGGAAATTAAATTAGGAAATGTGGGATATTTGGGTGATTTATGATATTTCTATTATTTTCTACTTTTATCCAGGAAAGAAATATGAATACAGTCTTTTGGCTGTTCCATTTCCACTCATGCCTTGAACCAAGGTGTGCAGAGTCATAGAAATTCATTAACTGAACATGTACAACCTCAAAAAACTGTTCAGTTCACTGAAACTTCTAGGTGAAGGTTTAGGTCACTTCCTATTTTTTCAAAACTGGTTCAGTCATCCATACATCTGATGCAATCATTCAGCCCTTCCTAATGCAGCTGGAAAAGACTAGAAAAGATTTAACATGTTCATTCCCACCTTGAGTAAACCAGAAATGAGAAAACTTGCAGAGTAAGTGACTCTTTTAATCCGGTTTTCAAACAAATGAAAACTTTTATAGAAAAAATAAAAAAACCCTTAAGAATGTACTTTATTAGTTAAGCTAAAGGCTCATTAATCCAGTATTCTGTCTCTCACATTGGCAACATGCCTATGAAAGTTCAGAATAATAATTCCACCAGTGTATTACCAGCTTTTGGCAAGCTCCTATTTAAGGCCTTCCTAAGTAAGAGCTTACATTCATATCTTAGTATTTAATAGACCTTGCTGGACGTTTCTCCTATGAATTTGTCTAATCGACTTTTGAACCCATTTATACTTTTGGCATCCAAAATATCCTGTGATAGTGAGTGCCAGAATTGAATTATGCATTCTGTGAAAAAGTACTTCCCTTGATTTGTTTTAAACCAGCTGCCTCATAATATCATTTGGTGCCCCTACTTTTTGCATTATGAGAAATAGTGAATAATATTTTCTCATTCATCTGCTCCATGTCATTCATTATTTTATATACCTTTATCATATCCTATCACCTGTTCTCTTCTGAAGATGATGAGCTTTATTCTATTTAATTTCTTTTTGTATGGAAGTCATTTTATATTTCTAATCATCTTCTCTATCACTTACATCCTTCTTGACAGCAAGTGACCAGAACTGTAAATCCTATTTGAGATACAGGAATATCACAGGTATTTTAGTGATATAACAATATTATCTGTTTTGTTCTCTATTCTTAATAACTCCTGAAGTCCAGTTCATCTTTTTGACCTCAGCTGAGTGCCAGCCTGACTTTTCCGAATTGTTATCCACTTCTTTTTCCTGATGGGCAAAGCTAACTTTAAGCCTATCAAAGTGCACTTGCAGCTAGAGTTGTAATTCCCCATGTGCATTATTTTGCATTTTTCAGCACTGATTTTTTTCTATCATTTTTTGACTTAATGAGATTCTTTTTTAACTTTCCAGTTAGTTTTAGTTCTGACTGCTCTTAATTATGAGTCTTAATAATGAGTTATTCTTAACATTGAGTCAACCCTCATTGTCATCTCTCCGCTCTAGATTTCTTCATAGACACCCTAAACCGCAGAAATACTGACACAGCTGTCGTGACACCATGCAATATTTATCCCTAAAACCAACCATTTATTCCTACTCCTTGTTCCATGTTAGGGAGCTAGTTATTAATACAAAGGAAGCTTGTCTTTTTCATTTCCATTGATTTCTTCAAAAAAGCTCTAATAGGTCTGTGAAACATTCCTTCCCTCTACAAATAGTTTCTCCATTACATTCCATTTACCCACATGTCTATTAATTCAACAATTTTGACCAATTTACTTAGTGAAAAATCAAACCTGAGTACATGTTAGTGTAGAAATACTGTCTTTGTTTTTATCATCTAAAGGACAGCAACAGCTATTTACTATCTTCTCTCTTGAGAGCAGCTTAGCAGAGAAGGACCTGGGGATCCTGATGGACAAGCTGAACATAGACCAGCAATGCACCCTGATGGCAAAGACCAACAGTATCCTGGGATTCATTAATACACCAGCAGGTCAAGGGAGGTGATTCTTCCCCTCTACTCAGCACTAGTGAGACCACATCTGGACTAGCAGGTCCAATACTGGGCTTCCCAGTACAAGAAAGACATGGATTTACTGGAGGGAATCCAGTGAAGGGCTACTGAGGAACTGGAGCATCTCTCCTACAAGGAAAAGCTGAGAGACCTGGGACTCTTCAGTCTGGAGAAGAGAAGGTTGAGGGGGAAACTGATCAGAGTGTATAAGTACCTGAAGGGAGGGTGTAAAGGATGGGGCCAGATTCTTCTCAGTGGTGCCTTGTGACAGGAGGAGTAGCAGTGAACAGAAATTGAAACACAGGAAATTCTATATGAGCAGAAGAAAATACTTCGCTATGAGGATGATTGAACATTGCAATAAGTTGCCCAGAGAGATTGTGGATCCTTGCATATATTCAAAACCTGACTGGACAGGGTACTGGGCAACCTGATCTAGGCGACCCTTGACTGAGAAGGAGGTAGCTCTCCAGAGGTTCCTACCAACCTCAACTATTCTGTGATTCTGTAATTCTGTGAAGCACTGGTAGCTAGAGTCGAGGAAGGGAAAGGAAGAGAAAAGAAAAAGGAAATGGAAAGCTTAAAGTAAAGCTAAACAAGACTAATCATATCCATCCATCATTTATTTAGCTAAACATTTTTTAGGTTGCCACAGTGAATAAATATGTAAGACAGACAAAAAGTAAGATAAGGAAAAAGAAAGTGACTGTTAGTCCAACCTAGAAGATCACAAATTCACATAATGATCAGTTAGATTTTATCCTACAGTCAAAAGATACTGTGAATACCAAGAGGAAGATAAATGTTGTATATGTATGAAGTAACTTTCATTCTGGAAACACCAACATCAGTGTTTTTTCTCTTATAATAGAAGTTAATCTTTACATCACATGCCTTTTTTTATTCCTTGGAAAAGATATTTCTGTTGATTTGACCCTTGAGATGTGTTTCAGTTATTTTCTCAAAATGCTTTATCAAAATTGCTTTGCCTAATAGTGAGTGCTGCATGAATTTAAATGCATCTGAAATTCACAGATATTCCTAACACAAATATTGTACTTACAGAACTCTACCAGAAATGATAAATGTTGACTAGCTTTACAGTTAACTATGAGTTCTAAGAGCCTCAAAGACAATTCAGATGATAGTTTTTCTTTAAGCAATAAACATCAAAAAAAATTTCATAACCGGATAATAAGACTTCTAGATGTGTGTACTTCCTTGCTACAGTTTATTCAATAAAAATGGGTACAGACCTGAGAACCGTGAAGCATTAAGATGTATATCTATTTTTTCCCATAAATTGAGTACAAAGCTTTGCACTTTTCAGGAGTAAATATTTGCCCCTTGTCTGCTGATACAGTGGCTCCTTGCCACCAGAAATTTTTTCTTTTTTAAATCAATTCCAGTTTATGCTACCTCTATTTTTTTCATCTAAAATTCAGAAATATTAACTTATATTTTATTTTTAACTTTTCTGAGGCATTTAAAGATCGCTGACTTTTGCTTACCTTTTTGGTGTGTTGACACTGAGTTTCTTTTTGTTTTAGCCAAAAGTTACTGTGTAGAATAATTTTGATTTTGCATTAACCTGAGATAAAGTTGCTTAGGCTTAATTATAACTTCTTAACAGTGAGATCTGTAGCAGAAAAGCTCACAATCCTTTACCTGTAGTATACCTGTAATACACTACCGTAATAATTGAACAATATCAATAATTTCAACATGAAACTTCCAACATGAAGTAAGTTGCGAATTTAGCAATTATATCTTCCTGGGTTGTATATGAAATCTAAAGTTATTATTTTTTTCTCTGACAGGTAAATAACCAGTCTCGCTTAATTAGACTAGATTATGGGAAATGAAAGTGTTATTGAAAACAGTGATGGAATAGAATGTTGTCTTGTATCAAGAGTAGTATCATGTAAATGTCTTAAGCTGTCTAGTTACCATGATAAATAGGTTGTGCTACATGCACACTTTAATTACTAACAGTGAAATCTGCTGAAATTGAAGTATTGCACTTGGTAAAAGCTATTAATGCTGAAATGACCCATTTAATAGTGACCCGTGGTATCAAAGTATGGATTTAAATTGGTAATTAATAAAAGTACATTTCTGAAAATGCTAACACAAGAGCTCAATAAAAATGCTAACTAGGTCTCAAATACCACAGACAGTTTATTGACAATTTAATACATGTTACTTATGCTAAATACTTTTGTACACTCACTACCAAGGATGAGAGGATAACAATAGGTATATTTCACAGCTAGGAGTTAGGAGCTCGTTGGTAAACTTAGTGGACTAGCTCACTTTTGTAGGTTTTAATACAGCATGATTTCTTTTGAAGCTGCATTTACAAAATGAATTGTTTTATCTCAGACAGCAGAAGACAAGAATTCTGATTAAAAAAGAAGAAAAAAATTAAGCAGTTCTCATCGGACTATATATTTAATGTCCAGAAGATGAGTAAAGTGAACTTTTTTCTTCATGGTTTAATAGTGAAAATATTGCTGCTGGTATAAAGACACAAGCTGACATATTATCTGTCTAGTTACTTCCACCGATACATCTAACAACTGACTCTTCAGAGGCTCAAAACACCTTATAAAATCCTGTTTTCATATGTCAGGCAATGTAGAATTTTGCCCATTGTTCACCATAGATCAGGAAAGATATTTATTGAGGAAAATACCAACCTTCTATTTTAAAATATAGTTCCTTTTTCTCAGATATCCCAAGATACATTAGCCCAATTCAGCAAGATACTTCAGTGCATGTTTAAATCCCACAGGATTACTGTGCTTTGCTGAATGATGCCCTAAATTTGTAGCTATTTTTATTGGTAGATAATGTGCTTTCCTGGATTGCTGGCATGAATCCTGAACAGAGCTGCTGTCATATTTGGTCAGGTATATTATATGTTTTAGGAAAGCAGCAAAAATAGTTTTTTTCCCTCTTGTACCATAGCATATATTTTTCTTTTTTTCTTTTTTTCTTTTTTTTTTTTAATATCAGGTTTACGTTGATGATTATATGCATATCTCTCTCTCTCTGTCATGTATATATATAGACTTCAATTTTCAACACAATAGAAAAGCTAAATTTTTAGAGGAGTAATGTTCATTCAAATATTTATAGCTATAAAATATATACATTTTAAAACAATTGCCATATTATTAATAACAACCCTTGAAGATAACAAAATTTCTAAAGTTTTTCAAATTTAAGTACTTGCAACCATCATATATTCAGGCAGAATATAGTTATATGTTGGTACTTTTAATCCAAAAACTGTTCAGTGTAAACTGCTGGAAAGATGGGTGGAGAGGAACCTCCTGAAGTTCCACCAAGGCAAGTGCAAGGTCCTGCCCCTCGGGAGGAATAACCCCATGCACCAGTACAGGCTGGGGGCTGACCTGCTGGAAAGCAGCTCTGCAGAGAAGGACCTGGGAGTGCTGGTGGACAACAGGTTGAGCAGGAGGCAGCAATGTGCCCTTGTGTCCAAGAAGGCCAAGGGTATCGTGGGGTGCCTTAGGCAGAGTGTTGCCAGCAGGTGGAGGGAGGTGATCCTGCCCCTCTCCTCAGACCCAGGGAGGCTACATCTGGAGTGCTGTGTCCAGTTCTGGTCTCCCCAGTACAAGAGAGACATGGCACTACTGGAGAGAGTCCAGCGGAGAGCGCTACCAAGATGCTGAGGGGACTGGAGCATCTCTCCTCTGAAGAAAGGCTGTGAGAGCTGAGCCTGTTGAGCCTGGAGAAGAGAAGACTGAGAGGCAATCTCATAAATGTATAAGTATCTGAAGGGGGAGTGTTGAGAAGATGAGGCCAGGCTCTTCTCCGTGGTGCCCAGCGGCAGGACAAGAGGCAACGGGCACAACCTGAACCACAGGAAGTTCCATCTGAACCTGAGAAAAAACTTCTTCGCTGTGAGGGTGACAGAGCATTGGAGCAGGTTGCCCAGAGAGGTAGTGGAGTCTCCTTCGCTGGAGATATTCAAAACCCCTCTGGATGTGATCCTGGGCAATCTGCTCTAGGTGACCCTGCTTGAGCAGGGAGGTTGGACTGGATGATCTCCAGAGGTCCCTTCCAACCTCAACCATTCTGTGATTCTGTGAAGTCTCTGTTGAGTGGTCTTGAGATGGGAGACTGGTACAAAACTGAGCAGTCTGGACGGAATAGTGAATACAGAAGAAGTACTGTTTTTTGCTGGATCGTTAGGTGACTGTGGTTTTGTCAATACTGGTAGATAAAGGAAAAATTTATATAGACATTGAGCTTGTGATAACCTATACTGCTATTTGTTGACTTACTCCTTGTCTCTATTTTGGTTGGTCTGCTCCACATAACACTTTCCGAGTCATATCTACTAGAGACAGAGTTTGTTCCAAGCAGTATGGAAATGAATCAGTCTGCACCACTCGTTCTTGGGCATAGGATTGCTAGTAAGGCATAGTGTAAGTGATTAACTTGTGTTTTTGGCTAGTGCAATGTTTAGAATCAGACACCTTGGATTAGGCCTCCATATATCCCTTTTTGGATCTGAATTTTCATTGCATTACGAATTTGACTCCAAAGCAACAGCTGCATTTTTCTTTAATATGAGCAATGACATGGGAATTTTTCATCCATGATTGAATGTAAAATACAGAAATCTGACTACTCTGGTCATGTTGAATGTAAGTATTTCAAGTTAGACATGTTGCTTTTCAGCACAAACACAGCGAACAGATGCATTTATTTAATTAATGTGAAATTATTGCTCTGATCATGGAGACAGTAGCCGTTTGCCTGATTTAGGGCAAGATCCCAGACTACTGATTTCAGCATTATGCTTTTTCCTACTTTATATGAAATGCTAAGGAAATGATATTCCAGATTTTGAATCAAACTTACTAGGCTGAAACCATATCAATGCTTTTAGTGGTGTTTGGTTTTCTGTTTTTCGCTTACATTTGCCTGAGCATACCCAGGGAACATTATTAGTAGGTTTCATACTTCAGAATATTCTGATTGGTCAAATATGATGTGACATGTAATTTAACGTAGATATTTCACTTTTCGGTCATTTATTATATGTTTTGATTGCTTGTGTCATACTTCGGTAGGTCTGAAGTTTGGGAAGTAAGATTGTGATGTGATTCTGACACACACAGCAAAACAAGCAATCTAAAAAATGATAGAGGTGTTTAGAATAATCTTCAGTTTTCACCAGATAAGTTAACTGTTTTAGAGAAAATGTCTCCCTTGTATGTTGTGGGCAAAATGATCTCAATTCAGGGAATTGTTATGTAATTTAATTTATTGCCAATTAACACAAAAGTTTAATGACTGCTTCAGGTATCGAGAAAAAACAAAAAATTAAACAAGCACTTAAGTAAACATCTTTCCTTCCCCTTCCTCAGGCTCAGCATAAGCCAAATGCCACTAAATGCCTCTACTCCCCTCTTCGTAGTCACTAATTCCCTCTTTTTTCCCCAGGGATTACACTCAGTCTCCCACAGTTCCTTTGGTGAGGAGTGGGATTTTGGGATCATGTGTATAACCATTTCTTTCAAGCACTCCTCCGTGTTTCTTACTGGATTTCCTCTGCTCCATTCTGGGTCAGCCGCGGGATGCAGTGCCTTTGAAGGTATACCTGCACTGGTGTGGATCCATCCCATTCGGGGATGTCCCTGCCGAGGCACGGGTTGCCCTCAGGCCACAGTGTTTCATCAGCGTCCCCCTTTGGCCTGGAGCGCCTCCTTCCAAGAGCTCGTCTTCAGCTGTGTCTTCAGCGATGTCTCCAGCTGCATGTCTCCTTCTGCGTGTCTCCCCCAGTGTCTCCTTCTGCCTGCATGACTCCAAAAGCATGTCTCCACATGTCTTATAAAATGTGTCTCCCCACCTGTATCTTCCCTGCACTGTTTCCTACCCAGCATGATGGGGGTGCTGGGCCTCCATAACCAACTTACCTTAGTTTGACCATTCTACATGCTCTGTACATTTTAAATGATCTTTTTCAAAATATTTTTTTAAGTGATGACCAAAACATTTCAGAAAAATATAATATGGGCATCTGAGAGATCAGGGTTCCCTTCTAACATTTGTGATCTTGCCTAGGACCCCAAACCGACCAAAATCTCTCTAAATATCTTTTAATCAGTAAGTTGAAGATAATAGTTTGATTTGCCTAGCTTATTCCCGTAAGTTGGCTTCTCATCAGAAATTGCTGATATTGGAGAAAAAAAATGTGGAATGCAATATCAGTTGGAATTTCTGAGGGGAAGCAGATTCACAGAAGCCAGAGGCAAGGATTAAAAAACTGGCTTGGAAATAAGAGGTCAAGGTTTACATATGGGTTTTACGCAGTATGTAATTATCTATATAAGGTAGAACAACTCCAACAGAAACTCATCTTAAAATATCTAATAATTAGGTGATGTGTGAGATGGAGCGCTCGAGTCTCAGTTGGCTTCAAGGAGTTTGAATATTACCTTCCTCAGCTGCCAGTGAATTCTTTAATGCTGGTATTGTCTTAATGCTGCTATTTTCTGCATTGCTACTTCAAAACCTCTTTTTTTTGCGCATATGTGGAATGAGGGGTTTTTTTTTGGTGACTAATCAAGTCTTTGAGGGACTCGAAGTATATCTCCAAATCAGATTTCGTTATACGTTAACTTTTCCTTCCACTTCTTGCCTATACTCTCCATTTGCAGAGATGCACTGCAGAGATGCAGCTGACTCCATCAGTGTGCAGTGTACCTAGTGCATCGGAGCTATTTAAAAGCTGGAGCTTTTCGAACTTCTGGAAACTACTATAATATAAGAATTTAATAACCTTCAATGCCAATGCTCTCTTATTGTCTGCAGTGATATCACTTAGCAATTTGCTTTAGAGTGACCTTCCTTGTAATTTTCAATATATTTACACTCATCTGATGTCAGTTGTTTGCTCTTTCATTGCTTCACTTTCTTTCTGCCTTTTGTGAGTGAAAAGTGGTCAACAGTCTCTAGGCAAATATGTTCAATGTACCATCCGTTATTTACTGAGCTTCCCCTCCAGAGTTGCTTCTTGCAAGCATGAAATGACTAGTCATAGCCTAAACATTACTGTGAAATTTAATCAATTACACTAATCATATTTTAGAGCATATTTAACAACTAGCAATGTAACTCTTCTATAAATCATTTCAAAGTTCAGAAGAAGCTTTGGACCAATTTTTGGTTACTTTCAATTGACAGCAGCTAAATTTTCCTCACTTCAGCTATTTAACATATCTGTTGGGGTATTTCAAAGGTCCCAGCTGATACGTAACTTTGTCTTTCCTTTCCGGGAAAATCAGGGTGTTATGGGAAGGAGGAACCAAAGGACAGAAGGAGCTGCTGTGTAGTCATGTCAGAACACAGCCAGGAAACACAGGATTTCGAAAGTGCTATCAAGGTTTGATCCAGATATATCCTTGAGTTTTAATCAATCATAAAAACCTCAGTTAAAAATGGTACTGGTTGAGTACCGGTTCTTCATTTTTGGATAGTATAATTTTGATGTTTTTAAACTTATTTCCTGAATCACCTCATTTAAAGTGTCTAAGGCTGTGTTGTCCCATTTCTTTGAGCTGAGAATTGAATCATTCAAAATCCTTTTCTTTTATAAGGTCAGCTTCCATACCCTTACCTTCCTAAAAAATCCTTAAAACATAGTAACATCTAGAAACGCACAAAGAACGTTACATCTCAAATCAGTGCTTTATGCTGTACCAAAATTTCTTTTGATTTCTGTTCTGTCCTTATAATGATCATTTAAATATCCAGCGTGCCTTTTTAGCATCCATAAAGAGCTGATAAAAGACATAAACAAATAAACAAACGACTATATTAATATTTCCAGTCCTACCAAGCATAATCATCACTTATGAAAGAAGAGGATAAATAAAAAGTGTGAAAGTTGCAAAATTCAACCTGAGGAATTTTAATTCAGTCCTATTGTACTTAAGGATTAATAGAATTCATATATTATTTTTGCATGTTCAGGCACTATATATATTTTTTTTTCTCTGAGGACTACTGATTCACTTGGTATCCTATATATGCCACAAAATCATGGTATTGCTACTCCAAATATAAACCAGAAGCTATTAAGGGTCTTTTGCTCTAGTTCTCAAAAGCATAAAACAAGCACAAAAGACAACATAGTTCCTACTTCTGCAAGCTTGAATGACTCTTTACATAGCAAATTAAGACCTATATGATCCAATACGATTATAATCTAAAACACTGGTGCTATGTAAAATTTGCATATGCTCAGCTGTACGTACCAAAAGGAGAAATATTCAAAACTGTACAGCATTTGTCTCCCTCTGCTTCTATTAGAATCCTACTTCTGCTCACAGTGTCTGAAAGCTATGTCTACATGGAACAAACTAGGGCTACACAACTGTACTTCAGTACTTCGGAATGAGCCACAAGAAGTTAGCATGGCATTAGCGTGAGATTTGATTTGAGCTAGCTAGCCGTGCTGAAATGTAGCCTCAGCAGAGCATCATGTTTCACTCAGACAGACTGTTTTTTCACTGCACAGCACTGGGCCAGAGACATGTACCTACAATTAAGCATACGTGTAAGACTTTGCAAACTGGAGTCGAAATTTCATATCACCCCATTAAAGAAGCCCTGTATGGGCCAATTAATAGGTGGCTTTATGTTCAGCCAAAGCTGACATGCAGCCTTGAATAATACAACATTTTAGTGTGAGAGAGAAAAAATAAATATATATTTTAACAAACCTCTCCTGCTTTAAAGCCGTGGTTGTTTGCTGTTTGCCTTACTAAATGAAAGAAATTGTTTCATCTCTGTAGGAAGATCAGCTAGATCTAAGCCAACTTCTAACTGTTTGGCATAACAACACTACATCTTGGCCAGCTATTTATTGTCATCTAATATTAGAAGAAATGTAGGGCAACCTTTAAGAAATTATTTAAGTTTCTAAAAATTAGGTAACGGAGCACCTCCCCTTTAGTTGCTTAGGTCATTGGAATGAATCCATTACTTTGAATTTGTTTCATAGTTTTCTATGACATGTCATGCGTGACACAGGAATGCAGTAAACCAGGAAGTGCACAGAATAATACTTCAGCCGTGCTTAGAATTCAAATCCAAGCCTCCTTGAGCTGATAGAAATTAATTCAAAATGATTCAAATCCAAACCTCCATCTAACAAGTACAGAAAAATGTTCTGATTTACTTTTTTCTTACTCACTGTTTAACGCGTAGTGTCACATGTTCGATGAGTGTGGTAGAGAAAGCTCCACTCAGAATCTAGCATCTCTGGCTGTTACTCTGCTAAGAAGGGTGTGATATAGTTTTGAATCTAGACTAGGTATCTGGTCACATACTATGCCCGTGCTACTAAATACTGCAGTTTAGTGACTGCTTCTTGGCTTTGAAGTTAAGTAATACCATAATTTGTGCACAAGCCTCAGCTCTTTTCTCCCACCGAACAAAGCCAATTACATCCATGCTGCCTACTGGAAACGCTTGCAGGACAATACCGTCTCCTCATTTATGCCCAGGCATTACTGTACATCAGCTGGCACGGGCCAAAACAGAACCAGAATATACTATATATGTAGCATTTACATAGTCCATGGCTACATTGACGCGGTCAATACATCTGCCCCAAAGAGTCATCTCTTGTCTAAAGGCAAAGTAATACAAAATGGTTTGTGTCCGTACTGTCCAGGGATAGCCCTTTTTAAAGCAAACAGGTTGTGCCTTCAATGCATAACCTAAAGTACCTGAAATTTTCCGGGCCCTATGTTGTGTCTTGGCCCTTGTTATTCTTTGATGCTAGTTTCTCTGATGTATTTCGGTGTTTGAAATGATGCTGGGGTCAACATTGTACTCCACAAAGTATTTTTTTTTTTTGAATAATACAAAGTTAATAGTGTGATGTGACTGATGGATTTTAGGAAAGTTTTGGAGGACAGTGCAGAATGGAAGGAACCATTCCTCTTCAGATCGTGCATTTTCATCCATACTGTAGGATGAACTATGAAATGAACCATTCCTAGAGATACACATGGATTTTAATTCCAAAGGAGCTAATTCGTTCAGAACAAAAAAGAGTCAAGGAGTGAACGTGTTGCTACAATGAGATCTGCAACTTGCCTGAGAAGCTAAATTATCTGTCAGTGTTGGCATAATGCATGGGCACCTCTATGAGACAACTTACACATTATTTGTACTTCCATATACTTAGCTATAAAGATGTAGTTTCTCAGGCTGGAAAACACACTGGAGCACTTTTACACAAGTGCAGTTCAAAGGACTTGGAGCACTGAAATAAAAAAAGTAGGGCACGTCCACATGGTGTCTATGAATGGTTTTTCAAAAGCATATTTTTGGATTTAGGGACTTACAATACACCCGAAGCCCTACGTTAGGTGTCTAAATCCTTTACTGGCTTGTGCTTATAGTCTCTGACATTAAACAGTGGATATAATATTACTTTAATCTGTTTAGTGATACACTTGAAACCTGTGTATTTAGGAAAGAGGAGGGAAGTGAACAACTGTGCAATGCAGAATGGAAAAAATATAGCAAATTAAAGGTGTGAACTTTGAGATATCAGCACTGTCTAAGTTTTTAATCTTCAGAACTGCACAAATTGAAGTGAAATGAAGCTTAAAATCAAAGCAATTAATTTTCAATTGATGCAGTCAGAGTAATGCATTTTATAATGGATATAAACGAGACATCTTTAAGGAAAAAAATAAAATAATTGGGGAAGTTGTTTTGAAGTTTGCAGAGTGATGATTTTTAGCGGTCACACAGTTCAGACTGTTAACCTTCTACTGTAGTCATTCCTCCCCAGAAAATTGTTGCCACAGAGATATAAACGTGTAGGGTATAAGAATTTTCTGAGCTTCAATTCCTAATCAATGATGAAAGTAGTTTCCTCTTTTCATTTACATTAGCATAAATAAATGTTAAACCTTGTAATGAAGTCCCTTCTGCCTAGCTATATTCTTTCTAATGTAGACTTAAAGTCATTAGATATACACTATCTGAGAGTCCTGCATAGTCTTAATAGCAATAAATAGCTGTTGCTTACACACGTGACACTGTTTTTCTATGGCTTATTTTTTCTCTGAGAAGCCTGTGAGTAACACTATACCCCACTGCACAGTACATGAGTCTTCAGTGTTCTTTAAAAACACTGTGAAGTATTCTGGTCAATTCTGCTCAATCATCTCTCAGGCATAGATTTAGCATTTATAGTTAAAACATGATGTTGTGGAGTCTATCTTCCCTCTTGAGAAATAGAAGTTTCGTGTGCAACAATGCCTATCAAGCGGATAATATACAAACAAAAAGGTTAAAAGGATTGCATTTATTTATTTATTTGTTTGTTTCTCCCCCTCTTAAACGAAGCAAACACTGAAAGTAAAAGAAAATTGACAACACTGATTATGTATATTGAAAGTTAGAAACTTATAAAAAAAGGTATGATCATTATGTTAATTTTTCTTTATCAGTATAATTGTTAGATCCTTCATTGTTTAATCTCAGTAATGCTAGTAATGCTTTTGTGGGTGTTAATATATTCATTATTATTGTGAACTTTTCAAGTCTGAACTTCTTGATTTGTTTCTACAGGCTGCAAAGTAAAACATGCCACCTGCTTCTGTCTAAAATAGAAAATAATTGTTTCAAGAGCATTTCAGTGGAAATAGTTAACCTTTTGCTCTTCAGAAGGTCTGCCTTGAACCACCTTGAAGAAAACTTCCTTAACCCTCTTCTGCTCTACAAGCGAACTGAATGTAAATGCTCCTTTATACCATAAAATTGATAAAGATTTAAATATTAAAATCCCTGTAAAAATAATTTCTGTCAGACTAGAAAGACCAGTATGTCATACAGCAATGAAGAATGGATGTTTTTGACTTCATATGAACGTTTACATTTCTCATGGCATACGGCCAACGGTCCAAAGTCACATCATCATCTTCTATTGTGAACAATGAGAAAATTCATTTCTTTCTATGTAAGTAGAGAAGCTTTCAATAGAAATATAAAACTGAAAGAGATGGAAAAAGGAGATGAAAGAAAAGTTTAGTTAGAAAAATTTTCAAAGGCTGAAGTTAAAAAAAGAATTATCATATCTTAAACAAATAGCTACATAATTAATTATTGGCTACCTAATTATCTTTAGAGGCAACAGAATTGAAAGCCAAGTAAATTGTTCTCCAAACAATTTTTATTACTTTTTTATATCATACTGAACTGTGTTGACGTTATTGATGTGACTGTGTTCTTTTCTGTTCCAGCTAAGCACATCGAAAGCTAAAGGAAAATACCGTAGCGTATCAGACTTGTGAAAATCAGCCAAATAATACATTCTGTAATGCCAAAAGAAAGCCAAAACCATTAACTATCACTTCATTCAAATTCTGTAGCATTCATTAGAATTAGTACATAAATCCTGAAAACTTGGATAAGATTATTAAACATGTCAATTTAGCTAGTAAATAAGTCATTTTTTTAACATTTATTTTTACCAAAAGACACATATGGAGCTATGTCCTAAAACGTTAAGGCAATTTAGTTTGATAGTTATGAACAGACCCCCAGTTAATATTCAGTACTCATTTCATTGTGTCAGGAAACACAGAGCTGGAGCAGATACATATGATGACTTTCCGTTTATTAATCTAGCACTAAATTCTATTAACATTACACATGATTAGCACATTAGCACCTTACTTCTAGTAAATTGATTTTAATGAGGTAGCTATCAGTTTAATCAGAATAATAAGTCACTGTAAAAGCTGCTTCTACATCTATAAGCATTTGCATTTCAGTGTTTGTCCCACTCAACAAAAGTGAAAACATGTCAGTGTATTTTATTGGTTAGTAGCAGTCATGAACATTTAAATAAGCTTTTCCCAAGGTCTGGTAGTACACAAATCTTGTGGTATGGGGAAGCCTTCATAATCAATTATTTGCTGTAGAGCTGTCCAGGAAGTGATTTATAAGCTTAGCGTGAGCTTGGACAAGACAATTGTGCTGATCTAACGTTGTTGAAAAAGGTATCCAATTCCCTTTTCTGCTCTTAGTTTTGCAGACCTGTTTCTTCCAGTTTTATCCCTGTTACACGTTTAGTCCTTTGATAAGCTACAAAGCTAACCGAAAACCAATAATGTTTTGCTATATCAGATGGACAAACACCCAGGGCAACACAAGGCTATTGAAAGTAGAGGCAAAGGTGGCACAGGGGTAGCAGGACTGCCTCACTGTGAGTCCATGGGGTGGTCAGGTCATCTACTCAACATGTGAACCGGCACTCTTAGTCGATATTCTAAAGAGTTTAAAATTCCAAGTAATGGTATTAAGTACATAAAGATTTGAAACTAACTCTTGAAAGAACAGTTTCGTGTTAAAAAAATCAAATGAGCACAGCTGCATGTCACAACATTTAGATTGATCTGCCACCATTTTCTGTGAAATTGAGAATGAAGAAAATATACCTGAATTATACTTCTTGAACTAAATCATTTGGAAAGAACATCTCTCCCCTATATCCTTGGTTAGGATACCCAATTAATTAGCCATTCTCTTCCCCCCTCCCCTTTTTTTCTAGTTCAAAATAAGTTCAGGCACGGTCATTTTTAAAAGAACCTAGCAAAAAAAAAATGTTTCAAGAGAAGCCATTTTTTGCCTAGCTGCTCTATTTGTTCTATGAGAAAAATGTATAATTCTTTGTGAGTGAGAATGTCTAATTCATTATGCTTTCTTCTCGCATTTTACACATTATCCAGAAAAAAAAAAAACAAAAAAAACCTTTCCAACAATTTCCAACAATGGGAGATTTGCATGTCTTTTGACGTCATCTATTCTGACCATGTTCTCCATAATTTGAATAGCTACTTCAGTTTTATCTTGGCCATCAGCACTCAAAGAAAACTGCCTTGAGGTATATTCATTAAAGGAAGAGCTTTCCAAAATGACAGTAAATCCTTTCTGATTATGCTCAAAGGACTCCACTTCAGAATCCTAGACACTTTCCCTTTCTAATGGTGATTCAAATAAGCACTCCACACTTATCTAGATACAACTGTCTTGAAAATTACTGGTGTCATAAATGATTTTAAAAACAATTGAGAAGCTGAAAAAGAAACATTACATGAGAACAGATTTTCTAAAGATCTATCAATGTTAAAAAAATATTTTCAGAAAGTCATTTTTCTTGATTTCTGTTAGAAAAAGGTTTAAGATTTACATGAAAAAGACTTTCAGTTTTTCTTTTTTTTGCATTTTTTTCTCACCTCGTGGAATTTCATGCCAGTCAGAAATGTATTTTGTGTCTGGCTCTGCCTTTTTGTCCATTGTGAAACTTCCAGGTGTTGATACATCTCAAAGCCTTTGTGTTTCCAAAAGTACAGTTTTGGTAGCTACCAGAACAAATATTTTCATTTCTTGGGGAAAATCTTCAAGATTCAATCTTATTTTGTGCTGTCTCATATAGCGCAGGATCACAGTGCCCCAAAAACAGTGCTCAAAGACAAAATACTTCATTTGGGTTGCACTTCCAGGAAGTGCCTTTTCTCTAAAAAAAAAATCAGACAAATATGTTTCTCAGAGTACCCAGAAAGAGGATGGTAAAGCATCAATCCCATCACCTGGCCTGGTGGCGCTTTTGTCTGATAACCAAGGAGAAGAGAGAAGAGGAGAATACAGCTTGCATAACACAAAGAGAAAACATAAGAAAAAACATCCCTTACTTTAACCATGGGTAGAGCCTATCTATGTTGCATGTCAGTTGTCACTGGTAGGGTAGCTATGAGAAATTTCATGACAGAAGTGACTGGTAACTCATTGCATATGTTTGCTCTCTCAGGCAAACGTAGGGTACACCTAGTGCCATATCAGGGGGGTTTCTTCTTTTTTCCCTCTATGCCTGCAACTAGAAGAGTTTTCAGGAAGAAAATTGCAACACAGAAGTATTTCTGTAAATCCCACTGTAGACTCCCACTGATATAAATAAAATGACTTGCCAATTAATAATATTGCTTGTTATACAGAAACTGGGAAACTTGGACATTGGTTTTCATTGTCGACTTGCTATAATATGGTTGTCTTCTAACACACCACTGAGTCTTGATTCTTTGTTTTGTTAGTACTATATGTTTTGAACAAGTTTAAGGTAAACTAGATATGATCCGAGAAGCGATATTTAGTTTTTGAGCGATGAAGATAATTTGTCTTATTCTTTTATTTTATCTTCCTATTTTATTTCCACTTACTTTCTTCAGGTTTAGTGTTTTTCTCTCATTAATCAAGACAGTAAACAAAAGACTTTTGCTCAAGACTGTTTGCTTTCTATGTGTCTTGGATTAGATCAAAATAACTGATTTAGTTTTCAGATTTCCCTCCCTCACTTTGCTGTAAATCTGAACAGCTGATTTATAGCAACATACACAATTTTTTTAAGTTGTTTCAGTAACAGTCAGAAATCAGACTATTAAAATTTAAACTGACTATGATGCCCTAGAGAATATATTTTACAAGAAAGCTAAAATACATTGGAAAACAATGTAACTTAGGGTCTCTTTGCCACTATGTTGATATTTCTGGGAAAATCATTGGTGATAATGCCTAATAAGACTGCATGCTGTTGCAAGATTTCACTGAAAAAAAAGTTAAGCAGATAGAGAAAGATAAGGTCACTCTAATGCTGCTTTTCTGTTTGCATGGCTATACTCAGTCTTTAACAGCATCATATCGTGCTATTTCACTGTCTCTTATTTGAAGGAAAGAAATGAAATCTTTGCTGTATTTCAGTGGAGATGATTAAAGGCAGCAATTTATTGAGATTTCTCTGAATTTTGAGATTTCTCTGGTTTTATAATTTAATTCATATATCTGAACGGCATTTTACCTAGTATTTTACACAAAATGTTTCTGTGACAGTTCAATTGCATGTATGTTTTTAATAGATCTATCCATATTAGTGTTATGCAGTCATCAGGTGATGCATAAAGGACTGCTGCAAGTCACATTCAAGCAGGACACAAAACCAAAACTTCCCATTAAAGTCAGATTAGAAACAGTTGCTATTCTTAAAAATTAAATTTGTTAAAACAAGTAGATAAAAATGTTCCTGCATTCCTCCGCTGTTGTGAAGAAAACTGAGATTAGAATCTCTGAGCTTCACTATGTGTCCTTAACTGAGTCTTGTTTGCCCTTTGCCTGTAAGAGGCACAGGAAAATAAGCTTGGCAGAGGGTGGAAAGGGAGACATATGGAAATGGATAGAAATGATATACTTTCAACAGCAGAGTATCCAAAGCTTTTGTTTATGTACAATAATGTTTCGTATATGTATGAAGTCTTTTTTTTAAGTCCCAATTATCTTTAAAAAGACTTAAATGTTGACCTTTTTTCTTACTTGGTTCTCTCTTATACTAACACCCCTGTACAAAGGCACTGCCAGCAAATATACTCGCTTTGGTAAAAATAGTTATGGGCCCTCACTATTATTTCCAAATTTGAGATCTCATCTGTTTTATTGATATGTGCGTAGAGTGATGAAGTGAAATAAATCTATATTTTGTCAGGATTTGTTAATATTTCACAATAAAATGGAAGTAACGATTTTACTGCATTCTAGCAGGACTGAAGTGACCACATTTTATAGCACTATTAACATTACTTATGGTGCAGTGAATTCTATTTATTTCTAACTCTCTGGCATATGGATGCCAAATTTGTCTGCAGTGTAAAAGAGGGCAAAGGAGGGACAGTATAAACTGATGACTTATGCTTTTTACTCAAATTCTAGTTTTTCTGGTGACTGAGAACAGTTATTTTCCTTACATCTTGGACACAGTATTTAAACTCAGTCTGTTACATATATATGTTTTTTCTTTAGTCTTATTCAAGGACTGGATGTTTATTCAACTCCCTTATTATTACCCTAGATCAAGCCCTATGCATAATTACTCATGAGGGCCAGACCAGTGTCTTCTTCATTCTTACATGAAGAGAATGGGTCACAACACCCCCAATTTGTTCCACGGCCCACCAAAGAGACCCAAACAGCTACAGTTAAGCACTCAATACCCTTAGACAGTTTAGTATCTAATAGTGCTAATAAAACAAGTGTTTATTGGACACTTAACTGATATTAAACAAAAGTCCTGAAGTCAGAATGCCTAGACTACATGGAAGAAAACCTTTATCATGCAAAGCTGCGTATGACCCCTGTAAACCCTTTCTCTCCCCATGGGATGTCAGAGTGCAATTCCATGTACTTTTCAGTGGCAAAGCTGGTTTAAAAGATCAGTTCTCACACCACTTGCTCATTCCTGACCCAGTGCTACAATTCATCACTTCTCCAGTGTGGCAGTACAACTATTTGTAACGCTGTGCTGTAGACTGAATCACTGATGTGAATAATAAGCCTTGGAGACTTTTTATTAACACAGTTCATTTCAGAGATCTGTTTTACTTCACGGCCTTACAAATGTTTGCCATGGCACAAAAGAAAGGGTGGTGAATGAGAACAAGCAGTAGGAGGTCAAGGTGTATGTGTTTGTGTAGAGAGTGGGAACCTCTTAAATTACCTTCACTTACAAAGAAATGTATGTGGAACTACAGTCTTAGTCTTCCACCTGCTCTCTTCTTTAATATGACTTCTATTCACATTGTTCTTTTGTTCCTCCCTCCAGGGTAGATTCACTGTTTAAAGCAAATGTCTGGTAGTTGAAAATTCCATTTTCTTCAGTAAAGCATAATTTCTCAAGTAGGCGGGCCCTATTCAGTTCACTGTGGCCCTGTATACACTACCTTGAATATCTGCATCTTCCCCTGGCAGAATAAGATTTTAACACACTCTTTCCTTTTTGCAGGTAGAGAGAAAGGGAAACTAAGGCAGACATAATGATGACAGAAGTATTCTCATACTCTCCATGCAATCAGTCCTGCTTCTATAGTATTTAATAAACTTCTCTTTTGCTCCAAGGTGGGATACTTTCAAACTGTAGGTAGATTGAAAAAGCTAGTTGAAAAAATACATTATGGAAGCAGTAGTAGTAATCTCTTCAATTTAATGTTTGATCTTGCGTTTTGTTGATATAATTCCTGCCCCCTTAACAAAGCTTTTTAAAAAAAAAGGCAAACTATCACAACTGTGAAAATTCAACAGACTTGGTGAACACTTCCATATGAAAGCTCTGAGCAGAGACTCTGGTTTTAGCAGAAAAATCCTCCTCTGAACCAGAGAGCTTGTTTTCTCAGAGTGAAGCAATTGTTTCACTAGAGAGTCATGGAAAATGATGAAAGTTCTATTGCAATACTTTTCATATGTCCTTTTACTCAATCTCTGGTGACATTACAGCATGTCAAATAAGTATTATCTCATTTTGATGCAGAACGGTAACAAATTACTGTAAGCCCCGCCTTTTTTTCATGCTGTAAACACCCAGACTGATATTATCAGTTTTAAGTCATTACGTCTTGTCTCTGTCTTTCTTTCTGGATCACACTGTGAATAAGATTTATACCATACTCAAAAACCTCTAGCCAGGCAGCAGTGCTTCCAGTGTGTGGTACAGTTTCAGTAGTGCTGCTGGGAACGGCTAAGTTGTCTCTGCCTGAGACAGAGGGCAGGAAAAATAATTCTTATCTGCTCTACGGGATATGAAATATCCACATGTGGGGAATTCATTAATTTTCATAAGGAAAATATCAACGGTCCCTCTCCAAAATAGATTAAGCTAGGTATAAAATATACTCTATTAATTTTTGTGTTATTTTAATTCGGTTTATTTTTAGCTTGTTGTTGCTGATTGCTAAGGTATCTGAACAACTTCCTCGTCTGAAAAGAGTAAGCTCTATAAAATGGAGCTTCTCCTGCTTTCCTTTTCCTGGAATTCCACTTCAATGTCCCACTGAACTACGAGTACGCAACATTATATTCTGAACTATCCAAATCCAGGATATAAATTATAATTTTTAGGCAGCTGCATTGAGTCTGTGTGTAAACTGTGTTTTCCTAGAATATTGGCTGGACTGAAATTAAGCTCACCTTCAGCATTACATCATTTTTAAACGATATTTCTCATCGCGATTATCTAGTGTTTTTATATTTGTATTTCAGAACCATTCAGAAATTTTTTAGTGTTTTTATTTTGTGTCTTATCAGGAGGTTTCAGTGGAGTTTTGCGTGTCGGAGAAAGACAGTTTGTTGAAACCACATTGTTTGCTAATTTCAGTGAACTCGATCTGATAATGAAAGTTAACCTGACTTCCTTCACTTCTTGACAAGCTGCCTACCTACATCTTGGAATATATGGAAGAAAGAATTTCCAAGCTTAGTTTCTAGTTGCTTTCCAGAAAGGCCAATATGAGACATGACTCCTGAGATTTCCAAATCCCTTGGATGCTTTATATTCCAAGCATCCACTTCAGTTGTATCATCTACTGTTCTGTAAATTCCATGATGCAATGTTGGGTATAAGATTTTTGTACAACTGGGTCTGTCTGAAGTCCCCTTATCCCCCTATTTCCCTTCCCCTCCTCTTCAATTTGGAATCTTACTCACCTAGATGTTTTGACATATCTCATTTTTCCCCCCAAAAGAAAGTAACTAAAAAATAAACACACTATTCTGCAAAGGGAAATTCCAGCGCTTGACCTCTTCAGCAGGTTTTTCTACTACCTTATTTTACCTGCTGTAAAAAAAAGCAATGTTCTTCAAGACTGGAATTCCTGTAAGATAGCTGTTTTCTATGTGAGCATTCCCTCACATCCTGACTTTCGTAAGCACATTCCTTCAATTCCAGAGCTCCTTAGAAAAGACATAACCTTTTGCACCGTATCCTGTGATGTCTTTTATAAACAAAGGCCAGATAAAAATTAGAAATGCAGAAAAAGTTTCCTATAATAAAATTCATACTTTACATTGTGTTTTTATGCAAAAATCCCAAAGTAATGTACATAGAAGAATAGTCATTGTTAAAATTTTTGGAAGAAGAAAGTGATGATACAGATAAATGCCTGGACTAAGGTTACACAACAGATTAGTATAAAGTTGAACAGATACAGATTCTAAAGCCTATCTCTAGGCTTTAGTTTCCTGTGTGACACCACAGAAATGTAGCTATTATAAAGTCAGAAAAATAGTAGGTAGCTAAATTCCATATTCAACAGAAAAGTAAAATACTATAGAAAAAAGAAAGCTGATAAAATTATTCACCTTTGCTTTTTTTTAGTAAAATAAAATCAAAAGAATGATGAAATTCCAGTGAGATCTGGAATCATATTTCTAGAAGCTCAGTTAAAGTATACAATTCACCTTGAAAGAAATAGAATTTGACTTTCTCCTTCTGTGCAAGTCATTGTCTCTGGTAATAATGATTTCTTAACAGATAGAAAGTCAAAAGATTAATAGAATTAAAATCTTTGTAAAATAAGCCTGTTCTTGCTGACAGCTAACTTGTTTTTTTCCCCTTCCTTTTGGAAGACAGTAAACAGAAACAAAGCCTGCAGCAATACAAAGAAAGCAAGCACATTAAAGAGGGATTAACTTCAGGAGGCTATGACAGATGTAAAGTGCTTTGCACACATTGCTATGTGATGTTCAACATATGTTGTCAATTAAAAATTGCTTAAGAATATTTAACAAGGCAAATCTAACATACCCCTAGTTTGTAAAAATATATTGAGCTTATGCATCACTGCTCCTCATTTTACTTTTACATCTTTGCTGTAAGCTGAGCAGAACCTTATATAACATGTTTCTTAGCTAGTTTATGTTTTAAAGTAGCATTTTAATTCTATATATTAGAAAGCAGCATTCATTTCCTCCTTTAGTAAGATGCTGACTGGATAATGTAGCAGGCAAAGGACCTGCTAAATGAGTTAAAATTAGTTTTCTAGGGTGGAGAATGATTGCCTACATTTGAAAAGAAGGCAAGTCACTGCAGTCAAGGTTTCCTAGCCTTTGGCATATTCTTTGCTTAGATTCTGCTAATGCCAATCATTGGGAAATCTTCCTAGTAAATATCATGGCATATGACAAGCACCTGGGTTCAATTGCTAGTTTATCATTTCTCTCACATACTGCACTGAAGTCTTTTCTTTTTGTTCAAGCCATCCATCATCTTTCTTTTTCTTTTATTCTTATTTCTAAACTACTGTCTTTTTGTGCCCTACTAAGCCCCAAAATAGCCTCTAGACACTCTTGTCTGCCTATACCAAATATACAAGTGCCTTTCTACACAACTATACCATAGAGGTTCCTTTTCAGAAAATAGCAAAATACTTGCTGAACTGTGGTGCCTCCAGATCTCTACACAAAAAATGTTCTCCTAATGCTGGTAAATTTATGAAACTATGAAGCATCATTGCTATTCCAATTATCACGAATGAAGAGCCTTCCACTCCTGAGAGAGCGGAGCTTTGCAATCTCCTATGAAAAATATTGACAGCGGCTGCGGAATACATGTTAATTCCTCTGTGGAGGAAGAGAGACTGCACATGTGGAAGATGATGTCAATAGGTCCACAGTGGTTTTACAGTAGCTGGCCATTGTCACTGACTACTGAAGTTGTTCCCACAGTGAGTGAACTTTTCAGTTAAAGTCTGTAGTACTATTAGTAATCACAGAATCACAGAATGGCTGAGGTTGGAAGGCACTTCTGGAGATCATCTAGTCCAACCCCCCTGCTCAAGCAGGGTCCTCTACAGCATATTTCCCAGGATCACATCCAGATGGGTAATAATATTGCAGTCTTGAATCTCTTGTGATGGAATTCTGTCTCCAATCTGAAAAGATGAGAGTGCTTAGAAAACAACACTTACAGTGTGTTCCAAAAATCTTTGCACTTCTTAAACACATATTGCAGACTGCTTCATACATCATCTGCTGATCAAATGTCAGCCCAACTCCTACTTCCCTGTGAACATAATGGAAAATTACTCAACAGGTAGTAAGAGAACTGTGAACTGTATGTGCCCTTAAAATGTGTTGTTGATGTGCGAATTCACACTAAATTGTCATGGTGATGGATGTTTAAGTATAATTTCAACTATTCACTAGGAAAAAAGAAATGAAATGTATACTCAAATATTACAATACATGTTAATTTAAGGGAACAGTGTAGAACCAGACAGATTTCTGCCTCAGTGAAAGCCAAAAAAAAAAAAAAAAAAAAAGACAGGGAAAGCAAGGCAGAGGAGACAATACTGCTTTTCCACATATACAAAACTGGAAATACCTAGTAATTACCTTTGTTCTTGATCCTTATGTTTCTCCCCACTCCTTTTTTTCTGTAAGTACTGTGGGGTTATAAACAGAAATAAAAAGTTGATATATGTATTGCATTGATCCTAAGAATTGTACAAGTTGTACAAGTATCTGAAGGGAGGGTGTCGAGAGGATGAGGCCAGCCTCTTCTCCGTGGTGCCCAGCAACAGGACAAGAGGCAATGGGCAGAAAGTGATGCACAGGAAGTTCCATCTGAACCTGAGAAAAAACTTCTTTCCTGTGAGGGTGACAGAGCATTGGCACAGGTTGCCCAGAGAGGTAGTGGAGTCTCCTTCCCTGGAGATATTCCAAACCCGTCTGGATGTGATCCTGGGCAATATGCTGTAGAGGACCCTGCTTGAGCAGGGAGGTTGGACTAGATGATCTCCAGAGGTCCCTTCCAACCTAAACGATTCTGTGATTCTGTGATTCTGTAATTGGTAGATCATGTTTTAGAACCCGGTTTAAAATCTAGATAGAAAACACATATATCTATATCTTCAAAATACATAATCTCTCATTTTGCTCAATAAAATATAATAAAAATAAAGTCTTTGAGAACAGTGCAATGTCTTCAGATGTTCGTTATTTTTCAAATATACCAGAAAAATGTTTCAGTAATGGGAGGAGTTTTTTTGTTTGTTCTAAATGTTATAACTGCCAGCATTTAATGCTTGATATTGCAAATTGAAGTGATGTTGGTTAGTTGCTTAGATACACCTTTCAATGTTGTTTGTTAAGTATAACTTATGTAATCACAAGGAGGATTGAAAACCATTAGGGCTTTGAAAGTCTCAAGGCATGGTAACTTATTAAGGGAAGAGATAAGACTCTGGAAATTTTATTAAGTATTTTAAACCTTTCTTCTTCTTGGCCACTCAGGTCTTGCCTAAGGCGTCGTTACAAGGAAAGGTAGGCTACTGTGAGATTTATCAGCTATGTGCAGAGCTTGAATTGACATTCACACAAAGAAATTGAAAATGCATGAGCTGGCCTAATTGTGAAGAGTGAAGTTAGGTCCTTGTCCAAGTAATTTAAACTAATTTTCTATATTGAAACTCAATATAGATAATAGTTATTTCCTTCATAAGGAGATAAGGAGTACAGGATCTTCAATATTCTTAAAGAGCAGGAAAGGACAACAGTATCCGAGTTTTTGTATTTGATTTTGGGTTGCTAGGGTGCCTTTTTTTTTTCTGCACTGAATTACATTTGTCAATAGTCAATTCCAAATTAACAAATTATCCTGTTTGTATGCAGGGAAGGGTGCCACATGCATTAAGTCTATTCTACAAAATTTCCATGCCATGTTTTCTGTCTTTTCCTCAGGTACTGATCACCTTTCCTTCTACTTAAATGTTTTGCTTTTAGTCTTCAGCTCAGATCGGAGAGTTGGACCGAAAATAAAAATATTCCAATGATCCAATGAAAAAATTCTGATTTTTGAAAGAAAAGCTGGCTTCACCAGGTTTGTTACACACTGCTGCAAAAATTTATGTAAAAATTTGCTGAAGAGACACATTAGCATTCCTGTTTGTTGTGGGACTTTATTTTCAGAGTACATTTGAGCAATTTCATCTCTGATTAAAATGACAATGACTAGCTTCTGAAGGAAAGTACATATACGCCTCATGTATCAATATTTATCTTTGTGGGTCACTTCACAAATCTTTTATGAGCTTATGTCAAGTTAAGAAGAAATGATATCCCAAGAGTTAAGAGCAACTGGGATAGGTCAACTGATTTCCTGATTGCCTTCAGCTGAGCAATGCAAAATAATGATAGATATGAATATGAACCAATATGCAGATATTTCTAAAAGTCATTGCCTCTTTACTAATACTAAAAGAATAGTCTGTGGTAATTCACTCACTAATAACAGAATAAATATCAAAACAATGGCATTATAATAATTTTAGATGCCTCAGAGATGTAAGTGCTTACAGTTTATAGCAATTTTCTCCCTGAGTTACCTGCTTGTGTCCTTCTGTTTTTCTACCCATATATATATCATTTCGATGACCTGAACGTTCCTGTTAAAAGTGCTGACTTGAAAGGCGTGAAAAAATAGAGTCCTTTACTTATCAATAAGCTGACACAGAAAAGAATTGTGCAAGCCCCCTTCCTCTTCTACATATCATATAGATGCCCATATGGTCTATAAAAGCAGTCAGAGAAGCTCTGTGCTACGGTGGTAGACTGTCACTGGTATCCATGTTAACTTGTTTCAGTATTAGTAGCACACTATAGCTACGCTACAATATGGTCAATATAGCAGCTTTAGGGATATGTAACCTTTACGTGTAAATACCATGTCTCTGTAGAGTTGATTTCCCATGTCAGGAACGAGATATGTTGAAACTAGGCCTCTCTCTTTATCCTGCTAATGAAACGGTAGGTTGTTGCAACTGTAGAATCATTAATTGTATTGATTTTTGCCTTGATGGCCTATATATGTCCAAAACTTTTGACTGCTATTTGTTTTTGATGTGGACAACTTTATAGAAATGGTCACATCCTCTCTATTCCATTTGGCTGCACAGTGCATATCAATCTGTTTAAGTTGCACTTAGCAGAAAGTCATCTTGGGGGGGGGGGGTGCAGGTATTGGGGGAATGGACAAATTGGAATTCACGAGAGACTTATTTTCTGTTTTTTCGTTCTGCGTACAACTTCCCGCGCATTGTTCTCACAGCAAAGGCTGTATTCTGAAACTAAGCTGGCTCTGCTGTGCTTTGAACTTTCATTATTTTATTGCAAAATCTAAATCAGAGGCTTTTTTCAGCTGCCAGTTTAGATATCTAATAGAGAGTGAGAATTTACAGCAGTGCAGAAGTGGCTGACCAGGTAGTGACAGCTGTATTCGCATTGAAGAGTTTCTTTATGCAGGATTTGGTGCTGTCAATGCTATCTGTCTAAAACTGCGTGATGAGAAAACATTTTTAACCCTTTGGAGAGTTTTAATCCAAATCTTTAGCTTGACTTTACTTAATCGCATCTCACATATCTTAAGACGGCTCTAGAAAGGCATGAATAATCCTAATATGCCATGGCCCACAAGTGAAAAAATCAGACTCATACAAAAATATGCATTGAGTTTCTAAATACATAAGAATATTTTCCAGAATGTGAGCAAGCAGAAAATATCTACAATGAAAAGGTATCTAAATATTCCTAATTTGGATTCCACCACTCTATCTTGGAAAGTAAGGAAACATCATAATCTGGTTTTGGCTAATTCATGTCATGCAGTCTTAGTGTTAATGAACAGTCTCAGGTATACTTAGTTTCCTAATAGAGATATATGTTTAAGTTTTAAATTGTAGTCATACATTCAGCAGTCTTTGTAAATTCATTTATTATGAAGAGAAAATTTGGCCTTTAGTAACTTCTCTTGCTTCTAGTCTCTCTCCCATTTTGTACGTATTTATTCTCTTCTTTCATTTTATCTCCTCTCTAGGTCTTTCTTTTCCTCTCTTTTTCACTCTCTTTAAAAATAATGATCTATATATCTCCTGTTGCAGGTAAAAGCAGTGGCCTTTTTCTCTTTGTTCTGTCACACCCCACCTACGATTCCGTTCTCCCTCATTGTCCCTGGTCTGTTATTGCTTCTTAGCTTTTTATCTGCATTGTTTCTTGTCTTTTGCTCACTTTCAATCACAATGAAGTTGTAGCAGGTTCAGAAGTTTTCAGGTCAAAAAGCTATTACGAATTGGGAAATGCTGAGTTCCAGCTAAGCAGCTACAAATTTAACGGTGAATTGAGAAGGTTTTAGAAAAACATGTAAAACTTTCAAATATATATTTACAGATTTATGAATTATGAAGAACAGAGAGAGAAGAATAAACAGAAACTACTCATTAACACTGATTTTAAGCTTCCTGATCCACAGTCTATATCACATCGTTTAGTGACTAGAGGGAGAGGAGGCAAAATTAAATTCATTGGATTGACTTAGCATTCTGCTAACAAGTTTCTATAGGTCTTAGAGCAATCATGATAAAATGCTTGATCAGGCCATCAGGAAGTAAATTTAAATTAAAGTAGAACAGTAATTCTTTTTATTATTAAAAAAAATCTGAGGAGGAGAAGGAAGGGGTTCGCTTCACTTTGCTTCCTTTTGGCTCTCTGGGTCCAGCCTGAAGTACAGAGGACTCTCACTTCCCTTAGGCATTTATCACAGCAACACTAATAGAGTCAAGCTTCCTCCATTTTTTCCCTTTTATATTAAACTTCCACTATATTTATATCTGTACTGTTGGGATATCAAACTGATATTCTGTGTAGACTGCCACAACATTTTGTTGCATTTCTTGTTGCTTTTGAAAATCAGTTTCTTGCATAGTTGACCCTTAAAATTCATTTCAAAACTCATTTAGGGTTACTCTTAATACTTACTTAATATCTTCATATTATGTAGCACAATTTTTCAAGTAAAAACTAGTGTAAAATCCTCAAAAAGTGCCAAATTCAGAGAACGATTTAGTTATGGGACAAATCTGCAGCTGTTTTAAAATGAAGTAATAATGTTTATTTCATTGGCACTATGTTGATTTATATCATCTGTTCATTTGACTTGTCTATCTGAGAATAATTGCACATATGTTAAAGAGGCCTGTCCTTTGACTTAGATTTTGTTCGAAATATAAAAATAATTCTTTTACTAGAAGATTTTCCAGCGTTCTTTTTAATCTTAATTTAAGAATACCGAAAACATTTTACCTTTTCTCATCAAACGGGAGCTTAGGATTCCAGTAAACACCCTTAGTAATCACTGAGATATTTGTAAATATGAACTATTCTCTACTGGCAGAACTTTGGTTGACTTCAAAGGAAGCAAATTATTTTCAGAATGCCAATCATCTTACAAGTGCCAAGAGCTCTGATTAAGACTTTGCTAGCACCTTGCAAGGAGATTAGTTAAATGCTATGGGTAAGTTTCTATCTAATGCTTTGCAAAAAATGGGAAAAGTTACCTGCATTCTTTGCATAGTTTATGTAAGGCAAGCAGAAATGATAGTCACTTTGCTTTGTGACTTGAAATGCAAAATGTCTGGAATCTGTATGCAGGTACACAATGCAACACTGAGAAGTGAAGATGATGGCAGAGTCAACAGTTATTTGGCACACATGGCCTGTGCTTACACTGGTGGAACAAAATTGATATGTAGGAGAAAGCATGCTTTATCTCATAGCAAGTTTGAAAGAAATATTCTAAAATTTTCTTTCCAGTTTCTCCAATTTCTTAACATAGACTTGTCTTTCTAGTCTAGAAATGTTAGCTTTGGTCTTTGTCTTTGATATTTCTTACAAATACTTAGCTGTCAGCTCAGAGTTCTTAGCTTTTTCCTGAAGCTGCTTCAGCTATTTCTTTTTATAAGACGAGAAGAACTATTCTCTAAAAGTGCCTATTTCTATCTACTGCTAATAAAGGAAACCCATCCGCATGTAACTGCTTACAATGCATAAAGTTAGGTGAAATGAATTGCATCCTGAACGCCATCCAAATCCAAATTTTCTAATCAATACAAACTCTCTTGATGTTCATATCCAGGCTACATTTTAGTCTTACAGATTCATATTGCCTAACATGTCTGGGGAGCATCCATATGGCTAATGAGTCTAACATATCCTTGATATTTCAACACCTTGATTATTCAAACATCTTTTTCTTTGGCTTGAGGAATGCATTTTGACTTACTTTTGTCCATTAAGAATACTGCTGCAAAAATATTTTTCTCTTCTTGACCACTGACCATAGCCCTTCTTGTACATTCCTCCACTGGTATCTTATACTGAATCAAATATGAGCTATATGTTTTCCATTTCAAGGCCCTTCACAGACTTGCTTGTGTCCTTCTTTCAATATTGAGAAGCTGCCTCCTGATTCTGATTACAGATTCAGTTCTATATTAGAAATTTAACAAGTGGATAAGTGGGTCTTTATGATTGCTCCCTTACCACCCTTCTTTATCATTGGTATTTCACAGAAGCATGCACAAAGCACTCACTCATTGTTCTCTTTGAAATCTCTCCTTTGCTATGATGCTTAGAAAAAAGTAACAACAATTAAGCAGATGGTGTTTTGAGATCACTGCTGATCATGACGAATAATATTGTCTCACTGTTTCCTTGTAGTCTGACAGGTTTCTATCTGTTTCTGTTTGTTCCGTCTTATATCGTAGGGAAGACGTCAACTGACCTGAGTTTATCTGTCTAAAAGTTAGGTATCTGGTGTAAGCAAGTCATCCAGGCTTCCTCTGTTGTCAGAGATAAGTATCAAAGACAGGAGGGCTGAATCATGCTCCATAGTTTGTAGAGGGAATCTAACTTGATGTACAGAGCAAAGCTTAACCTGGAAGTCTGGACAGCTAAAGGCAAGTGAGATTAATTTTACTCTTAAATTATAGAATGTCCAAAATACTGATTATTTTTTCTGCTTTTATGCAGAGTTTAGCACAATGGGGTCCACATCCCTGATTGGATCTAAACTATTTAACTAGCATAAAATAGTTACTTCATAAAACGGGCACATACAAGTTACTGCAGTAAAATAAAACCAAAAGAAAATAGGAAAAAGTAATGGTAAGAACAATTAATTGGTGGCAAAGTTTCATTAGAAAAGCTGTGTCTTTAAGTATATAGGAAAAATCAGAATTACTGTGCTTTAGTTTAAAACATAATGACTGATTTCAGCTGTTCTTGCGCTGAATATTTTATCTGGACAGGCAATGAGAGAGAAATAATATTGAATGCAGCTGATTCCAGATGACGCAACATAATGTAATTTAACAGATGACACATGCCATTAAATATTAAAAAGATTTTTAGATTAAGCCTAATCTCCTTCTTTGTTGTTGGAAGTTTTAAGGAGAATCCTAGTATATTTAAATAAAACTATTAACTCCATCTGTCAGAGAATAGAAACAATATATACATTGGCATTAATAACTGCCTTCATGTTTTTGATGCAATGACATCTGTCATTAAAATATAAACAAATTGATTTTAAAAATGTTTCAAAATTATGCAGTTTCAAAACTTAAAGAGCAGTGAAATTAACACTCAAATAATAGCATGCACTTATTTTATACAATGTGCCTTGGCATTCTGAATGCCACACAGACAAACAATCCAAGCCAAATATTTTGACTTCAAATTAGAAACTTCTATTTAAATTAAAGAAGCTACGATAGGATACCACTGGTTAAGAAAAATCCTCTTATTTTTTTTTTCCTCTACCTATTCTGTAAGCAGAGAGCTTTTGTTATCTGCCTTACGTTGGCATAGACTATTTTTGCTCCATCTCTCAGTATGCACTGTCATCCAGGGTCACTTTTAAGTATTCTGGACAACAGATGACTAAAACAACGGCTCCTAATGAACCATAGTATAAAGTCTCCAAACAAGTAAAGGTCTGAGCCAGCGCTATGCCACTCTGTTTATCCAGCATATGAATGTCTGAACAATATGCTGCATAAAGCTTTGATACACTTTTCAGTTTCACTTCAAATCTGTTATGAATGATCTTTCAAATCTCAAATATGAATATGAATCAATATGAATCTTTTAAAATGATCTTTCTATACTTTTCTAGTCAAATTTTCCAGGCACATATCTCAGTTTCCCAGTAAGAATGCTAAGGTTAGCTATCTTGATAAAATCTGAGGATCACAGAGTTTTTACTCTCTAATACTTCTCTCTAGCGAGTTCTTGCTCTAGAGAAACAGTGTCATTACGTGTTATGTTTCCACTCTTGTTTTGAAAATTTTAGCAATATTTTATTGTTTATAAACAAAAGTATGTTCCCTTTGATTTACATAAAACTAAATATATGCATTAACTGTCAGTAACAGTTTGTAAGGACAAATATTGATCCAGAGTTACACTAAATACTTAAGTCATGCAAAATGAAAAGCACTGTTTATCTGGAACTCCATGGTCTGGGCGACTAATTCTAAGGTTACACTGGTGAAGATATCCTCCTATTTTTTCTGTTCCTGAATTCTTTTCACTTCTTTTAAGTAACTCTAGGATATTCCATTGATAGAAATGGGCTAAAAGGTTTTCTTATTCTTCAGAGTTATGTTCTTCTGAGTTTTATCAACAATTTTAGCTAGCTCATCAGAATTTTTGTCACTAAATCAAATTTTATTCAGTAATATGCTTTTGCCATTTTTTTTTCTCTCTTTATATATAGAAAAATATCCATAGCTTTGGAGCTTTCCATTTCTTATCTTTACTTTTTACTTTTTTTTTTCATTTTTTTCATGGCTTCCCCTATGCTTTGCCAAGCTTCACAGCAAATTCTAAAATCACTATATTTCTTTGAGATCAATTATTACTATATATATGTCAAAATGCTTTAATCACAGCATTATTGATTTAGACTTAGTACAAATGTACAAAAGTTACAAATTTATCAAAGATTTTAGTCCAAGTTGCCAATGAGCTGTTGCAAGAAACTGGAAGGCTGAGAGTAATGTTATCTATAGCATTTCTCATCAGTGAAAACCCAACATGTGTAATATACTGCTCCTGATCCCAGGGATAGACTAGTCATACGATTTTGAGTCATGAGGGAATTTTATTTTAACATCAAATTATTAGAACTTCTTTTCAATGTAAGAACTGGTCCACTTTCTATGATCATCTAAGAATTTTATTTTTAAAAGCCCATTTTACTGGTGCTGAAAGGGCTCTTGAGCCTAGCTAACAGAGGCAGCCAACAGACACAGCAGTTAAAACAGAAGGGAACAAAGAAGAGGTCCTTGTCTCTGTTCAGATCAGCATATACACTCTCAGTTATGGTTGTGACACACCACAGGGTACGTTCTCCAGTAGCTGTAGGAGTTGCTGCCCCTGCCCTGTTGGAGGCTTCAACCCAGACAGATCTTCCGACTGAGGATGCAGCTCTGCAAGTATGAAGCTTCAGGGAGCGCCTGAGGCCTTTCCATGAGGCTAGGGCTGTCAGTTCTCTTTCCTGCAGAAGGTGTACCACTGTTGAAAAGTTGCATCGCCAGGTAAAGGAGTTACAGGAGGCAGTCAGCAGGCTGCATAGCAACAGAGAAGATGAGCAAGAGATAGACAGCATCTTCTCAGAGACCCTACAGCTTCAGGAATCTCAACCCCGAACAGCAGCGGAGACACATCTAGAATCTGTGCCTTGTGGGATAGTAAGTGGAAACTCTAAGGAAGGTCAAGACTGGAAGTTGGTAACGTCTCATAGCAGGAGGAAGGCTCTTGCTTCTTCTGAAGGTTTGCACCTAATGAATAGGTTCACTGCCCTCAAAGCTGAGGAGGAGCTGGGTGTGCTTTTGAGTGAAGCATCTAGGACGACAAACACTGAGCCAAGGAGGAACACCCAGAGGAAGCAATGGGAGTGATAGTAGTAGGTGACTCCCTGCTGCAGAGGACTAAGGCACCCAGGTGCTGACCCAATCTGCTCTCTAGAGAGGTTTACTGCTTGCCAGGGGCTTGGATGTGGTACACTGTGGGGAGACTGGCTGTTACCACTGCTGCTCTTGCACATGGGCACCAACTATACTGCCAAAGACAACTAGGAAAGTATCGAATGTGACCGCAGAGCTCTGGGGTGGTGATCAACGGTATGGGGGCCCAGATGGTTTTCTCCTCGATCCTGGGCTGTGAGAAGGAATGAATGCACACTGCAAGTCAACAGTTGGCTGCACAACTGACACAGGGTTTTTGGTTTCTATGACCGTGAGATCCTCTTTGAGGATCGACATCTGCTTGGGAGAGATGGGAATCACCTCACTAGGTGGGGCACATGTATCTTTGCCAACAGGCTGGTCAACCTGATAAGGAAGAGGGCTTTAAACTGATAAGGAAAGATGTGGGAAGGAGAGGGTTATAAGGACCACACAGTCAACAAAACAGGGCTTAAGTGGAGGTACCTCCAGTATTTGCATGTAGGCAAGGAAGTGCCTACAAGACAAGACTATGGGGTAACCCCTTCTTGGAAATCAGTATTTTCGGATGCCTCTCTGAAGTGCCTGTACAGAATACATGCAACATGAGGAGTAAACAGGAAGAATTAGAGATTTGTGTGCAGTTAAAGGCCTATGATCTCATTGCAATTACAGAGATGTGATGGGATAGCCCACATGACTGGAACGCTGCAGTGGACAGTTATAGGCCATTTAGGAAAGACAGGACAGGAAGACAAAGAGGGGGAGCTGGAAGGTATGCCTAGCTCTGCTTAGGGGTGGCCGATGGGCTGACTGAGAACTTATGGGTAAGGATTAAGGGGCAGACTAACATGGGTAACACTGTTGTGGGTGTTGCTACAGGCCAGCCTGATCAGGAAGAAGTAGTGGATGAGGCATTCACCAGACAGCTGGAAGTAGCCTCACATTTGTAGACCTTGATTCTCATGAGGCACTTTAACCACTCCGATATCTACTGGAGGGCAAGGCACAAACAATCCAGGAGGTTTCTGGAGAGCATCAGTGACAACTTCCTGATGCAGAGTGGCCAAAAACAATAGGTGCTCTGCTGGACATTGTCCTTACAAACAAAGAAGGGTGAAGGCTGCGGACAACCCTGACTGCAATACCCGTGAGATGGTGGAGTTCAGGATGCTGCAAGGAGGCAGCAGGATAAAGAGCAGGATCACAATACTGGACGTTAGAGGACATTATACCTTTTCAGAGGTGTCCAGCGACAGGATAAGAGATAACGGACACCAGCTAAAACTGAAACACAGGAAGTTCTGTCCGAACATGAAAAAAAATTCTTTCCTGTGAGGGTGACTGAGCATTGGAAAGGTTGCCCAAACAGGTTGTGGAGTCTCCTTCCCTGGAGATATTCAAAAGCCATCTGAAGCAGGTCCTGGACAACATACTCTAAGTGACCTTGTTAGACCTGAGCGGAGGAGTTGGACTAGATGATCCCCAGAGGTCTCTTTCAACCTCAACCATTCTGTGATTCTTCCTCCCCCTCCCCATCATGAATTTTGATTTTTTAATGTATATTTGAATTTGATTCCCACATGAAGTCTATATGGTCCTTAGTGTGGAATGACATGCAAATTAAATGGTTCTGCAGAGCTTTCTGAAGTAGTTATGTACTTCAGGCTTACCTGTAAATACTGAAGGCTAGTTTTTTTAAAGTTTTTATAAGAAAGCTGTTTCTATTGCATAATATGTATTTACTGTAAGAGAAAACAGTATACTCATGGAACATACCCTGCCATAGCCAGAACTGTTATGTTCTGATTTCCAGTGCAGTGCCCACTCACATACCATAATTAATTATAGGTCTAGCTTAACACAGGTTTTGTTTAGCTATATTATGTTTTCTGCTTTCCATGGTACAACCTAATAATTTTCATCAGCTCATTTCTTTTAGGTCTCACAGCAGAGAGGAATTCTGAAGGAACAAAATTCTAGAATTCGCAAAGTCTAAATGAACTAATGAGGGTAATGAGAGGCAATGTGGATGCACAGTAACCTTTGAGGGAGGAATGCAATAAGTGATGAAACTTCTCATCCTGCACAGTAGTGATATGAAAAGAGCTGGAAAGCTAGTACTAGTGGAATTTTGAACAGTGTTGGAGTTTATAATAAGTCTCCTGAATTATATAGCAATGAATAGGAAATACTCAGTGAAGGGATTCCCATATACAGGTGATATGATCAGAATGAACAGAGATATTCTTTGCAGCTACATTTTGAATCTGTTACAGGACTTGACAGCTATGGCTCTGGAGTCTAGAGAAGATATTGTGGAAGACGAAGCAGAAAAGGAAGGGAGCTAAGTCAAAAAAAAAAAAAAACAGCTAAAAAGAAGATTATGGCTGAAGAAATGAGAGGTTTGGATGCTACTGGCATGTGTGAGCAGAAGGTGTAAAAAGTCAAGGATGACACCTAGTGCGAGTAAAAGGGAAAATGGAGGGTAATGAGAAAGATGGGGGAGGTGGAAAGGGAAGTATGCTAAGTGAAGACAACCTGGAAGAAGTGACTGATGATTGTCAGCAAGTAAGCACAACTTCAGGTTCTGATCTAGGCTAAACAAAAGGAATAAGTGTACCCAAGACAAGCTGAGCTGATAGTTTTGGAAAGAGAGAGGTTACTCTAGTGTAGAAAGATGTATTTCTGGAACCAGTGCAATTTCCCGTTAGAAAGAAATATTTGTCAGTGGGTCCGTATGCATGACTAGCTACTGATATCTTTCAAATAGATAAGTACTGTAGAGTTGGTCTATATGTCCATCTAACTATTACTTTGCCGTGATATTTGAATTATGGAAATGACTATATATATGCTACTTTTCTACATTACATTGGTATGCATGAGAGCTACTGAAGTAAAGACCTATTTGGATAAAAACATGAATAAAATCCCTTAAAGTTATTAATTAAACCATTACTGGGCATGTAGTTGTCAACAATATTTCTGTGACACTGATATTTTTACACTTCTAACCTATTTCTGTCACGCAGCAATGGCAAAGAATCAGAGATAAAATATATTTCTTTCTAGCATGGAACAAGAAAATTTAGTGTAAGAGGAGAACAGTATGACCCCAAAATGACAGTCTCTCTAAATCTGTTAATTTTCCAGAACTTTCTTTAAGTTTCCCAACCTTTTTCAGTGCATTTAAAATGAAGAAACAAAAAAATCAAATCCAGAGCACATCTTACTAACTTTTAAATAAATGGCCAAGCAGATTAAAATAATTTGTTTAAGATAAAGATATTAATCTTAATGGCAGTAGAGATATTAAGAACACACTAGTTTCCTTAGCGGAAATCTAAAACATACAAGTATATCAGCTGGACCTCTGTCTGGTATCCTTGCTTAATCTATACACAGTACTCACTGGAAAATCTAATCAGTTACTTTATGACATTAACCTATCTAGTTTTTTTTATGAATTATGGTAGCATCATTCTGAATTGACAATATTCTTTCTCTTTTCCCATAAATGTAGCCATCTGGAAAGTTATCCATAAGGCGATGATCTTTTCTTCTTCTAATGAAGTATTTGTTCAAGGAAAAATTTAACTTTTGTCACAAAATATTTATGAATACTAGTCAAATACGTGTAAAGGTTTTGACTGAAAAAATTAGCAACATTACACTAGAACACTACACTTGAACACTACACATTCTCAAATGTTCTAGAAAAGGAGTCATAGTATTCTCTTCCTCTTTCCCACTTTTTTTTTTTTTTGTTTACCTCCAGAATTAGGACGTTTACCCACCTTATAGGAGCCACAGGGATTGAAATCTGACTATCCTACTTCAAAAAAAAAAAAAAAAAAAGTACAGGCCAACATGCTAAGGAATATTTTTAAAGTGCCGTAGGACTACCAAGGGAGGGGTAAGATTGTCTGAGGAGAATTTAAGGTTTGAACAGAATGCCCAGATCCTCCAAAGTGAAATTCCTTTGTAATCCTTCTTGTTAATCAAATAACTGACTTTTCTGTAGTCACTTAATATTCCTCTTTGCTTTTATATGAGGAATAATTGATCAAGCACCCTTGACTCTATATTACTATTAGGAAGACTGAGTGACTGCATATTCAGTTTCAAGGGGTTTTATGTCCCCAAAGAAAATTTGCCTGCAGGAACAGGATGTGATTTCACCTTATATAATAACCTCCAAAAGAGAACTATTGCCATGCAGTTCAGAACTGCAGTGTGGTTGGAATAGCTGCACCAGGAGCAAAAGCAGTAAGTGTGAGAAGGAAGGGGTATAATTCTCCAGTGAATAAAGCAGAGGGACGTTCAGTTTTAAACTCAGCGTTACAGGGTATTGCCAGCTTGTTCATTGAGAAATGTTTCTTCCATTTTATGCAATCAACTAACAGCTGCCATTTTTAGAGAAATGTATGTGCACTTCCTTGTGAGTGTATTGATTCTATCTTTTTGATACTTTTTCATGCATTAAAATGTCAGTACATACCAGTACAAGTGGAATCTTTCACTTATACCTTTAGGACACCTTTCTACACAATCTTTACTAAATTATCTTTCATTTCAAATAAAGGGCTCTGAATTTAGAATTTTTTAGGACTGTATAGCTATTAATCAAGGAGTCAAATTAAAGTTTTGGCTGCATTTGTTTGTTTAATAAAAATAAACCAAAGCCCTTCAGATTGATAGTTCCCTCTAAAAGGAAGCTTCTGTTATTTTGCTTTTTAAACTCTGTTCTTGAGTCATAGTGCATTTGTTTTCTGTTTCTTTTGAACTAAGAACTTTTCTCCCCCTGCCTTGCAGCTCACATATATATCTCAAACACCAGCTTCTCAATTGATGACTTTGAAGCTCCAGTAACTATGGACATTAAATGGCACTGGCAGAAAAATAGCTGTGATGTCAAAGAAAGAACTGCGAGGTTATAGGCTCTCAAGAAAGATTAGGACAAAGCTTTCCAATGACAAAGGAATTAAAAGAACATGACAAGGCAAAAACAAAAGTCTTCAGTAAGCATTGTTCTGGCTTTGATTTACCTCTGTGATGTAGGAGAACCAAGTTTGTCACCTGTACAAAATAGCTTGGAAGCATCTGGATATGAGCCAGACTGGCTTTTAAAGGATTAATGCCAACACCATACACATTTAACTTGATTTTAGTAATGCCCATTTCCTTTCCTCAAGAAAGTTTATTGTTCCTTTCAGTTTGAAAGCTGTTTGCTGTGTTAAAATGGCAGTGCATTAAATCTAAAATTTAGGAAATCTAAATAACGCAATGCACTTAGAAGGTATAATGACTTGGACTATAACCTTGTTTAAAGTGAATAGCTTGAATGAACCTGCTTGAATTGATTTTGTTACCGAAATAGTGACTGTGAACAAGAAAGTAATACAGGGACTAAACTTCAGCTTAGCTTTGACTGAGTCATTTGAGCTAACATTGTACCCTAGGTATACTAAACTACTTCATCCATCACACACATAAAGGAGAAATAGCCCTAGAAGAACTCTGTCTAAAAAGAGATGTTTAAAACCTAGTGTCATGTAGGGTAATTCCAATTACTGGCTATCCCTTTCTGAAAGCTGTGCTTAATGTCATCATTTAACCCTAAGCTTGCAGCTAGATTCAGAGGACAACTTCCTAACCTTTCCTTTTTTCTTGTCTCCCCCTCTCCCCATCTCTGCAGTTACACCTAATGCACCAAATACAGCATTAATTTAAATAACTTGCCATCTTTTGATAAGATCTCACCAGGATACTACAAAAATTAAAGCTGTCAAAACTATACACAATTAAAATTTGTAAAATTAATGGGCTGCAAAATAGTAAAGAGTTTGCAGTCAGCAGTCCAGATGATCAGGTCAACAGGAGATACTATTAAAACGATCATGATAAATGGTGACAGGTAGACATTTGCTTGCTGAAAAGTGTATTTATGTAGAAAATAATTGCTATCATAGAAGAGCTTAGTATGGGAGATAGACGTACAATTCCATTTTACAGCAAAATAAGTACTGCCATAGATGAGCTTAGCATTTTAGATGTGATACTCTTTCATTTTACGACGTTTTACAGCCATCAGTGTTGTAATGGTAAAGTCCAGTACTTGTATGTCATGCTATGAACTGCTATGATAACAGATATACCAGTTTTTCTGGATGAATATATCTGAAATCATGTTATTGAGAAAATTAACAAAAAATTAACATCAATTCAATTTTGAGGATATCATTTTATCTTTAAAAATATAGGTAGCAAGTTTGAAAAAATAACAAATTTTCAGACCAGAAATTTTACACTTTTAGAGTTGTTTGAACTTGAAATTTTTCTTTGAATATATAATGTGGTCTAATAAATAGTTTGAATCATCTCTTAAATTCACTTAAAATTTGCAATTAAAAGGCATTAATACTTAAGTTCTAAAATAGCTTTCATTTGGTGGTTTGTGACGTTAGTAATACAGGCATGTTTATTTTTTCAGGAATGGCTACTCTACATAGACTATGGTGTCATCCTCAGCTGATTTCCTAAGGAAAAGCAATGATGTGATTGTGCAGTGTTAGTATATGTCTTGTTTTCTCTTTTTCTTTATTTTTATTTCTTTAATGTTTCCCGATTTCATTCAAATCAGGAAGTGGAGTACAGGACTCAAGTATATTATGTTCATATAATTTTATAATAAAATCATTGGCTACCAAATCTTCCAAAATATAAAGAAATAGCTATTCTGGTGCACCATAAAGTAAAGATGAATTCTATCATTCCTTTGAAATTTCATGAAAGGAAATAGCACGATAACATTAGAGAAGTGCTGGAGAACTTCCTTTTTTTCTATCAGGTATTCAGCTACGCTCTGATATAAGAAAGAAAAGCACAGTTTCCACTGAAAATAAACCAAGAGCATCTCAGTGCTCTGAAAGTGATAGGTATGTGTACAAAGTACAATACATACTCTTAATGTACTTATTAAACAAAGAAAATTAATTCATTATAAGCACAAATAACCAATATACCTGTTCGACATAAATGGATGATTTCTGGGGCTACCAGTTATTGTGACATTTAAAATGTAAATGCTTCTCTTAGATCCTATTCTACCTTCTTTTTAAATTTCCAGCAGACATTTGTTCAAGAATGGGAGAAGAACAATCTGCAAATATCCCGTTGCAAATTCTAGATGGATTTACTCAGACTTTGTTCATGCCCTTTTTTTGTATTTGCTTTTTCCAAGTCCTTGAGAAAATAAGTTTTACCATCTATAGTGTCTGCGAAAAAAGGCCAGTTTTAAGTGAATATTAGAGAAAGCAAGTTTTGATGTAGTAAATGAGAAAGGAACCTTTTTCTAAGAGTCATGCTCAGCCACAGAATAAGATTTTCTGATCTATCTTATTTTTGTAATCAAAATGTACTAAGTGAGCTCAGCAGTCTCACGTTGGCTTCTTGCTAAGGTGTCCACTTAAACAATACTGAACAAAGAATTCCCCGTTGCTGAGGAGGAGGGACTAGGGGCAATGCATCTTGCTTATTGTTTGGAACCTTACAGCAAAATTTTTCAACAATTCAAAGGCTTACGTCAACTCCAACTCCAGACAGTCTTATTTTCCTCACTTCCTTTCCTGTACCTGTTTTCTCACCTCAGAAAGGTGAGAAATGATACTGTTTTGCATTATTAGACATGGCTGGACAAATACCAAATTACTAAAAACATGCAAAGAGAAATGTTTGGGCAATTCACAGCCACCTTTCAAACAGAAATGGAAGCTGGTGGTATTATAAATTGCCAGCTGTGATCTCATTTATTTATTTATTTATTTATTCATTGCTTGCTTTAGATTTCCAGTGAAGGTAACCTTCAAAATGCATGCTAATCAATAGACAAAAAATTTATCATACTGATGTGTCTGTATCATCATTGTTTCTGGCCAGGTGTTTATGGCTGGCCTTTGAGGCTCAGAAAGCCCAAAGGCCTGGGCTTCCTGACTTTTCAGGATAAATCAGGAAGCTCGTAGCACTATTTTGTTGTCTTTAATTCCAAGGGAAGCTGTGAGACAGATACCACAGTCTTTTGGAGATTTAAAACTTTTTTTATAGATTCTGAAATGCCACTTTGTGTCGTCTTCCAGCTGTAACCCTTAAACAATCCCATTTAATCCCTTGAAAATACAAACAGAAAAGGTTTAACGGGATATTTATTTGATTTGTTTGAAATTAGTAAACTGATTTCTCTAAAGATGTAATGAAAATTTTCTTTTTTGTATAGTGAGGCCCTGACCCCAAATATATGCTCAAATTCAAGCATTTGAGCAATCAAATGAAACTCCACTCATTTGCAGAAAGGGAAACATGGTTATACCTGTTTTCAGAATCAAACCCTAAGTTTGGTACTTCAAGATGAAATGATATCCACTGACCTCTATTTTCATGAAGGAGAGTCAAGAAATTTTCAAGCAGCTGTTGTATACCTTTGGCTTTTCTCAGTTCCTTTTTATATCTGATGTGCTGTGAAAAAAGTTCTGAAGTTCTTTGATTTGTTTTACAACTGTTTTCCCTGCCATGTGAAGGTTTTGACCTTTCCCTAGAGAATAAAAATTTGCATTCTTTGACACATTTTGTCCAAACGTATTTTGCAAACTGACTTACTAAAGATAAACCAGACTGCTTCTCCCACAGCCTCTTGTAAAGAATCCAGGAAACAAAATTTCAAGCCCCTGCACTCCTATACACACACAGTGGCATTTGAGAGGATTCAGAAGTTTACATATCATGCAAGAACAAATTACCAGTGGGATTATGGCATTGTCATTTCCCTTCTGTTAGCGCCATCTGCAGTAGTGCATACTCCAAGTCACATGATGTGGGAGACGCTGTGATGCCATACACTGCCCCATTCTCAAATATGGTTACTTCTAGCCCCAGTATCCTGGTCTATATCTATAGAATAAAAGTATTACAACTGTTTCCACTTCCAAAAAGTTAAACATATCCATATTTACATGCCATAATGTAGTTCTTTGTTTTCCCAGTATGTGTATAAATACTTGTTGATACTGAATTGCTTTGCATCTTTTCTTCCGAGTGCTGTATGTGAAACCCCGAAATATCTATATAAACTTTACACCATTACACCATCGTAAAATTGCAGGAGGCTTCTGTTTGTAGGTTTTTTTGTTTTTCAGATTTTCAAATGAAAAGATTCTATTATTATTATTTTTAACTATTTTATTATATATCACTGCAGAATACATGTCTAAAACAAGAACAGTAATGAGGTATCCATATATAGTTCCTCATCCTACATGTCCCTCTAAAAATCTCTTTGTGGCTCTTTGTCTCTCTTTTGGAAGGAATATTCCCTTTCATAGACTACTCTAATCTCCACTTTTCTCTCTTGTTCTCAAACCACTATATCACCACCTGTGGTTAGATCAAACACAATGACTACCACGCCGGACAAAATCTTTTTTCTCCTTTAAGCTATTTTAATCATATCAACTCTATGATATTTCTAGATACCAACTGTAGCTATCATCTTTCAGATAGCAGTGAAACACTCCTAAAAATGACTTTACTCAAATGTGAATATGTTTTGCAAAACAGCATATTAAAATACAAAAAAAATAAATTCATTAATAAATTTAGTCTGCTACAGATCTTGAAGCATAAAAAACAATAAATACTCTTGGTGCTACCTGTTGCTACGTGGCGCTACTACTGAGCACAGCCAACAGAGGCAGCGAACAGACGCAGCAGTTTGCGCAGCAGATTGCGCAGCAGAAGGGTGCCAGAAGGCAAAGAAGGCACCTCTCCATTTTGCACAGTGGTGTGTCCTTCCCCAGGGCATGGTCATGACACGCTGCAGAGCATGTTCCCCAGTGGCTGCTGGAGGTGCTGCATCGGCTGTGTCTGAGGCTTCAACCCAGACAGACCCTCTGACAGCAGATGCAGCTCTGCAGGTGTCAGGCTGCAGGGAGTGCTTGGGGCCTCTCCGTGAGGCCTGGGCTGACAGTCAGCTCTCCTGCAGAGGTTGTGCTGTGGTTGACCAGTTGCATCACCAGATAAAGGAGTTACGGGAGGAGGTTAGTAGGCTGCGTAGCATCCGAGAAGATGAGCAGGAGATTGACAGGGTGTTCTCGGAGACTGTGCAGCTCCAGGAGTCTCCACCCTCCACTGCAGTGGAGTTGTCAGAGGGCTCAGCACCGTGTGTAAAGGTGTATCATAACGCTGTTGAAGAGGCCTGGAAGCTGGTGACCTCTCGTAGAAGGAGAAAGGCTCTTGCTCCTCCTCAAGATTTACCCTCGAGGAACAAGTTTAGCGCCCTCCAAGCTGAGGAGAGGCTGGGCATGGCTCCAAGGGAGGCAACTGGCCTGGCAGACCCCGTGCCGTGCAGGAACACCCAGAAGAAGCGGCGAATGATTGTTGTGGGTGACTCCCTGCTGCAGGGGACAGAGGCCGACCTGACCTCTTGTCACAAAAGGCAAACTGGAAACCATCAAGCAGGACTTCAGAGCTCTGGGAATGGTAGTGAAGGGTCTGGGAGCCCAGGTTGTTTTCTCCTCAATCTTGCCAGTTAACAACTGGCTGCGCCGCTGGTGTTGGCAGCAGGGCTTGGGTTTCTATGACCATGGGACCCTGCTTGAAGATCAACAGCTGATGGGGAGAGATGGCATCCACCTCACCAAGCGGGGCACACGCATCTTTCCCAGCAGACTGGCCAGCCTGGTAAGGAGGGCTTTAAACTAGGCAAGATGGGGCAAGGGGAGCGGTATAGTGGCAGGGGAGTCAGTAAAACACCGCTCAAGTCAGGAGGCCTCCAGCGGGTGCCTGCAGCCAGGGGAGACAGCATGGAACATGGCTATGGAGGATCCTCTTGCACCTCTCCTGGGAAGATTGCATGCTCGACTGGCTCTCTGAAATGCCTGTAAACCAATGCACGCAGCATGGGGAATAAGCAGGAAGAGTTAGAGGTCTGTGTGCGGTCACAGGGCCGTGATCTCATTGCGGTTACAGAGACACGGTGGGATAGCTCACATGACTGGGATGCTGTCATGGATGGCTATGTGCTTGTTAGGAAAGAGAGGCCAGGAAGGCGAGGTGTGGTGGAGTTGCCCTTTATGTGAGGGAGCAACTAGAATGTGTGGAGCTCTGCCTCGGGGTGGATGAAGAGCAAGTGGAGAGCCTATGGGTAAGGATTAAAGGGCAGGCTAACATGGATGACACGGTGGTGGGGGTTTACTCCAGGCCACCTGATCAGGAGGAAGCCGTCGATGAGGCCTTCTACAGAGAGCTGGAAGTAGCCTCACGATCACAGGCGCTGGTTCTCCTGGGAGACTTCAACCACCCTGGCATCTGTTGGGAAGACAGCACAGCTGGGCACAAACGGTCAAAGAGGTTCCTGCAGAGGACTGATGATAATTTCTTGACCCAGGTGGTGGAGACGCCAACGAGGAGAGGTGCAATGCTAGACCTTGTACTAACGAACAAAGAAGGTCTGGCTGGAGATGTGAAGGCTGGGGGCAGCCTCGGCTGCAGTGACCGTGAGATGGTGGAGTTCAGGATGCTACGAGGAGGGAGCAGGGCAATGAGTAGGATCACAGTGCTGGACTTCAGGAGAGCTAAGTTTGGCCTCTTCAGGGACCTACTTAGGGGAATCTCCTGGGGGAGGGCCCTAGCAGGAAGAGGGGTCCAAGAAAGCTGGTTCATATTCAAGCATCACCTCCTCCAGGCTCAAGATGGGTGCGTCCCTCTGAGGAAGAAGTCCAGCAAAGCGGGCAGGAGACCTGCCTGGCTGAGCAAGGAACTCCTGGCAAAACTCCAGCAGAAGAAGGAAGTGTACAGAATGTGGAAAAGGGGACAGGCCACTTGGGAGGAATAGAGGGACGTTGTCAGAGTGTGCAGGGATGCGACAAGGAAGGCTAAGGCCCCTTTGGAATTCAATCTGGCAAGGGATGTCAAGGGCAACAAGAAGGCCTTCTTCAAATGCATCAATAGCAAAAGGAAGCCTAGGGAAAATGTGGGCCCGCTGCTGAATGGGGCGGGTGCCCTGGTGACGAAGGATATAGAGAAGGCAGAGTTGTTGGATGCTGCCTTTGCTTCCGTCTTCACTGCTAAGGCCAGTCCTCAGGAATTCCAGACCCTGGGGACAAGAGAGGAAGTCTGGAGAAAGGAAGACTCTCCCTTGGTGGAGGAGGATCAGGTCAGAGATCTTTTGTCCAAACTTGACATCCATAAATCCATGGGCCCCGATGGGATGCATCCGCGAGTGCTGAGGGAGCTGGCAGATGTTATCGCTAGGCCACTCTCCATCACCTTGGAAAGGTCCTGGAGATCAGGAGAGGTGCCTGAGGCCTGGAAGAAAGCCAAGGTCACCCCAATCTTCCAAAAAGGGCAAGAAGGAGGAGCCAGGAAACTACAGGCCTGTCGGCCTGTCAGCCTCACCGCTATCCCTGGAAAGGTGATGCAACAGCTCCTCCTGGAGGTCATCATTAAGCATGTGGAGGACAAGAAGGTGACCAGGAGTAGTCCGCATGGATTCACCAAAGGGAAATCATGCTTGGCCAACCTGATAGCCTTCTCTGATGGGATGACAGGCTGGGTAGAGGAGGGCAGAGCAGTGGATGTTGTCTCCCTGGCCTTCAGCAAGGCTTTGGACACTGTCTCCCATCCCATCCTCACAGGCAAACTGAGGGAGTGTGGGCTGGATGAGTGGACGGTGAGGTGGATTGAGAAGTGGCTGGCTGGCCGAGCTCCGAGGGTTGTGGTGAATGGCGCAGAGTCAAGTTGGAGGCCTGTAGCTAGTGGTGTGCCCCACGGGTCAGTCCTGGCTCCAGTCTTGTTCAATATATTCCTCAATGACCTGGAGGAAGGGACAGAGTGCACCCTCAGCAAGTTTGCTGAGGATACTAAACTGGGGGGAGTGGCGGACACACCAGAAGACTGGGCTGCCACTCAGAGGGACCTGGACAGGCTGGAGAGCTGGGCGGAGAGGAACCTCCTGAAGTTCCACCAAGGCAATCGCAAGGTCCTGCCCCTCGGGAGGAATAACCCCATGCAGCAGTACAGGCTGGGGGCTGACCTGCTGGAAAGCAGCTCTGCCGAGAAGGACCTGGGAGTGCTGGTGGACAACAAGTTGAGCAGGAGGCAGCAATGTGGCCTTGTGTCCAAGAAGGCCAAGGGTATTGTGGGGTGCATGAGGCAGAGTGTTGCCAGCAGGTGGAGGGAGGTGATCCTGCCCCTCTCCTCAGCCCTGGGGAGGCCTCACCTAGAGTGCTGTGTCCAATTCTGGTCTCCCCAGTACAAGAGAGACATGGCACTCCTGGAGAAAGTCCAGCGGAGGGCTACCAAGATGATTAGAGGGCTGGAGCATCTCTCCTATGAAGAAAGACTGCGAGAGCTGGGCCTGTTCAGTCAGGAGAAGAGAAGACTGAGAGGTGATCTCATCAACGTGTGTAAGTATCTGAAGGGAGGGTGTCGAGAGGATGAGGCCAGGCTCTTCTCCGTGGTGCCCAGCGGCAAGACAAGAGGCAATGGGCAGAAAGTGATGCACAGGAAGTTCCATCTGAAGCTGAGAAAAAACTTCTTCCCTGTGAGGGTGACAGAGCATTGGAGCAGGTTGCCCAGAGAGGTAGTGGAGTCTCCTTCGCTGGAGATATTCAAAACCCGTCTGGATGTGATCCTGGGCAATATGCTCTAGGTGACCCTGCTTGAGCAGGGAGGTTGGACGAGATGATCTCCAGAGGTCCCTTCCAACCTAAACGATTCTGTGATTCTGTGATACTTATAGAATTAATTGTCAATATTCACAGCGTTAAATGAAAAACATTAACTGCAGATTTGACAAATTAGCTTGTGCCTATGATTCATTTATCTTTTATGACTGGAGACTCACTTTGGCAGACTTTTCCCATTGGGGCTACATACTAAAGCAACAAATCTACCTTAAAATTAGGAGCTATTTTCTAATCAGTAGACATTAACTGCTTTTGACTAGTGCATGAATGCATCAGGAAATGCTTTAAGGTATATTCTATCATTCCGTGATACATTTTAGGTTTCATGTAATATATTTTCATTACACACACACATGCACACACACACACTCACATCTCACATATATAATATATTACATATAAAATATCACTTTACTCATACAGCCTGTGGAGAACAATTGCCTGGGCAGGAACAGTAAAATGGACAGAATGTCAGGTGTGTTTAGGGGGTTTGCCAGCTCCCAGAGTATGGTAAGTCCACCATTCATTACAGAGCTTGGGAACTCTTCAGCCTTGACATATAGGTTTCAAGGCTCCCCTGAGGAGATCTAGGGGTCGTGATTAGATCAAACTTCCCAATGGATTTGAAGTCTGTCTGCCTGGAAGTCCTGGCATGCCTAGCTATTCCAAAGTGAAGAACTTTTAAACTTCTGCACTATTCACCTTAGAAGAATTAGCTCTGTGGGCCGTCACAGAGTAGAAGCTTTATCCTAAGATGCTAAGTCTCATCCTCATACTTCACTACGGGGACATCCATCTTCACAGGAGATAATTCAGAATTTCTGAGTTTTTCAGAGCTTTCAGGCTCTTACCTCCACAGTGCAGAGGCTAGAAATCCTGGCTATCTTGGTCTTGTGGGGCTGCATTATTCTTCTGCCTGAATTCGAGTCACTAAGAAACTGTTAAAGCTACTCTACCTGGAAAGAAGGCATTTATTTTTAATAAACTAGTATATTTTGATTAAACAATTTTGTGGCAAGATTTTTAATCATCTTTACCCCAAATCTGTCAACTAACACCATCCAGTTGAAAGTTATTTGTATTTTTGAGAAACCATTACCACTTCCTTTTACTAAGTTCTCCAATTATGTATCAACTACAGGAATAAATGACAGAACTACAAGTTAGGAAAAAAAAATGCCTTTGCAATGATCAAAAATCTGTTTTAATAATATAAAATACATTTATTTTGATTTGAAAAGTATATGAAAATTGCATATACAATGTTGGAATTAGATGAAAACTTCAACTGAAAGTATTGAAATTAATCTTAGCGTTACATAAAAATAGAGGGAAGCTGTGAAAGTTGAAATAAATTACAAGAAAATACAAATTTTGTTTTACTAAGATCTGAAATTAAAATCAATAAGATGCTGCAAGATGTTTTAGTTTTATTACAATTGTATTTTAGTGGAAAATTTAAAAAATACTGCCTCCCCTTTTAATTTTGTAAAGAGTGAAAATTAAGGATTACTGGAAGGCATGACACCTTAGCGTTTCTGCATTTATATTGCTTAACAAGAGAGGTGTGAAATGATGGTAGTTTCAGATATTGACAAAAATATTCGAATAAAAAAATATAAAGTGTATTATCAAATCTCAGCTATTATAAATTACACTGCATTAAATTAAATGGAAATGAATATATTTTTAAAATAAAAAGTGCATGAATTGATCAGTTAGATTCAATATTAGATTGAATTTAAATGAGAAACTCACTTAATTATCAATTTACTTTTAAAAATAATGAAATTGGATGAAATAAGGTTTGAAAAATGGTGGTAAATTTTGCTGATGAATCTTAATTAGAAACTAAACCAAAGTTCATCAATAATTTATGATTTAAAACTTCAGAAGACTTAATATCGAAATATCTGAAGTTTAAACAATAACCTTGGAAGCAGTTATAACACTGTATTCCAATAGTTCTATTTTTAAATGGTAAGTAACCTTTTTCCCGTTCCCCTTTTCCTCCCCGCAGAGTCTCTAAGGATGCTGTGGTAGGGAGGTGAATAAAATGATCTTGTTAAACTAAAGTTTAACAGTTTCCATTTACCAGCACTTGTTGATGACAATTTCAAATTTCTTTGATTTTTAACCATAAAAAGCCAGAATATGTCAAAAGGAACAATTTTACTGGATAATGCAAGCTAAATCTACTTTTAGTCTATAGTAACTAGTTAAACAAACGTGTTCTAGACACAAGGTATTTCCTATTAACAGACTGGTTGTTGATGCTGTGTAGCTAATCAAAGCCTAGTGCCACATAACCTGAGGTACGAAATCTTTAGAATTTTTATGATGGGTTGAGTCTGTGGCCCTATCTTTGATTTTAAAGTTTGCAGATTTTGCTGACTTTACCTTGCACAGCCTCCACCATCCATCCCTCTTACTTCCCACCCACCTCTCACCATGATATTCAAAACAAACAAACAAAAATCCAAATTAGGGCTCATCTGAGCATCATGGCCCTTGATCCAAACTGATTTCAGAAAGGTAATTCTTAATTTTACATAGATTAACATAAATCTAAAGTTGCATTCAGTTTCTTCAAATTAAGCCTATGCTTCAAGTACTTTTCATATTTGGGATGGGGAATGTCTAAGTCAGACATCCTACCTTTTCAGAGCACTATCTTGGGAGTGGAAAATTAAATGAAATTCTATGGAGAGGGAACATACTCAGAAATGCATTTTAAAGTTGTCTTTCTCTAAAATAAAACAGGTAGGATGTGGAATTTTGGTTAGGAAATTTCTTTATATAGATGTTCTTTTATTATCTTACCTTTTGGATGACTTCAACTTAGCAGGATTCGCAGAAGACCTATTCCAAACCATCAGAAGAGTTGTACTGGCACTGCAATTCCTGCTCCTATCAAATCCATTTCAGTACTGTCACAAGTTTTTTGCGATTGACCCAGATAGGGTTTTATACATCGATGTTGTTTCATTATTAAGCATGGTTGTGTGCAACTTCCTTAAAAGGGGAATCCCTTCACTGGAGACCCTTTCTGTTAGAACAGATTGGCATAATCTCACAACGCACTTTGGGCCCACTCTTTTTTCTATAATAACTTTGGGATTTCAGAAAGGAGATGGTGGAAATTCTCCAAAACCTGTTGTTACTTGTGGACTGTTTCAAGCTCAATCCACAGTAAAGATGTTTCCACAGATTCTGTGAACTAGGAACAGGTACAGAGACAACCAGACTGTAACTGGATCGTTTGCCTTGAGACAGAAATGGAGGCATGTCGCCTGTATTACACATCTCCAAAAATATTAACCCTTTATTATTAAAATATAGATGGATATCACCTGTTATATAAGATAAAGTATCCAAACATTTTAAATCATATTTGATTATCTTCAAATATTCAGTGCTTAAAAGGACAGAATCCCCAATTAGTCAAATTCAACAGCTTATTTCACTGATGCCTTCTGATTGTGAATATTTAGAAAATGTACTGAATTGTGAGCATATCATATTATTAACTTTAATGTGTATAACTATGACTTAAATTATCAAAATTAAATGAATTGCAGTATAATGAATACTAAAAGGTTTTGAAACATATTGATCATAGTAACTTCTGAACCTGCCCTGATTTTTTTTTTTTGCAAAAAATTTCTTCATATTATCAAAAACAACAGTATAATGGTATAAAAATCAATAATTATTACCTTAAAAGAAATTAACTACAGTCAGTAAATACCATTTGTCTAGTCCAACACAATCGCTTATAGTCGTATTTTAAGATAATGTATGAAACTGGAAGACTTTGAAGTAGTTCTTGAATCACTTTTGTGTGTATATCATTAAAAAGTTATTATGCTAATTACATTAGGAGATGGTAAAATTTGTCTGACAATTTTGTGGAGATCTCATTCGATTGAAGCCCATATTATACTGTCATTGAAGATAGCTAAAACATATGAACCTTAATAAAGAGGTCACAGCCTCTTTGAGAAGGGAAGTAAGCATATACATGCTGAGCAGTATTCCATGAAGGCATTCTCATCCGTCAAAAACAGTCAGACAACTGGGTTACAGCTGAAACCCTGATGTTTGTGCTACAGCTCTTGACATCCTGCATGATGGCTGCTGGCAGCCTAGCCACGGTGCCAGCTCTTTGAAATGTACAGAAAGCGGTCTCATTTTTTGTGAATCTGCATTTGTAGCTATAGCAATCAATCATATGTCTGTCAGCTTCCTAGAGAAACATATTTTTCTCTTTTCAGAGCCCTATATGAGCAGTAGTTATGTACTGGAATCAGAGCAGACATTACTGACAATAGTAAATGTAGTTCAAGAAGAACAGGAAGAAATGGAATACTCACTCTTTTTCTATCAAGATAGAATTAGAAATCCCTTTCTTCTTTCTCTTAATCTATTCATTCAAGTGACTGGATACAAATACAGTATTTTTGCTGATGAAATACTTCTTTTATATATATATATATATATATATATATATATATATATATATATATATATATATATATATATAATATTATAAGAATTGATGTAATATTTTTCACCACACTCTTTTATACATCCTATTTTATGTAAACATTTTGTTTGCTTTATAACCTTCACTGCAGAAGGTTTCATTTACATTTGTCAGTGCCGATGTCTTGTTTTTTATGTTACAGTTCATTTAGAACCCAGATATAGACAAATAGGTTATATTATTCCCTCCAATGTGCATCATCTTGACTCCAACAAAAATAATTTAACCTAGAATTATGCTGCCCATTCACCAAAGTCTTTTTGAAGTTCTTCACAATATCCTTGAGACTTGATTAACCTAAATAGGCTTGGCTGTTGCTACTTATTAAACCACTTCATTCTTCACCTCTTCAAATGTCTAGCAAGTGTATTCAACAATGCAAATGTCCTCCATGTAAAGTTTGCACATATCTATTTTTATTTTAAATAATCATTTATATGCACTGAACTTGATCTCTTATGCAAGACAACGGACACCCACTATGAATATTTTCCAGTGATACCAAAATTGCATCTTTTATTTTATTTCTGGCTTTATACAGCTGAGAAAATACAATATATTGTAATACTGTCAAAAACAAACAGGAAGAGGTAGAGGAGAGTAGCTGATGCTAGACAATAAGAATATAATCTGACAGATAAAATTTTCATTTAGAAAATTTAGAGATATTAGAAGAATGCAGAGATGATCATAAGACCATCAAAGCAACCCGATAACTGTGAACAGCAAGAGTAGAAATCTTTAAAAGCAACATCTCTAAAGGAAAAAATTTGAAAAAAAAATCTGGATAGATGGGGACAATATGAGGGATAGCTTCATTTTAAGATCAGGAACGATAATCAATTCATGTGAATTACCAAGTCAGATGGTTAAAGACCCGCTCTTATAATAGTCGTTAGGGTGATTATTATTTCTAAACTACCTTGTATCATAGCTAACACTTTTGCATCATCAAAAGTAAGACTAAAAAAAAAATTACTTTTACTCAGTAATGAAAGCCATTCATTTTATTTTCCAGCAAGCAAAGATCAGCACCGGAAGGATAACTGATAAGCAATATTATGACCACTAATATGAAAAGAGAAGTGCAGATATCCTTGGACAATTATTAACCTTACATTAGATGTGGAATAATACTTAACAGGAATGGACAAAGTAGAGCGCTTGCCACAAAAATTATAGTCATAGAAAATGACTTTAAATTAGCCTTTTTTCTTTGTCAGTTCTGGTATTTCCCATTCCTTGCAAAGTCACTGGTTGATTGCTCTATGTGTTCTTGAAAAATTTCAATTCAAATATTGCTATTTTGTAGACTTTGCATACATCATGAGAAGATAAAAATGCGTTTCTTGGCACTATAATGATCAAGAACTAGCAAGCAGGATTTGAAGGAATATTAAAGAACAAAGAAGTCTTACAAAAATGCTTTCTTCAGATTGCATCAATAAACGTATCATCCAGGAGTAATATTAATGCAGTAGAGATTTTAGATCTGATATTACAGGTCCTTGACTGAAGAGAAACTCTCAGTGAGACATTTGGGAACTTTAAATGGCTCACGCATATATATGTATATATGTATATATATATATGTATATAAAAAAACATATAAATAAATGACTGGCCATAAAATCAAACTTAGTTTCTTGTAGCCTTCCGTGTATAACTGTAAGGTTAACCAGTTTGCAACATAAACTATGTTTGCAAGTCACCTTCTAGTTTATTTTTGGCTTTTGGCTCATCTCTGCTGTTGTATTTCTCTCTCCGTTACCTTTTCCTGTCAAACTGTAGGTCATACTCAACAGTTTTTTGACCTATAACTTATGGCAGCATCTGCTGAGTGGTACTAAGAATAATTAGGCTTTTGCAGTGTGAACAGGGAAACGTCCAGTGCAAATGGGGTCAGAACGAACATGAAGTTACATGTACAACAGAAGAGGCATATTCTGTAGATCAAACTCATTCAAAACAGTATAAATAAATGCTCTTCCTCAGGTTTTTTGGGTGGGGCTCATTTGACTTCAGATAATATGAGTTATCTTCTGAGAAGTGTCTAGAATATCTTTATTATAAACAGAGATCACGGTGATTTGATCAGATGCAGATATCTGAATCGATGTTGTCTAAATTAAGACAGACATAGGTCACATTTTTATTCTATAGCTTGATTAAATCACTACTGCCAACTTCAGTCTCCATGTTTATTGACCTTGCTTTCCAAATGTATGTGTTCAGCTCTTCTTTCACACTCACCTCAGCTTGGGCATTATCTTTCCACTTGCGCCAGATTCAGAACCCATCAAAGTCATAGGAAGGATTCAGGATGATTTCAGCAAGCTTGGGGGTTAGATGTAAGGAGATTGTTTTCTGCCAGGGAAGGGTACAAAATTCCTGTCTATTCATGACTGTTCCCACACTGAGCTGATTTGAAAATTAACAGCAAAACTTTGCTTTGCTTAAACATTCTGGCTTGTTAACCCGCAAATATTTTACTTGAAATTTGATTGGTTTGACAAACTTTTACTAGATCTGAGACAATTTTCCATCAGAAGCCATAGATTTCTTATTATTTCTATAGATTTCTTGTAAGAATACTTTGCATGTCCTGGGGCTAGTATCCCAATGTCTACAGTGTTTACAGCACTGGCACAGAGCTGCTTGGGAAACTGCCCTGAAAATGAAGAGTTAGCATTTTGTTGTTGCACTGAGCTGAGAGAGACCATGCAGAGCTCCTGATATAACAGGATATTTGATTCACTAACAATAACTAATGTGATTCACAGTTTTCACTAACATATGATTGAAAGAAATAATTCTCACTTTGCTGAAAGTTGCCTCTTGACAAGCTATACTCTGAACTGCCAGGCTGGAGGCTCATAGGCCAGCCATCTCCAGTCAAAAAACCTTCCCTGAAGTGCAAAGGCATCAAGGACTCTACTGTAGAACAACTGCTGCATTTTCTAGAAGTATTAACTAATCATTTTGTAATGTGGAAGTATCCGGGTATGAAAGGTCAAAAATTGGTTGGGTTTTTAAATCTTAACACTAAAGGTTCCCTTTAGCAATCAGTTTCTGATGCCCAGCCCAGTTTTAAAACTTCAATAAGGGACAATGTGCTCAGCTCGGCCTACATGCAATAATATTCTAGATTTATACAATGTGCCAGTTCAGTTCTCTGCAGCTCTAACAGTTCCACTTTTGAGTTTCTGTAGAATATCTCCACCTTAACTTCTACTTAGGGCATGTTATTCTGGTACAGTTCTTAACTACCTGCAGTAAGGTCTACCTGTGCCTCATCCTTCTCCACAGCCTCCCTCCCACCGCAATTCTGAATTAAATCTGCCATCATTCTATAACCTCCTTTATCATTGTATTGTCAGAAAATTTTATCCGTTGAGTCAAATTTGGGTCCTTAGAACTTTAGAGGTCATGAAAGAAGCTTTTACCATTCAACTTCTAAAAAGCTTGTTTCCATCTTTAGATAATACTGCAAAAGCTTCTGCTTCTGTGAACATTTTATAGCAGGACAAGAATTACCGTCTTTAACATGTAACAATATTACTATAGCCATTATGGCCAAGGCCCCCCTTTTACAGAAAGAAATTAATGAGCTATTATGATACTGCTATCACTTTATTCTGTAAGCAAGGGACCATAAAGGTAGCATAAAGGTATCAAGCCAAAAAACAATAAGGAATTAGAAAAAATAATTCAGAAGTGAGATTACTGAATTCATGCTATAGAGTAATGCTTTAAAAGAAAGAAGTGAAATTATGAAAGATTTTTTTTAAAAAGGCACTGATTTGACAATACATAAGGCATCAAGAGGAAAAGAAGTAAAGGGGAAGAAGGTAGCAGCTCAAGAAGGTGAAAGATTTGGCCTGTTCCAAGGAGAAATGGAAGTCTGCATGTGCCCATGTGACTGACAACTGCCTAGCCAGCAGTGACTTGCTGAATAATTGCACCACGGATGACAATCATATTAATGTTTAATGAAATAATGAGTATTTTAGATAATTGTTGTGCACTCATAAAGTAAGTGTGTGATCCTGCTTTCAGGTGTTTGTGATCAATAAAAGATGCTCAAATAAAAAAGATATAAAGATCTGAGAGTAACACTGTGACAATCTAAAGATACAAATAAAACTGTTTATAAGGAAAGAATTAATCTTACATTACTATACTTTGTTTGCCCTTTTTCTCCTCATTAGTTACTTATAATTCTCATAGGCCAAATTCAAAGGAAATAAGAGTCCTTTCCATTTTTTATTTCTTTCTATTTCTTGAATCTTTAGTTCTTCAATAATTCTTCATTTTTGATTGATACAGAATTCTAATTTTGATAGACACTTTCTTTTCGGAGAATGTGGTAGTGTCATTACTCTAAGACCAAGTTCATTTTAATGTTTTCAAGTAAAGATAATTGAAACATTTTATTTCATTACATTTTTACTATTTTTATTAAACACAAAGATGGATCCTTAAGCCAGGGAAATCCTTGAAACTCAGAGTGATAGAGGCTAGGATTGAATATTAAGAAAATATTGCTGTATATTGGCTGCTGCAGGTATTCTTTCCCTAAAAGTCTTCTACAGGATACTGGAATAAAAAAAACTATGAGGCTAAATGGACCTTTCTACCAACAAAGCATATTATTATTTTGACAATTGTTTAATTTTGATAGGCAGACTATCACTTTGCTGGAGCTATCACTTCAGCTTCATCATCTGCACTCACTTCATGTCAATTCTTAAATTATAGAAAACTATACATCTGATATTGTGTTACAGTTATACATTGTATACATTGCATTATTTTTGCACACAGTATTGATCTACACTACTCTATAGGTTAAATAAAACTCTACCTAAAATGAGGCAACAGTATCAAATGGCATACTTTCTTGTTTTATTGCTATTATTTTAGTCAGACAAAAATGTTTGAGCTTATCCAGATGTTTGGACTGTTACAGAGACATATTTTTTAGAAATCTTGTACTGAGGAATTTTGTGATTTTGGCTTTTTATGCTAATTCTAACCAGTTTTATTATCAATAAATCAGCTGGTATGGAAGATTGTGTTACACAGCAAACTGTAAATATGACTGGAAATGACTTATTTTTTCCTTCTTTCCATTTAGCATAATATTTTGAAGTCAGTAACCAGAGATATCTTTGGCAATCCAGAAGGAATAGGAAATGCACTTTGATAGTAATATAACATTTCAAAATGTGTATGCTGCTCTTTTCAATTTGACTACATTTGAATTAATTTGTAGACTATCTCCCCAGTGAGTACCTTAGCCTTCACTCTGACTTTCCATAAAAACTCTTTTTTTTTAGTGATATTTTTGTCTTCAATATTATATTTAGTTCATGTCTCCTTCAGTTCAATTCAGCTGGTGGTGAAGAAACACTATAGATGTCAATGCAAATGAGATTTTTTTTTAAACCTGCTATCCTGTGAGCACAAGAACTTGATTCAGTTTCCTTAGATGACATTCACATGCTCCGAGGCATCTGAAATGAATTGACACCTATTTATTTAGGTAATTGAATGGCTTTCCTGAATCTTCATCGACTCACATCTAGACACTCACTTGCAAGTATATGTGGAGGGAACCCTGCCCAAGCCCTCTTAGCTTAATTCAGAGGAAAAATCAGTCCACCAACTAAGAGATACAACTCCTTAAGAATCTATTTATTGGTTCACTGAACTATTCATTTTCTCCTGAATCCTTGTAACAACTATGTACACTTTCTAGAGTATTTTCAGAGTGCAGAATGTTTTTAAAAAGCAAATTCTGTCACCCTTTTCCACAATTATTGAATTTACACTGTGAGTGGGAGTCTTGATAGAGTGCTATGAAATGCTGGTTCCAAGAGGAGCTTTCTGTTCTGGCTATGTCCTACCTTCAGGGAAAGCATGGTGCTGGGTGCTCCCCACACTTCCAACCCTTTATCATCTTCTTCAAAATATCAAAGTGCACTGCTGCTCCCTTTTTGCTTATACACTTTGGTTTTCTTCTCTTTCCTTTGCTAGCCATTGATTGGAAAAGGTGTCAATGGAACAGTCTTCATCTGTGATGGAATCAGGATACTATCTCAAGAGATCAAGAATGTGAATTATATCGCAGATCACTCCTGTCTTACAGTATAATGTCAGACAATAAGTCATGCTCTGTAAGTATATTCTGTCATTAAAAAATGGACTGACCCAGAGAATGAGTATCACAAAAAGAATGTTACTGGCTGAAAAATGTGAACCAATTTAGAATTTCTCTAAAAGTGAAATTAAATATAAAGCTTCATCAAAAATAAAATAAATTTAAATCTTAAATAAATATCAAACTGTTATATGATCATTGATTCATTCTATCTCCTTTTGAGTGAGCATGAGAGGTCCATAAGATTCCCATTCTCTCAAATGAAATTGGTATTCAGTTACAGGAATGCTGAAAAAGCATGTAGCAGCAAACACTGAATCAGGTATTGAGATTCTCCAAAGTGCTGGCATTTGCTAGGTGACACACGGCTATAAAACAGAACATTTTGTACATTCATTTACAACTTTCTATTTGTTTGATTTTTTTACAGGATAAATGATCGTGTGCAAATGGAGTAATGATAAATCCTGAAAAGGTAATCCTGCCTTAACAGTAGGCCTTTTCTTTTTCATCTCTCTTTGGGTCCTCATGGTTCTTCCCTGACGCTTCCCATCTTCATTTTGAAATTGTCCTTCTGTCACAGAACGCTACCATTCTATTGGGAATCACATTGAACAGGAGGACTTTAGTAACGAAAATATCAGCAAATATCAGATGCCTACTTCCTAGCTTCCTGCCTATCTTTAACTTCCCGTGATATTGGGAGATTAAGATAAGAGAGTGGAAGAAAGTCAGAACATTTAAGAAGAACAACAACAGCAATAAACTTCTGGAAAATCTAATGGAGAATAAGGGGGACTAAAAAGAGAATTACAGGAAAAAAATAAAGAAAGTGAGAATTTTAGGAAAAACAGGGAAAAAAGAGGAATGTATGCACCAATATATAGCTGGATATAAAAGAGAAAAAAAAAATGTACCCGATGATATTTCAATTAATGTGATATATTATCAGTATATGTCAATGAATAGAAAATTCTATATTATCACACTAATTACAGTGTACTGACCGCTCCACTAGGTACAGATGGCACTCCATAGTGCAGGATAAGGGATACAAATTGACACATAAAAATTTAGTCTGCTAAGGATAAGTTACTGTAGAGCAGGGAAGTTGGAGGATTTCTATATGAAATGGCCCAGGCTGGTTTTGCTGGGCCACCGAAGAACAAGTGTATTGATTTACTTGACACCATTTTCCCCCTCAAATATTATCTAGCTCTGTGAAGTTTTCCATTCTGTTGTCCATGGGTTGAATTGTGGGTGGAAACCAGTGATGCATTATGTTAGTACCAGAGCTGTTATGTCTTGACATTAGAAAAAAAATATGCCATCTTTTGATATGCCTTTAATATGACCCATGTCTGATAACCCAGAGTTGTGCAACTTTAACAGACTTGAGTACAACCACATGTCCCAGATGAGAAATAGATTAGATCTGTCCGTGCAGCACTCCTTGTTTTCTTTAGCCTACTTCTGGCACTCAGCCTAGCTCATACATATCTGGTCTATGCACTGTACACAAAAGTGCATCGCATATTGTGACTATCACTCTTGCAATATACATAAGCAAAAGACTAAGAACAGGATAGCAATATATGTGGACATACATGGATTTACCAGGGGAGCTAAAGGTGCCTGATACTCTCTACCTTCCATCCCCTGCTCTCAGGGCTAGCAAGGTCATTGCAAATAACAGAGCCCCCTTCCAGCTCCTTAACTGAATGAGCCAAGTTCAGAAGCTGCGGTGAGAAAATGGAAAAGCTATGCTGCTATGTAGGAGCTGAAGAACATGTATCTCCCCAGCTGAAATCCTGTTGTGTTCCTTGCCCTGTTACATGTTCTAACAGCAGAGTTGTGCCACCTCTAATATGTTTCAGTGCAGATAGCTCAACTTCAAAAGAAAGGCAAGTAAAGTAGCCAATGAAGTTAAACTCCACAAGGAGTTCAGGATGTTGGAAGAAAAAGGCAACTCATTTTCAGAGCCCAAAGATGCTAATCACTTCAGTGAAAAAATAATGAGAAATATGTGGAAGGAGGTATGTAATGTAACTGGGGGGACAGTTGCCTAAGGAAAGCTGTGTTAAATACTTAGTAAGTCTAAAAGGAATGGAAGAGAAGACCAATAGCAAAGAAAGTCATGTCCGTTTTGGCTGCCTGACTACTGTTCTCATTAATATTTCACCTTGATTAGTCTTTCCTTTCCTAGTGCTCAACTTCCTTGTGGGATGATTAGGTGCAAGTACACACACTACAAAGCAAGGATTTAGGGTGGGGGGAATAAAGAGAGTAGGAATGAGTCATGAAATAAAAATAAAGGGTGAGTAAAATTGGTAATTTGAGAGGAATAGGAGAATAAAAACAAAATAGAAAAAAAGAGTAGGAATGGAAAGAGGAAGAGGAGAATAGATTTTTAAAAAACTGCAAAAGATTTGTCCTAGTTTTGTACATAATGAGAAACTGAGGGAGAAAAGAGGTGTTAACATAATGATCATTATACTTGTCAGTGTTTGCAGATCAGAAATAATACCATCACCCTCGAATCAATTCAGTTTAAAATATTTAACTAATAGACTCCATTGTATTCCTCTCTTTATGAAAATTCTTGACTTCTCAAAAGTGGATCTAGGGAATGAAATGATTGCTTCTTGAGCACTGGCTTCATAACCCTTGCTCAATACCTAGAAAGTACTTTGTAAATATTATTAGATAGAGAGGCAGAAAAGAAGTCATGAGATCCTCTTTAGAAGCTTTTGCATAATAAAGCACTTAAGTATGCTGAAGTTTAACCCCAAATGTACTTAAATACCCTAAAATCAAGTCCTACAAGAGAAAATAAAAGATTTCTTTATTTATTTGGAAACAGGAATATGTTCTGGATATTGACTAATCACAGTGGATAGACCTTGTAGAAAGAGATTAACATTATGAGTGCCTCATTAAAATAAGGACATAACAGTTTCTTAGAACCAAGATAATAAAACTATATAAAAAATCATAATTCTTTAAAAGACCATAAATCAATGTAGTCCTGCAAATCAATGATATTCTGTGCTTACACGAGCACACAGAAATGCATGTGCAGAGACATGTTCCTTCATAAATCATTTAAATTCAAAAAAAGGAGATTGTGGAAAAAATAGAGTGAGAGTGCAGTAGCAGCATGTTCAATCAGAAAGTATAGGAGAAATAAAAGATGGATGAGTACAGTAGGAACTTTCCATTAAAAAAAAAACAACTGTATTGTTATGTTTTAACTCCTAAAACGTACTTTTTCAAATTTAGATATAAACTTATAGCTGAAAGAATACATCAGGACATCAGGAATGAGATGCAATGTATCTAACTTTAGATGTCTACAGTGTCAATATGTTAGGCAGAAGGACTCAGAAGGACTTTGACATGGCCCAGATATGAAGATTTAGAGAGGAAGCTGAACTGAAGATGTCTTAAATTGTATTCCTTAGTGAGAACTAGATAGGATTAATCTCACCTAAAGTTAAAAAAACAAATAATTTTTGGCTCCCTTAATTATCAATGAAGAGAAATTAGCATTTTGAGGATATGAACATCTCAGCCCAAGGTAGATGTTTAAAATAAACACAATGCATTTTTCTTGGAAACAGCTATTATTCTCTATTAAGCATAAACGAAATCTAAGCTGAATAGCTTGAATGTACACAACTTTGAAGACATTTCAAGTTAACGTGGGATGATTTCTGCTGTGGTCATCTTATTGATATTTTTAGTATTTGCAAAAGGCAGGAATATATATATATATATACCTGGAATGTAAAGGCATCTTGTTTGCTGGGTGGTTTGGATAACAGTTATTTAATATATATAAACAAAAATAAGGTAGGAAGTAATAAATTAACCCTAATGAAACCCAAATGAATAGGAGATAATGGAGATAATAACAAGGACTGGAACTCTCAGCTCATGGCCTGATAGGCCATTGAAGAAAGTCCTCAAGTGCAGCCTGGAAGACATTTCACCAGAACTTTGTAACTGATACGAATTGGGGCAGATCATATTATCGCAGGGCTCTCGGGAAAGCACAGACTTATCATGGGATATAAGAGAGGGCTTGTGGGACTGTGTAAAATTTATTATGGGATTTTTAGGGGGATTATTGAAATGTGCAAAACTTATTATGAGATGCTTGGGATAGGGCAAAACGTATGGAAAAAGAGTGATCAAAGTGGATCTAGGAGGAAAATGGAAAGGAGGGGGAATAAGAAACCCACTGTCTATACACAGACTGATGATCAGCATGCTGGTCTGTCCAGGACCTGTGCCTGAACACCACAACTTGTCCTGTCTTCTTATTAAATTCTGTTCCTACCTATTTTCTATGTGACCTTATTTCCTGTTCTGCAGCATGGGGTTTGGGGCAGTGGGTAGCCAAGGTGGGGATGTGATTCACTAGCAAACTCCAACCTGAGGTAGCCAGTCGGTAGGAGGAGACTAGAATTTGGAAAGAACCAAAGCTGGAGACTGAATAATGGGACCCAAGGTCTGGGCATGGATCCTGGGCAGACGTCAGGTTTGCTCTGGGGTTTGAGGGACTCAATGGTGTGTGTGTGCATGTGGACCACAAGCGTAACGGTGTGTATGCCCAGCAGTGAGCTCCAATCGGATTTTCTGAAGAGGAACAGGATGGCCCAGCTGTATCATTTATCTTTATGTGACTGCTGTTGGTGTTTTTACGGGTGCCAGGAAAGGTGCTGTCCTCTGTCCCTGTTGATCTGCGTGATCAACTGTGTGTGCGTTGTGTGGGGGTGAGGGAGGCACTCTGTCTTTGCAGTACTTGCTCAGCCTTGCTTACCTCGCTGGACCTACCAACAAGAATAACATCAAATAGTAGCGAGGAAAAATCCCCTGGGTCTTTAGACTGCCAGTTTCCCTTAATCTTTTTTACCATTACATGGTTTATCATATATTCCATTACACTAAGGGAGCCAAACTGAAGAGGCCAAAAACAAAGTCTTCCTTAGATATCACCCCTTTTACTAGCATAATGGATACGCTAGACGACAGCACACAAGCGAGATATATACTTTACATCTCATCTAGCTTCCTTTTACTCTTCATCCTGAGTAATTAGATAACTCGTTACAACTAGATTAACAAAACCATATTCCAGAACAACATTTGTATTCTCTCCAGTTCCAAGTGAGGTACTGCAATTATCCCACTAACATACAATATTTAATATTGTAAAAGAATATTTATGGGTATACAAAAATAAAATGGAATCATGGATAGCTCACAACAGCAACTGTAGAAGCAGATGAGTAGGAAACCACTACGTTTTTTTCCTTTGCCTGTCCACACTCTGCTTCCAGTAGTATTCTCATTAACACCTGTTTTGGCACTCTTCGGCATTCATATCATGATAACCGAGGACTAAAAATTATAGGGTAGGACTTAAGAAGAAGAAATGAATGGCTCAGCGGTGCAAAACAGAGATACAATGGAGCTGTTGATGCCTGGAAAAAAGGAATTTAGTATTTGATAATTTTTTTCCTCCTACATTTGTTGTTTTTTTCTTGAAAATACAGTAAATATTCCTATCCCTCCCCCGAAAATGTGTCATTCATTGAGCTGTGTCTCTATCTCTCTGCTGTTGGTAACTGAACTAATTCTAATGCTATTAGACATGCCAGAAGCATATTACCATGTACTGTAATCACACTTCATGTTCTAAATTATACAGGCAGTAGAGCTGGTGAGCTTTTGCAAGTGAGCCTTTGCAGGTGAGCAAAGGTAGCAGTTCAGTCAGAACTTTAGTCTTTACTCTGGCAAGAATGGCTTTTTGACATTCTGCTTCATTTCTGCACATTAAATATAATTAATGTAATCATTCTGGAATTATTTGTTCTAACTTATTCTATCTTTTTATGCTTTTTAAAATCTATCTATCTGTCTTATGATTCTGCTTAGCTTCTTTGGATATTTTCTTTCACAACTCAGAAATGTTTTTCATACTTTCTTTAGTAATCTTTCTTTTGTCTCCTTTAGTGGGGGAAGGAGAAGTAGAAGAGAGGAGAGCTGCTGTCCCTTAGATATTTTAATCACAAATAACACTAAAAAGCAGACTGAAAGGGTTAACTCTGAAAAAAATACCTCCTTTCTTATGTGTTAAAATCACAGAACCAATTCTTTGACAAAATTTTTAACTATTTAAACATAGATTCAAATGAATTTATGTCCAACATCATTCACCAAAATGCAAAAACATCAGCTTGTCGCAGGGACCTTAGGACCTTTCCCAATAGCCAATATCCAGGAACAGAAAAGCAGGAAGAAGGCTTTATTTCAGCTCCTATCTCCTTTCAGCTCTCCAACTGGCAGAGCTCTCCACTCTTATTGAGAAACTTCTGGAGAAAAGCCAAGTTGCTGTATATATAGGAGGAGACTGAGATTTGTAATTACTGGTATAATTATGGAATGAAAGCAGAAGTTTGCTGGATAGCTTGCTACAAGGTGGCAGAGAAGGAACAGATATCATTATTTTCCCTGCCACCTTTTGCTGTAGTGTCTATATCGGAATAAAGCTCCCAGGAATAGATTGTTATCTTCTTCCGTGTGTACCCCCTACCCTACTCAACAAGAGAAAATGAGGTAAGTGAGGAGAACAAATTTATATGTATACTGCCTCAGGTTCAAGGGACCAATCATTGGCCCAAAGGTCAAGTAGCAGTGGCCATTGACACTTATCCACAAAACTTACAGCTCCTTCTTTAGAAAGGTCTCATGTATATGACACAACACTTGGCTCTGGACTCCATGTGGTGCCCCTCTAGCTGTACGGTATGATAATCTTTTGTGCACTTTCTGCTTTTAAGTGTCAAAAATAATGTGAGAGCGGTACGGCAACCCACCAAAGCACGTACGGGTTTTTGCTTTCTCTCTCTCTCTCTCTCTCTCTCTCTCTCTCTCTCTCTCTCTCTCTCTGTTTTTTTTTTTTTTATTTTTATTTGGCATGAATCTGAAGGCATGCACTGAATGTGTCATGCTGTGACATGGCAGCATGAGGGGATCATTTGACAGGGAAAAGTTTAAGTTGGATAAAGCTTAGAGTAATGCTGCCCATACTGCCTTTGATGGTGGTCTCTGGAATGAAGTATCCACTGAATGAAGACCAGCCATTGTTTTGGAGAAAGGTAGAAGCAGCTAGTTGGATCCAGGGAGTAAGTTAACATTTAAGTAGCAGGAAAGACCAGAGATGCAGTGCTTTGCCTGCTACTTTTCCCTTTTTTGTTTAGCAGGTTAGATAAAATTTGAGACACTCCACGCCCTCTATATTTGTCTGCATCTCTATACTAGTCATGCCAGTATTGGTACAAAAGCTTAATAGCATTAAAATACTTGGTGCTAATGTGATACTTTTTGAAGTACTGTTATTCCAATATCATCACTGAGGCTGGCTGCACAAAATATATTCTCTGATTTAAATAGTTTGGACCTATTCACATGCTAATTGACAAATTTGTGCAGATGTAATGGCTGGCAAGAAGTTGATTGCCGAACAGAACAGATGATAGCTGTGTCCTCCTTTCTGCCTTGTCCTCAGTGGGAGTCAGATAGATGCTGACAGAAAGAAAAAGGATCCCATGTGTTCCTCATTTTCATTAGGAAATTAGTTTAAATATAGTGTTGAAAGGATCCTCCAAGTCAGCTAGGCCAGAATTAGACCAGGACTAGAGAAGGTCTTTTAGTCTATTTCTCTGTCTTTTTAGTCTATCGCTCTGTGGGAAGAGCACCTATATTTATAGGTTGAAGAAAGCTGTCCAGCTGATCCTATTACCTTTCTTCTAGGAAAAGTTGCAGAAACATTTACAAACGCATCATGGTTAATATTAAGTCTATTTTAGAGGCTCTGTTAATTGGGAGAACTTTTAATTTGATTCCTGCCTTGGATTTCTACCTAATGTTAACATAGTCCATTATTGAATGGAAATATAACTCGTATAACTTAGTTCAAAGAAACATAAGCTTATATTTTTAATGCTAATAATCCTCTATTTGGATCTCCTGCTCCATAGGTCCAAGTTTATTTTACATTCATTTTTGAGCATAGGAAGAAAATAGGGAAAAGAAACCCACATTCCCCCTCCAAACAATTCCAACCTCTAGATTACTCTAGTTACCAAAATAAACTCACCTTAAAAAAAAAAAAAAAAAAAAAAAACGAACCCTAGGAAAATCAGTAGCTTTTCTCTGCACACAATAAGTCAATTCATAAAATCAAGAAGTCTCCGTTTCTCCAGCATTCCTCTGAAATAATTTCCTTATTAAAATTGTTCATTTCTGTCTTTTTAAAATGTCATCATTCTGTGAATCTATTTTAATTTCTCTATCATTTGTCTTTCTAAGTGTAAGAAGCCCTGCTTTCATCATTTGAAGACTGCTACTTGTATAGGTCTCCTAATTTTTTGACTTTGAATGTTGTGATGAAAGGAGCCCTTCATATTAATTTTATAGTAACTACTGCAATGAATTTTCACTTCATAGTTTATAACAACAGCAGCAGCATTAAATGTTTCACATTAAATTAAAAATTTCAGCTAGTCACTGCTTGTTTCCGATTGTTCTAAAAGCCCAAATCAAAATACTGAAACAAAATTGAAGTCAATGGCAGGAGATAAAGAACAGTTTCCTAACTTAAGCATCCTGCCTAAGAAGAAAGATTTTCAGAACCATCTAAAGATATACTATAAAATGACACTTTAATGTACGGTTGTATTTAATAGTATAAAAATATCTTAAAGCATCTTGAGTAGCTCTACACTAGAACATATTAAGAATTTATGTAAGTTTAAAGGCCTGATCTTTTGGGGGAGCGGGGGAAGATAGAGAAATTGATGCATGCTGTTCACATGTATTTTTGGATATCTATTCTGAAAGCTGATTTTCTTCTCCTAAATGAAATCTAGCTGAAATCAGTAGAATTCAAGTAGGCACTCAAATTTGTCCCCCTATATCAACTTACATTACATTACTGACCCTGCAATCTATAGGATGATTCCACTCACATGTCAATTAGACCTACTTTTTGCACATAAGTTATGTTTTAGCTACACTCTGAATGGTCGTCCAGATACGCCCCTCAGCTTCCATTAGGATCTTCCTGGTAGTTGGTAGTTTACTTCTGTAGCAACACTCAGTTACCTTTTCAAAATATAAACCTTACATATTTAAATCCCTGCATGAAGGGATTTTTCTGTAAAGATGCAATTTCAGGAAAGATTACCACAATTTCAAGAAAGACGATGCTGTAAACCTAAAACAAATGTGCCCATGAATCTGTTACACTATATCATGAGTTTTCTACTAAAAGCGACCATCAGTGAAAAGTAGTAAGGACTGTCTGAGACATAAATATGAATCAGTATAAAAGTCAATATATATTTACTGAGTTGAAACAAGTAATTTGATTGGTATACTCTTTTCACCACTCTTCTTTTGAGACTTCATTACGGTTTTTAATGTAAAAAGATTTTTTTGCTTAGAAAAAAAAAAGCAGTACTTAGGGGCTATTGCTATTTATACACTTCCATTAAGAAGGAAATGAGTGGAAATGCTTTCAATTGAAATGCTAATAGGAAGAAAAAAAATAACTTAATTTTCCATGAAGGAAAAGTCATTTCTGCTTATATTAAGTATCTGTATGAAACATTATTCTTCACTTCTTCACTTCAAGAGATTTTTTTTTAAATTTAATAAATCTATATTTGCCTCTCTTACTAATCAATATGGTTTTCAGAGATAGTGTCAACTGTCATGAATACTTGTTACTTCTTTGCATCTCTTCAGGAAAAGCTTGTACGTAGGATATATAACATATATTGACTGGAATTAATGTTACTAAGAATAGTAAAAAACTTTTCCTTATGGACTGAAAAATTAAAAGACTGTAGGATATAATGGTCATAGATATATGGGCAAAGGAATCTATGGACTGATTTAAAGTCAAAGTGATTTTGGACTCTTTCCATTGACTTCAAAGAGCTTTAGAAAAAGCCATTATTGAACAACCACAGAATCACAGAATCACAGAATCGTTTAGGTTGGAAGGGACCTCTGGAGATCATCTAGTCCAACCTCCCTGCTCAAGCAGGGTCACCTAGAGCAGATTGCCCAGGATCACATCCAGACGGGTTTTGAATATCTCCAGCGAAGGAGACTCCACTACCCCTCTGGGCAACCTGCTCCAATGCTCTGTCACCCTCACAGGGAAGAAGTTTTTTCTCAGGTTCAGATGGAACTTCCTGTGCATCACTTTCTGCCCATTGCCTCTTGTCTTGTTGCTGGGCACCACGGAGAAGAGCCTGGCCTCATCCTCTCGACACCCTCCCTTCAGATACTTGTACACGTTGATGAGATCACCTCTCAGTCTTCTCTTCTCCTGACTGAACAGGCCCAGCTCTCTCAGCCTTTCCTCATAGCAGAGATGATCCAGTCCCCTCAGCATCTTGGTAGCACCCTCCGCTGGACTCCCTCCAGTAGTGCCATGTCTCTCTTGTACTGGGGAGACCAGAACTGGACACAGCACTCCAGATGTGGCCTCCCTGGGTCTGAGGAGAGGGGCAGGATCACCTCCCTCCACCTGCTGGCAACACTCTGCCTAAGGCAGCCCAGGAGACCATTGGCCTTCTTGGCCACAAGGTCACATTGCTGCCTCCTGCTCAACCTGTTGTCCACCAGCACTCCCAGGTCCTTCTTGGCAGAGCTGCTTTCCAGCAGGTCAGCCCCCAGCCTGCTCTGGTGCATGGGGTTATTCCTCCCGAGGGGCAGGACCTTGCACTTGCCTTGGTTGAACTTCAGGAGGTTCCTCTCCACCCAGCTCTCCAGCCTGTCCAGGTCCCTCTGAATGGCAGCACAGCCTTCTGGTGTGTCCGCCACTCCCCCCAGTTTAGTATCCTCAGCAAACTTGCTGAGGGTGCACTCTGTCCCTTCCTCCAGGTCATTGAGGAATATATTGAACAAGACTGGAGCCAGGACTGACCCCTGGGGGACCCCGCTGGCTACAGGCCTCCAACTTGACTCTGCGCCATTCACCACAACCCTCGGAGCTCGGCCAGCCAGCCACTTCTCAATCCACCTCATCGTCCACTCATCCAGCCCACACTTCCTGAGTTTGCCTGTGAGGATGGGATGGGAGACAGTGTCCAAAGCCTTGCTGAAGTCCAGGGACACAACATCCACTGCTCTGCCCTCCTCTACCCAGCCTGTCATCCCATCAGAGAAGGCTATCAGGTTGGTCAAGCATGATTTCCCTTTGGTGAATCCATGCGGACTACTCCTGGTCACCTTCTTGTCCTCCACATGCTTAATGATGACCTCCAGGAGGAGCTGTTGCATCACCTTTCCAGGGATGGCGGTGAGGCTGACAGGCCGACAGGCCTGTAGTTTCCTGGCTCCTCCTTCTTGCCCTTTTTGGAAGATTGGGGTGACCTTGGCTTTCTTCCAGGCCTCAGGCACCTCTCCTGATCTCCAGGACCTTTCCAAGGTGACGGAGAGTGGCCTAGCGATAACATCTGCCAGCTCCCTCAGCACTCGCGGATGCATCCCATCGGGGCCCATGGATTTATGGATGTCAAGTTTGGACAAAAGATCTCTGACCTGATCCTCCTCCACCAAGGGAGAGTCTTCCTTTCTCCAGACTTCCTCTCTTGTCCCCAGGGTCTGGAATTCCTGAGGACTGGCCTTAGCAGTGAAGACGGAAGCAAAGGCAGCATCCAACAACTCTGCCTTCTCTATATCCTTCGTCACCAGGGCACCCGCCCCATTCAGCAGCGGGCCCACGTTTTCCCTAGGCTTCCTTTTGCTATTGATGCATTTGAAGAAGGCCTTCTTGTTGCCCTTGACATCCCTTGCCAGATTGAATTCCAAAGGGGCCTTAGCCTTCCTTGTCGCATCCCTGCACACTCTGACAACGTCCCTGTATTCCTCCCAAGTGGCCCGTCCCCTTTTCCACATTCTGTACACTTCCTTCTTCTGCTGGAGTTTTGCCAGGAGTTCCTTGCTCATCCAGGCAGGTCTCCTGCCCGCTTTGCTGGACTTCTTACTCAGAGGGACGCACCGATCTTGAGCCTGGAGGAGGTGATGCTTGAATATGAACCAGCTTTCTTGGGCCCCTCTTCCTGCTAGGGCCCTCCCCCAGGAGATTCCCCTAAGTAGGTCCCTGAAGAGGCCAAACTTAGCTCTCCTGAAGTCCAGCGCTGTGATCCTACTCCTTGCCCTGCTCCCTCCTCGTAGCATCCTGAACTCCACCATCTCACGGTCACTGCAGCCAAGGCTGCCCCCAGCCTTCACATCTCCAGCCAGACCTTCTTTGTTCGTTAGTACAAGGTCTAGCATTGCACCTCTCCTCGTTGGCGTCTCCACCACCTGGGTCAAGAAATTATCATCAGTCCTCTGCAGGAACCTCTTTGACCGTTTGTGCCCAGCTGTGCTGTCTTCCCAACAGATGCCAGGGTGGTTGAAGTCTCCCAGGAGAACCAGCGCCTGTGATCGTGAGGCTACTTCCAGCTCTCTGTAGAAGGCCTCATCGACGGCTTCCTCCTGGTCAGGTGGCCTGGAGTAAACCCCCACCACCGTGTCACCCATGTTAGCCTGCCCTTTAATCCTTACCCATAGGCTCTCCACTTGCTCTTCATCCACCCCGAGGCAGAGCTCCACACATTCTAGTTGCTCCCTCACATAAAGGGCAACTCCACCACACCTCGCCTTCCTAGCCTCTCTTTCCTAACAAGCACATAGCCATCCATGACAGCATCCCAGTCATGTGAGCTATCCCACCGTGTCTCTGTAACCGCAATGAGATCACGGCCCTGTGACCGCACACAGATCTCTAACTCTTCCTGCTTATTCCCCATGCTGCGTGCATTGGTTTACAGGCATTTCAGAGAGCCAGTCGAGCATGCAATCTTCCCAGGAGAGGTGCAAGAGGATCCTCCATAGCCATGTTCCATGCTGTCTCCCCTGGCTGCAGGCACCCGCTGGAGGCCTCCTGACTTGAGCGGTGTTTTACTGACTCCCCTGCCACTATACCGCTCCCCTTGCCCCATCTTGCCTAGTTTAAAGCTCTCCTTACTAGGCTGGCCAGTCTGCTGGGAAAGATGTGTGTGCCCCGCTTGGTGAGGTGGATGCCATCTCTCCCCATCAGCTGTTGATCTTCAAGCAGGGTCCCATGGTCATAGAAACCCAAGCCCTGCTGCCAACACCAGCGGCGCAGCCAGTTGTTAATTTGGAAAACTCGTCTACTCCTCCTCCCGTCCTTTCCCCTCACAGGCAAGATTGAGGAGAAAACAACCTGGGCTCCCACACCCTTCACTACCATTCCCAGAGCTCTGAAGTCCTGCTTGATGATTTCCAGTTTGCCTTTTGTGTTGTTAGCACCCACATGGAAGATCAGCAGAGGGTAGTAGTCTGATGCGTGGACAAGCCTTGGCAGTCTTTCCACGACATCTCTTATTCGAGCCCCTGGCAGGCAGCAGACCTCTCTGGACAAGAGGTCAGGTCGGCAGATAGGTGCCTCTGTCCCCTGCAGCAGGGAGTCACCCACAACAATCACTCGCCGCTTCTTCCAGGTATTCCTGCACGGCACGGGGTCTGCCAGGCCAGTTGCCTCCCTTGGAGCCATGCCCAGCTCCTCCTCAGCTTGGAGGGCGATAAACTTGTTCCTCAAGGGTAAGTCTTGAGGAGGAGCAAGAGCCTTTCTCCTTCTACGAGAGGTCACCAGCTTCCAGGCCTCTTCAACAGCGTTATGATACACCTTTACACACGGTGCTGAGCCCTCTGACAACTCCACTGCAGTGGAGGGTGGAGACTCCTGGAGCTGCACAGTCTCCGAGAACACCCTGTCAATCTCCTGCTCATCTTCTCGGATGCTACGCAGCCTACTAACCTCCTCCCGTAACTCCTTTATCTGGTGATGCAACTGGTCAACCACAGCACAACCTCTGCAGGAGAGCTGACTGTCAGCCCAGGCCTCACGGAGAGGCCCCAGGCACTCCCTGCAGCCTGACACCTGCAGAGCTGCATCTGCTGTCAGAGGGTCTGTCTGGGTTGAAGCCTCAGACACAGCCGATGCAGCACCTCCAGCAGCCACTGGGGAACATGCTCTGCAGCGTGTCATGACCATGCCCTGGGGAAGGACACACCACTGTGCAAAATGGAGAGGTGCCTTCTTTGCCTTCTGACACCCTTCTGCGCAAACTGCTGCATCTGTTTGCTGCCTCTGTTGGCTGCGCTGACGTTTGGGTACTGAAGTTAAGAATATTTTTCATATCTTCCTGGAAATCTTCCTACTTTTGACATTACACCTGAAGCCTCTGAGATCGTGTTACTCAATGACACCATATGACGGGGGATTTAGCATACCACAAAATCACTGAATCACTGAGGAAGGAAGTGCTGGAGATTGTCTAGACCAGGCCCTCCGCTCAGAGCAGGATGAACTAGAACAGGTTGCTCAAGATCACATCCAATCAGGTTTTCAATATGTCCAAGGCTGGAGACTCCACAACCTCTCTGGGCAAGCTGTTCCAGGGTTCAATCACCCTTACAGTAAAGAAGTATTGTTCTATGCTCAAGTGGAATTCCCTGTATTTCAGTTTGTGCCCATTGCCTCTTGTTCTGCCACTGGGAACCACTGAGAAGAGTCTGGCTCCATCTTCTCTACTCTGCCAAAAAGACTTCTGCAGGCAGTCCCAGCCTCAGCCTCTCCTCATATGACAGATGCTCCAACCCTTTAAACATCTTTGTGGCCTTTTGCTGGACTTGCTTCACTCTGTCCATGTTTCTCTTGTACTTCAGAGTCCACACTTGCACTCGAGCACTCCAGATGCGACCTCACCTCTCCTAAAAAAAGGAGAATAATCACCTCTCTCAAAGTGCTGACAACACTCTAGTGCAGCCCAGGATACCATGAGCACTTTTTGCTGGAGGAGTGTATAGCTCACTCATGTTCAGCTTGTCCACCAGGATTCCCAGGTTCTTCTCTGCAAAGGTGCTCTCCAGTTGGTCAGCTCCCAGCATGTACTAGTTGCAAAGGGCTATGACTCTTCAGGTGCAGGACTCGGCATTTCCCTTTGATGAATTTCATTAGGTTCCTTTCGGCTTATTTCTCCAGCCTGTTGAGGATCCTGTGAAAGCCAATGGAACCATCTAGTGTTTTAGTCACTCCTCTCAGCTTTTCAGCTTCTGAAAACTTGCTGAGGGTGCACTCTGCCCTATCATCCAGGTCATTAATGAAGCTGATAAACAATATTGGCACCAATATCTACACCAATATCGGCACCGATATCAGCCCCTGGGGGACACCACCAATGCTCAGCCTCCAGATAGACTTTATGCCACTGATCACAACCCTTTGAGACTAGCAGTTCAGCAAGTTTTCAGTCCACTTCACTATCCATTTATCTGCTCCATACTTCATCAGTTTGTCTATGAGGATGTTATGGGACACAAATCCGGAAGCCTTGCTAACGTTGAGATAGATAACACTCATTGCTCTCCTCTCATCCACCAAGCTACTTGTTGCAATGTAGAAGGCTATCAATCAGGTTAATCAAGCATGATTTCCCCTTCATAAATCCATGCTGACTACTCCCAGTCATCTTCCCGCCCTTTATGTGTTTGGTTTAGAGGATTATTTGCTGCATCACTTTCCCAGGAATTGAGGTGAGGCTATTTGGCTTATAGTAGATCCTCCTTCTTGCCCTTCTTGAAGATAGAAGTGACATTTGTTCTCTCCCAGTGTTCAGGAACCTTTCCCAGTCACCATGACCTTTCAACAACAATAAAGCCTCAAAATGGTATTTTCCAGCTCCCCTAGCACTTGTGGGTGCATCCCATCAGGTTATGTCCAGTTTATTTAAATGTTCCTACCCTAAACCTATTTCACTGAGGGTAAGTATGCCTTGCTTCAGACTTGTCCACAGGTCTCAGGTCCCTGGAATTCCTAAAGACTGGTCTTACCAGTAAAGACGGCGGAAAGGAAGACATTGAACACCTCATCCCTTTTCATGGTCTTCGTCATCATGTTACCTGTCTCATTCAGCATCACACTCACAATCTTCCTAGTCTTTCTTCTGCTGCTGCTACTTGTAAAAACCCTTCCTGCTGTCCTTCACATCCCTCTACAGGTGCAACTCCACATGGGTTTTCCAAACCCCATCCCTGCACACTTGAATAGTGTCCAAGAGCTATTTTTTTTTTCCTCATCTTTTCCAAAGTTTCATACCAGTAAAATAATTGCAGCTAAACAGCATAGGCATGAGTCTTCTTTTTAACCAACGACTTCCCTCTCCCTGCATACGGTTTATATATATATATATGGTTTCCATGCTGTCCAAAACTCATTCAGTCTACTGTTTCTCTCTAGCAAGGACTGGTAGCAGAAAATTAAGAATTTATTTAGTATATTCAAGAGAGGCATTTACTGATCTCAGAAATCTAGATTAGGGTTCAAACTGCTCATTGCTTCTAGATGTTAAAAAGATCACTTTTATTTAACGTTGGGTGTTATTGCATCTATAATTACTTGGTAGGTGAATTATGTTTTTTAAGAATCTTTCACTTAGCAGAACAAGCAGAACAACTTGAATTTATTTGATAATTATAATTATTATGCACCTTTAAATAAGTTGTGTGCTTAAATCCCAATCACAGAAAATAAAGAATTTTACTAAGCTGAAATGGAAAATATTACCAGCACTGTAGGGAACTGTGAATGTGATCCTAAGGGAACTGCATTATGAGGGAAGCAGAACTGGTCAGAGCTATGTCCCTTTGTACCTTTACATAACCATCCTATAGGATTTTCTGATGGATTAAAGGGATTTCTAGATGAATGTGAAGTAATCCTATAAGACTCAATCACATGTAACATTGTCCTACAGGATTTGTGAGAGACTAAAATGTTATACTATAAGACCAGTAATATATAGCTGTATAGCTCTTCAGGGCTATACAGAAATGCAAGTCTAACTCAGTAGACATTTGATGAATACAAATCACTACACATGTGGAAAATATATAATCTAAGTAACTACCCTAATGGTTAAATCTCCCAGGGTTCTACTACTTACTTAGGAGTAATTCATTCTGGATTAAAGAGCAGTACGTAAATTAAACCTCTAAATAAACTTTTTTGTTGTTGTTGCTATTAAAGTAAGGTAATTTTCTGGATATTGTCTACAGCATACTTTTACCTTTTGACTAACAATCAATACAGCAAAGACACTGTTTTCCATTCCCTCTTCAAACATAAACTTGGCAAGAATTGTAGAATTATCTAACTCTAAATAAATAACTCTAATAAAACACAAAATATCCACTTTTTAGGCTTAGTTAGATAGAAATAGACTTAGTGAGAAAGCAAGTGACCAAGAAATGTTAAAGTTTAAGCAAGCTTTACATTACTTAAACATTAAACTAAATTCAGATGTTATCCTGGTGTGATGGTGTGCTTCCCACCTGCCCCAACCTGACCTTTCACCTGAAACCCTGCTTGGGCAATAGCCATCAGTAAGACCTGACCTTCCCTGCCCCTGGTCCTGCTCGGGTCATAACCACCAGTAGTGGTCGTGATGGCTGCATCTGACTCAAATTCGAATCTGGGGAGACAGATAGATAACAGCACAACAGCCAAGGGTTAGTGGATCATGCACTGACCAAAGTATGGCCAGTACGCAAATACGACTATGAGTCTGTCATCTTACTCCACAAATAGGGGGCAGCCCAGAGACTGTTGAGCTCTCCTGCATGGCAGCTGGCTCCCCTTGAGCAGGGATGCCTCTCAAGGTCGAGAGGTTCCTTGCCTGCGACAGATCCTCGATAAGTGACTAATAGTGTGCTGAAACTTTGCAAACTTTGCTAAATTACCTCTTTGATTGATTATGTACACAGTCCTTAGATATAAACTGTTGACCAGGTCTGGGACTGGGTAGGAGTTTGGAAAGTAAGGGAGTCTACCCTGAACCCCATGACTCAATGAGAGGGTCTCCTTGATGATTTCATCTGACTCTGTTCTATATGTAAAAAATAACCAAGTGAACCTTGCCATCAAACCTCGTTAAAGCACTATCTATCTTATGTACCTTTGATCTTTGTTAAACCACTATCTTAGATCAATAAAACATATTGGTGGTTCTGTCTTATAAGTGAAGTGTATGTATCACTCCTCACTCATCTATGACACCCAGTAGCCCCAACTTTATATATACACATATACACTTACATACATATATGTTATACATATGCATATACATGTGTATATACATGCATGTGCACAAATATAATATATATATACACGTTTAACATATGTATATGGTGTGTGTGTGTGTGTGTGTGTGTGTGTGTGTGTGTGTGTGTATAACAGTAACTCTACAATATAATACAAAATTGGTATATTTAGGGCAGTTAGTTTTAAAAACAGGCATAATACTGGTGTTTACTTGAAATAAAGAATATGAAGTTTTTTAGCTTGTAAATGAGTCTCTGTTGCCATCAGCAAAACACGTAATTTTGAATTAAATTTAACTCCATGTTCAGATATCTAAATTTAGGTGACAAAGAGAGCTCTCTACTTTTGAGGTAGATGTATAAACTGCCGTCATTGTCAATGAAGATCTAGTCAACACATCTAATGGCATTTGAAGAGCTATTCATCTTACACTACATTTAATGAGATGAGAAGCTCTGTAGACTCCAAAAAATTGTATTGACTAGGGTTACTGCCTACACATAAGTATCTAATGTTATCTGAAACATCCTAGAATATCTAAGTCATATTTAGGGAACAGGAAGATATGTCATAGCACTTCTGGGAGAACACTTTCGTTCCGAGACAGAAAACCGCAGGCCAGGCAGAATATTTCAGGGCACCTCAAATGGCACTTCAAGTGAGTATTTAGGCAACTAGACCAAACCTTACATTTCCGATATCCAGCTCAGTCATAGATTCCTAAATTGTATATAGATACCTATAGGCAGTGCCATGTAGATATATAGTGCCATCCACATGCAGCTGGAAACATGACAGAAGATTTATGGGAGCTGAAGGTCAGAGAATCTTAAATGGCAGTAGGTGCTGAATCAAGTCCCTAAAATTGTCCAAATTTAGGTGACTAAATCTATCTCTGATTTCCAGAGGCTACAACAGGATGGTAAGTCAAGCTAAAACAGAATTCAGATTCTCTTTATAGATACTGATGAATGAGTAAGTATCACAGATTTCCTCTTCAAAATAAAGTTTATAAGTAAAATCATATTAAAAAGTTCATTGACTTAGTATGCCCTTGTTACATTTTTCTTACATACTGGTTTTTATGCAGTATTACTAAAAATGATATTTGGCTTCGTGATTCAAGAGATAAGCTGAGATTATTTCTCAATAAACAGTAGCAAAATATTGCATTCATGGTTCACTTATTGGTCTTAAGCACTGGAGGGAGGAAGAGAAATAAGGGTATATCATCTGAGAAGTGACATATATAACATTATATTTGCTGAGTTCAAAAGCTTGCATGGGCAACGGAATAAAATGTTTTAAGTGACTGCTTTATTTTGCAGTTATTTTGCAGTTATACCTAGTTTGCTATACACACTCAAAGATGGAAAAAAGAAACAAGGGACCATCACAGTTCATTGAAAGCAATAGGAGTGTTCCCACAGAGACCAAGCGGCTTGAAGTGGTCCTAGGGTCCTTGGCTTGAAGATTTAAATTAAATAAATTATCATAAAAATAGGATAAATAGAAATAGCATTCAAGAGAAAGACCAGAGTCTACCTGCAGGGACAGAAATTTCTCTTTTTAAGTGGAATTCTTACCACTTACTTCTGACAATTCATATAAAAAGCTTCATATGAATGAGGTGAAAAGATAGCAAGTTTCTGGCTAGCTTAGAGAAGATACTTTCATAGTGGCAAACTAATGTCATGATTGTGAAGCATTTATTGACATTTGTCTACATGAGTTTGAAAATGTAATTGATTCTGTAAACACCTCTTTGGCTTTAATTGATGTTTTACACTTCATTTTTACACTGCAGGTAGAGTGGAGTTGTCTAGGGAGATCCTTCCAGCTACAAAATGAGAGAAGAAAATTAAGAAAGCTGTTAAGAGGCATCAGAGAAAATAATCTTCCATTTCAACAGGCTCACTCTAAAGCAGTAGTCTAGTTGTAGCTCAGTGCTTTCCTTGTTTGGACTCAAGTTTAAAGAGGAGTCTGAAGCTAACCAACTTATTATCTGACGAGAAATTTCAATAAATTCTGTGGGTCACTTGAGAGAAGTAATCAGAATATATAAGGACTTGATGTTTTTTCACCTTGCGTATATCCATATTGTCCACCCATCACTGGATAACAGAAGTATAAGTCTGAAACTACATGAGCAAATATCAAAGGTGCTCTCAAAGTAGTGAAGCCAAAGGAAGAAGGGTGGAAGAAGGGTGATTACTTACAGGTATTCTTTAGCTTTGCTTATAGTGTAACTTTGGTGCCTTCTCCTAAATTAAGTGCTCATTCTTTCAGAATTTCCCTACTTTAATTGCCGGGTAGTCCCTGAAAACTGTATTTTAAATGAGATACAAGTAAGGCCAGGGTTTGACACTGGTCCATAGTGATGGGGTTGCTTGACTGTGAGTGTATAAGTGACCATCTTTCTCTATTAAAAATAAGGCATGCTGCTCCTTATACTTTTTTTAAGGAAATGCTATTTCTTTTACTATGGGATTTTTTTTTCTTGGATATATACTTCTACTGACTTTGAGTATGTAAAATATATTTTAAGATTCAATATATCATTTAAAATAGTTTATACAAACCGTTCTAATACATGGAGCTACACGCTTTAAAAATAACTCAATACATGGCTCTGAAGGGCTATCCCTCATTATCTTAGAACTTATAACCAACTACTCTCTGAGCCAACTCTGAGCTAGATATTTGTTACTGATTGGTTGCTGAGCAGAGATGAAAACGTCAATAAAGCAGTGGTAAAGCTCCTATTTTGAGAATTCCAGATTCTGACAAATATATCCAGCTTGCCATCATGTTTCAAAGCCATACATAGCAAGTATTTGATGTCTGTACTTACGAATCTATCTAGAAATTATCTACCTTGAAATTGAAAATTTAGACGACTGAGATTTAATCCATAGTCATACTGTATAATATTACTTTGAAAAAGTTAAACTAATTGAGTTTCAGGTGATGAATTAACGAAATAAGGCATACGACCATCCTAGCAGAGCAATATTCTGTGACACAGAGTCCTCCTAAGAAATAGTCCTAAAGGTAATAGACCTCTGACATATAGTTTTAGAAGGGCTAAATACCCAGCAAATAACAGGTCCAATATTAGGTATATTGGATATATTGTAAATGCCTTTGTCTACGCTGAATGTGATATGCAGGCCGCTGAAGTTGCACATATGCAGAACTGTGGCTGTGCACAGAGGTTTAAAAAAAATAACACACACGGCCCTACGTAGGTATGATACTTGTGCTTTTGTAAATATTTCAATGTTCATAGAGGTTTAAACTTAGAGAAGACATTCTGGATATTTCTTCTGAGTTGGTTTTGTAGCAGCTGGGATGCAGGGTTTGGGTCTAACCTGGTCTGGATTCCACAAGAAGGAACTCAGCCAGTCCTGCAACACATAAATCTCAACTGCAAATTGGCATTTTGCGATAAGACTATGGTTACTTTCTCCTCTCCTCAAATGTGCATCTTCTGGTTCACCCTAATGAAAAAAAGGTAGAGATACCTACCTGGTAAAAAAAGGAGTAAGAAAAGCTATATGTTTTCACATAATTTTTGGGAGAAATCACAAAAATAGGACTACTTCTATTTCATCACATAAACCAATAAATATGTCCTAAGACAAAATGGAATGATTCTGGCTCTTCTCCACATGCCTTAACTTTCTTCCTTCACAAAGCAGGGTGGTCAACCTAATTATTATAACTGTCCCTGGAAAACAGGATGTACATTAGCAATAGTTGGATACCATATGAGAGTTAGTTAGTTTTGGCCAAAATTGCATAAGGAAGAGTGGGAATGAATAAACAGCATAGATGATCATATACAGATTATGAAAAATTTGTCTTGGACCCATTTTATCTGCTAGTCAGTATTACAACATGTTCTGAACAGAAGTGTAAAGAAGAAAAGATTCAAAGCACCATTTTTTAAATTGCATACTCATATTGGAGTCTTATGATTTGACCCAAATTGTTCAACACTCTCTGAAGTGTACACCACAGCATATAGGAAAGATCTTTTGGTAGTACTGATACTGGGAAGAATCAGACAAGAATGTGATATCAGGAAAAAAATTACTTATATATATGTGCGGGTGGGTGGGTGGGTGTGAGTGTATGTATATATGCGTGTATGTATATGTACAAGTGTGCATACATATGTGTGCATACACATACATATATACATACACACACCCACGTACACATACATGCTTATTTAATTATTTATTTGAAAAGTACTAGAAAAGTGTGCATAGTAAGTGTTACAAGACTTCAATCAGAAATGAAAGTTTTTCGGAGAGGATAATTCAAACAGAAATATCTGAAGTTGAGAAAGAACCTGAAATTATTACATGAATGTAAGATAACTTCTGTAAGATTAGAGAATCATTAGATATTTCAGATCAGTCGCTACTGTGGTGTAACTTAAAAGTGTTTCATTCACTTCAGTACAGAAACATCAACTTAGATAAGATGAGTTTGTTCCTTCTGCTTTGATCTGAGACTATTATATAAGGAGAAGTTATCTTGTCAGTTTTATTTGCTGTGGAACAAAATGTACCACTTCTATGGTTTTATAGGTGTAAATATATGCTTATATGTTTCTCTAGGTATTTACATTTTATTTAGGGTAAAAAATTCCCACTGAAAATTACTGACAAATGTGAACAGATTGTCCCTGACCTTCTCTGCTCACGCAGCACAACTAATTTTGGCAGGTTTTTGTATGTGATGGACTGCTAACTCTGCTTATTTATATACAAAAGGAATGTACCTTCTAATGTTGACTTTGAAAAGATTTTTCACTTTTTTGATGTTGAAACTTTAATAGGTTGCCGTCACTCTGAAGTCCTGGTAAATATTCTGCAAAGCTTTTATTATACAAAAGAAAGGGTACCTTCCCTTCCTTATTATGGACTTCATTTTAAAAGACTGGCTACAAACTTTTGTAATCTTAGCAACTTTAGCAGCTAGGCCTGTTCTATAAAATGACTAAACCACTTCAGTTTGATTTTATATTTACCGAGTGTTACTAGGTTTGTCTCACTAGATTCCTCACTTTTTGGCATCTACAGTATAGGTTTCCAAATCTGAGCCCTGTCTCCTTCACTCTGTTAAAGTCAAAGGAAGGAAACAAGCACTTTTAGAGTACATTAGAGGTGTTTGGATTTCTACAGTAATGTGAGATAAATTATTCCTGAAAAATGTGTCTTTCCCTCCTTGAAATGTAAGGGAATTTTAGGAGGATGGCCTTGTAGATGTTTACATTTGGTTGGAAAATTCTATTCTGCTTCTTTAAGAGTGTTGTATGTTCTCTGTTCTGTATGGTTTCTACAGAATCTCCATTCAAGCATTTCAAAGACTTTCTTGCTGCTATTACCTTATTTTTTATCTTCCTTTTTTGGCTGGCTGCAAAATAGTTCAGTCTTCTAATTAGAGGTATTCTTTTTCATCTTATCTGGATCACTGTTCCTTTTAAGTGAAGGTTATGCCTGCAACCAACATGACTTCTGTGAATTTTATGTCAGATATGAATGAACAGACAAGTTAACAAAAGACGTGCCTCTCTTACCTGTAATGCTGTGCAAATCAGTTGCTCGGTATACATGTGTCCTTCGCTCTTCCCTGGAGCATATTCAGGGTGTTCTCTCGCTGATACTTTGTTTCTTCATCACTGCTTAGACAGCTCCCTGAAAGAGGTGATCAAATACTTCATCAATGTCTACTTTTTTCATCTAGATATTCTTCCTTAATCTCTGATGATGCAGCACATTTGCTTGAACCAAACTCTTTTTTCTGCACCAAAAACTCATCTTGTGACCTGAGAACATATCAGGCTACTTCAGACTATATGCTTCTCTTCATTGGACTGCCAAGGAATTGGTGTGGATGCATTTTTTTGGAAGGGTGGTTTGGTACTATAAAGGAATTTTTTATCCCAAGGTCAATATTGATTATGTTAATAGGCTGTCTTTATGGTCACAAAGTCATATTGTATACACTAAGATGTAAAAGTCTTTGTGATGATATATTCCCTTTGCAACTCCACATTACTCATCAACTTCTTCCTCTTTGATAAATGTTCTACTTTTGTTTGCTTCTTAGTCTGTTATTGAATTTGGGGTACCAGTGAGAATGTGTTGTCCAGGTCTTCAAAGTTATCTTACCCTAGGAGTACGTGGGGAAGCCGAAGGAAGTCTGATGCAGTACTACTTTTACTTGTGCAGCTGTGCACCCCTACTATTGTAGATGTATCTGTTCCTGCTCCACAACTGTTTAACAGTTATTTAGCTTCTGGTTGTAGCTACTCATTGTTGGCTTGTTGACTGATCAGTTACTTAAGTCTCATATCCATTCAAGATTTCATTTTCTGTGTGTTATTTCATCGGTCTGATATCCAGTTTTGTCTCGTCTTACATATTTTTCACTGAATAATAACCTGTCTGAAGTTTACTACTTTCTCTCTCATAGGATTGTAACCCCACTTTCTTCTCGGTCATGGAAATATGTCTCAAATAATCCAGGGATGCCTTTTCTTTGAGATCTTAGTACCTTTTATGCAATGATGTTCATTGCCTCAGTGTTTTGGAAATTGATTTTTGACGCTTTTTTTCCCATCCAGTAATGAGATACTTTTTTTTTTTTTTTTCCTTTTCTCTCCAAAGATAAATAGTATGTAAAGAAATAGTAGTTTTCTGGGAATGAGTGGATGAAAGATATACAACAAATTCAAATAATAATGTATGACAACAAGATTTTAAGCATCTAAGGCCATGATTCTCCAACTTATATCTTGTATACTCAATTTTATCTTATATGCTCATATATGCAAAATGAATAATGAAATGAGGTCAACTCTTCTCTGAACTGGTAAATTTCTATTTATTATTCCCTTAATTCAATGCTGAAATAAAATCTGAAACTCTGAAGAACTGAAATAATAACACTCAACATTACTTTATAAGGCTCTATATGGTATTTGCCTTCCTTTACAGTATGAGTTTTTTATAATAAGGTTCCTGACTACAATACATTAATCACATTATTTGCTTTGTTTTCTTTGGAAACATAGGGTAGCAGATTCAGAAAGATAGTGATTGGATAGGTATTTTCTTTAATGAAGAGAGAAACTCTGCTGACATACACATTTGTGAAAGACTAGATATTAATTGGTATGAAGATAATGTCAGAACATAATAGGAAAGCTTGTACCATCTTAAAATAATGGAATTACTTCTCATTATTGCTATACCTTAATATATTTGCATGTTGCATTTTGAGGCAGGTAACATGTTGAAGCCTGTCCATACCAAAGGATACAGTTCTTGCCCTATAGGTGTTACTTCTGTGTTCTGGACATATACGGAAGCACTAACAACAAGAGAAAGATGTAATCCTTCCAGATTATAAACCAGAAGAAATATAATTTTAAGCAATTTAAGCTCCTAAATCCCCTAAATAGAGTTTATCTGAATTTTGGAAACATAGCAGTGCTGCTTCCTTTTGAAGTCTGTCAATGGATATTGCTTGCTAGAATAAGCAATGTCTTTTTCATTACTCAGAGTTGTCCTGGTGGTTAAGCCAATATAGATACAAAACTGCTAGCCACGAAAAGACACTTTTCTTCCTGTCCCTCCTTTTTAAGGTTCTTTCAAGTTTTCCCAAAGGAACGAAATAAAGAAAAGGAACTTTTACACAGAATATCCTCTAGTTGTAACCACAACTTTTGGCCAAAGCATCACTTTTTCCTGTTCTATTAACGTTTTGCTTCAGTATAGACAGTTTTCTAGCCCGTCCCCCCCCCCGCCCCGCCCCAAAACACATCCTCTCCTCTGTACTTAAATAAATTTAACCCATCTGTCCTAAGGCACATAAAATTTGGACATGTAACTGTTCTAGCCTCGTCACCTTCCTTTCACAGTCAGGGGAAAGAATCAGATACCTTCTAAGGACAATTTATCTCCCCCTGAAACAGGTACCCAAGACAAATCATTTAGAAGTACTTAGAAATAGTTTCTTCTACTGTTGTGATAAACTTTGCTTACTAGCTGTAGACATCCAAATTCTAGATACCTGTAGTTAGCTGAGATGAATTCCACTTGGAAAGACATGCACAGAGATAAACTATAATTTTTCACTGATAGAGGATTCCATTATCTGCACAGAACATCTTGTTCCTTCTTTGATAAGGCAGTCTCACTAGCCTAATAACTCTTGTTACCTTGGATAATTTAATTATAACTGAATTATTTAGTTAATAACAGAACTCAGAGACCACCATTACAAAAATGTAAATCATAGCAAATCAATCATCAGATCTCATTCTATTTTTATTTCTCTATCTTAGTGGCATAATTTTTTTGACTATGTAAGTAATACAGTCAGGAAAGCCGACAATTGTTACGAGATAATCAGACCAAAGAATACACAGTTACTACAAAAGACACTGGTAAATCTCTGTATAGTCTGGAGATGTTCTAAAACAAATGATTCACAAGAAGATCATATGGACTTTGCTGCTTATGATAATAATCTCAAGGATTTTTAGCCACAAAGTCTTTATTACACAGGAAAGAGCAGGAGTAAAATCTGGCTAACATCATATTTGAAACACTCTGTAATCAAAAAAGGGTAAAAGACAAGTTTCTGGGAAGACTGAAATCTAAATCTTCAGGATGATTCTACCAAACTGAGAGAGATTTTGGATTATTTTTTCATCCAATCTCTCTCTTGAAATCACCTGTTCTTCTGTGATGCCCAGAGAGTTCATATATTACCTATTTTATTTAGCGTACTTGTAGCCTCTCAGTGCCTGCAGTACTCAAACAGATTTACCATTTCTGACTGCACCCCACCATTTAGTATGTTTTGTTTTCCCTCTTCTTTCTCTCCTACTCACCAAATTTTATGTCTATCTTTTATAGTCTTCTACTTCTCCTGCTCCAAGTCTGCTTTCCAGATCATCCTCCAGAGCACTACCAGTTCTAGAGTTTTCTTTTTCTTTTCTATTATTCTGTCTTTTCTGTTGTGTGATTAGATTGGAAATAGAATTATAGCCATACTTCCATTCAGGTCCTCCTTGTCACATACATACTTCCACTGTTAGGTGGAACACCCACACTTAGCATAAGTCCACTACCTTCCTGTATAAGTTCAGTAAATCAGTAAGTCCAATAAATCTGTAAGTCTAATTCCTACTTCTATATAAAAGAGATGTGGAATGCCCCTTTCATAATGCTTGCTCACTTACACTTGCAAACCTAGACCTGCATTCATGCAAGTTTTTGAAGAACAGGCACCCGAAGTTCTGACATGCAGACTGTTAATATATCATTGGAGTGGCAAACATTTACCTTTGTCTTCTACATGCTCTGTAGGCCTTTATTTCTTTCTTACACAGTGCACTCCACATTCTTATTCCTAACTTCTGTAAGTTATGCTTACCGATCTTCTAATTTGTCCTCACCATGGAAAAATGCTGAAAGGTAACTAATCATCAAAGTAAACCCTGAGGAAAAGAGCTCACTGAGCTCACACCAGCTCAAGTCTCTGAACCATCCCAGTCACATATGATTAAACATTAATTTGATAAAACACATCTGCAGATTCAAGCACCCTTGCACCCAGGAACTGTTAGCTCCGTGGGATGCATCTATCGTTAACTTACAGCATAAGTATGCTTCTTCACAGCATAATTTTTATGCATTATGAGCAGCTGCAAAAAAAGTGGAGAGAGACTCACAGTTTGTGCTGCTGCAGCAAAAGTTTCGACAGCTACAAAGACAGAAACTCACATTTTCTGCTGTACAACAGATGAGAGAGAAACTTTCACTTGTGCTGTTAGATTTCAGGGGTAATAAGACCCCCTTTTTTGACACAAATAGTTGTCTGTCTTAAAGAAGTCTTTTGTTTGCACTTCTAATTGTGAATCAATAATTCCTAGTCGATTACTACTCAGATTTTCTCAACGGTATGAAGATTTTCCTTGCTAATGCTTACTTCTCACAAAGTTCTTAGAAAAGTGAGAAATACCACTTATAACCTTCAAAGCATTCAAAGCCTTACAGCATTCAAAGTTGTGAAATTTGAGACAATATTAGAAATATGAAGCAAAAGTAATGTGAGTCTTATTTTCCTTTGTGAGTAGATTGATTCACTACTTATGGAACAGTAGTGGATTTTTAATACATGCAAGTAGACAGGATTTGTCACTGGAGACTTCCCAGGTCTGATCTCTCCTCTCTCCTTGGCTTATACAGAGAACTTAAAGGGAACCGATCCACTAGGCTCATAAAATAAAGTTGTTGTGAACGCTTATGTTGTTTATTTGATAACTTTGTTAACAGTCAGAATGACGGACTATTGATGGAAGATTTACTGCCTTGCAGAAAAAGCAATTTAAAAAAAAACAATAACTGAAATACTGTTGTTGCTCAGTCACCAGTAATGTAATGTCAATAGCTGCATTAACAAAGAGAAACAGCCTCCACTCAGTATTTGCATAAAGATTAAGCAAAACCAGAAATATTGCTGAAGACTGCAGATGGATTAAAATGCTCACTGATTTAGGAAAAAATGTTCAGTGATAAACATTAGCTTACTACATAACTGAATGTAACCATCTAACCCAAATACACAGTATTGGTAATGCAGATGATAAGGACAGAGGTATACATACGGTAACAAAAATTTTATTTAGTTAGTTATTTACAGTATTAATGTTGGACCAACAAATAGAAATTTGTGTTCTCATGATATTAGTGCCTTTCCATTACAGACGTGAGAATGAACCAATTCTCAGAAATTGAATAATAGATATCTATATCACTTATATATGCAGTAAGATAAAATTATTTATTCAGATGTGTTTTTCTAGTCTCAGAGCTTTGATATTAACATTTTTTCTTAGTATATTACATATATAGTGATCAAACTCATTACATCATCTATCTTTATAGGTATGTATGGATATATTTTTATAAATACTCCAGTAGAAATTCTTAACAAGAAAGGGCTGCAAATAATAATATTTTTTTCTACAAGTAGTAAAATTAAAAGACATTTCTATTTAAGATTTAAATAATTTTCAAGGTAAGAGTGATTTTCATTTATTAAAGCTTTTAAAAGTTTATAAAAATACATGGTTAATGTAACAATAATTTCATTGCAAAAGGGATCAGCTCACAGTAACAGGTTTGCTTTCAGTATTTTTCTCACGTATTTGGAAAGAAATTTAGGAATTTTGCACTTTAAAGTGATTTAGCAAAGTTCTATAATTGTACATACATTATCTTAAATAGGCCTGTGCATGAATGTTATGTTTTTAATGAAATTTATAAAATGTCCTTAAGCAGAAGGTATTGAAAATGTTTCAACATAATGGGAAATGCTACAGTTTTTTGTGTTGATCAGCTCCCCAGAATACTTAGGAATATGTGAAGCAATCTGGGAAGAGAATAAATAATTTGGCACCTTTGTCTATTTTCACTTAGCATTTTTTCCCACTATGTTTTTTCCCCATACACCTTTGCATAGATGGTATAAAGAATTAGAATGGTAGAAAATGAATAGCACAGGCTATAGTTGCATCATTTCCAGCTCTACAAATTGCATTTTATCAAAGACCATTGTATTCTGAAGATTCTGAGTGCACTGGATGACTTTTGACAACTGATCAAACATCTTTATAGTTCTCCAAACCTTTCAATGATCAACTGGTTTGGGATCAGAAGTCATTATTATTTATTAATACTAGATGTCATATTTCAAATTTTTGCCTTAGCTGGGGGCAGAGGACAGGGACTGGTCAGTGCACATTATTATCAGACATGATAAATCTAATCTGCAGTCATTTCCCTTTGTTTTTTGACACACTAGAGTCTTCCTAACTTTTAGGTCATGATCTGAATGATCTGATTTTGAATTCAGTTTTGAGATGAAGGAACTTTTCTTACATAGGGATATCTTTTTTATTCCTTAGTGGTGCTTTAATAACCGCACATCTGAACGTTATCTGTAGACTACTACTGTTACTGTTCTTATTCGTACATAATAATTAATTATTTGGGGGTAGAAACTCTGAGATTTTTATGAAAGCTAGATCTTTTACATATCTTTACATCAGGCAATCCACAAATAAGATTAGTATGCATTTTATGCTATTGTCATAATCACTTAACACTTGTGAAGACTTAAAGCGAAGAAGACAATTTTCCTTTTCAGAAGAGCATCTGCGGCCTGTCACATTTTGTCCAGGAAAAGCATCACTATTCTTGCAAGAAAAGTTGATAATTTCTGATATCTTTACGAAAAACTATGTCAAAAAATTAACCAACAATGATACTCTATCATTCCTCATATCCTTTATCAAAATAACTGTCATGTCTATTTTTCTATCTCATGTAGCTTCTCATGCCATTTTCAGCTTTCTAGTCCCAGAGAGTCAGCCATTACTGTTGCTTGCTTCTAACTGCCCTTTTAGCTCTATAGACAGCTGAGCTGAAAGTGGTGAGTTGGTAACTGCTGCTCCAAAGCAATTGAACTCAGAATGGCCTTGGCACCTGCTCTATATTTGTAATTAGGCAGTTTGTGTAAATTATAAATGTACCCAGAGGCAAAGCTATTGGCACATGTTTTGACAAATGTAAAATAAATTAATACATATATTTATATATATTTTTTATGATAGGAATATGATTCTGATGTTCTCTTGGAAAGAAAATAAACTGTTTGGGTCATATTCAAGCTTTTACAATTCTGAAATGTGCTCCTAACCTATCACTTTTCAAAGACTGGTTAAACACTCTATAGAATTCAAAAAGAAACTTACAGGAAACTGTACTGTGGGCATAATTCATTATCTTAATGGTTAATGGTTCCTTTTTAAAACTCTGCATTGTCATTCTTCATTAGTCGGAGTGTGTTTTCTCTGCACAGAAAATGATCTTCTCCTGAGGATTTCATCAAATGAGGATACAGGTCCACATCTGGCCTCAGACTCACATGAGTGGCTTTGTGTTACACCAACAGACAGGTTTGAAGACAAGGGGCTAGATCAGACTCAGGGCCAGGGTCCCTGACCCAAATACCTTGACAATCTACATAAACAACTGGAAATGAGAGATGGAACACTGCAAAAAGCAGTGAAGCTGAAAGCCCATGCCTGAATTTGAATGGTTTAGTTTAAACTATGTTTTTCATCTCTATATTTTATTCTTCTGATTATTTAACACTATACTGTCATGGAGATTGGTGTTTCACCACATTTTTGGAAAAGCATGTTGCAGTATAACTACTTTTTAGGCACACGTTACCAGAAACCTTTGGCGCCTCAGATTACAAGGTACGGTCCTTGACGAATGCACAGGGGCTTAAAGACAGACAGACAGCCAACCTAGTTGACCAGTTTGTGGAGAAACCATAGAGAAAACAACACAGCAGATACAACTGACCTAAAAAAAAAAGGCAAAAGATAAATACTGAACTACTGATTCACTAAATCTATGAAAATCTTAATAGGTGAACTAGCATTTCTCCATCCTTCATAATATTTTCCCAAAAGTATTAGCACTATTTCCTAAAGTATAGCACTGTGATGCTTTGTCGTGTTCAAGTTTTCACTCATAGATAGAAATCAATATTTATTCTTTCTGAATATATACTAAATTTGTAAGGAGGTTATATGGAGGAATAAAAATCCTAGATGCCCCTTTAACAATTTATACTTCAAATAAATACTTTAAATACATTTAAAAATGCTAGTACTTTCACAACATTAATTGTTTTTTCAATCAGCCCATTTGGGAATATTTAAGAAAATGCTTACCACAGTCTTGCTGAGATCTATGAGAATTTTCCCACTAACTACACTGAGACTAGGATACTACTCCATATTTCACCCTAACTCCAGCTAAGTAATATATTTATACAAACTTATGTAAGAAATATGTTGCTACCGTAAGGCAATATTATTGCATGTGCAGAATAACTCCTAGGGTTCAAGGGACACTGGTTTATGCTGTTACATAGAATGTAGATATGTCAAAGTGGAACCAGGAAGGCCCATAGTTTACGAGAACTTTAACACTGCCTCAACAAACCTTTACGATAAATATTGATATTACAGTTCAGGATGCAAGAAAACTGTCAGCTAGTGCATACGGATCATGAACCTGATCATAATCCTTTAGTTCAGCTGGATATAATAGAATCTCTGAGTGCATGCAATACAGCAGCAGAATCAGAAAAATAGTGGTACACTAAAAATGCTTGTATTTTTGATTCTTTCTATGATTTCCTCTTTGTTCTGTAAATTATATCACAATTTCAATGCTGCTTAGTAAATGAAGGATACAGTACTAAAGGTATTCTTTGTCTTTAAAAAAGTGCTTATCTTTAAAGAAGTATATCATTTTGCTTATGTTAGAAGCGAAATATCCTTCTTCTTCTAATAAACTACTGAAACATAAAGACAGCATTCCCGCTTTTTTCAGTCTGCATGGCCAGCCTGTGCAGTGTATGAGATAACAGTCTTATTAAACCCACAGGATATGATTATAGTATTAAAGTATGTTTCATAATGCATATGTATAAAAAGAAAGAGACAAGGTTACACCTACTGTCTTAATGTTGCCATTTCCTGACTTCTGGGTGATTAACAGTGCAATCTTATTGTTCTGTTAATGCGTTTTCAGACTAGTGTATATTGCTTAGCTTTTTACAAAGGATTTCACATGCTAGTGACAAATAAAAAGCCAGGACATTCTGAAATGTGGATGCTTGACTTCCAGTGATAAACAGAATTTTCAAACCAGTACAGGATATCACTGAATGTCAGGACCTGTGTATTTACGGAATAAATAGCTAAAGGAAAAGTGACAAATATAAACCATACTGTTAAGCAGTGAATCCATCTGCTATACTCATTGTTTGCATGCTTAGTAATTAAATAAAAGTAATCCACTTCCTGTAATGCTAATGGTAAAAATACTATGATATGCTTTGCCCAACAGCTGTGGAAATCTTTAGTGAGGAGGGGGCCGTGAGGAGGGGATAGTTTTCATCTCAAGGAGGATAAACTTCGCCAGCTATTGACTGTTTTTGCTATAAATTCTAGTGCTGAATATTTCACCTTTTGCAATGAGGGCACTCTTCTCTTTTACCATCAAACCCCAGCATAAGAGACTTGTACACTCCAAGATAACTCCAAGTAATCCTTCACAGATTTCCGTCTACTCCTGAAAACATTGTTCTAAAACAAGTAGGCAAGCAAGCAAGCAGTCTTTCTGAAAGGATCTCTAATGCTGGCTAAAAAGTGATGTACTCACTCAACCAGGGTGAATCACAGTGACAAGAAATAAAGGCCGATTTGTAAACACCATGTTTTCCTGACCAGTAATTGTTCATAGAGAAATCGGGTTAACTCTGCTAGAATCACCATTACAAACGATTGCTCACAGGCAGGAATTAGACAATTAGACATTTGTATTCTGGATCTGAGCTTGTGAGTGCTGTCAATAAGCTTTGAGACTACAAATTTTAGATTTTCATCAATTTACCCTTGTGTCAAATCCTGCTTCCCTTATAAAGTTTGGGGCTAACTGTGCTTGACAAAGGCCTTTTTCACGTTATTCTTCTTTACCCTCAGGCATTTTTCTCCCACTGTTGATGCTAAAGAAGATTTAGATATACTGCCACATTTGCTACTATAAATTCCTCACACCCCTGCGTGCCTGAACACTGGCAAGTGAACAGTAAAAGAAACATTTCAAAGAAAAATTACGACCGTTTTATCTTCTACAATTATAAGGAAGACCACAGAATTAAATTATTTTAGAAATAATTTCTTTAACTTTGCTTTTTATTAGTAATGTCCTCACAAAGATAAAACATTTTACTCCAGTGTGAACAAATCATAAACACTTCCACATGAGATTAACTTAATTACATTGAGAAACCCCTAGACTTCGAAGGAACTATTCATGCATCTAACGTGAAGGCAATGCTTCAGTTGCCTTCACAGATCAAGGGCTGAATAAAGGTCACTCAGGTTGTGCAGAGACTATGTAGCTGTGATAATCTGACAACGTGCAGCCAACAGAAGGGGCATTCCCTGTACCTTTCCCTTCTCCTGCTCTGTGCACCTTATGTAAATACTTTAGCTCACTAAATTAGCAAGAATATGTCCCTTTTTCCTTGGGAAAATTTTCTACCAGATTAACGAGCTGAATCAGCTCACCATGAAGCTAGTCAAGCACAAAAGCCAACAAGACAAGAAGAAGGAAAATAGCAGGGAGTGTAGGAAAAGGGGGAAGAAAAGGTGACCTTCTTTTCTGGTGAGCTGTTATATTGGCTTAGTTGTATTATCTCCAAGCACCCTCAGATAAGCACCCTCGGGTACGATCGTGCAAAAATAGTAGAAAGGAGATGTAAGTGTAAAATCAGTTATGTCTCACCCTATTTCTAAATAAAAGTGTAGTGAAGCCCAAACTTTCTTTAAATCAAGTTAACTAACACCACCAAATTACCAATTTAAAATAGACATTCCTGTCTCTTGGACTAGCAGGTGTATTTTCATATATTCTGACCTTTCTTTACCAAAGTTAGTACTTATTTTTTCATACAATAAATGAAAGCTAAGCTGTGAAGACTTGTTGCACAAATAAGCAAGACTAAAATTCCAATTCTTGATATTTTCATTTCAAATCCAGTGAGGAACTTAAATATGTGTATCTCTTTAAGGTTAATAATTTTCTTCAAGCCTACAGGAATAGCTGGGTGCTTTGAGTTATACCGGTGGTTGAGTAGTTTATTAGATAAGAAACAATTATATTCAGGTTTCATATATCATAATGAACAACATTAATGAATGAAAGCTTACTCTTGATTTAATAACTTATGCAAGTGCTCTTTGCATTTTAAACACTACTATGAAGGAAAGGGCATAAAATACAGAGCATCATATTATCACCATTTCTCTTGAACCTTTATGAAATGTTTTCTTTCATGCTGTGTTTTGGGCAGTAGTCTAGAAACTGAAATCATTTAGCTTCTCTATTAGTTATACTTTATTAGTTTTTAACAGTGGTCTCAATAGGATTCGTTAGAAAGTCACTGAAAGTTTTCACCTCTGAAGATGACTGGAGCAAAACTATGTCCAGCACTGTCCTTACGGCCACAAATACTGCAGAGAAGTGCACATATCAAAGCCAGTGGGACCGGGGAGCACTGAGGTTTTTGTGAAGTCAGTGAGTATATGATCGTGATGTTCATTACAGCAGTGGAATATTAGCTGATGAGCCATGAGATACTCTTATGACATTCTCATCTGCCTTCAAATAGTGGACAAAACTCATGATTGGGAGTAAGCACTCATAGCGCAGTAACTTCAAGCAACTCAGGAAAGCCTTAGTTGTTTTCATTTCAGTGAAAAGAATTTTAATAGCTTTTCAGTATAATCTTCAGCTCTCTTTCCTCTGGGGAGACTAAGTGGATAGTATTATTACGTCTAGAAATGTAGATAGATATCTGCTTTCCTAAAAAAAACTAGTAGAATATAATATATTCTTAAATAAATAAACATAATATAATGTATTCTTAAAACAAATAAATAAATATATAAATCCTTCTTTGATTACTTTGAAAAGATCATTATGTATGCAATAAATTTGTATGTTTTTCAAATCCTGAGCTTTGTCACAGGTGCTTTAAAGCACTAGCAATACTTCTGTCTATTTTCTGATTGTGAAGGACCAAATTATAATTTACCTCTTTAAGAATTTATGATTGTTGCTTACAGCACAGGCCATTTTGGTATTAATAGAAAATGAGTACTCCTTTTGTATCTCAATAGATTTCAGCTGTCTGCCTTCTTTTTAACTGTATCTCTTCTCTTCCCTGCTCTGCTCTTCTCTATTTTTTTTTTTCTTTTTTTCCTGTTGCACACTAGTTTTAGGAGGACAAGGAAAATGGTAGATCTATTTCTATGGTGATACTATCTATTGTTACTCTCACTTCAGAGAGATGAAGAAGGAGATATTTATTTCAAATTGGTGAAATATAATTTTTTTCAAAACGCTTACAAAATATAATTTTAAAAATCACTAGGTCTGAAGGTTATTTTTACTGTTAATTAATCACACAATATTGGTATGCAGCCCCACGTGCACAGATAAAAGTTACATTTACAAATGGATTTGGGAACTACAACTCTGTTTTATATTCAGTGAAGTAGAGACTGACATCCAGGTCATTTGTTTCTGATAATGAGGTAGATAAGGACCATGTTCACTCTTTTTCCTATATCTGGATCAAAGAATATTTAGTTATTTTCATGGGGTTTATCTAACAAAATGTAGGCATCTATAACGTAGGTGCCTAGAGAGAATCTGGTAACCTAAGCTCCCTATACAGTCAAACGAGAGAAAAAGGGCTTTTTATTAATGGCAAGAGTCTTTAAGATTAGATGAATCATGACATAGAGTAATTCCTATCTCTTTCCACTGCCTATAAATATAGCTTAGCATGACTATCTCAGCTCTAAGCATCTGTATTATAAACATCTATATCTAATAAGGTGAATCTCACACTTTCTATCTCTGCAAAGTCTTTAATGGGACGGTTCGGTAGCACTTCCTCTACCTCTTCCCTTCAAATAGCCTGTAACTTGGGATTGGGGTGTCTTTTTATATGAGGTAATATGTGATTGCCTCCCTTTAGGCAATGGAAGGAAGTCAAAGTTGTTTTTTCATCTCCAGAAAGAGGGGACTTTACTCCTGTATCACTATATTTTACAGTAAGGATTCTAAAATAGGATGTCATGCCTTTTATTCTGACTATCTTTTTAACTACCTTAGTTTCAAAGGAAAAGATACACTAATGGCGAAAGGAAGACTATGATACAAGATTCTACCTGAATTCTAAATGGGAGAAGATTGCAGTTGGAGTATGAGAAAGGGTTTTAGGGACAGAGAAGTAGAGACTGGTTTGTTGCAGGTTAAAAGTGAATTACAGAAATATTTGCCTTCGTCTTGTATTAGGTTAAAAGGAGTTCATACAACTCCAGTCACGCTTACCAAAAATAGCTAAATAGCAATATTATATGTTCATTAATATGCATTATCCAGTATATTCTAGTAGATGTGCTTGTCCATGAGTATTTATAAGTACAGTTTATGTGTAACTATAAATATGAATTATTCAAGCATGCAGACTAAATGTCAAGATGTTGGATACACTAAGTATCAATTCATTCAATACAAGCAAAGATTATAGAACACTGCTCATATTTACTGAATCATGAACTATTGGTCTTTAAAGTTACACAGGCATAGTCCTTATCAGAAAAAATATAGCAAAATCCCATCTCCCTTTCATGGGAGATGAGGTTATACTCTTCCAATATAATGAAATATTTTGAGTTTTTATATGTATATTTCATTCAGAACCAGCTATTCAATGGAATTGCTCTATATCGTTTTTATCTGGATATTATGGGTTTCAGATTTTTTTTTTTTTTTTTTCTGTAGGAAGGAAAGTATAGCAACTAAGGGTTTACTACTTAAGGAGTATTTATGTCTGTGTGAAATGCAGCTACATGGTTAAAAACTGTTCTGAAGAGAGAAATAATTTAAACACGGCCTTAATTAATATTCTGAATCTGGACCAAGTCTCTTACATTATACTGAGCTACACTGAATGAATCTACATACATATATGAAAATATATATGGCTATATATATATTTATGTAAAATCAACAATAAAATAGGATAATACTGAAGTATCTGTTGCCTTTATAGAATGATGCTGCTGTCAGTCAAAATAAAACATTCCATAAATATTTATTAAATTATACCATATAACACTGCTACAAAATGACATTTCTAATGTGCTTTTCTACAAAAAGCCGTAAAATGCAATGTTTTACTAACTTCTCTGTCCAATAATTTTGGGTCCTACATTGTCTGTGTTGTATCTTGAATGCTTCTGAAATAATAATATGTTACTCATTTTAGTGTTATTGTGATTCAGGAAAGAGAACGTTAGATGAATACTTAGAAACTTCACTGAGTGCTATGTATATATTTAAACTTTTATTTATAAAAAACAATTTGCATAAGACATCTTTTAAAAGACAAACTTCTTTGAAAGGCTTCTCAGCATTACAATTTTATTACAAAAAACATTCCTTAATCTAGCTTTTGATCTATAATTGTACATTATCAGTGGTAAATTTAAGTCTAATTCATTCTCATTATCTAAATTATTTTAATGCTACTATAAGCACTTTCTTTGTAATTTAATATTATTAAGATCTGAATATCAATCATGACTTTTTACTTATAATATAGCTTTTATCCTAAATGGGAATAATTTTGCAACTGCAGCTAGCAAAAATCCCCTTATGGTCTGTTTCATTAAATACTCATTTGTGCTCATATATAATTAAAATGTCACCCTATCTTGTTGCTTTGTAGAAAACATCTTAGTTTCATACTTGATATATAAACATACATGTTGTCTGATCCAGTTTTTTTGAATAGTTTTTTCACTGGGAGACAGTAAAAACAGAAGACTATGTATCTGTGTATGCAAATATAGGTATGCATGTGATTATGCGTGCATAATAGCAGACATCTTTCAAAGTGTGTGCTGTATGTCAATCCACCTTTTCTAACATTTTTCAAAACTGGAAACACCCACGAACATTTATCTTAGATTAATGAAAAGTCCACTCTTCCTCCATCAGGTAAGGTAGAGTGGGTGGACACACGTATAAGTGTGTACATACAACCTTAGCAAAAGTAGTGTGACAGGATTTAAATGGCATTGAAAAAGAGGGAAGACTAGATCTACAAAAACACACAAAGGTGTTACTGAGCGTATTTTCTGAAATACCATTCACAAAACGAGAGGGAAGATGAAGTTCCTTACGACGTGAAAAGAGATAGTTATCATCTAACCATGTGTTCACAATAGCTGTCTTACACTGGCCTTTTTCCTTGATTGGTGTTAGCCCTGCAATTAGCCCTGATGGAATCAGGATGCTGGCTGAACAGCTATCCCTGAGCTAGTGTAGGTGCTCTTATAGGATGACAAATCAGTAATAAACACTTGGTGTTTTATTTTTTATTTTTTGAAATGCTGATTTTCCTGAGATGTAGATATCTACATGAGATTGGCATGCAATTGTTTCAATATTTTAATGCTGGTCATATTCTCCGGTCCTCCCATCATATTTCTTACTGTCCTTTGGATTCTGCCGAACTAACTATTTTTTTCTTTTCTTTTCTTTTTTTTTTTTAAGTTATATGTCTAAAACTTGAAGCAGCCTGAAATGAAAACTGAAATTAAAAAAAAAAAGTTTTAGAAAGGCTTGGCAATATTAAGGATTACTCTGATTTCATTGTTTTACTCAAAATCATATTACAGTCTTGATAGTCAGAATGAGATAGTCAGTACGAGAGAAAATTTTCTGTTCTCTGTCTTGATCCTAGGCGTTGCTAACAGTTAATCCAGGTCAGAGCTTCTCTAGCCATTTTGAATTGGCTTTCAGGAGAGATTACCAAGGACTCCAGTTATTGTGTTTCCTGCTTTTGGTCCAGCCACGGCATACATCATGTCAGTAAGGGGAAGATTAGGAAACTATCAAGGAGAACCTCAGACGACTCTTTTAAGCAGCTTTGAATTACAAGAGACAACTTGCTGTTGCTTGGCCTTGGCAGAGTTTATTCATGAGGTTACTAAAGCTATTGAACTGGAGGCTGTGCTCACTGAGCCTTGCTCTGAAATTTGCATTGGTCCCAAACTGAGTTTGAGAGGTCTAGACATTTGCAATCCAGCAGCAAGTCCTCCGAATTATAGATCCTACAGTACAGCTGGTTCAGCCACAGGACTAGCACCAAAATTTCAAGCCATTTGTATATAGTGTTTTATAGGACTGAAGATGTGAGTCCTCTGAGGCAACAGAGTACATCTTAAAGGGAGCCAGCACACAAACAGGTCAGGAAAGACAATTTAAGACATTCTCCTCCTTTATTTAGCAACACACAAACATACATACAAGAAGACAAGTTTAACTATCTCTACACGTGTTTCTGTTCTGCGCTACTTTGGAGCACTCCTTAGGGTCAGGGAAGTATCTGGTTGTTTTGTTAGACTCCCTCAGCCTTACCATGGAAACAAGCTTCTTTCATCTTCCTTCAGATGACTTCCTTCCTTCAGAAATGACTCATTCACTTTGCTTCTGTCATTCAACTGTCCCAAGGTATTTCCACTCAAAAAGTGTTACTAGATGTGGGCAAGTTGTGGTGGATTCAACATCCTCATGGATGTATTCTTTCATGCAGTAATTTTATAAAGGTATCAACAAGACCATAAATTCAGCAGATTCCTCAAGACGTCATTGGAGGAGCCAGAGAAGATCCCGGGCCAAATATTTGCCTTAACAGCAAAAATGATGCCAGAAAAATACAGCTATTTAATATACAATGGTAAAAAGATGTGCAATTTATTTTTGGAACTTATTTTGGAATTTATTTTGGAATTTTTTTGGAATTTTTTTGGAATTATTATTTTGGAATTTATTTTTGGTAACTATTTTTAGTAGAATATAGTTTCCAAATTAAATATTTTTTCACAAGAAGAGTTGTATGAAACATACGATACTGAATTTGAAAGCTGAAAGCACTGGAGAGAATACTTCAGAATGGGTTTATTCTAGTTTTTTCTATCAGAGAATGAATACACAGAGGAGAAGAGTGCAGCAAAACAGAATCACCTTTGAGTTGGTTGATGACAAAAGATAATGTGCGTTCTTATTCTGTGGCAAACTAGAATGCATATCTAGGAATATATGTCTAGGAATAAAAAAGAAAAGAAAAGAGAAAATCCAAGATATCTAGAAGAATCTCAAACACTCATCAGAAAATATAATGCTGAATAGACTTGGTTATAATAGCAAGCAGTCACATCCTCTATTGTTAGATGAGAGTTGCAGAAAACATGCCATTTGTATGTCTACTTTGTTTCAGTTAAGTCAAATGCCCTAGGCAATTCATAAAAGTTTGAGGCATCAACACACTTAAATTCTTTGGGGAATCCAATCTATTCTGCATATCTGCAATAATTATATGTGGTAAGAATTAGTGGATCCGAAAACTGAAGAACCTGCACAGGAAGTCACATGATAACTAAAAGAAAAAGTGTTGGAGTGTGTCTCTAGTATGCAGCCACTCTAAAATTTCATTCCTCTACGGGACTGCGTCTTTCTTCATGATACTGATAATGCTTTCTTATAAACAATGGGATGCAGAAAGCAAGAGATTTCATTTGTTTTAAATGTACAACAGTTAAAATCTCCATTAAGGGTGTGGGAAAGTAGTTTTATCACTTTTCTTTGCCGAAGAGACTATTTCATTCTGCAACTGTGACATAGCACTAGGCCTCAGGATCAGAAAGTTGTCTCTCGCTTTTTCTTCAATCCCCTAAACAGACACAACATCTGTCATTACAGGCTTATCCCACTATGGTCAGATAATAGAACAGACGGAATGGAAATGTTCCCAAAAGTCAAGTGACATGAAGACACTCAGAAAGGAAAGAAAAAAATCCACTTTTCCCCACCTGGGTTCAGAGTAAAATAATTTTGGATAATATTCCAATATAAGCACAAAAAAATTCAAATTCTAGTTTATCTCAGTCAATAAATTTCCAGTAGAGATATGGAACTATTTATTTATAGGATACTGCCCTAACCTGATGTGGATGCTGGTTTTCCATGCTCTAGAAAAATGAAAGAAACTAAAACACTGGAAGATAAGGTTACTAGGATGATTAGAAGAATGGATCATTTTCGTTCAAGAAGAAACTGGAGGTGTTTTCTGTTTTAAAAAGTGAGAGTTGAAGGAAAACGTGACAAGAAAATGAACATCAGTAGAAATGGTTGGGAAATTGGTATAAATTTATATAAATGAGTATTTTACAGTTTGAAGAAAAAATAATTTTAGCTTTTGTGAAAGGAATTATGTGCCTGCTGTTTCCCTCCCAGTCCTAACTACAGACCAAGATTTTAGTTAAGAAACATTTGTGCTTACTGACTTCCACAGAGCTCCATTCTCAACTATTATGGACCATAAAAGCCTACTGACAACTGAATTAGAATTAATATTTAAGTGCACTATGCACTAAGATATTACAGAAGAAATAAACTTTTGAAAAGACTAAAATCTTATGTTTTATACGACAAAGTCTTAGAATCTTTCTGAAAAAATAAAATTATTACACAGATAATTTTCAAATTCCTTATAGATTCTAATAAATTCTACTTTTTCTTTGAGCTAGTTGCTACCTCTATACAAATTGAGGGGCAAGGGTTTAACACACTTTTTTTTCTTTTAAAAGAACTGAGCATAAATCAGTGGAACCAAAATTCAGATATAGTCTGTATGTGTAAGGGACTTGCTTCCCAACAGTGCTTTACTAATTTTCTTCCTGTATATGAAATTTCAAAGATAGCCATAATTGCATGTAGCAAAAGATTTCACACATGGTATTTAACTTGAAAGAAAACCACTAATTATAGTATATCAAGCCATCTCAGGCAGTTTTAAGTGAAAAAAAAAAAAAAATCTGTATCCCTTAGAACTCCCACTGCTAGTTTCCATCATCTGAAAGAGCTAAACTCTTCCACTCTCTTTTTTTTCCCCCACTGTTAAATATTGCTCTTTAATTCATGTATTATTTTATTATATATGTGATTAAGCTTGTTTATTTCTTTTTGCATTACTAAATGCAATTTTTCTTCCTATAATTTTTGGTGTACAAGTTCTAAAACTTCCTGCTTTGTTTGTTTTGCTCTTTTGTCTGGTTTATTTTAAATTTTAATTCCAAGATACTTAATACATCAAAGACACCTGTTAACAGAATTAAGAATGCGAAGGCATAAAGGAATAATAATAATAGTACTACTGCTGGTTGCTAATAGTACTCTAATATAAACTGAAATATAGTATGAAGTATCTGATTCATCCAGTGAACTGACTTTTGAATTACAATTTCAGATATTTTGTATAACATACTGTCTCAGACAAAGCTGCAGAACTGCATTTCAAGTTATCTGTCCTGGAAATTTTCTTACCTCCTCATGTGAAACAATCTCTAAGGATTCTTCAGAGTAAAAGCTGGGATTTTGAATGATATTGAATGCAATCAAAGACACATGGTATAATTCCTGTTATGCCTGTCAGTTCTGAAGTGACAGGGTTTTTTGGGGTTTTTTTTTAGGTTACACTGCACAAAGCAGTAAACCTCAGGTTCCTATTGCCTAAGCCAAACGCTCTCTCGATCTCTAACTGTATGCAGTTTATTTATTTGACACTTTGATATTTCTTTTCTGAATTATAAGTGAGATTTTGTTCCCACAAAACCAATTGAAAGATTTTTTGTTTACTCTTTTGTAGAATTAAAACTTTTTCTGAGACCAATGAAGTATGAAATGGCACTATCAGCTTCCGATTAGCCTTAATTAAAGACAAGAATCAAAAATTAACGGCTCTGATAGTCTCTTGGGCAATCTCCATAGAGCAATGGACCCTCAAGATGAGAGACTAGAGAAGAGAGAAATACATGTTAAAACTCAATAAAAGAGATGGAAACATATTTAAAATAGCCTTTTCTTGAAGAGGGATAGTAGGCTTCTGTCATTGGCCATCAAGAAAAATGAGCTGAAAAATAGAAGATTCTGATTAGTGTGTTTATGATTCTGAGTGTGTTTATATTATCCTAGAGAAAAAACTAAATATTTTAGGGGGAGGCCATTTTTCATCATGTCTTTGTTTGTTTTTAAAGAATGAAGGTTGCATACTTACAATTACAAATACATTACAATAACTAGTTTTTTGCAGGCTTGACACGTACATTACAGTACTGCTTTAGTTCAAATCAGGACTGCTCTTCAGATCATCTCCATTTAACGTGCTTTGTCATGCATTACAGAGGGGTCTTGGACTGTATAATATAGATACTTTTTGGATGAAGCTAAACTGAAAAATGTCCTTCCAGGGAGTATGAATATTAGGACCAGCCTGCAGTTAATTTGAAGTAAAAACTACTGAAAAACATGAAATGTGAAAACTGGGTTTTCAGCCACAGGTATTTCTCATTACAGATTGTTCCTGCTTTGCTGCACTACTTGCTAGTGTAGACACAGCCAGTATCAGGGCTGTCAACTCCACTAACGTGTTGATAATTGAAATACTATCCTTCTCCAAGTCATAATGTATGGGACTTTAGAAGAATTCTAGGGTTTAGCTAACTTTTTTTTTTTCTTCTCCCAATTCAAGATACAAACCCTAGAATCTTCTTTAGGGTGGGCACCCTCCTCAGACCTGAACATGAGTCAACTTTTCCTCTAGTACAGCCAAAAGAAGTGATGGTAATGCCACTATTTTGTATGTTAAACAAGAACATTCATCAAAGATTCTACTCCCTTCTTGGTCTTGGATTTTGATAGATGAACATGTTGCTGGAGTAACATTCAATCAAAAAAGGAGAGTGTGGGAGAATGGAAATGTCAACTCTGGCAATTGCTTTTACTTTCAAACAACTAGGTTGTATTGGCGTTCAAATGTATTCAATTACACAAACAGAGTTAGTTCAAATATGTAAGGTTACATATATACATGTATATACATGTGTATACATACACATGAATTACAACCACAGTTAATACTTAAATTTTCCACTTACTTCTTCCTCATTCCTGTGACAGTTCACTCAAAGCAGCAAAAGCAACGTAGCATGAGCATATATATGCATATATATGCATGTAGCAGCAGCAACAACACTTCCCCAGCATGAATATCTGCAACTGCTCCCAGGAATGAGCACTAATGCATCCTTAACCAGAATATCCATAGGTTTTATACATTTTTCTGGGAGTCCTCTATCCTTCAGCTGGATGGAGACCAGTTTTGGTTATCTTCACTCAGCAGTATGCTTTTTCATTGGTCCCCACTCTGTTCTCTCTTTTTTAAAGCCTCCAATCTGTTTTTACCCAGCTTGCAAGGTTATAATTCTTAATCATCACTAACTGATTATTGGTGAGTTGGGTAGAGCCTTGGGCACACAGGCGTCACTCCCATGCTCACACTTCCAAGGCTCCCACTAGCATCCCATGCCTGTAGTCCTCTCTAATACATTTTTGTTCTAGAGTCATAGATAGTTCACCCTATACAGAATAACTATTTGTTATTACCGTCTGTTTTTCACTCTATGTACACACACACACACACGCACACACTCATACATGTGTGTGTGTGTGTGTGTGTGTGTGTGTGTGTGTGTGTGTGTGTGTGTGTGTGTGTATACACACACACATGCAAACAACAAAAATATTTTATAACAGTAGGTGTTACTCTGAACAGAGATAAATATCCGATGAATTTATCTGGCTGTAAAGTAGTTTGTTGGCCTTAGCAGAGTTCCCACTCTCATTCAGTAGTCACACCAAACCAGGATAAGCTGGCAGTGCTGCCAGAAGAGGCAGTTCTATTTCTCCCTCACCTTAATCCCACATTCTTTTCCAAGTTCCCTTTGTGTCAGAACACATCTTTGTGCTAAAACATACTGTTTTATTCAAGAATTATCAAAAACTTATAGCATCACACAGTAACCTGATTCTCTCTGGAAAGCCTTTGATGATTATCATGTTAGGAAGAAGTACAGTTTATGATATTTATGAAATAATTAAGAAAAAAAAAATTAACACGAAATTTAAGTAACTCCATAGTTTGATGACCACATATTAGGGATTTACACATTTGTAATTTTGGATTTATGAATTTAGATTTTCGTTTTGTATCATTGTAAAGGGTAGTGTTCCTTTTTTAAGATCTGACCACAAGCAAATAAAGGTTGAGAAATTAATCTTCCAACCCTGTTTTCCAGCTGGATATAACTCTGAGGGAACAGACATAAACAATGCTGGAGGACAGAGCTCCAGGAAGGTTTTGGCAAAAGGTTCAACTTTCAGAGCAAATGAACTATGGAATCCCATATAATCCAGACAATGAAAAGGTCAGATAAATGAGCTTTGCATCTTGGAGAATGACTAAAAATACCAATGCCTTGTCCAACAATGGAGAGTGCTCAAATGAGGTAAGAGTATGTCAGAAGATGAACTGGGCTAGCTTCTTAAATAAAAACTTCAGACTTCCACTCCTAATAAATTGGTTAAAAAAGAGCATTAAAAAAATTTATGTTTCCTTCTACTCTCTCTTATTTTTTCCCAGTGAATTAATCATTAGAAAAATACTAGATAAGAACAGTGCATAATTGCCATTAGAAGTTTCTCTTCCTTTGTGACATCCAGACTGTACTGAAGTGTACAAGGTCAGATCAATATGTTTACTTCTTCTTCCAACTGTAGTCTGACATAAGCGAAACCTGTCCGAAAAATATATATGTACGTATATGTATGCAAATTTGCATGTGTGTATATCTATAAATATATACATACACACACACACACACACAGAAAGAGAAAAAAAAAATCACCTTGGATACAAAATACCCTTGAAAACATTATTCTTTACAGGGACATAAGGGCAGAGCTGTTTTTAAAGGACAATGTGAGCTCAGAGGCCTAACTTGCATATATACAGTCAATAAATCAATCTGTCTTATTCTAGCCTCTGACTATTAAATTAATATTGTTGCTGATTAAATCCTACAAGGAATTCTCTTGCCTTTGTTTGACCAAGTTTTATTTAAGGAGGTCACAGCAGCAAATAATTTCTTTCAATTTATGTGTGTGTGTGTATGTGTGTGTGTGTGTACAAATAAAATATGACAATTACTCTTCTCTTCTTTTGCCCCATGAACTGTACCTTGAACAGAGAAGCAATACTTGTTTTATGTGTGCCTGTGTGTTAGTGTCCTTTAAGTTCTGATGCTTACAAAGTAAACTTATGTCAACCAGTATCAAAATGGTACCTGCCTCTCCAATGCTTCTTTCTCTGCTCCCTTCCAAATCCTCTTTGTAGCTGTGTAAACAAGGAACAGGCCACTTGATAAATGGGTACTGTCATTGCTAAAGCTTAAGTATCATTTTAATAAAATGTACAAGTGAAGAGTCTTAAACATAATATGCAATTCTATTTTAGATAAGTGTTGTAAAGCAAAGAACCCAGAGGTCATCACGGTCCTGTGTAAACAGTTTTTATTTACATATTTTAAAGGCACTATCATGCAGAAAGAAAAGTCGTTATGTTCAATTTATTTGGATATTGCAGCATGAGCTGCTGGAATAAAAATCTATGTATCCTGAAAAGCTGGCTTCAGTCATGCTGTTTAGTCATGAATCCCTGTTAAAGGCAAGTAAATTCACATTTTTAAGGATCACATAAATGCCTTTGAAAGAATTTTTTTCCAGACTTTTGGAAAGATTCTGTCAGTGTACTCTATAGCTAATAGAGAATCTGGCTGCAGATTCAGGTCCAAGCACAGATGGAGAGTTTACGTCTCAAGTAGGAGAAGGCTGTAACTACTGTAGTCCTTTAGAAGGTGCAGTATTTTAAAACTTTATCCGTGCAGAAATGCTGGGGAAGACATCTTCTGCAATGACTTCTGGGTGACAATGAATTAGCGAATTCCCCTTTGCCTTCCAACTTTACCCTATCTCTTCATTATCAAAGGAAGGGAGAATTTTGCTAGTTTCTATATTTACCCTTCTGTACCACACTTTATTTCCGTCTCTAAAGTCTGAACAAACTTACTGACTTTGATTACAAAACACAAGACATTTATATGAAAGTATAACAGCTCATTATCTGTGCCTTCATGAGGTATCTTGCTGTTTGCCCCAGATGGAGCTGATGGCTAAATATAAACAACCTCAGAGTATTAATTAATAAGTACAAAGCATGCCTTTTAAAAGGGCACATATCATGTACATCTCAAGCAGCATTCTTTTCAATTTAAAATGTTGTCTAGTTGAGTCTATGTAATGCAATACAATGTCATCAGGCATAGATCTGACCACAACATTTCAAAATTTGTTTAATTATATACATGATGTCCATTTCTTTGATAACAATTAAAAGAAATACTCAACAATAAGAAAGCATTAATTTGATCTCTCCTCTCCTCTCCCCTCCCTTTCTTTCCCTTCTTCCCCTCTGCTCTGCTCTGCTTTCCTCTCCTCTCCATTCAGCTGGGAAAGTTACCCTTTCTGCAGCTTCATCTAGACAGACTATTTGCTTCCCATGACTGCCAGCCATTGCGCTCCCATCAGTCCAGCACTGGTTAATATATCTAGTGAGGAGGGCTGTTCAAAGGTATAGCCAAAGCAGCTTTTACGGAGCTGGGGTCCCTAATTATCTCTTACAAAGAATCGGGGTCAAAATTACCGACTAGGCACAAGTAATGAAGAAAGGACTACATCTTCTGCTATAACACTTAACTACGGTCATGATTATTTGCAATGGAAACAACAATCACTGTGTCCTTTGCAAAAGCCACTTGCGTGGCTAATTGTCAAAAAGTTTCTTCTTTACATCCTTCCAAAGATTCAAGCATCTTTCCTCTTCACTGAGCTACAAAGTGCTATTGACATAGAAAGAATTCTATTTCATATTTGCTATAGCCTAAGCTTTATTGTAAGCTTTAGAGTGCATATCTTCTATAAAATTATGTATCTATAATTTAATGGATCAATAGTATATTCTCTCTATTTATGGCATGAGCAGGATTAGCATCTATAAGTTTAGCGTCTATAAGTTTCCACAGCTATGCCTCAATTTAAAATGAACTCTTTTATCACAGTTGTCACACTTTTTGATAAATCTTAACCATATCAGAACCTTGGAAAATTCTAATAACACTATTCTGATTTTTTTTTTGTATATGTAGATCTTCTTTGCATTTGTAAGTACAGAGATTTTCAGAATAAAATCTGAAACATCACTAAGACTTTTTTTAAATAAACGCATTTTTTGCATTTCCAGGACAAAATCAATGCACTTTAAGTGTGTCTTGCCACTCTCTAGGAACAAGGAATCCAGCAAAGAAAAGATAGTCAATGCACATCTGATAAAAATAGGAGTACTTTCCCATTCTCCCATATACAACCATTACTATCTTTTAGAGAAACAAGCACCAAATGACCATGAATATAATCATATTTGTTGTGCTAACTAACGTAACTTTGTATGTGTTTCTGACTTATCCAAATGAAAAGTATAAATGTTGATATATTTAAAGATTCATTCTTACTTCTGCTCTGATCAGCGTGCCATTTTAACCATACACGTAGAAAACATGCACTCTCCTCCTATTCATATCTTATTTCCATTAATATATTAGAGATACGGTCAGAGTAATAGTAGGTCAGTGTATAGCTTTACTTATGTTTCTGACATGCAAAGACACATACCGGTCTTGATCCCAAGTAGAGCTGCCTGCCAATCTCTAACATAGTCAGAGATCAATCTTTGTATCTAAAATAACCCCAAATCTATCCTTGTGTCTGACATACGTGATAAATAACAGATATGTGGCAACTTCATTCTATTATATGATAAAATAATAGCCCAACAACAAACACTGATGTAGCCAGAGCTCTATGCCCAGCTCTGAAATAGCCAGGTGTCCGTTCCTGGCTTTCTTTAACATGGCCAAATATCAGAGGCAAACACTGATCTATTGTGAGTGCCATCCTCCTTTCTAACACAGCCAGACCTTTAGTCCCATCTCTAATAGAGGCAGTGCTCCATAGCAACCATTTGACACGGCCAAAGCTCTGTCCCCATCTTTGACATTGCCAGGGTTTCATCAACATCTCTTACATTTCTGGGTTCCATGGCAACCACTGTAATAGACAGGGCTTTTTTTCTGCAAGGCTCTATCCCACTATCCTTCATAAAAAGGGCTATGTTCACATTAGTGATAAAGCTAAGGCTTCTTTTATTTATTTCTTTATTTATTTTTGACATTGCCAGGTTTCTATCCACATCACTGACATGGTCAAAGTTTCATTCATATCCTCGGTATCATTAGGGCTACGTGGTAACAACTGATATAGTCTTACAAACACAAGTTTGTGCAAATGCACGTGCAAGGATACATCTTCTGTCCTGAAATATCTGAAGGTCTGCTCACATATCCAAGATTTTTTTGGTAAATGCAGATATAGCTGGAGAGCTGTCCACTCCAATGACATATCCACGATGCCAGCTCTAGTTGTTAACAGCAAGCATCCATGGCAGAACCTCTTACCTACTGAAGGTCCCATCGTGTTTCTTCTACACCCCAACATTCATTAGAAGTACTGATCATAGGAGCAAAGAGATCTGAGGTCTCAGCTTTCCGCAAGGAAAACCAGTTTCCAGTTATTCACAATCTGACCAAAAACAAAGCTTTTTGTGCTCACAAGTTGTTTTCAAATTTGGCTGGTGTATTTTTGAAGAGTCACAGCTAAAATAGTTTTAATTTCTTTTAAAAAATTGGAGAACATGTTTGTTTTGTTCTCCTGTTTGTTGACGCAAGATTCACAAATTGATGCATTCTGCCGTCATACATAAGGACTGGAAAAGCTAAAAATCTCATTTTTTCTTTAATATCTTTTTAACATCAGACACTCAAGACATCTAATTTAAAAACAATTCAATGAAATTAGATCTCAAGTGTTTTTTTGAAGTCTTAATTGTTGAGAATGAAAGTTGATATTCTTGCATTATCACATGACATCTGCAGCTGAGGTTTTAATCAACAGGATAAATATCACAGACTGTGATGGGGCACCTTTCCTCATTTCTGTGACAGATAAAGGGTCATATGAAGTCCCAAGAAAGGAAAGAACTATAATGTTCATCTGCAGATGCAAAATTTGACTTCTATAAGTATCCATTTGGACATTGAACTCTGCTAGACTGTGCAGCTCCTGGAATGGATTCTGGTGCATCTTCTGCTCCTTGGCCCTGTGCAGCAGATCTGGTTAATCAGCCAGATGAGCTTGCATGAGGATATGGACTGAGTGGCTGAGCTGCTGGAAACAGAGGACATGGTTAGCAAGGCAAACGGAATAGAACCGGGTCTCTCATTACATCATTTAACTCTCTCGATCTAACAGTAAGACTTAACAGGTCTTATTTAGTATGAGGAATGTGTCTTCTACCAAACCTGTGATTTTTTTTCCTCAGATCTGAACATTAGCATTCATATAGGCTCAGTAGATCCTTTTTATGGTTCTCCTGAAATTTCCTGGAGCTTTTTTTCTGAAAGTGGCTCTACTTTGCAATTTTTACTTTGCAGTTTCCAGCTAGTGGAAATTGTTTTGACAATGGAAATTGGAAATGAGAGTACCAAGTGTCTCTTCTGTGCTCTTAATACTTCACTACTAACACCTAGACAGCAAGTTTTATATGTGTGAGAATAATTAATGATGGTCAAGTTAGTGTATTACTGATGTTTTCTTCCTTCACTTTCTGTAGTTTCCTTTCCGTAAAGTATTTCCTGAAAGGAAAATATATTATGTCTAATTTAATATTTAAACATAGCCTCAACTTTTTACTGCAACAGTATAGTGGTTAAGGAGGAAGGCATATTGCTTGAATAGAATAGGGTAAAGATGGGGGAAGGTGAACTAAAGTGAGGACAAGGAGAGAGCAGAGTACTATAAGCAGAAGATTGGGTGGTTAATGCAAGGATAGCAACAGAATGGAAAGGGAGAAGGGCCTACAAGAGGAATGCAGTCCTGCAAATCTGCTAGAACAGTTTTGAGATAAATACAAGTGATGGCTAGAGTAGCTAGATAAAAGAATAGAAACATTAAAGCTGAAACAGACAGGATAGGTTGGAGGGGAAAAAAAGGCATACCTGTTGTATGTAGACCTGAAGTCGAGGTCCTAACTCTTAATGTTAGATGCCCAGCAAATAGGTTTGGAACCCACCAGTAAAGACTCTTTAAGCAGCAGGATGCATACCGAGACCCAGAGATTACAATGTATTTCTTGTTCTCACGAATTAGACTAGTACAGTATCTTCTATTTTTCTTGTTCAAGCAATAGATGCCTGTGCCGTGGAGCTTAAAATTCCACACTTTTCTACAATCAATTGTTAGTTCAGTTCTATCTGACTATTTTTCCCCTCCTTGCTTTCAGAATAACCTATTTAAAATGCTAAATTCACAAGTCAAGAACTAAAAAGAGTAGGAAATTACTAGCAACTCTAACTTAGGTAAGATTCAGATTGCCTTAAGTTCAAGTGTTTACAATGGAAATATGCGCGTGAGCTAAACGTGTAAGCTTCTACCATTGTAGAAGGAGGTTGATGGAGTCAGTTGGTGGAGTCTAGAGATGTAGAGTCTAGACATCACATGGAGGTGTCTACTTCAGCATGAGCTGAACAGTTCTCCAGACTCCATTGGTATTAGGGCTGGTATTAACTAACCCAGATAGTGTCAATGCAATGGTTATGTTGATATCTAGGTCACATACAAAAACACCTGAATATAAGCAAGCCAAATCCCACGCCACATAGTAGATTACATACTGTTTCTAGTACAATCTCTGCTGCATTTAATACACAGAACAGACCTCCTGAGGGCATTTATCAATGATGCATACTGTATTCGTGACATCCCCACTGGCTCTGATGGCCATTCGAAATCCATTGCGTACTGCATACTGTACCGTTGTTGAGTTCTAACTCATGAGCAGTCAACACTTGATACTGAGAATATTTCCTTATAGGATAAAAATTTTCACACAGAAGATGCAAAAAAGGCTTTCAGTAAATAAAACCTTAGATAGTTAAAACCAATTGCAAGTTAACCATTCTGTAAATCTTTTAAAACCTACTTTGCTTGCAAAAATAGTTAGGAATAGCAATAAAAAATAAAGTTTTATACTTAAGTATTCTTGAGGCAGTGATAAGATGCAAAAGTGCTGAAAATACATGCAAGAGGTTTACTTTTTTATTTGTAAGCAAATCAAAAGATCTTGAAATGTTTGTATAAGGTTTACTACTTAAATACATAGAAAAATATATTCAGTGAAGGTTTACATAGTTATGTCTTTTTATTTTTGCTTATTTTATCAACTCTGGATTTTTTTTTAGGAATTAGAATATCATTGTAATTGACCTAATATAATGTTGTGATTTTGAAAAAAAAGACTTTAAGTTTATATTTTTCACTTTGATACTTCAAAATTATTTTGTAATTCTCTGTTAGTCACTTGTTACGTCTATCAAGGATTCTTTTCTTTCCATGTACATAGGATAGTAGTTAAACTTCAGAAAGCTTTGTTTATTTTTTAATATTTTCTGTAACATTAATTAAATACGTTTTCACTACAGGATGAAAAGGTTTGCAGTTCGATCTGCACAGGGGTGCTAAATGCCCCAGAGTTTTCAGATTTTTTTTTTCCAGAATTTTAATTTTCACAGAATCACAAAATACCTAAGGTTGGAAGGGACTTTTAGAGATCATCTAGTCCAAGCCCCTATCTCAGGTCACCTAGAACAAGTTTCCCAGGACTCTGTGATTATCATACTATTGTTTCCTCTGGATATATCTTGTCAAACTGTCTTTTGAGATGTTTAGAAGGCCTCTACAAGTTTTCCGGAGATACATCTGGGGGAACTTAATCATTTCAACTCTGCTCTCATAACACTGAAGTCCAAAGACATGAGCAAAGGGATGTTGTAACAGATCATCATCTAAAAATCAATATGTACCTCCTTTCTACCCACATATCTGATGCAATTACTATTATTTTCCTACTATCATCACCATCATATATATGAAAATATTTAATTACAGAAAATATATTTTTTGAGGTATGTCCAGTAAAAATATAAAAAGTATAATTAGGATGCTTTATCTTGTATATCAACAGTATGGTGCTTTGTAGATTAAGACTTGCATTTTTTAAAAATGCATATATAAAGCCCAAAATGCAAAAATGATTCAGAAAGTCTAGCAACACACTCTCAAAAACATTTATTTATTCAAGATAAAATTGTAAAGTAAATCAATAAACCAATTGTGAAAGGTAAATTTAAAACTGTGTCTGTTCCATAAAGGCATAGAAGAAACTAAAAAAAAGCTGTAGGGCAGACACAGTGAAAGAGAAAACAAGTGTTTTTTTGTTTTTTTCCAGAAAGGCTATCACCTTTGAAGTTATTTTTATATACAGTGCAGGCCCTCTTTGGTGGCATACTGAGAAAACATCACCTTTGAATCAACAAATTCTCTTAGTACATGTGAAAATATTCCCTTTTAATTTATCAGACTTTCACGCTCAAAGAAAAGCAGAACTAGGCAGGCAACGCTGCAAATATATTGTAACTACATGACTTCCTGGCGCAGCAACATCTTGGGTTCAGTTCATCTTATTGGATGGCTATGGCTGCAGAGCAGACGTCTCTATTTGAGCTAGCCACTCTGTGAGTCAATGGAGAGATGCAGGCTCGTTTAGAGTGCAGTCCGGTTTACCTTAAAACGAGGATGAAACTTTAAACACCTATTCCATTGCATTGAGTAGAAAGAGAGCTGCAGATAGCAACCTTTGATGGCAAAATCTCCACTGTAGAAAACCACAGGTAATAAGAGATACCTCAGGCCATATGTTCACTTTCTTTCTTCCTCTTTGCAATCTGTTGAATTTAAAACATGACATATGTGCGAGGACAATATATTCATAAATTTCTTGCGGTATGATTGAGAAGGTATGATTAAAAGTGGCTTTCACAGCATCAGTGTAGCATAAGTGTAAATGGCAATAGGGTGCCACAGTGCCTATTAATACAATAACTTCCATATTAAAAAAAAACCAACAATTAGCTGAATTCAAAGAGAATATTTCAATTGACTCACCTTTTTTTTTTTTTTTTTTTAAAGCTTTGGCTATTGCACCCAGTGTTATCCATTTCCATACTGCAGGTAGGGAACACAAGCGAGCGAATTCTTTACCAGTCTAAACTTCTTGGCTTACAGATATGAAAAGTAAGTCTGAATTTCCGGACATATTTCAGTAGTTGGCTGCAGAAAAGAGAATATTTTCTTCTTTCTTTCTACCTTTTAGATTTACTTGGGCTACTAAATCCTTTATCAAAAGCAAATTCACATAAAAGTTATATATCTGAGAATGTGACTCCCTGCAGAGTCAACAAAAACACACAGGATATTTTACATTCGGATTCAATTTCATTGAAGAGTTCCACTTTAGGATGGAAGTAATTGTACCTTAGAAGCAGAGCTTAGAAGTCAGATCAGTTTTAGAGGCCTTACTTTTAGAAGCTTAGTTTACAATAGATTAATCCTACGCTTCTTTTTTTTTTTTTTTTTTGTTAACAGACATGTTCTCTCCCACTCATTTAAAGGAAATGATGTAATTTTAAGCCATTAACCCACATCCATTATGCTGAATGTAATGTTAATCCTGCTTTCAAAGTCCTTATCCTCCATCTCTGGCTGGATATAGGCTCTTTTATATATATCCTGTTACATACTACAGCTGGAAGTGTACAGCTGGAAGTGTAGTAAGCAGAGCATGAACACTGCAGCCAGATGTATCAGTTACCAATGTACTGTGGCTGTTATTCATCATGCTGGGCAGAACAGACTCATAGAATCACAGAATGGTCAAGGTGGAAAGAGACCTCTGGAGATCATCTAGTCCATCCTCCCTCCTCAAGCAGGGAGCACGTTGCACAGGATTGCGTCCAGGCAGGTTTTGAGTATCTCCAAGGAAGGAGACTCCACTACCTCTCTGGGCAACCTGCTCCAATGCTCTGTCACCCTCACAGGAAAGAAGTTTTTTCTCAGGTTCAGATGGAACTTCCTGTGGTTCAGTTTCTGCCCATTGCCTCTTGTCTTGTTGCTGGGCACCACGGAGAAAGCCTGGCCTCATCCTCTCGACACCCTCCCTTCAGATACTACACACGTTGATGAGATCACCTCTCAGTCTTCTCTTCTCCAGACTGAACAGGCCTAGCTCTCACAGCCTTTCCTCATAGCAGAGATGCTCCAGTCCCCTCAGCATCTTGGTAGCCCTCCGCTGGACTCCCTCCAGTAGCGCCGTGTCTCTCTTGTACTGGGGAGCCCAGAACTGGATACAGCACTCCAGGTGAGGCCTCCCCAGGGCTGAGGAGAGGGGCAGGATCACCTCCCTCCACCTGCTGGCAACACTCTGCCTAAGGCACCCCACAATACCCTTGGCCTTCTTGGACACAAGGGCACACTGCTGCCTCATGCTCAACTTGTTGTCCACCAGCACTCCCAGGTCCTTCTCGGCAGAGCTGCTTTCCAGCAGGTCAGCCCCCAGCCTGTACTGCTGCATGGGGTTATTTCTCCCAAGGGGCAGGACCTTGCACTTGCCTTGGTTGAACTTCAGGAGGTTCCTCTCCGCCCACCTCTCCAGCCTGTCCAGGTCCCTCTGAAGGGCAGCACAGCCTTCTGGTGTGTCAGCCACTCCCCCCAGTTTAGTATCCTCAGCAAACTTGCTGAGGGTGCACTCTGTCCCTTCCTCCAGGTCACTAATGACGAAGATGAACAAGACTGGAGCCAGGACTGACCCCTGGGGCACACCACTAGCTACAGGCCTCCAACTTGACTCTGCGCCATTCACCACAACCCTCGGAGCTCGGCCAGCCAGCCACTTCTCAATCCACCTCACCGTCCACTCATCCAGCCCACACTTCCTGAGTTTGCCTGTGAGGATGGGATGGGAGACAGTGTCCAAAGCCTTGCTGAAGGCCAGGGAGACAACATCCACTGCTCTGCCCTCCTCTACCCAGCCAGCCATTCCATCAGAGAAGGCTATCATGTTGGCCAAGCATGATTTCCCTTTGGTGAATCCATGCGGACTACTCCTGGTCACCTTCTTGTCCTCCACATGCTTAATGATGACCTCCAGGAGGAGCTGTTGCATCACCTTTCCAGGGATGGCGGTGAGGCTGACAGGCCTGGAGTTTCCTGGCTCCTCCTTCTTGCCCTTTTTGAAGACCAGAGTGACACTGGCTTTCTTCCAGTCTGGAGGGGTTACTTGGTTCTTTCTGGTCCTGAGAGTCCTCAGTTCAAAGGTCAATTATTACCATAGTACTGTATTAAGAAAATTTTGCCTTTTGAATTTAAGTCCCCGGAGATGTTGAACAATATATATACACTTATGGTATTGCATGTATTTAATCACTGCATTGCCTTTACTAGTTTATCTCATTAGCGTGTTGCTTGAGTAGCTAAAAATTCCACTGAGTCCAACAAGACCAAGTGACTGAATCAGAAATATGAAGCAATGGCTCACTGTCCTGTCATACACAAATACAGTGAAATATAAGCCTAGTAAATGAGACTAACAAGATTAAAGGAATCAATAGAAATGATCTGGACTTGTATTAACTCAGTAAATCATTTGAGCAATTGCAGGAAAAAAATCTGCTTGTATTTATATTAAATTTAAAATGTTTTTAATTAATAGCAGGTATATTTTTACAGCATGCAATCTATCCATGTTAATAATTTTCCTTTAGTTCTCATCTGACACTTTTTCTTTTATTATCTTCATATAATATGCCTTTTAATGTCAACAAATTTTTATTTTTAATTAGAAGATACTAAATAAAAATATCAAGGATTTTTAAGTAACAAAGGTTCTCAAAAGGTTATCAACCTTTTTCAAAGGTTGGCTTTTTATATCTTAGAGTATTTAAACATGTACCAGAGAAAACACAGAATTTAATTGTTTTCTACCACTATTATGGACACATATAGAGTTCAGCACTTGAAGTCACCAGTTTTTATTAGTTACCAAGCTTCAATAGGTCTTGAAAATGAGATGTCTAATGCTTCTCTGAAAACTTTGGAATTAACATTTTACATTTCTTTTTTTTTTAAGAGGCAAGAAATCACTTATTGAAGATTTGTATCTAATATATATTTTTTCACCTTCTTTGACTTAAACATATAAGGGAATACATATGATGTTCTTGAATTGTTTGGAGAACTTCACAGAATTCCCTTGATTACATGGACCTGTTTTTTTTTTTTCCTATTCCTTGGATGTGCTAGCAATAATTGGACAGAACCTGCTACCAAACTAGCTTAATAAAAATATATAGCTATTGTACATAAAAATGTATTAGCTGTTGTAAAAAACTGGGCAATGAGTGAGACAAGACAACAGATTAAATTATCCATACAGTTTAGAAGAATGGAACAAAATATGAATATATAAGAAAAAGAAGAATGGAGTGCCCCAAACTTACTCAGTTGTGCTTAGCATATTTTTCAAGTGAAATTGCAGCTATATTTCAATACTTTTATAAAATCTTTAAAGAAGAAAATAGGAGATAGAGTTTAAGATCAGGTAGAGAAGATGTTATTGATCATACCTACTTAGAACTACCTTCCTATCCATATTTCTCAGTCTGTCAGTGAATTTCTTATGATGTTTCTCCAGAGTACCTTTGCTTTCCTTTACTTAAAAAAAAACCAAAAAAACAATAAAAACCCAGTTTTTTATTTTGTATTTTTTGGGATTACAATATCCCTCTGCCATTCAAAGGGACTTGGACAGAGAGGAACCTCATGAAGTTCAACCAAGGTAAGTGCAAGGTCCTGCCCCTTGGGAGAAATAACCCCATGCAGCAGTACAGGCTGGGGGCTGACCTGCTGGAAAGCAGCTCTGCCGAGAAGGACCTGGGAGTGCTGGTGGACAACAAGTTGAGCAGGAGGCAGCAGTGTGCCCTTGTGTCCAAGAAGGCCAAGGGTATTGTGGGGTGCCTTAGGCAGAGTGTTGCCAGCAGGTGGAGGGAGGTGATCCTGCCCCTCTACTCAGGATAATAAAACAGCCCAGCATTATATCCTGGTCTTCTTCAATGTCCCGATACATTGTCTACTCTTTCCCACAAAAAACAGAGATTTACATCTGCTCTGAAGACTGAAATTGTCCACCGGCTTATATATGAGCAGAAACAGCATGAACACTACTACATCTCTCTCCTTAAATTTAAAAAGCAGCTGCCCTTTCCATTTTTTTTCTTGTTTTTGGTTGTGTGGGTGTTCATACTGTTCACAGTAGTTAATTTCTTTGTGTCAGATTTGAATCTTGCAGTACTTGATGCTTTTTTGCACCTCTTCTCTTTTTCTCCCTTTTTATCGTATTACTTTTCTCTTTTAGTCACCATCCCATACAATATTTTTGTTGATATCACTTTTTTACATATGTTATCCTTGTTATGCAGATATTTCTGCAGCCTTTTTAACAGTCTGCATCTAAAACTCTCCTTTAACCTATTTAGAGTTAATATGCTGTTTTCCACAGCTCATGAGATAAAAAATATAAATTAATATTTATATAGATGTTTTTTTGCTAACATAACACTCACACTTCAGTGAATTTTTATCTATTTCTGCTATTCTCAAGCAGTTTATGAAAGTCAAAACTGATCCCAAAGTGATCATACATAATTGTGTTTAAATAATTTTTAAATCCGGGTAAAGTTTATGATTTATTTGTTCTTTTTAATAAAAAGCATTGAAAGTTATGCAAAGTTTTTAACAGAAAATTTAAGAGAGGTGACTCCTTTCCAATATTTCCATTATTTTAAAATATGAAGTGTTTCATTCTAAGATCTATTAAATTATTCATACTTTGAGGTTGTCTAGCACACCTGCTTATTGCACTACAAAGACATATACAGCTAGGTCATCCTTGATCCAGGTCTGCTTTCTCTGTCTGAGGAGATTTGAAGCCATTTCTCTCCTTTCCCAGGTGGGTGCTAGCAGCACTAGTGTAGAAAACATTTTGCACTAGTGGTGGCTTTTAGGTCATCTCATTCCCTTCTGTTCCACATATACATATTAAACACTCACTGAGTGAGACTGAGAAAGAAATGGACCATAACTCCTCAGCCTGCTGGTTAGGGTACTCACCTACCTGCTCTAGTGAACGCTTCTAATAAAAATACCCAAAAAACTCACTGCAGAGGCATCAAATCCCAGGTTTACCTGTTTATAGCTGAGTACCTTAGTCTTTTGGATATCCAGTCATGTTCTTACTGGCCCAATAAGGACTTTTATTATTTAATTAAAATTCCTGCAGAAAATTCTGAGGATACCTCTCCCCCACATTGCCAAATAGCCTTGTAGTTAGGGCATCTCTCCAAACACATGAAAGCAAAGTCGCTTTTTGATTCACTGACTACTTATATCACAGCTAGGAATCTCCTTTTCTGATGGGAAGAAAGCAGATTCCTCCAGCACAGAATAAAACATGAAAACCTGTGGGAATGAAGGGTGAAGATCCATGCTCCTTGGTGCGCTTACTAATAGCATTAGGCAGCATTTTATTCAGCTGGTTGTATTTGTAGGTCACCATTTTAGACACCTAATCTTCCTCAGTACTTTCTTCTAATATCACGAATTTCTGTAATTAGATGGATGATAGAAAGCCAAATTCTTTTTTTGTGGGCCCAATCATTTCTGCAGTTATAGACACACGTTTTACAAGTCTAATTTTCATATTTCGAAACAATTTTTGTTTCTCAGTTATTAAAAGTAGAAGTGATAGCCACAATCCAACGCTGACATAACTGTAAAAATGCATTTTTGGCTGTGGAAACAAATGGTTTTATATTTATGACATTGTGTACAACACATTTCTGCTCTTTGAAAAACAATAAGATTTATTAGATCATTTTTCCTCTGCTGACAATGCCTTATATGTGTTTAAAATACAGATAATAGAAACTGTGCATACCAGCACATAGCAAAATCTGATAAATAAAACAAAAGCTCCACCAAGAGTATGATTGTAGCAGTATAAAAATTCAAAAGGGGACCATAACAACATCAAATTGATAAGGGTTCATTAGAGGTTTGTCATACTATATTAAGTCATAGAACAGCTGACAGCAATATAGGTAGAGATAAGACAGCTATGAATTGCAACAAACATTGCAATTCAACGTGAAAGCACTTTCTGAAGCAAATGAAGTAGCAAATAGCATATAGAATAATGAATATGAAACAGCACTAAACAACAATTCAGAGAAAAGCTACAGCCATAGAATAGTCTGAAAAGCTTCCTATTACGTAGACCAGGATTTATAAGTCCAATACAGTTATATTGCACCAACATACCATAGCTGGCATTTTGCTTACAGGAAAAAATCGATAGATAAGGTGGAGCATGATCTGTCACATTGGAAGAAATTACCTCTTTTGAGGAATGTCAAGGCAAACTCCAAGTTTACTCATCCTTTCTGCTTTCATCACTGTTGTTAATACTTGAAGTGGGGAAAAATGCCACCCAAAACTGAAGGAGAAGACAAAAAGAAGTAGACTAGAACCTGTGATCAAACCTTTGACTAGCTTTTTTATGCTAGATTTACAACACTTTTGCACAGCAATTTTTCTAACCATTCAGGCTAAGGGAACATATATACATATACTCTTGGGTCTTACTGTTCTACCCAGAACACAAAAGAAATCATATTTATATAGCAAATTAATTTGTTGCGGGGGAAGAAATTACCTGGAATATGCAGGAGATTTTTAGACTTTGAGAGTTTGCTGCAAGTAATTAGTAGGTTAAAGCGTTAGACTCTGTTTATCACCTGGAAAGGCCATAAATGGATCTTCTAGTGAATGGAGAAAGGCAATAACTGGATGTATTACAGGAAGTGGAGGAATGATGTCCCTGGAGGGCATGCATGTAATCAGCAGTACAGTTTCCTGTTGTACAGTAAGCGGCAACTCAGCTTCCCAAATGCACATAAAACCTTGTAGTATACAATATATGACAATAATTTATAATACACAATGTATGGCAAGAACCTGGAGGTAGGTATTGCAATCTGCTCCAACACAAAGGTGTATAGGTTCTAGTCCATGGTATGTTCCAAGAAACATAAAGGAGGTAATAATGAAAGATTCTGGAAAGAAAAAAAAATAAAAATAATCAAAGGAAAAATGTGAGTGATGTGAAGCTTCTGCATTGGCAAGGGGACAGCTCCACAAACAGTGCAAACTATGCTGGTCCCCCTAGTCACGGTGTAGAATATAACACGCATTCCTTACAGAAATCCTATGGTATCTTTATTTGTCCCTTCAGACTTTCTGAAGAACTTTAGCAGAACTTACAATAAGTATTAATCTCTGTCCTCACATAGATGCAAGAGAGATGTAAACCCTTAATTGACTGCTGTTTCTCCCATAATGAATTTGTGAAAATAGAAGCAAACTTAGACACTGTCTGACAGTCAGGAAAATATGCATAGTGCCATGATTCTTTTTTTTTTAATTTACTTGACTTTAAACTCTCCTATAGAGCTGAAAAAATTACAATTACATTTTGTATCAAATTTTCAGACACATTTTCTTTTACCGAATATATACTTTTCTGCTGCAATCTAAAGGAAATATTAAGCAATATCATAAAAGGCAAGACTATCACTTAAAGTGGTGCATTAACTATCCACCTATCTATATCAGCTGCTCTGTGACAGAACTGATAGCTGAGTACAAGTTGACAGATTAGCTGGAAAAGGAATCAAGCTGTACATGTTGTTAACTGATGAGTACTGAGTAATGGAGAACCTGAGAGAGTAACTGAAAGAGACTCTGAGCAGCAGTTAGTCAAACACGTACTAATGCAGACTGGGAACCATCGAAATAATTCCGAGATACATGGTGAGTACATAAACCAAACACATGATCTATATTACATTGGAACTGATAAAGCAATTAATCAATTAATAAATGTGATAGATAAAACAGAAAATAATAGCTGCAAAGAGAGTGGGTGAACTGCTGGCAGAAATAATCAAATAATTTGAAACTAAGGTCATAGTCTGTAATTTCAAGATTCTGAATCAAATGATCCCTAACGATACCAAAGGTATTCTGTTTGCTACTTACTCTATTCCCTAAGGAACGAATCTCTGTTATAAATCCACTTTTGTACTGAGATCTATGATCTGACTTGGCCTCAATGAGGCTGAATGAGTCTCCATCCCTTTGAAGAGAGGAGATTGGAAATAGAGTCTGTAGCCTACAATCAGAGTTGGCTGTATCTGGAAAAGTCAACATTCTCATAGACTTTTAAGACTAAACAGTAGCTGGTCATCAGGTGGAAGACCAGAATCTGGAAAGATCTGCCATTTATGTCTTTTGTTTTAATTTTGACCTGGTCTCATCATTTTTCCTGATGAGAAAAAAATTAGAGTGAATGGCTATGCCTTAGGAATATCTTCTGTAATTAAGAATTGAAGCTACTTCCTGTAGAATGAAAAAGTCTTATAACGTTTTGTCCTTTATTTGAAAATGAAAGAGACATTTGCTGTTTCCTACTATTCTATCAGAAATCTGGTAGACATGGACAGGGTGAGATTCCCTTCAAACAAATATCTGAACTTATGACATCAAGCCCTATGAAAAGAAAATAAGAATTGTATAGAATAAAAATAGTATAGTTGACCTTTTTTACCCATCTGCTTTATGGTAAGGTGAACTGTGTCCTAGTAGAGCCTCTGCGCTCAGGGAGAGTGTTAGCTGTAGACTTATACAATTTAGATATATATCGTTAGGCAAATGTAACTCACTCTTGAGGTACACATTCTCAAAAGAGTTATGAATTCATATTCTACCAAATGTTCACTTAATTTTTATCTTGTTAAAAAAAAAAAAAAGGAGGTACCTCAAGTGCTCACTTTTTCCACTTTCTATAGTAAGATCATATGGAAAAAAAATTTAGCGCCACTCAGGACAATGGAGTATTGAGAATTACAATACTAAGTATTCTGAAATTCCCAATAGCTACCTCAAGCAAAAAATTGCACTGTACAAATTTAATAGGAAAAAATTGTGCACCCTGAAGAAAATGTGAGGTTCTGAAAATGTACTTTCCTACAAACCTGCTGAAAAACGTAGCTCTTGATGAGACAGGAAAGGATGAGCTTGCTGTCTGTTAGATACATATTATGTTATAGAAATTGGAAGTAACAAGTGCTGCAAAGTCATTGTACTTAAGTCATTTGCAAACACAATTGCAAGGATTTGGAAACTTTGTAGTCAAAGCTGGCCCTGGGCATCCTGCTGCTTTAGGCAATCTTCAGCATCCCACATTTCTAGCTGTCTCGTTTAATTTTACATTTGGATTTTATTTCTGCATTTTACTAACCAATTAAAAATACTGTATACCCTTCAAGTATCCTTTTTCTTTTACTCTGTTTTTCTGACAAAAGGGTCTTCCGTTAAAACCTTCCCTCCTCTTCATTCACCATGTAAGCTGTTTTTCAAAAGTGTAGTGTTATGTGCTTCTTCCATCTCAACCCTCCCTTTGAGTCATTTTTTATCTTATATTCTCTATCAATCCTTCCACTCACAGCTCCATAAACATCACTTTAAGTCAGTGTCTGCCTGTACAGATATTATCATTCAAACTTCCTATTCTCTATTGTTTAGACACTAAATTCCTCCCCTGCTTGTGCTTGAGCACATGCACACCTCGAACATTCACACAGATCCTGTACGGACACACAGTGCAAACTTTTTAACATGACAAGCCATACAGGAGTTGCCACCTGCTAGAGGTACAGTTTCTTTCAGAGACAGGAGAAACACTTAAGCATTTCCTCAAAACAATTTTTTTTTAGAAGATAGGGAATTTAGAGGCTTTACTCTACAAAAAAAAAAAGAAAAATGTCTTCAGTTCTCCTGTCCTGCTGGCTTCACAGTATCCTCCCCTCATACTCACATGTCACAAATTTCACCCTCCTTTCCCTGAGCAGAAAAGGAGGAATTTTGTGGATGTGCCCTAGAACATAGATAATAACAGGGTGTCAACAGGGATATGGCTTGGCCTTTTTTGTATTTTCTGTTCTTTTTTTTCCTTCTAATATGCTTCTTTTTTCCTTCTAATATACTTCTAGTCTACTTATAGCCTGAGCTATTAAAAATATACATGCCAAAGCTTTGCTTGTGTTCTCAACTGCATTTTCAGGATTCTTCATGCCTCTCTTTCGTTCTATATTGGTGTTCTTCCTTTTCATATTTTCATATTTCTCTTTCCCATCTCTGCGTCTATGTTCTTCAAATTTGTAGATCTTTTCCTGCAGTTTTTTTGTACTCGTGTCCTCACAATTATCACTGCATGAATAGCACATAAAACAGTCCCACTTACCGTAACCAGTTTCTTTATTTCGTTCTTCAGGTGGAGCTCTAAGGTAGGGATATTTTCCTGCCAGATCTTGTTGTTAACACATCTCCGCCCAGCTCCACTCTCCACCCTCTACTCCTGTTCCTGCTTTAATATTCTTAAAATTCCCTCTCTTTTGATGTCTTCATAGTTAATGTTTTAGTAATCTTGTGTTAATGCTGTTCTATCTTTTCAGCTTGCTGGCTGTTCACCACGCATACCTTTCTTTCTACTCCTTGCAGAAGCTGTTCATATTTATTGTGCCCTGTAAATGCTAATTGGCATCAAATATCTGATTTGCAGAATGTAATGTTTTCCTTAAACTTATCACCCTCAATCTCCAAATACAGTGTTTTCATTTTGATAGTATGCTTTTATCCATCAGTTTCCTGTAATTTGATCTATTTGAAAGCTCGCTTAGAGACAGCACCTTGCTTACTAGTGGAAACTAGAGAGGCTCTGTCCAAACTGTAGTAAATAAATTTTGAAATGCTCCGCAATCAGGCCCTGTGTGCACTATAAGGCAAGTTGGACCCAAATTCTGAGTAACATGCCTGAGATTCTGCAGCACTCCCATGTGTGTGCAGAATATAATTTGGTAGCTTCAAATATATGTTACACATATTCTTCACTGAAAGAACAACAGGAAATAGCAGCAGAAGCTGCCTATCACTTTTTTATTCATTTATGTGTTAATTAATTTATGTTTTATCTCACATTTTCAGTTTCCCATGTCTATAATGTTCTTAGTGAGGTAAATTTGTAAAACTGGGTTAGAAGCACTTTTTTTTTTTTTTTGCTGGTCACACAGGAATAGCAGATTTTATTTTTCCCGCAATAATCTATCTTACTTTTACTTTTGGCGCATAAGTCAATATTTTGTGGCTGCTTTCCTTAGGCTTGTAGGTCCTTTTCAAATAGGAAATTTCTTTTTCTTTAATAAACAGCAAAAACTGACACCTAATGGGACATTTAAGCTAACTAACCTAAATTTTGACACCAGAACTAAGAAGAATTGGCAATATTGCACTCTCAGTTCTGGAAATTACTATCTCAATTGTCCAATTTTGCTCAGGTTTTCTAACATCCAAGGTATGAGCAGGTTTTTCTTTTAACTTGGCACTTTAAAGGATGCTGAAAGGTAGTTTAAAGTTTATTGATTTTACTTTATTTTGTTCATGCCATGGTTGTAATTTGGAAGAGTTTTTATTGATTTTTTTAAATATAATTGCATGTCTATTGCCTAAATTTCCACTGCCTTGCACTTTTTATTGTCAATTTCACCTGTGTTAAGTGGGTATAAAATGATTCTGCCTTTTTGGTAGAAATTTATATGCACATTACAGAGGTATAAATTATGACCAAATAGTGCAAAACTACTGAGAATCTGAGCTTTCATATTTAGAATATATTCACTAATTGTTATGGGCGTTGACATCAATGATCAAAAAACATGAAGAGAATTCTTGGGAAACAGTAGCACAAAAATGAGGATTATATCTTATAAAACTTAAAAAATGAGAAATAAGAAAGGTGTTACACATGTACTCTGTAATATGAGTTAAATGATGTAACTTACAAGATGTAAGTTAAAAAGTAGGATATTATAATATCTCTTTGCCATCAGTATTTTTCATCAGTAGTAATTTTTAATTTATGCCTCATTGGTCTTATTTACAGATAATAACAACTGACCTTTAATTTACAAAGCCTTAGGAATAAGAAAGACATCAGCTTTTCAAGAGCAAAGCATGTAGGACAATGGGATTATGCTTAGACTAGGAATTTTTAGTACTACTAAAATAGAAATAGCAATCCTAACTTTTTGTAATTGACACAAATTCAAGGAGAAAAATTAAAACAAGGTAAAACATTGATAGTTCATGGACATAATACACATATTTCTAGTTTAATCATGAGAGGATAGAGTACGTTGTACTCACTTCCAGGAAAGTGATGGTATGCTGTGTCTGATAATATGTGAATGTTCCACATAGCTTTTGCCTCATTAACTGCAAAACACTCTCTATTAGGCTGGCAGTAGGGCTGCTCAAAAGATTTTCATATAGTTCTAACTAACAGGCTGCATCCACACATTTATCCAAAACTTCTACACACTCCATTACCAACTCCACTCCTCCCTTCAGCAGTCCTAACTCTAGGTTTAACAAATCTGATTTACATAGCAGTTTTAATTTCTCTTCCTCTAAAGTTTTATTCCTAGTAGTGAGATTCTCTGTGACTGGATTTTGTGGTAAGCTTTTGGCAAACAAAACAAAACAAAACAAAACCAAACAAATAAGAAAAAAAAAACAAACCCAAACTCCATAGTTCTTTCCCCCTTTCCAAGACTTCCAAGCATAAGAAGCCATTGAGTATACTATTTCTTTATGTACAAGACAACAAAATCTGAACCAAAAAAAGGTCTCTTCCTCTCATTAAAATTTAGGCTGAAAAAGTAAAGATGGCATCTTAGCCTGAGGATTAAAGCAACATTCAAAGATCCTATCACCAAAGGAAAAGACCAACAGGTAAGAACAGTAGTTAATAAATGCTCTAACTGAGACTTACGTAGCAGCTGTTTTCTGGGTAGTGGCTATTTGTAGGAAGTGAATAATATTGACCATCTTGCTTTGAAGACAAGAGGGGATATGAGGTTGAGAAGGAAGCCATGATGCATGAGAAATAAGTGTATCTGACTTGAACCAAAGGCAAAGCAGATCATTGTTTAAGCAAGCAGCTAACTGTTTCACCTTTGACTGAGGACACTGGGACTGCTCTAGACTAAACCCTTCGCCACCTTCTGTTTGTGCAGCCCATTGCTGTTTCTGCTGAGGGAGGAAGGAAAGAGTTTGTGCCTATGGCCTCTGTTTCTCCTCCATCTGTCTCACCCTTTCCACGGGGAAAACAAAGCAGAAACCCTTGCAGTTTCCTGGCCCCTCTCTCCGTGTTTCCCTTTCCTATTTGTGCAGTAGAACTAGAAGCAGGCCCTAATCTATCTCCTGTGGGACTCAGGCAAATGTTCAGGGGCTGTTTTGAGGAGTGAAAAGATCTTCATTAAGAAGAGTAGAAAGTAGGCTGAAAGGGAGAAAGTAATCTCTGGAGAAGTGATAGAAAGGGTGTATGGGAAAGAGATGCTCATAATCACCGACATCTCCCATTCTGATTTGCAACTAAAATCAACAAGAACTGTATTTTAGTCCTCTGCCATGTTAAAACCCTATTGAAATGTTGCTAATGTGTTATAGATGGATTTTTTTCCCCTGCTCCTGGGAAGTGGAATTTTCCAAACCTAATCTTCACATTTCTGATGTTCCTTAAGCATTCCAACTTCTCTGCCCCAGCAGTAAAATCTAACCTAGTCAGCAATATTGAGAAGCACTGGGAAGCTCTGTGAGCAGTAGATGGGGCAGAAGAGATCTACATATGAGTAATATGCTTGTGACTCGGTCTACTAAACAAGAACAATTCACAGCAGGGATTTTTAGCTAATAAACCATGTATGCTTTTGTGTCCAATGTATAGCATGCACAAATGCATACCTACTATACATACATGTGCCATTTGCCTAGTCCCCTTTGTATTTTTAAGAAGTAGAATAGAAGCAGGCATCTTCTGCTCTGCTGAACACCTGCCACGAGGGCTTTAGAATTCAGTTCTGTTAGTCTTATTTAACTAAATTTGGATTCACAACCTTTCAAATAATAATGTTAATTTCTTATTCCTTTCTTTGTGCTTTTGTTTCTGCTCCTTGAAGTCCTACAAATGTGAACGACTACTTCAGCTGAGTTCAAAACATGCTAATTATCTACATAAATTCAGGTTTGTTTGTTTGATAATTGAATCATTCACTCAATAGCAATAACCCTGGGAACGTCACAAGGAAAGAGCACAGTATGTTGGCAGAAAATACTTACAAATCAAACATCAATTTACTGGCTGTTTGGCTTAATATTCCTCTGTTATTTTTAATCTAATTAATCTTACTGCTTTCAGCAGAATCAATTGTTCCAGGTTGTTTAGAAAGTTAATTGGAAAGTTCATGTATGATCTGAAACTTCTGTGTCTGTTTCATTTTAGTGTTTATTTTAGTAACAGGTTTTGGCATATTCCTTTACATGTGTTTTTATGCACTTGATAATTCTGAAATGCAAACAGTAAAAAGAACGAATTGCATTTATAAAATATTCTCCAACTCTGATTTCTTTTGGCATTTTAATGTGAGAGTGTTTTATATTGTAGCAAGTTGCAAATGCTTGCTCACTAACTCTCAATTGCATTATGGTGGTAAGCAGATTTCTGACAACCATCTGCTTAGACCTTACTATTTTCTCCTAATCAGCCCATTTGAAATTAAAATAATGGTAAAAGCAAGGAAGTTAAGATGAGAACTGTCGAGCAATTTGAGGCTATAATTCTACTGCACGTTGTGTGTGTTGCTGCTGTAGTTGCTGATGCTGCAGGAAGACGTACTACAATGCAGAACTAATGCAAAGCATGTGCATTTCTTCCTACATCAATAGGGGTATATCTAACTAACCCTGGCAATATTAGCATATTCCCTTATAATTCTATTTATTTGTTTATTTGTTTGTTTATATTTGTATTTTAAACACTTCAAAATTCTATTAGCTATATTTACAGAGTTATATATTTATATAGTTTTCATCAAGTAAATTATTCTATCAAATCCTGTTTGCACTTATGAGGATACTCTTCATATATCTTTTAGCTGATTATTTCCTCTATTTTTTTCAAGATTTTAACATTACTAGACAGTTTGCCATGATAGCACACACACAGACACACAAAAAAAAAACCAAAACAAAACACAAAGTTACTGGTACTAGCAATACTGTCAGAGTAAGTAAATGAAATTACCTGGAAATTAAATTGTTTCAGTCCTTCAGAGGGTAAGAATTCTGCACAACTAGTGACCCGTGACTACACAGTGTATTTTCATTAATGCAGTTCTCTGAACTTCATCCTGTTGTGGGTGACTGATTTGCATAATCACTGTATATTTAATTCAATGTAGCCTATGGCATGTGATCCAATGTTGTATGGACAACAGGAAAAACTACTAGTGCTACAAATACATGAAAAAAATATACAAATGTTGTGTAATCCAACATAATGAAATGTATAAAAATGACCCTTTCTAAAAGTTTCTCCCATTTAGAAGATCCTACTAGCTGTTAAAGACTGGTTGCCATGAATGAAAAGCAGAGGTGGACTCTGTTCCATTAGCACAAATTTTGAATAAGTTCACTTCATGAAGAACAAAATATATCTGAAAATTCTTCTTCAGTAGTGCTAGATATCCTCTTTGCCCTCTGCAAAATGCAACCTTCAATATATTTTATTGTTTCTCTTTCTTTCTTTCTTCCTCATCGCAGAGATTATTTCATCTAATGATTTTCAGCATGAATCTTTACGAGAAAGAGAGTCCTTGTCAGATTCCCAGTGGAATAACCTTATATGTTCCCACCTTTGCACATCTCTATCAATAGTTTGCTCTTCCTTGTTGTCGGTTAATGAAACTGTCTAGTGTTCAATAACTGTATAGACAGAAGTTTATAAGGAAAATCAGCAGCTACATCTTGACTGTGAACAGCCAAGACTAGTTGTGTATGACTATAGAAGCTACTGTGCTAAAAAAAAACCTCCGTAGAAGAAATGGTTGAGTAGGAATACGTTTGGCAGTATACAGCTTCATGGTTCCAGGCTGGCCACAGATTGTACCTGAGCTGAAAATATAACAGCAAGTGGTCTGCAGCAACAAGGACAGCTCTGGTACTGCTGATCTTCATTTACTGTTGGTTCAGTCCTAGCTCCAGCCAAAGTGCCCAGGAGCTCACAGGTGACTTTGACCGGGTCTCAGTCCTCCAGGCTGCTCTGCAGGAACTCCCACTGCCTAAATTGCCACTGTCACATTGCAGCTCCTTTTTTCTTCAAGAAGCATGATGCTATGTGGCGTTTGGTTCAAGACCTTCCTAAATTCACTAAACCATTGTGTCACGTAAGCTTTGCTGTTGTTGTTTGTGCACCATCTGAAGCAAGTTCTTACCCAATAAAGGTCTACAAATATAGCTTATTTTCCTGTGCAGTTTTCCTTTTGTTTTTTGTTAGGCTCTTTCTGAAGTTCAAAAACATTTAAAAAAAACCCTACAATGTAACAGTCATTAATTAATTCATGTCCTGAAGCAACAAACAAACAAAAGGTAACATATGTAAAAAAAAGGGGGACGCCATATTTGTTTTTATAAAATATGCTTAATAAAATATACTTTATTCCGTACTGAAATGGGGACTGCAACACAAGGCTATGTCTGTATTACCAAATTAAACAGCTAAAATGGAATGTATGGATACTGGATATTCAAACCTGGTCACCTACAGCTATTAAACTGTTAGAACGATCCCTGGCTGTTTTGTTTTCCAAACCAGCCAGCACTCCAATATAATTTCCAGCTACATCTTGGCAGTTACCACAGGTCATGGATCATTCCTAATAAATAGTTTGGATATTGCCACCCACTTTCAGAAGGTACAAGAGTTAAGCATAGTGGATGCAGACTGTTCTGTAACAGTTTTGTAATTTTTACGGCTAAAGGAAGATTATACACCTGAGTATGTTCCATTAGGTTGCCACGAGGTTGTAGAGTCCTTTTGTTCTTTTGCCTGTGGTCATTTCAATATTTTATGCAACTTGGAACAAGTTGTGTAAGGAAATTTGAGAAAGACCTAATCCTTAATATCTTGCAACCCAGAGATCATATGGGACATGTATAACTAGATTTTTTGACAGGCAAAAAAGGAGGGGTTTGAATTAACCTCTCACATCCCATGACATCGTCTGATCTCCTCTTTACTTTCTACCTGACAGACTTTTTAGACGTTATGTATGGAGTATTTCCAAACAAAGGCAATCATCTTTATCTGAGCTGACATATTTAAATTTCCCTTATAGTTATTAGAAGAAAACAAAGGTCTCTAGAACACAGTTCACAGAATCACAGAATCACAGAATCGTTTAGGTTGGAAGGGACCTCTGGAGATCATCTAGTCCAACCTCCCTGCTCAAGCAGGGTCACCTAGAGCGTATTGCCCAGGATCACATCCAGACGGGTTCTGAATATCTCCAGCGAAGGAGACTCCACCACCTCTCTGGGCAACCTGCTCCAATGCTCTGTCACCCTCACAGGGAAGAAGTTTTTTCTCAGGTTCAGATGGAACTTCCTGTGGTTCAGTTTCTGCCCATTGCCTCTTGTCTTGTTGCTGGGCACCACGGAGAAAGCCTGGCCTCATCCTCTCGACACCCTCCCTTCAGATACTTGTACACGTTGATGAGATCACCTCTCAATCTTCTCTTCTCCTGACTGAACAGGTCCAGCTCTCACAGCCTTTCCTCATAGCAGAGATGATCCAGTCCCCTCAGCATCTTGGTAGCGCCCTCCGCTGGACTCTCTCCAGTAGCGCCATGTCTCTCTTGTAGTGGGGAGACCAGAACTGGATACAGCACTCCAGGTGAGGCCTCCCCAGGGCTGAGGAGAGGGGCAGGATCACCTCCCTCCACCTGCTGGCAACACTCTGCCTAAGGCAGCCCAGGAGACCATTGGCCTTCTTGGACACAAGGGCACACTGCTGCCTCATGCTCAACTTGTTGTCCACCAGCACTCCCAGGTCCTTCTTGGCAGAGCTGCTTTCCAGCAGGTCAACCCCTAGCCTGTACTGCTGCATGGGATTATTTCTCCCAAGGGGCAGGACCTTGCACTTGCCTTGGTTGAACTTCATGAGGTTCCTCTCCGCCCACCTATCCAGCCTGTCCAGCACAGTCTTCTGGTGTGTTCGCCTCTCCCCCCAGTTTAGTTAACATCTGCCAGCTCCCTCAGCACTTGCGGATGCATCCCATCGGGGCCCATGGATTTACGGATGTCAAGTTTGGACAAAAGATCTCTAACCCGATCCTCTTCCACCAAGGGAGAGTCTTCCTTTCTCCAGACTTCCTCTCTTGTCTCCAAGGTCTGGAATTCCTGAGGACTGGCCTTAGCAGTGAAGACGGAAGCAAGGGCAGCATTCAACAACTCTGCCTTCTCTATATCCTTTGTCACCAGGGCACCCGCCCCATTCAGCAGCGGGCCCACGTTTTCCCTAGGCTTCCTTTTGCTACTTATGTGTTTGAAGAAGGCCTTCTTGTTGCCCTTGACATCCCTTGCCAGATTGAATTCCAACGGGGCCTTAGCCTTCCTTGTCGCATCCCTGCACACTCTGACAACGTCCCTGTATTCCTCCCAAGTGGCCTGTCCCCTTTTCCACATTCTGTACACTTCCTTCTTCTGCTGAAGTTTTGTCAGGAGTTCCTTGCTCAGCCAGGCAGGTCTCCTGCCCGCTTTGCTGGACTTCTTCCTCAGAGGGACGCACTGATCCTGAGCCTGGAGGAGGTGATGCTTGAATATGAACCAGCTTTCTTGGGCCCCTCTTCCTTCTAGGGCCCTCCCCCAGGAGATTCCCCTAAGTAGGTCCCTGAAGAGGCCAAACTTAGCTCTCCTGAAGTCCAGGGTTGTGATCCTACTCATTGCCCTGCTCCCTCCTCGTAGCATCCTGAACTCCACCATCTCACGGTCACTGCAGCCAAGGCTGCCCCCAGCCTTCACATCTCCAGCCAGACCTTCTTTGTTCGTTAGTACAAGGTCTAGCATTGCACCTCTCCTCGTTGGCGTCTCCACCACCTGGGTCAAGAAATTATCATCAGTCCTCTGCAGGAACCTCTTTGACCGTTTGTGCCCAGCTGTGCTGTCTTCCCAACAGATGCCAGGGTGGTTGAAGTCTCCCATGAGAACCAGCGCCTGTGATCGTGAGGCTACTTCCAGCTCTCTGTAGAAGGCCTCATCGACGGCTTCCTCCTGATCAGGTGGCCTGGAGTAAACCCCCACCACCGTGTCACCCATGTTAGCCTGCCCTTTAATCCTTACCCATAGGCTCTCCACTTGCTCTTCATCCACCCCGAGGCAGAGCTCCACACATTCTAGTTGCTCCCTCACATAAAGGGCAATTCCACCACCTCGCCTTCCTGGCCTCTCTTTCCTAAAAAGCACGTAGCCATCCATGACAGCATTCCAGTCATTCCAGTTCATCTCATCCCAAATAGATGTTTAAGTGGAAAACCCCCCAGTCTAACTGTCCTTGAGGATACTTAGTGCTTCTGCCTGATCTGAGCTCAGAGCTACATGGCTGTCGGTATTCAGTATAAATTTAGAAGTAATTCTTCCCCGGCCCCTTCCAAATTTACCACAATATAGACGGGAGCTCAGAACAGGAAGTGCAGAAACTCTTATTTAAAATAAAATTCCAAGAGACAAATGACAAAAGAGACAAATGACAAAGCAGCATGGTAAATGTGATGTTTAATGGAACTACCTTATATAAGCACAAAATCTATCAGTACTTCTATAGTAGTGCTTTAGCATAGCCTAACAGCATGCTTTTGAAATGCTTTGGTTCACACTGCAGAGCGGCCTCAGTGTGTGTGAGCTAGATTCCTTTCATGTGAAATGAATCTGAAATATGAGTTTCAGAGGACATTCTGTGTATTCCAAATACCAGTGAGTGGCCACTCTGCTGGACCAGACTCTGGAGAGTCTGAAGTTGCTCCCTCATGCCCAACAACACATAGGGTGGACATTATGTCCCTGGCTCCAATAGGTCTACAGATCCTACCATGGATGGATGGAATCCATGGGATCCATGTGGACCCAGGGAGTCTACTTCAAGATGATTTTAGGAGATTTCTGAAAATCCCAATACAGTCGAACAGCAGAACCAAAAAAAGCAGTGCAGAAATGTATTGTTAAAAAAAAAAAGAAAAAAAAAAGAAAAAAAAAAAGAGAGACAAATCAGATCTAACAAGTTAAACTGAAAAAATAAGTTAAGACAGGAGATGGTGACCAAATCAGAACTGAATGAAAGAATATTACTTTCTTTTCTTGGAAATAAACATGCCAAAACCCAGCAATCTCTAAGGATTTGTTTTATTAGAACACAAAGATAATAAACTAGGAAAAGAATTTTTTTTTTAAATCAAGAAAACTCATCTCTCTTGGATGACACACATCAAATAAAAAAGTCTATAAATAAGTCTCCTGTGGTCTATTTTTTCTTTGAAACCTTCATCCTTTCTTCCAGGAATTGACTCAGTCCCACTATTTTACACATGCACACACACAGACACACAAACAGAAAAGCAAAGTAAAACAAAACAAAACAAAACAAAAAAACCTCTCCACAGTTCTGGGTTCCTGAAAAGTTCTACTTACCCCAACATCTCTGAGGCTTTACCATGGATCTGGCATTTGCAGATAAGTTCCTCTCAGGGGTCAGACTTTGTGCTGCAAATTCCTTGCTTCCTGAAAACTACCTACATATCCTAACCGAAACTCCAAAAGATTTACAGATCATGATCAGTTGCTGTCAGTGAAGGCACAATCTCCCTTCCTTCCAGGTGATTTCACCTGCTCAGAAGTGCTTCAGAATATATTCATATTCTGACTTCCTCCTTGGAGAACACATTTTCAACAGAGCATACAATAAACTGTGAACAAACAAATCACTTTTTCTAACTGTTATTCAAGTCAGTAAAATATTGGACGGTATCTTGTTAACCTTTTCCAAACATATCAGAAGAAGGGCACCTGCCAGAAAGGTAGTGAGGCTGAGAAAAGATTGAGAGATGAAAGGTGCAGTCAGGCATTATGAGGTTATACCTGAAAAGTTAGGAGAAATTTGACTTTTTCTTAGTGAGGAAGATTTTTCCTGTGGGGTGTGGGCAGGTAATTGAAACTGATATGCTGAAAATAAGACATTTTAGGAAAAAAAAATCACTAAAATAATAGTAACATCTCAGGGTCAGATGGTGATAAGCAAAACATCCCCCAGATGATTCCAGACAGGAGATAGCTGAATTAGGATCTGTAGTGCGTATTTTTTATAGAAGCCTTGACATGAGAGGATCCTCCCATGTCTGAGCAGATTGCATTGCCAATGGTGCCAGGGATGTTCTAAAACGCTCCTGAGTTAGCTGGGGAATCCAGCTAACTCAGGAGATGTTCTCCCTCTCAGTAGATGTTCCTGAGCTCTCATTTGCCTCTTTCTGCCCCACTTCTTTGAGATTCCCTAAACAGGACTCACTTGGTCATGTGACATATCTTCCAGCCTTAGCTTAGCCTGAGATGTTTCAGGTAGCACTCGACATCTATGTCTAGGCAATTGAAACAACCCCTGGATATCCATAAGAGGTCAGGGTCATCAGAATAAATAAAAGACCACATTAACAAGATCCCCCCAACTGGAGTGAAGCCGTAAAATGAAGAGAGAAATTCATTTTAAGACTGTATTTATAGTTCTTTAAGCTGTGAAAGCATCAGGACAAAACTGATTGCAAACATAAAGATCACTCTACAGACATTATCTCTAGCTTCCCGAAGTTCCTATTACTTCGTTTTTATTGACTCCATAGCCCTGACCACAACATGACTCTTCAGCTCCCATTCTGTTTTGTCAAGCTATATTGACTATTCCCATTGGTAGCCTATTCCTTCTCTAACTACTCACCCAAGTCTTGTCATTTCCTCCTAATCTGATGCTATTCTAATGACTGCTTTCATCAGCATGGCTGTTCCACAGAATACTTATTCTTGGTTTGCTCTCTCAGTTTGCTGTTTCCCTGGCTAACATAATGTCAAGGGCAAGCAGGACCTGATTGTACTTTCTGAGCTGGTGAAAGAGCCTTACAGTCGGATTAGAAGTCAGCTTCAGATTTCAAAATAATTATAGAGTAATTGTCTATATGTGAATAAATATAGATACTCTTGTATCAGCTTATCCAGGGGATATCCAGGGGTTAAGGTGCCTAAACATAGGTGTTTAGTGTTACCTGAGACATCTTAGGTAAGACTCTAAGCTGAGTTTGGATGATATAACACAGGACCAAGTGAGTTCTGTTCAGGGCATCTCAAATGGTAATGGATGGGTATATTCATCCATTGATGAAACTGAGTTACTCTTAACAGTCAAGAAAATCTAGATAGCTATCCAGCTGAGTAGATATTTACTTTAAGGTAAGAAAAATAGTCTGCAAGATACTTATAACTATTGCCTGGATCTCCATTAAATGTAATAAGAAATTTAGATATTTAGCTTATTTGCTGACATCTAAATTTAAGTCTTAGTTTGATGATAAATCCCACCCAAAATGTCTGAAGCAATTATGGCATAATCCAAAAATAGAGTAAAGGGTCCAGAGAGAACTTATGTGCCTGACTCGGAAATCACTGGCTATATTGAAACATATGTGAGAATCAGACTGAATCTGAGTATGGATGCATAGCAGAATGTAGGAATAGGGAAAAAAAAAAGTTATGATCAGGCAATTAAAATTAAATATTGAAGCCTACTTAAATCCTTAATTAGGTGATAAGTATTCAGGACCAAGTGCCTTTGTCGTGGCTGGCGTCTGCCCATAGAAAAAGAAGGTGAAATGAGTTTTCCTTTGGAAAATAAAACAAATCAAACTATATTACCTAGGGAGTGTGATCCTATGAACATTGATGTAACAGACAGATCCAAAAGATATTCTATCTTAAACTAAATGGAATCGTGTTTAGTAGGCAGTCATCAAAGAGCTAATCCAGTTTGTGCTCAAATGAATATGCAATATATAATGGTTACATGTTTATTAGAATCATAAACATACATCCTTACCAAAGGATGTATCATAACTGTCATAAACATAAATTATAGAATGAATCTTCTTCATCAGCTTGCTCATTTTCATAGAGTCTTTTCTTAGGTGACTAGCTTCCCCCCACAAAAAAAAAAACAAACAAACAAACCTAGAAGTGCTTCCATGTGCTTATCCCAGAAATTTCCAATTCTATTTTGTGATTAGTGAATATGCACTGGCCTTCACCTTTTATCTTAGTTTCCTCAGAAGAAATACAGCTATGTCAGCTAAAGGTGATCCATGCATGCCATTTCTCTCTGTATCTCTAGCCCAGGTACTAGTAGCATTGGGCATACTATAGGGAGTGCCTATACTATAGCCTAGACAGCTTCACGTGCCTGAGGAAATTTTCTTATAAGTTTCATTTCACATCACTCAAGACATCTTGAGAGAAGCTAGTAACAATGTTACTGTCAAAAAGGTTATGAACAAGGTTAGAACTTAGTAAAGTCCTCAGTAAACTAAAAAATTAACCTTATTTATATATAATTATTTCTAGTAGAAAAAATCAATCACAATGGAAATACTGATTGCATCATTGAATGGTTGTTCATGTAAAATTTATATAAAGAAATTTAAAGCTTCTTGAGATAAATTTTTTCTTTTCCAAATTTTATCATGACATAGCAAGCAAAACTAAAGTAAAACAGCATGTCTATGGAAATCTACTTCTGCATGGAGAGTTAATAGGCTTTTTTTAGGCTGACCAGAAAAACCCAGAAATTTATTATGGGTCAGAGGATGATAATAAAGTGGTTACATTAAAGGACACTACAGGCAGACATTTTGGAACAATCTGAGTTTCCAGTTCATAAACAATTGAAATTAAATGGTCTGACTACTGATTTGCAGCCCTTCAGAATATGTTAATTTATGCTATTACTGCATGGAAAAACAGCTGTGATTGCAACTTTCTGAGTACTGAAAATGCACCCTCCCAGAGCCATGTAAAAACTCACAGAAAGCAACAACAGCTAAGTATGCATATTTTGTACTTTGCTGTGATATTCTGTGCATCATGCTCTTATACTCTGCAACTCAGCAAGAGATCACTTTCTAGGAGGGAAAAATAAAAATCTATTAAGCAGTGTTCAGGTAGCATAGACAAAAAAGAGAACTTTGTTTTAACCAATATGTTAGCTCAAAAAGCAAGGCTGGAAAAAGGAAGAAGGAAGCAGCTAACTGAGCTCCAGCTAGTATCTAGTGTCAGAGCCCTGAGAGCACTAATAGGCAGACCAGACCTTCTGATTTCACCTCACACCTGACTTGTCTTGCTAAGAGCCGTGGGCCAACCTGCATGGCCCCAGGTTAACCTCCAAATCCCCAAGGAGAGTGTGGCTAGTCTACAAAGGCATCTTGTAGCCCTATGGAGGGGCTCTGCAACACCCCTGCAGTCAGAGTCATCGCTTCTATGGCAACGGGGTGAGGGCATGGGGGTTTATTACTCAGATAAAGTTAATCTTTGCCTGCTTAGAGCTCATTCAACAGATATTTGCAGTAGCAGTCTCTGGGTGGCTTTCGGAGGTGGCTCTAGTTTGTATCATCCCTGCACTTCTAGAACTGAGTGACAGCCACAGCCCAGACACAGCCCTAAAGTAACTTTATTATGTGGCTCTTAACATATGCATGCTCTTAACATGTGTGTGCTTCCTTGCCAGCTATGCAAGAAAAGTCTGAATATGTAGTCAACCACAGTTTAAGCTTTTACTCACAGCCAATTTTTCTGATTCTTCTCATTGTAAATTCTTTATTGTGAAAGTTGGCATTTAAGCAAGAAGACGACATTGGGAGTATTAGGACTATTTTTGTTTTATAACTGCCATCAGATTTGTAGTCCTAAATATTTCAATTTTTAAAGAAATTTATTGAAAAATGTCTTTGTTGTCAAAAAAACCCAAATTACTAGCAACATACTGATGATATTTCATTTGGATTGGATGGTAGTCTGTTGTCACTTCATTAAAGACCTGAGTTTGATAAAAATGACAGCTCTTATTCAAACTAATTATATATTGAGCCCATTCTATTAGTCCTCAAAGCACTAAATGCATAGAAAACAGAAGTTGAAGTGTTACTAAACCTTGTAGGCACTGCACTGACAGACCTGATTAGGTGACATATGTTATAGAATGTATGTAAAACTTATATTCACCATACTAGATATAGTGTAGACTAGATATAGTTCCTACATATAACCACACACCTTGGAGAAATGCAGTCTTGCGTAAACTTAACTAACCTTACTAACTCCCTCCTCATGCTGTATTTTGTAATCCTTGAAAGCTGTGACCAGGACATCAGGCAGTAAGGCATCACTGACTCATCATGAATCATCTGAAGGTGTGGCCACTTGTCCTTTCAGAGAATGGCAAAAACAAATCAAACCCAAACCATCTTAAGGTAAATAGCCAGAAAAATGTTTCCTGGTTATTTCAGGTTACCAGCTAAAATCCTTAAACATGGAGTTAAATTGCTGTAGTTGGAATTATTTTTCAGAAGATTTTCCTGTTATAAATGCATCTTGGGATAATTAAGAGTTCACATATTACAGTTAAGGACCACTGTTTCTCTAAATACAGATACACAAGTTAAAACCCTGGTTCAAATGAGAACATGAAGAATATTAAGTATGTTATCCAATTTGCCTTGAAATCTCTAACAAGAGCAAGTCAGTCACATCCCCTAGACGACCACTCCAGAATGTAATCAACCTCAGTCACAAAGCTTGCATCTCGGTTCTCTAATTGCAGTTTCTAGGTCTTTGAGGTTAAAAAAAAAAAAAAATCCTAGTATGAATCATTTTTCACATTATAGGTATTCAAGTCTCCTCACAACTTCTTCAGTAAATCTAATACTTTTTTCAGCTTAAACTTTTACAATAGCTGGATTTTTATTGTGGGATTTTTTACATCCTTGAAATATCCCTGTGAGAATGCAATAAAATTCCTGGCAGTCTTATTTGTCATAAAGATGGAACTTTTCCTTCTTGCATTGTTTTCCTCAGATATCACATTATCTAGGCAGACAGTTGGGGTACTTTCTGCATCTATGAGTAGTCTTTCCAATAGCTTCAGTTTCCTGAAGGTTGCTGGATATTATTCACAGAAACATTTTCCTTCTACTCTATCCCAGATTGAATCCTATGCTGTAGGGGGAAGACACTCTTACTAAGGGTATTCTCAAACTTTTTTCTTTATTTGCTGGAAACCTGCAAAAGTTAGCAAACAATACCAATTTATTTTAATTTCAAGAAAGCCATTTCTCTATTAGAGTCACCAGTGTTCGCTTTAACCAGGTACTTAAAGGCATGCAAGTTCTGGAGCACCTGTAGTTCCATGATTCACATTCCCATGTCTTCAGAAATTCAGCTTTTCTTCCTTCTCCCTTGTATAGTTTAGATATTTAGATTTTTATTTTGTTTCTTTATTAACACATTCCTTGTGGTGCGACAATCTTTTTTGCTATTTACTGTTAGATTATCTGGCTAAAGGCTAAGCAAATTAAACACAAAATTCCTGAGATGATCAAAGAAACAGTGACAGGTGGAGGAATCCCAGTCACCTAGTATGACTGCTTCTAAGACTATTAAAGGAAACCCTACTAAGATGACTCTGTGAAATAAATTCTCCTCACAGTGTCATGCAAACTAAAGGAGTACAGGACTAATGCTGGAATGCAGGAGGATGAAGGACTTTTGGGACAGAGCAGAGATCGTTCTAGGATTACATAAACTCATTTTGGGATGTTCAGGGGAAAAGATCAAAGGTGAGGAAAGGCAGGTGTTGAGGCCGATTGAGAGGAAGAAGTGTAAGAAGTGTAAGAAACTAGAAGGTAAAAGGGGGACGCTTCATGGGTGAGCAAGTGCTGATTGATGCACTTGCCCAGCTGAGCCCTGGACCTGATGACTGCAGTTTATCCTATATTATTAATTCCTAACTATCTTCTGTGTGAGCAAGCTCTCTATTCTCAGCCTGAGTGTATGAGTGCCCATCTAACCAAGTTAGACTAGCTGAGAAGTAGGATAAGGTCTGAGTGCCAGCCACTGACAGGACACATTATGAGTCTGAGGGACTCACAGGTCTGGGTGCCATCACTGGAGGAGAAGGGACCTGGGGAGCAGCTATTGGATACACTGAATGTTTAAAATTAGTTACTGGAGAGATCCATACTTGGGGAGGGGTGTGAGTGTGTGTGCGCACACGCACATGCGTGTGTGTGTGTGTGTGTGTGTGTGTGTGTACGTGCATGTATGTGTGTGCCTTTTGGGAACACACGCTCAACCTGGCTAGTAGCTGGACCTGGGAACAGGGAGCTACAGCAGCCTCTCTCTTCTCTTTTGGTTGGAATAGGAGGATTTCCCGGTCCCTGAGGGCTCACCAAATTCTCTTCTGGTAGACAGGGAAGGTATTATCCATGTGTCCCAAAGTCCTCTGGGTACCAAGGTCTTCTGGGTCCACCATCTTTAACATTTACAACATTCTTGAGAGCTGTTATTTTATAATAAGTAAAGTTTTTAAATCAAAATGATATGCACACTAAGTTGAACTTCTAGTAAGTCAAAGTATACTATGGCAACATACTTTTCTTAATCAGTCAGAAATACAGACCTTTCTTCAAAAAAAGCATTAAGTTTTTGGCAGTGTTGTTCAAGACCCCATGTGAAGTAACATTCATCATAGCTTTATTCTATAATTCTTTGTTGCTGTTGTCCTCTTCTATTGAGTAGTGATAGTGAGCTGTAGATTTTTGGCCTCTTTTAGATATTAGAAAAATATTTGTAGCCAATCCACTTTTCCTAGTTTTCCAAGGCTTGTTAAATATTAAAGAAGTGATTGTAGGAGATCTTTATGAGTATAACTTTTGATGCTTCCTTACTTTGCTACTCTGTTACAGATGTTAAACTTTCTGTTCCAGCATATGCTTACAAGATAAATACAATCTCATGTTTGTCTAAAAAAAAAAAAAAAAAAAACTAAAGAGAAAGATAATTTCAGCCTAATTAACATAATTATTTATAAGTTTACTAATAGCACCTAGCAATGGACTCAGAGCTTTTCATAATCCTAACATATTTTTAAAAGCCTCCTGGTTTAGATTTTTTTATTTTTTTGGTCATAGTATTTTTACTCATTATTTTTGCTTTCGTTTAGCAGCAACCTTACCAATTACCTCTTTATTTTGTGTAGTAGTTTACATTCTTTTCTATTTTTATTCTTTTTTTAGTTATTTATTGTGATCCAAAAATCATATAAAACAAGAACATAAGAGAAACCATAGAGTCACTGATATGTAAGTTTATACCCTTATCAAATATAAGGATATGAAAAATGATTAAACAAAGCTGCGGAGAAGAATCAGTATGCAGCCTTTGACAGTGGGCATTAGCTGTTACTTACAAGGAGCATATAAGAAATAAAGTCCTGTTGAATAATATTTCCTCAACATCCACCCATATTCTATTCGTTTACAGCTTAATAAATTATTGGACTGGAGATTTCATCAAGATCATCATGCCTAATAGCTTCTGAAAAGTGTTTTTCCCCATTAATTTGTCCAATCTGTTTTTAATTCAGTTATACTTCTGGTATCTAAAATATCCCATGGCAATGGGTGCCATAACTTAATTTAATTATGCCTTAAGTGAAAAAGTACTTCCTTTCTTTCATTTCAAACTTGTTTCCTAATTTCATTTTTCCTGATCTTCTATTATGAGAAACAGAATAACTATTCCATAATAACCTTCTCCATGCCATCTACCATTTTATAGACATCAACAACATCACACCCACACCTACTCGTCTCTTTCATGAGTTCTATCCTGTTTAACTGTTTCTTTGTACAGAAATTCTTTCATTCTCTGATCATTCCTGTTATCTGTCTTTGTGCTTTTTCTAAAATGCTCTAGACTCTTTTGAGATGGGCTGATCTAAATTGACAATAAAAAAATATACAAAATACCGGCAAACAATGGATTAACACAGAGCCATATTGTAAAGCCCAAATGGATATTCTTTTTATTTATATGCATCCGCACTGAAACTTGCCAGTGACTTTATATTCTAGTCATTCACTGTCATGAGATTTTTCTGAAGATCTTGACATTTCACTTAGTTTTTATATTAATTTTGGTGTCAGTTAGCATTGTCTCTTCTCTGTTCAACCTATGTTCCAGTTCTATGACAAATATATTAAAAAACATAGGTCTCACACAGTTTTGTGAGAGCCTAAGAGCAGGGATTTCCCCCCCCCCCACCCCCCCCACCACAGTCTTATAAATCTTATTGTCTGTATTGTAGGCCCATCATAAAAATCCAAATCATGGAGAGCAGATTCATCCTCTCTACACACTTTTAACTATTTGAAGACAATTACTTTGTCTCCATTTAGTAGTTTCCTCCAAGGTAAGCAGCACTAATTCCTTCATGGAGCACAGTTTCAAGATGCTTCTTTCTTGTTGCATTTTTTTAGAAATTGTCCCTGTTTATTCTAGCTGATATTTTAGCAATGACCGGGAAAATGAAAGTGTGACTTAATGTATCATGTTGTCTATTTTCTGACTTATACCTCTAAGTACAGTGATCATTATTGTAACAGTTAATTATTCCTACCTAAGTGTAGAACCTTATTTTTTCACTTTTTTCAACTCATCAAGCTTCTTTTAAATTCTAATCCTGTACCTGAGGGCAACCGTTTTCACCTTGGAACTGGCATTTTCTAACATTCAGATTGTTAATGAAAATACTGACCCCAACCAGACCACTTGGATCTGCTGGAGAAATTCCTTGTTCAGTAGAGCTTTCAACTCAGTTTCCTAAATGTTACATTGTAGTTACTTCAATTAGACTATATGTTCCTACTTTAATTACTAAAATACAGTAAAGATATGTACATATACAGTATATATGTCAGCCAGCGCTTAATTCCTATCCACAGCATGTTACTTTCTTTTATGACTTTATCTCTTTTTATTATGGTAGCTTCTTGTACCACAGAACATTGTGAGTGAGTATGTGAAATGATAGCTTTTTGTGTATCCAGGAGAATTTTGTTAAAAATTTTCACCTCTCAATGAAAATTTCTATTCCTAGGCATGTACAGTTCATTTGCATTTACGGTTGAAAGTTGGTCTTTTTGAAGTTCCAGATATACAGTGGTTACTATCTTATTCTGTTTGCATAAAGTAAATGTATCTAGCTCATGATTTCTGTTATTAATGCTACCAATAATTTGTATATCAACTTATACTAATCATAAAGTTCAAAACTGAATTATGTCAATCTGAGTGAAGAGCTCATTTACTCTAAGACATTATAATTTATTACTTTCTATAAACTCCAGCATGTTTTCCATGTCTTCTTGGTTGTCCAGTGAACATCTGGTTAAAGTTGGTTATGAAATGCAATTTTTCTTCCTACACGTTTTGAGTAGATAAGGTTCTATATTGATAACAGATGATATACCGACATGGCTATGATAGTAAAATGAAGGGAGTCAGGTCATGGTTTTGAAGACTGGTGTGTAATCTTTATTTTTAACTGTTATCATGTTTCAGGACATAGTTTTGGCCATAGCAGCAAATACCCTCCTAGACAGTGCCTTGTCCCTGTCTAAGAGAAAGCAAAGTCCAAGATCTGTTCACAGTAGCTAGTGCGAAGGAGGACACCCTTTTTTATGGAAGAAGGCCATTCTGCTATGTGTAGCAAATATTTATCATCAAGGACAGAAAATCAGCTTTAGTTTATCTTATTTACTAGTATAGACTAGTGACAAACACATATTTATTTTTTGGTTTCAATATTCTAGTCATAAAACGCATCCTGTTTCGTTTCAATAAAACAAATGAAACCTTATGCCTGACTAGCTTGAACTTCTCCTGCTTGCAGCCTCAGCTCCTATCATCAATTTGTTGTCAGCTACAATGTTTGCTTTCTATTCTTTGCTGGTATTAACAAGCATTGTTACGTTCATTTATTTACAATGTTTTTATGGGAAAACACCAATTTACAGAAGATAACATCATACTTCCAGTTCTATAAGGACCCACTTCTACTTCCAGTAAACTCACTAGTGAAATATAATTTCTCTACAGAATAAGAAAAAGCCAGTCTTAAGCTCAGAGCATGTTGAGGAATATAAGATGAGGCGTGACACAGTCTCATTGACTAGCGAAAGCCAAAATTGACCCACTGTTTTTATACTATTTTTGATTGCATGTCAAGAGTTAAAACAGTACATGTCACAATGCCTTTAATCTTCACAGAATTAGTAGGGAAAACAGTATTTTGGCAATCTTTCTAGGGTCCGGAAGGGTTTTATGTCATTTTTATGCATAGTTCTAGTGTAAAATATGTTTTATTATAAATAATATTATATCTCTCTCTATATATAAAATATAATAAAGTTTTGCTGAAGTTATTTTAAACAAAGGTCATTTAAATGTCATGTGACTCAGGCTTTCTGTTTAACACAGAGCTCCTTACTTAGTCTCCAGGAGCAACTTGCTGTGATATTAAAACATACCAACAGAAAGCATTCCGACTGAGTCAGTATATTGATGGAAAGAAATATTTTTCTAGCACAAATAAAACCTATTACTATTTAGAGTAGCATTAAGTGATTTATTCTGCCCCTCATTCATTCCCCCATCATGTACACAGCCCCTCTGCATGCAGCTACAGGAAATGGATCCTTAGTCATACATGGAATAATTGACAATATGAAGAATAATGAGACAAATAATGAAAAATAATCAGAAGTAAAAGATAATCCTAAGGCTATTGAGATTAAAGATGAAGCTTCTTTCTCGCCCTAAAGCAGCAGACCTAGGCAAGGTATATGACTAAAAGTCTGAAATATTTTGTATTTTATTACCTCAGCACAAAATTGGCAATATTCACTACATGTTATTTTGTTAATTGCAGAGGTGATATTCAAAAACTGGAAGCCCTAGGGTAGCTTGCAAATATACAGTTCTGAGGAAAACTGCAAGGGAGTGCTGCTAAAGAGGTACTATGTTTTATCGCTCGAGTACATGCACCTTTAAATTTACTATTGTTTCTGACGGAGAAATCAGTTTTACTAAGTAACTGCAGGATTTAGGCATTTCTAGCACGTGGGAAATGTTGCAAAGTTTACTTTTAAAGATAAGGGATTTCAGAAGTATTTAGTATTTGAGTTCTCCAGATAGCCTCAATCTTAAATGCTCTTAAAAATATTACCCTCAAATAAGTCCATTATGACTAAAAATATATTTTATGCAAACATGAGGATAGCCATAGAGATAAATAGTTAAATAGATGTTATTGCCTTGCTCCTCAAAAATGAAGAATGAAAGACATTAAAATGAAGTACAACTCACATCCAACAAAAGTCCATAGATGGAAATTTAATCTTACCAAATATTCAAATAATTTAAATAACAAATTTATAAACCTTAGAGTGCATTGGTGGACAATATCTTCCCATTGAATTGGGGATAATTTTTCCAAATACATTTTGTGTTATTAATTGTGCACCTTCTCAACTGAACTGCAGCTGTAAGCAGTAATAACTGAAAAAGCCTTACTTTAGTCCATGAAAAAGGCTAAATTTGGTGGCTAAATTTATCTTGTGCATTGAAACAGCCAAATTCTTTAGGCAATCAAGATAATTTCGCAAACATTTTGAGAATCAGTCCCGTATGTCCCTTAGCTTTTCACCAATTCAAGAATACCACATAGAAATAGACTTGCTCCAGCCAATCAAAGGACAGAATAACTGAACAGCTATTGATGCATACCTGTATAGATTTTTTCCTTAGCTATGCGTTTCTCTGCTCGCTGGTTGGTTGTATTTATCTGATTTGCATAATCACCGTACAGTTATTTCTCAATAGTTCAGGCTGTTCAAGCTGTTTACCAGCAACAAAGATGCAGCCTCAGCTTCTCATTCTCTCCAACTGATGTAGAAAAACTCTAAAACTTACGTGGAAGAATAGAATAAAATATTCCAAAAATCAAAGAAAATGGAGCTGTCACACAGTCGAAAGGAAAATTGTATTAAAGAAGTTGATTCACTGGATTATTCCTATTTCCATAAACATACTTCCCCATCCTAATCTTTATCTTGCTCAAGCAGGTCAACAAGGTTCTTGTCCTCAAAATTGTAACACTTCTATCTACTTCTCTCTAGCCTAATTGGGAGAGTCCCATTCTGTCTCTCTCTGTGTAGCACCATATGTAGTTATTTTGAGGAAAGAAGAGCCCTGAAGGTGAACGGAGAATGAAAAAAAAAATGGGGCTAAGAAACATGAATAGGAATGCAGGGAGAATTTAATAAACTGAAAATTTAGATAGATATAGTAGGTATACAATAAGGGTCAGCAAGTGTTTATGTTTTTAAATGTAATCGTGATTTTCTCCATTACCATCATTTATCTTTCTATACATCTTTATCAATTTTTCACTTAATAGCTTTCCATTGTCTCCAACTTCATTGTCACACTGAAATATTCTTGTATAATTCTTCTTGTTCAAATGTATATTTGGGATTAATCTATAGTAATTCCATTATTTTTAAGGCTAGAAGGGATCACTGAATCTTTAGTATATTCTCTCTTCTATTAGAAGATTATTTATTTTATCTAGGAAAACTGCACTGTCAAAAGGTTTTGAGCACTAGTAAATCTTTTCAGTATTTGGGAGACAAATCTATGACTTCTGTTTGACTTTTTTTTTTTCTGAGGCCACGAATTGCCTTTAAATGCAAGTATTTATTTCTCTTGCAGAGTGCACTAACTAGGGATAGAATGGAATGGTGGGAAAAGTTGAGAATTTCCTTATTGCAGACATACAGAAACTATTTAAAATTATGGTGTTATCGTTCTTCAGTCTAAAGCAATTGGCAGGTAAGCAGACATTTCAGGGTAAAAAATGAAATTAGACTGTGCGATTGGGAAGAGGTTTATTGGTATCACTTATCACAGATATTTTCAATTCACCGTGGAAGAGAATGCAAATAAGTTCTCTCTGATTTAGCTCTTCACTGGCCTTGCAGAAATCTTGAATTAAATAGTTTCATTGATGCTGCTCTAGGCCTATTGGTATAGAGGATTTGTATTAGCCCCTCCTAATTTCAGTGGTTGTTAGACATTGATTCCCTGGGCCTTTGTTCTATAGTTCCTCATTCATTCTTACGCTATTTACGGTAGCGAAGCCTAAGTAAACCTTTAACGGTAACTGAATATACTGCTTCTACTACACCTTCTTTAACTACTTATTATCTCTTGCGACTCACTCATATATATTGCTGACGGTTGCTGTTTTAAGAACTTAAACAAATATGCTTCATATTTCCTCGGTTACACTGTTTCATTTTTTCTTTATTCTTTACAATTCTTCACAAATAATGAACTACATTTCTCATGAGGATACTTTCCTTGAACATTCAGACATATAATTTAATTGATAAAGATGATTGTCCATCTTATCCAGGAGTAGCATTTCATTTTTGAAAATGCTGGTCTTGTTTTTATCTCATAAGAAAAGTTACTGATTCATTTACTTAAGGAAAAAAAAAAAAAAGAAAAAGAAAAAAATATAGTATCAATTTTGTAAGTTTGTAAGACTAGTGTCCGGCTAAGGTACTTACATAGGTCAAAATCTATCACTCCAGAGTAGAACTTCGTACCTTCTCGTCCTTCTCCAGTGTGATAGGTATTTATCATTTTATTGATTTTCTGATAGCAACAGATTTCCCACCTACTTACTTTTCATTCTTTCTGCGGTATATTCTCTCTATTGGATTTATGAGTTAATTTATTCTTTTGATCTTTACAATAATGCTTGGTGGACTAGTTTGGAAAAAAGTTTCAATATTTTCATATGCAGTGGGGAATAGCTCTAACTTCTCTCTTTATTCTTAGACTTGTCAATTACTTAATTAACATCTTTCTCCAGCAGTACAGTACAGTCTTCCTCTTCCATCCGCTCTAGAAACTACATGCAATAGATGTCATACCTAAAATCTTCAGTGGTTTACTCTGTTTCTCAGAAAATCTTGCATGTAAAATTATTTCCAGTTGGTTTAAATAGCAACTCTCTGACTTACATATTTTAGTTCAAAATCAGAGAAATACATGTACCCTGCACAACTGGACACTATGGCATAGGAAGTAAGACAATATTTAAAAGATCTTGCTTACATGTAGGAAGTACCTCAGTTACCTGATATAAAGGTTGAATCTCCTTATTCTTTTTTTTTTCTTGATGTTTCTGCTTTATTTCACTGTAAATTACATCTCTATTGTCTAAGGTTCTACATATTATTAGATATGATCATTGCAACAACTGATATAACTGCTGTTCAGTGTTAGTTTGCATAGCTCACTGCAGTCCGAACTAATTTATCTTAAAATCAGGTGTTTAACTGAGGAGTGTTTTCGCTCTGTAGTTACTCTAAAATTCAGTGGGAAAGGCAGATCTTACTAGAGAATGATAAAGATATTGGGTGAGCTATGTTATGTCATCTAAGGACACATATCTTGCTCCATTGACAGTAGAAGGAGCACAGGGCAACCTGCCATTTAACCTAGCTTAAGCACTGCTAAACCCCTAACACTTTAGATAGGAAACATCTGGGTCTACCTAATCATATAAAAACTGTGTTCCATCCTCAGGTTCCTTACAGCCTTCAAATCCTTTATTTATTTAATTTATTCAAGTACACTAGAAAGTGAGATGTATAAAAATATTTAAATATATGATACAAAAGTTACAACTAAAATCTTATAGAAGTGTAAAATGAACAACTAGCCAAATTGTGAATGATTTAATTTCTTATCTGTCTGAAGTTTTGAAAAAAAACTATAGCTTTTGTTGCATAGTTTTATTTTAGTATGTATAATTTTACTTTCTCATTTTACCTACTTTTAGGGAGTTTAAGTCATTTTTATCATATTTTTATAATTTAAATTCTTGTTCATGTGTAGATCTACAAAAAATCCTAACTGTTCTGTTAGAAAATTTAACATTTTGACCTTTATTCCTAAATCAAATAGAAACAAAATTGAATTGAATTGAAAATTATAAAAATTTTTGATCTATCAAGATATTTATAATACAGTTTTTGATCTATTAAGATGTTTGTTGATAATTTTTTACATTTTTTATTTTATTTTACATTTTATTTATGTGAACCTGCTGTCTAACCTCTCTTGCTGGGGGGGCTGGTTCAATTGCCAAAACGTAAGAGACTAGCAATGCTCTAGCTGCTAATCTGGATAGATGCATCTGTCCCTTGGTCTTAAGTCTTATCTCTCACTCTGTGTGGCTGTCTCAGCTGCATTGCAATTTGTGCTGGTTTTCTACGTTAAAATCAGACCTATAATCCATAAAATGGTAACTAGGAAGCTGTTGGGTTTATCCTAATGCAGATATTTACATCTGGTTAGATGACTAGCTCTCCAATTTCCATGGATTTTACTAACCAGTGACATGATTCACTTGCCAATACAGGGTTGTATAGCGCCACTGAGATATCCTAGAGTGTCCTGCGTAGCTTTACCTGAGAAGGATATTCCTACTGCTTGCGTTTCATATATAACAGCTCTGTACAGATGTCTTCAATACTGCATGGCATTTCAAATTCCACTGGCAGCTATGTTACGCAAATCAAATCCTAAATCCCCCCAGACTAATCACGTGAACTTAGACATTTCAGCTTCATTTATGTATTAAATCCAGTACCTCAGTCAAGCTGGCCTCTAGCTGCTGTTTCAGAAGGGCAGGGATGTCCACGAGACCCTGCGTCATATTTACCATCACCATGAAAAGCATTAGATGCCAATGGGTAGTCACCTATGTTCAGGCAACTGACTCCCACACCAAGTGCCTACAAACTGGAGCTGAATTCCACTCCCAGAATTTTTTTTTTTTTTGAAGAGGGAAACTAATTTTTCACTTTGATATTATCAAGAAGGTTAGATTCTTTCAAAATACACTTGAACTGGGAAATCTTTTGAAATTGACTGTCACAAAAGAAACCATTTCTTAATAATGGAGTCTTATGAAAGAATTGATGGCAAACTGTTTATTCTATTCATGAACTAATTTGTCTAATCCTCTTGAGCACTCTTGTTTTCTCCTTTAATATCTCTTTTAAATTATTTCATCTCACATTATCTTTTTCTGCACAATCATTATAGTATTCCAGATAATCTTAGTCTATTTTTATTTCCCTCAGTTATTTGAAAATTATGCTTCATGAAGTGCATACCTGTTCAAAAATATGAAGATTTTCTGAATTTTTATTTGCACTTTTTAGATATTACAATTTAGGAATAATTCTTCATCTTTATACAGTTCCAGGAGCTTCTGTATTTATTACTCTGTCCTGTAATTATCTTTCCCATATAATGTTTATTCTCTCACTCTTTCTTGATTATAAAGCTGTTGAGTTGTGTCTTTCTTTTATCTGTAACCTATTATGAAACTCTATGAAAAACTTTACTTTTTTATCGGGTAATTTGTAGCTGAGGAAGAAGGCTAACTATTTCTGCTAATTTTTATAAAACTATTGAGTTAAATTAAGTGATTTTTCTTATTCAGCTCATTCCTTCCAACCAGGTTTCTTGTCGGTTGCTTTTAATAGACAACAGCTGCATCTAAACCATGGGAGAGAGACGTTTGCTGGCAAGCAGAGTTTGTGCTGCATGCTCCTTTCCTGCAAAGGCATCCTTGAAGCCAGCGGAGGCTACTACGGTGAGCATACAGCCAAGAGGCATGCTGGCCAGGACACAGGGAAATGCTTCTAGCACGCACATTTCAGATCCTCCTAATCAGCTTTTTTTTCCCATCATCTTTAGAACAAACACCTATCCACCCCACCTACTTCCTATCCTGTACATGATTTTGCTTCATTCTATAATAGATAAGGACAACTGCTAAAACAGTAACATACTTGTAGAAGCAGGGTTATAACTGCTTATGTTTTTGAATACATTTTTACCATGGGTTATGATATTTGTTAAGCAATCGGATAGATGTTAGTGGGAATCTAACAACTGCATGAACTGTCATCCCAGAAAGCCATGGTTCAAACTCCTGGAAGCATCTAGCTCCCACTGATAATTTCAAAGGGTTGACACATGTATTAGCATAGTCCTGAGATTACATCATCTCATTATCTGAGACTTGTGACTTCAATATCTATACTTAGGGGTTGAACTGAGTGACCAAAGTTTCACTTTATGCCTCATTCTAATGAAACCTCTACCTAAAACAGCGACAGCAAGAGTCTCTGTAGAAAGGAAAGTAATTTTGATTCTGACGTGTGTCTTCCACTCAGACAAAAAGGAGAAGAAAAAGAGAGCTGTTTCCTAATAAGCTGGACATTCTGACATGGAAGCCATAATGTGACTAAACTAGTTAGATTTTTAGCTTCCTTACAGTCTTTGACTCTATATCTTCTAAAATATGTTAATAACTAAAAAATAAAAATAAAAAAATAAAAAGTACTTCATGCATTAGCGAAGTCAAATAAAGCAGAGAGAGAAAGCACACCCACTTCCTTTCCTACTTTAGTATCACACTAAGCTTTCCTAGAACCGCAAAGAAAGGCCACAGCAAAAGGAAATTAATCTGCAAGAAATGTAAAAATAAAATATATCCCTCTTAAAAAATTGGTAAAATCAAAATGCCCACTTTAAGCAATATTCTTCACACTATTGAGGATTTGCAAGCATATTGTTATAAAACTGGGTCATATTCCTTAAAAAATGTAACTGAGTGTTGTAACTAGGAAAAATGTAGAAAATTGTGTCCAGCAAATACATCAGTTAACATGAAAGAAAGTAGGACAATTATATTTCATTTATACTTCTGACTAAAATGTTCACAAACAATACAGGACAGGAATTATAAGATTCTTTAGAATACATCTCTAATTTAGGAAAGCATAGAAACTTGACTTTCAATGCCTCTAAAAATTAATAGCTATTTTCCAGAAAGTAAAAGAACTTTTTCCACTTCATATCTCTGCCTAATTTTCAGATTTCTTAAGGTACTTATTTATTTTGTCATATATCATGAAGATTGAAATATCTTTTTAAAAAACTGTTGAGATATTTTCCTTTTAACAATATATATATATATTTTTTTTTTACTGGAGTATTTGTGCCAGCTTTAGGCACTATTCTTAAGAAAGCAGTACTTATCTGCTATCTGCCATGTGACTCTGTTGTCACCGTTTCAGCATGTTTCAATCTCATATTTTCTGATCAGATAACACTCTGCATTGTTAAAAGTGCCATGCAAGATATATTATATCCGCATATACCATATATTTTGTTATTTTTAGTGTCTTACTGTTAATAATATTTCTTAACTTGATTCTTAATATTTGGTTAAGAATTTCCTTTTTTTAATAACAGATCACTTTTACAAATTCTATGTCAAATATCTTCACAGGTGAGATGCATCTTTCACTCTAACTTACTAACTAAAATTTCTAAATACTTAATCTGAAGTAAGCTCCTTATTTCAACTCTGAAAATATGTTTGTTGCGTGTTTTGTATTATGATAATAAATCATTGGTAATTTTATTCTTTATTTCATTCAATTTCAGTTTCGGTAGATATAATGATGACATTGAAATTAGCTGAATTTATCCCTATTCTTATGTTGATAACTGTCATCTCATACCTGAGATTATCCATGCTGCTAAATAAAAGGAGGTCAGGGGAAGATTTTTCACATTGGATTCCTCCTTATCCATCCCCTGACTTTCTCTTGGACCTTCTAACTATCTCTTTCCAAGGCAACCTAGACTGTAAAGGGTGTTTGCCCTAACAAATGAAGCCAGCCTGCAAAAGGGACAGGCATCAGTTTCTGTTCTTTTTTAGCTTAATAGCTAAGATATTGCCTAAGTGTTTTCTCTCAGCAGCTCTCTTGTAATTTCTATTCTTAAAGGAATGAAATATAAAATATTTTGTTTATTAAAAATAAAATGTTGCATAATAGAATGGGAGAATAGAAAATCTGACAGGGACAGCAACGACGGTCATCAGAAATTGGTGCTACCGAATATACAACACTGAAATATTAGCAAAATATGATGTTTTCTTTTAAGAAATAGAATTTTTTTTAAAAATGATATATATGTGAAATTTCTATCTGAAAAACATTCTTAAAATAATCAGTCATGTTAGCACTTAAGTTTATAATTCTGTCATGAATTAGTTCTCTAACAGAATTTTCATTTCATATGGCTAGTTCCCCTCTAATACACACTTCTTCTACTAGTTTAAATTGACGCAGTTTCACTGAACATCACCATTTACATTTTATAAACACAAAGTATAATTAAACAAACCAATTTATATTTTGTTGTCGTATCATTCTTGATGATCTCACTTTCACCTCTAGTGATTTATAGTATAAACTGAACATAAATATTCTCCATTTAAGATACGATAAATAATCTGTTTGATGACTATTTTATCTGGAAACCTCCTCGCCAATCAGCAAAAAGCATCAAACATATGCACTCGAATTTACCTCTAAAAGGCTTTAAAATTAAAATTAAGCTGTTAAAGGTTGGAGTGTGATTTTAACTATGATATTGGGCAATATTTTGAATTCTGTCAGGAGAGTGATTCAAACATCTGTCCTACAAACTTAATTTCTTTTGGAATAGCAATAATGCTAATAAAAAAGCAATTACAGCTATTTAAAATAGATTTAAAAAAAGAGAGACAGAAAGAGAGAGAGAGAGAGAAAAACACTCAGCAAACCCCTAATTTCAGATATTAGAATGATGGAAGCAGATGAAGCACTGAGATAGATGTCTCTGTTACTATAATTATATTATTAAAGCATGATTTTGCAATCTGCAAGTAGTACTTTTTCAGTATATCATGTGCCTTTTACCAAATTAAGCATAGTTTTCCAGAGAAAGAAGAAATATAGACATATACACACACAAAATAAAATAAAAAATAAAAAGTAAAATAAAATAAGCTGAGCTATCTGTGGTGAGCTACTTTCTAAAGATTTAGAAGATATATTTTCACTAATTTCCTGTGTCTTCACGATAAAAACTTTAAAATGCATCTGATGTAACCTAAAAATTCCATGATGTTTGCATATCTCTTCTACCCTTACTCGAAGCCTACTGTCGTATGCAAAATTCCTCCCTTGCTAGTGAAATAAGGGCAATTAAGCTCTGAAATGGTACATCATTATTTTTGGCATTATGGATATATTGCATAATTTTGCAGAAATAAGAAATTACCTACTTGTTTAAAAATGTCTGGATAGCAATCCAACTGTGCTCAGTCTCTACTTCATAGATTCTCTGATGGGCTGAATGGCAATTATTCACATAGTAGGTCATGTGGGAAGAGGTTTATTTATATATTTATAATATAGTAATTTATATATTTATAAAGTTAGAAAGTACCAAACTTATATTTGTACATTGAAATATTTGCAGTGAAGAATCCTAGTACAGCTAATCAGATGCCTACAGATCTAATTAACTGCATTTACCCAAACGGAACATATGAATTATATATATACATACATTAAAAAAAAAAAAAAATGAAAATTGCAACTTTCTTCCCTGCACAGGTGACAAAACCAAATGTATCTATGCTCACAATAAACAGAACATTGGGACCATTTAACCTCTCTAACTCCTGTAAAGAGAAAGACTGTTTTATTTCTTGCTCTTCATCTTTTTTCAGTCCCCATTGGAGAACAAATCAAGACGAATCTTAACTTGATATTTATGAAGCCACTCAGTATAACTGCTGTAATGAAATGTTCAACTAGTAGTGAAGTATTAAAGGAGATGGTGCTCTTTGTCATATAATTTTTCTCCATTCAGAACTTGATACTTTTAAACAACTTAGAGATCATGTAAAGAACTTGTTAACTTCCCTAATAACATACGTTGTACCATCTTTTTAAAAGAATGTTTTGAAAAAAAATGAGGATATATATTTTAAAACTTGGGCCTTGGCATTAAATTCTAAAATCCGTATCCAAGTAAATGTAACTGAACTGATAATTGTTTAGCAAATAAAGTCCAAATTCTGTGGAAACTGAAGAAAAATCGAAATAAAAAGTTCCAGGACAATTTGAAGATGAGTTGATTTTGTGTCATGCATTCATTCAAAGTGGAGTCTGTTCTGTCAGACTTGCATGTGTTAAGTTTCAGTGCGTCACCTAAACTCTTTACAGGAGTTTTTCATAGGTGAGTCATCCTGGGTATTCCATGAGGTAGGATAGCTCCATTGCCTTGGCACGTACAGAACCAACAATGCCTGTAAGACAAAATCTTAGAAGGAAGGCAGGATAAGTTTTCACCTGTATGACAACTATGGAAAAGTGGGAATGATTGTTTCCTATTTCACACTCACACACACACACACACACACACACACACACACAAATATGCATACAAATGTATGAAAATTAGAAGAAGCTGAAGATGTGGGAAATATGATATTAAAGATCTCAATGAAATGACCATTAGAAGCTATTAAGCCAAAAGGACTTACCCTGTCAGTGAGTAAACCAAAATGTAGTCTCTACCCTAAAACACCACCGTATTTTAGGAAAGCATCCTATTCAGCAAAGAGCATGAGGATTATCATAACTGGAAGAGAATAGAATTCTGTAGCTCAGATGGGGATGAGCAGTAGGTCAGGTGAAAGCCATGGCTGCTCAGCTGATTTTCCGTTTTGAAGGAAGGAAGAGTTATGGAAATTCTGTATAATGTCAATATAAAAATAAAATGGGGACTTTTTAAACTTTTTCAGGTATCTTTATTATCAGAGTTTAAAAAGGTATGTTTTAGTGTATATCTATCTCTGCATTCCCAAAATAATATCAGAATATCACTTCCACTGGTAAGTAAAAATAAAGTTGTGAATAAATATTTTTCGTGTTGGATGGAGGGACGATTCAGCAGCTCTGTTTGAATGCCACCTATCAAATGTTACACTGGAAGTTTGTGGAAGAGTCAGGAAATGATTTTAGATTTGTGAGCTTCATTTTGGTGCTTTAACTATAAGACAACCTGATTTTAGGGGGAGACTTTTTGTTTTTCATCAACATAGATTAGCATGGAGTGATTTTGAGTATGATGGACTTGTGGTTTCTGGAACATTCAAGGGTCATTCCTGAAATGACTATTCACTTAAAGAATTATTGATTCATGGCTGACCCTGGTTTTAATGTATATTTTTGACTATTTTATGCCTGAAATAAATATAACCTTGGACTATTTGAAAGGACACTATATTCCTTCACGAAAATAATTTTATTGCCTTTGTATTTTTATTATAAAGTTATAGGAACTGTAAACTATTTGATTCATTTATTTTTCCTCATGAATAGAAAATTACTCTTCCTGTGTCTATTTTTCATTCTTTAATTATTTATGAATGAATAAAAGTCAACAACTAATAATAGGCCTCTAAATTGACAATAAATATTTTTTTTTAAGAAGATATATAGTCAAATTCTTGTTTTCCAGTGCAGAACTAGATCATAGGCTTATCGTGGAAAACATACAAAAAAGGATAAGTGAAAGTGCTTCTTTCTCAGATATGTGGAAGTTGAATCTTGCCCTCTGTTAGTCTGAGTTTTGCTCTATTTGAATTTGAATAGTGGATCAACCTATGTAGCCACAAAAACAGATTCAGTCAAACCATCTTCAGGCATTTGGTGGGAGGTTCATTTGTCCCATCTTTAAATATTTGTAACAGTGACATTTATGTTTGTCTTTCTGGGTTCCCTTTACAGTGAAGGGTGAAAAATGGGCACTTTCAAGCTGTAATTAATGTGATAATGTTAAGTGTATAATGGGATGAATCATTGCCCTAGAAGTCCCTGTTATAAATTGTGCCTGATTATAAAGACAGTCTAAACATCTAAATCAGATGTAAAGACCTACACCACATGTGCCTACATTTGATCAGGTGAACTCATTTCCCAGGCATTCCTGGCAGGAAGTCTATCCTGTTAACAGTATATCTAAGCTGTAAACTCTCAGAATAATCCCTGGCTTAATTTCAGTCTTGACTGACCAGCATTTTCTCAGGTACTGCTGGGTAGTAAGTACAAATCATTGTTAGGGTCAAGGATCATTGCAAGCAAGCAATGTAATATGGACAAACTATTCTGGAGGTTACAAGAGTGTAATATAGGGGATGCGTGCTATTCTGTACTAACTGGCTCCCGTGCCAGAAAGTAGTCGTGGTTGTGTTTAATTTACAAGATATAGTCCCTGTAATTGCAGTCTCCACTGTTCCTAAGTATAAGCAGCAGTTACCAACAAGTAATTCAAACAGAAATGATATTTTACTCTCCCTATTGGTATTAATATTTTAATTTTCCATAGCCACAATCAATGTTGGCAGGCTAGTGTTTTGGAACGCATGGTTACCAGTAAGAATACAAAAATGACATTCTGGAGCTCCATGTAAAGCTCAATTTAGACCAGCATCTATCTCTAATTTGCCCGATGATGGACACTTAAGGAAAAGAGTACAAAATAGAAAGATCTTTCATTTAATATACCTTTTCTGTCTACAGCTATCAGTGTTTTAGGGATGGCTGCATTCTCAGAGCTTTAATTCAAATTGCTTGCACATTTACAAGGATAGTTTAAGCACTGCTTACAACTCTCCAGATCTCCTAATCTTGATCCAGTTAAGCTCTCCTTCACTTTTAGAGCTGAGTTACAGATTCCATCTGCAGGATCTTCAGATCTTTCTGTAACAGAAGTATAGTGAGTTCACTAACAGTTGTCAATGCCAGTGTAGAGAATAAGACTCAATTAGCTCAACAATGCACACTTAAAAATCATGACTAGAATTGCCGAATACCAAAACAGTCTCTATGTGCCAGAGTGAACAAAAGCAATGTGTAGGATACAATTTTTTTCAAATAAAAGTAGGATATTGAAAATATCACAGGATGAGCTATCTTCCCCGTAGACTGCATTCTAGACGCTATTTCCTATTTATACTTGTCCTGAATTTCAATCATAATATCAGCTACCTGCCGAATCTGGCTACATATCTAATTTCATGTTGAACCACCTGACTGCCTTTTCTCTAAGAAACATTTTCCCAGTCTTATTGTCACTGACCTAGCAAAGGTTAGCCATAAATCTTTTTCTCAGCAAGGGCGTCAATGTTTAAGAGTTTCACTAATAAGCAATGCTATCTTTCTGAGCTCCTAACCAAAACAGCATGAACAGTCATATTATTCTGAGAAGTATTTAGATAGGGTTGTGTAAATCTGACAAGTTAGTGAATACATTTTCAGATTTTTTTGTGTCTCTGTGCTTGATGGACTATTTCTTTCATTCATGTTTGTGCAGTCAGGTCTTGTTACTGATGAATAGTCATTCATATTACCTAGTAATAATATCTGCTTCAATGAACTTTCTCTAAGTGAACTAGAACCGTTTGCCTTTTACAGGCAGGCTACTCTGATTTGAAAAGAATGAAAATCAAACCTTTTGTAATTTGAAATGTGATATGATTTCTTTCATTTATCATAGAATCTGTGCATTATTGTTGTGGTGGAGCGCAACTACCCTCCCCCCCGCTCCCATCTCAAGGCCAAGGCGTAACGGAGTGCAATTCCCTTATCTCGAGCTCCAACTGGCTGCAGATAGCTGACAGCACCTGGGACTGACCAGGAGGAAGTAGGTGGTACTGGTTGCAAATGGTGAGGACAGAAACGGGCATGAGAACAGCAAAAAGGAATATATTTTCCCCTACACAGCATGAGATCAGCAAAAAGTTATACATCCACACCAAATACTGTTTGACCACGAGTCAAACTCCATGCCGATAAACAGGGGGCAGCACAGAGCCTATTGAGCTCTCCTGCACAGCAGCTGCCTACACGGCAGTGAATCTCCCCGTGAGTTGAAACGCCTCTCAGGGTTACTCCTTGAGGTCGAGAGACTCCTTAGCTGTGACAGATCCGTGGTAAATGACTGATAGCATGCTGAAACTTTGTAAACTTTGCTAAGTGTATCTAGGATTGATTGTGAACCATTGACCAAGTCTGGGACTGGGTAGGAGTCTGGAGAGCAAGGGAGTCCACCCTAAATCCCGTGACTCAACAGGAGGGTCTCCTTGACGATTTCACCTGACCCTGTCCTCTATGCAATAAGTAACCAAGTAAACCTTGCCAGCGAATCTGAATAAACCACTGTTTTATTTACCTTTGTTCTTTGTTAAACCACTATCTTAGATCAATAAAACATATTGCTGCTTCTCTCTTACTAGTGAAGTGCATCACTCCTCACACATCTGTGACAATTGTCTAAAATACAATACAATATCTTTAAAGTGAAAGTCTAGATTAATTTTCCTAGGCTGATTTTGCTTTCACCTGAGCCCCTCATTTCACCATATCACTGCAATTAAGTGGAGAAGACATGAGAACAACGTATACAAATGCTAATATTTCTTTCCATTTAAAATAGTTCTGACCGCTGGGAAATGCAGATTTTGAAACCCATTAATTAGTTATATCCTAAAAATGATCTTTCTTTTGTTTGTCAGGACACTGTTCTCAGCACACCTAGACAGTGATTCTGCTGAACAGTCTGATCATAAAATAACAACTGTGAAATTTTAGACCATCAAAGACAAATCCATATCATCATCATCATCACCATCACCATCATCATTATTTAATGTTATGGGGTATTTGAGCTCTTGTAGATTCAGATAGGAGTCAAAAAAAGTTTGAAATGTATTATATTTTGAAAAATGTCCTTTCTGGTTGTCAAATACCTCAGCTCTTAATTGCATATAAAGACATCTATTATTTCTCATTTGCGAATGCATGGAATAACATCCCTCAAAGCTCATAATCAAAATAATATAAAACCAAATATTAAGCCTATAGCCTTTTATGGCAGCTTACTATTTCAAAGACATTATATATTGCTGTAACTTTTATATATATATATCTTCTATAATTTATATATATATATCTTCTATTTTCAATTATGTTAAGGTAAGTTTGAAGTCTGAACCAGAACTTACAATATTTTCCTTAGAAAAGATATCCTAGGATTGATATAATTGTAAATGAGACCAAGGCATGATACGATTTTAATTTTGACTCTGTCACAAAACCTAGAAGGACATATTAATCTACAATACAAAGTACTGTAAAGACTAGCTATTTTCAAAAATTCTGATCCTAAATTAAGACAAGTGAAAAGAAATGGAGCCTGACCCTGGCAGGCCTGTTTTGGTTAAACAAAAATGTGTGATTTCAACATTGCACTAGCTAAAATTCATTAAGTTAAAGACCAGACACATGGGATAAATTAACTTACTTAATTTACTGGCAGCATAATAATATTAATGTATGTTAGCTAGTATGCCATTAATGTGTAAAATATATGTAAGGTATACTCTCTATGTTCTTTAAAAAATATAAGCAGACTACAGCGATATGCAGATAGTATGAAAGAGCGTATTTTCCCTTATATATCTATCTACTGTTTAGACTAGTCTCATAATACAAAGGTATAGTTTCTACTGAGAGTACTACACTAGTTTAAATTTTTTTGGCCTTCAGTTGTCATTATTCATACTACCTTTTCAGAGAGAGTCATCGAATTCTAAATATTGTTATTAATCCAAACAGTTTCAAATATGTAAAAAACACAGGGCAGGAGCTCTTTTTTTTTTTAATCTACCCTACTTTTTCAGAGTTAACCATCTGAATGCAGCATAAAATAAAAGACTGATCCACAGGCACTAACTTTCTGTACTAGTCATACACAGCATACATGAAAAAGAGGAGCCAATATTCTCATAGATTTCTGGCTGTTCAAAAGGACCTCAGATCTCATCAGTGTTGCAGCTACCTTGTAGTGGAAAGTAGCAAGAAGGCTGGAACCTCAGGAAGCTTTTGGATTTTGTCTTTAGGAAGTCCTGGGGAGCTAAGTTTCCATCCATAAACTTGAGTCAGTAAACTAAAAAAAAATTGTCTATCTTACTGCTGGCTACTATATTCCCACTTTTATGGAGACTGCTGTTGGACTCACTGGAAAGGGAATAAGGTGCTTTAACATAATTGCCATTTTACACAAGTCTGTTTGCCTTTTATGTTCAAAATGGAGATTATTTTAAAGCTTCATTTTCCATATTCATCATGCTGTATCTGTTTCTATGGAAACAGGAAAAAAGTAATATCAGAGTTCTAGGAATTCTTGTTCAACTTAGTGACTGAATCTAAGAGAATTCCACTTTGAGCAGAAAGAGAAGACCAATCTGAATTATCCCTGTATTGGAAAAAATCCTTTCTCTTGAATTATTTGAAGAAGATGAAGAAATGCTTTCACTGTGACACTCTAGAGAGTTCATTAGCCATTACTTCTCACCCAGAACCATGTGAAATAAAATAATCTATGGCATATTTCTGTTGAGAATATATATAAATATATACATATATGTATACACACACACACACATACACACATGCATGTATGTAAGTATGTATGCACGTACACACATATAATCTTGATTTGCAAAGAAGTTTATAATTTTCATTCTTCAGGAAATCGATTAACTAGTTCTGCAAGGGACAGGGACTGAAACCCACCTTTGCTAGCACAGTGCACAAGCAAATATGGAATGAAGACAGTTTTAAATGCAATCTCAACATTCCCCAAATTAGGAAGAATTGTTCAGAATTTCCAGCACTCACAAGAGAGAATAAAAATGTGGCCCCAAGTAAAAATGAAAATAAAAATAATAAAAACCTCATATAAGAAGAATAGATTAGCTTTTGTCTTTGGGGATTCTATAGCAGAGTTTATTGATGTTCAAGGAGTAGGTTTATTTAATTTTCTAAGCTGATTTGTAATATAGTACATTCACTGGGTTAAGGATACATAAACCAAAATATTTGACTGAGGTTTTTCTCCTATTCAAGATTACTTTCAAGTATTACTCCCTTGCTGACCTCAAATTCGCTGAGATCAATGGAAAATCTGCACTAATTTCAGGGAGCTGTGGATGAACCTCTGGCAAACTGAGCTCCCTCAAATGCTGAACCAAATGTTTCCTGAAGAATATGTTTCACTGCTGTCCACTTTTATATACGATTTAATATAATAAAATCAATGTATTGATATCTTAAGGAAAAAGTCATATAGAAAGACTGGTTTTAAATAAATGTCATTAAAATATTCAAAATTCTTTTTTTTGTTACATTGTTATTCAATCATAGGAAAATATAATTTTAAAATTTTTATTTTGTTCAAAAGTCTGTTCTATTTGTCAACAGTGTCTTTAATGGTATGCAGTATTCATAAATGTATGAAACAGTATGTATGTTCTATATATAATAGTTAAGTCCATACCGATTGACAGAAGAGATCTAAAGCAGATGTGCATGACTGAGAGCCCATCTGTGGATCCTGTGAATAGATTAGACCCTAGTCTAATCTAATATAATTAAATTTATTTTTTTCCACTGCAATTGAGTAATATTTTAATAGTGGAAAGGATCAATATTTGTCTGAGTTAAGGTAATTAAATTCATAATTTCTAAGATTTACACATTACCCAAAAGAACAGTTAAGGAAACATTATATGTAACACTATATAATTTCATAAAAATAAGGAATGAAATTATGACTCATAAAGTCAATAGAAGAACTTTCTTGAGTTTCCATAAGAATAGGATTTTGCTCAAGAAGTTTAAGGAAACATTCTTTTTCGGAAATGAGTGCAACTATTAATAATGAAACAATAGTTTCGTACCTTATTTCTGAAGAGCTAGGCCTACTCCATAGGTTTGTATTCTGTTGTATAATAGATAAATGCAATTAATGAATAATTCAAGTAAATTATTAACACTTATTGTGATCTTCCATGTTTTTAAGGTGTTCATAAGTTTTTTTTTTTTTTTAATCTAAGCCAGTAGATATATAAAATCCGTTTTAGAAAGACAATCTTAAAAAGTGAATGGTACCTAACCTATTTGGGCCAGAACTTTCCTTTTGGTTCTAATGCCGCCAAAGTAGCTAGAGCACATGCTGCCATAAGGACACAGATTAAGTGAAAGCTACGTGACAACCCTCAACATTTTTCAAGATCAGTCTTTATTTTGACTATTCGTTGTTGTTTACTTGCTTTTGCTATTCCTATTTTATGGACAGATACAGTTAAATTAAAGATATGGGAAGATAATATGAGTTTGTTAGCACCAAATTAAAAATACCATCTTTCAGAAATAAGTAGGGAGAGAAGTAAATAAATAAATAAATACAGCTCAGAATGCATTAGCCATTAAAACTGTTTTCTCCTGAGTCAGAAAATTACTTTGTCCGTCTTAAGGAAATATTGGCACTCTCAACACATCTAAATAAATACTTCTTCCTGACAGACCACACTAAGGGTCAAATAACACACGGGTTAGATTTCAGTGTCTCAGTAAGTCAATGATTCCCTGATTGCAATTTCCTTTTGCCTTGGCAATTCAGGGCTGAGATCCAGAAAGATTAAATAATTTGTAAAATAGCTGTGACTGCTTTTCAAATGGACTTCCTGACTTAGAACAAGAGAAATTACAGGGACAAAATCTTGGCCAATTTGAAAGCAATGTCAAAATTTCTATTCACCGCACCAAGGATAGCATGTCGTCTGGGGATAATAAATGGAGCAATAGCACATTAGAAATTCAGTGCTGAGCCTGGACTCACTATGAATTTCTCAAGTTCCTGGCTTTATATATTTTACCTTTCTTTTCTGCCAGGCCTTAAGACTGTCTGTCGTGTTCTATCTTGTTCATACTATCTGGGCATACATCAGACTTCAACCACCACAAATGACACATTTTTCTAGATCCTTAGGCCTGGATCATAACAGGAAACTATCTTTCTCCCAGATGGAGACAGCAAGAATTTGTCTGAGTCACAGAAGTTTAGTGTATGTGTCCATATCTTAGATAATTGGCATAAGCACCTTTTAGAGTCAACAGAAGGAAAGATTGTGTGAGATACAGTAGCATAGGTAGATACCCTCAAAAATGGGTAGACAAGGGTTGCTGCTGGTTCCTCATTTTACTTTAATAAGGTAGGTTTTGCTCTTGGGCTCTACCATTGTGTGACAGATGGACCAGAAAAAAAAAGTGTGTCATGGACAGTGGTAGATTCAGTTAATGTTGAATGTGACCAAAGAATAGTTATACTCCAGACCGGCGTTCCTGGTAGCACCCAATTTTCTATTCCTATTTTGAGCCTTCAAGAAGGTGTCCTTCAGTTTTTTTTAAGCTTATGCTGAAGCCCAACATCCTTTCCTGCTCTGTCTCTGTTACACCCTCCTTTTTTTTTTTTTTCTTTTCCTAAGAGTGGCAGTAGTTAGACTTTGTTTTAGTAAAAGTGTGATCTTACTTGTGATCTTTCTACAGTTGAACAATGAACTTATCGTCTTCTTGTTTCCTCCACATTGTTAAGTATAATAATGAAAATATGAATTTTAACAATGAAAATAAGAGAATTTTAGGATTTATAAGAGGAAATGAGTTTTATAACCATATACTAGAGGCCCACCATGTTTCAGCCACTATTCATATGGGTCAGATGATAGTGTATGAGGTAGTGGAAGTTTGGGTATAACTATTAGACCTAATGGAGTATTATCTAGATGTCCAAGCAGTTGATTTAAAACAGGTGTACATTGTATCTATCCAGCTAATATGTGTGCATTAAAGTGTAAGCTATGACTTCCTCAGAGACCAAATATTATCAGCTAACGTCACCCTACGGCTGAATGAAATTTATGGATAGCGTGATTGATCTGTGAGTTTGACCTCAAGAAAAGATTCACAAATAGGCTTAAGAGACAGTATAGATGTAACCTGCACTTTTGATCTGGTAGAATCAAGAATTTGAAGGAATGTGGCACTTAGGCTGCAGTAAACTCTTCATTCATGATGCTTTATCTGAGAAAGGCTACCCAGACTAACTGTGTGGATCTTATGAAGAAAATAGGTTCTTACTCTGCAAAAATGCAATTTTGTCTTTCTATGTTACACAAACCAAAAAGATTGCTGCTGCTATGAACTACTTTTTCAACGATAATTTTCCTAGTCCTTTCCACCCTCCCCTAAGGTTCTTCTGTTCTTTCTTTCTCTGCACTTCTCTTCTTTGTATTAGAAAGGCTGTATCAATACAATCATTGTAGCAAAAACAAAATAAAACCTATTTATCCCAGGAGTGCTACTCTTAAAAAACAAACAAACAAACAAACAAGCAAGCAAGCAAAAGCACAAACTGTTCTAACTGAATCAGGTGTTGAACCTTTAATCTGTTTTGATTTTAAAAAAGTACAAAACATACCTACATCTGCTTGAGAATAATTTTTATTCTAGTTTGATTTCAGATCTTTTCAGAAATGCCTTCTGCTAAAAGCTTGCTATGTGTTATAACTTACACCCTTTCATTTTAGTTTTTGTATATTATGGCTAGCAAAAATAAAACGAACAAAAAATGTGACATTCAAATTCCTAGTACTTTTAGAAACTTAGAAATCTTAGGAGCTTAAGCTGCTTTAGCCTTTAAAAGCAGGAGGCTTAAACTCCAAATCAGTCTGAATTCTCTGAGCCAATCTTTGTCTGTTAGAAAAAAAAGAACAGAGGCACAAACTAGATAACAGCCTTTTATGGGGTACAGAAATTAAAGTAACAGAATTACCTTTCAAAGAGATCTCCAGGGCTTTAATGTAAAAATAGCTATTATTTTATTAGACAAGGCTCTAATCCACAGTCTGCTCAGCTGTACTCCAGACTTCTATAAGATAATCAATGCCTTCACTGGAGAGTAGCTTGATTAAAAAAAAAAAAAAAAAAAAAAAAAGGATATTTGGAGAAGCTGGGGAGCCATCTTGTGGTGATTCCATTTAATCCTCCACAAAAGGAGTTTAGTTTGCTTGACATTTTCTCGATGTTAGCTTACTTGCAGATTCTCACTGAAGATGTTTTTGCCTGGAAAAGGATTTTACCTTTTTCTGTTCATCTGTTCTGTTCAGTCATATACATCAAGGTATGCCTAGGAAAATTTTAACAAAAAATCAGGCAGTGTAGCCCACAAAATATGTTTGAAATCACCCATACAGTCATTTTTGCCCCCTGTTATTCAGAATGGAATGATTTTTACCAGATATATTTTCTTCAGAAATATATTACAATTAACTAATAGAGAATGTCCTAAGGGAGAAAAAGAATGTTATTCTGAATGAGAAAATGACAATCCCTGTTTTCATACCACATATCTTAGTGAAATTATATTTTTTTATCTTGAAAATCCCTGTAAAGAGGTTAAACTCTGTAACTTCTCTGCATGGGAGGAGCTTAATGGGAATTTAGTTTTGTGCTTTGTATTTTTGTGTTAAATTCCTGATGACTACAGAAGGACTTGTAGTTAAGCAAAGTATCTTCTGCAGTGGAATGACCATCTTGCAGCTGTACGGAGAAAACCTATTAGAAATTCCAGAGGTGGATGGCTAAAAGGAAAAAAGTATGTATTTGCAGTATTTGAGAAACCAACTCTGCCTCAGCTAAAATCAAATAATTCAATATTAGTCTCCTGTAATATGCTCAGCCTGCTCCTTGCTTGCGAAGGCTTATTTAGTGGTATCTAGTTTTCTGCTTACTAGCCTGGATAAGCAGCAATAAACTTCATGAATCACCTCTAATGTCAGCACTTTCACTGAAAGCTATACATTGTCAAATTATTTATATTTGTAAGTTCCATAAGGGTAATAGTTTCTCCCAGGTATCATTTCCGTATATCTCAAAACCAAGGAGACGATCTTAAGCAATATTACAGGACTCACAAAAGCTGTTTTCCAGCCTGTGTTATGCAACTGAGCAAGATTGCTAGTATTGCTAAGAAACAATAAGTTCCTGTCTGCATGGCCAGAAAAAGCTGTTTTGCATCCTAAGATAAATTCAGTTCGAGTTCTTTTAGAGTCATAAACTGATTGCATCTTTGGGTTCGCTCTCTTCCACATTCCATTAGTGCTTCCAGTTGTCCTTCTTCCATGTCCTTGCCTTTTCTCTTCCTCTTTATTTTACCTGTAGGCAACCTTACGTAAATGGCAGTAGCTCTGGGAGTTGTAAAGCGTCAGATGATGCCAGAAGAGGAGATAAGGATCCAGGATCATTATGGTTGACGTGATTATCCTTTCCCTTTAACAATCTGTAGCACCTGCTGATTTCACATCTTTTAAACTTCTATCTTTGTTGAAAGTACCATTCCAAAATTCCTATCTACATAAATAGAGTGGGTTTGTATAAACTACTGTTTAAATCTGCTAAGCCGCTCTTGCATTTCTGCAGCTATACATTCTGTTCAACTGCTTCTGCTTGAATTTCATCTAAACAATAACTGAAAAGCGAATCATTTAAACCTCATGCCACTTTCAGAAATGGTTTTGCATGAAGGCATCTACATGAATGCTCTGTCTGCTGTTCCAAATGCACCAGAGCAGTCTGAAGTACTAGTCTTATAGTTAATACAGTGTTGAACGATTTTAACTGTAATCTAGGGCAAGTTAGGATATCTTTTCCTTTTGTAACGAATCTGCTTGCCTTTCTCTCTCTCTCTCTTTTTTTTTTTCTTCATTCCTCTTCTAAAAACATTCCATCTGTTCTGACACACGGCTATAGAAACCTCATACCAGGTCTAGACATGTATTTCCTGAATAACACAAACTCACATCAGAGGTAACGAAGGTGTAACAGATTGTAAAAGCTAAGTGTATATGACAAGGTCCAGAAAGGATTTCCAGTTCTAGATCCAGATACCTTCTCTATCAGATGAGCTAGTTACTGAAGACACGCTAGTTACTGAAGACACTTTGAGACGACACCTAATGCAAATGATTACCTCCACAGTTGTGCTGTGGTGCACTCTAAGGAGGTCTTGTATGGAGATTTTATCCCTGATAGTCAACAGGCTCTACTGAAAGTCTTTGGGAGGATATCTGAATTGCCCAAATGGCCGGTAGTCCTGATGTTAAGCTCTTCTGCACACACAGAACTCTTGAACAGGCAGTCCTCAAGTTTTACTCAGCACTCACATTCGATTCCATTATCACATTAACATTCAAGTGTCACTGCCATTAAATTAAAAACGACTTTGTGCAATTATGGTAGTTCACCCCCTTTCTCACCACAGTATATGACTAGTTTTTACAGTAAGGATTTTGTTTTCTAACCTGGCTAAGCTGAAATAAACCAGAAATTTTGTAATGAGTCACTTTTTTCTATTTATCATCAAGATATTTCTAATGTAATTAACTAACTGCTTCCCATGCAGCAATATATATATGTATAAAAATCTAAAATACAAAAAAAAAAAAAGAAAAAAAAAGAAAGAACAGCATATTGCTAAAGGAAGATGTAGTGATAGCATAAATAGAGAGAAAAAGGGTAGATGTAAAAAATAATTGGTAAGAAATCAGAAGAAAAACAGAGAAAGCGACATTTGTAAATATTTGTAAATATGAAGAGACAAAAATAGACCAATAGCAGAGGAGAGAAAGAGGAAAGTTAGAGCTGGAGAGGCTGATGGATCAACCTAGGGATTAGGAAAGAGAGAATGATGCTTACTTAAACCCATATAAAGGAAGAGTGACAGAACAGGGAAGAAGAAACAAATATAAAAGTAACAGCTAAACAGGTTTTGAAAAGATAGAGCTAACCTTTATTAACAGATTTTGGGAGAAAAGTGAGAAAAAAGTAAACACTAGGAAACAGCATATACAAAATTAGGGGCTAAGATGAATCGCTAAGATACTAAGAAAAGACAGTTAACGTAGCTTTTTTAAGACAGCAGTACTGTACTGAATTCAGAATAAACATTAAGTAAAATGATCTAAAGTATTGATGTCTGCATATATATTGAGATGAGGATATGAGTTTTAAAAACATTTTGTATTTTTGAAGTACTTCTTTCTCTCAGGTCCCAGTTAAAATCTCTGTCTTCCTTAAGCTTTAACTTCTGATTCATTTATCTTATTTCTATTTTATATTTATAATTATATAGTCCTTGGGGGGGGGGGGGGGAAATGCCATATTTTATATTAACAACACAGTCTATCACAATTTAGCCCAGTTGTCAGTCTTTGCTTAAGGAAAGGACAAGGATGGAACATCATGAGGTTTGCAGGTCAAGATAGAGATGAATTGACAGAGGACTGTGGGGACACTTGCTCATCCTTTCTTTCAGTAAACCTAATTCTGACTAATACTACTACAGTGTCTCATTTGAGCTAGTAATCTTGCAACAATCATTCATTTTACAAACGTTGAACTCACCCCAAATGTAGTTTAGAATTGATTTAATTAATGAAGCTGCAAAGCTGCACAGCACAAATACAGAAATAACTGTGTGCTGTAATTCCAGACTTTTCCCATGACAGGGTGACAGACTTCTTGCACAGGAGCATGCGTCTTCATATTAAAAGTATGCCACATAAATTGATTAGCTATTTATAAAATTCTACAGATGCCCACTGTGTACAGGTAACTACTACTTAGACAAATACAGTGATATTATATATATAAATACATATTTTTTTTTCTTTCTGAAAGGTTTAGAAACAAAAGCCTTTCTGAGACCGTGTTGAAACTAAGCATACAAAATTTCAAATCATTTATCTCAGAAAGTAAAGGTATCATCCCAAATATAGACCTTAGCACTTATTTCAGCATATAAGATCTTCCATTAATCAAGACTGAAACGAAAATAGAAGTACTATCTGAGTTCTGTTTATTTTATCTTGAGATTATTATTCATATCTAAAAAGCCCATTTAATGAAGCTTTTCCACATTAGAGATATTTTCCATTTTTCTTATTTACTTGATCTCTGATAGAAAATGTTTCTGGTGACTTCTAGATGTGGTTGAAAAATCAATAATTTGTCTCATGAACTGTAATGAAGTGCAATGAGAATTTTCAAAATTAATATACTTTGAGTGTTCCAGTAGTTGAAGAAACATAGGGAGTTATCAATAAATGCTTAAATATTAAATGCTTTATCCAAATACTCAAAAATTATAAATTTTAAGTAAAATATATAACAAAATTAAATTTTAAATTTTTGGTGAGCCGTAACACTTTCTATTTTTCTTAATTAATTATTGTAACAATACTGCTATGATCTTAAATGTGAAAAGGTAAGCCTATATCATATGGCTACATTATATATTCACAATACCAAACTGATTGATTGACACAATTATTATCTTCCTAGGAATATAAGTGCTTTGATATTTTAGAAGTGCAAGATATCCAGCCATTTTCACTACCTCATGGAGAATTGATAGATTCTAAGCACATTTAAAAGGAAATTGAAACTGTTCTATGTTAAATAGAGGAAAACAAAAACAAAAAAACACAAAAAACATAAAAATTTCACCTGGTATTAATACCACACAAGGCTGAGAGAAACTACAAGGAGCTGAGTTAAGAGTGTAAGAAGACAAATCAATGATAAATTTCATATTTTTATGATTTCCCTCGAGAAGCACGGATCCAATTTATATATAGCTCTGTGGATGTGTATGTTTGTGCGTGACTACAGCATTTACCTTCTGATATTCAATATTGCATTTTAGAAATAGCTATCTCCTCAGCTGCTCTTGTATTCTTGCTTATTATGACCATTTGCAGTTTTTGCATCTTATAATTAATATCTTATACCATCAATAGAAGATAAGATTACAAGTTATTATTCATGGAGTGTAAAGATCAAGATAGGATTTTTTTTTTTTTCCTTTTCATTCCTTTTTATTGTGTCAGAATGCATGCTTCAGAGGACTTCAGCAGGAATGAAAGATGAAACCTGTAATTTAACTCTAAATTAAGACTGTCTTTCAGTTCAGATTGTTTGCAAGTGGCAGGCTTAAATGCATAAGTCAATTTCATTAGCATTAAGAACTAATCTATTATTTCATTTGAAATAATTAGTTCTGTCAGGGTATGAGACAACTACATAAGACAGAAATATTTATTCTTTTATTATTCATCTGTTTTAAACTAAAACAGATGGGACAGCTGAACTGTGGTAAAGAGATGCAGAGAGTTCACTGTCACAATTCAAATGTATCATATTGACATCAAATGATTCGCTTCTCTGTGCTACTTCATATTTACTATATGAAAGCACAGTGTGAAATTTAAACATATAGAAAGAGAATAACTTGTGTGTGTGTATATATATATATGCACACACATACATATACACATATAAAATCCTTATCTGAACAGTTCTTCAAACATTTACCTTTGCTGTAGGCAAAAAGTAGTATGTCAGTGCCTACTTTTCTATCGTGTCAAGTCAGACACTATATACGGCAAAAGTTCTCTAGCTATAAATACATTTCAGTCCAATGAATTAATTTCAATTTAAAACTGTATGTGGTACCAGCAATATTTACACAGCTATCAGTAGGACAACAGAGGTGGCAATTCTGATTCTTGGTCCCATGACTTCCATTCCATGGCTAGTTGCTGGTTTCTGTGTAACCTTCAGCAAGACATTCAGATACAGATTTTCCAAAACATGAGGACATGTAGTGGGTCATGGCCAAGAACAGTGAGAACATTAGTCTTTTCAGAAGCATTCACTAGCTTTGTAGATACTGATTTTGAATGCTCAACTCAGATTACGTAGGATGTAGCTAACATTTATTTATTTTTGTGTAGTTTTACAAGGAGGGAACGCTTCCGACTTTTAGCTAGTGTCGGTTATCAGCATAGCTCTTCTTGGCTCCATATTCCAGATGGCAATGATAAAGCATCAAAACCATGACACATCAAAGTTAGCCTGAAGCTTTTGAGTACTTTGCGTTATGACTCTGGAATAATAGAAGAACTGTTCAAAGACTAAGCAAAGGACTGTCCCATGTTTTGACATGATTCAACAGTCAATCACCAGCTGCATGTGCTGGGCAGAACTTGCTAGAGACTTGCTGCTACAATCACTGAATATCTCACTGCTCCTAATATCTCCTGCATTAATCTGAAGCAACAATCTTTGGACTGGCTATTACCATCTCATTCTCTTCTCTATAAAATACAATATTATTGTGAGAAGCAGGAAATCAGAAATCAACAGAATGTGGATTGTTTTTTGAGGGCTTTGGTTGGTTGGTTGCTTGGTTTTTTAACTGTACTGCTCACAGAGCACACTGCCACAGATCTAAGTGAGAAAGGACAGAAAAATGACCAGTGATAGGGCTGAGAACTTTACTAGATTACTAGATCGAAGAGTAGTATAAAAACAAAAATCATATTCTCACCCTTTGAACGTAATCACTGTTTGTATTTTTCAGAAAACATAGAGAATACTGCATATGTAACTTCCTTTTTTTTTTTTTATGTTCTATAATGTTTGGTAAACAAACAGTTTCTGCTATGGGCTATCGATATACTTCTTTTCTCTTTTGCTCAAATTGTAGTACAGGACAGCAGTCAGTATGGTAGCCCTGAAAAGACACGATCCAAACTTTCTCAACTAGTGTTGAGGAGCTGTTCCTCATGCCAAGCAACATTTCTGTGCCAATCAGCCAGCCATGCCAACCAGCACATTTTGTACATATCAAAACACGTGCCTTCATGAGTTATCGCGTGATGTTAAGCCCAAATGGGACATTTCAGTTGTCTGAAAAGATCAGACAGTGGCTCTTGAAAAATAAGGCAATGCCTGCCTCCTCCTCTCTCTCCATCCAGAGAAATCCCCTACAAAAATATTTTATAAAGCTGGCAGTTTTATCATCTTCCTTTGTAAGTATTATGATAAACTTCAAATTATCTTAGACATTACAGTACAGTATCCACTGTCCTTTTTGGAACACAGTATTGAAAATGTTGCCATGGAAGGATTTTGTTTGCTAGACTGGTACCTGCTGTTTACTCGCACGTCAGAAAGACTTTATGGAAGAAAGCTGAGGAAAGATTTTTTCCTGGTTTTACACGACTAGGTAATGCACATGGAAATGCTATAAGTCTAAAAAGTATGTATAAAACATATACTGTAAATAAAAAACAAATAGACAGAAATAAACAAAAATTGCAAAGCAAAAAACCCCTGAATGGACAAATTGCTGTTATCAGTGTTTATTCAAAGTGGCTTTTTGCTTGGTGAAAATCAAAGCTGAGAAAGCAGTTAAGTGAGGACCTCAGAGTATTTTTAAACCAAAAATGAATTACGTATAAGAAGGCTTGCTGTGAGGAGAGAAACTGTGAGAGGAGATACATGGGGGGTTAGAAATGAGAGGTTTATTAATGTGGTAATTAGCTACTCAGCAGATGAAATGGTTGGTGAGAATGGGTATGGGACTGCATGAATCGTGGCTGGCCAAAGAGAGTTCAAGGGCTCTGGTTGACTGAAATCAAGATTTAGTATGAGACTTAGGTTAGCGTAAGCTCAAGAAGTGTTTGATCTGCTACCTGTGACACATTTGTGCAGACAATAAAACAAAGTAGCAAATAATAACTATGGAAAATAAATGGTTTACTGAGAGAGAAAAAAACGGAAATATTGCCAGACCATATGCCTCAGTTGTAATTTGATATGAAAAGCAGGGGAAAACACGTGAGCTTTAAGTTACTGCAGCTACCAATGAACAACTTTTAATACTTTGTGACATGTACTGTCATTGTCAACTCTGACTCTTGTGTCAGTCAGTATAGCCAAAAACATTTCAAAATGTAGTTAGTATTATACAGTAACATAGTGTGCAGAGTAGTGAAAGCCAACATAAGAGTCATACACAACTCTACTGTTACTCTTTTCTCAAATACAGATGCAATTGGTAATTTCAAATGAGCAAAAATTTGTACAACCTTAAGCAAACTTATACATGTAAATATTTTCTATTTCAGTAATAATATTAAAAATATGCACACGACTCTGTGCACATGAAAAGGGTTAAGACCCTGCAACAAAATTGTACTGTGTGGGCTATGCTCCTCCACAAACAGTAAATTTTATTAGCTTAAATAAAGGGGCCTACATCCTTCCTGCCTTACTTTAGACATCTAACTGAGGTCTCAGCAGCAGCTCTCAGCAGCATACCTTCCCAATGGAGACAGACACCTACAGAGTGTGATTTAGCTGAAATAAGATTTGAATTAATCTATTTATGAACCTATCTCTCATCATTGATTACAAAAGAGTTTAGGACAATTACACTCCTAAGATCGTCAACTAGATGCCTTAGGACAGACAGAATGAATTGGAGCCCCAAGGCACTATTAGTGCTCTTTGGCCACTTACATATTTACTAAATCCCTTGCCTGCACTTATATACTGCCTGCTTATTGCCTATAGCAATAAGCAGGGTCAGATACACCATTACCGATGCAGCAGCCAGAGCTTTGAAAATATCTGGACTAGATCTATCTAGATAAACATCTCATTCTATCACATCCATGGGAAGGGGCTGCTCATGCCTAAGGAGGCAAGGCAATCTCATATGATGTTCCAAGTTCAATTCTCTTCATCATTGCATACATTCTACAATCTGAGTATATGCAGATAGTTCCCAGGAGCCATTGCCAGTTGCAAGGGGACACAGTACAGTTGCATGAGCAGAGTTTGTTAGCTCAGGTAGACTGCTGCATGAGCAGGGTAGCCCTGAAGAAAAACTGATTACTGCTAGCTCTTATTTTCTGCCTTATGTTCTAAATTCCCATAAGAAAGTTCATATTTTGGCTTCAGTTACTCAATGACTGATTCCTCAAGGACTCTTTAATGGAATGCAAACTATTTTGTGCGTGTGCGTGTGTGTCTGTGTGTGTGTGTGTGTGTGTGTGTGTGTGCCTGTGTGTGTGTTCTTCTTCTTCTTCTTCTTCTTCTTCTTCATCTTTTCCTTGCTTACTGCTTAACTAATTACAATCAAGAAATTCCAGGTGGTAATCAAGCTGGTATGAAACTGTTTTCATGGAACAATTTCAATGGATGTTACATGGTAATTACCACTCTAACGTTAGCATTAACAGCAGGGATAATTGACTGAAGTCGCTGGCCCTAGTCCAAGATGACCGTGTCTATTTCCTACCTGAATAAGCAGAATGGTACTTTTTTGGCTTGACATTCATGCACAAATATAGTAGTAAGCACTTTGAAGCCAAAAAAAGGAAAAAAAAAAAAAAGGAAAAGAAAGAAAAGGACAGATCTCTACCAAATGTTTGGACATGGATGAATAATAGATAAAGAGCCCTGATTTTAAGATCACACCAGAGATAATATGAATGTTTAAAGAATGCTAACCTTCTGCTTACAGAAATACAATGTTAGCAGAATATTAATTTCCCACAGAAGTTTCAAATCATGGTTTAATTACTTTATGAGAGAAAAATTAAAACATTTTAATGAAAATCTTGATATGGACCTTGGCTTATAACTCAAAAGAGAAAGAAAATCTTTGCACTACTGTAGTTGTGCTGCAGAACAAGCTCTGAGCTAGTTCATATATGTGAAGGCTTTCACCAGCTTTAGTGACCTTCATGGCAGATATCAGTCATGATCTAAAAACATGAAAGTTCAACTACTTTCCCCAGCCACATACCCTGCCCTCAGAAGGGAATTACTTTAGGGGATCTTAAAGCACTGGTTAGGGTCAATATTTCACCTTTTTTATCAGGTTCAGCTTATAAGCACTTTCATAAAGCATATCTTTATGTCCCTAGGGTTTTATGGATGTTCTTTAAAAAAAACTAGCTACTTAAATGTAGCACTTCCTTTTGTCTAAATAGATTGAATTCTACCATTCATTTCCACTGATGCTTCCAAGATTGGATCATCTTATTGAGAAGGACAATCATGCAAGCATTTCTAAACTGTTGTCGACTATGTCCAGCTCCAAAGACATTTTGAATGGACTCTTAAAAGATAAGGCACTTTATTTCATTTCTGAGTTTTAATTAGTAAGTCCTCTTCTTTTCCTTTGATTTAGTTGTTATCTTTCAACCTGCTAAGGAATATTTGACATTTAGCTAGATTATGTTACTGATCTTCTCATCTCTTCAAAAAATATCTAATTTCTTAATTAAGAAACTTCTAATCTAACTACTACAGAAGATTTTCCTCATGTACTGAGTATTAAATAGAGGTCTTACTGGGACACATATGGGATACAGTGTTTTAGGTCTGTTTGAATTGTATACTGCTTTTCAGAAAGTGCCCATTAGGTGGCTTGGGTGTTTTGTCATGTGCATTAAAAGCGATTCCAAACAAACTTATGGTTGGAAAAGGAAATAGATGTGCATTTTCTTTCTTGCTCTCTCAAAAGAAGGATGCATTTTTAGCACTGTTTATTTCACAGAGATTACCTTTATTCATTGAAAAAGTGTTTCCTTACTCATTTGTCTTCCTGTAAATGATTTTAGCTGAAACACTGGAATCATCCTTATGTACGTGAGAATATGTCTTCAAAATTTAAGTCATATTTAATTTCTCTTTTCTCTGAATTTCCTCTGAAATACGATGAGCTGATAGCTGAGAGGGAGGGAGAGCTGGAGAACTTACGTGCTGAAGAATAGATTTATCTTGTTGTTGAAGAACTACAGAATCGTCCATTGGAAATGACATCATCTAGGAGATTATCTTGTTCAGCATTCCCCTTCAAAACAGAGTAGTGCCAGCACTAGATAAGGTTAGGCATGACTTTGCACCATCCTCCTGGGGAAGGTTTTATCCAATGTCTAGTGTCAGCTTCTCAAATGTCTTAAGCTCACTGGCCCTTCTTTCACCACCTGACACTAAAAATTAGAATTTAGCTTCATCATCTTTGTAACTCTCCTTCACTGCTTTTTGAGCCCTTCTTATCTTCCTCTACATCAGATCAAACAAGTCCAGCTTCCTTCACCCATTCTCACTGGTCAGGTACCCCAAGCCCCCATCTTGGGACACTAGCACTTGGCTAGCTCCAGCTTCTTAAGATCCTTTTATCCTTTTTGAAGTGGGGATTTGATGGAAAAAAAACCTGGATGCAGTACTCCAGTTACGGTCTCAGCAGTTGGAAGTAGAGGAGATAATAACTTCCTTCCAAATGGTAGCTACACTTTGTCTAATATGAGATTTGCAGTACCGTTGTCTGCGCTATGATCCAAGTCCTTGTCTAGCAGGGCTGCTGCTCAGCTAGTTGCTTCCCAGTCTGAACTGATGCACAGGGTTCTTCTGATTCAAGTGCAGAACTTTGCACTTCTTGATGAACTTCATGAGGCTTCAGGTGCCCCAATTCTCAAGTTTCTTCAGGCCTTTCGGGGCAGGAGCTCTGGTAATTCAGTGTGTCAGTTACTGCCTTTCCAAAACTCAAGACTGCTCAAGATGTTGAGGGTGCCTTTTGTCCTGTCATCCAAGTTGTTCATAAAGAGAATGAACAGTATTGGGTTCAGCATTGACCCTGGTGTATGGTGTTTGTTCCTGGCCACTAACAGGATGTTGAGACATTGATGACTATTATTGGACCCTGGCAGCTGAGCCAGTCTTCAACTCACCTATCAATCTGGTTGCCCAGCCAACATTGTTAGCTTCCACATGATAATGTTGTGGGACATAGTCTCAAAACTCTTGCTGACGTTGAGATTGACTGCTGCTGTCCCCTTCTCCTTGTAGCAGTCATTTTATTGTAGAAGGCACTCAGGTGGGTCAAGGAAGACTGCCCTTGGTAAATTTGATTTCTTTCATGTCCATCATGCATTTCAAATCTGTTACGGATTCCAGGAGGACATGCCCCATGATCTTTCCAAGGACTGAAGTGAGGTTGACATGCCTTTAATTCCCTGAGACAAGTTCTTGCCTTTCTTAGAGATAGAAGCAATATTAGCCATTTCTGTTGTTTTAGACCCCTCCCAATAACCATGACTTTAACTGGTGACAATAGCCTTGCGGTTTCATCAGGATTTATTTCAACACCCTTAGATGAATCCCATTCTGCCCAGCAGATGTGAATCCATCCAGCTTCCCTAAGTAGACTCAAATCTGTTATTCTCCACTATTGGCTGTTTCTCTCCTTCCTAAACTATTTTTTTTGACACAGAGATCTGGGATTGAGCTTTGCCTGTAATTGCAATCAAAAAGGGGCATTGAGTACTTCAGGCTTTTTCATATTATCTCTCACTAGGCTACCTTCTGCATTCAGCAATTGCTAGGAGCATGCTTGTAGAACCCTCTTCTTGTTACCGTTTATATCTCTTTCTAGCTTAACCTGCAGCTCGGGTTTGCTTTAGTTTCTGTTCTAAGTGTCCAGACAATGTTTTTGTTCTACTACACGCTGTCCTGCTTCCACTTTTTATATACTCTCTTTTTTTAATTTTCATTCGTTAAAAAGCTCCTTGCTTAGCCAAGTCAGCCTTCTACTGAAATTTCCGATTTTCCTATACAATGGGATGGTCTCTTCCTGACAGAAAGGAGCACCAGGCACTCCCTACAGCCTGAGAGCTGGATGGTGGCACTCACTATCAGGAAATCTCTATTGTGTTCATTGTCAAATGACTAGACTTGGCTGCACCAGTCGGGGCAGGGAATCATGTCCTGTGGTCCATAGTCACCACTGAGGGTCTTCTGCATGGCTAGCACTTGCCTCTGGATCCCTTTTGCTTTATTTGTGCACTGACTGTTGAGCTAACTATGTTTCTCCTGTTTATATATACCGTTTTGCAGCAGTCCTGGTCACTGGCACTCTGTTGCTGCCAGATAAGTGGGAAGCCAGCTGCAAGTTTGTTCTGTGAGATTTCCTGCTTGGCAGGAAATCCTTCTCACTATCTGTTAGTTTCTGACCTTAGTTCACTTTTCTTGTGATCACTGGTACTGCCACATACTGCTCCTCCCACGCTGATAGTCTGAAAACTTCTGATAGAAGACGAGAGAAGTAAACATTTTTAAAAAATGCATAGAAAAGGCACATACCCACGTGTGATCTCTCTGCTACAAGTGTTTTAGTGTTGTTTTCATGGAGCCATTTTTGTGTGTACTGCCTTTGCTATTAGATGTACCAAACTATATGAAAACAATTCTGCAGGTTAGGAGCATGGAAAAAAAAATAAAAAACTTACATGTATATTCATTCATACACAGCGTATGGCTTTGTTGAAGAAACTCTTCGCATATGCACAAAAGTTACAACTGTACTTACACAATAAATTTGAAATACACTGCACTGAAATACATTTAGCAATGTTTCAAACCTTGTCTAATATAATCTATCCTATTCCAACCAGCACTCTCCTAAGCCATTTTCAGGCATAGTCTGGTATTTAAAATGGTACAGAGATCATTCCCAGTAAGGCTCTGAATACAGTCATCATGTTTTGGAGGCAGAGAAAGTTTAGTACCATAGATGCGGACTGTTTCTGCACCCATTAGACTCTGTGCCCAGAATGACTGCATCACCAAACACGCTTACCAGTGTTGTTGTAGCCAAAAATACCAACAGAAGAGTACTCTTGTTGATTTAATTTTAAAGTCTTTTTTTTTTTTTTTCTGTTGGCATAAACTATGCCATCATTAGGTGAGTTCTGCCAAGATAGCTAATCCGGCAAGAAGCATTTTGCGAAAGTCCTAAAAAACCTAAACAAGGAACTCTTCAGGATTTAGCAGTGGCATTTCCAGAAACCTACTTTTACGTTTGGAAATATCTTTCTTTCTTTGTGTGGCAGCAGGGGAATAGTTTTGATTTGACAGTTAAAGCCAGCAGTAGCTGTAGAGCAGGAAATAAAAGAACAACAAACAAGAGTTTGTGTTAATTGAATTGTTTGTTTATATAGGAGTCTTAAGTGCACAATATGCTCCATGCTAACATCTGGGCTTTCTAGCAGATTTGGCAATAATTACACCTTATAGGATTGTTTAGACAAAGTCAGTTTTTACTAATAGTATTATTTTGTGTTTTAGCAAGCAATTTGATATCTATTTATGTTTTGAATCAGAAAGACCAATTACTAATTAATTCATTTATTCCATTTAGACACTTTCATTCCTTATTTACAAAACTTTCACCAACGTATGGAAAAATACACATATCTAAGAAGAATTCTCATTAAAGATGAGGAAGTCAGGATTTAAACCTCTGGTTTTGGTTGTCATAAACATTTCCCCCTTTGTTGAAATGCCACTTTCAAGATATGCTGTGATTATAGAAATAAGATCAAATCACTTTTCCCTAGAATTCAGTGGCTAGTGTGAGAATGGAAACTTTGCATTTATCATTTTTTTGCCATTGGTTTTCCAAAGAGAGTGAAACAATGAAGTTAATTTTAGAGTATGCAGTGGAACTTCAGAATTCTTTTGGAACAATTCAATCTGAAATGATTGTGTTAATTCTCCATTTCATGCAAATGAAGAAACCAAAGTAACCATTAACTGAGGATAATTTGACCCTAAATTCTGTATTCAAAACCAACACGCCACTGAAGATGAATAGTAATGGTATAAATGAAGGAAACAGGGCTTGATAATGTCTCAGTCATCCTCACTAAATCTGTCTACACTTTAGCTACTATTACAAGGATAGTGGCAGAAGACCAATGTAGTAGCAAAATGCCAAGTCCATTTTAGCTCCACCCATTTTGTCTGGAACATGGTAGCATGTGCTGATACCATGGTTCTTTAAAAAGTCGCTTAGAACTACGACATAGAAATTCTGCAGTTGCATCTAAAATAAAAACTCCTCTAAAGACAGTATTTTGGGTATCATTCTACTACATGCCTAGAAAAAAAAATCAACAGTATAATAGCTAGAATACATAAATCAAATACGAATTACAGAATTTAGTACAAAACAGTCTATATTACAGACATCAAATTATGTTCTCTATTAAAATTGAATAATCTATATTGAATATTGCTTACGAATTCAAGAAAATAAATATTAGTCTTACTATGGTTTTCAAAACTGTTCCTTGCTAAAATAATGTATACAAAGAATCTCAGATAGATAGGTTATAGATTTCAATTTTTATTTATTACTACAGGATGGCAGCTCAGTGCAAGATGCAAGCAGCCCCAGCCCTGAGGGGCAGGGGGCATCAGGCACTGCCACAGGGCAGGGGCCAGTCTGAGAGGGCCCACGGCTGGGCAGGGCTGGGCCATGACAGGGTTGGAGCTGGCACCACTGCGGCATCGCAGGACGGTGACTGATGGCCCTGGGCTGCGGTGGGATGGGCCTAGGGCTGGGGCCAGGGTCAGGTGGGGGAGCTCAGAGGGGCAGGGATGGAGGGATGGTGGCACCCGTGGGGGCCTGGACAGTTTTCATTTCTCAGTCACCTTCTCAAATTGTTTTTATTTTTGGCAACAGTACTGATCATTTATCGTACTGATACATGTCTGTTGTCGACTATAGCCCTCAGCCTTTTTTCTTCAAAAGATCATTTTACAGCGCAATGACATATTCCGTTACAAACAAAGAAAATTCCTCCTTCTTGCAGAGTTTGTACTTCCTGAGCATTCAAACATTTAGTTCAGTGGTTACAGATGTGTCCATAAAGCACAAATAAGTTGCCACAATATTTGGTGTTGGAATCTCAGATTCAAAGGATTGGATCTCAATAGCAACACAAACATCAGACTTTACACGAGACTTACTAGCCCACAAACACAACTATGATGAGTACAGACAAGTATAAATGTATAAACATTTTAAACCTTTTGGTTCTGCGGGGAGAGGGCAGGGTGGATTGAGATTAGCCATACAAAATTTTGAAAATTTTTGCTACTCATGAGACAAAAGTTGTTTTTCAAACATAATTTATATCATATTATATGGAATTATACCGTCTTACTCTATGTGGAAAGATAGACTTCTGCTTAAGTTTAATTTTTACATGTTGACAAAAATGTACATAATTTTGCTGCAGATCGTGGGCATTTTATAGCCTTTTCTATATACTCAAGTCGTGTAAAGCAAGAAGCAGAACTATTTGCTGATTCAATTCTGATCAAGTCTATTAGCTGACATCTTACCACTACAAAATGTTATACAAAGTAATCACTTACTTTGCTGAATGTTGAAATACAAATTTGACTCAGTCTACAGAGTACTGCTCCATTCTGTGGGAGGAAGAAATATGGAACACACTGACATTTCAAGAAAAAAAATAGAAACCTTTAACCTTTTATCCTAGTATTCATTGATAACCTTAATCTGCTCTGAGGGAAGAAGCAGAGAGAGGTTATTTTTTAACAACTGCATTCTTTTTTCTGTAATGAAATGAGAACTGAAAGCTGCATTTCTCTAAGTTCCCTGTGACCTCTTTGGTTGTCTGCCTAGGATTTGCTTCCTTGCAGAAAGAAAATCATGTATCTCAGATAAAATTATTTCAGACTAAGTAGCTTTCAGGCAAAGACCCTTGACTTCCCATTGGTCAACTGATAGCAAAGCCCCTACAGAAATCAAACTGCAAAAATATTCAATGGACAGTATCTGTGTAAACCATGCACAGCTTCGAAAGTAATTCAATTTATGACTGACTGTCAGCTATAACTTAGGGCTCTAGTAGCTGAGTTTAACTGAAGGGATTAATGCTCCCAAGCATTTGTCCTGCCTCCTGCCACTCCCAAAGCAGAGATTTCTGAATGGCTTCTTAACTGCATTAGCTTGTGACCTGACATTACTTTGAACTGAAAATTGATATTGGTTAATTTTAGCATTCTGGGCTGTGCATCTTTGCAATTCAAAATAACAACCCAGGTATTAACCGATGAAAGAGAGATGGGGCAGACAGCTTTGCTGAATTTGTCTCAAAATCTTTTTGTTATCTTTGTCTGTTTTTAATAGGCCTAACATCTAACAATTTTTTTTTCTGGTATTTCTATCCCATGCTACAAATTGTTTTGAGGATTTTCATTTCCTTTTTTTAAGTGCTATCCAGTGAAGTCCCAATTCTTTTGAACCCTTCCCATTACCAGATGGTGGGCAATGTTATCTTTGTGCAAAGACTCTTTCCGTTATTCATCCTATCGCTAATATCCAATCCCCTGATATAGACCTTTTCCATTAAAAACAAAAGAAAACAAAAAACCCTTTCAGAATATATGCTGCAGCCTAGTGAATATGGAAGTGTTAGTGCTAGTAACAGGCTACACTCATTGTACTGACTTTGTAAAGCCTGTGGACTGAGACTTGTCATGTTTTATCTGAACTTGTGTTGGCCTACCTGAGCTTTGATTTAGCTTACTTACTGTAACTTTTTTTTTTTCAAACAATAAGGTGGTTATTGCCTAATTTGCTTTATTTTTGCTTAGCTTTGTTTAATTGGGTGGTATAACTGTAAATTTTATATAAATGATATGAGCAAACAGTTATTCCCCACGCTATAAACAGCTCACCAATGGTCAATTATTCATGGCAAAGAAATGCAGAACTGATGACTACAGGAAAACCAATCTAGGGACAAAGAGACCAAAGAACAACGAACGTATGTAAAATGTACCATACACAGTAAATGCAACAAGATGTTCAATGAAGTGTGCTAGAAAATGTTTAAAAAACAGCTGCAAGTGTGTCCTAGAGTAAAGGAGGAGGAAATCATCAATCTCATACTCCTAAACCTCCCAGAAAAGAGGAGAAAACTCCATCACAAGTGCTACGCTTCTCCTAGCAAGGAGCTTGAGGCCAACTGTTGAGTGCTTGAGCCTACAGCCCTCCCCCTTCTTTATCTTGGGGAGGGGGCAGGAATCATCCTTCGAACCTAAAGGGGCAGAGGAAGAGTGAGTGTAACACCATGGAAAAAGGGGGAGATACCAGAAAGCTTTTGTAAAAAAATTTAACTGTATTGTTAACAAGATCTGCATCAATCTAGTAGAATAATTTGGACTACTAATGATAGCAGCATTGTAATGGGATTAAGAGTAACTGCTTATTGTATTAGACTTCAGATTTTAATTAGATCAACTATAATTTTGTGACTTTATATAAAAAGGATGTGTTCCCCTTTTTAGCCATGATAAGATTTTGAGTGTAAAACCACAGACAGTACATGATAGAAGTGAAGTTTTCTGCATACATTTTGAGCATGGAATGAACACTTAATTGCACTATCAAGAAAATACTAGAGGTCTTCCTCACTATAAAATTTCATCATTTAGTTTTCATCAATTAATTTTCGTCTTATAATGCCAGTAAGAACTCGTTGTGAACTTTCTAAGCATTTTTTCACCGAAATCAAAATTGTTCAAGAGAAAGATCTGTTTTCAACAAATTTCATTATATACAAATCCAGGCTTATAAATTGCAAATTGTAACTATGTAACTCAGATTTATGTATGTAAAAAAGACAGCAGCTATGTGAAAGGCTTGCTACATTTAAAAAGTCAAACATACAAGTGAAAACATTCCACTGTCAAGGCTTCCTGAGCAACCACAGATCTCTTCTCTCTCCTCTTCTACAATTATTAATTATATAATCATGCGGAGGTGTTTTGTTTGTTTGCTTTCCCCCCTACAGGATCTTGCCTTATTCTTTCCTCAGAAAGCAGAACAAGGCCTGAAGATTCTTCAAGGATTAGGCTAAGCAAGACAAGTTCTACTAAAAGATTTTAAAAATGGGACTGCTTATGGCATGTAATTTATACTCATTCAGATACCTAATAAGATTGAAAGCCCTGTGCAGAACGCCTAGCTTCCTTGCATAACTAGAACAGCTGAAATTCCAACAGGGGCTCCACAAAACCCACCATTCGGAGCAGTAAGACCAAAAGGTAGTCTAACAGCAAACATGTTAGAGAAAAATAAACCTCAAACTCCCCCTTCTCCTGGTCACTTTACTCTAGATTGCAGATGGATTTCCATATCTGACTGAGAATTTCCACCTTCATTTCTATTCTGTAGCTCAATACCTAGGATAATTATCTCTCCCACTCTCAACTGGAGAAAGAACAGTAATAGTGGTATCTGCATACCCCTTTTTATTTTAAAACTTATTAGTGAGATCTTGAGTTTAATTGTTTCAGAGATTGATGCACAATGAAGGAGCTAGGCACTAATGTGAAAAGGTTGGGAAAGAGCTGACATGGTCACTTCATAAGGGCTTCCAGGACTAGTCACATGCAGATTGGCATAGAAACAGACCATTAGACCACACAGTAGTATTGGGGAAAAACTACTGTCTTTAAGCATTAATACAAACAGTAATAGTATAAACAAGTTAAAAAGTAGATTTGAGGATCTAACTTTTAGAATTGTGTGTCAACAGTAGGTAGGATAGTCTTACATAAAGCCCTCGGTACACCTGAGCCCTAAGTGATTCATATGAGTTTTTGTTGATCTATGCTCATCACTCCTCCTTCACTACATGTAGCAGATCAAAATACCATCATAATGTAGCTTTTTTACAGCATTTGTGGTAGCTGGTAATTTCCCACCTGTGACTGATATTTCTGGCAACTACTGTTAAAAAAAAGAGGTTTGGATAAAGTGCATGTGTTGTATCATAACGGACCTGCATTGTTTCTTAATCCTAGACAAATTGAGTTGTTGTCTAGCTAAATACCAATTGCAAGTTTTGTTTACTTTTTTAGTGGAATTGGCATATCATATCATTTTGTTAACTAAAAAGGAATCTTAGATTTAGTGGGGAGTGGCAAGAAAACATCACTGTCTTATTTATATGCTAATAGATATTTCCTAGGAACATCAGAACTACCATTTTAAAATATCGGTGGAAGAAATCCATCAGTTGTACAAAATATCCACATAAATTTTTAAGAAACATAGACATCAACTGGTCATGGTCATAAAATCCTATTCTAAGAGGTCAAACCACGTAATCCAACCATTTATAAGGAAGGCTAAATACCTCTGGATCTCTCTACTTTTCCTTTTTGATTCTATTTCTTCTCAGACACGCCAGGCAAAGAAATGCTACCTAATAATATGTTTAAACTTGTTATTAAGAAAAATTCCAACAGAAACTGAAAGTATTTAGTAAGTGCCTGAATCCCACATTGCCAGTAGAACCCTGATTAACCTATAGAGTTTGATCTGCACGTTTTTCTAGTATTAGCATATTCTGTCAGAAAAGATGTTAAAAGTTCTAATTTTCTTCATTTCATCAAAAGCGGCTTGCAGAAAAGCTACTGGGAATATTTACATTGATTCCTAAGTCCTTAATAGTCTTAGTGCTCTCACTAAGCACTAAGTCACATTAGGCAGGATTAATCTGAGCAGCTCTAGATTCATCCTGAAACAGATGTCTAGCATAGGTCATATGAATCATATCTCTAAGTGCTTAACTGTCTCCACTATAAAGGAAGAAAGATTAGTACAACTACTGCAGATGTAGAAGTCTACATTATGAATGCCTAAAGTTAGATGAAAGGAATCCAGTCTTGTGTCTTTGAAACAGTGGCTCAAGGCACTTGAGTACTGAGGTGATATTTGAGTTCAAAAGATAAATGATTATTCATTCAGCGGTAGGTTATATGGAAAAAGGCAAGCCTTACTGAGTTCACCTAGAGTAGAGGTTATGTTACTTGTTTTTTCTATGACCACCATTACTCCTGTTAGTGTTGGCAGCCTTTTCAGCAATAAGTGAATTGATAATTCCCAAGAGAAGACATAGCTATGAGTAGGCTAATTTTCAGCCTACAGAGACTATGTGTGTTTTTTCTACCCGAACAGCCATTTGACAGGTTATGAAATGGGAGCTAAGTACTGATGAAACTGAGAAATTGTTGTCCAAGGGAAAACGTGTGTAAGTGGCAGCAGGAATATGAGAAAATTGAAAAGAAGCTGGTCATCCAAGACCAAAACTACTTGAAATAAACTAGCCTTTATGTTACAGGTGCATATATATTACAAAAAGCCTTAGAGCAAAACTTAAAATGCTGTGCTGATCCTACAGAGAACAAAAGTTTGTCTGGTCTGGACGAGAAATCTTGATGTTTTAACTTCATGAATAAAAGCTAGAATTCTGACCTGGGTTAACACACAGTATAAATATAATTTCTCTACTCAATAAAAACTAAGATGTTTTCTGTGATCAGAGGCACCACAAATTTCCTTACTTTAACAGAATCATGTCCAGATATCTAATAAACAATGGATAAATTCTTATGCTCTGCAAGGCCAGGAGCAAAAATATCAATTTATATACTCTTACCTTTTCCCGCCTTCTGATTCAGGTGAAAAAAAGTCTATGCGTACAGAGAAAGTAAAAGACAAATATTGGCTCCTCCTCAGATAAATTCAGTCACTGTAGAAAAAATATGTTGCATTCAAAGTTATTCCAACTATAATTATTAAAAAGTTATTAATCAAAAAAATCACTTTTTCCCTCTGTATAGCATTTTAGGAAACATAATATATAAGTCTTATTATGATTGTTTGGTCTTAGAGGGAAAGTGGCAGCAAGGAATAGGAGGACTTCAGACCTTCCCAGAAGTGTTACTGTTTCACTAGTATCTGGTAAGCTGCTTCCTGGTCTCAGGTATCAGAATCAGTCTGCAAACTGCAAGAATAGAGCTCCATACAGAGTTCCCGATGCACAGAAGTCTTTCCATAGCCTCTATCCTGAAAGTGATCACATCTTAGAATCAAAGAGCTAAAATTTGAAAAGCTTCTCTTGGAGTCGTAGAAGATGTTGGTTTAAAAGAGGGCTATTCAAATTCACCAGCTGCCCTTCAGCAAGATTCCTCTTCACTGATTACCAGTGACCCTGTTGCCTCACCCTACTTCCCTAATATAATTGTCCTTCATATAATTGTCCTTCTGTAGCTGTTAAAGTATGATTAATACTGAAGACAGGTATTTCCTGGGGCTGAACAGGTATGAAGCATGTGAGTCGTCTTGTGCTTTGTTGAGTCTGGGACACAGTGGTGGCATGAAAAAGAATATATGCACACGGGGTGATGCGAAGGATGAGGGGTCTCAGGCTTCTGAGATGAGTAATCGAGGTGTAAACTGTACACTAGTTTAAGTGTTTGAAGTTTAAAGTGTCATTGCTCCCTGTACCAGTGATGTTTTCTTTGTTTTGTATCAGGTTAATAAATGAGAAGTACAAGGGTTACTTTACATGTTTTATACTGCGTGGTTGAACATGCTGCATTCAGCAGGGGGTGGGGAACACTGAAGCATGAAAACCTGAAAGACATGTTGAAATAAATTTGGAAGAAATGAGTAAGATAGGTTAAACAGCAACATTGTATCAACACTGAGCATGGGAAAAGATTTGCCTGCACATCTGTTGCCCTTTCCCCAGGTCTCCTCAGCTACCTGCTCACCTGGGCTTCTTCACAAAGGGTATTTTCATGATTGGGATCCCAGCATACACCAATCCCTATGATGTGGCACAGCCCAGCACAGCAGTATCTTCTGTTTAGAGCAAGCTCTCTGAATGTATCAAAAGATACCTTAAATGCAATCAACTGCACAACCTAAAAAGGCACAGCAAGAACACGTGCATTATTGAAGCTTTCTTTGAATTTAAAAACGGGAGGCACAGAAAGGAGATCTGTCTTATCTGTCTTCTATCGTCATCCTCACACTTATGTTTATTCTTGAGTGAAGTCTGATGCAATAAAAGTATCTTTTTGCCTTGGGGAGCTTTTGAAGAGGAACAAACTATGCATAAAATATTGTTCACCAAATGATGGAGACTATTTCTCTTTGGTATAATTGTACACTGCAGTTCCTATGAAAGTAAAAGAGAGTAAAAGAGAGTAACCATAAAACTTGTTGCATATTTACAGGAGAATGAGTTGCTAAACCTATTCAGTGTCTCTGTATACATACACTCTAATTTAGCGTGGTCTTCCTTAGTTGCAAACTGTAGCTTGCTACTTTAGGTGTGTTTATGTGGTGTGTGTACAATTGTACAGATAGCCAGGTGATATCCTGTACTTCTGCCAAGGGGATTCACCATGCCCTCATTCCACATCGGAAATGCTATGGAAAGAGTCCTACAAAGAGTTTGGACAAATGCTCTATGCACATATAATTTGCTCCTCAAAAAGAGAAACTAACTGGATTATGCATTATTGCTGATCTTGGCTACTGTAACTCCATTGATACCTATGCTGTTTCACATGCATAAAAGAAACAACTCAGTTTTAGAATAACCTAGTTTAGAACAATGTAGAAAACATTAACAAAAATACCTTGAGATAGTGTTTATAATTTCAAGCCTGGTTTCTGCATTTTTAAATATGATTATCCTTCACTTTGCATAAGAGTAGAAAATAAAAGGTTTCTGTAGCTTGGTTTTGGCCTAGAGACTTGACCTGGAAAAAAAGGGTCTAGTTAGCACTTTTTCTGATTGTGATTTAAAGTCATGATTTGACGTAATTTCAGTATAGACTGGGAACCGGCAAATACTTCTTTCATAAGCAGGTAAATAATAATCTCTTGACAACTTTAGAATATTTTTTACTGATAGTGAGGACTGTTCGGTGTTGTTGTCCAGGAAGAATAGCCCTCAATTGACCATCTGTATTTCTGATTATCACATTTTAAACAGTCTAAGACATAAAGAATTAATATGATTAATTCTATATCACTGCCATAAAAGATAGAAATTTTTCTTCCTCTGTCATATTTAGCCAAATCAGAAACAAAAAGTTTGTTTCTAGTAGGGAACTATGCAGCCTGCTTTAAGTTTTCTTCTCATTTTATTTCACCAAGTACCTCTGAATGTGAAGAACTACTGCTTCTTTTTGCCATTGCACTACTTTTCAACAGCAGCATTCCTTACTATAATTAATATAAAAAGAGTTATGAGTCTATGCCATTACCTTAATAGATTAATGAAATAATTTTTATCTTATTGCTAAATGAGGTAGTTCATGCTTCCCACACCCTTTCAAACATAGCATAATATAACCTCTATCCAGAGAGCCTTTATTTGACAGATAAGTCTGGCACATTACCAAAAACACTCAAGCTTCTCCTTTTCAGGAAAGATCTTTGAAGAGAGGCTGGGGAGCAACATGTTACCATTCCATAAATTATGAAGCCCTTTCAATCAGATACGGAGCCAAATTGTGACATGCAGATGACAAAGACTATGTTCATGTACATTCCACATTAATAATGGGGCACCTATCCACGATATTCAACCGTATACAATTTTAAGATTGCTAATTCACCTCATAGATTTTGCAAGTGTAAGCTGTCACTGTATTACTCACTCTTCAACCAAGCACCTCACCATTTCTCCCTAAGGGATAGAATTTGTGCCTACTGTATGGTAAATCATGTTAGTACATCAATCCAACATACATGTGCTATTGGTGATGAGTAATTAAACATCTAAACAGAAGAGTAGCTAATGTGCCTACACAAAGCATGGACAAAAGGCAGTCAATTTTTGTGCAGATGTGGAGATCACATGATTTTGTGAGAGGTAGCCAGATTTGAGAGTACTATTTCTCATTTTTTAGAAGGAGCTTTCAAAATCTTTTCTATTAAATAAATCTACACTTTTATATTTGTACTTGCACAAAGTGACTATAAAATGACTATAAAATGATGTTGCTTTGAATTAGTGTTTCACATATATTTGCACCCATGTATTATTCAGAAGATAACAGAAACACAATCTATAAACCAAGGAGCTGGAGACTGCTGAATTCAAATCTTAGCGGAGAAGTGATGCTGATACTAAAATGTACAAATGGTTACATACAACTAAGATCAAATTCTTTATTCAAAAACAAACCTATGAGTGCAACTTCAGCACAGCTAGTGGCTTAGTACAGTGCCAGACGTAACTTGCTTTTGTTTCCTCACACACAGATTTAATAAGCTATTCATAAGTAACTTTGGATGGATGTTGAGCTGGTTCCTGGGCAACTACATCTGTCCCAATTTCACCTGTCATCTAGGTAACAGATTCAGGGGATTCATGGGATGGTACAGATAGAAAAAAGGTTGAGTACTTGTGGCTTATATCATCATTGTATAATTCATTTCTCTTATCCCCTTATATTTGTCTATCCTCCTGATTATCGTTTCAGAGGGCTTTATGTATTTATTTATCTATTTGGTGTTTGTGGGAATTCTGACTCTTCTGACTTTTTAGGACTTCAGGGTTTAGAGTAGCTGCTGAGCACACTTTCTGCTGTGAATTACATAACTTAACTCAACTTGTAGGCTTGGTAGCCTAACTGTTAATAAGCCTAACTAAGACATAGTTCTAGCAGTCAGGAAATTGATGTCCTGTGTTTATTTTCAATATCATGATGATCAAGCCACTTCAGCCTAGATTTTTGAAACACAGTCAACGTGTTTCAGATTATCTTTGGTTGGAGTCTGTGATCTGAAACATTTTAAGGGAGCATTCGTATCATCCATCTTACCGTATTTAGGCAGCCAGATCCGGACATGGTAAGCTTAGAAGCTTATTTGCAGTGAAGGGAGCTAAGCCAGTGAGGAAGTCAAATTCCTGACCTCAGAAGACCCTTCTTGATTCCCCTCCTCTAAGGCAAAGACACTTCTTGGATCTGATTACTGAATTACTACTTCCACTTTCAATTTAGAAGTGCAAGACGTGACTATTTGGGCAATTGAAGGTGAAAGTATAGCAAGCCAGTAAAGCCAGAAGATAGGGGTACTAAAAATATGGGAAATATTCTTAAAATCTAGGATCTAACAACTCTGTGGTTACTCCATCTGAAGAATACAGATGACACTTTTTGGCCTCTTTCAAGACTCCCATGTTAATAACATTGTCTAAGTGAAAAGTGTAGCAAAAATTGGAAGAGAGAGAAATAGAAGGAGTAGCTAAATGTTAACAAGTAATGGTGAGAAATATGTATACGTTTCATTAAAAGTTAACTACATTCAAAGGAGATAACTTCAGAATTATATTAAATTAGTTTACTAATAGAAACAATTATTGTGAAAAAACATGTGTAGGAACAATAGGAATGAATATTTCCCCAAATATATTTAATTACACATAAAACAAATGGAAGACAGAATATAAGTAATACAAATGGTATCAAGTTGGCACCACTCTACTCCACTCCTCCCCTCTCCTTTTCTCTCCACTGAAAAGGGCCATGGATATGCTGGAGTGGTCACATAGGACCATAGGCCAGCTGGATTATAACAATGAGGACAACAGTTTAGGAAGTCTCATCTGATCCTGGAGAAGATGCTATTCCCCTTGCAACAGAGATTCCTGTCATCACCCAGACAGTGACCAGCCATCCTGTTCAATGGATTCAATTCTGCCCATGAGCATGATGCTATGCAAAGATACAAAAAAATTCAGAGGTTTTTAAACAAACACTGTCTGTGAATGTCTGTACAGCACTTTACACATAACTTGCTGTTCTTGCTAGATGTTATTTCTACATAAGCAAAACAAAGCACATGCATATGAGGCTAGAGTAGAGGAAGTAATCAATGTAGCAAACTGTATATTCAACACTGATATCCTAAACTTAAAAGTGGAAATCAGCACTAAGTACAGGGCAAAAATAATTTATGAATCTCCTGAAAAGATCAAGTGCAATCAACAAAGGTTTTGTCAAGCTATATATTTCCAGTTACAAACTGCTTTAATTCCTTGAGTTAAAAGTCTTCTACTTCCACAAAACTCACTAAACAAGCTGAAGGATTCAGCTGAATCGATAAATGATAGACAGACAGGCAGGCAGGCAAACTGATAGACCAATGAATTACTGGTGCTGCTGAATAGAGGTTAGACCTCTGCTGTCATCTTTTGGACCTGGCAGCATATTTGATACTCTCGGCTACTAGAAAGATGGCCAGGATCCATGATAGTAATGTTCCCATAAGTTGACAAGTTTTGGTCTCTAGGAGGTGCATACTTCTCTCTCTCTGCAGAGAAGCACCTGAGGATCCTGGCAGACAACAAGTTAAACATGAGCCAGCAGTGTGCCCTTGTGGCCAAGAAGCCAAGGGTATCCTGGGGTGCATTAGGCAGAGTGTTGCCAGCAGGTCAAGGGAGGTGATCCTGCCCCTCTCCTCAGCCCTGGTGAAGGCCTCACCTGGAGTCCTGTGTCCAGTTCTGGGCTCCCCACTACAAGAGAGATGTGGCACTCCTGGAGAGAGTCCAGCAGAGGGCTACCAAGATGCTGAGGGGACTGGATCATCTCTGCTATGAGGAAAGGCTGCGGGAGCTGGCCCTGTTCAGCCTGGAGAAGAGAAGACTGAGAGGTGATCTCATCAACGTGTGTAAGTATCTGAAGGGAGGGTGTCGAGAGGATGAGGCCAGACTCTTCTCCGTGGTGCCCAGCAACAGGACAAGAGACAATGGGCAGAAAGTGATGCACAGGAAGTTCCACCTAAACCTGAGAAAAAACTTTTTCACTGTGAGGGTGACAAAGCATTGGAGCAGGTTGCCCAGAGAGGTGGTGGAGTCTCCTTCCCTGGAGATATTCAAAACCCGCCAGGATGTGATCCTGTGCAACGTGCTCTAGAGGAATCTGCTTGAGCAGTGTGGTTGGACTAGATGATCTCCAGGGGTCCCTTCCAGCCTTAACCGTTCTGTGATTCTGTGAGGTCCCATGTGTCTGTTCTGTGAGAATTATGTGCAACTTATTAACTGTTTAGACTTTTTTTTTTAAAAAAAGGAACAAGATTTATTTAAACAATAATTAAAATTGTCAAAATTTGATGATATTTTAGAAGGCAGAAAATGACAATGGTGAGAATGAATACACAGTAAAAGTCTTTCCTTTCTTGATGCTACAGTGTCCTTCAAGTGCATATATTATTTCGGAAATCTGAGGTGGGATTCCTCTGATCAAATATAAATGCCTGCACTACAGGTAGTTTGACCTAGATCTCTCGATACTCTTTTTAATACATGGAGACAAATTAGCACTCATAGAGCAAAATTTATTTTGTTCTAAAGTAAATTTCTCATACAAATCAGAGAAACAGTTTTCTGGAAATGCTTAATTTTATTCCTTTATGACAAAGGAAGCTGAGGGTGATTACCTCAGATGTGGCTGTCCACCTTGATAACTGAAGTTATGATGGCTACTATCCACAGTGTCAAGATCTAAGCCTCCAGCAGTAGGTACACATTTTTCCACACATTCCGATTACAGTAGCCTCATAGTCCTAACAGCTTAGATAATTATACTTTCAAATGAATAAGTTTTAAGTATTTTTTTAATATTATGCTACTGAAGACCTATTTAGCTACATGCAGTACTGAAATAAAATCAGTAGGTGCACAGAGTTTTGCGTTACTAGCTACTAGTACGTCATTATCAATGACATTTCATTAGTATATCTACTGGAAATGAACTAAAGGGAGGTATTTTGAAAGGTTGATAATAGGCTTGAAATTGCTCTAACTGAAGTTGGTGGTAAATCTCTCACTGGAGTCTGGAGGTGCAAAATTAAGACAAACGCTGAATGCAACTACAAACATTTCATTAAAGACTGAGGTTAGATCTACAAGAGGAAATTTGGGGCTACAATGCTGAACATTGCAATGTTTATCTTTCAGGCAGTTTGCTGCTTAGAGAAATTTATAAACCAGCCAAAACCTTGAACTACACATAGGTTTTCAAGAATGGTATTCACCAGGTCTGGGTGCTGAGTAGGAGGTCATAATTACTGTGCTTAAAGGAAGGGTAACAGTTGAGGACAGCTTTCAAAAAAGTTAGTCACTTAACCCAGCCAGTGGAAAGATTTGATTTTATCTGCTTGGAACTTACAGCTGTGAAAGTTCCCCTGCAGTTAGGCACATATAACTTGTAGTTTTATGTTAAAGAGGAGCACATGTTCTGTTTCAAATGGTAGTAGTAGAGTAGACAAAATAGTGCTGAAAATGCTATATCTTTTGTAGCTGCCTGACTTTCAATCAGTAGACATATGACCTACTGAATGTCAGGAACAATTAGATATCCCTGCGAAACTATTACATTTCACGCCTGTGAATGGGAATTTACTTGCTTTTACGAAACTACAAATAAATGTATTTGAAACAATTTGTGGAGAAGACTGTGAATTCGGTGATAAGTTTGTATATAAGCTTTTATATAATAGTAAAATAAATTATTTTACTACTTACAAATATATATATCTAGTGCACAACCAAAACCAAAACCACCAGTGACATAAAAAAAATTCATAAATATGCACTTAAGTCATATAATTACTATTATTTTGGCAATAGTTTGTCTGATACAATATTAATGGTTTGTTTGTGGATAATATTGCCTGCTGTCATTTTTTTTTTCTTGCAAAGTACTAGGCATTGCCAAACTTAATTGAGAGCTATGAATGATCAGATTCTTGCTACAGGGACTCAAATCATTTCTCTAGGTAACTAAAAAAAGACGGTTGCAAATCTATACCACACCAAATCACTTTATCAATGTGATTATTTCATATAACTGAGAATCATAATGTTATCCCAGCTTCATTCTTGCTCAAGGCTGTTAGCTTCATCAGATTATGTACATCCTTACACCAGAGAGACTACACTGATCACCTCACTGAAGTAATCAAGTATATTAGATAGAGTTCCTACAGCTCTTTTTACTTGCAGAATCCTAGGCCTAGTTGTTTAGCTGAAGCTTAATTACTTAAAATAAATTCATTAAATTAGTTACTGCGGCTTCAGTTACTTAAAGTCTTCCTCTAGCAGAAATATGAAAGAGTGAGAAAGCAGGTACAATCCAACTGAAGCAAGACTTGAAAGGGAGAGAGTTCAATAAGTGAGTCGCATGAACAGCAAATGAGGTAAAAAGAAACAAAGGATCTTGTCTGGGAAAAAAGAAATAGCGTGGGGGAAAAAAAAAAGGTAAAGTTAAAGTAAACATTGAGGTAAACATGCTAGCAATCATAGCACAACACGGAGTACCGAGAACTCTCCAAATACACTAATAAATTCAAGCTACACCCAGGAACTCAATAATCGTCCCTATGGAAGAGTTAATGACCCTTGTTAGGCTTTTGGGTCTTGCTTCCTAACCCATTTCTAAACTGCTCCCAGTCATTGCTCAGAGATTAGCACATCCATGACATTCTCCACAGGCAGCTTGCATGAAGCCGCCTATTTCTGAGGCGTCGCTTATAGGCATGTATAGGGGCTAATCCATATTAGCTGGCCTCCCAGCACACGGACATTCTCAGAAACAGTTGATTTACTTGTACAGACACACCGTCAGAGCTTTCCCGGTGATTGCATTGCAAAAGGATAATGAGAGCAACAGATAATCTTGCTTACAAACAGAAGTGAATCAGTATGCTACCAATAAAAGTAGCTGTGCAATAAATCCACATCATCTTTCACTGACCTCCTTCATGATGTTGGCATTTAAGTGAAAGTGTTTGCATTAGGAAAAAAAAAAAAGAAGGCATCTGGCAAAGGGGTGTAGAGAAAGGAATAATTAGTGAAGTATGCAATCTCTCGAAGAAAAAGGGGAGGGTATGGGAACGTAATATACTACAATCCTCCAGCAATGGCATAGCAAAATACAGTTCTAATCACCTTTACTTCTATGAGAGAGATTATAAAAAAAGTCAGTAATATTACTGTGGTGCATTAAACCTAATTAAGCATAGGTATCTATGCAAAGGACAGTAGCTTTGTATACAACTTTGAACTTCTTTGAACTTCTCCTTGCAGCACTGCCCTCTCTTCTGCAGTATCCATCTTAAGAATCTTTTAGGAAATATCAGTTTAAGCAAAACATAGCTGTGCACATCTATCAAAGCTAAAGTAGAAGAAACAAGGACTGATTTATAATGTAAAAATGAACTTGAGGACTCCGTTTATCTTAAAGATCTAGATAGCCAAACGGAGTTATAAGATACCTTACATACACCTACCTCCAGAAGAATTTCAGCAGAATTTTTCTAGTTGATCACCGTTACATAATTGAAATAGGAAAAAAAAAAGGATCAAAGTCTACCAAGCCAAAGTGTGATGACATAGTACTTTCAGGAACACATGTGAGCTTGCTCTGCCTAAGCTCCAGTCCCAGCTAAAACCTACCTAACTACAGTGATATAATGTTAGGTCCAAGTTAATAAACCCTGCCAAGAATTAGCATTTATTAGCTCAGGGTCAGCATTATGCTAACATGAGCAGAGATTGCAGACGTCTATTTAGAATTTACTATGTAAACCTGCCCTCTGACAATATAATACTGAAAGGCAGTTGGGAAACCAATCATTACACCAAAGTTTGGTTTCTATATGCCTATATGCAAGGGTCAACATGACCTAACTTACAGAAATTGATCTTTTCTAACTGGCCTTCTTACCTTAGTATTAATTATTCATACATATCATTTAGCTGTTACAATGGAAAATGGTTCCTCTGTTCTATGCACATAAAGCCATAGTCTTCTCTCCAGTTTGCTAGAAAACCACCTAAAGAATAAAATAATAATTAAAAAAATCTACTAACATGCCAGTGCAGTATTAAAAATAGCTCTTTTTTAAAAGAACATAACACATGGCCTTATTCTACCAGTGTCTTTTTCAGCAAGATGGCTGCCAAAAGCAAGAGACCCAGATATCTCAATTATAATGTAAAACTTTGTTTTCAAATACATTTTATTCAGACTGAAGAGCACTTTCTGACTTTCAGATTGCTGGCTGAGCAAAATAGTTACAGTTCTCTCTTAACTATTTATTTGTAAATCTCCTCTGAGTATTAAACATACTCATAAAGATATGTCCATAAAAAGAACAAGCACAAACTTTATCTTGACATTTGATTTAAGCTATGTTAGGAAACTTATTTGACAGATACAGTTTTTTTTTTCCCCTAGGCATTGCAAAAGAGCAGATTGGCACAAAGATTTGTGCTTAAAGAGAAGAACCAGTTTTATAATGAAATGTGAATACGAATAATACTCTTAATCTCTGCAGATTTTCCTACCTTTCAGTAATGTGCTACTATGTAATGTCATTAGCAAAACAAAAGAAAGACTATCATGCTTCCTTAAAGGGATACTATTAAGTTATTTTAGCTCAAAGTTTGACCTGTATTAGTATAAGCTCTTGACAAATGTCCTCTGGGGGAAAAAAAAGGAAATCATTAATCTGTTACTTGTTAAAATTGACCACTCTGGCTCAGAAGAAAAAGAAATATCAAAACTAAAACATTCCAGGTGATATGATGGTTCTACAGCAAACAGGATGACTAACTATGTACAAAATAAAGGTCTTATGTTAATTAGTGTACTGCAGGCTATATACTACTACATCATCATCACTGTCAAGTCTGGTACAAATCTGGGGAAAAATCAGATCAGTCCTGTGTACTTATGATCCTAATTCAACTTAGTGATAGACAGTTTGAAAAGATCCTTTACAGCTGTTTTTAGGCTATAGTATACTCACGAATAATATTAAGTCTATACAAAATCAAACATTTTATATGTATTTTTATGTCAAGTTTCAAGAATCTTTGTATAATGTTATGTGTCTTCAAATCAAAAAAAACTCTCTCTTTCCCCATCAAGAAAGTACAGGGGAGGAGTCTTCCAGAAATTATCAATTTCATTAGTTCTTCTCTGATAAAGTTGAAATATTTTCTACAAGTAGCCTATTGGTAAGAAAGCGATGGAAAACCTTCCCAGTGGGGGAGGGAAGGCATATATCTTTCCAAATACAAGTTAACGTGGTATGCTCAGACACTCTGAGTAATGAATAAATGTTGAATTTACACACAAGAGGTTGTGCAGCATCGTTGTACTAAAGTGAGATGCATCTGATCTGAAAGAACATTTTTCTAACTTATTGTTTGAGTGATTCAAAGGAACTCTATGGATGTGGTAAAGCACTACAGTGATGAATCTAATTAATTACAGTTTTCACACAAAGAAATGATTATATTGTATCTGTAGCAGGATATAGTCTGTGTGCATGGTGTGTGTATATATGTACTGTTGCTCAACCAAACCTATATTATTATTTATAGTATACAACTTCTGGTATTTAGTGTTCTTATTACTGAATAGAACACAACTATTATAGCAAAAACACATGCAACGCACACATATAATGAAAGATTTTTCATTTTTAAATATATTTATGAAAAAAAAAAATATCACTGTTTCTCAAGGAATTAGCATTGGAAGTAATCCCCAAACTGTTTTGAAACACCTGAAGGGAAGGAAAAGAAAAAAAAAAACCTGTGAACTTTTTAGAAAAGAGCAAGAGAAAAGAAAAGCACAACCACTATGCAGAAGCTTAATGTGTAATTTCACACTGATCATGAATAGCAAAAAGTACAACAGCACTGTGGACAGGACCTGTCTTTACGCACATAATATCACAGAATATGGGCTGAATCACTAATCAGTGGTATATATTTCTCTCTAATTGTATTGGGAGCCTAAGGAGACAAAGCTTTTAAAAGAGAGGGATGAATCTTCACCAAAATAGAACACAAGGCATCTTGAGAAATGGTTCGCTATTGACACAGTAATTTCAACAGGACTGTTTAACAGAGTAAAGAACTTATCACCCTTCCACTACGGTTCACTCAGAAATTATTGTTAGCTGCTCCCTCTCAGCTGAAATTATTAATTCCAAACTACTCAACCACAGCTAATCAGAGATGGATTAGGATATATTTTTATGCATCAGAAAAATTATCTCACATCCCTTCCAGATTTGTTTTCTCTTACTATTCTTGAGCTGTTCAGAGCACACCCTTTTTGAAGTAAATAGAACAGCAGTGGGCACTCATTTTCAGACAAATCACATACCTGAAAGATCAAAGTCCTGCATTTGTGTTTTGGCAGGTTCAAAGCTATGATCAATATTCTTTGACGTTTTTTCATGGCACATAATCATCAAATGTTAGTCGTTCTAATGACTACAATTTCAAGACACCGCATTTGAAAGGGTCAGTGGTTGAAAAGTTGGTATTTGTAGCAGCTCTGTGCGCTCATTTGAGATTGCTACTTCTGAAATGTTGCATGTACCTTCTATCATAACAGCCTTTTATAAATACATTTTATTGACGAATAATTTTTAACTATTTTCTCTGTGGGTGCATTTCTCTATTTGCACAGAATTTGTTTTTCTCTTCAGCTGACAAATTATTCTCTTGTTGAAAGAAGAATACATTTATTGTAAAAATTCCAAGATGTTTACTAGGCTGTGTTTCACAGTATGTCCATTTTTCCTGGTTCAGGGAATTATATCCACATACCTTCTAACACTTCAATGACATCATATTTAACATTATTTATAATAAGCTTCTTTCATATATTAAAAGTTCCTTCCTGACATCCAAGCTTCACCTCTGAGAAATATTTAAGAACATAAATATTGCATGTTTTATTTCAAACATAATATTACATCTTTGTTGCCAGTGTTACATTTTGAAACCTCTAGATTGCTGAATCTTTTTCTGATAGTATTTTGAATATGATGACATTATTTAAATTACTAATTACAAGATAAATACAATGTGAAAATATTTTACTCTTGAAAGTGTCGTTTTCCATTGTCATTAAGTCTTGGCATAAGAGACATATTTATATCACCCTTATCACAATAGCATCCTATCATTTCTTGATATTATTGAAGCAGCAATAAATCAGAGTTTGTGGCTTTTAAGTGTTTCTACAACAGATTGTGCAGAGTCACACGTTTTCTGGCCAAGTCAGTAAAAAAAGATGTTATACATTTCTAGCACATAACTATGCCATTCTGAAACACACAGTAGGAACTGTTCTCCCTTCTTTTGTGGTGATTAATATAGGACATACTTCCTTTCTTATTTGAGTAAAAAAGAAATGAGATTGCTGGGGTGGTCAACTTCATTATAAAGGACAAATGTGTTGAGAAAAGCAAGATAACAAATCAAGCCAAAAATTTCCATTCCAAATGTACCTTCACATAGAAAGATAGGTCTGCTATTGCTACTGATTCTGCCCAAGTTTCTTAGGACATATTTGGGAAAGAAAAGAGACAGGGTAGGAGTGGAGAGTAGAGGTCTGAATCTAACCTACACTTTTCTAATTCAAACGATAAATAAATGCAGTGAGCGTAAAAAAACACAGAAGACAGAAAAGCCAGCTATCAGCAGAAAGCCAGCTGAACTGTTGGTGGTAAAGCATCACTTAATCAAATAAGTTATTTCAAAAAATTAAGTAGACCAGAACAGAAGCTTAAAAGCTAACACTGACAAAGTACCAATCAACGTTATCAGCAAACATTAAATTGCTTTCCAAAACAAAATCCACTTAGAAGTTCACTGCATAGAAAAGGGCTACTTCACCGTAACATAGTAAGACAGATGTATCCATCAAGAAAAATGCTGAACCCCAGGACAGTGATTTCAAGAGTAAGACTTTTTATTTTGATAAAACTCAGGTCATCAGTTTTTGTGCTCAAGATTGTATTCAAAGTCAAATCTCATAGTATTAAATATAAATATACGAAAACTTTTTTGAATAATACAAATATAGTGTTAAGCAAAAATGCTTTCCTCAATATCCGTGATTCACAGAAGCTTGAAATAATTAATTTTATTATTTAACTTTCAGTTTTCTACTCTTGTTGTAATTATTTTAATTGTTTTCTTGGTAAAATTTTCAGATAGTAGTAGTTCAAAATAACTGAAAAAAGAGGAGAAGAGGGTAGTTCATCCCCCAGCCTGAGGTATGCTTCCCTATGGCTGTGCCATTCCTGACAGATGACTTTAGTTGTCTAACATGTAGTAATGAAGATCTCACGACTTTCCTAGGTAATCAATCCCAGTGCTTAACTTAGTGTACTCTACTCTGTACTGAGCCTTTAGTCACAATAAAGGTTGGATCTAAATATCACAAAGACATAGAATTTCACTGATATCCTCATAGGCTATTGTTTATTATAAATACTGTCTGATATAATTAACTTGATATCAAATTATATATATATATATATATATATGTATGTATGTATAAAATAACAATAATAATTGAATACACTTATTCTAGCTTTCTTTCTTCCTGATTGCAGGTAGTACATCACTAAAACTAGAAAAGGTATCTAGTTACATATTTCTGAAATATTTCAAATCAGAAAACTCAGGGTAATTATCATGGTAAGAAAAAAAGATGACTTCCTTTTTGCTTGCTAACTCAGTAAGTGTGAGAAGCTGCCAAGGATTCAGTGATATGATATTCAGTGGCATAGCTCAGCTAAGACAGTGCCCTGTCAAGCTCTGGTTATGTTCAACAGCGACAAGACAAGTTGCTGTGAGAAATACAGAAAATTAGCTACAAGGATTGCATACACTCTCCTCTCCTGGTTGACTACAGCGGTCTCATTTGCAGTTAGGCAGCTTAATTTTTATTTTAGGATTATTCTCTGCTTTCAAGTGATTTAAGCTCTCTGGTATGTTCCTTATGGCATTAAATCAGCTCTGAAAGAAGCAGCTACAATGACAAGTTTAGAAATTTTTTATGCTTTTCTTAGAGTCTGAATAACAAAGACTATCATGGTTTTCCCTGAGCAAGAAATAGATTTTCTTCCTATATTCTTGATTTTACTTTTCTACTGAATAGGAGCTTATATTGAGCAAGGGGAGCTATTTTGATCTGGTTTAAAAAGGAAATAGGAATGAAATAATGCCTTCATTTAGGTCAACTGTGTAAGCAAAATATTTAAAAGTTTATGGGAAATAGATATGACCTGAATTGTCTGCACAGCTTATCTTGTGAAAAAGGAGGCAGTGTTCATGTAGCATATCTTGACTTTAAAACATTTCTCTAGTGATTCTTACGTAAAGTCAAAGAAAATATATTCAGAATAAATAACTAAGGCAAAAGCACACCTGTTTAAGAAAACACTTTCAAAGTGTCATTACTAGTAATTCTTCATCAAACAAGAAGGGTCTTTTAAGCACAGTCTTAAAGTAGTGATTCAATTTATGACTAGCACTGTCACCAACAACTTGGATAATGCTTATAGTTATAAAATTTCTGCGTATCTGCAAGATAGAAGTCAAAAGGTTGAAGGACTGTTGAAAAGAACATGAGAATTTTACATAATCTGAGTTCACTGGGGAACTAATCTGAAATCAAGGAAATAATGGTTGGTAAAGATAAGTATATAGTGCTACCTAGATGTAGATAAAAATTACTTAAATGAATTGAGCATATCATAAGTTATAAGTGAATTTTACATAAACTATGGGGGATACTGTTATTCAGAGTGAATTGTAGTCCCCCCCCCACACACACACCACCTAGCCAGGTGAAGTAGCAAGAAATTGAGGAAAAAGCTTGGCCTTGTAACAAAAAAAAATATGCTACTTGCATTCAAACTAACTCAAACTAGATTGAGGAAATTTGATGACAAGCAGAAGGAAATGCAAAGTGAAGGTCAACTGTCTGTGGCAGATGCAATAAAGACTCTGACTGCATGGAAGAAATTCATTCCACATAACACTTAAAAGCCTGAAAGAATGATTGATGGATGCTGGGGAGAAAAGTAGACAGCAGAAAGAAAGAAGGTGTTGACTGAAAAAGATCAAGCAACAGCACCAGGACCTGAGAAACAACACAAGACCCTAGACTCCCTTACAGTGATACGCAAGATCTGATCAAATCTTATTTAACTGTAATTTAGCTTTTTTGCAGCAGCTGTAGAGCAAATTTGTCATATTCTTTCACTGTTTAAAAAAAAAAAAATAAATCACACCTTAGGTGACTAGTTTGTCCATTTGTTTGTGCTTAGAAGTGTCAGGCTGTCCTGGAACAGATACTGGCCCTCGCTGTAGATATTCCCTTATCTTATTCTTTTTATAACCAGGTGGTGGGTGGACTGAAAGTATTCCTTCAGTCAGTACTCCCTACTGGAGAGTAGCAGCAGCCTTCAGAGGGCATGCCACATCAAAAGAAGAAATCAAGCATGTGCGTGCGTGCATGCGCACACGCACATACACAGAGGGGACTATTTGGATAAGCCGGAAAGGATCCAGAGATTGGATCTAACTGATTTCAAAGTTAATAGGAATCAAAAGTATGATTCTGATTCTAAACAAGCAACTCTGAGTCATATCTGAAAGAGATACAAATCTCAGACTGGTTATGTTCTGTCTCACCAGAATTTTAGGTGCTAATCTTCCGAGATAATTCAGCACACCTAAAATGACCATCTAACTTCCTAAAAAGAAAGAAGAAGAAGAAAGGGTAACTCAAAACTGGTGAGGACAATTCAGTCTCCTTACATCACATGCCACTAAGACTACAGAAAACCAGTGGAAACGTTGAGTGCTTCCACCCACTTTGCTTAGCTCTTCGTTGGTAATACCTTTACAATATAGTGAAATTATTAGAACACTATTCAGGAAATGAAGTACCTGGGGCTACCTAAGCCCCGCTTAGAAGCTAACCAGACCCTTATTTTCTACATATCAGGAAGCTTTCATACTGAAAAATCATTACAGCACTGAATCAGCTGTAGAGAGCACAGATTTTTACATGTGAACACAGATTTTAGCCCTGCTTCTGAGATGCAAAAACATTTCACATCAAATCATCACTCAGTTAGCTTTCCTTTATCTCCCCTTCTCCTGGAGAAAACAACAGCAACAACCCCAACACCCAGCTTTTGCTGTTCTGGGTCCAGGAAACAAAATCTTTCCCCAGAAGTGAGAACTTCCACAACAAGGTATGGTCAGGTGCTCCATCAAACAGAAGATCCTCATTGCTGTCTGAACTGCAGCTCAGCAGATGGACATAGACCATACTCTAGCTTCTCTACATGCCAGTGATTTTGGCACTCTCTAAGGGTACAGCATTTATGAATTCACTTCATTTGGGACCTAATGGAGCATAAATGGGATTCCAACGCTCTCACTTCCTGAATGATTGCTTTAACTGTTATACTGTTACATAAAAATGGAGATATGTTTTTTGCAGTCCACTTTATCCAAGGAACTAGACCTGCATTAGAACAGGTGCTCACTTACCCCCAAAATGTAATCTTGACGTATAAGGATGTATATCGATAACCCTTCCAAGGATTCTCAGGCACACTAAGAATATACCTTCTGAAATTACAGAATTCAGGAATAAATAGTCCTGGGAAGCAGGTCTGAGACTCTAGAAAACTGAAAATTAAAGGTAGATTTGTTAACAGTCTTACTATTTACAATAAGTTATTATATATAGGACAGTAAGCAATTTGTTCCTCTTTTCCATCAGAAGAGGAAATTAGCTTAATTTGCAGCTAAGGAGACATGCAGAGTAGTTGCTTAGAGCAGCTGGGAAACCAAGCTATCAACTGGAATGACTGCTGCAGAAGGAATAGTTCATGTACGTGCAGCAGCAATTTGTGCTATGGTAAGCAGACAAATCTTCTAGCAACAGCATAATAACTAACTGCACAATCCCAAGAGTAACAACAAAATCCAGTCTTTCAGACACAATTCTCATTCCTTTCCCTGACTTAAGTATACTCCTTTTCCCCTTGCTCTTGTTGCAGCAACACACAGGGACTACTATCTCATATTCAGGATACAATAATTCAGTTTTGCCTGCTCAGCTGCAAAGCCCTGAGCCAGCCCTGCTGAATGGGTTAACTGAGATAAACAGCATAGCAGAGCCCTAATTACAAATGAAAAAAGAAGAAGGGGAAAAAAAGCCTTCTAATAGAATAGAAATCTCTTTTTATTTATTTCTTGCTAAAATTACAAGCAGTGAAGGCCCAACCTGCAGAACAGAAAGGAAAATTGCATCTCCTCCAAACTGAACTTACAAAATAGGAGATACTAAGATTGTTAGCCACCTCCTGACAATTGGCTTATATTATGCTAGAGCCAGCCCAGCTGTGATAAACCTAAGGAGTCACAGGTGCAGCAATCACCAGTTGGCAGGAGAAGAGGCAATATGGGTATTTTGCTCGGCTAATGCCTTGTAGCAGAAGTCTCTGATTTACTTTAGGCAAGAGCTCAAAAGAACTAGAATTAAAAATGAGAGGTAATAGAAAGATTTGTGTAATTTGGGGGTGGGGAGAATATGTAGAAGTTTAAGGATTTAGTTAGTGTTTAAATTTTTTGATCTTTTAGGTAATGGCAGTGTCTGTCTTTGCTGTTTTGAAAGCTGTGTTTTTGTAGGTGGGAAAGCAGTACTGCTTGGGAGATAAGGTATTTCAGTAGGGTTCTGTGTTAGTTTCACAGAAATTGTTTGCAAGTGTATTTGTCTTGTACTTTCTTTCATCTGTAGGTTTTGTTTTGTCTATTCTATAGGTATTTTATGGGGATCTTAATATTTTTATCTGTGCTCATCATTCTAATTTAATTTATGTGGGAGCTAGGTTCAAATCTTTCCATTTCATGATTTAGCTTAGGGACCCGAATATATCTTCCAGTGAGATGTAGGGAGCATCTGGGATTGGAGGGAAAATTGGTGTAGAGTTATGCCTAGTTAAATAAATCTCTGCTACCTTTTTGTGTAGAAGATCCAATACAAAGGTAGAGACTGAAATCTAGGTCTATGTCTACCGGTTTATTATGCTAATTGTTGGGCTGTCCAGTCTTTTCAATTCTGTATCTTCAGTATAACGTGTGGATGGATTATAGTGGCTGGAAAGGAAGAATATTTTCTTCTTTCCTCAATGTTAATTGTAAGTCAACATCTGAAGTAGAAAACTGTACCTCCATTTAGCACAATTGTTTTGTTAGACTTTTGCGGAGAATGATTGTTGTCTTGCTGTTTCTGATAGCTGTATGATGCGAAGTAGTCCTTCATCAAAAAAGTCTCTTCATGCAATAAAGCTTATTTTGGAATGTGTGTCTCATGGCTCTTATCTCTAGAAAGGCTGCCTCTTTGTAAACACTTCAGTTAATCCTAAGTTTTTTGTTCATCAGAAAACAAAGTATTATTTTTGTTTGCTTGTTTGTTTGTTTTTTAATCTGCCTATGTTGAGCTTAAAGAATCTTTGTGAGAGGAGTTACACTGATTTTGCTACCAAACAGAAAACTGATAAGAGGAACATGCTGCTGTCGCCTTGTTTTCTGTAGAATTTGTGGTGGCATAAAGAAAGTTCAGTCTCTCTCATTCTTGCTCTCTCCCGTTCTCTCTCTCTCTTTTATCTTTTTCTCTGTCTTCTCTTTTTTTGCTCAGCTTAGTAAGTGAGACGTGCAGCCGATGCGAGAGACAAGGATATTCTCATCATAATGACAGAATCACAGAATGGCTGAAGTTGGAAGGGACCTCTGGAGATCATCTATTACAATGCCCCCTGCTCAAGCAGGGTCATCTAGAGTGTCTAGGCAGAGGATTGTGACCGGATGGCTTTTGAATCTCTCCAGAGAAGGAGACTCAACAGCCTCTCTGGGCAACCTACTCCAGTGCTTCTTCACCTTAACAGCAAAGAAGTTTTTCCTCATGTTCAGATGAAACTTCCTGGGTCTCACTTTGTGCCTGATGCCTCTTGTCCTATCGCTGGACACCACTGGGGAGTCTGGCCCCATCCTCTTAACACCTTCCCTTCAGTTACTTATATAAATTGATCAGATCCCCCCTCAGTCTTCTCTTCCCCAGTCTGAACAGGCCCAGCTCTCTCAGCCTTTCCTCATAGGAGAGATGCTCCAGTCCCCTCATCATCTCCATTCACAAGATATATTGTGATTCTGGAGTAGCAAAGTCTTTTTCATGTCTCTCAAAAACAAAGAATCTGCTTCCATGCTTACTGGTCTCAGTTTTGTAGGAACATCGCAGTTCTAATGAAGAAGTGAGAGACTGATATAAAATGATACAAAGTAAGGCATTAGTCTTCCAATCCGTAAGGACTGCCATACAGTTTCTTAAGGAACATGTTTAATGTCCTCACTTGAAGAGAAAGATCTTTTTTTTTTTTTTTTTTTTTTCCCCTATTTGGTCCAAATGGCTGAAAACTCCAGACACTTGTCATACTGTCCTTCTTATGGCCTTTGATGATTTTTTTTTTCAGTTTCGTATGCAGAAAAATCATACTTGAGCTATGTTTTAGAATAGAACTGCATTAAAAAGAATGTCCTTTTTACAAGGAATTTCAATGTTGATGGGGTGGTTGTGACTAAAGACTAACCACTGATATTTGAAGAAACTTGCTCACTTTCTAGTAACAAAAAAGTTCTCATTTTTGTGGTATCATACATGATCTATATAAATGGATAAAACACAGTCAAAAATACTCTAGCCCTGCCAAAGAATCAAAAGAACAAAACCAACAAAAAACACTTTTTCAACCCTCCACCCTTTCCCCCCACCCCCAATGACTGCAAATGTCAGGGGTTTGTTTAGTTTAGTTTAGCTTTTTTTTGTCATTGTTTTGTTTCAAAGGGTTCTGATCTGCTAAGCTTTGTTAGAGCATGCCTAATACACTTTAACAGCATTGATTTCAGTAGAGTGAAGAGCAGGCCTGTAAGTTTTATTCATGATTTGTCATCCACCTCCTCTATAATTGCATGATGATAGGTGGCTCACTGTAGGGTTCCCAGACATCCTGTATAGTATGAGATTTCACTTATTAAAAATTTATGGATATTATTTTTCTTGTTTTAGATAACTATTTATTTCTAGCAAACTTCTTTCTAGTGGGGACAGGGGGTTTTCTCCTGTGCTGTGAATGGCTTAAAATGTCGTGTAGGTCAGGCATAGTCCCTAAATTCAGATAGGATAGAAAGTCCCAGAGTCATGCCTGATGAAAGTAATTGTAAAGTAGCCTTAGGATTAGTAGGATAAGATGGACTATCTGATATTGAAAAAGAATTTTGTTTCTCTTCTAGGAGTGGAAGAGAAATTACTTCCTGCTCATTGCAGGGTGTCTGTGTTATGTGGGGGGTGACAGGAAAGCATGGGTTTCTAAGCCGTTCTCAGACCTAGTCCGTCCTCCTATGAAAAATTTTTAAATAGGGTGTAAATCAGATCCAAATATGTCATAGTGAGGTGAAGAGATGCAATCTTCTTCTCTTTTTTTGAAAGGTCTTAAGGTCTGCTACTGTGCAACTAAGATGGAAAGATTGAGCGGGCTGGTGAAAGAACAAGTAAGAAAAATGTGACTTTGTGCCTGGCTACTGGGTCAGACCTCTGGAAGAGAAATTAAGTTATTAGTTAACAACTAATTACATTACAGCTGTCAAATAAAAGACAGCCGTGCTGGTAACATAACTAAGGACTGAGGACTGGTCCTTGCAGAGAAATTCCTGCCTCATCATGCTCAAGAGTGAAATTCAGTCATTCTTGTGTCTGTCCTGTCCTTTTGCTTTGCTGTCCTGTCCTGTCCTTTATTTCTGTAATTTTCTTTAGGAGGAAAAATATTACGCGTTCCTTTTCTTTCCTATGTAACTTTCCTTTTATCTTACATTGGAGTAATCTCTATAGGTATGGAAGTTGTGGATTTAAAACTCTTTTGGATTAAGGTGAGCATAAAGCCCATCTGTTCATGGGTGAATGCTTTACTACTTTTGTACTACTTTAAAAACAAATGATAGATCAGGATGACTCTCAGTTTTTTGTTTGATTGGTTGGTTGTTTTTTTTCTTTCCTAAAACTGCTGTGTGCCTGCTGTCTCTATGAAGAACTGGGTAGGATGCTTAAATGCTAGACACTACCTCAAACTGCATTTTGTCCACATTCTGATTTAAAACATTGGGTCTTTGTCAGGAATAAAGTTGTTTTTTGACTTTTCCCTTTCTTCAGCAAGTTTTGTTTCTACTGAGACAAATAATTCTTTTTTGAGCATGGATGAATTGAAGGTCTATTTTTTCAGGTGCATGAGCTAAAATGACATGTCTGTACTGTAGAAAAAATCCAAAACTAGCTCTAAAGTAGTCTGGGGAATCTATTTGTGCTGTGTATTTTACCTATCAACTCAGATCTTGAAAGCAGTGGAATAGAATTAACTAGCATTAAACTCAAATTAACATATCCTGCCTTATATCTATAAATTTCACTCTAAAAGATGGGAACTGAAAATGTAGATCTGATTACTTCAGTTTCTAGGGCAATCTAGAAACCTTATTCAACCTTATTTTATCAGGATTATTTGAAAAATTCAACCTTATTTTATCAGGATCCTTCAGTTTGTCATTGCAACGGCTGAAAACACAACTGTTGCATACCCACAGTCCTCCAACATCTCACATTGCTTAATGATTTTCTTAAAGCTGACTGATTGGCTTCCACTTAAAGCCAAGAAATGCTCCCCTCAGCCTTTAAACCATTTGTAGTTGTTCATGTAGTTTAGGTTTTAATCTCTTCCTTGCTTCTTAGGGGAGGTTAGTATCCATCAAGCTTTCAGTAGTTCACATCTTCATGTGGATGTCAGTAAGGAAAATCGCTTGTCTCTTGATTACTGCATGCTTTGGAGTGACTTACTCTTGACATGCCTATAAGGGAATCTACCTTTGACCAGGTTTAATTTTGATCTACATATGAAAGAACTAGTTATAGTATACAGGGAGGCTCACAGAAATATGGGAGGCATCTTTTTTTGTCAGCTTTAATTTGAAGAAAGAGAAATAAAAATCTGTACACATCTATTTAGCTAAAATGTTGTCTCCCATCAGAAAATGCTGTCGCAATAATAGTCTACTATTGGGGCAAAACACTTTCTTATGAAATAGGATTTTCAACTTTTACTGATACAATCTGAGATTATGCAGAGAACTTAATCAAACCCCAAAGTGATAAACGTTACCTGAAATGCATGCAAACACCTGGAACAATCTTCAGTTGCCTATGCTTTTTTTTTGTTGTTGTTGTTTATACACAATTTAGTGATTCATGCCTAAGTAATATGCTTTTTCCCCCTGACCTTTTGACTATTGGATATGTGAAACAAAGAGTAAAGTTGTTCACTTCACTGAGTTAGAAGGAAAGCATTCTACTTCTCCTCTTTCTAGCAGCTAGTAATAATTCATCTGTTTTGCAAGTCATTCCAGCCGTGAGATCAAGTGATACTTCATCTTCTGCATTCATCCAGATTAACCGTTCATGTCTGTAGACCAATCTTCAGAGAGAAAGCTCTACTTTTTGTTTAGTATGTTTTACCACCTGTGAAGTGCTCTGAAACCTTTCAGTATTAATTAAAATGTATGGTTGGTAGTTGCTAATAAAACTGTTATCTTTTTACTGTTCATCCTTTCTTTTTAAAATGTAATGTTTCAATCTGTTGTTAATATCTGCTTCATATACTAGTACAGGACATAGTGATAATGTCCACTACCTTACAGACAACTCCGATGAGAAAATATAGTAGTTCTAAAATGCATGGAATTTATTTTCAATGTGAATTTCAAAGCAAGATCACTGTTGGGGGAAAATTACACAGCTCTGAAAAAATAACAATAGCAAAAATATGAATATGTCATCTGTCTTCTCAAGATTAAATATCTACTTCAATATAAAGCTAGGAAATAAAAAGAGAAGGCTGTTTATAATGATGACATGTGATGTCAGCATTAAGTCAGTAAGTTGCTTTTCAAGGGAATTACGAAAAGTAGCTCTTAAACTTTCTAGAACCTACTAATTACTGTGACAGAGAATGACTTGTTAGCACCAGTAAGCTTTTGTGGTAGAAATACAAATCTTTTACAAGGTCTTTTTCTATTAAATGGTAACCTAACACTTTTTATGATTAAAAATTCATGATAATTCCATGCTGTGATTCAGATTTCTCATTAATAGTTCCCAGAAAATGCAACGTAGCTTCAGTTTCTATATCTCTCTCCTGGTATTAAACCTGAAAACTGAAACAGAAGAAAAATCAGCTAGTAAGAAAATAAAGGAAGGCCTCTGGCAATCATGAAATTTTTTGGAAGAGGTAGAAACAAGCAGAAGTTCAAACAAGAGTTTTATTCCTTTATCAAGTAAGGAGATGAAGTAAGGAGAACCACTAAAATGCACAAAGTGAAGGTAGTTATTCTTCTAAACATTGAAGACAGAGATAATGATTAATGTGCAATAGTTATGTGAGGAAGATCAAATCAAATGTCAGATTGTAATCAGAAGGAGAAAAAAACCAGAAAAATATTGAACTCTCCCAGTTTTAAATAGATAGTCTGTAACAGCAGAAACTTCAATACAAGATGAGAACTGGGAAAATAAATAAAAAAAATAAAGGCTATTAATTCTTTCTGGTCTACACAAAATATCAAAAAATATATATTGCTTGTTACATTGGTTTTGAAGTAGAAAGTAGCACTCTAGTTCCCCTTAATATGGAGGGGCGGGGGGGGAGGAGAAGGGGAGGAAAATAAAAGAAAAGCAGCTTTACCAAAATAGCTAATTTACTTAATTTGATAAAGTTTAGATCCATTTTCTGTGATTAATATAGATTTGTTTATCTCATGGGCAAAATGCATGGTTTATTTTTAGATTATTATTCTAACTGTTTGGAAATATAACTATTAGAATGTGTTATGATAAACAGATATAATACTTCACATGCATATACTATCATACATAAATTTTGCAAACCTGTGGTGATGGCAGATAATGGTTACAGTAATGGTTACATATTTGAATACTCTGGACTCTATTATACTTTTTTAAAATGCATTTGAAGCCTTGCATCTTGTAGAAAATGCAATTAAACTGTCAAAAAGATGCTCTAAAAAGCCATGAAGTCTAGCTTAAGTCTTCATAATTACAGGAGAGCATCCTTTGCATTGGGAATGTAACTTATGAAATGTTATTCACTAAAAATTTTTAGGATTTAACTATTTATCCCTGGCTTAAAAATAGGAACATTTGAAATTCCTATAAACTGGTAAAAATCAAACGTATTATGCTGAAGACACAGAAAAAATAACGCTTACTGAAGACCTAGGACAATGAGTGTATGTGTATGCATATGCATGTGTGCTGTGCGTAAATGTCATATATTTATGGCAAGACATGAATATCTTGAACAAATTTTTCTTCTCTGGTTCAAAGCCTTATATTAATCTAGGGGTTGATCTATATGGACATAGGAGACATCTAACTTTTATTATTTCTCTCTTTATGGAAGGAGGTGATGACAGAAATGCTGAATCTCTAAGATCTAGAACAGGCTGAAGAATACTCACTGGCTCAGACAGCATCATCTGGCACAGATCTTTCATTAACTATCACCACAGAAGATAGTGATGGCCACGCTAACAATATGAAATTCTTGCAGTACAGTGGAATTTTGGTTTTTGGCTCAGGTAGCTAGACAAACTGTTAAGTTTGTGTAAAGTATTTCTAAGAATTTAAAATGTTTGACTGTTTCTCCCCACACCGCTACTTCAAACTCACCACTACTAATATACGACATTGTGATTGCTAATATTTTGCAAGTACTTTTTAGAGTGGAAATTCTGTACTTATTACTAAATATTTAGCACATTATTACAACACACAGAGTAGTAGTATTCTATATTAGTCAAAGCAACATTATCAGAAACTTCTTGTGCAGTAAATTACATGCAAGGACAAATTTAAAACAGTTGTCCTTGACTGCCTTATATCTGCTGGGCGAAAATAAGCCTTAGTGATTTATGATAAGAGAAGTAATGACTTCATTAAAGACTTGTTCAAGCTCATTTTTCAAAATATATAGTACATGTGATCATTTATTACTGATTTTTTTTTATGCTTCAGTTGCACCATGCAACACACATCATTTGCTTATCTCATTAAAATTTTCTCTACAACAAGAAAATGTTAGGTTATCAACCTAACATTATAAACTCTGTAAGCCAAATTAGGAGAATGAGACTGAAAATACAATATTCTATTTAGGAGAGCTATGGCTAATCTATAAAATACTTTTTAGTACTTAACTTTAAAAATGCTTGTCAGTGCCGTCTTGTTTGTGATAGCTCTGGAATTTTTTTGAGTTTAACAATGAATAATGATGAGTCAATAGCTGGAGAGAGCTGAACACAAATTTAATCCTCTGTTTTCTCCAGAATACTCCCACTAACATTTTGGCTTGCATTATCAAAGGACATAAGTTAATACTAGATAGACTTACTGCAAAGTCCAAATTTTGTAAATACATTTGCATTAGTTTAACTTTATTGTTGCGATGAGACTCCATTATTTCAAATAACTTGCCAGTGACATTTGTTATTTACCATTAATGTTCTGATATCTCTCTTTAAAAATAATTGCTGTTCCCATGTGATTGCAGTCTGCCACCCTTAGCATTTTTATACTTTAATGTGCCTTTAGCTTCATTTCTCCATCTATGGATTGTCTAATTCTTTACAATATTAAAGGCATTCAGTTACTTGGACATAGGAATGCCTCAGGACATATATTTAGGCCTTGTTTGTACTTGCAGAGATAAATACTCAATGTTCCTATGCAACATCCCTGATGTCAGTGAAATTTGTCAAGTCCAGCTGTTACTGCAAGATATGACTCAGATTCATCCCCTATAATTTCAAACATCTATTCATGACACCTCATTTAAAAGCCTAGGCATCCGAGGCTTCCTCAGATGGCTGAATATCTTAAGCAATCTGGATCTATCTTGGCTCATCTCTATTTCCACTAATAGTCCAAACTGCCCAGGGTGACTGTACTCTTTTTAGGTTTTTAAGTTGGGTAGGATTAATCTATGTGGGTCCTACTTTACACCACAGAATCTCAAGGTAGGCAAAATGAGTAACAAGGGCATATTTACTTTGCATTATACGATGTAAGAGAACATTTTAATGAAAGACTGAAAGAATTTTTGAAGTATATGAGTTAATGCAGGTGAGGTTCACTACTAACTGTTTTTATAGAGTTCATACCAGAAGAAGCTAAAGCAAGCATCTTACTAAGAGTATCTCTAACTGGTCGAAATGTTACAGAGAAATGTAGTTACACTGGAGACATATAGCCTACATTCTTTGATTTTAGTAAAAATTTTATTTCTATTTTGTATAATTGCTGTGTAAATATCTGGAATTGTAGAAATACTTCGTAATTATATGCAAATCAATGCTAACTTTTATTTCTGGCAGAAATACTTTGAATGCTGTTCAGATGAAACCATATTCTGCCAGGGTATCAAATGTGCTTCTGAATACTAATCACAGAAAAAAAATAGAAGAGAGAAAATATCAAGAATGTTTTAGATTCCTTTCTTTGAAAACAAAATAGTCACAGTAAATCTTGCATGGGAGACTACTGTCTGTAAATACATAAATTTGCTTTTTCTATTCTAAGTACCATCAGAACATGCAGAAAAATGGGCGTTACCAGACACTCATTTCAACTGAACAAATCAGTGCTTGGAAACTTTTATTTTTCAGAGAGCTCTTGCATGGATTTTCAGAACTTCCCATACAATAAAATTCAACTTTCAGCCAATCTTGTCTTTATGCCATAGATTGTTATTGATCTGTCAAATGGTCACTTGAAAAAGCTCCAAGAGGAAAAAGGAGGTGGGGACGTCCCCCAGACAAATATCAATGTCTAGAAATTCAGACCTATCTGATTTGGAAAAGGTTAGGAGGGGGGAGTTGTTTTGCCTTAACATTAAAACATTAACCATCTATATAGAAAACAATGCTGTGAAGTCTGAATTATGTACTTGTATCACAGCAATGAAGCAGCAAGCCTTCTGGAAATAATGTCTTTACAGTACTTGGCAAGATTCTTGCCAAAGCTATTTCTATTCAATTTTGAAGCCTAGAAACACAAATAGAATGCCCTTGGTATCACAATACTTATATAGCTACCAGTGAAAAAGAAAACGTACAGTAGTTGCTTTTATTTATCCTGACAAAATAGAATAGTAGGGCTGCTGTAAATAGTACATCTCATTAGTTTTACATTAAGAATACGTTTTAGAGCTTTACATGAATAGACTGGGCTGAAATCCTTTGAAGAAAGCCTATTACACCAAACTACAACCAAATTTTTTCCAAGAAATTATATAGCTTCTAAATAAGGGGTGAAAATTTACTTGTAAATATATATTTAACATAAGGAATGCAAAATACATTATACTTTTGAAATGAACTGAATGTAATTTCATTCTGTGGAAAGGGACAAATTGGAAAGAGAAGTACTGAAGTATGATTAGTTTATCCTAGGAAATACAGATATCTTGTTATGCTACCATTTCCTCAAAATAGCCAAAATTGTGTCAATAGTGAGACGCAACAACTCTCATGTGTGAGGCAATCTAGAAAGGGGAGGAAGTGGAACAACCAGTGCAGAAAAGCAGATGATCTGTTCTGAGAGATCAAAGAAAGCCATAACTCATTATATTATGACATACTCTAAAGTCTCAACCTTTTCTTGGGTCCTTGAAATATCTTCCCTGTGTAGAAAAGGAAAGGAAAGGGAAACGGAAAAAAAAGTATTCATGGCATTGCCTTATGGTTTAGTAGTATCTTACAGAATGCTCAATAGTACCTAGCATTTTTATTTCATGTTTAATACAAGTATAATAAACATTTCTCACTGCTTTACTTCTCTTCAAGTTTCTGTAATCTATTACCATTCACTGCGATCATTTGTGCTCATCTACAAATGTAGTTGGAAAGGGTGTTTTAAGATTGTCACAGTAACTGTTCAGAGATATTCTGAGATTTAAATCAGATATCAGCTCTCTTTTCCTATTTTGGTAAAAGACCCTAGTTTTGTCTTGTCCTGGGTATCTGACACAAAATGTATATGTGATAATAAGAGGATAGAATTCCACTTAAAAATCTACATGTAAACCCAAACAGAAGCCATGTAGTCATATTAACATAGGTGCTATTAAAACAGTTCTTAAGTTCAAATTGCTCAGAACTGAATGTTTTTCCTAGGCATATAATAAGAATCTATTACAGAGTGCCTAATAGAGGAAAAAATACAACATGCTTTCCTCTGGGCACAATGTCTGTTTGTCACTACAGTGAATGTCAATTTATAGTCCAGATTTCATTTTACATAAATTCTTAAAATAAAGGAAACACTGTCGATACGAGTGTTCGCAAGAGTGAATACATAATGAATTGAAATGAAAAGGATAAGATGAAGTTAGAGTATAAATGTCTATTTCCTGATCCAACTGAAAAGTGGAGATAGGTACTAGATATCTGGAGCCAGCATGTACATCAGGGATAGGTAAATGCAACTTTTGAAAAACTAGCCTTCATATCTGGTAGGTTCCAAAGGACACTAAACCATCATAAAAGCGATGGCATTTATGCTGTTTCTCCCACCTTCGATTGTCACATGTTGGAGTAAAGGCTGTATTAAGTGACTAGAATTGACATCAATATCAGAGTTGTATCCAGCTCTGATCCTAAAGCAGGATTAGGTATTTTTCAATAGTGGATTTTATCAGTCTTCTTTCCATTCTAAGTATGTTCTTAATAACCCTGCACATACTTTTTAGTGGGTGTTATCTTTCATTGGTTGAAACTAGTACAATATTCTGACAGGCTAACAAATACTAAATAAAACGAACACTGTTTTCAGCGGAGGGTCATATATACTGAGGCCTTTTTCCTCCTGATTGCTTTGAAAGTGGATTGCTTTAATAGCTGCATCATGTGCTTATTTGTGTGTACATCACTTTACACAGGAAGCACCCTTTCAATCTTCAGACCCAGTGTTTATCCATTAACAGCGGCATTTCAAATGCTTTCAGACTTAGTGAATATTGTATGACAAGAAAGACTTCACAGTGTCTGGGCTTTTATGGCAATATTCTATAATTGCAAATATACATTTGAAAAGAATCTGCTTTACAGCTCTCTGCTTGGATCAGAATGCAGATGCGAACCTTGGAAGCACAAAAAAGTGCACCAGCTGTTGACAACATTCTCAGATTTGACTATTATGTATTATCTTTGCACAAAACATCATCTTTGGTTGAATAAATGTAAAGATAACACCTCAACTTGCTTTTGATTTTTGTTAATGGAATATGGCTTTTACGTTAGAATTGTAATTAAAAATAATATAATTCTACTGTCTTCAATACTGTGTGACAGGTCTTTAGTCATAGAAATAGAAATACAGAATAGAAATACAGGAATAATTTAAAATCCTGCTCTTCAAAAGCTGGTAGTTTGAATTAAAAAAATAAATTCACCATTTTCTTTCAAACCTTTTTTCCTACTTGCCTCAAATTTTCTTCTGAAAATCTTGTCTCAAACACCTGGACTCCTGGTATTCTTTCAATTGTCAGTCTTTCTGTTAAAACTGTCAGTAAGTGTGATAATTAGAGCCAGTGGTGATGGTGCTCTTTGCAGTGGAAACATCTGTTTTCCAGCAACTGATTCAAGATAACAAGTTCATTATACACTCTCTATTTTTTGAACATAATGCAAATTCCATGGATTGCTCTGATTTTAAATGTGTGTCACAGCAGTGACATTATTGTTCAGCTGCTGGAAATGCATTTGCAGATGGATTTACTTGAATAGAGGATGGAGAAAAAATTGAAAGTAAGCTTCAGCCACAGTGGCATCACTCACATATCACATGATGAGATTATGGTCATGTGGCTGAAGGAACCACATCTGTTCAGATCAGGATGAGCCTGCCTGATTTCGTTAATTTCTTCTGTTTAGACTATTATTATTAATATAAATATAAAAAGTGAAGCAATACCCAGAGCAAGAAGAAAATGTAGCAGAGTTAACCATAGTAAAGAATGGAACCAAATAAGGTAAAGCAACAACCGAGAAAATTTAACATCCATAACCATCTTTTGAAGAAGTCTACTCAGGTACATAGAGGACAAAAATGATGACTGTGTCAAGAGTTGATCAGTAACAGGGTGCAAAGGACAAATCAAGAAATTTCATTCCTGCTGCTCAAATACTGAGTGAAAAGAAAGGAAGAATGAGTTGTCAGGAAAGAACAGATCAAGGCTCTCCAAAGCTTTATTTATTTATTTATTTATTTACTCATTTATATGAAAGAACAACATGGCCTAGAATTTTACGTATACATGTGTGAAGGCTATTAAATGAATATAGAACTAAGGATTGTTTGATGTGAATGATTTTAAATTCTGTTACGTATTCAACTATTAAATGCCTTCACCAAATTAATTCACCAATGAAGTTCCGTCATATCTGATGTAAATAATGTTTGTGTTGGCCATAGCAGCTTGACAAAAAAATATATCTTCAACGTTTTTATTTCTTTTTTACAAGTCTTTCTTAAGGAAGTAAATAAATGCAAAAATTTGGACCATCTAAACTGTTAAGTCGCACTGATTTACAATAGAAGATCTAACTTGGTAAATGCTCCCCTGCTAATCATAGTTTGTTTACAAATGATCCCTCTTAACCTCATAATTAGCTTTTTTGTTGTTATTCAAGTCAGGACCACCAGTTGCATCGTTAAAAGCAGCACTTTATGCCAAATCTTTAGGCCTTTAAAAAAGTGGTGTTATAACCTGGAAAAAAAAAAAAATCTAATCCCTATGAATAATATTGTTTAATTAGGTACTACTAACAAGTTGCTGAGAAATTATTGTATGCGTGCTCACTTTCTTTCTTTGCTTTTAAACACTTCTGTTGTGTAGAATTAACCACTAATGATCTTAAAATAAGAATGTTTGTGTAAGTGAACATTCATAAAACGGTAGCATGTGTCCTCAAGAATGTTAGACAGTAGAAGCTTTGAAATATAGGAACAAGAAGATATCAGCAGAGACCACAAAGCTAAATAGACGAATGAACAATCCTTCGAATCCCTCGAATATCGCATGACCCCTCTGCCCGTGTAATGTCTGGGATCCTGAGCCCCCTTATCTGCTATACAGATCTCCTACTCACCAGCTAGCCCAGCTTGATGCCTGCTAGTAAACTACTGCACACAGCAGTTCACAACTGTCTCACAAGCACTCCGTCACCCATGGATCCCTTAGAAATTGGCACAGGATCTCAGCCTACCTAATATCCCTCCTGCCCAGATACCGGGCATCCTACTTGCCAGCTAGTTCAGCTTGAAGGTATCTAGAGACATACACACGCATACCAGGTTACGGGAAAACACAAATGCTCTGCCCCTTCATCCCCAGTTGCTGACAGCCAGGCCCACTGACCATAGGGCTGAGGTGCTGAGGTGCTGAGACACTCACTCACTCCAGCTGCTGGCACCTAGACCTTGCAGCATTCACACATGGGATAGGGAGTGAAATTACAGAGAAAGATAGTTAAGAAAGTATTTAATAAGAGGGTAGGATAGACTGATGATCTAGTGAAGGGCTCATTCAGACAAGCATATTGGCCAGCAACTGCTTTTCTACTTGGCCCCTTTTATCCCTTCTCCTCTCTATCACCCTTTTTGTTCCTTGCCAGTCCCCTTCCCCAAACACTCCTTAGTAAGTTTTTATAGTCCCATGAACATCCTTCACATAATCAAAATCCTCATGTTCCTCATCTCTCCCTCATTATCAGTTATAAAGTCCATGCTGGTCCTCTTCAAAGCTATGCCTGTAGCTTCTTAATGGCTCATCAGTTAGTGACTGCAGACACTTGGTCTTTGTCATTGTCTCCATTATTCCTTGCCTATCGTATTTGTATATGTTTGCTTTGTTTATCGCTTTCCCTGCGACTTATGATTTCCTTTGAACTGAAAAAGGTCTTGCATCTGTTAATATTAATGATGCAGGTGCTCTCATATTCCACATATCCTTACGTGTGTAAAAGCCTACTGAAGCTAATCGTAGCTTGTACATAATGGAGCTGTCTTTAAAGTCTGTATAACACTACAATAACAACAACTAGTTGCACAGTTGTCACTACTTCAGAATTAGGTATGAAATATTGATCACTCTGATATCTTACACTGTACTGCCATGTATTATTTGATTATCAATAAAGGGAATAGTTTCTTATCATTTTGTTCATTATGTTTGATTAGTCTGGTTACCTGCCTTTGAGAAATGGCTGTTAATTCTGAAAGCAACAGTGACAGTACCGCTATACTTTCCATCACTAAAATGTGAGCATCATGAAATCATTCCCATTACCAGGAGATGGATATCCTGGAGAGAAGCCCTCTAGAGAAGATAGAGGAGACATGGTAGCCTCCTAATATGCATACTATTACAATCCATCTTCAAATGAATTAACTCAGCCTCAGGGCAACCGAGCCACAAGGCACTGAGCTTTGAACAGATTGTATGATTCCTTGACTGCTAATGGATTCTTGAATTCTTTGAAACACCTGAAAATAGCAAATTTAGGAATAAGCCTTTTTATTTACAGGTAACCAGATTTATGATGTTTTTCTGAGGGAGAACAGTCCTAGATCAGAAACGCCTCAGCTGACCTCTTTGTAATAGTATAAGCCTTCTGCACTCTAAACTGGAAGAGATCAAAAAAGACATCACTCATAAAGAAAGGATTATATCCTTCCCAGATAGGATCTGTTTCTACTAGAGAAATAGATACAGAAATTGCGGTGAAAATGTTATCAGATAATTCATTTCCAAACATGTGCTCTGCATTTAGATTATGTCGGTTGGTACGAAGCCAAAAGCTGAATTTGGGTTTTGCCTCTTAATATGGTTTTCATGCAATTATTTCCCAGAATACTATATGGAATGAAATTTTGAAGTCTCTTAGCATGCATCATGAACATACTAATGTAAAAAGATTAAGAAATGGAGTTCTCATATGAGCAGGAAGCATCCTTTACAAAGGAGGTCAGATTAGCGTTTCGAGTTTTGTATAACTTCAATTGTATAAATGATAGTGGCAGCTATTACCACAATTCTTGAAGAAAGGGAAATTAAGAAGGAAGAACACCCGAATCTTGGTATTAGATTTTTGTTTCGTTCAGGCTTCTGACAAGTTTAGAAAAATGTTATTTGAAATAAACCATATACTAGGCCTATAAAGTGGTTAGTCAAATGAAAAAAAAAAAGAAAAAAAAGTCCTCTTTTAGGACAAAATTTTTCTCCTTCTCTTTTTATCCCATTAGGTTGCAAAAGTAGTCCTCAAGGGAAAGACTTTCCAGAAATACTATAAGCACATAATACTTTTATGTGAGATTTCCTGACATTTGTGTGCTGAAATTTTGGTACGAAAGGAAGCAGAGAAATAGACGTACATCGCTTTGATTTATGAAGTTTGTGGTAGAAATCTTGAGATTACTGTAATTCCAGACTTTTCCTTTAAGCTACAGAGTTCGTTTGTTCAATTTTGAATTAGGTGACATAATTTTTAGAATAGTATACTAATAAAAAAATAGACCACTTGGATCACAGATGATACAAATCATAATTTGTATCAGTCATACAAATTAGAAGATATTAGTCTTATTCTTGACATATTTTCACTTTGGGGAGTTTGCCTAAAAAGAGATATACTACTAACAGTCCGTACAACTTTATCTTTAGTTTAGAAAATTGCATTCAATGTTTTAGCTTAGAAACTATGTAATCACGTACCTGAATCAGATTAGTAATGATTGCAATAGTTCAGAAGAGAACTGGAAATCAAAACTCTGAAATGAAAAGAGAGTTTTTGCTTGATAAGTTAAAAGTTCACCACCATGAAACATTTAAATAGGAATTTACTCAATGGACTGTAATGACTCCTGAAGACTTGCTATAGTCTAGTAGTTAAATAATATTCATTTTCAAAAACTAGGTATCTTTTCTTCCTTCAGATCAGAAGAGATTTGTGTGCCTAACTGCTGTTAGCAGTAATGAGAATTATAAAAGCCACTGTTGGTAGAATTATATGCTTTAACAGACATCATATTAGCATCTTTTTTAAACATAAAGAAACAATGAACCTTTAAAGTCATATTCCTCCAAAAACTTAGTACCAGTCCAGTCAAAAATGGATTACTCTGACCAGTGTTATCTGTTTTTATAAGTCTGACAGTCTTTGTCACTTTCCATATTTTTATTTATATATTTGGTAAGGATAAAGTTGAAAGGATATTTTTTAATTCCTTGTACTTTACTTTCACTGCCATTTTCCACTGGCAGGAATGTTATATATAAAGTCAGGCTATATTAAAACTTAACTTGTATCACAATATTATATTTTTAAATAAATCATTTCTTTCACCTCAAACTCATAAACTATTTTCCTGAGACCTCTGCTCATATTACAGAAGACAGAGGCAGAAATAAGTAGAGTTTTTAAACTTTAACACATTGTGGGCTTATTCATGTGCTGCTTAAAAGAAAAGTGGATGTCCTTTTTCATAAATTGCCAAATGGAGAAAAAGGAGAAAAGAGAGGAATAAAACCTAATAGGGATAGAAGTAAAAGAGTAATGAGCATGGGAAAAATTTTCAGTGTCTTAGACAAGATCTGTCACCTGTCAAGGATTATCATTGAACTGTAAGCTTTATTCTGACACTGAGTTAAGGTTGTCACCAGTTCAAAAAGCCTGATCATGACACTTATGAAAGAGAAGCACTATAATTTTACTATTTGCAGTCATCAGCTCTATCACTTAAAGTCTCAGTTGACCCAGAGCTCGTGCCTATTCAGTTATGGCTGAACTAAGTGTTATCATAATGATTTTTTAAATTCCACTTTTCCATCAACTTCATAAAATTTTCTTATATTCTTTCTTTATAGATTTTTTGTTATTGATGAAAAAGCCTATGAAATAGCTATTATAATATATCAGTGGGGACAGGTTCCTGTTAACAAATGATCAATATAGCTGTCACTTGATATTGAAAGAGATCATCCTGTCCATACAGATTACTTTCTATTACTTTTTCCTATTTATCTCAAGATGTCACAGAATGGTATATGGTTGATAAGCATGGAACCAAATTTATAATTTTCAACATGGCAATGAAAGAATGAAGAAAATACAAATGCTATTGTATAAAAGAGGTATTGTTAATTGTTTTCTCCAGATGTCAGGGAGACAGTAGATTGTATTTGATGGATGTGTCTTTTGGTCTTCTACCAAGCTAATCTATATTATATGATAAAAAAGCAAACAAGCAAAAACATACCAGCAAAGCTAAAAGTAAGTCTTCACTCAGAAAAATTTAAGTTAAAGAATATGAAATGTGAAGTTAATGTGAAGAGTGTTTTAATTAAATACACAAGCCAACAGTTTCTAGTATGCTAGCTGCCCTTCAATCATTATTACACCATCCAATACATTGGGAACTTCAGCTTCTAACTTAAAACGATGCATTCTTGCTGCTGAGCTGACAGCATATGGAAGAATATGTAGAATGTAAGGCATATGTGAATACCTGGAATGTAAAGGACCTCTGGTTTGGAGGAATTTGGTTTGTAACTATTCAACACCCAGAAAAAAAAAAGGAAAAGGAAAAATAATAAATTAAACTCCCAAACGCACAAACCCTAGTGAATAGGAGATAATGGAGATAATAAGGACCAGAACTCTCAGCTCACAACCCAACAGGCCTTCGAAGAAACTCCTCAAGTGTAGCCTGGAAAAGATTTTACGAGAACTTTGTAACTGATAAGAAGTAGGGTACGACAGTAACATCATGGGTCTCTTGGGAAAGAGCAGACTTATTATGAGATATAAGAGAGGGCTTGTGGGATTGTGTAAAATTTATTATGGGTTTTTTTAAGGGGATTATTGGGATGTGCTAAACTTATTATGGGATGTTCTGGGGAAGAGCCAAAGGAAAGGAAAGGGAAGGAACAAAATGGATCAGGGAAGAATAAGTGTGGGGAAATGGAGAGGAAGGGGGATAAGAGGCCGACTGATAAACAGGTCATGCGGCTAAACAGCAACACCTGACCTATCTTCTTATTAAACTGTTTCTACCTGTCTTCGGTGTGACCTTAGTCTCTATTCTGCAGTATGAGGATGGGGGTGGTCAAGGTGGAAATGTGCTTCACTAGCAAACTTTGAGTTGAACTAGCCAGAGAGGAGAGAGAGAGAGGAGAGTAGGAGGAGACCAGAATTCAGAAAGACCCAAAGTCAGAGCTGGAGACTGAATAACAGGGCCCAGAGTCTGAGCATGGATCCTGGACAGACTTCAGCTCTGGTCTAGAGTTTGAGGGACTCGATATGCATGTGCATGCAGATCATAAGCATGAGGATGTGCATGTCCACTAGCGAGCTGAAGAGGAGGAAAAGGATGGCCCATCTGCATTGCTTGCCCTTATGTGAGAGCTGTTGGTATCTACGCCAGTGCCAGTAAAGGTGCTGTGCTCTGTCCCTGCAGACCTGTGTGTGTGTGGGTATGCATGTACTTGTGTGTGCATGTGCATGTGTGCGTGTGTGTGTGTGTGTGTGTATCTCTGGAGTATGTGCTCAGCTTTGCCCCTGGCTGGACCAACAAAACAGCAGCAAACAGTGGGGAGGAGAAATCCCCTGGGTCTTTAACCTCAACACCAGATGTAACAGCAACTACATCTCACCTAAATAATGGGACAGAGAGCACCCTCATACAGTCTATAGATAATAAAAAACATGGGAGGAGCGAATGATACACCAGATGGATATGCTGCCATCCAGAAGGATCTCCACAATTTGGAGAAATGGGCCAACAAGTACCTCATGAAGTTCAACAAAGTGAAATGCCACGTCCTGCATGTGGGGGGGAATAACCACACATACAGATTAGGATAGGGGCCAACTGGATGGAAAGCAACTTTACAGAAAAGGACCTGGGGACCATAGGTACCATGACCTAGCAATATGCCCTTGCAGTAAGGGTGGCAAACAGAATCCAGGGCCGCATTAGGAAGAGCACTGAGGGAGGTGATTATTCCCTTTTTTTCAGTACTGGTTAGTCCACATCTGGAGTGTTGGGTTCAGGACTGGTCTACTGAGTGCAAGAAAGACATGAACATCCCAGAGTGAGTCTGGTGAAGAGCTAAAGATGATTAAGGGATTGGAGCATCTAGAATATGAGGAAAGGCTAAGAAAGCTGAGATTGTTTAGCCTGGAGAAGAGAAGGCTCAGGGGAATATTATCAATGTGTATAAATACCTGATGGGAGGGTTTAAAGAAGACAGACCCAGACTCCTCTGTGAAAAGACAAAAGGCAATAGTCATGAACTGAAATACAAGAAATTCCATTTAAACATAAGAAAACCCTTTCTTACTGGGAGGGCAGTCAAACACTGGAACAGGTTGTCCAGAGAGGTTGTGGACTCCCCATCCTTGGAGGTATTTAAAGCATGACTGGATATAACCCGGAGTGACCTGTTCAAGCTGGCCCTGCTCTGAGAAGGAGCTGGACTAGACAGTTTCCAGAGGCCCCTGCCAACCTCAACTATTCTTTGCTCCTGTGATTCTGTAATCTTTTTCGGGACCTAGATCACAGAAAACAGACTAAATTTTCCTAAGTACCAATCTGATGCACTTCTAAACGATATTGAAACAATTCAAGTTTAGCCATAGTGTCCAGAAATGTACTGCTAGAAACAAGATACCAAGAGTAATAAAAATGAAAGGGAAGAAGTTAGGAAACTCCAGGAATAGTGTTTTCAGTGACAGTTTGATCATTTTCAGATAAAATATAAAAAATTGAAGCGTTGCAGACAAGGATCTTCTCAGAACCTTCTGACTTCCTGAAATTTGTCTAGTGGGTTGCTTAGAGCAGGGTTCCTAGGCAGAGTTAAGCCCAATCCATGGGTAAGGATTCTAGTACCTCCAAAATTTTTACTCTAAATAGAGAGGACATTGAATATAGTTCAATATGTCTGTATTTTCTCCACAAACTCCACATTTTAGCCATTTAGACAGATAATTGTAACAATGGATCCCTGTAATATATGCCAATTGCCAGTAAAAGGACTTAAGATTTGCACTGAATTTGTAAGGCCTTGGTCTGACATTTCTTAGGCTTGCTTTGTCTGATGTTTTCTTGACCTATCTGCAGATTTATTTTACTTGTTTTAGCTGTGACAGTAATTTCCCTAATTGACTAAGTGTTTATGGCTAATTTCTTTTACTTTTGTTTATCTTTGTGTAGTACAACCATATATTATGTAGATAGCAGTAACAAGCAGTTAGTCTGTGTAGAATGAGATATTTGCAACTTTAACACAATGGCATGTTAGAAAAATATGGACCTGGTAAGGTAGTAGAGGTTTTGAGAAGCAGAGACACATATAGCATAGAGCAGTTCAGGATGATAAGAGATGAGGCAGAGGCTCGCCACTGGAGACCCCACCACAGCTATAAACAGCTCATCAGTGGTCAGTCAGAGAAATGGTGACCTGGAGCCAGACAAATCTGGTGTTAGGGGTAACAAAGAGAATAAGGAATAAGTATTTAATATACATGAAAGGCATCATATATAGTAAATTTGGATGTAACATGGAGCTGCAGTCCGATAAAAGAATAGAAAGGTGTTACTGCATTTTAGTGAAGATAAAAAATGACCCTAAGTCGATCAAAGACTAAGGAAGAAGAAATCAACATGAACATCATATTCCTTCCAGCAAAGGACTCCAGATGCTGACAAATTACCTTTCAGCACCAACCACACACACATACCTCTATCAGAATTAAACCACTAATCTTAGGACCCCAAAGGACAGGGGAAGGGTGAATATAATACCAGGAAAAGGGATAGAAGCTAAGGTATGTAACAATTTTAACTTCATTATTATTCTTTCATTTTTTCTGAAATAGTTAGATCTGGACTCATTATGATTAGACTCATAAGATTTCAGTTCTACTAACAATAAATTCTTGGCTTTGCTTATATATAAAGTTTGCCTCCTCTATGCCTATAAACAAGATTTTGAGCCTAATATCACCTATTGAAAGACCTTATGGCTTCCTCTGAGCTTTCTAGCTAATATTTTCTTCAGAAGTGCTTATCCAAAATGCAGTTAGAATATTTGTAAGGTACTCAGGGACCAGGATTGTGGGCCACAATATGACAAACACCTATCTCACAGTCTAGACACAGACAGAAGATTTCTGGGGTGTGAATGCGAGCATTGAATTAAAGGGTTTCCAAGGTCCAAAGTACACAAATTGGTTCCCATAGGAACCAAGCTCAACACTTGATCAGGAAGTGGAAACCTTGGGTCATTGTGAAATCTCAGACTCTAGATTCTCTGGCAAAACCTGGGGTGTTTTTATCCCACAGAAGTCTTACAAAAACTGAACTATAAAGAATTCTATGTTTCTTTCTCCATTGAAAGAATTCTGGAAGCTCTGAGAGATCTTGCTCATGGGAGACCGAGTTCAAAGATTTGAAGATTTCTGATATACTTGCAGTACTGGGAATCTTGACGGTGGTGCACTCAAGGCTTTTATGTTTCCTTCTTCATGATTCAGGGCTCTTAGAAAGTTCCCCTGAATTGAATTAATCTCACCTAATATAGATGTCTGGATCTTGATTCAGTTGCTGGAAAAACAGATGCCGGTATGTGGGTAACTAAACAGAGCCATAGATCTGCATTGACTCTTACAGGCATTTGAAAGCCTACAACTTGATTCATTTGCCTAAACATAGCCATCTAATGACATTTTAAATGCTCTACTGTAATCTCTCTGGCCTGCAGTTGCTGTTCCAGAGGCACGCGGGGTTTCCTGTAGATCTTCTGTCATATCTGTCGTGCCCGTGCAGCTGTCTCAGATGCTCTAGAGTATCTCAAATATCTCTTAGAAGTCTTATGCTTAGGTAACCAAATCCACACTCTAGGTTCCATGTAGACACTTCCATGCTGACATGTCTTAATCTAGAGCCTCCTATAATGAATGCATCCGTATCTGAATCAGTCACATTAGGTTCCCTTTAAATTTACTGGAGACTAAAAGGAATTTGTGATGAGATGAACTGTACCATGTAAGTAAATTAGTCAGATAACTCTAATTGTCTGCTTATTCACATGCAGCATATTTCCAAATTCCTAAATGTCTCTCTCTCTCTCTTTTTAGGACTTTTCTTTCATTTATGACTCCTTCGACAATATCCTGATTTTCTGTAGTTTGTCAGTCTCTTCTGCTGCATAAAAAGGTATATTTTTAATGTATTTATGGGTTTCACCTTGTTAATCAGATTGTTATTTTCTAGCTTCCTCCTCCAAAATCCCCACATCTTGAAGAAACACTCAGAGATACTTAAAAGATGTTCTGAAACAGCTCTTGTTTCACCCCTTGACAGAGGATGGCTTTTGCCTTTCAGTTAAATAGATTCTGACTCTTCAGATGGAAAGGTGCTTGAGGGCTGACTTTATAAAGGCCTATACCATAGTGAGAAACACATGGAATACATTCCCAATATGAGGACCGGAGGCCAATACGTAAAACGCACTAGTGAGAAATGTAAAACAAACATCAATGCATAGTTAAGCTACGTAACTCCTTGCCAATTATACTGTGGATGCTAAAAGTGTAAATGTGCTCAATAAGCAGTTGAGTAGATGTGCTCTGCTGGACCTTATACCTATGAACAAGAAAGGGCTAATTGGAGACGTGAAAGTTGGGGGCAACCTTGTCTGCAAAAAAACACAGAATCACAGAATCACAGAATGGCCAAGGTTGGAGGACACCCCTGGAGATCATCTAGTCCAACCACACTGCTCAAGCAGGGTGGCCTACAGCACGTTGCACAGGGTCACATCCAGACGGGTTTTGAATATCTCCAGGGAAGGAGACTCCACAATCTCTTTGGACAAGCTGCTCCAGTGCTCAGTCATCTTCACAGTAAAGTTTTTCCTCAGGTTTAGATGGAACTTCCTGTGGTTCAGTTTGTGCCTGTTGCCTCCTGTCCTGTTGCTGGGCACCGCAGAGAAGAGTCTGGCCTCATCCTCACCCCCCCCTTCAGATACTTGTACACATTGATGAGATCACCTCTCAGTCTTCTCTTCTCCGGACTGAACAGGTCCAGCTCTCGCAGCCTTTCTTCAGAGGAGAGATGTTCCAGTCCCCTCAGCATCTTTGTAGCGCCCTCCGCTGGACTCCCTCCAGTAGTGCCATGTCTCTCTTGTACTGGGGAGCCCAGAACTGGACACAGCACTCCAGGTGAGGCCTCCCCAGGGCTGAGGAGAGGGCCAGGATCACCTCCCTCCACCTGCTGGCAACACTCTGCCTAAGGCACCCCACAATACCCTTGGCCTTCTTGGCCACCAGGGCACACTGCTGCCTCCTGCTCAACTTGTTGTCCACCAGCACTCCCAGGGCCTTCTCTGCAGAGCTGCTTTCCAGCAGGTCAGCCCCCAGCCTGTACTGCTGCATGGGGTTATTCCTCCCGAGGGGCGGGACCTTGCACTTGCCTTGGTTGAACTTCAGGAGGTTCCTCTCCGCCCAGCTCTCCAGCCTGTCCAGGTCCCTCTGAATGGCAGCACAGCCTTCTGGTGTGTCAGCCACTCCCCCCAGTTTCGTATCCTCAGCAGACTTTCTGAGGGTGCACTCTGTCCCTTCCTCCAGGTCACTGAGGAATACATTGAACAAGACTGGAGCCAGGACTGACCCCTGGGGCACACCACTAGCTACAGGCCTCCAACTTGACTCTGCACCATTCACCACAACCCTCTGAGCTCGGCCATCCAGCCACTTCTCAAGCCACCTCACCGTCCACTCATCCAGCCCACACTTCCTGAGTTTACCTACAGGGATGGGATGGGAGACAGTGTCAGAAGCCTTGCTGAAGTCAGGGAGACAACATCCACTGCTCTGCCCTCATCTACCCAGCCAGTCATTCCGTCATAGAAGGCTATCAGGTTGGCCAAGCATGATTTCCCTTTGGTGAATCCATGCGGACTACTCCTGGTCACCTTCTTGTCCTCCAGATGCTTAGTGAGGACCTCCAGGATGAGCTGTTGCATCACCTTTCCAGGGATGGCGGTGAGGCTGACAGGCCTGTAGTTTCCTGGCTCCTCCTTCTTGCCCTTTTTGAAGGGCACGAAATTATGAAGTTCATGGTCCTGTGAGGGGGGAGCAAGACAAAGAGCAGGGTTACAACCCTGGATTCAAAAAAGCAGACTTTGGCTTCTTGAGGGATCTGCTTTGGAGAATCCCATGGGATAGTGCCCTATAAGGCAGAGGGGTCCAAGAAATATGGTTGATATTCAAGGATCACATCCTTCCAGCTCAAGAACCGTCTATCCTAATGAGACAGAAGTCAAGAAAGCGGGCAGGAGACCTGCATGGATGAATAAGGTGCTCATTGCAAAAATTACACAAACGAAGGAAGTATGCAGAAGGTGGATGTAAGGTCATGTAACCTGGGAGGACTCCAGGGGAGTCTTCCGAGTATGTAGGCGTGGGGCAAGGAAGGCTAAGGCCCATGTGGAGTTTAATCTGGCAAGCGATGTCAAGGACAGCAAGAAGGGTTTCTTTAAATTCATCAATAATAAAAGGAAGACTAGGGGAAATGTGGGCCTGCTGCTGAATGTGTCCGGGACCCTAATGACAAAGGATACAGAAAAGGCAGAGATATTGAATGCCTTCTTTGCCTCAGTATTTCCTGGTAAGGCCAGTCCTCAGGAATCCCAGACCCTGGAGAGCAGAGAAAGAGTCTGGAGAAAGGAAGATTTTCCCTTGGTTGAGGAGGATCAGGTTAAGGATCACTTAAGCAAATTGGACATACTCAAGTCCGTGGGCCATGCACCCAAGAGTGCTGAGGGAGCTGGCCGAAGTCATTGCAAGGCCACCCGCAATCATCTTTGAATCCTGAGGACTGGAGGAAAGTAAATGCCACTCCAGTCTTCCAAAAGGGCAAGGAGGAGGACCCAGGGAACTACAGGCTAGTCAGGATCACCTAGAACCCTGGAAAGGTGGTGGAGCAGCACTTCCTGGACACCATCTGCAAGCATATGTAGGATAAGGTGATCAGGAGTAGTCAGCATGGTTTTACACAGGGGAAATCATGCTTAACCAATCTGCTAGCCTTCTATGATGGAATGATTGGCTGGGTAGAGGTGGGGAGAGCAGTGGATGTTGTCTCCCTTGACTGCAGTAAGGCTTTCAATGCTGTCCCCCACAACACTCTCACAGACAGGTTGATGAAGTACGAGCTAGAGAAGCAGACAGTAAAGTGGAGAGAAAATTGATTTAACAGCAGAGCTCAGAGGGTTGTGGTCAGTGACGCAGAGTCTAGTTGGAGGCCTGTAGCTTGCAGTTGAGTGATCCTTCCACTGCTGAGGTCACATCTGGAGGGTAGTGTCCAGTCCTGGGCTCCCCAGTACAAGAGAGACATGGCACTCCTGGAATGAATCCGGCAGAGGGCTAAAAATATGAGAAGGGACTGGAGCATCTCTCCTATGAGGAAAGGCTGAGGGAGCTGGGCCTGTTTAGCCTGGAGAAGAGAAGACTGAGGGGGGAATCTCATCAATGTGTATAAGTATCTGAGGGGATGCCAAAAGGATGAGGCCAGGCTCTTTGCCGTGGTGCCCAGCAAGAGGACGAGAGGCAACAGGCACAAACTGAAACACAGCCAGTTCTGTCCGAACATGAGGAAAAACTTCTTTACTGTGAAGATGACTGAGCACTGGAGCAGGTTGCCCAGAGAGGTTGTGGAGTCACCTTTCCTGGAGATATTCAAAAGCTGCCTGGACACGCTCCTGTGCAATGTACTGTAGGCCACCCTGCTTGAGCAGGTGGATTGGACTAGATGATCTCCAGGGATCCCTTCCAACCTCAACCGTTCTGTGATTCTGTGTGAAAAAACTCCTCACTCACAAAAGTGTGAATGGAAAGACAGAGGTACACAACTGACTGATTAAGAAGACATGCTAATTTCTTGTGTTATAGTCCCTGTTAACTGCAACTCCCTGAGTACTATGTATTAACATTTCTCATTGACTACAGTAGAATTTTCTTGGCCAAAATATTTTTCATTTAATTCTGGATTCTATTCGGGGTTGGGAGTCCAATAAGATGTTTTCCCCCCCTAGGCTACTTCTAATCACCGAATTGTTTATCCGGATATGGATTATCTATTCTTTTTTAAGACATCTTTTTGAATATTCACAAAGCTGCTGTGGAGTTGCAATGTTTCCACTGAGGTGGGAACGTAGGAATTATTTTATTTTTCATGGTTCATGGAACACAAGTAGCATCACTGATATGGAAAAGATTTCTTTTAATAAATTAAATAAAATTAGTCAGGGTGGTGCAAGTTGCAGTCCTCTCTTTCTAAACTAGATAGAGAAGTAAACTGAATTCCATAGAGATTAAAATATGTTAATTGTCTAGAGTGGCAAGAGCAAGGTGAGCATTAAGTTGTGCAAGGCACCTGATAGTTCTACAACATTATTAGTCCTGTTTTTTGATTGCTGCTCTGTAGATGTCCCATTTAAGTAATAATAACAATAACAATAATAATAATAATAAAGTCATCAATGGTTATTGCTTTTCTGTCTTCCATTTATTATCTTAGCAAGGGAAATTTGCTCTCTACATGTATGTACAAGGAGAAGTAATTTGTCTTTGCAAAGAAAATATCTAAGTGCCCCAAGCCAAAGATAAACACTAAAATGACAGCTCTTCGGTATCGCTCAGTGCCATTTGTGCTTTAGCTACAGCATCATATTAAAAGTCAGAGAAATTACTGTCCAGTTTTAGTTCAGTAATTGGAAATAAATTACTTGTAGATTTCTTGTGAATTAAATTATCTCTGTGCATGCATACAAATCAAACAGAAAGGCTGGAAATTATGCCGGAAATGTTCAACTACCATATTCCTCATTCATAATAACACATTTCAGCAACAGAAATTTGAGCTAGTACACTTAGTTTTTCAGAGATGACCTTGTAGCACTCAGGATTATTAGCTGCACAAAATCTAAGCTGTAATTCATAACTGTCCATTTCTCTGATATATTCTCAGGAAGTATAGTAGAACCATTTAATGAAGAAAGAAAAACATTTTATGTATCTGATAATACTTAGTAACTGCATATTTTTGTACAGATCTATCCATCTTTGCTGTTTCCCCGCCCTTTGGTGAAAAGCTTATAAATGAGAAAGTATCTCCAGCAGGATTTGATTCAGTACTTGTACAACTTAGCTCTTATCAGCTTTAAGTGACAGCACTAACAAGAGCTAATATCACTTTGAGAGAGAGAGGAAGAGTTTGGAAGCTTTTATTTTCAGTTTGAAACGTAGATGTAAGTATTTTTAAATCCAGCTATATTTGGCTGTTTCTTTAAATGCAAAAGTTTGGAGTTTTGCCACTTTTTCATTTAACATAAAATACACATTCATAATAATAAGCTTGGAATCTTGCCAGGGATTTATGATTTCAGCATTTTTTAAAATAACACTCCTAAAGGAGTATAAAGCACATGTAGGGGTGCCTGTAAAAAAAAAAGACTTTCATTCTAGATTTTTCAGGGGAAGATATTTATTTTAGAACACGCCTGCATGAGTATCTTTGTTATGTTGATTTAAATGGATTTTATTAATTTACCAGGGAGAATAATATAAAGAATATAGTAACCTAATCAAAAAGGAAAGCTGTAGTTTATTCAGAAGACCTATACTGACTTCATTCAGCTATGAATTTATTTTTCAAGTCATTGCAAGAGCACAAGTTGTAAAACATACGGGTAGGAACTTCATTATCTATGGAAAAATACTTATTAAATTTTTTTTTATAATGAAAGTTGTTATAAATCATTTATGTAAAGAACACTTTTTTATAATTCCACCTGGAATTAAGTCCATTAAATTAATGTTCAGGTGGGAATTTCAGAAGTTTCTGATTTCTGTCATATTACGGCAAGTCTAGAGTGTAAAATATCTGCACACATTTATATGGATTTAGCAGAAATTACCTCCTACTTGCTTTAATTTCTGAAGTTATTTTCTTGTTGCAATAATGCTCAGAGAATTCATGAGAATTTCAAGCTGCATGTAGGAATTTCTATTTTCTTTGTATAAAACATCTAACAGAAGTCTCTAGCTGCAAGTTGTAAATGACACGTTTATAAGAATAAGAACCATTTTGCTCAAGTTAGACAATGAACAAGCATGTCTTCTCAAAGAACAAGACCCATTGTACCTAACACCAATTTAATTCAAGAAAATAAACCTTAAAGATACTTGTTTTACAAGGAGAACATTTATGTAAAAGACAAAGATGTTTTGATTATGAAAATGAAATACTGAAGTGCATTATTGGTGATAGTATGAGACAGGAATCACAACTGATTAGGATAGTAAGACACTTTTTACTTTTCAAAATTAGATCCATTCCCACAACTGCAATCTCCTAAGAACCGTCCACAGGGAATATATGAAAGAGATTGAAACTTCAATAATTCTTTGTTGATGTTTGTGGATTCCTCTGCTGAATATCCCCCTACTCCCCACATTTAGCAGTAAAACAGCCCTGATTAATAATAGTAATTAGTTTGTTTTTTTCAGTGGGAAAGTCCCCAGCGATACATTTTTTGTAAGGTGATTTAAAAGAGGAAGTTACATCTCCACATTAACATTAAATGATTTGTCTGTACCATCTCCTATTTCTCTAGACTATGCTATGCAAAACTTTTAAATTTGAGGTTGCCTGGAGCAATGGAACTTGATGATTTGAACACTCTTTTCTCTCTGTCTTTAGCTAATCATACCTTGACGCTGATAACCAATAAGGCCAAAATATTAAACGAAAGCTAAGGAAGCTTTTATAGGCAAGAAAAAGATTGCTATCTAACTAACAGAAAGAGTCTACAAATTAAGCCTTCTAATTACAATACGCTTTAAAGTAAACATTCAAATGTTACATACAAGAAATAATAGCATAAAAATCCAGCCATGACAGTGACAGCAAATGACTAACAGAACTTGATCATCCAGTGGGATTAAAGTTAAATGACTAAACCTTTGGTATACTTTTCCCTTTCCTCTTTTTCTCCTTAGCTTTGTCTCTGCTTCCATCCTTTGTACTCTCTCTTACTTTGACCCCTTCCATCTCAAAAGCTGAACAAAGCTACTGTCATCAGAATTACTCCATGTATCTTCTCTCATTAGAAGTAATTGCAAATAAGGAAAATATTTATGTTCAAAAGGAAAAAAAAGGAGGGGGAGGAGGAGGATGAAAAAGAGGAATCAGGCAAAAGGATTTTCCAAGGCTTTTAAAGTGTTTTTGCACAGCTTCACAATTTTATTTTCTATGTGCCATCTTTTTCTAGCTCTCTTTAGGGCTTCAACATTTTTCTGTTTGTGCATGAGAGACTGAATCTATCTATCTTAAAATTAAAAGCAAATCAACTCAGGTTCTAAATTAGAATTAATCTGATCCTTGTTTTAACTTAATATACTCAGGATCAGGTCGGATGGTAGTAAATCCATTCTTCCCTTTGCCTTTATAATTAGTTAGTTACTATACTTAGCATTTCTATTTAGCTGAAAAAAAAACCATGCCATTTTGATAATTTTGCAAATCTAGCATCAATACTGCAGATTGATAATATTTATGGCAAATTTTAACGGGGCCAAGTGGAAACTTGAATAATTAAGGAGAAACTGACATTCAAAGCAGGCCTACTTTTCAAGAAACACCACCTTTTTTAAGCAAAAGGGAATCATATCTCTTCAGATGCATAATTGTATTGCCAGTTACAGAAAAAAATGAAGGTGGACAAGGCTGAAGCTATCTAAGATCTACAGAGACAGAGAAAAACCAGGGTGCATGGAAAGAATATGCTTTAGCCCATTGCCAATGCTCAAATATCTATTAGCATGTTTTCGCTGAAGCTTCTTTAGAGTTCAGTACATTTATGCCTTGTGCTTATGGAAAGAGAAGTGCAGTGACAGGCACTGAGAGGAAACAATTGTGTAAAAAAGCTAACAGGATCAAAGGAAGCTGAATGCAAAGGAAAGGAAATTTGAAGTGCGCAAAAAAAAAAGGATGGATAGAAAAAAAGAATAAAGATGAAGGTGAGAAAATGGCTGAATCATCTATCTGCAGCAGTAGTTGAGATGCCATTTCTGTCATAGGACATAAAGTATAGAAAAAATTTGTACTGCTGCATGTATTCCTCTAAACCCAGTAAATAATTTCAGCCATACCCAATCAGTAATGTTTCCTTTGTGAAATAGTTGTGAACTATGCTGAGGACAAATCGAATGATAAAATGACACTAATGTAATGGCTAAGAGTTACAAAGCAGCCAGAATATCGACTTCTGAGTCACACTTAATCAGAGGAGAAGAATAAAATAAAAAGGGCATTTGTCTTTTCATAAACGCTGATGGTCTTTCAGCTCTTCTGGCATTTTTCCCTCTTTACCAGCATCCTACCCATCTACCCTACCCCTCTTTCATTTTTTCTTAAATAGGTATAGTCCCTTATAATTAATTCTAGAGGCAGCTTTTCTTTCAAGTAAGGATATAGAGCCTGTAGGTTTGCAGCTGAGATCAGTGTTCTAGCTTTGTATTTTCAAAGCTGAACGTGTGCACACATGGGCAAAATGTGTCTAGTTATAGTGAGATTTTTTATGGGTGTGTTGCACAGATCTTTTACAAAGGAAAGAATCTTCTCAGAGCTATGTAGACTTTTCTCTAAAGAATTACTGGGAGTTGCTGGTAACTTTACATACTTCAGTGATGAAATTATTGCTTTTCAGCCACATTGGAAAGACTATTTCTGATTCATACGAAACTGACACTCCCTACTTCTCAAACCTATATAAAGAACATACCAAGAAACAAAGTGGCATTCATGACTTTAATAGATGTTATTCAAAGTATATGGAAGTGTATAAAAGTACAATTTTTGATTTTGATTTCTGCATAAATAATTCACATTTGTTACAGACAGTAGGATAAAAGTAATTTGATTAAAAACCAAATATTCTTAAAATACTGTATATTTTTTCTTTATGTATGTTTGAAAAATTGTTCTGTCTACACAAACATAAGCAAAATGATGACAAATGTTGAACACAGAATCACAGAATCACAGAATCACAGAATCGTTTAGGTTGGAAGGGACCTCTGGAGATCATCTAGTCCAACCTCCCTGCTCAAGCAGGGTCACACAATGTATTACTTACCTGATGCTATGGTAATGTAGGTCCTGCAAAACTAACACTCAATCAGACATTTCAATCAGAAGAAAGTTAATTGTATTTTTTAATTTTCTAATTAGGTTTACTTTTTATTGTTTTTCCTTCTGCTTTAGGTGTATATGCCTTTTTGACTTTGGCCTAACCACATTCCTCACCAAATTTCCCTTCTTTAGCTTGTAAAACTCCATCAATATAATTCCAATTGATATAATCTTTTAACTCAAGATTAGGTATATCATAAAGGAAATCAATATATTTACTACTAGTTCTTTCCTTAATATGTAGCATCGCTTTTCTATTCCTCTTAGTGACATTTTCACTTCTTTCTGAGAAATTAGGAAACTTTCAAGTATTTGATGTCATTTTCAAATGTTCTTACACAGTTGTAATGTTGTTTCAAAAATTCATGAACCCTATAAAAAGCTCAGGGAATAATAATTCAACCAATAATGCAAAGATGAGGAAATGAATCCAGGCTAAATGATCATAATAACCACTCTTAGTCTTAAAATCCATTTTTTAAATCATGATCTGACCACCTTGCAGACAGAAAACTCTGACAAAGGACTATATTCTCCAGAGTATTCGCCGGACAAGCTACACTCGCTTTTAGCGATACTTGATTTTAAAGCACTTACCTGTGCTATTGTATGCTCCCATATCCAGTTTAATATCATTCTATGCTTCTGTAATTTGTTCACTGACAAATAATATTGAATAGTATTTTTTCAGTGTATTACACTGTTACTGTAGCTATAATGTGTTTCAGGTAATGATAGCTGAGCACTGATTGTCAATTGTATATATTACAGCTCAGCAGGTTCATCTGAGAATTAAACTAGCCATCTGCACTCACCTTGTTTTTGCCTATTTATTCTATTTAATAGTTCCTATGGCCCTGGAGGTTTACCGAAAAAACATATAAACATATTTGACCAGGATTTAATGTCTTGTCCCCACACATCAAAACAGAATAAGAAAAAGCAGGACAACAGAAACAACAACAACACAATAATAAAAACAGAATTAAATGTAGAAAAGAAGTCTTATTTTTATATCATGTTATCTCTTTAATTCCCGTTGGAAAAAACCTCTAACGATCATACGATTATAGAAAAAAGGGCTGAAAGAAACAGAGAGGTCAGCTATCCTATCTCCCTGCCCTAAGGTAGCATTAATTATTCTAAATTGCCGTGATGGGAAGAAAACAGCTTGCTAACTACTGTCCTGTCAATATACCTGCATAGTTTTGCCTGTTGTAATAACTGTCAGAAAATAAACTCCTAAAGTAAGATATTCTCAGCTTTCTTCTTGTACAGTTTTAAAGGCCAGCATTACTCATGCCTCCACATTAACAGCCAACAGGGTGCCATTTTTACAGCCTCCAAAAGCTCGTTTGATAGCATCCTGCCACTCTATATGCCAGATTCTAAGCATATTTTAATTATTCATTACCTCAGTAGAGAGAACTCTCCTGCTGTCTGTATCTACAGGCATGCACAAACACTAGTCTTAACACCCTTTGCTACTGCACCTCTTCTCTTCTAAAATAGATGCTGAATTTTCTGCTTTTTGAATCAATTGATGCTGTGCTTCAAACTTTATCTTTCATTGAAGAGGCAAGTCTCTGAATTTCTTGGTCCACAACAGACAGGCTGCATTCCTGTCTCTTGTAGATGTTTATGGTGGACAAATTACTGTTCCTCTGAAATCTCAAAAGTTTTATTTGATGAAACTTCTGTAACTAAAGAAAAAAAAAGTTAACTGAAAATGGAAATCAACTTTTTGTTTAAGAAACGTTTTTCACGATGCTTTGTATTTATAATATCCTTTGAAAATTTCCCATAGAAAATAACCACCACTTTTCAAGATCCGTTTTCCAGTTATTTGAATATGCTAACTTGACCTCTAAAATAAAAACAAACAGACAAACAAACAAACAAACAAACAAGCAAACAAACATTTTGATCATTTATGAATATTGAACATTATTGACATGTAAATACTTTGCATCTAGTTATGAGGCTTAGTTTTAAAAAAGAGGTATAAATTTTATATTATGTGAAATTACAATATTAGCCAAAATCTTGCATGTCTAAGACTTGAATATAGCATCAATCATAGTTAAAGTGATTTAAACATTTCTATATTTCTAGATATAGTACTCTCATCACTAAGAAAACCAGCAAATATTCTATTGGTAACTACAGAGGTGGATCATAAATGATGAACACGATCTCTGTGCCAAAACTTGCTGTAGTGATGGCTATATGACAGATATGAGTCACAGTATCTGGCAGTGGTCTTCCCAAAGCACAAGAGTCCTTTTTTCTTGCAGAAAATAGGCAATCATCCAAAAAAAATTCTTTGCCATCAGCAGCCTACCAGTATGATCTCTTGGCTTTCCTTTGCTCCCATGCTAGGCAGTCTGTACTTCATTATACAAATTTCAAAATTATCTTCTTCCTCTTAGAAAATTAATTAATATCTGAGCACTGGAATGAGAATATCTATGCTGTAATGTTAGAATAGCTCCTGCAATTCTTTTGTCCTGTGGTGACTAGTGCTCTTTCAGATGATTGAGAGGAGTAGTTAGGAGTAAAAACGTTCCAAAGACAATTTCCAGCAGGAAGTTTGAATACAGTTGCTGTGTTTTGGGGGTGTAAGAGAGTTTAGTAGAAACAAGGTGGGTTGTTTTGAGATAATTAGCTTGTGTGCCAAATGTTCCAGAGTACATTGAGATTATTAGTATAGATTTAATTTTGTCCTCTTTGATGATGATGGCGCCATATCACCTAACTAATTTCAACTAGACATTTGGAGGCTACCTGCCAAGACTATTAGGCATATGTATTAATTCCCCACTAATAAAACTGGATCATTCACCTTTCCAAGGTATTATTTAAAGTTATATATTCAAGTAAATATCAGTACATTGATTACGCTTTAGTCACTTTTCTCATGATTTTATATAGAATATTAAAAGGAAGAGATGCAATCAGGTCCAAGCTTAAGTTTAACCTAGTTAGCCATTAGGCATTACAATTACACTTTTTTTTTTTTTTTTTTTTTTTTAATCAGGCTTGCTGTGATACAAGCTTGAACATAGGGTTGCTATATTGCATTCCAGTTTTGAGGTAGCTTTGCTGGATCACAAATGTAGATATAGGGATTTTTAATATCCCGTTGATTTCCTTTAACAAAAAGCAAAGATGCCTAATAAAGTGATCTGGCCTGCTCTCCAAAGGTATTTCACTCCCCTGTACAAATAATAGAAAGAAGATAGTATCGAAGCTGGGGTAACTGGAACTGGAATTCTTTTTGCTGGTTCTGACATAGGCTCCTGTCTCTGTTGAGTTTAAGAGAACTGAATTACTTTTTTGATCTTAGGACAATGCCCAAAAATTTTGACAAAAGAATAGACATAATGTCTATCTATAAATTAGATACACTGAATCCCACTGATGCTGTTCTGGATCTTGGCACTTAGCAATTCCTTTTCATTTCCTGCACTTTGAATTAGGGGTTAACCAATACAGATGGCCTGGATTTCCTTCTAGATGTTCACAAAGATGCCTACGTTGCTCCATTGTCCAGGGAAGGTAAGTGATTTTTTCAAGATATAGACCAAAAATTATGTCTATATTACTGTTATGCATATCTGCATTAGATGATTAAGTTAATCACATTGGATTGGAGCTTTAATTTCTGTTTTCTTTTTAATATCAGCTTAAATTCTGCAAACTAGATGGATGCAGCTGAAAGATGGAAAAACAGAGTTTTTGTGTTTACTGATTAATCCATTGCAAAACTATTAATCATGATTTATTGCTACTGTTATCCTGTACTAAAAATATTCATGGCTTTGGGGAAATACTACTGACTATCAGTTAAATTTATATTTTCAATTACCAGATCATTTACATGGCTTTGAACGATTACTTACAATATTATGGCAGGTGCTTGGAAAGGTTAGATTGTATAGACAAGGAACTTTACAGAAACCTGTAGTCAAGAACAGCTCAATACCTCATCAAAAGGGCTAAATATGATTTTAGAAAGTTTTAAAAATTTATTTGTGGAAAGTAAGTGGTGGATAGAAGTGGCTTTTATTTTCTTCTTACAGAGGAAAGGAGGCTGTCTTTAATAGATTTACTCTGACATTTTTGAATCTAGAAATCATAAAAAATCATCCATCACTGTTCTTTCTGTCGAGTTCAAGAGCTACGAGGGTTTTTATTTCTTTCTTTTCTTTTTTCTTTTTCTTTTTTTTTTTGGGGGGGGGGAGGGCGGGAAATGGATTTATTGTCAGATAGAGCTGCCATTATTGCTTTAAAATAAAATAGGATGACCTTTACAACCAGTAATAGGATGACTTTTCGACATCTGCCTTAGTCTGAGTGAAGTTTACATTTTTGTTTCTATCTAATCAGCTCAGAGTCTTTTCACTTAATATAACTTTTATTGTGGAAATATTAAAAAAATACTTCATTTTCTGAAACATTTTCACCTTTGAGCATCATTTAAAATGAATTTAATCCACGCACATATTATCAAATAAACAGATTATTAGAAGATAATGATGCTATTCTTCTCTTTTATCACTTCAGAGAAACTAAAACAAGCTGTAGATCTAAGGCCAAGTCTCTACTTTGAATAGGTTTCCAGTATAAATAGCAATAAGATATTGGAAAAAGCAGTGAGAGCTGGAAATGTTGTGCTTTTGTGGATCCCCTCCATATTCTCTTTCCTTTTCCACTCCTCAGACTACTATATGGGATGTTAGTGGAAGCTTTTTACCGTATTAGAAACTCATCACAATTTATTAAAGGTAATTGATATAGACAGGAAAAAGTTTTCTGATAACAACTGGATCCATTTTTCCAGCTTTTTTTTTCTGAGGTGAGAAGCTCCAAATCTGCTGGTCACCTTCAGCATAGTTTCTCCATTTCCATGATAGTCATAGAAACATTGTTCCGTTTGGAATTCTCCTTTCTTTAATGTGATTCATAGACCTGTATATAATATTTAAATAACTTATTTTGTAACGTCATTCACATTTCTTCTGAAAATACAAATTGATTCACCCCCAAGCACATATACCTTTTTTTGACCACATTATATTGATTTATAGCTATCACATAACAAACCAAGAAAACATAACATTCTGAAGGCAGATGTAAAATCACCATGTAGCATTGTACCCTCCTAGATAGGAGCCAGCTCTAAACAAAAGACAACAACAAAAGCCTGTATCTAGTTGCCTATACAGCCTGAGCTAGTAACCCTTTCTGTGAGGAGCAACATATTCCATGCTTCAGACCACGTTAAAGAAAAAAAAAAATAGCTTCTGATTAGGAATGGCTTACATATTTACCCTGGAGCCTGCACTTCCATGTGACTGAGGCTCTTTCAAAGCTTCCTCATACCCACATGAAAAAGACCAAGCAAACTTTAGCATAACACATAATCTTATCCTTCATCATTTTCAAACATCATCTCCTTGTCCTTCTCAATTAACACTAAGAACTGTATTTATTAATCCATCACTACATGACCTTGATCATTTTAGTGCTGCATTACATCCTGTTTCTGTTACTTCGGTTACTACAGTTAGGCAATTCTTTCTACATAATATTCTGATTCTCCTTTGTATTTTAAATTCCTTCCAATCTTGTATTATCAGAAAATTTTGTTGGTATATTCATGCACTTTGCCCCAGAATAATAAATAAAAATGTTAATAGGGAATGTAAGAATTGTTTCAAACGAATCCTTGTTTAATTTCACTGTTATCCTTTCTCTACGCCTATTTCTGTTTCCATTGGAGTACAAATTATTGCTCCTCTTTTAACCAATTCTCCATTTCCGTGATAGTCATAGAAAACATTGTTCCATTTGGAATTCTCCTTTCTTTAATGTGATTCATAGACCTGTATATAATATTTAAATAATATTTCATAGAAATATTTCATATAAATATATAATAATATTTCTTATTTCATCTATATTTCTAGAATTTCTTTATGTCATATCCTTACATTTGCATATAGTTCCACACATACACTTATTTTTATTTTTCCTGAAAAAGTGCCTATACTTCAATACCTGTATTCTAAGTGCAACAGCTAGTTTACTGCATTTATCACTCAGGCCTACTGCTCAAGTAGTTATAATTTCTGTTAATATCCTTGCATTATAATGCATATTTTATTTTTTTCTTTTGTGAGTGTACACATGCTCCATCAACAAAAAAAAAAACAAAAAACTTTAAGCCCAGTACAACTCCTTATATTCTTTTTTGTTGAGAAACAAGATTGTTTATATTCTGCAATACCAGAAGATTCATTTCTGAGGGTCTATACAAGCTGCTTATCTGTTACAGAGATTGATCCATATATATTTTTATATATATATTTTTATGAATAGGAATAGCCAGACCTTGGAAGTTACAGGAAGTCACATGGCAGGGGGATTCTATGCTCACAGATGGTGGGCACCAACTGTTTTTTTTTTTTTTGCCTGAGGATGTTCAGTTCAGTTCAGTAAATGCAGCGGTAGGATAGATTTGTCTTTGACCTGTTGAACAGTCAACAGGCCTTCCTAAAAGAAAGTCCTTAGAATTTGAAACGAAATGTGGGTAAAAAGAACAGGAAGAGCTGCTGAAATAGTCTTCTGCCATGCAACAATCAAACCAGAGGCTAACAGCTGTTCTGATGTGGAGATGACAAAAAGCATGTGCCACTGTGGCTTAGGCACGGCAGCAGACGCACCATGACTTCCACATCCGTCACTTAACACCTAGCTCTGTGCTTGAGGATAGGGCTATTTCTTACTCTGTATCCCCCAAACCTCTTGTCATTCTTGTCCACATAATGTGGGCATGAAGCAAATTTGGACGCAGCATATCTTCAAATTTTGGGGGGGGAGGAGGGGGGGGACACAACTAAACAATAAAAGCATAGAGTGTAGCAGTGAGGTTAACGAAGACCAGTGGCAAATCACAAGAGTTTCACTGCGAAAGGAGAGCTCGTCACTTAGGATAGGAGAGTGTAGTGTGCTCCTAAGACAGGTCAATGAGGAGATCCACACCAGATGTTAAATACGAATATATTAAATATGAATATATTAAATACTAATATATATGCCATTTCACTGACTCACACTTTTCCTAGAAGCCTAAGGCCTCTCAGCAGATTGATTAGAAAACACACTTTTATTTTGATTTATATTTTAAATAAATTAAGAGATATTAAAATAATTGGCACAATTATTGTATTTCATTTTAATTGTTTAGTAATTATCTTTTATTTTCTATGTATCAGATTTATGCTTTCTCCTTCACTGTTAATTTTAATGTGAATAAAATATCAGATAAACTCTTCAGTATTTTTAGAATTTTAATTGCCTGTAGCTGATGTTGCAATGGTATAAACTTTGTGCTTTGCATAGAATTTTAATGCTGCTATGGATCTGTTATGTTGTGTTTGGAAACTTATGTGTTTCATCGTATATTTTGATATCTTGAGATTTGAAGAAAAGTGTAAGAACATTGACTTGCTAACAAGCATGTACTCAGTGGAATTAACAAAATAGTTCAGCGGTTTAGTTTGTGGTGTTTCTCATTAACTATTTTACCAAAGAAAATGCTTAGCTTCACATAAGAAAAACACTTTCTCCAGGATAAAATTAATTAGGAAATTAATCTCCTAAGGTGGTGTTCTCATCTAATTTTACATATAGGAACACATACATACACAGACACACAGACACACACACACACACGTACGTATATTTATTATATATACGTATGTTTACATGTGTATGTTTGTATATATCTACACATACACATTTATATGTATGTATAAATGCTTACAATATACATGTGTAGGTACATACATTCACCTTAATCTTCCAGTATACGGATAGAAATAGGCATCCTCAGAGGGCAATTTATCCCCTCTTAGACAGCTACATGAATCCCCTTCATGGAGTATATTACCTGTCCATTAACTACAAGGGAAGTCTCTATCAGTGTTAGAAGGTTAATTTCTATAAGTTAGGACAGGTGAAGAAAACACTATAAAATTAGAAAAAAAGTTAATCATGAGGATAAGTAAAAATTCTGTCCAATCAGTATTTCATCATAGAATCATAGAATCATAGAATCGTTTAGGTTGGAAGGGACCTCTGGAGATCATCTAGTCCAACCTCCCTGCTCAAGCAGGGTCCTCTAGAGCATATTGCCCAGGATCACATCCAGACGGCTTTTGAATATCTCCAGCGAAGGAGACTCCACCACCTCTCTGGGCAACCTGTTCCAATGCTCTGTCACCCTCACAGTGAAGAAGTTTTTTCTCAGGTTCAGATGGAACTTCCTGTGGTTCAGTTTCTGCCCATTGCCTCTTGTCCTGTTGCTGGGCACCACGGAGAAGAGGCTGGCCTCATCCTCTTGACACTCCCCCTTCAGATACTTGTACACGTTGATGAGATCCCCTCTCAATCTTCTCTTCTCCAGGCTGAACAGGCCCAGCTCTTGCAGTCTTTCTTCATAGGAGAGATGCTCCAGCCCTCTAATCATCTTGGTAGCCCTCCGCTGGACTCTCTCCAGGAGTGCCATGTCTCTCTTGTACTGGGGAGCCCAGAACTGGACACAGCACTCCAGGTGAGGCCTCCCCAGGGCTGAATAGAGGGGCAGGATCACCTCCCTCGACCTGCTGGCAACACTCTGCCTAATGCACCCTAGGATCCCATTGGCCTTCTTGGCCACAAGGGCACACTGCTGGCTCATGTTTAACTTGTTGTCCACCAGCACTCCCAGGTCCTTCTCGGCAGAGCTACTTTCCAACAGGTCAGTCCCCAGCCTGTACTGGTGCATGGGGTTATTCCTGCCTAGGTGCAGGACCTTGCACTTGCCTTTGTTGAACTTCATGAGGTTCCTCTCTGCCCACCTCTCCAGCCTGTCCAGGTCCCTCTGAATGTCAGCACAGTCTTCTGGTGTGTCAGCCTCTCCCCCCAGTTTAGTATCATCAGCAAACTTGCTGAGGGTGCACTCTGTGCCTTCCTCCAGGTCATTGATGAATATATTGAACAAGACTGGAGCCAGGACTGAACCCTGGGGGACACCACTAGCCACAGGCCTCCAACTTGACTCTGCGCCATTCACCACAACCCTCTGAGCTCGGCCATCCAGCCAGTTCTCAATCCACCTCACCGTCCACTCATCTAGCCCACACTTCCTGAGCTTACCTAGGAGGATGTGATGGGAGACAGTGTCAGAAGCCTTGCTGAAGTCCAGGGAGACAACATCCACTGCTCTCCCCTCATCTACCCAGCCAGTCATTCCGTCATAGAAGGCTATCAGATTGGTCAAGCATGATTTCCCTTTGGTGAATCCATGCTGGCTACTCCTGATCACCTTCTTGTCCTCCAGATGCTTAGTGATGACCTCCAGGAGGAGCTGTTCCATCACCTTTCCAGGGATGGAGGTGAGGCTGACAGGCCTGTAGTTTCCTGGCTCCTCCTTCTTGCCCTTTTTGAAGACTGGCGTGACATTGGCTTTCTTCCAGTCCTCAGGCACCTCTCCTAATTGCCATGACCTTTCAAAGATGATGGAGAGTGGCCTAGCGATAACATCCGCCAGCTCCCTCAGCACTCGTGGGTGCATCCCATCGGGGCCCATGGATTTATGGATGTCAAGTTTGGACAAAAGATCTCTAACCTGATCCTCCTCAACCAAGGGAGAGTCTTCCTTTCTCCAGCCTTCCTCTCTTGCCTCCAAGGTCTGGAATTCCTCAGGACTGGCCTTAGCAGTGAAGACTGAAACAAAGGCAGCATTCAATAACTCTGCCTTCTCTGTATCTTTTGTCACCAGCGCACCTGCCCCATTCAGCAGCGGGCCCACATTTTCCCTACAGTCAGACTGTATTCTGACTGAAGGACTGAAAGTTTTAGGGGGAAAAAAAAAAAAAAAACTGCTGTTCATGGAAAATGCTGAGGTTTTGCAGAAACAAACAGAAAAGCTGCATTTTTTTAAACAATGTTTAGGCTATAAGGCTGAGAATAAATAAGTTAACCTGTTCCTTCTCATGCCCTTTTCAAAAATCAAACTTAACATCAAAACCTACCTTCTTCTACATAATCTCTTCAGGAGTTGCTGGCCCTGGTTCTTTTAGAACAAACTGCTTCACAACTTCCACATCCTCTCTAAAATACAAGTCAAAAGCACTGGAAAATTTCCTGTAATGATATACCTAATTTTCTTAGGGAAGCCTATGAAACTCATCTTTTCAATGGCTACTCACTACTCCAAGTAAAATGAAGAGTTGAAATAAATTAATAAAAGATGTTAAATCTCTTTCCTAAGGCCAGATTCCCAATGTCCAGATTCTATTCATAACTCTTATTCTGCAGACACTTTTTTTTTCTCCTCATGTGTGTTACTGACCTATGTGTCTCTGCCTTTGATGCCATTGCTAATTCTGTTAGTTCTTCATAGAACTGCTTAACTATATTAAAAGTATAGAATATGTCTCTTATCTTTCTCTGGGAGTTTTCTTCTAATTATGAATCCATGTATTAAATGCAAAGATGAAATGAGAATGGCAAATAGATTAAAATCCTGCCTGCCCCTTGGCTATGTAGGAATTAAAAAGAGAATTGCCTACATTCATGCTTTTTTTTTCTTGTTTCTGTAAGTCAGCAATCATTCTACTACAGTTAGTTAGACTAAAAATTAATAGCACAAGCACAGCGAACAAAATCCCAGGAGATCTGTGATTTCTGTCTCTGCATAGGACATACTAATGTGAATAAAATATGAAATATTATTATAAAAACATTAGGTTTCAGTTTTCTTCTCTTCAACACTACAATAACTTTATTTTTCTCCTTAATGAGTAATTCCAATATGGAAGTAGATGATAAGCCATCCTCTTCTGTGAATGCTTTAGGACTTCTGTGAGGATAAGATTTCTCCCATTCACCGTTCAAGTCTCATACCTTCTGTCTTCAGTCTACTTCCTATACTTTTACAAAGCACATACCTTCATAGTAAAAACGATCCAATCCATGGAAGACTGCTATGGGGTAGCACTTCTTTGCAATCTCTCTTTTAAATAAAATGAACAGATTATGCCCATGCCTAACAGGAATGACCAGAACTGGTAATATTTTTTATTCCCAGGATGTTGAGGGGTTACATTTGAATGATTCTTTTTCATAATTTAAGAATAAAAACCTCAAAGAGGTGTTAATTGTCCATAGATTAAATATTGCATACTGACCAAATTTAGAATTAAGTTTACATTAAAAAAAAAAAAAAAGAAAAAGAAAAGTTCTGGGCTGATTAAGGCAAGAAGTAATCAATTAAAATATTTCAACATCATCAACTTCAGTTACTTTACGAGAACAAAATATGAATTTTGCATTTCAGCGTTGTGTTCTCAGATGAGAGAAAGCCAATTTATTATTTATTTGTTGCTCATTGTTATTACTAATGTTTAACAATGATTGTTCTTACTGTCATATATGAGGGTTTCCTTTTTTTTACTTGTCTGTTTTTGTCTTTGTTTTTGTTTTTATTTAATAAAAGATATCATCACTGAACCCTCAGCAGACAATTCAGGAACCCTGATACCATTTGGTAATCTAATGAAAAAATATGTCACAAATCTGAAATGCTATTTTCAGTGGTAGAGTCTCCAATATTTTACAGCACAAAGTAGTTAGGCTTACTAGTAGATGAAGATGGGTTACAGCAACTTTTCACTTCAGTGCAGTGCACAGAAGTTTAAGTATAGAGAAAACTGTAATCCTCATTTTCCTAATGATGCAATATTTTAGAGAACAATTAAAAAAAAAAAAAGTGGTATAAAGGCAATGAGGACAGCTCTGACTCTTAAGGGTAAGCTTCATGTAATGTAAATCCTTTACCATATATAGATCTGCAATTGGTCTAAGCATCTTAAGATCTTTTCTAGACAGGAGGGACGTATCTTATCTAACATATTTTGGGCATAGTGTTTGGATGACAATAGCTGGGTTCTAAAAGTACATAATTCTCTCTGATTATAAAGAAGTCTCAGATATTGACCTCTGACTTTTGATCATTTGAATCTGCCCATCGTGTCTACACAGAAGTCCATACTGTTTTAGTCTGTGTGTCCCCTGTTATAGTCACACTGTGACGAACTGCAGATACAACTGCAATGAGTGCTTCAAAAATAATGTCTAGGCTCAGATTTAGTCATTGTTTTTTAAAGGAAAGTAACAGTCAAAAAAGATACTCCACCAGTGGAAATCCCTGGACGAAATAAGTAGTTTCACCTCAAAAGATACGATAATTCCATACTCAATATCTTTGCAGGGACTGTGATGATTTGATAACCTAAAATCACATAGCTCCTTTAAACAGTCACATAAATAGCTGGTTTAGTGCTGTCACTAGACAAAATAATCAGAAGAATTAGATAAAAAACATGAATAACTCAAATGTGAAGTTGCAATTTTTCTATTATTGATGTAAACTGAGGCAAAAATGAATGAGATTCTCTCACTTATCTCTAGAAAGATACAATGAATGTCTCTCTTCTTGAAATGGAAGTATGCTTTTAGATCTAAATGTAGATATTGGTATTGAGAGAGAGACAAGCATATTTCAAGTTCAAGTAATGTCAACAAAATGAAGACGTCTAAAAGGTCAGCTCAGGTGAATTATTCCCTCAAAAGGCCTATTTCCATCTACTGACTTAAAAACCATCTGGGTGATTAGCTTAGCTGCAGATAGCTGCAGTGCAACTATCTAAAGTTTGGTAAAAATAATCCCATCACAAATGAAGATACCGTTGGCTGGCTCAAACTACTCAATATATTTACACAAAAATTCTCAGATATTTTATTTTGAACTCTAGGAGTATAGAGAGCTCAGAGAACATAACTCAGGCAGAAAAATGCTACCAAACCTGCTTTATGTGCGAATCAGAAATCCATTTTAAGCCTATGTTATGTCTCCTTAAAAGCTTTAATGTTGACATTAGATTTTGAATTTTATCGTCATGAGTTCTACAGTAATGGTTTCTAATAGAAGGTAACTACATAAAAACTTTCCTAATATTCAAGGCATATTCAAACAATTAACATCTGCCATCTTGAATGAGCTAAATTATTAGCATTATTAGCATTATTTAGTATGCTTATATTTACCAAGCACAGATTTTAAGATACTTTCTCTTTATAAACAAAGAATGCAATATTTAACTTTCTCCTACGTGTATATATGCAATACACAGGCACAAGTACGAATATACACTGTGCATTTATTAGTGGAAAATACAGAGACAATGAGGGTCATGTGAACTCTTAATAAAGGTGTCTAAAGGTGTCTAAATACTGACAATTTGTACAGAGGTTTAGTTTCATGGAAGTTTAGCAGTGTGATTTGACTGTTGTGGTCCATATAAAAATATTCATAATAGATAGTTTAAGGGGTCAAGAAATTCCTCGTAAGAAAGTTAAACAGCTGCTAGTCTATTCTTTCAATAACTAGGAATATATTTCTTATCAGTTTTTATTCTCCTCTTGGCTATGTACGCATAAATTGAAATTTGTCAAACTATTCAAGTAGTAGCCGTGGAAAGATCCAGTATATATTCCTCATTAATAGAAAAAAAATCAAGCAAACAAACAAACAAAAAAACCCAATAGGAATTTCATGAGAGTAACATATGACAGTCTACATCCCATATATTTGATCTATTTAAAGTAAATCCATTCAAGGGAATAAGAGAAGGATGTTATTTTCTTGAGGAATAACCACAAGAAAGACAGAAAATCATACTTTTAAAGTAGAAGAATGTTGCAGAAGAATTAGAATACCTTTTAAATGTAAAAATATAATAGTCTATTGTATCAACATAGTAGCAAAATATGTAGCAAAAAAAAATCCTGCTTCCCCAAATTTCGTATTACTCTTGAATTTCTACACATATTTCTTCATATTTTCATCTGTCAGAGAGAGAACTCTTGCTTGAATTTCTCAGACTATTTCATAAAGTTATTTTTGTTTTTCGTGAAGGGAAAGATAGAAATTAGTTTTTCCCCAGGTGGGAAAAAAAAAAAAAAGAAAATAATGCAGCAGATTCTAAAAATTTAGTTTGAATTAGATCTGTTGCTAAGCCATACAAATGGCTTCCCTTCATTTTGTAGAATCACCCATGGATACACGAAAAAAGACTGCAAATTATGGTGAATGAGAGAAATATCAAAAGATATTGGACAAGCTCTAAGTGACAGGTCTGTTTTTTTCCAGAATAAAATGACTACAGTTATGCCAGACTAACACTACTCCCTTATATTCAAATTATTGAAAATATATTATAGTTATATTATCTATTTATTTTTAATTAATTTACAGAAACATATCCCCTACTATATATTTCTAAAGTATACAAAGATAATGTAAAGTATACAAAGATAGTAAAATCTAAAATCACTTACACTTATATCTGTATAAAATTTTCTGAAGCTTGCAAATTCAGGTTTTTGGTCTCTTTTTTCCCTAAAAGATATATAGTTTTTTAATTAAAATTCTTTTTACATTCTTTAAATTTTTATTCCTTGTTTCTACAGAGATATTAAAATGTGATTTCTTCATAGGTTCTACATTCTTAAAACAGCAAATTCTCATATGAAATAAAAACATATTTCTAGATCAAAGAACACAAGTGTAAATTTTTTAACTCTTCTTTCTACCCTCTTTAAAGGAAGGATTTGGATTAATGATCAAGCATGCTTGATGAAAATTAGGCTCTTAATCTATATGTAGATGTCACCTTTAGGAATAGGGACTATAAATAGTTTCATGAATGTTTGAGATGAATACACAGTCACAGCAGTCTTGGTCACTGAAGGGATTTTATTTCATTTGTAAATATGTATCCAACTTCTGCTTGCTCAGCAGATGCCTTTGAGAAAATTCACTGTGAAGAATATGAAGCTCACAAAATGTATTTATGAAATTAAACAGCCTCCTTTTACTATTAGACATTTTAGAATAAAATCTAACATACTATTAAATTAGATTCAAATAAATGAAGATACAAATTCTAAAGAAAATGAATCACACACAGGAAACCTGAAAGGCAGCAGTGAATTATGCTTTAAAAGTTATAGATTGGAAAGTTGTTCAATAGTAGAGAATGATGATTATTTAAGCAGTACACAGAAAAATACAAAAGTTGTAATTATAGTAGAAATTTTGGATGGTAAAATGAATACCTCAAATTTCATTATCTGACACATGTAAATCTTTGTGCGAGTTGGAATTGTTGACACCTCCGTATACACCTAAAGAATGACCTCAACCAATGGTGCTCATGGACCTCAACCATTGCACAGGGATATAAAGATTTCCTGTTTCTTGGTTTGAGCGAATTTAATTGCACACTCAGTTTCGCTCAGTCAGCCCAATGACAGTAAGCTATGGAGACTTAACTGACACCCTATCCTTATTATGCATTGCTATTTTCAGTTAAACATAGTCATAATCTAAAGAGTTTCAGAGGAAAAGTTCCTTCTTCCTTTCATGGGTGTCTTGTTGCTGTTTAAGCTTCAGAATGAGATTCTACCTTACAGAACACCTAAAAGGATTATGAAATTGACTTGTTTCTACCCCAAAATGCATTTGCTAGCGTTCTTATAAAGGATCAGATCATTTCAGCAGGATGAAATCAAATGATTCTATAATTCTACTGAGTGAAATTACACTTTTTGTTTGATACTCAAAATTTATGTCACAATTTAAAATCTGCTTATATTTACACATCATGTTGAATATTTCTCAAAATTCATTTAAATGATGAGCACTTGCTTTGTTTCAATCCATAAAACAATGGAAAATTTATGAGTAAAATCCTAACTCCTGTATTTCTCATACCTTAGAATGAAAGTTTATTATTATTATTTTATTATTTTAAATTACTAAACAAATATCATTAGTTTAACGCAGTTAGGCTTCTAAAAATGAGGAAGATGATATTCCAGTGTTCCAGCTGATTATCCTGTAAAAAAAAAAAAAATATATATATATATATACATAAAAAGACATTCAGTGGTAGTAGTTTCTATATGATGTATTTAACAGAAAGGAAGTCAAGAAGAAAGATGAAATCAATCAAATGATTGCTTGAGCAATGAACACGTATAGTGATTTTCATCTTCAAAGTGTTGCACACCCCTTCTAATTAAGAAGAATTAATTAGTTATAAATTAAGGAAAATGAAACAGTGCAAATCTGCTCTTGATGAAATTCCTTTTATTTCTATAAGCCTAGAGAAGCATACAGTTTGATCCATCATTTACTTTAAATTGTGGTATACTATTCTGTAGAGAGCAAAGCCAGCTTTTACCTCAGGGGACATATCTTTAATGATGTAACTAAAATTTTTGTTTACTCTCTACCTCAGGCCTGCAAAAAAAGATTAAATGAGAGGTTTTCTTCTTTTTTTTAATTTTTTTTTTCCCCTTAGCTTTATAATGATAATAAATACAGGAAAAAACAGGGGAAAAAAAATCCTAAGGAGCTAAAACAGTTTTAAATAGCAGGAGTCATGAAACGCAGCAAGAATAGAGTGTGTAAATACTTTAGAGATGAGAGGATATATGAGAAAAAAGACACACTGTAAAATGGAAAAGAATAAAGCTATGCTTTGCATTCTTAGACTGCGTATACAAAAGGTGAGCTGTGGCAAGGTAAGCAACATAATTAAGCATAGCACGGAGATGTGGATTCAAACCAGAGTGCAGGGGAAAAAAAGGAAAAAAAGAAAAAAAAAAAAAACACAGCGAAACCAAAAATGAAAGAATATCTAGATATGGCATCTGTGTTCTGTTCCTTATGGCCCAATGACATGATTCACCCTAGCGTGCTGAAGGGCTTAGGAGGAGTCACTTAGAATCATTTGAGTATCTCAGGAGGACAGATGGAGGTCACACAGGACTGAGGAAAGTAATATGGTTACCTATGTTGTGGGGCAGGAGGGTGGAGATTTGTTCTTCCTTTCACATATCGTTTATCTACCATTAACCTAATTAATTTGATTGCTTTTTCTGTTTTCAGTGTACAGGCTGTGACTCTTCCACACATAACACCAAACTCTGGTTAAAAAAGTGTAAGGAAATTACAGACTTATGAGCCTGTCTTCTAACGGATGAACATAAATTTCTGGAAAGGCAAAGGGATAATTTATTAAATAGCTTTTGTACAATTTATAGCTTATCTAGAGCATAATAAAGCAAGTAAGCCAGCAAACAAACAAACGAAAACAGGATAGGCTTGTTAGAAACAAAATATATCAAATAAAATTATTTGAAAGAACAACTGAAGAAGAATATTACAGGATAAGAGTAAATGTGACATACTAAAACTACAGTAGAATGTGGGAGAGTCTGTCTCATATGATATCTCATAAATAACCAAAAGTCTAGCTACAATCATTCCAAGGTGGATATACAACTGGCTGAAAAATGATTCTCCCAGGATACTTATCAATAGTTTGCTGTACAATCGTGAGGCATCCTAGACTCAAAAAAGGATCTCTCTCAGGCCCAGATTCTCACTAACAGCATGGCAGAAAGCAGAGTATGCTTCTAAAATTTGCAGATGACATTGAACTGAAAGCAGCTGCTGTTTGGGGAGGAGGCTCAGTACTTCAAAACAGTATTGAGAAATTAGTGTAGGATCTGAAATTAAGAAGATGAAATTCAGTAAAAGTAAAAGCAAAATGCTGTACTTTGGAAGAAGGTTCCAGTGCACAAATACTAATAGAGAAATATTTTAGTAGCCATCAGTATAGTAAAGGGAAGATCTAGGTGTAACTATGAATCACACACAAAATAATTGCTAACAATATGTCGCTGCTGCAAAATAAGCAAGTCTCAATCTGGAATTTAATACTGAACTTCTCTATTTTAGAAACCATTCTAGGTATGGTATAGAGATAGAGAATAAAATTATTTCCCATTCCAGGTAGCTGTGAAAATAATTTATGTAGCAGAATCTAGATCAGTTTAGAGGGTGTCTGAAAAAAAGTCTGAAAGAGAGTTTTGAAAGCTAACTTCTATAACCTTGAACTTCCTATCTGAATTTGGCTGAAGTCTAATAAAAGATTTACAGGAGAAATCCAAAACAGGATTTAACAATATGCCTATCAAGAGCATAGCAACTACTTTTTAGGTCTCTGGGCTGTCTAGAGATAAATTTCATAGTTAAATGCCAAATTGTCCATGGAGAAAGCTGTAAGTGCTGGTCATAACTGTGAACCAGCAGCAGTCTAGCAGCAGGAAGCTTCCAAGAATTTGCCAATAAGAAAAGTTCAGCAGCTAAATACAGAAAGTTGTCTGAACTCCTGCTCTGTATCAGTGCTTTAACAGTTGGACTCAGGATCAAAGAAAAATATTTCCATACACTTAGATCCAAAAACCAGATACCTCTTTGGAAAAGCAGCGGCTCATTATTATCCTTTAAAATTGACCTGAGGAAAAGCAGATCACAACCTTTATGTTGCAGCTACTGGTTAGAATTCTTACCCAGAATGAGAAGAACTTAGAGGCTTGCTCCATTAATAAGAAATAATAATAAATAAAACTGCAAGAGATTTGATTCCTCTCACGCTACAAAATCTTTAAGCACTAACACAATCCCAGTACGGTTCTCATCCTAAAACACTTCTACTTACCCTTGTAAGACAGCTCAGAACATACAACACTAAGGCAATAAGGGGCAAGTACTGCACACGCGTTTATAGTTACCACAACCGAAAAAAAAAAAAAAAAGACAAAAACCCTACTAATATGTCCTTGGCACAATAACAGATCTTACTCAGTTATGTCAACTATTCAAAGCCTTCTTCTTCCCTCTGGCAGCTTCTGAGCTCCTGCTATCTACTGTAGTTGAAAAATCTATGTCACAGTGAAAACTTGGGCAGCCCTGAAAAAAGAAAGAGTCAACTATAACTATAAAAAAAAAAAAAAAAAAACACGTTCAAAGGAATAATATGCTGATTTTAATGCCCTGGGCATTACAAACATACAACAGGAGGAAAGTGTCTGGGAAGATGTGCCAATTATTTTTGAGATCCCGGTATTATAATGTCAGTACCTACAGCATATATTTTATTTTCCTATACTTTTCAAGAGTTCACAAAAGACTGATAACTATTATTAATGCTGTCAGCATAAAAACAATATACTTCAATTTGAAAACTGAGTATGAAGTGCAATGTAATAAATTTCCTGCTAAAAAAAATCTTGTTTGTTTTTAAGAAAAGGTATCAATTTTTTATCTGAGTCTTTTATTTTCTCAATAGTATTCCAAAAGTGCTGACTCACCAGATTGTCCTGTTTGCACTGAACTCTCCCATACTAGCATAATGACATCATCGTCAATGAGAGATAGCCATATTCCAACCATTTCAGCTATCCAATATATCCCTGAAACCAATGAATTAGATCATGCATTAAACATGAGGATCTACCCTCAACTGATAGATAATTGGATAGACTTCTCAATAGGGATTGTTCATGTATTGAGGGCAGGCTACCATTGCAGAGAGCATGATGGAAGATTTTAGACCCCTTCCAAAGAAGATATTGCTCTCCAGAGTAACAGAATGAAATAAAACATACAGAAAATCCCTGAAGCAAACCAAGTGTCTACTCTTCTCAGTATTTCTCTGCACAGCTACTGCCACTGTTTTTATGGAAAAGAGTAAAATCATTTGCATGAATAAAATCATGCAGACCAAAAAAGCTTTATTCAGAATGTTTATGTGATCTGCTAAACAAGTCATCTTGTTAAACAAATCTGTTATGGATCAATTTATAGCAAGGGCATAGAATACATTCAATAAATTGCACTTGAAGAAATACTGTAACTGCTGTTACAGTTACAGTACTGTAATTTGTAAATACATAGAGCAATAAGGTTACAGTATCTCAAAGTCATTTAAGAAGTCCACATTATTAAAATTATTTTTTCTATAAGTTTAAGTATTACTTTGCTGTTTATGATGGAAAAGGCAATTACTTGTTCTATAAAATGAAAGTAGGATCAGCACTGTTAACATAGGTCTATTTTGTTTTCTAGTTGAAATAAAAATGCACAGTCAAAATTGCCACTGTCAGCATTGAGGATCTTGTTCAAAACATCCAACATTGCACATTTTATTATGTATTTACACAGAATTCACATTTGATCTTAGCTAAGAACTGATGTACAGAATATACATTGATAATTTACAGAAGGCATTGAAGATCCATTATTAAATGTTGACTTTCACACTTTCTGGATCTTACCTGGAGGGAATCAAAAATCGAATAGATTAAATCATATTTAGTTCTTAATTAATTTTATGTTCATATGCCTACTGGGAAGAAAAATCCAATAATGTGGTCAGCTCCAAATATGATGTGCTGCAGTGATATGACTGAAACAATAAAAAAAGCATACTGCAAACTTCTGTTTTTCTCCTTTCATGATATAACTGTAAAACAAAATTCCACCAAATGAAAGGTGTAAAATTAAAGTGCTAAGCATCCTAATTAAGTAACAGAAAATATAGTTTCAAAAGGTGGGATTCAGCTCATTTCAGATAGCCACAGTGTAGATAGTTGCAAGAAAGTAAGTCCAGACTCTTTCTGTATTCAAGAAATAGAATCTTTTAAGGACAAGTTGATGTCATTTCAAGATGAGATGAATCTTGCTTTGGGCCTATCTGAAAACATTAACCAGATCTTACTGTGAGCCTTGAATTATTGTATTAAATGTGAATATCTCATATTGGTTAGCTGAATCACATCCAAGATATTGACATCATAGTTTCTCTTCCGGGTATCTCAGATGATCACAAATTACGATAAACCATCCCCTCCCCCCCAAAAAAAAAGAAAGAGAGAAACATAAACCTTTGATTACATCAGATGATCTATTTCTGAAAGGACTAGAGATATATTAATGTCAGTATGCAAAGAGATGAGATTTCATTTAAAATTTTGCATACCCCACACCCAAGAAATATGTGGAGTGTGTGCAGGAAGGACAACAGAAGTGAACAAGAAAAGAGATCAAAATTATCACTGAAGGAGTTTGACTTATAGTTTTGTCATCTGTAACATTCAATTAGAAATTAAGGGAAAGTTTCTAGCCTCTGAAAGGTTGAGGATTTCTTACTCATTTGGATTATGGCTGGCAAAAAAGTAAGTAATTATAAAGCTTTATATGTAATATATGCAACATAAGCAAAATATATAAATATTTAAAAATATAAATATAAAGGAGTGTTTAAATATTTATAAATATTTTATTTATAAAAAATAAACCATATAGAGAAAAAAAAACTCTACATATGCATATATAGCACAGACACACACACACACACACACACACATATATAAAGATACAAAGTTAAATATCTGTAGCCATTAAAGTATAGATATAAAAAGTATAAAATATTCTTTAATAAGGGCTAATAAAATAAATAATTAAAATTTAAATGTGAATAGAAAGTAATTAAAGGAAAGTTAAAAGCAGGTTTTTGGGCCCTTCACTTTACAAGGATGCAGAACAAGCCTTAATATGTCTGCAATGGGCAGAAGTTTTTGCCAAAAGTTTGGAGGGGCACAAAGAAGCTGGAATATGGAGCCTCCTAGGAGGCTGTCCAGGAGCTCCCATGCAAACTCTGCCACTTACAAAGACGAGCCCAGTCCTGTGAGCTGGACTGAGAGGCCCTGCATCCAGTCCCAGACCAGTGGGAAGACCATGCGGTATTACTGGGGCTGGCGTTAAGCTTTGCATAGTGCTGAAAGACACAGGTAACACTGCATGAAAATGGAAAACCAGAACAAAATGCCAATTCCTGAAGAACATGTGTGTGGGAATGCTAAGGAAAAGACCCTAAGGAATTCCACAGAAAGACCACGCAAACCAGAAGAGCGGCCCAAAGGGTCTGTGAATTGCAAACTATATTTTGAGGTGTCACACAGAGATGGCAGATGGTGGAGGGAGCGCCCTATGGCCTTCGCTGTGGAGGATCTTACAGCTACCTGTAAGATGATTACAGGGTACAGGCTGGTGCTATATTTGTTTCCTTATTGGTAGGTCGGTGCTGCAAACAAGAGGTAGAAGACTGACGAAACAATCAAGACCATCCTATAAGACCATGATTACTGCGGAAGCAGCAAGACCCAGGCTTTGGCACTCAGCCTGCGAACCCAATGCTCTTAGAGACCACAGCTACTGCAGAAAGAGCTGGGCGAGGTGTAAGAGCAAGAGGGGTGTTGCAGAGCTGAAAGGCCATGATTATTATTGTGTAAATAGGAGTGGCAGGCAGGATGCAGGTGATAGAAGGGCTGATGGTGCTGTTTGGCTCACAGGCTGGCGAAACAGAAAAAAAGCTCTTACAACAAAGAGTGCTGATTAGGAAAGCTAACCACATTTTTTAATCACTACAAGCATCTTATTAGAAAGGGGTTACGTGTATCACAGGGCTGTTGAAATGCAAGCTGTTTTTCTGAGCCTGTTGGGGCACTGAACATGTCTCCTACTAGGGCAGAAAATGACCCTCTGGAAGGGACTTCCTAGTCATTGCATCCCCCTGAAAAGCAAGAGGCTGTACCCTGACAAGTTCCCAAGGATGGTGTCTCCCAGGTGGGACAACCAGCTGCACTTCCAAGTCGTGAGAGGGTTTTTGAAAGCCTAATGTTACCTCACCCTCAAACGTACAAGGGGTGGGGTGGGGGGGGCAAACTGACCCATGGCTTTCACGGAGCATATACAGTCATTGAATCAGCTGATCCAGCAGTTTGCGGCTAAGTGACATGTAGAAGAGAATAGATTTGTTCATTTAGATCAGGTACGTTGGTAGTCTCACCACACTTAGAGCAGTGAGGGAACTGACAGATGGAGGATTGCGAAGTGGAGCAAAAGAGCTGCACAACAAACTGGGGTGGTCTGTGCACAGGAAGGTCACTCTGAGTAATATCCCTTTGTCTGAGAATCTGCTACGTGTTAATACACGCATCATCCTCCTATCTGGGGGGAAAAGGGCTTGGGGGATTTTAAGTCAAACAACAGGCTTAGCCCAAGACTTGTTTACTTCTTTTATATGATGAAAATATTATGGTGAATTATTATGGTGTTGAGGATGTCAGGAAGGTATTTGGGGCCAGAAACTTTTGTGAGCTTTGTTATACATTGTGTAACCATAGCCATAGCTGTAAATATTATTGCTGGCTCTGCTTGTCTCACGACTCCGCAGTTAACTTGGAGACAAAGATAAGAGGCCCTAGCTGCAGACTGCTGTGACGGTCCAGGGAATGTTTACAGAGGCACAAGGCTCTGACTATTAAAAAAGAAATTGATTGTTTCGCTATGACTTACTGTGAGAAGTGCAAGGTCTATGTGGAAAAGCATCACAAATGTAAAGGCACGAGGTGCAGCATGTGCTATAAACAGATCTGTAAGGTTAAGCAGCAGCAACACAAACAGCTTCACGCCCATGATCAAACAGCCAGCAGCAGGGCAGGGCTATATAATCTATGACACGGAGTGTAACGCAGGAAACTGAGCCACGTGTTCCAAATTGCATTTTTGCCATGGAGTTAGTTCCAGATGCACCTTAGGATGAAGAAAAAGGGACAGAAAGGAAAACTGAAGGAAAACGGGAGTTTAAAGGGGACATGTACCTTGTGGACTTTAGTTCATTGTTTATGGCCACAAAGTGCTACACTTTTCTAGTGCATAATGCCAAAGACTGTAATGGCTATTTCATTGTTAGTTAGCTTCTTAAGGAAAAAAAAAGGATGTGCACCGAAGGTGGTAAACGCATGTACATGGAAGTACACAGTCTGAGGACATGTTTCATAGACTCCTTAATTATTTTTACCCATGAAACTAAGCAGTCTTTCCCAGATGTTGCTAACTGAGAACTGCAAAGGTTATTTCCCCCATTTCAAAGTTATGTAAGCCCTCTTCCATAACCAGAATGTCATGGAAGGGACACCATAATGCTTGAGGAGAAAAAGATTTTTTTTCTTGCCATGGAACACAGCTAATCAGGATAAGATTTTTTACTTGTAAAAAGAACTGAATTACTACTGCCAACAAAATGTAAAAAATTATGACGGAAGCCCGCTGGCCTCTGCCTGCCTGTCCACACACTAGTTTATGTTTCTTAAACCCAACACGGTAGCATTCCTTGCTCCAGATGGCTATCATCAGAGGAAAAATGTATTCAATCCTTTCTATTTAATGGGTTCTGTACGTGGTTGAAAATGAAAATATTCAAATATTTCATGTGTTACAAGGTGGAAAATATCAAGTAGGGTCCTACTTCTTGGATGACTATGAAGTCATTGATGGGGTATCAACAGATTTTGATTTAAATGGGTGCTTTTTCCATGGCTGTGTTGAAAGGTTCCATGAAAATGACTGGAACTGTCTGATGAAGGCCATCTTTTGATTTCTGCATTACACAACACAAGAAAAGATGGACAACCTAAAGAGAGTGGGTTTTAACATCAAATCTATACTGCAACATGAATGGGTCTCTATGACAAAATCAGACGGAGAGTTTGCAGTGTTCTTAGCCAAGGACAAACTTCCCATGCTGCAGATCCCCAGAGATGTATTTTTTGGCTTCAGGGCAAATGTCATTTATCTGTAGTACAAAGCAGCCCCTGATGAAAAGATAGAATACTATGATTTTACTAGCCTCTCTCCCTTCATTAACAAAACAAAACAGTGCCCTTTTGGGCACCTCAAAGTTATTTCTGAGAATTTCGAAATCCTGGTGGGTTACTTCAGGTTGGTTAAAGTAAAGGTGTATCCTCCGCATAGTCTTTTTTTTTTCCCCTGTGCTTCCTGTGAGGGTCAATGGCAAACTATTGTTTCCCTTGTGCTGCACATGTGCTGCAACCTGCGAGGCCTTCTGCACCTTAAGCTATAAAAAGCCCTTGTGGGTGCCTGGTTTGCCCTGGAACTGAACAAGCTCTAAATAAGGGTTATAGGATTTGTGAAGTCTATGATGGTTGGCGTTTTGAACAAAGCGCTAACTGCCTTTTCTTAGATTATATAAAGCTATGCCTCCACCAGAAGCAGGAAGATTCACGCTACCCAGCCTCATGCACAGATGGTGATAAAAAAGCTATATATGCTGAAGATTACAGGCAGAAGAAGACATTGTTTTGCATCCGGTTTGTTCAGCACCCACATAGAGGGCCACAGAATTTATATCACAATGCTTAAAGTTGAAAGAGTTCTTAGCATAGCTGCTACTAAAAGCATTGCTATCTATGAATCCAATAACAAGAAGTTTGGGCAGTTGTCCCAGAAACAAATTTTCCTGGTTGTTGACACAGCTACTGACTGAACACTTTCATGCCACCCAGTCCACTGAGTAATTAGCACCGGCAGAAAGTAATGCCCTTAGGATGTCCCAAAGGTGCTCTGGGTGCTACCTGCACTTTCTTCTCAAACAGCAAGACATAGGTAACAACCAGCTTGCAGATACCTGCAAGCTCATAAAACAAAAACTCTTTGCTGTGCCTCAGCTTGACTTTTATATTTATGCCATTCAGGAAAAGCTTGTCCTGAAGGAGCAGCTTGCCAATAGTTCAAGCCTCCTATTCTGGGCTGTCACAGCTGAGCGTTGCCTGAACCTCTCTTTGCCGACGTTATCCAGCATGTCCACTTCCTGCTGCCCAGCTGTGTCTTTGTGGAACAGCCCAGTGCAGAAGTGCACGGACAGAGTGTTATGGCTGTAACCGAGAAGCAACTCAATGAAGGGGCAGTAGGCACAGCAGTTGCTACTCTGGATAATCGGTTGGTCCCCAGTGTAACATCCAGCTAGCTAAGTAAAGGCCAGTGGGTAATTCATGATGCCTGTGGCCTCACCAGCACTCAGGCTGGACCTTTCAGTTTCTACAGTCTTGTAAACTTGCAGAGTTTAAAGGGTTCATGTCCACAGGCCTGGCTATGTTAGTTCTGTGGAAACTATGGTTATAGCTCTTTATAATCTTTGTTAACACATCAGTGTGGCAAAAAGTATCACGCACTGTAAAATAACTCCACATCTTGGCTTTGAGTGTCCTGTTCAAACGTACAGTGGAGGCTTTTGCTTCATTATTAGTAACAAAATGCTGAGCATTATACTGCTGTAGCAGCTGGCGTAAAGGCTGGTTTAACATTTCTTTTCCCTGATTATTCTGTAATTTCTGAGGCATGTACCACCTGCTAAAAATTGTTTTAAAAGCTCGACCATTTCAGAACCTCTTTTCTCATTTAGAGCAACAGCCCAGGCATGCTTTGATAATACGTCTACCACTGTTAAGATGTACTTAACACCACAGTTGTGTTTGGAAAACTTGTATATCTACCGAGTTTGCCTGCTACTGTGCATCCACATCTACTGCAATCATCGGTTTCTTTTAAAATGTTTTCCTGATGCCTTGTATAAGCTGTCAGTGTCCTGGTTTGCAAGCCAGGTTGTCACTTGGCTTCTGCTCAGATTGGCAATTCACTTTTTAATTGCGTCAAAAAGGGTTTTTACACCCCTAAAGCTTCCCACATCCCCAGGAGGATAAATGTCTTTTAATAGCTGTGGTTTCATAAACATATCTCCCGACACACCATGACTACACACATGTAAGAAGTGAAACACTGGACAGCTCTGATAGCTGCCCATTTCTTTTGAACCAGGAAGTGCTCATATATAAAAATATATACATATATATGCAATCTATACATATAAAAGCATGTAGAAATATGTATTAATAAATATTTATTTATACATAGATATACCTTTATGGATATATGTATAAAGATAAATAGATTAAATATATGTATCTCATATATATGAGTGTAGATATCAAACGTATAGCACGTAGGCTCTGAGATGATGTGGATATGATGATTTCAAAAAATGACAAGCAGCCAATCACAGAGCAGTATGAAAACACATAGGGGTATGATGATGTCAAACATGGCAGCCTCTGTCTATCCCCTATAGGCAGGGGATTCCTGTTTGCGCATACTTCTGAGTAAATTGGAAGAGGTGGCTGGTCCTGCCAGCCAGTTACAGGGTGTCATGAAAACATATGGAGTATGAAGTTTTACAAAATAGTGGTTGCCTGCCATAAAATGGTGGCTGAAACAAAATGGTGCCCCCCATGTATGCACTGGAAAGGACTTCCTGTCCTGAGATACTTCTAGGTGAACCGTGAGGGGTAGCTGATCCTGGCAGCCAATCACAAGAAGTTTGTGAGCATGTGGGGATGTGAGCTTTTGCAAAATGGCCACCGCGGGGGCAAAAGGAGGGGTAATAAGCGGACCACTCGACCAGAAGAGAGGGGACTTCTGGGCCAAGCGTGATGTGTTTCTCACTTCTGGAAATTCCCACATCCCCCACTTCCAGGGCCATTAGAGACGAGATTCAACTGGAAATGGGGGACGTGGCACCTGTCACTGCTTATCTTGAGCAAAAGTTACCCTTATAGTACTCTCCTCTCTTGATTGACCATGGCTAATGAGCTCTTCTAGCAACCATTTCTTCACTGATCTACCTCTTCCTTAAACTCATTAACTATTTGTGTAGTTAATCTTTCTTAGCATCTTTTTCACATGCCTTTGGGTCTTCTCTCTCTTCTGCCTCTTTTCCTGCCACTGCAGTTGTTTATTTTTTATCACAGGAGTCTTCTCCTCATTGCCTCTTTTATTTTGTGTTCCCGCAGACCTTTTCCTTTCATAACCGTCCCTTTTCCCTTTCACTCTCTTGCTGGGGGACATTGTCAGTTTAATATCTACCCTGATTTTTCAAACATTCAGATATGGATCTAGATCTGTGATCTAGATGATATGTGGTTTCTTCAGTGAATACACATCTCAGCCTGCCTTTGATATTTCCTTCTATACTGGGGAAAAAACAAACAACAACAACAACAAGAAACAAAAAAGCATAGAGACAAAAAGATGTCCAGAAAACAATTAAAGACCGATATTTATCACATTAATATAATCACTTTATTGCAATGATTGTGTTATCCTCATACTTATAATGAAGAAACACTGCAAATATTGTAAAGTGATTTAATGTTCACTGTGAGTAATTTAATGTTTACTTTTCACACAGGCTAAATAACCTTCAGTGTATTGGACAGAAACTTATGTTTAATTAATGAGGGTTATAATGTCAACAAGGAGGTTAAAATGAATCACCTCTTAATCTAAAAAAAGTCTGGCTCTTAAAAGAAAATTAAGGAAAAGAAATGCCGGTTGCTCAGATGAAAATAAGATATTGTCAGCTAGCTGCTTATAGAAAAAAGTCAAGAAAAGGAAGTGAGTTTAAACGGAAAAATTACCAAGTCCAGATGAAGTTTAAGTGCAATTGACTGATACATCCACTAAACCACTGGAACTTAAATTTTAGCATTTGAAGGGAAATAAGGATTAACCAAATAAGTGTAGTGTGGCAGGGAGAAGGGTAGTTAAATGGCATAAAAATTAAAAGAGGCATGGCAAGTACCTTCTAACTTCAGCTTACTACTAAAATAATCAAGAATATATTAAAGTAATGGGCCAGCTCTCCCTGTACCTGTGAATACTGCAACCAAAGACAACTCAGATTGAAAATAACGGTAGTCACTGATTTTAGTCGCAATACAAAATGCTATTTCCATATATGAGTCAAATTTTCTTTAATGGAAGATGAGAATGCATTCTAATTCTCCATTTGAGGACTCTGGAGCTAAGTAGTCCTGTGTTAAGAAGAAAATAAACTCACCACTAGTCGTTTAACAAAGACCAAAGACTACACGTGAATATTCCTATACAGCCTTTACTATTTTTAGTTTCTGTCATTTATATCAATTTACCTGTTCTACCTAATAGATCTGTGATGGTTTCCTTTAAGGGTATTGCAGTCTTTAAATAATCAAATTGTCCATCTCATCTTCAGTGTTTATTACAAGTAATTGAGCATGGGGTGTGATTAATACATTTCCTAAATTTCAAAATTAATAAATTTCCTATGAAATGCGATTTACATTTTTGTAAACAGAAGCCTAGAGAAGTGAAGAGCCAGTGACCATCTAGGAGCCAAATATAGTTGCTAACACATAAAGTTACTGTAATAACATGTAGCAGGCGCTGCAATTGTCAAATGAGTAACGGAAAACTGGTAGGAAGACTAGATAGTGGAAACCCTGAGAATATAAGAGCTGACCTACGCAGAAAGAAACTTCCCTTAAGCTGACTTTCCAGTAACACTGCATAAGGCTTACACAGGACTTTTGTATTCATAATATTAATTTCTCTTATCCTCAAGTGGATTTGGATTGCACAGCAGAATAGTTGTTATTCCAGCATTCAGTATAATAAAAACATTTTTTACAAGGGATATGTAGGTCAAATTTTATTTATTTGTTAGTTTGATTTTAGCTGAATACATTGAGAAGTGTTTTAATTGTCATCATTTGTTTATAGAATTGGCTGTTTCAGTTTACACCATTAATTTACCACTTCTCTTAGTTGTTTTGTTTTTTTCATCCCTCTAAATTTGTGTTGGTCATTTTTAGACACTAATCTCTAATTAGTAATTAGAAAATAATATGATGCAAATAACAGCTTTATTTGCTGTAGAACAGCAGATACTTCAACACAGCCACAATGATTATGCGTACCAGTTCTGCACTGTCAGAAGATAACACGGTTATGCTAGTGCAACTTTTAGCTCCTAGTTTCTATTGTTTCTAACAGAAACAGCTGTGGTTTCCACAGGCTGTTACAACATGCCATGGTACAAAAAGGGCAGCATGTTGCAGTGGCTGAATAGATAACACATGTTAACAGTAAGAAGCACAGTGATTTACTTTAATAGAAACATTTGAAGTTGCTCTGAGTCACTTATCAGAGCTCAGCAGCTTATTTCATTAGCATTTTCATTTTTTATGTTTTTAAAATTAATAGGAACAAAAAAAGTTAATATGTGTAATTTTTATAGTGTCTTTCATGAGGCATAGTTTTAGGGAGAAAAATCAAAATTAATACTCTAGTCCACTTTGCTGTAAGTTAAATCATAGGAAAAGCATAATAAAACTCTAATGTCAAAATGTTTAAACTATATTGTAGGATGCAAATTTAAAATTATAGCTTGCAACATCCACAAGACTTTTCAACAAGATACAGTTTTGAGGAACTTGGCACACAAATGGAAAACGCTGCAAAATCATAACAGTGGCAATATAACAAAGTACTTAAGTCTTGGTAAGAATATTAGAGAGATGCTGATCTTTCACACATCGCACAGCTTCCTGTTGAAGCAATAGAAGTTTCAAGGATAGAGCCTTTATTATGCAAAAAAAAAAAAAAAAAGCTTTGCTGAGCAAGAAAATAATGCAAAATAAAACAGCTTTTAAGTAAAAGCATCTGAATATTTTGGTGAAGAGGAATGTGTATTTTAGTCTGTAGAAATGGTTATGATTAAGAATAAAATGGTATTGAGCTGTGCTCATGTTCACCTTGGCAGATATTTACTATTTCTAGCTTTCATTTGCACATAGTCTGTGCAAATACAGTATAATTCCTTATATCAAATACATATTGTACACATATTAAAAAAACCAATTTTATCTACAAAACAAAATTCAGTCTATCAAAAGAGAAGATGTACAATCTGAAAGTAAATCCATATGCACATTGAAACACCTGACTCCTAAGTGTGGGAGCAGTGAGGGGACAGAACACAGGTTGGTTCAGCTGTAGACATCCCTACTCTGGTCATGTAAACTTAAACGAGAAGAATCCCATCTGATAAGGTTTTCAGGAAAAAAAAATAATCAAAACAAACAAAACAAACAGTAGAAGATACTTTGTACTATACAAATGATGAGTGCCTTTTAAAAGATCATTTAACACTATGAGGGTTAAGCATTCGCTGTTACTGATGGTTGTTGAAATTCACATGTGAACACCCCCCCCCCCAACACACACATACTTTTTTTTTTTTTAGTCACTTGGCAAGTGTTGAAATCTATTGCTCGTTACTTGGCCTCTCTAAACATTTAACAAGTTTATAGTGGTGTCTTTTCTTCATTTCACTTTCTCAATGAGTATCTGAACAAATTTTATGAAGAACAACTGCCTTTTTATAATAGAAAAAATGTATTTTGCTCCAGTGAGCATTCATGCAGAGCTTTAAGATTTATGTGAGTCTTGAAAACTTATTCACTAAGGAGCATGGTACTTATACAGGGATTTTCTGAAATGTCTTCAGAAATCCTCTGTGCTAAGGAGAACTGGCTTCCTTCCAAAAAGTGTACATGACAACTGTAATTTTAACATTCTGTAGTGCTACTTAATAGCCCAGGGGACAGGAAATAGCATACAGAGTATGCTGCTTCTAACCCAGTGAATGAAAACTAGATGCTATGCATTATGCCTGAAATTCAGTATCAATAGCAGTTTTTAAGTGGTGTGTTGGAACCGTGTCACAGTCGTTGTCCAGTTCGTAAGTGATTATTGCTTAGCTCAGGAATCAGTTTAGGATTTATAGCTGTGAAAATTAATGAGAGTTTTATAGCTCAAATGAAATACAAAAAAACCCAAAACAAAACAAAACAAAGATCAAACAACAAACAAAAAACCTTTACAATGCTTCAATTTTTCTCATGAAACAAAAATGTATATTAACTATATGCATAAGAAAATCACAGGAAATTAATTACTAGCTTCTGTGGAGAGAGCATCCTCTCCCTTTATTGAATAACTCAGGATCTGGAGTGCCAACACGGGATGTGGCAGGCATGAGGAGAGTGGAGGCTTTACTCACTGTCAGGTTCTTCAGTGATAACTCATCCCAGATCACATTGGAGCTGCGATGTCTGATCATTTAACAACAAGAAGTGCAGCAAAGAACTTCAAAGAACTATATTTCTATAGCTAATAGATAGTACTAATAAGTAGCTAGCTTGTGTAGAATGGCAAGCTATGGCCACACGCATAAAATGCAGTGTAGAGGGACACAGATGTATGAGTATAGTGGGGACCATGAAAGTGATCTGTAAATCTTGAGGGTTTTGGAGTATATTTACATGCACATCTGATTCTAGCAGATTAAACAAAAGCGGGAAAAGCTTGTGAAAAAAGAGAGGGATATATGTTTTAATCAGACATTAACATACTCTAACAGACAACATCTGGTCTATATGAAAATGACCCAGAAGTATAATGTAGTGCAACCTTTAGAAAGTGGCAGTTTCCCTTGCAGTACCTCTGCAGCTGATGCAGTCAGCCTTCCCCATGAGTCCTCCTGATGCTACTGATGTTTCTGTTCTATAGCTTTTCTTACAAGGGGCAATTTGGTATATACAAATAGCGGAACGGTCAACAGAAATAAACCTGTGCAGGTGATTCTTGTGGTGAGTATGGATTCAGATTTCCCCATTAATGGCCTAATCGTCATTTTTTGATTAATTTTCTAGTCCTTAAAAATAAAGAAGGACATATCTATGAGTATATTCATTGGTACAAACATATTCTTTTGTTGAAATATTCCATGGAAAGTGAATAAATTTTAACAGTTACGCTGTGAAATTTTTAACTTTGGATTCAGAATTGGAATTCTGGTTCTATTAAATTTTGTCTCCTGACAATAGTCCAAAAAAACAAAAATTGCTCTTTTTAGCTTTTCTTTCTCAGTTTTGAAATAACTGTCACATAAAGACATGCAGCTACCTTTGGAGACTTCAGCTTGTTTCAGTCTGGTACAAATATATGTCCATTGCAATTTTTTTTTTTTTTTTAGTAAAGCTGAAATGGTCAGTGTAGGGTTTTATTCTTTTCATTAAATAACATTTTAAAAGAAAAATATCAACAGTAACAGCTATCCTATTCTCTATTTTGAAAACAGAGTTGCTCCCTGTGTTTTTCAACACTTAAAATAATGTAAAGCAATAGGATTACAACTGTTCAAAAGAAAAAATAGCCGAAGTTGAACTGTTCTTATTAGTTCAAATCAAAATTTTGTTAAGAAAATACTTTTAATATTTTAATTTTCCAATTGGAAATTTTATTAGTGAAATATTTTCACTTAGTAGGATTTTTTATTTTTCAGAAAACTCTTAAGTTCATTCAGTTTTAACTGCAGTGTGTACTATTGGTACTGATTTGATTAATCTGTATTGTAGCTCCATATTCAAGGGACGCAAATACACAAAATGAGGGAACACAGAAAGAAGGACTTTAATGAGAATCTTAACTTCTAGAATTAGTATTTAGAGTCTCCAGAGCAGAAAACTTACTTTCCTTTCTTTTTTTTTTCTTTTTAGCCAAGACAAATTCCATTACCAAACCCATTTTACTCAAGCTAATTTTACCCAGTACCAACAAGGTGTACCTTGAACTTTAGTTGTTGTTCTTTTGTATGTAGATAATAACAGTTAACATTTCCTGATTACAATTATATGTTAAAATAAATTGTTTTCTTCTTTTCTATTCATGACTTTTAACCAACCTTTAAAAGCAACAGTCCTAAAAGTAAACATACATAGACTAATACATTCATCTTGAAAATTTAGGAGATTGATTTAAATCTGATCTGGAAGAAATAACAACACAAATGACTTCTTCATGATAATTTAGTGTATAAAGCTGTAGGATTTTATATAAATATGCTATACTAAACTATAATACTATATTCTACTCTACTATGTTAATATACTGTACCATACCGTAATACTATAATGTAGCATGCTATATTATAATATGCTAATGTACTATAATGAGCATAATATTCTTGAAAAAGAAGCAGCTACATTTCTAAACAGTGCCTACCTATGAAATAAAGTTCTTTGTATGAGTATTAGTACAATGTACTTTTCAAGTGAGATCTAGCATAACAAAAGCATAATCTCTATTCATATTAAATTCACATGTATAGCTTTTGAAGTATTCTAACAGATGTGTCTTTTCACACAGTTTTCTTTTAAGTTGCATCCTCTGGTAGATGTGTTTGCTGAGTCTAAGTGACCTGTTGCAATTTTGTCTTTATAGGTGCTGGGATTGATTTTTGTCGCCTTGAAGATCTTCTTGTGAAAATTCAGAAAACATCCTTGACCTTAAAGTACAGCTGCAGCAACAGCAGACAATGTAGGATACGTTTTTTTGTTGTTTGTTTGTTTGTTTTTGTGGTCAAGCCTGACAAGGTGAACAAAATCTGATAAATTAATTCTCCCACATCTCATGTGCATGTAACGTGTGCTGCTATTCTTGACTAGTATTTAGTGGAAAGGCATAGCTATGTGTACAGCAGAGTAGAAAACCAACAGAATTACCAACACAATACAGAGTACATGGCATATCAGACCTTACTTGGTTAAATTAAATATTGTCCTGCATGGTTTTCCAATAACACAACTCTAATTACATTTCAGAATACAGTATTGTCTTTTTGTTTAATCTACATTCACCTGACTTTCAATATTCACACCTTGTACAAACCCCTTAAAAGTATTTGTGTCTTTTCCTTAAGTAAACTAATAATGAATCCAGCCCTTAATGTCTGAATTAAATATTTATGTGGTAAAAAAGTTCATATTGCAAATAACAGATGAACATTTAAAAAAAAAAAAAAAAACTCCCCTCTGAAAAAAAAGATATAAGGTACAAAGTCTATGCCCTTACAATATTTCTTCCAGTAAATATGTAAGTAAAATACCTATAATGAAGCAATTAAATAGATTAGGAAATTCATCTCTTGTGTTACTTGATTCCTTTATTAGCACCAGATGGAACATAATACAGTGTATGTTAGGCAAAATCTGTGTCACAGTTTTCCTTAAACACATTTCCTGGTGGTGAAAAAGATTTTCTTTCCTGCCGTTATTTTGTAACAGGGAAGTATTACATTAACTTAAGAGCAAATCCTTTTGTTCTTTCTATTACATTGATCACATACAAAATCCAAACTAGTGTACTGAAGCAATTTCCCCTACCTCAAAATGGGTTCACTGAAACAGTGAGAAATAAAATGAAGAGAAAATAGAAAGGCTCCAGCTGTTCAAGAAGAATTCTTTGTTGCAGACAATGTACATCATTTGCTTGTGAAGATTAAGGCAATTAATTTTTTGTTGTTTTCCACACCTGAAAAATCAATCAGACAACGATATAATCAGTAACAACAAAGGTTTAATGGAACCTACGGTAAACAAGACTTAATTATTGCACTCTCCCTATAGGGGGTGCACTCTAGGCAACTAGCCTATAAACCAGATTAATTTTGCTTCTTTTTATTTTTTGTGTCCCTGTAGAGATCTCTGTAGCAACTGAATTAAATTGTATGTGATGTTGATAGCTACAAAATTTTATAAAGAAAAAATGCTATAAAATTGGACTCTGATTTGTCTGGAGAAAGAGCAGCCTTCCTCAAAGTAAAGTGAGTATTGAAATAAGAGTAATAGAGATATTTAGAGGGTATAAATTTAAAGCACTTGGCTACTGCATCTCTTTTTTAAACTAATTCTGAATAGAAAAACACGTAAGCACCTTTACCATTGTCCAAATCTTCTTTGCAAATAATTCAAAGGATTGTACTGTTCTTTTAAAATATGGTATGTGAATTCTGCAGACTTAGTTAAGCTTGAGCTTCTGCTTTTGACAATGTTGCTTCTGCTAGGGAGAGTCCATTGTATATAACCATGGCTGAAAGGTAGCTACGTAGCAAAAAAGCTACTTGCTACACTCTGACCTATGCCTCATGACAGTTTATGTGTACCGGCATATAAATTTTGCTAGAATGATAAAAGTCCACGATGTTGTGCCTACATTCACTCTTTTAAAGTTATGCCTTCCATTTAACCTGTTGGAATGGATAGCAGCCTGTGCTCCTGGTATACCTGCCCTAGGAGCTGGCATTGCAAAGGGACTTGTACAGGACTTAGAAGGATAACTTGTATTTTAGTTGCTTAAGGATAAATCTTCAAAACTAAACATTCAAATTGATCTGTCCCATACCAGCAAGATGAAGGTTCAAATCTAAGGCACCTTCACTTTTAATACTGAAGGTGCTTATAAGCCTAATATTCTACTTATGGGAAGGATGGAAACAACTTGATCGTGACAATTAAGTATAAGCAATTGGGATTCCTGTCATAATCAGGGCAAGATCAGTTTCCTACAGGGATGCTTTAGATAGGACCGATTTATTGAAAAATAAAATCAGGATGACTTCAAATATGGTCACTTGGATTCATGTTTAGAAAATAGTTCTGTGTATTATCTTTTTGAATAAGACTTTGTGGGGATTTACTGTAAATAGTACTGCAGATGCAATATAAGTAGACATCTGTAAGGTATGTGTTTTTATGTTTTGGAATACTCTGACAAAGATATTGGAAGGGTATGAGTGTGTATCTATTAAATGAACTAAAAGCTGACTCACTATTGGTGCCAAAATTTGAATCATCAGTAGATACCACCACAGGTGTAAAAGAAGAATTGATTCTAGCCCTGTGGTAGTGTCAGTGACATGGAAGAAAGCGTACAATCATTAATGATCAAATTGCAAAAGGAAAAAAAACACAGTGAGAGAGCAGCAATTAAGAAAGAGGACAGTTTGCTAATATAAGGTTGATCACTTGTTAAACTAGTGAACAACACCAATGACTGAGACTAAAAATAAAGTCATATATTCTGAAATGGGGAATATAGCGCAATGAGAGATATGGACAATGAGCTAACTTACTTTTAAGATTTGGAAATACAGATTACCAAGCAGAAGTTAAGAAATTATAATGATAGCTGATCACATCATTGTCTTTTTCACCTGAAAGTCCTTGATCTACTCTAATACAGGATGAAACATTCTGTTCTGAGTGTCCTGTCTCTTCAGACTAACAGAGAGAGATATAATAGGATCCAGTGTCTGGGAGCTGACAATAGACTCATTTAAATTAGAAATAAGAAGTATAATTTTAATTGTGAAAGTAATCATCTGCTGTAAAAATGTACCAGCAGGCTGTGGTGGAAAATCCATCACTTGCAACGCCTGTTTTCCTGTGAATGCTGCTCTAGGTCAGAGACGGATTAATTCAGATAATTCCTGTCTTGTTATGCTGAAGCCAGGCTAGATAATCACAGTGCCTCCTTAGAATCAGAAGGACCTGGACAGGCTGGAGAGCTGGGCGGAGAGGAACCTCATGAAGTTCAACAAAGGCAAGTGCAAGGTCCTGCACCTAGGCAGGAATAACCCCATGCACCAAGGCAGGCTGGGGGTTGACCTGCTGGAAAGCAGCTCTGCCGAGAAGGACCTGGGAGTGCTGGTGGACAACAAGTTAAACATGAGGCAGCAGTGTGCCCTTGTGGGCAAGAAGGCCAATGGGATCCTGGGGTGCATTAGGCAGAGTGTTGCCAGCAGGTGGAGGGAGGTGATCCTGCCCCTCTATTCAGCCCTGGGGAGGCCTCACCTGGAGTCCTGTCTCCAGTTCTGGGCTCCCCAGTACAAAAGAGACATGGCCCTACTGGAGAGAGTCCAGCGGAGGGCTACAAAGATGCTGAGGGGACTGGAGCATCTCTGCTATGAAGAAAGAGAGAGAGAAAGAGAGCTGGGCCTGTTCAGCCTGGAGAAGAGAAGACCGAGAGGTGATCTCATCAACGTGTACAAGTATCTGAAGGGGGAGTGTCAAGAGGATGAGGCCAGCCTCTTCTCTGTGGTGCCCAGCAACAGGACAAGAGGCAATGGGCAGAAACTGAACCTCAGGAAGTTCCGTCTGAACCTGAGGAAAAACTTCTTGACTGTGAGGGTGACAGAGCATTGGAGCAGGTTGCCCAGAGAGGTGGTGGAGTCTCCTTCCCTGGAGATATTCAAAAGCCGTCTGGATGTGATCCTGGGCAATATGCTCTAGAGGACCCTGCTTGAGCAGGGAGGTTGGACTAGATGATCTCCAGAGGTCCCTTCCAACCTAAACGATTCTGTCATTCTGTGTAATCTTGTAATCTGTGACTCCATTTATCATAACAGGAGGTCACTCCACAGATTGGAATAGCACTGAGGAAAATAGTGTGCTAGAATTCTGGTTACAAACTGTAAAGCTGATTTTTCCTCCCACTCTTATAGTTTTTCAGGAAAGGAACTCAGGCTTTATGTGATAGATCAATTTCATCCAGGTCCACATCTTTTCCACAGGGTATGTATAGACCTATAAAAGTCAATTTTTGCACATATATTTTGTAATGTCAAACCACAGTTCTTTCCTTGAAGTTTCAGTTAGAATGATGCTATCCTGCAACGCCTTTATTACATTAACCTCATGTACACACCTTATCTCTACCACTGTTACTGTGAATTTTCAGTGATTTCATTTAGGCCTTAGGCTGCCTTAAAGGAAGGTATTAAACCTTGAGGATTTCCCCAGAAGGTATAGATAGACAATCTGAAAGAATAATTTAGACACCTATGCTTGGTTAGCTGAATAGCTTTCTAGACTTTTAACTGGATTTCTGTTGACTATTTGGCAGCTTAAACAAACTGCCTTACATTTAGATATTACTTTCAGATTACTAAATGTAAGTATCTGCTATTTGGAACTGAATTCATTTGTCTAATCTGTCTTAAGGCAAATTAAATGAGAGTAACCTAATGCCTACTGAAATATCTTCAATGCTCATTCATCAGCATTTACTCTATCTTTTGCCATATTTCAGTTCAACACAACAAACTTTTGAGGATTGCACATAACCTATCTGCTATATTTTGCAGTTGTCTGTTGTATAACTTTGTCACACCATTGCTTGCTTTGTACTACTCCAAACTATACTTCAGTTCTCTCTTTTTTCTTTTTTTTTTTTTCCTGAAGCATCTTCATTCTCCTGCTCCTCCTTTTCCTTCTTAGTAAGAAACAAGATTGTTTTTCACCAGGTAACACTGCTCATCTGGTATCTAGCACTTTATCAGATATGTGAGCAAGTACAAAAAATGAAGTGACAAGATTCTGACCAACTAGTAAGCTTTAATGGAAATTCACTCTGTCTGTTCCTTGAGCAGTTTTTATCCTGGTTATAGCACTGTAAGAACATGCAATGGCAAAAGATGCTGCACCATTCAGATTTCATTTTTAAGCAGTCTTGGATTTTAATGATGAATTAAACTTACCAATCTAAGTGGACATAATCCACAAACGTCATGGTAGAATTTGGACATAATACTCAAAAGGAGATTCAGAAACTTGTCACAGCAATGTAAATTTCCTTAGGACTAGCCCTTAATGTCACAAGGTTGGTTAAGGGACTGGAACATCTAACATGTGGGAAGCAGCTGAGAGAACTGGAATTGTTCAACCTGGAGAAGAGAAGGCTCAGGGGGATCTTATCAATGCATATAAATACCTATTGGGGAGGAGTAAAGAAAAGGGAGGCAGGCTGAGCCAAATTTTTTTTAGCTCTTACTGAGCTAAATTTTAGCCTGGACTTTCTGCTCAGAAACAGAGAGACTGTTCTAACCACAAGGTGATCGGTTAAGTGCCTTTGCTTTCTCTTAGACTGTATTCACTATGTATAAATACATATAAACTTTTAATTACTATTAGAAGCTTGTCTATAACAATAAAAAATCAGTACTGCATTGAGGCACCTGAACTAGCAAGAAATAGCCTAACTGTTCTGGCTTAATGATCTGCCCAAACTCCTAATTTATTCTAAAGGTTTCAATTTGCAGATAAATTGCCCTGATGTAGCACTGAACTACTATGTACTTCTGATACATGAAATCGATTATTAAAAGCTCATTTAGGTAAGTATAGCTATGATTAAATTATTGTAGTTAGGCATCTATATAGACACTGCATGGAAGGGTCACAGTAATGTTGACTGATCTACCACACAGGCTCCTGAAAAAATGATGGTCTGTTCCTCCTTTAAGAACTTTAATGTTGAATAAAACTTTCTTTCATGCATTATTTTACAGATTCTCAAAAGAAACATTCTATTTAAACTGCAAATAGTGTAACAGTTAAGCAAAACACAAATCTCAGGGTTTCATTTTTAGGGAAAAAAAAAACAACCCTCTTTCCATCCAGTGTTTTTCTTATCAGCTGCTGAAGTGAGCAATCACTAAATTAGCTCATGATCATCATCAAATTTTAAACTAGATCCATAGCTGAGTTTTTTTTTTTTTTTAAGGTTAAATTTAGATAAAATCACTGTATGATGATATTATTTACACATTCATAGTAAAAAAGATACCAGAATGCAACAATTCAGTTTTCCTGTCATTGTGCTCTATTCAGCTCAGAAGCAATGCTATCATTGTTATTGGAATAAGGTAATGTATGTTCAGGGCTTTCAAAATAGAAAATAAATACTGCTATCTCTAATCATTATCCTATTTCTAACTTATTATCTATATGTTGTTGTTGATATCAGCATTGTTTGTATTATGATTATCATTATTGCTAGGCATAGATTTTGTTTAATTTCTTTTTACAACATTAACGTAAATCAAATGTCGTTAGAGAAACCTCTCATTCTGATACTTTCCAGTAACAAAGTTTAACAAAGTTTTAGAATTCTATAGCTGAATGGTTGATATTCTCTCATGTGGTTATTTAAAACTTGAAATTTAATAGCATAAAGAAATGTTCTCTTGAGGTATTTCAGCTAGATAATTGCAGGTAGTCCTTGACTGAAAAATGTACGTAATGCAGCAAGGGTATATTTGTCATAATATAATCATATCCCTAAGGCAGTAAAAGATATGAGATTTAACAGAGTATCTATAATTCCCAAGGGGAGTGATTATCTCCTGACAACTATCCACTAGATTTGCCTTTCTGCTTTTATAAGAAGTCTGCATTGTGTGAGATAATGCAGCTTAATTTCCTAGAAGATAAAGTCAGTTTGACAGCAGTTTCAGCATGTTTCACATGAAATAATCTAACATTATGAAATAATGTAATGTTTAGGATGTTCTCTCGCCATTGAGAATGCTACCTCAATTCAGTGATCCAGCATAGTAACAAAAATGAGCAAAGTGATATAGCCAGCAATCTCAGGATATTGGTAACATGCAAAAATCCCAGGGAAACATTATGGAAATGTCACTGTCTGTAGAACATTATAATATTAGGGGAGTGGGGATGAAGAATATCTACACTGCATTCACAAGAGTGTAGATGGAACTGGGCTACCTTTAGTCTAGCATCTTGTATAACAACAGTGGTTGTAACACCACTTAGCTCCACAATGACGAGTCTACTTTGTTTCCTGGTCTGATTTTGAAGTCTTTCTTAAGAAGCCGCTGCTTAAAAGCTGCTAATACCTGGGCTAATTGTTTTAGATTAATTCACTGTGTCACTGTGATTCTGTAGTATAGCAGATTCAGTTGATAAAGAACTAGGGAGAACAAAGAGTGAGATTCACCTGGCCTAAGTAACGTATTAAAAGAAGTTAGACATTAACTGATTATATATACCCATCCCTTCACAGATAATGGAGAAAATATGTGTCTCTAGATAGTAAATCTTCTTATCCTAAATATATTCTAAATTAAGTCAGATGAAAACGTCTCTAGAAATGCCATTTTTCTGTGTTGATAGTAATGGGAGCTTTACTGACTAGATTAGACATCTAAGTTTTAGATGGCTAAAGCTATGTGATGGAAATTCCATTCATAATTTCCAATCAGTATGGTTTTATGGAAAAGATCTTTAGAAACAAAGCTGGTTTCATTCTTTAGTTAAATTAAAGTTTGAGTCATAAACTATTAGAATCTGACTTCCTACTTCCCAACTTGTTGGTTATTAAAATATCAAAGTGCAGTGTCTGTTAAATATGTATTCAAGTAGCTTAAGGACTTTGTAACTGACAATAGTTGACAATGGAAAATTGTCACTAAGTTTGTCTCTAGTAAGGATCTGCAGTTATATATCTCTATAGTACAGACATATGTGTGTCTATATAGTATAGAATAGTATTTACACATGAACTTATGGACGGTAAGGAGTATAGAGGCTAAAAAGGTGAAATTACCAACATGATGGGTGAACAACAGACCTCAAGCATTTGAAGAGAGGGATCTTCAAGCAGTTATGACTAATATATTTACCTAATGGAATCCAGACTCTGAAATTAAATCTCTAGACTACTGACATTGTAGCCAGCCTGGTTTCTGAGTTAGGCATTACCTCTACCTCTAGCATGCTCAAGTAGACCTCATCCATGATACTTGTATATCTATGGAAATGAAAAAGGACAATGAAGAATTGTCACTCTCTAAACCCTGGTGGTAAGATGAACTAACAAGTGTTCTTGAGGTTGTTCATGCCAAGTGAGGCTCCTTTGAATATTAGCTCCAGTCCCATGCTGCAGTGCAATAATGAGATCCTCGAGGAGCCACAGATAACTCGGCTCAGATGCTTGAACCAGAGCTCTGGTTTCCTCAGTTGCATAAGGTATGTTTTAACTGTCTCGGTATGTATCTGATAGGATCAGGAAACCTGGCTAAGCCTATTGCATACAATGAATTTAGGGCCTAAGGTTAAATTCCACCAAAACGATCAGGGAGCCAGCTAGACTTGCTCACAGAAAATGCTAATAAGCTGAATTGTCTTCACAGAAGATTAGGATCCCAGTACTGAGCTGAAGAGAGAATTCTCAAGCATATCCTCTTCTTTCAAGTAAGTTTATTAAATGTGGCCTGTCTTACAATCTTTTATTATTATTATTAATTTCCAGATATACTTTCTAAATTTCTAGACTTCTGAGTATTCTCAGAATTTATTAATCTCTCCTGTTGAATTACTTTCCATTCAATGAATATTAATTAAGCCAGAGAAAAAATGCACCTATATCTTGATATTTAGGGCACTTTCTGGAAGGGAAAATATATTAATCTAAAAATCCTCAGGAAAACTTAATTTTCATCTCTCACTTCCTGGGCTAGTTTGTGAAGTACTGGATGAAGAAGGGAAGAGTGAAAAGATAGTCAACAAACAAATATAAATAAAGATCTAGTTCTCTGAAGAATGATCATCATTAATCACTCTAATTTATCATCCCTTATAATACACTATTATCTCTACATCTTTAAATTTAGTTAATATTTTTTAGGATTTTTTTGTCCAAACTCACAGTATTCATCTTTTAGGAACCCCTTTTTTGTCACAATCTTTCTTCTCTAAACTCTAACTTGGTCAAATCTCCGTCGAAGCTAGTTTTTGCTGTTCAAACAAGTATTTACAAAAGTAGCAGATGTTAAAATCAAAGTTACCATTAGTTCTTCCAATACACTGATTAAATAAGAGACAGTAGTAGCACAGTGATATATACTTAATTGAAGTATGTCTATGTTAAAAAAAGAAGGAAACGACCCTACCCAGCTGTTTAATTCACATTCAGAAGACAAGATTACAAAAATAATAAATTCTATTGAAAAAAATTATCTAAAATCCGCAGAATTCTAAAGATCATTAAATTTAAATGACAAAGAACGGACTACTACTTTTCCAAATTGGCGCTTACAAAAGAAACTTGGAAAAGAATGATAGCTCCAGAAATAAACAAAGGGTTTGCTGACAGATGTGAGGTTTTGTCTTTCTGTATATTTTTGCTGAGTTTTGAGTCACAATCACAAAAAGAGAAAACACATTATTTGCGTTGACTTTATAGACTGAATGGTCTTAGATATCAGAGCTAGAAATGACTTTAAACAGTGTTACTTGGAATCAGGGCAGGGATTAGTGTAACACAGGACACTTGGACAAGCTACAGTAATAGGATAATGCTAAAATGTTCTGAACACTTGTTGACTCTTTTCAAGTGCATTTACCTTGGCCAGCTTTATACCTCTTTTGTGATTCTTCTCCATATACATTCGTATTGTCTTAAGTTTTATGGATGCAGATTGTCAGAGAAACTAAATTCAAAGTCTCATGTGTAAATAATGTTGCTGGAAATACTTGTATTTTTGTTCAGTAAGGAGACACAAACTATAGTGAGAAACTTATTTGAACAATGAGATCTAACAAACAGAGAACAGTGAGTATAAAATAATCCATTAGAAAGAAGAGCTGATGAAGAATGAAGCAATTGCTTTAGAGTAATTTTTGAGTAAATGAACTTGAGGTAAAAGACCATGATATCCTTGGCTTAAAAAATAATAAAAGCAAAAGGTGGAAGACTAACTCTAAAAAATGTTTTTACAAATGGTCCATCTAGTTATGCACAACAAATTAATAATTTTCTTGGGAAAAGTTAGAACTGCTCATCCCCAATATTCAGATCCATGATCTGATAATAATAAGAGAACCTTTTAGATAATAGTCTTATTAAGCCATTTTATTATCATTGAGAAATAACAAATTGAGAAAAAAAAAAAAAGATCCCATTTTAAGATCCAGAGTGGTTCTGGGAAGTGTATGGACACAAGCACAGGGCACTTCAGATTGTGTGTAATGTAGGATCCTTCACGTATGTGCAGTAAGACCGACGCACCACACTTGCTGCCACATGTGCAGATTAACTACATAAGATATAAGCCATTTGAATTAGTGTGAATATTTTAAGTGCAGTTAACTGGCTTTTGGGCCTTGTTTCAAACCAAATACTGCATGTTTGTGCCTCAGAATAGTACAAGAAAACTAAATGGAAGTGATGATGATAGAGGTGCTGGGAAAAATTCATAACTCAGAGTTTGAAGTCAGATACTGAAAATATTGTGCTTCAGGGAACTTTGTATCAATAAACTAATAGATCCTGAAGTAAATCAAAGTCAAATTTAGCTTGATTCCAGTGGAATTAAAAATGGTAGATCTCAAAAGGGCTAAACTCCTTCCAGGCTTTCTGCAAAACCAAAAATAGGCCCAGGACTGGAAAAGAATTTGTATTAAGAATTGTTAAGGTGTTAAGGTTTTGCATAGACATAGTCCAAACACAAAGAATGAAGCAATTTTAAGTAATTTGTAATATAGTTGGATATAACATAGGAACTGCCCTCAATCCCTACAGTATCTCAGCTAATTAGTGAAGTATTTATTTTACGTCTTTCTCTTCAGAGCCTTTGTCATTGTTTGACAATGTTCTTTATATGAGCTTATTTCCCCAAACAGTATTCCCTCTTACAAGAGTAATTACACCTTCTTTACTTAGCTTTATATATGCACAGGCAGAAACAATAGTTCATAGCTCAAAAATCTTGTGATTTACCTCCTATAGTCCTGAAACATGGGATTGCAGTTTGGCCATGCAATAAAAAAGAAAAATAATATAAAGATTGGTAAAATAAATAGAATTTAAAGGGTGATCTAAGACAGGAAGGCGTGGAATCTGGTGGGGAGCAGGAGAAGATCATCTCTCTTCAGTACAGGTCTGTTATATTTTGCATTCATGGATAGCATTCTTTAAGCAGTATGACAGATTGTAATCAATGTATATCATTATAAAAGGTTTGACAAGGCCGCTTCTCCCTTTTTCCTAAAATTTTGTGATAATTTACTTTAAAATTGCAAGTCATCAACTCTTACTTAAAATCATTTTTATATGCAGACATTTTAAAAGTTATACTCGATGAAAGTACAGAAGGAAGTTTAATTTGGACTTTATGTTTAAAACAACTAGCTACACTGAACAGAAATGCAATTATTGGAGGATATAACATGAATATGAAATTTTTATTTGTAACCTTTGTGCTGTAATAGCATTTTGGCATGAAACCATACTAGATTTTACTATTAATGAGCAATTGGTATATTCTGTTTGCTAGAGGGATGCTTAGTCAGGTTTGCATTTATGATGATGAGAAACATGGAAGAAACTTTAGTATACAGATAGATAAAACGCAATTCAGAAGGAAAGTGCGTATCATTTTAAGATAGCAGTTTACACTAAAACTAAAAAACTATCTTCTGATAAATTTAGAATCAAATGTAAACCATAGAAAAGCACAATAGGTTAATCATTACAGAATTTGAAATAACCAGACATAAGATCTATATGAGCCCCTAGATCTTGTTAGGAAGAGATACTATTTGAAAAGAAGAGACTGTGAATGTTGACAGGAAATGGACAGAGAAAAATAAATGTAGGGTAATGGAGAGATATATATCAAATTTCTTTCCTTACAGGGGAGTACTGATACTCCTCACATCCTGTGAAAAAATGGTTTGCAAACTCTACTATTCTGAAGCTTTTCTAGCCTAAATAATATATATATAAAAGCTTCAAGGAGTGCTTTCATATACTTTTACTCCTTTCTCACTGAAATAACAGTAGTAGTAGTAGTAGTAATAATAATAATAAGAGATAAATAGATAGATTAAAATGTTTCCTTGGGGCCATTTCACTCAATAATTTCAGAATAAGCCCTGGAGAGATAGAAGGCAAATTAATCCTAATGGCAAGTTTACACCCTGACTACTCTTGAACATTTCCTGAACTTAATTACTTAAGTTATATAGATTATACACTGTTACTTACACACTTCTAGGCTTAAAGGAAAATAGAAGATACAAAAAATTGTTGTCATGGGTGATGAACTAGGGTGATATACTTTAAAAATTAAGAATTTATATTTAGGACCATAGTGTCTAAGACAGTAAGATATTTTTTTTACTTTATATAACCTTAATAAGGCTATACCTGGGGACACTGTCCAGTTTGTTACCGTATTTCAGGGAAATTACAGAAGAGCATACAAGAACGGTTGTACTTTTACAAAATGTGACTTCTAACGCAAGGAATTGTACTGTTGAGAGATAAGAAGATTGGAGATTTAAACATATAATGTATAAAATATAGCTTCAGAGAGAAAAACAGTAAATTATCTGTGTCTGTGAAGCATAGAATAGGAAGTAATGACACGAAATTGTGGCAGAGAAGATCCAGAATAATCACGAAGAAGCTGCAAACACAATTGAATTTGCCAAGGGAGGACATTAACTCTTCATCTTTGAAAGGTTTTAAGAATGGGTTAGATAGTCATCTACCAGGAAGGGATAGATATAAGTGCTCCAACCTCAAAGAATAGGCTGGATTAGATAAACTTTGATATCACTTCCAGTCTCCCCCCCACTCCCCAATTATTTAATTGCAAATATATTGTGGAGGTGGAAACTAACTCAATATATTTAACTGTTGAATTTTGAAGGTTATTGGTAAGAGGTGCTATAACCAAGAACAAAAGAAATTAATTGCTTTTCAAGGAATCAAACACGTAAGGCAATAAATAAAGCTAAGTTGAGATTCCACTAAAGTTGTGTCAGATACCTGTGTACACCTTCATACTCATTCAAACTTGTACTAAGATAGACTCAAACAGCTCTTACATATTTAGAAGACATGGGCTGGAGTTATTAATCACATAGGGAAATTGGTGCACCATAAAAGTAACAATAATAATAACAAATCCTAGATTCTAATTATGATCCCCTAAAGTTTCCAGAGGAAATCCAGGAATCTAATCTAAATTGATATTCTGAAGAAATCTTCTGCAGATGCTACCTAACTTACTGGTTAGTTAGGTAGTCCATAGCTATACTGGTACCTCAGTTTGTTACCTTAAGTTACCCTGAATTGTAAAGTTACCCTGAAATGTAAAGTTCATGGCCTGATATACCTTAATTTTAATTTTGCCGGGAAGTTTGGTGTTTATCTAACATTCACCCAGTCAAGATCCAGAGGTCAGGCATTTAGGAATTATTGCTAAATTGTGTGGAAAGTATATTCTAGTAGAAATGAAACTCTTATTGTTATGTAGCTATCACCACAGCAAGAGCAAGAAATGATTTGAATATGATAGTGAAACAGAGCATCTTTCAGGATTTTTGAAAACCATGCAATTGTTTCTTTCTTTGTTTGCTTGTTTCCCTCATCTGCCTCAGGTCAATTAAATCTGTGTCCGCAGTCTCTGTAGACTGCAACAGCTTTTTTAGATGGAACAGTTACTAGGTAGAAGATATCAATAGTTTTGGGATAAGGGACTGGGTCTCAGAAACAGTCTGCCGCCTTTACTGAAAACAAACTTTTACTGCAGTCTAGGGGAGAGGAAGAAAGAAGGAAAGGATTTGGCTTTCCACTACAGTCTCTTCTACTCTTCTCATATATCACTATCATTAGCTAATGCAGTTATCTTCATCAGCTGCTTCTATGCTTATATTTCCTCTCTCTGATGCTTCAGTTTTGTTCTAGATAATGGTTTCACTTTTTTCAACATGATGAAAAATGCTTTTGTTCAGTATAATCTTTGGCATGATAAAAGGAGACTATCCTGTGAACTGGATGCATGTGAAACAGAAGAAAAGAAAGAACTAATTTCACCATGCAGGCAACAGAAAGAAAAAGACAGAGAGAGGGCTCTATAGATGGAAATATTGTCTATCCCAGCTTAGAGGCCATGATAGTTGGCATGGATTGCACAGAAAATTATTACTTCAATATAATTTTAAGAACTTTTAAAAATGCTTTAAAAATCTATAGATAAATGAGGTGTATTAACCAAAGCTTTCTACACGAAGACATTCTAGTCAGGGAAGTGAGCTCTCATGCTTTAATAAGCATGCATGTTTTCTGCATTGGCTGTTTTGCTTAAGAGCTGTTGTGAATAGAAATGCTTCTGATTTCTCTGTCTATTGATGTAGAAGATAGGTATAAGGCAATGGCAGGACTTTGTGCATAATATTGCAACTGATCTACCCCTTGTAGGTAGTCTGTTTTCTTGCCCCAGCACAGACTTATTTGGCACTACACACTCACTTCCTTGCACTTAGTATTATTTAAAGGCCAGAATGGAAATATTTAAGGTATTTAAGTTTATGGCCAATTCCATGATGACAAACATGAAACTGGCACTGAATTGACTGTATGCCAAACAAATTTCTAACATGCAAAACTACTAATTATAGATGGTAAAGTATCACATTAGATGCACAAGGATCAGAATTAAACATCTCTAAAAATATTGCATGCATCACACAAGGCGCTATGATAGATTCTGAAGAAACATTGGCTTTTGTGCAGACATCCATGAAAAACTCAGATCTTGAGTAAAGAAATATTCGGAATATATTTGTAGGTAGATCTATTTTAATGTTAGTTGCCAGATTTTTTTTCTTTTTCATTTTGCATAGTGGAAACAGGGGCAGAAATAAACTTCCAGAAATGATTCTGGATTCCAGATATGAAACCATCTAATTCAAAGGCTACCTAGTTGTTTAAAAAAAAAAAAAAAAAAACTGTGTTCCTTAGAAAGAGAAGATCTAAATCTTCTCTGAGTCTTGTGGAAATGTACTTGTATCACGAATACCTAGATTTTACTGTTTTTTTTTTTTTTTTAATGATTGCAGATAAAAGTTCATTTTGGCTTCATGACAGCCGAGAAGTCTTTCAGTAATCTTCTTTTTTTTATATATTTTTATCTTCATATCTCCTATTTGTCCATTTCTTTCTCTGTCCTCTTCCTCTGGTATTTCTATCATTTCTCCTCACATTTATTAATTGTCATTCTTTTGTCACAATGTTTTTTTTATTCTCTTTTGACTTGCATGGCCCTGTTTAAGCATTTGTTATTTCTCTAATTAAAGGATTAATATATTAAGATGTCATCATAGTACCTAGCTTGTTCCTATAATTTCTAGCTGCCAAAAAGATGTATACAATAATGTGGTTATCAGAGGAAAGTGTAAGAATAATAGTTAGCTCACTGCCTATTATCCTGACCTGATTTCCTGTGGTAGTGTTTCAGATTTTTTAAATAAGTTTTGCAATATCATGTGCAGATTTAAGATTGGAGTGTGCATTTAATTCCTCCCTCTTTCCCGTTGTTGAATCATGTGCATTGAAGCCACAAAATCAAGGATGATAGAAGAATAGATAAAATATTTGGCAAATCCGTAACTGATTAAATATATTCACAGCCAACACACAGTTTTAACCTTCATGCATATTATGTACAATAATTAGCCTTTATTTGCTCACAAAATCTGAGAATACCAGGAGCAGGACAGTGCATATTGATTATAATGGTTAGAGAAAAGCTACTTTTAACTGAAGAATAATATCCTGGTGACATAGTAGAAACTAAATGTGTATATATTTTTGTGTCTGTATATGTGTTGCTATCTGCATAGATATGCTTAAAAAGAGGGAAACTAAGTGACTTCTCTGTAAGTGTCTCAAGCAGCCCAAAGGCAGCATGTGCTTTTTAACACAGTCTAAAATGTGACAGTTAACATATATCTGTTCACATGGTTCATGCCTGATTCTGCTCCCAGTGAAATCAGTGGGAATTTAGCCACTGACTTCAAACAGATCTGAATGGAGCCCAGCATCAGCTTAAGAAAATAAATAATAAAAAAGTATTCCTGATATTAAAAAAAAAAAAAAAGTATCTGAAGGCAGTTCACTTAGTGTGACCCTGAAAAACTCACAGCAGTATCAAAAAACAGTTGTGTAATTAGATGCCAAATTAATCCACCTGGACCAATTAACCCAGAAAAGGCTCCTGGGCTCGGTAATGCAATGTCAACAGAAATAAAATCAGAAAGGAGAAAAAGGTTGAAGAAAACTTCTTAGGAAAATCAGAACAGAATTAGGGATGATTATAAAAAAGTCTGGGATCAAAGAGATCTTGCAGACAAGCTTGCATCAGTGTTCAAGATAATAATGCAAAACACCATATGATTCTTCTCATTTACTGATGCACTGGAAAATCACTGTAACTCTGCTGAAAATGTTTGCTACCTGTCTCTACCCGTAGGGTTCTAGGTACCTATTTTTTGGGGGGAAGGGAGGGGGAGGAAGTGGGAATGAAAAAAGAACTATATTTTGTTTCTTGATGTTTTGATTGCCTAAAACAGGCTGGGACACTTATAATGTCTATAAAGACCTGCAGTATATTGAATAATAATATTCAAGCACAATAGACCCAATATTTGATTATTTGAAGAGCAGGAAATGTACATTATACAAGCATAGGCTTCTGGTATTTACTGAGGTCTCATCTCATCCTTTTAGCTTTTAGACATTGTGAGGATGATAAATATAAACATTCAGAGTTAGAAACTCAAGTATTTTGCTTGAAGAAACTGAAGACCTTAAATTCTCTTATGTTTTTGTAAAAATAATATCTTAAAGAGTCTCTAAATGAGCCAAGCTCTGGAAAGGGAAGCAGAATAAGCACAGACCAAGTTATCTAGCACAGTTACAGTACAAAATATGCTAGCACATGCAGAAATTGCATCTAATAGATTTAGGTAAGTGCTGCATAACCGTTGCTGAATATAGGGACTGGATGATATTTTCAGGTTTTTCTATTTCCCCCTTTTTCTTTTCCTTTCTCCTTACCCCCTCTTTTCCTTCTTTTTATTTTTTACTTTTTTTTTCTCTTGTCAAAGGGTTCTATAGGAATTGTGTATACTACAGGATTTTAATCTTTAGTATCAGAAACTTCAGCCTTTCACACTTCATGTTGTTCACACTGTTTGCTGGCATTTTCCATTCTCCTTGCTTATAAGAAGTCAATGATGAATAATAGGAAAACTTTAAAATGTATCCCATATTAAGCTTAAACTATGTAAGTATTGATTTTCGCCATTTATTAGCTAGAAGAGAAATTGAAACTCAAAGAGCAGATCCTTAATATACATAAATCAGAAGAGCATTACCAGTATAAGTATAAGTATTCATATTTTATGAATATACAGTACAGATATAGTGTCATGAGTATCTTGCTCTTCTTTATTGGTAATAAAACCAAATAGAACATATCACACATATATCTAGAAAATACCTTTAGGGCCAGAAAAACTTTATGAAAGATGTTAATGTCTTCAGGAATTCATGCCTGGGCATTTTGAAACTCCGTTAATAGAATTGGTGACTTGGATTTAGACATGTTTCAGAGTGTTTGCACTGCTTTTTTGATGGGATGCTATCTGTAACAACTTTATTTAATATATATTTGAATATGCGTTACGTGTAACTGTACTGAAAGAATTTCAATTCTTATTGTTATAACATTTAATATGAAAGAAAGTAAGAATTAGTACAGACTTTGCCTTGCCTCATTACAATCCTAATCACAGTGGTATCATTCATATATAGAATTAATGTGTCTAAATCTTCATTTGATCAAGATTTTCAAGTGTGTTAATTTGCATGATGCAAGAATAGTAACAGTAATCTCCTTTTCTCAGGCAGATTCATCAATATTTGGGACTTCATAAATGAAACCAAAAAAGAACAAGAGGGAATAAAGAGGGACAAATAGTTTTACTGAAATTCAATCTTAATAAGAAATTGTCAATTCCTAATAGCGTCTTTTCCAGCCTACTCTTTATAACTGTAGAATGTACCAGAAGTTTAAAATATATTTTCAACAATTTGTCCCAGGATGTTTCTTTTGATAGAAATTAATAATTTTTTATCCACGGTTCATAGCAAACATTAAGTGACAGAGAACTGACAGTTTAATACCGAAGGATAAAGAAACTAGAACTAGTTGGATGAACATGCAGTTCATGATGGGAATCACTACATTTCTCGTATTATAGTTAACTTGATGATAACTGATAATGCCACTAGTAGACAGAGTTCACAGAATATGTATGTATATATAAGGAAAATCACATATAATAACATTGGGTTAGGATTTGAAATTATTCATTTCATAGGATGGTTGTTGTTATGGTTTTCATTTGGTCTGGCTCTGCCAAAATTTCATTCAGGACAAGCAGACACCAAAGTGGAGTTTGCTTGTTAATATTAACAGTAATCTGTCATAAAAACAATAATCTGTCATAAAAATGTAACTTCAGCTCTTTTTACTCAGTAGCTCATTTTAAAAGAATCCCTCAGTTTTCACTAGAAAACATTCTATAAAACATTTTTTTGATCTGTAGCTTTTTAAACATAGATTTTGTAAATAAGTTAAACATAGTTTGTTTTTGTATATATGCCTTCTGTCACCGCAGGTGGTGGAAGACTGGTACTTAGAACTCTTGCTCAAGTGTTTCACTCTAAGAGATTTTATATAACTGCTTGATATGATCAATAATTGTAATACATTACAGAGAACAATGCAGTGGAAGTGAGGAAATTTGGTTCTGATAGTGAATAACCCCTTGAATTTTATGAGTGTGTGGGTTGGTCATTTAGCCTGTATTGAATGATTTCTAATCCCTGCTGATTTGCATCAAGTATTTTAAAGGGAAAAAAAAAAAAAAGAACATAGAAGAAATTATAAAGCCTTCTTTATTATTTTGCTTAAGACTTCTGGATATTACTGACATTACTGACAGATAATGCTACCTCATCAATCATAACAGACTTTATTTATCATCTTTATTCATTAAAATGCTCACGCACAAATTTAGAAGTAATCAATCAACTCTGAAATAGACAGTTGTAATTAAAACATATAGAGTGATTATTAGGAAGATTTTGCATGTGTAAGAGATGTATTTCTTTCTGAAGCATTGCATTTATTTAAAATGTCAGTTGTATTTGTTACACTGGATAGATTTCTTTGTAAAGCTATAAATGGGACTTTTTGATCTGAAAATAACCTTTTGATTCCTATAATTTTATAGGAATTTCTTGACTTAGCTCGATGACAGAGCTCTATTTTAATTGACGTCTCTGTAGAACAGATCAAAGATTAAAGAAAAATACCATCGCTGCACAACAAAATTTAACCCTAATTGTTTGAAATTTGCATATTCATTTCTTTGATGTTTCTATGGTTTTCAGTTTCTTTTATTGTATTATTTTATTTTCTAGGGGTTATGAAAACTCTGGTCCCATGTTGTTTGAATCAATTTTGATGGGAAAGTCTTTCTGCTTTTCAGAATGAATCTGTTCTGTCACTAAAGAATTGTCACCCATTCTATTTTCCCAATATTATGATACCATTTTTACAAAATTCATATTTTATGAGTACTTAAAAAAAAAAAAAAAGTTCATAGCAAGCAATGCTTCCTGTTATCGGTATTGCAACATCGGAAACAGATTGCTGGCAATATTGAAGTCAAGCAAAACACCCTTTGACTTCACTGGGTCAAAGGTTCTATCCTGGCTCTCAACATATATTTGACTGCTCACCATTCGCATTCTTATTTGGATGCTCACACCGTCAGATAATTTATCTCATACCGCTTTTGTGTCCTTGTCCCCTGGCTATCCATATCGTATAATGATTTGTTCACTCCTTTGCTCCCATTTGAAATTAGCCATTTAACAGTCTCTGAAAGAAAACCAAAATGTAATTCTGAGTAGCTTTCAGATGTCATTGATATTAGATAGTATGGGTTGGGCTGCATCTATTTTTACTCATTCTGCTCTATTCAGTCCTTCAATAATATTCCGGAAGGTTTTGCACACTTACACTGTCCAACCCAAAATTTCATTCTTATGTTATAAAACACACTTCTGCAAAGCTACAAAAAAGACTTCACATCATGTCAGACCATTTTCACTGAATAAAACAAAAAATACAGAAAAATAATGTTTTGTGGAGTCAAGAGAAGATCCAGAGTTCGGTGATGTGAAGAGAGACTGTAATCAATGATGTGCTTAAGAAGGAGCAATTACAGAATAATGCATACACAAATTTCTTAGCACAAATTTATTGTGGCCACTGCAGGTCAGTCCCTTGAAAGGATGTATTAAACAATGTGGATATAACATATATTAAGCAAGCTATGGAACAAATATTTCTAACTGTTATTCTGCTTTCATAGAAAGATATCTCAAAGACTCCTCAAAGATCTCAGTAGAAGACAAGAAGGCTATGATCCTGCATCATATGATAACTGTTACTAACTCTTTGTGTGTACTATTATTTCAGTCACTGTGAAGCCTCTAGCAGGGTTTGCTAGAAGGCCAAGCTCTAGTAGTGTTCGGCTCTCCTGTAAGCCCAGTGTCACGTCTATCAACCCCCCACATATGCCCTGATTATGCTAAGACACTTTAAATGACACTAAACACCTGTGAGTGTATATTCAAATTAAGTCCTAGATCTCTTGACTGTGATGGAAGCCTAGAAACTTAACTCACATGTATCAACCTCATTGTATATACTACCTCAAGTGTGTTAATCTAAAAGTGTATCCCAACCTTTTCACTTCATCTTGTATGATTTAAGGCTCTGTGGGGTATCCTGCTTCACTTCCAGTTAATATTCCAGAAAGGCACATATCTCATATATATTTAAATATACCTTACAATATAGTCTAGTCCCATATGGCATTACAGGTAACACTAGGAACCTATGGGTAGGCAATTACTTAATTTCATGATCTTTGTATCCAACACTACTACTTATTTTAAGTCAAAAGAATCAGACTTTCTTTTGCTTATAAAAGAGAGATGGCGAGAGAGATAGAGATACACAGAGACAGAGGAAAAACAACCCATATTTTAGATCTACTTTGATATTAATATTTTGTTCATAATACAGTGATTTTTATACCATAAAAACAAAGCAAAACAAAACAAAAAAAAATGAACAGTTCTCAAAAAGCAGATGCATACAATCACAAATCTACACAATTAGAATGTCTGAATTAGAGGAGATAGGACATTAACCCTTGGATCCCAGAAGCAAGTTAACTAATAGAACAAATTATTGTTGTAAAGATATAATTTACTTTATGTCCAAATTTAGTGCTAACTTAATCTTCTGATTAAATGGATTTTTGACATTTGCGACATGTGATCTTACTTTAAATATTAGTGGTAGTAGTTACAACTGATAAAGTAAGAATGTCAACACTAACACTCATTTCTTTCTATTATCAACAATATCAGTAGAAATTGGAGTTTCTTGACCAAATTGCACAACTATTGAATTTTTTACTGAATTTTTTTTTTTGAACTTCACAGTATCCTATGGAATTTTGATGCTATCTAGAGATACATGAGTCTCAGATGAATTAGTTAATCATGTAAAACATTTTGCAAAAATTGCCATTGGCAATTTCTAATTTATTTTTTAACACAAACTATCATTTTTTAATGAGTGTTTAAAAGTTTTTCTTTTAAACATATAAAGATGAAACCTAAAAATTAACTTTGAAAATGAAAGCTATTGCTACTTTGAGCGTCCTTTCTCTTTCAAATTGCTGTGAATCTGTCTCTCAATCAGAAATTCTTTCAAAACAGAATTTTAGATGATTTATATTTCAAAAATAGAAGTAGGTCTGTACTTATTTGTGTCAGGGAATACTGAAAATAGACTTCTTAGTTGCTTGAATATGATATCTAGGACCCAGTATCTGAGTATGCTTTCTGACTACAAGCTTTCTGACTACAACCTAAGTTCATTAGGTCGTGAGAATTCATTTGTGTTACTGTAGATGCCAAGGCCTCTGTTCTTGATGATGGGCCACTGCAGAAATATTTCTCTTGAAAACAGTTGGAGTGGTCTGAAACAAAACCAGGGAGTAAGATATCAGTTAAGCTGTTCTGATCATCAACATAACAGTGCTTGAGCTTGCTCCCTACCCTATGGAGTTCAGGCAAGAAGGGACATGAGTCTCTCACAAAAGTGAGAATGAAGTGAAAAATGAACCTGTCTGTCTGTCCAATCTTACCTGACCTAGAGATAGCCAAGTCCTTCTGAAAGCAGATAACTTTAAAGCTTGTAAGAAGTGAATTGAGTGCATAAACATGAGAGAAATATATAAGAGTGGAAAGCCTCCAAAGTTCTTAGCATGGGAGTTTCCTCCGTGGGAATGAAACACTGCAGTTTAATGCACAGTTCTGCTCAGAATGACAACTGTACCAAATGCTGTACAGTAAGATTACTCTTATTTAGTAATCAAGCATGAAAGAGATCTAATCTTGTTTTTGAGTGCATTATCTACTCAAGGAGAATAATTACATTTTTGGATCAGTTTCAGAGCATGAGAAGCTGCAGTCAGACCATTTCCAAGTACTGGCTCCAACACAGTAAAGTATGAAATATTAGTTTCTAGAGAATCTGGTAAATCTCACAGACAAGGCTTCTGCCCAGTTTGCAAGAGGTATAGCAATAAACAACACCCATACTGGATTTGTTAAAAATGAGCAGATACAATGCAGTAACAATGCAGTAATAATGAGCTTGTCCCTCATTCTACTCATAGTATTTTGTATCTGCGTCGTAAAAGGAAACACAGTTGCGTAGAATACACATGGAAATTGCTATTTGGCCACGTCTAATAGCACAAGCAGGCTAGTTTTATTTGTGCACAATTAACAGTCATTGCATTACATGTTTTCGCATAACTTATCTGTTATTCCTTCACAACCGTAAGTGAGCTGCTAACTCTTTACTGGTGCACAGTCATTGGTGCACAGTATTAATAAGCTATTACAGACTTTCCACATTGTTGCTCTTAAATATAGTGATTTGACTCAAGTTACAATAAGCTTGTAATGAACCTGTGAAGATGTCAGATTAATTTAAAAGTTATTGTAATGAAATTGGGCAAAAAGTTGAAATAATGAGCATAGATAAGATGTATAGTTAACTAAGTTACTGCTAGAATATGTTCACCAGGAAAACAGGAACAAATTCTAAACAAAGGTCTATGGTCATAATGGTCCCAGTTCTCTTGCTTTATAAATTATTTTCACCAGGAGTCTTCTATATAGCAGATTGAACAAATAGATGTCATACTTCTTCAGTCCATCTTTTAGTTTATTTTTAACACTATCATAACCTATTCTAAATTACTTTCTGGGATAGATAGTTATCCCCAGAGCCCATGAGATGACTCATAACTCTAACCTGGGGATCATTTGCTATTGAGCTAAAATTGTTGTATTGTTATATTTTAGGTCACTGTGCAATAATTTTTTATATCCATCATATTTTATATCATATACCCATATTTTTTCATATCCTCAAGCCTCTGTCACAGTGGCTAGTTTAAATGTTTGTCTGGATGCATGAGGACCACGTGCTTAAAAAAAAAAAAAAAAAAAAAGAGAGAGAGAGAGAGAGAAAAGAAAGAAGAAGTCCTATGCTTTTAAGTAGAGTGTAGAAATAAGCATGGAAACTCAAGAAAGTGATTCAAGGTCACCCTAAGGTCATGCATGATTGAGTGTAATTTGCCAGCCTACTCTTTTGAGCTCTAAGCTGTAAACAGGCAGCAATGGAGTACCAAGATGAAAGAGGGCCTAAACATCTTTGAGCAGAAACAGAATGCTGTCCAGCATGGAAAATACACCAGACGGTACATCAGCAGCAGTAGTACCCCACCAGGTCATCTGCAGGAAGCAATGTTTCATAAAAATTGCTGAACGCAGACAGACTTGTACAATCATTTTCATGCTTTCTCAGCTGCTTCACCCGGTATCACTATGATGCAATCATCTTCTATTATGACGGACTCATAATGAGGACAAGAACTTCTCTCATAGGTACCAAAAATGCCTACCTCTTCTTCTGTAGAGAAGGAAGCAAAATTTTGCCTTATCAGGACATTGGAGCCTAACAGATTTTGCTGATGCATTTCATCGACTGTGAATAAATCAATGTAATATTGGTGCTGATGTGCTTCCTAGTTTTCTCTCATTCCTGGCCTTTCTTATCAGTTTATTTCCATTTTCATTTAGGCAGTGCACTATGAATTAGCAGCTAAAGGGAATATGCATATTTAACATCATACCTCAAGACCAATAGTGTATTTATGCTCAGTTTAGTTTGCTTCTGTCTGATTAAAGCCTTCTACATGTTTCACTCTTTCCAAGACCTATTACATTTGGTGTATAGGTGATAGTATCAGTTTTTCAGTTTCATGTTTCCAATAGCTATGCGACAGAAGATTTTTCTGACCCTTAAATCTGTACTATAATTTCAAAGGATGAGATTATTAAAATTGGAAAATAAATCAAATTAGTAATATTCCCAATTATCCCTAAATTGAGCAAGAAAAGGGAGAGTGAGTACATAGACTCGTTTTCACGTAATTTAAGAACACTGGTTCTAGCAACAGCTTGGCTAAATGACAAATGTCAAACCATATCGATATTCTTATTGCTAATGTAAAGCAATGTTTATGTAACATTCCTTTTTATCTGTATCAGTATTCTGTATGTAATTTGCTTATGTAGTTGCAAAATAAAAAATGGAATATGACCTGGTGGTAATTTCACCTGGCAAACATTAAAAATACAATTCAGTAACTGAATGTTATTTTACAATAACCTTCATGATATTATATATTATACATTTATATATAACAAGCTCAGAATATTAACACAAATATATCTATATTTAAAAATAATTTCTGAAGGACAAGGTCAAACAATAACTGCTTTGAAAGAAAGGAATTTGTTTCAACAATTCATAACCATTATCTGTTTATTGTAAGTAGATAGAATGATTGACTAGCATATCTGATCCAGCTTGACCTGTTTCTACTGAGGAAACAGCAAAAAAGCTCACAGTGGAAATTTCATGATTCACTGCACACTGACATAGCCATCTGCTGGAACATACAATGGCTGAGTTGCACTCAGGATGAGCACTAACATCCCACCTGGGATCCCTTTTGAATGATGAGTTTTCAGAGGTTAGGGAAAAGCTGTTATCTCCTGGTGATGATCTTTTAAAAGAGATGTGTCCTGAAGTGGCAACAAGAGACATCAGTAAGGGAATTAGAAAAAAAAAATTCCTCTTAGCCTGATCGTTACTGGTAAATGAGCAAGTAATATGCCTTTTTCTTAACTATAATACTCTTCATTATATTCATTCATTATATTAGTGATGATATTAGAATAGGATAAATTATTATACTCACTTATAGGGAAAAAAAATCGTGCCCTACTGAAGTTTTGCAATTGAGATCTTCAGTGACCTAAATTAAATAAATTCAGCTATGACTGTATTGAATCTGTGACTTTTGTTAAATCTATCCCATTGTGAATATTGACTTCAATACTGTCTTTCTTTACCTTATTATATATATTATAGTGCCAGTGTTCTACAGTAACAAAAATGTTTACTTCTGGAGTACCTTGTGGGGCTAGGTTCAAACAGATAACAGGACAATGGCATATATTATTGATAAATATAAATAATACCATATGATGCAAAAAAAGAATACCTTCCTGTAGTTGTTGCTGTGTGTTTAAAATATTTTAACTTCACCTGCATTATATGATCCTACTGTAAGAAACCTTATAGGCAAAGCCAGACAAATAAAAAACTTTACAAATACATTTTCTGTCATTGTCCAGTCTAAATATTCCACAAGAAAATAACAGTTTATTATTACTGAAAACTGTTTTATTAAGCAAAGAGCCCTAATGCATGTTCATAAGATTATGCATATATATAAAATTACATATGTATACATATACATAAAAATTGCAGAGTTGTACATAGATATGTACTCATGTATGCAACTACATAAAATTAAATACATTAAATAGTTTAAATTCAAACATGATATTTTGTCTTACCCGAATGAATTTTTTTTTTTTTGAAATTTCTGTTGGAGATTTAATCTGGTTTATTAGAATTCAAAATGGATATAGTTATGCTAACAGTAATTGAAAACACTGACACCAACATTTTTTTCCTCTTTCATTGTCATTATTATCTGACAAATACCAACACTTTAGATCCCCAGTTAGCTCAATAACAAAACATTTTTCCCTACATCCATTTTGAGATCTCCAGAATTTGACTCTGATGGGAAGAATAAGCTCATGCTTAGTACTATAGCTTTTGTAGTCATAACAGCAACAGAATCTTGCCTTCCCTTTGCTGAAAAATTTGTAAGATCTTACAGTTGCAAAAGCTTAAATTTTCAGTCAAGTTTAGTAGTAGAATTACCTATCGACTCTCATTTGAGACGGCTCTATGAAAGATGGAGATGGATCAAACCAGCTAATTAGATTCCAGCTCTGTAGTCAGAAAATACAGTGATGAAGAAGTTAACAACAACCTGTTTGGTCTGGGTGACCAGTGGCTTCCCTACACTTCTTTTTTGGTTACTGAGTGAATTCTCCTTTTTTATAGTGGCAATTTTCTTTTTGATTCCTAAGTGTGTGGCTTTAAAGATCACAGTCTAAGTGTGGCATACTTACTGACGTGCTGAAACTTCCTTCTATCATAGTCATAGTGTATATTTTTTTCCTAATTATTTTTGGATTTGTCTGATTATAATACGAAAAATAAACTTCCTGTTAATTCCTTACCTTTTCTTCTTTTAATAAGCTGCAAAACTACTGCTTCCTGAATGCACAGGAAGCCCACACATTTGCCCACATAATTTGTAATCTTGTTGCTTCAACTGGCCATGCCTCACCTCCATGCTATTCTTGAAGAGTGAGTCTTCTGTAGCTGTTGTACTGTCTTCAGGAATTCTGAAAGAAGAAGTTAAAAATAAATTTGAGCTGAAATTGTGCAGTTATTTATTCTTGCACAAGACCATTAATTTAAATCATTCTATACATAGCTGTAATAGGCTTTTCATTTATCAAATAGAAATAGAAAAATGCGAATGTATGTGAAATTATCTAATGAAAAGTTGGACTCATATTTATATTTTCTCCAGATTCTTATTACTATGGAATATTTTTGGAAGAATAACTATTGTGTGGGAATGTTAATTATACTAGTTTATGGTTTTGAAATTTAAACTTATTTTCTTTATTAATAAAATCAAATGTGAAATGTTTCAAGCTCATTACAGTAATGAATATGCAATGACAGAAAGGAATTTAGATGGAACAAGGTTTGGACTTGTGTTTTAGCCTAATAGAACTGGCAAATGCACTAATGTATGAGATGCAAACATGTGCCAACTTTTCCTATCAAATGCCAAACCAACAAATCTTCCAAAATGCCTAGCGCAGTGTTTCTGTGTGATATAAAACTTTTTCTGCTTTCTGATGCTGCTGTGGAGAAGCATTAAATGCGCTGAAGCAAAAGGAAGCATGCACTTTAAAACTTAGTGCTGTTAAAACATCACAATGCATACAAAACACCCAGATCTACAATCATTTTTGCCTATAACCATAAGAATGTTTATTACCTTGAGTTACCTTGGTCTTCATTAGTGCCACCAAAAACTTTAGAAGTTTTTGGATAGGTTATTGCAGAAATTGAACCTTAATTGGAGCTTAATCTCCATAATTATGCATAATTACTCGTGTTTATTACTCCTACGATGAGCGCACATTTTTCTTTAGCTGTAAGGCAAAATGACTTAAAGCTTTCTAGAAGCATTGGATAATATGCTTGTGTTCACTTCACTGACTTTATTAGGCTGTACAGTTTTAAAAATCAATTAGAAAAAAAAGTATTTTTACTCTTTGGCCTTTAGCTTTGCTAGGGAATATGAATGGAGAAAGGTGGCTAGTGACAGCCTTACATTTCTTTTATTGCTTGAAATGTGGGCCAAAAAATATAGTAATGATGTCCTTTGTACGACTTCTTTACATTTTGAAAAATTCAGATGATCCCATATGCAAACACAAGAGAAAAGGGGTATATTTAATCCAATTTTATTATTTTTCAAAGATAAGTATGATTAAATCAGAATCACTTAGCCTCAGTCTTTACTTTGGTCTATTTAAACCACAGATCATGTTGGGTGTCACCTTCAGGAGTAGATTTGGGATAACTTGGCACAGTCATTTGTATAACTACTGTATAACTACTAGCATAGCTTGCCTGGATGAGTTTCACCGTTTTTAAAGAAACAGTCTCATTCTGTGACTTCTGTTTGTGCTTATTGCTTTTCTGAGCTCTGTCTTTTAAAATTAGGTAGTTGTGTCGGCCGGAATTGTATTCAGTGGACCTGATGCACCACTGACATTAATTCTGTGAAATCACTTATGAGGTTAGATCTATTTACTTTCATGGTCACTACTATCATTGTACCTGCCTGAGATCTTTTTATAAATGTCATCCTTGCAACCCTCTGAGGATAAGCAGAAATATTGTGCCAGTGTAAAATGAATAAAATACATACTATTCTAATTTGGTAGAAATAACTTTATACAAAGAAAAGCTGACAAAAAGTCTTCAGCTTTTTTTGCTCACTTCAGCTATTTTGTGTAACAAGAAAATACTGAGTGACATTTAAGACATAAACAGGCGATAATGCTAAAAGTGATACAAAGTCAGTGTTGTTTTCTTTTGCATACTACTGTCAATTCAGCTAATGATTATACTGGAAACCTTTTGATGTCTGCCTTGAATGAAAAAAAAAACAAGCTTATACTAGTATAACTTTATTCCAAATTATTCTGGTAGAAATGGTTAAGGGAAACATACCCACACTTGAACAGGTAGATTCAGGCCCAACCTGATGAAAGGATGAAGTCAATGAAGATGGACATTGTCCATCTGTAAATATGTGGGCATCCGCTGTATCAGACGGTGCTAAGTCAGAGCTGCCTTCCTCTTTACCGTTCTGGTAAATCTTCATTTAATAACATTGAGTATTCACTGCCAACATGAAGTTTGTCGTATGGGATGGGACAAGCTTGAGCAAACGGTATTACACAATCCCCATACATTTACCTAAGGGTTTATGTCAGAATGTAGATATGCAGATATTAACCCGCAAATTATTATTTATTTTTTCTGACACTTTCTTCTGCTCTTTGCATGTTCCTGAATACTGTAAGGTAAATACTGTTGAAGTTAACAGTAAAACTCCCACAGATCTCCATTAAACTTCGAGGATCATATTATCTTAAGAGTGTAATAGAGTTTGTTACTCTTTCTTGAAATAATATTATGTAATGACTTCCATAACTTTTTATAAATGTACAAAATGTAGTTTATATCATGTTCAGGGTAAGTATTCAAGAAAGCAGTGTAACTTCTGTTCAACACATGAGATTTGGATGTTATTATACCAGCAAAAACAAATATTTGTAGATTGAAGCTTGCCCTTTGTATATGTAACTGAGTGGAATAATGAGTAAAAGATAATACAGTCTGTTTCCGGTAACAGTGTTAATTAATGGAAGAGAATACACATATTCTCATGTAGACTCTGTTCTGATGATTATATTATTAGAAATTATTATGCGTTCAAGTCAGCATTAATGTGTTAAGACAAATGTTTAGAAGAATTTTTATGATTTTTGCAGAGTGCTACAAATTTTGCTTTTCCACTTATCATTTCATTCCAAACTTAATCAATAGCAGCTTAATTATCTGGGGCTTCCTTTTGAGTCACTGAAGAGTGGTAGAGGTACTTCCTGAAGACAGTTTAGACTACCTGAGTTTTGAATTACTGTGTGGAAATTTTTCTCTCTTTTAACTGTCAACAGAGGGATCTTAAGCTTCAAACCATACTGACCATCAACCATGCAGTTAGTTAGATATGAAATCCAAGTTTTGGCCTATGTAAAAGATGATGATGTCTTTAGTATGCTTTTGATGGAAAAGTCGCTGACGTAGCTTCAGTAATCTTTATAACATTTTGGAGTGAATTCCATTTTCTATGACAGCATCTCTGAATGAGAACAACTTCTATCAATCAGCATTGCTACTTTTGTACTGAGAAGATGCTCCCCTGAAGAAGAGGAAAAAGCATGCTAGGAGAGAGTTATTCTTCATTTGCCTTCTGTAGGCAAGATGCAGGGTTTTTTCTCATCCATACAGATATACTTGAAAATCGTTTATTACTTATAGATAAATTGATGGTAAAGTCCTTCTACATGGTTATGAGCATAGACCAAAGGAAACCTGAGTACGAATAAGAGCTGCTTAGTTTTTAAAGGGAAGTTCATTCCACAATGACAAGATCTGAAGAAATTGTACCAGTTGTTGAAGATTTCATATCTGGAATGCAGACACATAAGCTGCTTCTCTGTAAAGTCAAGCTAAAGTGTGAGTGTATTTGAAGTTCCTATTATCTTAAGATATAAGTGTATAAAATGAAATAATACGAAAAAATTGTGAATGAAAAGGCTAGAATCAACAAGGAAGATTTAATTACAGTATTACTTTAATTTATGGGCAACTTTCAAATGCACTAAAAAAGATATATATTACTGGAGAGTTAAGAAGAGTACACTAACCATGAAACTGCATTTATATTTTTAATTGAGAAATACATAACAGGAAATTATTGCTGGAAAATTTTATAATTGCCCCTTTCACCTACCCTGTGAATGTTTCCTAATAAATGTAAAATAAGTGGTCCCCAAGGCTGATTAAGAAATATCCACCTTAAGCTCATTATTAATAGTGATATCTTTCTTATATAGAAAAGATGGGAAATTATTTTACATGGAAAACTATCCTGGATCATATTTGGAAAGAGGAAGCTGGGTTATCCAGTGCTTCGATTGTTTGTTCTTACTGTGTAGCAAAAAAAAAAAAACAAAAAAACCCACATATCATATACTACATATCATATACTTTTCATGTATTCCTGAATAAAACAAATTTTTCCTAATGTCAGGGCCAGGAGCATCCTACAGAACTCCCATGACTTGTGAGCCAAGCAATGTGTTGGACATCTCAATCATTATAGTACATGGACAATATGCATGCAATCTCTTCTCATTTTGATTTTGGCAGCAGCACGAGTAATTGGGCACTAGTGAGCAGGGAACGTAAACACTGCCAAATTAGCAACTTAGTGCCCATCCTGCATTAAGTAGAAATGTCTCTAAATATGGTTCCTATATTTCGTTTTTCTAATTCAATCAGCATGCAGCCATGGCTGACATCTGATACAAAGTCCATTGAAGCTAACAAGACTCCAAAAAACTTTGGAAAAGGGCTTCTTTGTCTTCCTAGATTGGTGTTTCTAATGTTATGTCAATGTCTATGAATGTTGCATGAGATGGAGGAAGACTGGAAGAAAAACTTTTTTCTTGAAAGTTTGCAAAAACTGGTCTAACAAATTTTAAAGGTGATTAACTAGCTTTTTCAGTATTTATCAGGTTAAGCAGGTTGCCTCCATGACAATGCCTATGAAATTATTCGTATGCGCACACAGGTAGAGTATTGCGGTTCACTCACAAATAATTTGGCTTCTATGACTCAAGCAGCAAAATAGTAGACGGAGAATTTCTTTTTCTTTCTTTTGTTTCCCATTACAATTACAGTTAATGAAAATATTTTTCTCTCCTTCTCATTTTAAAATAAGTTTTTTTCAGGCTGACATATGTTTCAGGTGGACCAAAAAAAAAAAACTAACAAAGCAAATGGAAAGCAATGGAAAGCACAGTACAGAATTAGGCCATCTGAAAAAAAGGTAAGAAAAATATTATGACAAAAAATAAGAAAAATATTGTTATGAATTTATTTCCCTTTCTTTCCTTTGTCATATTAGTACAAAAATCCTTGAAAACAAACTTATTTAATATATGTGAGCAAATACAAAAGCTATTATCCTGAAATCAGGGATAATTTAGCCTAGAAAAGATGTTCTATGGCAAAGCTGTTTGTGGTTAAATCCAATTATGAACTCCAGGAACAAAATTCCCAAGATTCACTCTGACTCTCGTTGGACATCATGTTCAAGGTATAGCACATAAAGGGTATAATGGAATACTCTACCTCGTTCTCAATACCCTTCCTCATGATGCCCAGGATTTTGTTAGCTTTGCTGTCTGCCACTGCTCACTGAGACAGTGATTTCAGAGGACTGCCAGTGGCGGGTCCAAGACCTCTTTCCCCAGTTGCTACTGCCAGCTCCAAGTTCAGCATCACATGGGTACTGTTCAGCTGTCTTTAGCTATTGTTTACTCTAGATGCATTGCTTCATGTCTATTTAGGCTGAAGCTCTGCCATCTTAATTTCTATAATAACTTTTGGTAAGGAAAATTGTGAAAGGCATTTTGAAAATCCAAAAAGTATATATTATATCTACTGGTTTCATTTCATCCACATACTTTTTGATACAACTAGAGCTACAACTGCAGAAGGCAAACAAGGCAGGATTTCCCTTTTTAGACACTACATTGACCCTCTTCCAAGAAATCATATTTCTGCAGGTGCTTCATAGCCTTATTCTTTCTAACAAACGCTATCCTTTCAACAGAGAGCAAAGTCAGAATTGCATATTTATTATTCCAAGGATCCTCTTTAAAGTCTTTTTTGAGTGAATAGCATTCATCAAAAATTCATATGCTATAATATTCTCATCTGTGGATTTCCCTTTTACATGTTGTGCTCAAGCTGCCTAACTTTCTATATAGTATTCTGCTTTTATTTAATTTAAAGAACTTTTTATTACTGGTTTGGTCATTCTTCCCAAGGTGTTCAAATTCTGTTTTGAATTTTCTGTTTAATTTTGACCTGCCAATTCACAGGCTCTCCTTTTCTCTAATAAAGAAAGTAGAAGGAATTAAAAAACTAAGTAAAACTGTAAAACTGAGCAGGCCTGTGTTCGTGCTCTTTGTCTGGGAAGTAGCAGGCACACTTTTTTTATCTTTTACCAATTATATTTTGCATTTTCCATTAAAGAGTTGTTAAGCAAAAGAAAATAGAAACAACATTAGGATCAAAAACCAAAATTCTGGGTTCTCTTTTCCCACTTGAAGACCCTAACCAGTAAGTCATGTTTTCTATATTTCTCTATTTTAGTGAATCTGTAATGATACAATATTCAATAAGGATGGGGAATATTCAAGTTATTCCTGTGATTAGGACACCTTAGGGTAAAAACATACAGAAACGCTTCAGTCCTAGGAGCTCTGAAGTTTGATTTGCAGCTTATTGGCCACCTTTAGCTGTTATATAAGATAACTGTAATTACCATATCTAAGTGCAACCGAAGGGATTAGTTAGAGGGTTGTGTAGCTCCAACATCCCTATTGAGTTCAGATCAGTAGGCGCTCATCTGAAAAGATCCAAAAAGTTCTGGACATATCATACCTAGAACTCTATGTATCTGCAGAATTCTGATATTAAACAAGTGTTTTATGAATGTATGCCCCTCCAGGTTTAGGCAGCTCCTGAACGTACATACAGGAAATTTCAGGGTTAGTTTTGGACACCTCAGCTTTGCCTCAGTCTTGCTTTTGAGACTTCTGTACTTTATTAAATCTAGCCTTGCAAATGTAATTAGAGCTGCGCAAATGATTTGGGTGTCCATAAATTATAAAATGGATTTCTGTCTTTTTCTGTGTATGAATGTATCATTAATATTTTTATTTTAACAAAATGAGCTATTATAAATTATTCAGTGAGAACACCATGCATATAAATATCCATCTGGGCAAGAGAACCATTTGGTCTGTTAATTATCAACACTCCCTGCAATCATAGTCTCAGATAAAAGAGGATTTTGTAGCATACATGCTTATATATATCAAGTTCATTCATTGATATGAAGAGCATGCTAATGGTTCCAAGAAGATCTCAAGGATATTACTGGATAATTATTACAAAAAAAAGTTTTTAGAATCATTTTTCCAAAATGCTAACTTCATTTTTCAACACTAAAAGATACAGTACAAAGGAGGAGGTAATAAACAAGAAAAATAGCAGGAAAAGGCTTAGCCACAAAAAAAAAAAACAGTAGAATCTTCTCTCTTGTATATGGGAACACTTTCAAATTTCAGATTGTTTAATCTTCACAGCCTGCACTTTTCAGAATTTAGCGAGTGATCAAAGGTCTGATTTTTAAACTTACATCAATAAAGACTTACATGCAGTACTGCCTATATGCATGTAATAATGACTTACCTTGGACAAAAATCCTCAAAGCGCAAGGGTCATAGACACACAGACAGAAGGAATTTGTTAAAAATTACTCCTATGAACTGGAATGGCAAACAATCAAACTGACACAGTGCTTAAGGGCCAATTCCAACTAGTGAATTAGATAGTCAAAGTGAAATTTAAATAGATTTTCTATTAGAATTCCTTTTGTTCCATATCAACCACTTCTCATTATTTCTTACTGAGATCTATGAGGTTTAAAACTCATCCAGTTTTCCATAATTGTCAATTCTGTCAACTGAAGTGATTTCATAGTAAGTTACTCAAACATTTTTAGCGGGATTCATCTGGCAGATACTTCTCCTTCAAAGCTCCTTTGGTACAAGATGGATTTATTTTAAAAATTAATTATCTTTTAAATAGTTGTAGAGTAATGTATTGGACAGTAGCATGAATGAGAATCCTTATTTCATTATTTCTACATAACTTAGGAAAATTAGTCTAAGAATGAGAATGTACCTAATGGTAATCTACAGAGTCTATGTAAGTATCTTGAACCATCTTTAGCAGTAGCTAATTTAAAAAGAAATCAAATTTTCCAAATGCTTTATATAAAAGGGGGGGAACCCTTCAGTAACCTCTTTTGGCAAAAATATCTTATGCTCCTTCCTTAAAACACCTTAGCAATTCGAAGAAAGAATAAATATAGGTAGACATTGATAAACCTTTTCTTGAAGGACAAAACACCAGCCATCTTTTGCCATGCTTACATTGGGACTGTTTACCTGACATGAATATATCTTACGTGGAAGAATATCTCCATCTGCAATTACAGCAGAGTGTAAGTTCTCTGTCATATTTGGCAAGCCTACATGGATGCCTTGGTTATTACAGGGTATTTCAAATAGCACTGGACACCAATTTGGATGCTACTGAATTAGGCTTCTATAGTCCATGTAGATGCCTACAAATATATATATGAATGTATATATATATATATATATATATACACCTGAATGCGGTGTTTGCAGGCTGGAGGTGAATCCTACCCAGTGGGACTACTCTAACAAATGAAAATCACTTCTATCCATGTAACAGCAGCTCCTTAACAGCTTATGCACCTCAAACTCTTCTTAAGTTTGGTATATAAAAGAGTTATATGATAACTGATATAAATAAACTGGAAGCTTTTATACCTCAGCTCTTCACAAAACTTATTTTTAATCATTAATTTTATCAAAACAAACAAATCAGCCAGGTTTTACAATATCTAATTTCCAGTCTTCATTATTTTCTTCCACAAGCTTTAAACAAGTTAACATACTAAGACAATTGAAGCAGTGTAAATTTACATGCAAATCTACTTTAACTCACTGATAGCAGTTCAAAGCTGCAAGGAAAAATAAACAGTTTATCTAATTACATGATATTTAATGCTGATGTTTTCACGATGCTGATCAGTTGGGTTTGTGTCATTAGAATCAAAAGATATGCATGAAATGTTTTTATTGCTGTCATTAACGATGTTAAGCTCAAGAAGAACAGATATTACATTGCAACAGTGCGGTTTGCATATTAGGATAGCCAAAAACACATTTCTGTAATGCTAACACATTAACATTCTAACACATATCAAAAAAAGCAATGAAATTTGACTTTTATGCCTTAATTATTGTACTGCGACTATAAATAGTGAAACTAGAGACAAAAGATATTTTCAGATTTTTAATTTTCATTTGGCATATAGCCAATGCTATTATTGTATGAAGTAAACTAATGGCTTGCAAGATTCTCATTTCTAAAAAGAAGTTCCAAATTAAGAGCGTCAAAAGCATCTGGAAGAAATACATTTATTCTCATGCTTGAAAACTAGTTAGGCTTTGTAAATCTGTGCTATTGTTGACTTGTTGCTTTTGTCTAAATTTTCAATAGATACATATTTTATATTATTAAAAGAAGTTAAAGTTTTTCTCAGTCATTACAACTCCTATAATCTATAAAATGCTATTTTAGTTGTATACTTTATTAAAATAATAAAAGCAAACCCCTTGTAGAATATACAGAATGAACTATTAATAAGCAACTATGCTACATCTTATTAGTGGCTGTACATGTTAGTGTTTATCACATGATTGGACACACAGGGCAAATTCAAAGTCGGAGCATCATTGTACTAGACAGTACAGTATGGGAAAAGACTGACCTTGCTTAGCACTAATTTCGTGAATGCTACAAACAGCACACAAGCAAATTATCATGAGGTAAATGAAGAGCTGATTTGTGACTGTGCAACTGTGTTAACCCTCATGTAAATGTAAAATAGCTTATCCTTTAGGGTGTCTTTTTCACATGCTTCTACCCACAGTTACTTTATAGACTTACTCAAGCTAGTCCATCTCTTTCTTTCCCATAATCAGATCATAACTAAAACCAAGCCACCTTTTTATGGAACTGGAAACACTATGAAATTCAGCTTAAAGTCTTTCCTAGTTGTGCCACTGAGTTGCAAAAGAAAAGTTCTCGGGGACTACTAAAACTTCAAGGAACAGAAGAACATTTAAATTAGAATCATCTCAACTCAATTTAGAAATCCACAATATATATTCTTGTAGCTGAACTACTCATCCTAGGCTAGTAACTTTTAAGGTGAGTTACCTTTGACCTATTGCAGATGTCTATTTTAGAATAAGATGAGTTGTATCCTCATTCAAGTACATGAGTATAAATGTACAATGACATGAGATTCCCTTGCATTACAGAAAGGCATGCATCTACCACACCCTACCTGGGTCCAGAGGCATCTCTCATCTGCCACCCCAAATGGATCCTTCTGAAATGTTAAGCTGACCCCAATCCGTGGACAATTGAATTGAGACTTCTTTATTTTTTCCACTGATTGCTTGGGGATGTCTAAGCATCTAACAGAGATGTAGATGTCTACATCATAAATGTCAAACATAAGTTCAGATGAAACCGATTTGAAATTTCATACTTAAGAAAGGTGATTCTCCACATTTACTCCCACATCGTAACCATTATTATTTAAAACATAGTACTGAAATTTACAGAATGTTAAGGGTATAAAAATCATTGCTGGGAAAGTTAGGAATAGATTGCTAGCTTATTATTTGTTTTTCTTTTTTTTTCCCCCTTCTTTTTTTTGGACTACTGTAAGAAGAAACCTATAATCACTTCATGAAATATTGTCAAACAAACAAACAAAACCACACAGATATTCTCAAGTTTATTGATGACTTTCCTGTACCAAGGGGCTTGATGCTTTATTACGGATGTGTTTTAATGCGTGCTGAGTGTTGGTTGTTGCTTTCCTCGATCTGCTGGCTGTGCTGCTGTTAATTCCAGCCAGATGCCGTTGGTCCTCTTCCCTGCCAGGACATCCTTCTGGTTCATGTTCAATCTGCCAGGATCCTCCTTTTCCCTAGAGCTGTTCTCCAGCCCATCGGCCCCCGGCCAGGGGGGATCTTCCTTCTCAGGGGCAAGACTTTGTATTTGTCCTTGTTCATTTTCAAAAGGTTAATGTCAGCTCATTCCTCCAGCCTGTCTAGGTCCCTCTGAGTGGCAGACCTGCCCTCAATTGTATTGGGTGGTCCTCTCAGATTGGCATCATCTGCAAACATAATGAGAGCAGACTTCATAACTTCCTTGAGGTCATCAATAAATATGTTGAATAACAGGAACAGGTCGCAGTATAGACCCCCGTGTTACTTGTTACTTGCCTCCAGGTATGGTATATGAATCATTAACCACTACCCTCTAACCCTGATCATCCAATCAGTTTTTCACCCATCTAGTCTGTAATGTCCTAACTCTGATACAAGAGACAGTGGACACAAGATACAATCTCTTTCATACAAGAGATTGTGGTAGACCATGGTAAAAGCCTTGCTAAAGCTGAGGTAAAAGATATTCCTTGCTCTCCCCTCATCCATGAGCCTGATCATTTTATCACATAAGGCAATCAGGATAGTCAGGCATGATTTATCCCTTCTTTATAGGCAGTATATTATTATTTTGTCCAGTAGATCTCTTCCAGACAGATGTATTGTCATCTTTATGTAGACGACAGATCTGTGAAGATTTTCCAAAGTAGAGATCATTGCTGATCCATTCTAATGTCACAATTATGTTTTATTTTCCAAGCAGGTGATAGCCTCAAATTACGATTGCCAATAGTGGCATCACTAAAGCAGTTTGTTATAAAAGTCAGTGGCAAAACTGTTGATTGATTGATTTGGTCAGGATTTCATCTGCAGATCTGTTCCTACAAAAGTTGAAAAAATAGCTTCTGTGGAAATCAGCCTGATATTTCTGTAGGGAAATGTATAATGACAGGAAGATTTTGCAAAAATATAGGCATGTTTTGTGACTGATGGATGATCTCTCATGCTTAAACATGTGCTTCAGCCTTTGTAAAGTCAAGTCACCACTCTTTAAATGCAATACCAATAAACTAGCATTTTCTTCTATATATTCATTACTTATTTAAATTAGGTTAGTAAGGTATTATTTTGAACAAGCATGAACACTGGAGTTTGGTAACTGTCTGATATTGATATATAACCTACGCAATAATCCAGGGTGGTAGTCATTTCTCTTAATTTCAAATTTATAAAAATTAACTGTGTAAGTCTATGTTCTCTTATTCAAATTTTATATAGTTTTATATAGCAGTTACATAAATACTTCCAGGATGTGATTCATCTCACCCAAAAATAGTATGTAAGATAAACAGCATTATCATTCTGTGGCAGTGATTATTTCTCTCCCCTGAGTTTAAAGAAAGCATAAGAAGCTTAGATTTCTCTGTTAGATGAGCTGAATTTTACCATTAGGCTACTTCTATAATAAATGAAGATAGATAACCAACTCCAGAGGGCAAGCCAGAACATTTATTATACTTAGGTTATGATGATTTTTCCCTTATTATTGCCTCTCTATAGGTTAGAAACTCTACAAAACTAGTTTAGCTGAAACATGCAACTAAAAAATTATGTGACATGATTTCCAATCTTGTTACAGACAGCCAACTCTCTTTGTATCTCTCCTAAGTAAATCCAGCATATATTTTTTTTCTCTTTTACCAACTCCACAAGAGTTTGAGGGATTTTTTAGGAGGAAGAGAGATGCAAAGCAGTTTTACATACATGCACACATGCATACACATGCACACACACATTTCTATTTCTATCTGTCTCTCAGACCTCCTAACACAAATCCCAAAGTTTGACTAACAATCTGATCTTTACCACTCCTGACATAACTCAGAAATATGTTCATTGTCGCTCTGTTTAAATACATTTCCAGATCAGAGAAGGCACTTTCTGCTATTAGATATGATATTATTCTGATACTAGATATTCACAAGGAATCTGGATGGGTTCAGACGGGGCTAGTAATGATCACTCTCAGTCACACACTTTGGCCTTATATCATCTTGAAATTGCATTAGAGCTAGCAAAGGAAACGTAGCCTGGATTCCTCTGGTGGAGCATGGGAATTGTTAGCAGACTGTAAATTATGGTAAAGAAGCTCCTTTTCCTATTGATCTATAGTTTTCATGGGCCTTTTTAGTTTGAGACTTGCACAGGGATCCAATGGAAACATTTCATTCTGATGTTAGGCTGTTTGCAATGGGGGTTGAATGCCTAAGATAATGTTCCTGCCTGCAGTCACAAAAAATGCTCGCAAAGTCCAACATTTAGCAAAGTGTTATTTCAGAAAATCCTTAGGAAAAGCTCTGTCCCTGTGTAACATCACTGTAACATCACTGTCTTTGAAGTACTTTCACCTGGGATATTTTTGACCTAGTTCACTTTGCAGTGTATCAATCTAATCTAGCAATCACTTAAAGCCCAGTTAGAGATTACCTAGAACTTTTGGAAGTTTAATGGGTTCTCAAATGAGGCAATTGCATGCAAATCTAAAATCCTCCTGTTAAATTCAGTTTGAACTTTTACTTTTTCCTTTGTTACTATTCTTATTATTCATTCTACACAACGGAATGTGTTTCATGTTGGATTTAGATCTATAACATAGTGAATTAATGGATTCCTGTAAATGCACTACATAAATGCAAGTGTTTATTAACACTGAGTGCTGACACTAGCGTAATTAAGATGATAGTAACATATATCATAAAGCTCTTTTTTTTGGCTCAAGCAGAAGCAGATTAAAGAACCAACTTTATAATTTGATAGCATATGTTAAATTAATGCTTGCCCATGTTTCATTTTTTTCATAATCATATTTAAACCTCATCTTTGTAAGTCTAGAAGATTACAGTCAAGGCATACTTTCTGAATTTCAGATAACTTCCTTTCTGAATCACAGCTATTTAATATGAAGCAAAAAATGAATACTGCAAATAATTTTATGCAGATGGAAATCATGCTCTCAGTGAATTGTTAATGCTTAAAAAGAGAGAGATTTTTAGAGGAAAGTCTACAGAAACTGATCATGAATTTTAGTGATACAAAATGTGTCTATGTAAAATATACTGAAAACCACAAAATTAAGATAATCAGTAGATCCTGCCCCACTATGCGGGGCTTCATATGAGAAGGACAGACAGACTCATGCTTCCTCAACGTGGAGCCCACCCGGTCCATGCAACACAGAAAGCAGTGTGCGATGCTGTGCCATTCTGAGCTGAGGAATACCCCCTCCTATCTCGTTACATCCTCATATCACATCTAAATTGGGTAGAGACTTTTCAGTATACATGTGATCACAGGTCCATGGCTTCACATGCGTATACATTGTGGAGCAGTGTGCTTTAAGTTTACAATGAGTATACTACCACTGTTAATTCACATCGGAAATCATCTGTCACTCATACTAACTTTCTTAAACAGCTTCGATAAGCTCTTTACAGTACACATTGCCATACACTGCAGTATTACAAGGAAGAAGAAAAAATATATACCAAATTTTAATTATTTTAATCATTCTATTTTGATTTAAAAACCCAATATTTTCATTTAAAAAGTCTTTTTACCAACTGGATTCTGCTCCCGTTGCTCATAGTGACTGCTGATTTATACTACACTTTAAAAAAATATCTCATATCAACTTACCTTTTACTAGGGAAAAGCTTATTCCCTATCTCCAAAATACAGAGCTTCAGTGTGGAAACACCACTGGTGGGTTTCAATTCTAGAATATGTCTACCTAAAGCTAAATGTATAGGTGTCAGGGTTTTCATGACAGCTAGATAGCTAGGCTGTCACTATTATCAACAGAGCATAAGGGGACTTGATTCAGTTGCCTAAACATAGAAGCCACCTGGGATGCTATCTATCACCTCAGATAGGATATCTGAGGCATCTGCTTGAGGCTGGTAGACCTGTAGGTGATCTCTCTCCCTCTGGAGTTACATCTAGAGACTAGTCTGGCTACCATGGGATACCTCAAATGTCTAAAGCTAAGCAGCTGAATCAAGCCTTTGCATTTGGTCAGCAGAAGAGCTCTTCAGATTCTCTGTGGCTTGATTTGGGTTCCTGCAAATAGATAAGTGTTTTAGACTATTTGAAACATCATAAAGTATTGTTTATTTGTCAGAACGTAGAAATCTAGTGCTATTTTAGATGGCCTACACTGACTTGCCTAAGTCCAACTGAATTTCAGGCAGGTCTCTTATCGTCCATTACTGTTTCATATCCTCCAGCTTCGTCACTGCAGCCTACTGCCAAGCATGTGGTTAGCAGCTAGGATTGCGTATTTTAAGGCATATCAAATGGCTCAGGAATCCTGAGTTTCAGCAATTGAAGACTTTCTTGACTCTATGCTGCATGTGCCATTTGGTATCTGAAATGTCCTAAACTTAGTAATAGTTTACCTGTAGGTACTTGCATTTAGACATTTATATTTGGCATATATAATCTGGAGTTGAATTTCCTTCCAGTTTTATTTTCTTTTTTTTTTTCCTGAACACGAAAACAACATAATAATTTTCTAGTTCTGTAGCTTTCAGAACTTACAAGGCTTAGTGTGTAGAAACAAACTAATAAATTGATAATTCTAGCCCTAGCATTTGATGACACGACATTCATATTCCATGCTCTTACTACTATAAGATGAAACAATACCTGTCAAAGAGCTCATGTAGATGCAGTTTAGAACTGCAGTTTAGAACTGGAAATAGAACTTATAGTAATGTTTAATTTTCATAACAATCAGTGGAAAAAAAGGTAAGCAAGCGAGGTAATCAGTGATAGACTTTAGAAATAAGTCATTCTTCTTTTCACAGATTTTTTTTTTCTTAGTTTGCCACATGGATACCACCATTACACACATGTAATAATGTGACACACAGAAGCATCTGATCCAATGAGACTTTGAAGTTCTTTTTTCTTTGAATATGACTCTAAGGCTGTCAGAAGAGATTGCAGGATAATGTAGGACTACTTCTAATAATTTTAAATGAATCAGCTTTGCTGGAGGTAACAGTTATCCTGCCTAAGTCACCTTGTTTTTCAGATTTTCTGTGAAAGCATTATATCCCTGACATGCAAGCATTTTTCTGTTTTATCAGCAAATGATGTAGAAGGAATTCTCATTGGAAAGGGAGTAAGTGAGTCTAGATCTACACTATTAAATCCTCTGTCCCAAGGAAAAATCCCTGACTGTAAGGCTAAAAGGTACAGAGCACCTGGCATCCACTTTAACGAGTATTGGCTACATTCATAATACAGAGCATCTGTACCTGAGATGTAATCATTCAAGTGATCTTAAAATATACTCATTATATTGTCTGAGTGCTTTGGGACACAGACAGACTTGGCTGAAAACTTCCAAAATGACAGCTTTAAGGCATGACTTTGTGTCCCAGCATATGAATCTGGGAGGGGGAAGAGATCTTGAAGATACAAAGCCTGCTGGGACAGAGTTGGAAGATAGTGTTAGAAAACTACGTAAGATGGAGAAGGCAACATCTGATGTAGTGTCACTGATGTTGCCTGGTGGAAGTGAAACTTGGAGTGATCTGTCTCCAGAATTACACGGAGGTTTCCTAGACTAGCTGGTGCAGACCAAAAGAGGAGGCGCTATACAGGACTACGTAGCACCTACACAGGAGCTACATAGCAACATAGGAGCTATTCAGTCAATACCACATTGGTTCCAGTCTTGGCCACTTAGCTGATCATGTTGCATAAACGTTTGTTTGCCTGGTAACATTGAGGTAACATTGTCTTGTAAATTAGGGAATGATACAGATTTCAGATTCTCAAGAGTTATTCTACTGCATGTTGTTCTACTATCTTATTCCAGGGCTTGTTTGTGGGGAAATAAAAGCATAAATTTGCCAAATTGTCAGAATCATTCTTGTACCATACAAATACCACATCAAAAAGGTTCTTAAAAAAAGTCCATTTTAAAAAGTAATTAGTTTTTTTTTTTTTCTGAACCCACCTCTGTGACTAAAAGCCAATTTCACACCTAAGAAATTTAGAAGCCTGCTGAACGTATATTTAAAATACAGTTAAACTCTAAATCTTTTTTTTTTTTTTTAAACCAAAACTCCATTCACAAAGGAGGCCCAGGATTCTGCTCTCATAACAGAGGGGCAGGTTAACTGCCAAAACATAATGCTCGTCTTGGAAGAGTAAGGAACAGTAAATACAAATTACTTTATTACAATGATATCCTCAATCAAAAGGAAAAATATTTTGGGAGGAAGATTAAACTGGACGAAATAGAGATCATGACCACAAGAGTATAAAGGTGATTAAAGTTCGCATATATGAAGTACCTTACTGAAAAAAACAACTACAAAAGGTAGAGATTAACTAGATCATCTTAATGAGATCATCATGATTGCTTTGAAAAGGCTGAGGATTTAATCAGAACAGCTACAGTTACGGAAAGCATCAAGGAAAATCAATTAAGATTAGAAGGAAAGAGAAGCCTATGCAAAGTTTATGGAATCCATGGAAGGGATGCCTCAAAACTAAGCTCTACTTGTATTTATATTAAAAACAAAAACAAAAACAAAAACAGTGAACTCAGAATTTGATGAAAGGTGCTGAGTTCCAAGTCGATATTGCTTCACTGAACTGTATAGTCACATGGGATGTGGCCTTAAAGATATTTAGAAAATAACGCTTTTGCAAAGATTAAGTTTAATCATTTTATCTGAGATGGGAATTATAATATTGAAAACTGGTAGAGAATCACAGGTCTAATCTCTGTAGCACTGACTAAAGGTTTTTGCCTAATAAAAGAAATGATGCTACCCCTAAGTTGACTATATACTATATTTTTACTTTATCATAGAATTTATGCTTTAGATCTTCCAGCTCCTCCTTTTCTTGCATAAGATTATCAATTGTTATCATAAGTAATATTTAATAGCATAATATATATTCATTATATAGCTTCTCCAGGTTTATTCTTGTTTAGATCTAGTTATCTTAGGTTTTTAAAGTAGGCTACATCAATTTAATTGCTCTGAATCAATTGCCCAACATATATTAAAATATGCTTTATTACTTTTAGTACTCCATAGTTTTCTTTCCCAAGGATTGTGGAAGAATTTTAAACATCAGGCCCTTAATTTTACAAAGCATTTACTTAACTGGTCCACTAGAATATGAATTTGTTGACTTTCATAATAGTTCATTGAGTCTTCAATGCATCCAGGATGAGCTTGTGGATTTTTTTTTTTTTTGGATTAGTTCAGTTTTTTCCCTTTGTGTAAGGTATTCTTATTTCAGCACCATTTAATAGTAGAGCAAATTGAGAATATGTAACTTTATAGGTACAGGCTTTATTTTTACTTTTTATGCTAGTAGAGGATGTAAAAGCAGTTCCAGAAGAGGATGAAATGTTAATAAAATGCTTTGAAGTACTGCCTTACATAATTGCTGCACATTATTATTCTCAGCATTCTGTATTTTCAAGCTATGAAAAGGCTCATTGCTGTACTTAACTTCATTAGAAGAACAATCTATTTTCAGATTTATTTGAGACTCCAAAGTTTTAGCAAAGAAATATAATAATTTCAAAGTGAGTAAAAACTCATCTTGATCTTTGGAAAGTCAAGTACCTTCTCACCACTAGTTTCAAATGTTTTCAGGCCCTCTGGTGTGAGCAAACGCTCTGGCCTTGGTGTGACCTTGCTGGAGAGAAACAAGGGCATACATCAACTTTCCTTCCTCTTTCCCCCCAAGTCTTGGACAGAGCACAAAGAAAGCTGAAGGTTATGAGCTTGACAAGGTCTACAATAGGGTTCAACTTGATTCCCAGAGAGTCCAGACATAGTCTGCAGTTTCTTAATTTTGTGTATGCGTTACAAGGAGTTAGGGCGTTGGTTCCTCACAAATAATGCCCAAGCGTGCACATATCTACGGAAAACAGTCATCAGATCATGAATTGCACAAGATTATTGTACACTCTCAGATAACCTACCTCTGGTATTACTTATCGTTTAAAACTGACTCCATCAGAAATAACTCCTTGATTTGAAATGGGAGAATCAGAATCTGTTCTCTAAAGCTTCGTCATTATCTTCACAAATCCATAAATACAAAGATACTTAAGCACTTTTAAAAATAACGTATACTCATGGATATCGTTTTGTCTTTCATGACAATAAGATATTTGAGTATCAACATCAGTTAGCATAGGACACCATCTAATATCTCAGTTTTAAAAAAGTAGGCCATCCAGTGGAATTAATTTATTCTTTTAAATTTGTGATTTATGGTTTGTTCTTATTTTTAGTTGAATTTACTACAATAAAATAACCCCCAAATTACTTACTCTATCAGTTTCCTATGAGAGTGTATTGCTGTTCACCCCAGCATAGTGATAACCTTCTAGCTAATAGAGCTGATCTATAGTTATTAATTTTTTCATTGTTATTTTCTATGCCTGCTAGCAGAAATGTTACAATGCCTGCTGGCTGAAAAATTAACTAACTGAACCCTTTCTCATCTGTTTCTCAGTAAGCTAATGAGAAAATAGGTCTGATAACCTCATGTTTTTTTCCTTGCTGAGCAATCCCAGCAGTGGGAGAATAAGAAAATATAATCCTCCACAGCCATTTTGTTCCATTTTCCCTAACTTTGTTATATAGGTATGTCAAGATAGAGTAGCTACTACTTCTAATTACACAAAATATTACATTCACTTGAATGCAAGTTCCTGCTTCTAGCAGAATTTATGGAAACAAATTGAAAATTGACAGTATAAGAACCAGAGCTAGCAATATAGCAGTACATCCCTCCTTTGGCTTCTCTTCATATCAAACACAGAACTGAAATGAAAACAAGACTGCTATACCTATCCTTCTCTTCATGAGTTATAAAAAAAGTTGTTTGCCCTTCTTTATGCTAGTAATTCCAACTTTATTTTCTTCAAATCGTGTGGACAGCAAAAAAAAAACAATTGTATACTGAGATAATTGTCCACTATTACACTAAAATTTTGAAACTGGCATGAACATTTTATTTAGTTACTATAAACTTTATAAAACAAAATAATCTATTCAAAGTCATAGTACAGATTATTTACATTCTCCAGCTATGTTTCATAAAAAAGGCTCCTTCAGGTACTAGTTTATGTGAAACACATTCTCCCTGAAAAATGTAAATGTGTACAGTGCTATAGAAGAGAATGTGCCTGATAATGCTTTGTATAATCATATAATGCTAATCAATATAGTGAGCATAGTAAATATAAGATAAACATACAGGTAGATTTATTTATATGCAAAAGCCAAGTTTCCAGTTTTGCAGTTCCTATACATTAATTAGGAGATTCAGCAAAAATGTTTAAAGAAAGAAAATAAGATGCAGAGAGGGATTTAATTGTCAAATCACCAACTCACTACCCAGGCTTAACATACTAAATACCTAAAAGGGTTCAGTAACAAGTATTTCATCATGTCGCAACAGTTTGGAGTTACTGCTACTCAACCTCTATTATGACTGAAATAAATTCTAAATATTTTCGTTAGATGAAGAATTAGATAGGAGGGGAATTAGACTGTTCATACCCTTATCCTTTTTCCCCCCAGCTTGGTATGTCTACCTCTTAATCTGTTAAAAATTTTTTTTTAGCCAAGTATCACCTTCTTTTAAAACAATTGTTTTTTTTCGCATGCCTGTATTATCACAAACCTATCAAAGCTCTCACAATTTCACAGTCCTCATCCATTAACATCCTATTCATTTGTGTCTCTTGATAGCTTCCACTGTCTTCACTTCACAAGCATTTATGACCAGACTTCATTTCAAATCCCTCTGAATTCAAACTCAAATGTATGTGCTGTCAGCCCCAGGATAGTTTTCATCACAGTGAATAATCAAGGCACTTAAGTGGATACAGTTTAGTGATCAATTAATTTTTAAAATATCACTGCTAAATATCTCTTTTCTAACTATGAGAACGATCAGGGTCATCTATGAAGTTTGGCTGTAATCTGCTCAACAATTTTCTTATCCACAGATGCTATCCAGCTTAATGCAGAGACCACCTACCACTCTCAGTCCTTATATGTTCTGCATTCAAGTTCTTGCATCTCTAGTTACTTTACACTCTTTCATCTTTCTAGAAAACTGGCAGTATGACCAATGCAAGTTCTATAACGCTCAACTTTATGACCTCCCAATTCCCTGATGCCTTTGGTTACGTTTATACCACTAAATAAAAGGGTGTCAGCAAACAAGTTGAGCACACAGTCCCTACTCATGTTAATTTATTCCTTAGTTCTGTTTTGGACTGATCCAGGTAATTATCTTCAAAAAAAATGCTGTAAAGCCACATCTACAATATTGCATCCAGTCTGTGGCTGTGAGTGCAGAACACTCATCTGCCACAATTCTCAGAGCACTTAGTGCACTTTACCAGTTTCCTCTAATAACTGATTTATTTCAATTTCTTTCCTGCTCAATTTCTAACTCATGTCTCAGGGCTCACTTTTGTCATGCCTTCAATTGCTGCTGCCTAATCTTAAACTTAATCTCAGGAAAAGGAAGATAAAAATATTGTGAAAATTTCACAATATTTTAAGATGATTCATCATTCTCTTTTTTTATTCCATCTTTTAGTATAATTTAATTCCTGCCTCTCTTACTTGATTTTCCTACACGTCATTGTCCTCTCCCTTAATTGCTTAACTTATTCTTCTTCTAACTTTGTTTGAAACAGCAGACTCTAGCACACTTAAAGCTGGATTTGTGTGTTATTTAATTCATTTTTGGTTCCATTTTTGACAAGGCGGACAGAAATGTTTCCAATAAGATGCTTGCTGCAATGGAACACTTTTATCTGAGACTGCTGCCAACAGTTATGGCTACATTGGTCACGCAGATTTGAAAGACCCACTTGAGGAAGGCTTCCGGGAAGAGTTGTTTCAGAATCTGTAGAAAATACAGAATTTCCAAGTCACTTATTATAAGTAGGTCCACTTTGTCACAAGAATAATAATCCTTTGCATCTGATAATTTTATGAAAAGGACTAGGGAAGAATCTTTGCAGGGTGTTTAATGCAGCAGTTTTTTACAGGAACTATAAAATGGAAAAAAAAATGTTACTTTTCCATTATTATAAAATATTGACAGAGTAATACTATATCTTTGTAAATAAAATCTAGCAGTTTAAGAGGTTAATCTAGCACCCGAGAGGCTGATTAGAGGATTAGATTGCTGGAGCTTTGCTAATTAAAACAAATCAGCCTTGGACCCATGTCTGCACCTAGGTTTCTTTCTACAGGATTTGAAGGAATTAACAATGATTATTTTTGCAGAGTGGATCCTTGAAGACAAACTAATATCAGTCAAATTGGGATTAATTTCACTTGAATTAGATGTCTATAATATGGACATATGCATTAGGATAGTCACCCTAAGATAAGTCTGTAGCTGGCAGAGGAAAATAATCATGTGTAGAGCATATCTTGCTCTACAACAGAAGAATCAGCCTTGTTTTAGTCTTATATTTTAGCATAATGTAAATTATGTCCTAGAAGTCCTGATTTCTCAATTATGTCCACAAAGGGAATTCAGGCTGGCTAAGCTCATTGAGAACTCCACAATGAACATATGAATCTTCAGCACTTTCATAGACTGTTCAGCACTTTTCAGAATGGAGCTACAAAGGATGTCTATTTTTTTTAATGTAATATGTAAAAGTTTCACTAAACAATACTGTAAAAGAAAGATCAACACATACTTTTTGATCTGGCTGTAAGAATCAGAGTCTGAATTGGACTTAGACTCCAAATACAAAACTGGAATATCAATACTCTTTTATGTCAAGTGTCAGCACATTAGAAATACATCCTTGAGTATTGGGAGGATCTAAGGTTACTGTCTGATAAAATGAGAGATGAAGTTTGTTGGACTGAATGTTTTTCTTCCGATCACAACTCAAAAATCATTTTAGTGATGTCATCTTTTTATGCTAGCCAAGAACTATTTGTTTTTTCATCTGTCTCTCTCACCAAATGATGTCTAGTTGTTTTTTGATTCTTCAGTTTATAATATGGGACCAGATATTCAAGACTTTCTCTTTTTTTTTCAATTTTCTTTCTGTTTTTCTTATTACAAGGTATTTTATGGCTTCATTGTCATACCCGTCCCATGGTTATTATTTAGTCAATAAACAAAAACCTGGCAGAGAAAGAAACAAAGAAGTTTTTGATCTCACTGGTATCCATTTTATCTACATTCCCTACTTCCAAGCTATTAAATATTTAAGTGTAGTCTCATTAACATAACGCTCAGCTACATTTGAGACTTGTAGAGGTACAGACTGGGCTTGAGATTTGTAAATGTAGTTAGGGGCATAACTCTTGGTTCAGTGTGGGTTCTTAGCCTTGGAGATTTTTTTCTAAGTGAAAAAGAAAAAGAGCTACAGATGTTTGCTTGCTCTTACAGCATTTCTGTATGAGGCAGTTTAAGAACATGGAGAAAGTAGCTTATAGTCATCGTCTAGCTGTACGTTGTGTGTTAAATGCTCAGAAAACCTACTTAGTATATATAGGAATTGTGCTCGTTGCTTTAGAGGCTTTGTATTAACAGCAAAGAATGGAAAAGTGTTCAGCACATCTCAGAATGGCCCCATCTAAGGAAATCTCTAGAAACAATTTGCCTGTAAGAGAGAGCTCTCTGAAGTTATGTTTTATGTGAATTTGTTCTGTGAGTTAGAACGAAAATATTTCCTGTACAGTTTCTTTAATTTACTGTCATAATACTCATTAGTCATATGAGATTTTATGCATGATTACTGACATTTATATATGTGAAAACTAGGTTTTTAATTTTCATGAAAACTGTCAAAGATTATGTAAAATCTATAGTCATTTGGCACAACTACCATATGTTCTTTTGATCACTAACTTTCTCCATGCTAGACTAAAACATTTCTAAATCTACAGTTCATTACAATCTTCATAAATATCAGTTTATTTATTTTCAGCTATTTCTATTTTAAAAAGAAGAGGATGATGAGCCAGATTTAACAGCTGAAGGCTGGAGAGACCTATGAATATTTCTCTTCTCTCTCACCAATTTTCTGCACAATCCTTTTATATAGTTGCAAAATAGTAGCCTCTGCCTTCCTTTCAACACCCTTCCTCATGATGCTCAGGATTTTGTTAGCTTTGCTGTCTGCCACTGCTCACTGAGACAGTGATTTCAGAGGACTGCCAGTGGTGGGTCCAAGTTGCTACTGCCAGCTCCAAGTTCAGCATCACATGGGTACTGTTCAGCTGTCTTTAGCTATTGTTTACTCTAGATGCATTACTTCATGTCTATTTATGCTGAAGTTTAGTTAAAAAAAAAAAAAAAACTTACTACCATCCATAGACCTAGAGATTACATCGCTCATTCCTTTTGTCAGAGCAGTGGTCTCATACTGTAGCTGTTTTTAATGATGGATTACACACACCTTGGCCACCAGCTCTGCAGTTTCACATGTAATAGCTGTCAGATACCTCAGGCAGATACTGTGCAGCCTTGTTGACTTACTGTCATCTAACTTCACTGTTTGATCAAATACTTTCTGCATGCTTACTTCAAATTGATCTAGCTTCGCTGACCTCACTTCTAGAAAGGGTGTATCAGCTATGGGAATATCCCTAACAAAAGACCAATGCAAAGAATTTACTGTGCCTTTCTTCTATGACCTTCTAATCTCCAACTGTCATTTGTACAGTAAAGAAATTGGAGGACTTGCTAGTTGCAAGATATTATGCGTTCCTATCCAATTCAAATTCAAATTCCCTTTAAACTAGGTAAACTGATCATAACTGAGATGTTTTTTCAGGGTGTTCTTTGTTTGTTTATTTTGTTTTTTAACATAATAATTTGATTAGAGAGAATTTTGGAAAAAGGGCATAGGCATTTATAATGAATTAAATAGCTATAAATTTGACAATAGGACTCTATCACAAACCCTTTACTCATTAGCCCTCCACATTCATCTCCTTTTGAATGACCCTTTATGAAGATGCTTACCCCAATCTTCCGCAAAAAGGTTTGCAGAGCTGAAGATAAGACTGTACAAATATTACAGTAATTTAAGGAACAAAAACTTTAATGGCTATTATAATTTCTTTGCTACTGTGCAGAGCTTTTAATTATAATGTAGGCTGCTACTAACTGAAGAAAAACCAAAGCTGTTTGTCTTTGATTAATATTTAACTGTTACTGATACAATTCTTTCACTATATGCAAAAAGGACTCCAAAGCTTGAATTTTACCTTTTTTTTTTTTTTTTTTTCAGGTAGTTGTTGTGGAACTGCAGAAAGTTAAGCTCTTTCCTTAAGCAGCTGTTTCCATTATGATAAGAAACACAGTACTGCACTTGGGCTCAGGATACATGTGTTTTAGCTCTGGTTCTGCTATTGAGGTGGCAAATATGATGAGTAAACCTGGCCAACTTATTTCCTTTCTGCCTCACTCTTTCCATCTCTAAAAGACAGATAAGTTACTGTCTTTCTATATAAAGCATATATAAGTCTGCTAATGCAAACTGCTGTTGGTACTGCATAGAATAAAATTTCAATCCTTAGCAAAAATAGAAGCAAAAATAACATTTTCCTGTGAGAAAGCCATACCAGATGTATTAGGACAGGTTCTCGCTGTAAATTTTTTTCCTCTGTAAGTAACTGAGGAGAACTTGGCAGTGTCTCTGTTAGAAAGAAATGAAGCTGGGATCAGTGTGAACTTTATTGCAAAGAAGGAACCCAAGCACAGAGTTAGATAGAACAGTATCAAATCATTCTCTGATGAGCGATGTGCTTTTATTTGTCTAAGAAACGGAGAATTAATGTGGGCTTGAATCATTCAATCATTTTCAGTACTCAGTTGAGGTTTTGTGCAAGGGTAGCTTAGACTTATGGGCCAATCTCCCTTGTCTAGCCATAGATCTGAAAGGTTTCATAAAATGTTGGGAAGACAGGCATCAAATCAAAATGAAATAGAAAATTGCATTTCATCCAGAAAAAGATGAATTGAAAGTATATTCTATTTAAGGCATAGTTGATCACATTACGGTAGAACAACCCACTTCCTTCTGCTGTCAAGTCCCCTGTTTCGTAAAGGACAGATAGCAGTCTGTCATCATAGCACAGCTCAGCACAGCTAGCAGGGGCTGGAGTACCCAGTCTGTACTTTCTAGCACATATTGATATTATTCCATGTTGGCATTCTTCTTGTCAGAGCTGGAGAGACAGTCCAACAAGTCTAGGTGTGACTAGTTTGTCTTCAATGACATTGTCTCACTCATCAGATGAACTGCAGAAGTGCTATATTCATTATAACAGTTAGAAGCCCTTTCTATTTGAAAATGGGTTATTTCAAGCAGATCTGGAAAGGGGAGCTGCAGTGCACAGTAACATAGCTGGTCTGTTCTGGCACTAAGTTCAGCAGCTCTTATATCGGATAATAATGTATATGTAAATGCTGGTTTAGTAACCAAACTGAAATGCTTGCATGTTAATGCTTAGGTTCATTTCTTCTTTTGGCAAAATGGCATGGGAATCCTTCTCGATTCCTGGAGTGGAATGACATATACTCCAACCTGTGTTAGAATAAAAGCTGTTCATGGATGATTGTACCTTATTGTACCTTGTTTTTCACAAATAAGAAAAAATAAGTATATACTTGATGTAAAATGTATTACACTGCATATATATCTCACCCCAGATAGCGGAGGGATCCCAAATAAATGTAGACACTGTTTGAGCTTCAGAGAAATAAGCAACCTGATACAGGAAGTCATCTAATTTTTTCATAACATAAAGCCTTCGGTTAAGTGTAAATACAGATCTTACCTAGGACACCTTGTTTGGTAGGATTTTTGTTTGTTTGTTCCTTTGTTTGTTTGCTTGTTTGTTTTTTTAAGATCTACAGCTCAAATGTAGATTTTCTGTAAAGGAAGAGAGAGGTTGGTAGGGCTAACAGAGGCAAAGGAGAAGATTATAAGGAATGAGCTTAAGACAAAAGATGATGATATTGTTAACAGAACAAGCACTTTCTATGAATATTGTGAATTTAACCAGGTAGGTTATTAAATAAATGCTATACATTCCTTTGTTGAACTTAGAATTTAAACAGTAAAAAGACACTGGTTCCAAGTGGCCAATGATAATTAAAACAGCAGAATCCTGAATAGCACATTAAGCCGTTGAGCTGATCAGAAAAACATTCAAAATAAGCCAATGGGAAATGCTGATGACCGAAATGTCTTCTAAATGACTTTCCTCTAGAGAGTTTCTAGCTTTTTATACACTCAAGACTCACTGTCCCTAAGCTGAGGTACTCTCCTGGATTGACATCTGTGGCTATCCTTTGAAAGAAGAGCAAACCAGTGGTGAGTGAGCAGACTAGCAAAGTTCATATTGTCTTTTCAAAGATGGCTAGTTGTACTTTTATCTTTTTGATATAATGATCTAATTATACACTGAGAAATACTGAAACTTGCTGAATGGGATTTGTTTCTCTTTAACTTTAGGGACTTACAATGTAAATGTGTGCCTGTCAGCAGTGCCGTTAAATTCAGTGGAGTTCAAGGCCTCAATTCAGTTGCCTAAACATAGGTGTCTAGTGTCATTTATATGTTCTAGAGCATCCAACACACCCAGAAAGGACTGGAATTTATAACTTGGAGTCTATGAGAGAAATGTGGCTTTCTACAGTAGCAACTGGCAGGACAAGACAGCATATGGCATCTCAATAGACAAATGTCTATTTTGGAAAACTGAATAAAGGCTTTAGTCAGTACAGTTATTGGAGTCAAAAGAGTTATTCAAATTACCAAATGTCATCCGCTTTAGACTGGGATCATTTTCAGAGTCCTACGTTTAGACAGCTGAATCAAACCCTTACACTGTATAAACTTAAAATTAGATGAGCTGAATCTTATCCTCCAAGTTTACAGCAGGAATGTGTGTCGGTTTTATCCCAGGAGAATATCCTAAACTTCAGTCAGTTGGGTATTCTGGGATAAGATATTTTCCGTGTCTCCTTCTAAATTTGTCCTCTTTGTATTAATTAATTTGAATAACAATTAGACTCCAGTGCAGAAAGAACAGGCCAAGACATAAAAAAAACAGGACCATAAAGTATCCTTGATCATGTCAAGCATTATGTTAAATGCCCAAGTGGGTTGTTTCACTTTTAAGAAATGACATTTTGGTAGTGTTAGGTGTTCTAGCATTCCTTTGCTATGTAGTGTAGTGCTATGTAGAATTGGATAGCTCTTTAAAACAAACCAGCAAGTAATGTCTTAACTTTTTCTCTGAAATAACATGATGGTATCTTTTATGCCCTTGGCTATGTAGCTGCCTACATGGAGTAATTATGATTAACCTATCTCAGATACGTATTCCACATACCCCATGTATCCTCAAACAATCCCAGGCCTCTGAGACCAGTGCAAAAATCCAGAGCAAGGAAAATTACTCCTGCTGGAGCAGAATCAGTTTAGGGAACACTTAAACAAGCTGGACGTGGACAAGTCGATGGGACCTGAGTGATGAGTGCTGAGGGAGCTGGCTAATCATTGCAAGGTTGTTGTTCTTGATTATCTTTGAAGGTTGTGGTGATTGGGAGAGGTTCCTGAGGTCTGGAAGAGAGCAAATGTCACTCCTACCTTCAAGAATGGCAAGAAGGAGGATATGGAGGGACTACAGGCTGGTCAGCTTCACCTCGATCCCCGGGAAGGTGATGGAGCAAATCCTCCTAGAAACCATTTACAAACACATGAAGGATAAGAAGGTGATTGGCATTAGTCAGTATGGCCCTATGATGGAGAAATCATGCTAATGTGACTAACTGGAAAGTAGCATTGCAGAGAAGGACCTGGAGGTCGTGGTGGACAGCAGGATGGACATAAGAAAAGACTCAGGGGGGATCTTAGCAATGTGCATAAATACCTGATGAGAGGGTATAAAGAAGACAGAGCCAGATTCTTCTCAGTGGCCCCCAGTTAAAGGACAAGAGGCAATGCACAGAAATTAAAATACAGGAAACTCCATTTAAACATAAGAAAGGAAAAATTATATATATATATACTATGAGGGTGGTCAAACACTGGAACAGGTTGCCTAGAGAGGTTGTAGAGTTTCCGTTCTTGAGGATATTCAAAATCTGACTGGACACGGTCCTGAGCAACCTGCTTTAAGTGATTCTGCTTTGAGCACGGAGGTTAGACTAGAGGATTTCCAAAGGTCCCTACCAATCTCAACTATTCTGTGATTTGATGTGATTCTGTTTTGTTTATCTACCTATTTCATTATACCCTTAACATAGATTTTTATCTTTAAAAGGATAGAAATTTCCAGATTAATATATAGTTGTGAGGAGCCTGACTTAGTACTCAGACTTGACTCAGGCTCAAGACGCTGCAGCAAATCGAATGATGATAATGCTGATAACCACAGAGGCAACATTCCCTGGCTTTCCCTGTTTGCTACAGCAAGTTACATGATCCTCAGGATCACCTTAAAAAATCTCTCATTTAACCACACACTACTATGCTTTACTCAGAAAAGTAGAAACTACTTGCTGAATCTTACCACAGTAGGAATATTTGAAACCATAGTTTTGGACTAATCTTTGCATTTTTCTTGCAACTATTTATTTGCATGCATGAAAGTAGAAGTCTGAATGCAGCCCTGTGTACTTTGGTTTTGCAAAGTACTAAGCACATGTTTGGCATTTGGGTAATAATAAAAACAATCACAATGACAGACTGTAACAGTCTGTGCCAGTTGCCTAGATGTACAGTGGGCGCAAATTATAACCATGCTGCAAGAACACAATGCTGATTTATACCATCTATTAAAGAATTTCTGTGATATTGTATCTGCAGTCAGGCAAATTTCATGTTGCGGTGTAAAGATCAGGAGTTCTAAAAACCAAGCACGGTTCTAAAATCCAGTTGCTTCACATTTGATTGCCCAAGATGACCAGCTTTCTTGAAGGCTTGCCTCCTCATGGGTAACATGACCAGATCCCAAGTTATGCTCCTATTTGCATTCTGACTGTGCAGAGCTGGCATTTATTTAGGACTTTATTACAGCAATGGGGACTATATGAGTAAGTTTACGGCCAGACTCATTCATCTGAGTCCAAATCATAAGGAACGGTGCAGAGTAGCTGCTCTTTGATTATTTATCCTCTTTGACCAACAAGCCACCCTCACTCCTGCATACAACTTCCAGAATTAATAAATGATGCTGGGATTTCCGACAGAGCAAGAAAAGTAGAGCCATGAATTTCTAATTCTTTTTTTGCCAGAAGAAGCTGGGAACACTATCCACTCAATGGCTACTAAAGTACACTTCAGATTTTAGAGCTGAAGGTGTCAAATTATTTTTGGGACAAAATGGAAACACAGAAAAACATGGGCCTGTGGCAGTAATCTCTGGCAAGCAGCTTGTTTAAGTTCTGCTTGTAACTTCAAGTTGTTTCTCTTTGTTGATAAAATTTAAAATTTTCAATAAATCTTCTTTTTTTGAATATGAAACTAATTTTATATGCTTCAACTTCAAAGAGTGAATGGAAAGATTTTGTCTTTTGGTATCCTGCAGTTTATATGCATGAAGAAATGTGAAATAAATATTTATGCAAAAATAATTTTGAGACAATTACACCAGAACAAATCTAACCAATAGTAGAGGAACATCTTGTAGTAAAATGTCAAATTTTTGCTGAAGCTCATGTCATAAATTACAAATAAAATTATTTCAGCAGTGTCCTTTTATCTTCCTCAGCTGCAAAACTTAATAATATGACTTAGGTTGACTTTGTTTTACTATTGTTCCAGGATACCTTGTTAATATTCCTCTTTTGCATTTCTACTTCCACACTCTATCATGCACTTTTTCTCCACATTGTGCTGTAGTTCCAGCTGTACCTTATTCACTTTACCATCTGTTGAACATTTGGATTCAGCTGTAAATGTTGGCATTTTTGCCCTATTGGGACTTCCTGCCAAGCAATCATACTTTTTCCTTTATTGCGTTTCAAAGGTTAGATTCTTGTTTGTGTGGCCTAACTTTGGAGAGAATTTATATTTACTTGATCTCCGGAAACAATACTTGCTGTAAACAAATATCTTATGATACTGAAGAATTATTAAAGCTTGCCATGCAGACAAGTACATAGAAAACTAATGTCATCATAAAGATTGCTTCCTGCCTAGCTTCACGTAAATCAGAAATGTAGAAGCTTCAGAGGAACAAAATTAATAAAAATCTCCATTAAAGAGAAAAAAAATAATTGTATGAAGATGCAGCTATTTTAAAGACTTGTTTACATAGAGAGAAAAGTAACCTTAATTTTCTGTCCTAGTAATCTACCTCACCTATATTTTGTTTGTCCATAGTGTTTTTCTCTGTTGGAAGTAAATGATGGTTTTAATCAATATTATATAATATTATAGAAAAAGATATATACTTTTTGGAGTAAGTTAAAATATTCTATTTAAACTAAGTAATGTCACTAAGCTTTCACATTTTCAGTTAAACCTTATTTAACCAATATAAGATTAATAAAAAGTCTAATGTGATCCACCAGTATGACTGAAATATTTACATAGGTGTATTCTTAGTTTGGCCTCTTTCAGAAATAAAGCTCATGAGATAACTTTGTGTGTGTGTGTGTGTGTGTGTGTGTGTGTGTGTGTGTGTGTGTGTGTGTGTGTGTGTGTGTGTGTGTGTGTGTGTGTGTATGCACGCGCACGTGTGCACACGTCTGCACATGTGCAACCATGCGTACGTGTGTGCATACCTGCAGCTAATAGCTTTTGAAATTTTGTATAGAAGAAGAAATTTTGGTGGTAGTTGATTTTGTATGTTGTAAGATTGGAATTTTTAAAGTCTATGCATTAGAAATCAATACTGTAACTAAATTTTACTCTCTATGTATAACATACAAATTTGACAGGGAAGTAGAAGTCTCAATGATTATTACAGTTCCATAAATTTCATGAACGTAAGTTTTAGCTAAATGAAAATCCCATTCTCAGCTGTGCACTGTGTGATCATATCTAGTTAAATATTAGAGAAACCACGAGGAAAATAAAAATTTTAGCTAAGTTTCCTATTGAGTAAGGCTAATGAAATTACTTATTCTTTGTGAATTCAAATATTTCATTTCCACCCATAAGTCTTGAATCCATTGACTGATTTAAGTATAATGTGACAGAGTAATCGATGTCTCTCAGATATTTATGTTTCTACAAGTTTTATAACAGGTCTCTAGATAAAGGAGAGACACCCCTAATAACTTGTGATCTTGCTGGTATTACAGCTGAACACAGCAGTTTGCAAGTCTGAAAAAAATTCTCTGTAGAAAGAGATTGAGGGCATATGCAGAGCTAACAGATAATGCTAATGCAGTTCTGTTAGAAAGTCAGTCAGCCAAGAGACACAAAAGCATAGTAAACCAGCCTTCATTAAATCCAAATCAAAAAGTGACTTATTTAATAAATGAATATATGAAATAAGAGATTTTTAGATTGTTTGCTACAAATATTTGTTGTTATAGGGATTGTCATCCATTCACAGATTAATCATCTTGTTAACACTACTGTAGATGGTAGTGTTCCTTTCCAGTTTCCCTTTTTACAAATATAGGTCTTTTTTTCCGAAATCGCTCGGACACAGCTATCTCAGGCATAACATCTTTTCCATTATTTATCATAGTGCCTATAATCAGCTGGAACACCATGTATGTGAAATTCTGGGCACTGAGCAGAGTATAGCATTGCTGTGCCTTTGGGTTTGGAATCTATCCCTTTTGTAGTCGAAAGGGCTGTATTTGATGACCTTTCAAGTGTACTGGAAAAGTGATATGTTCACATTGGGTTTTATACAACAAGAGGACACTTATTTTGGGGAGATACTGGGAAGATAAGTTTCTATAATTATACAGTGCTCATTTCAGAAATTGTGCCTAACATCAAAGTCAAGTTTTAGTACTTTCTACTTCTCTTGCAAGGAATGAATCTTTTCTAAATCTTTTTGATTTAGAGACAAAGAACAGGTAGTAAGAGAAAAATGGAGCTTTAGAGACATAGATTTGATTCTGAAACATCCTATGTAGTCTTGGGTAAATCATCCAATTCACTGTACCTCTAAGCATGTCTTCACAGGGATGCAGGTTAAGCACACTGTGTCCAGATGACCTTACCAAGAACTGGAAGCACTAGAAAGAAGAATAACGTACTATAGGTGGAGCTGCAAAATCACAGAATCACAGAATCGTTTAGGTTGGAAGGGACCTCTGGAGATCATCTAGTCCAACCTCCCTGCTCAAGCAGGGTCCTCTAGAGCATATTGCCCAGGATCACATCCGGATGGGTTTTGAATATCTCCAAGAAGGAGACTCCACAATCTCTCTGGGCAACCTGCTCCAATGCTCTGTCACCCTCACAGTCAAGAAGTTTTTTCTCAGGTTCAGATGGAACTTCCTGTGGTTCAGTTTGTGCCCGTTGCCTCTTGTCCTGTTGCTGGGCACCACGGAGAAGAGGCTGGCCTCATCCTCTTGACACTCCCCCTTCAGATACTTGTACACATTTATGAGATTGCCTCTCAATCTTCTCTTCTCCAGGCTCAACAGGCCCAGCTCTTGCAGTCTTTCTTCATAAGAGAGGTGCTCCAGCCCTCTAATCATCAAAACGTCCACATCCAAGCTGGTGCTACAACGTGTGGAATTATTTGCTTTGTCTATACAGCTAAATAAAAGTAGCTTGGGGAACAATTCACTGTTTTGAGACCAAGGGTGTAGACCAGCCCTAGTCTGGCCTACAGACAGATTTCTTACGGATTAATTCCTTCAAAAACTGATTACCTGTGTGCACACTGCATAGCACCTGGGCCTGAATTTCCTCTGAGTCCCGTGACTTCCCCTGGCTCGAGGCAACATCACCATTTTTTTGTGCATGCTTTGCAGTTCATAATTTTTGAAAAGATGTGATGGCCTTTTTGAAACCCGTTAGAGGGATGCTTTTTTAACACGAAACTGAGGGATGAATTGCACGCTCCTATGTGTGGCAGGAGGGTCTGTGGCTGTGCTTGAGGGTACAAGATGAGGGACCAGTGCTGAAGGATTTCACAGGACAGAGGAAATCAACCAGATGTCTTCTTGCCCACAATACCTTCTGAGAAGCAAACTTTCTTGGTCAACTTTCCCTGGAGTAATACCTATACTTTGTCTTAGTTGGAGCAGCCCAAACAAAAGAAAAAGTGAGTTAACAAATAAGCACTGTGGCCAATCAAGAGCCCAGTACTCCCTGGCCAGCTTTTATCTAGTGACATAGACATATTTGAAAGCTACTGAGAGGAGGAGGGAACAGATAATCTGGCCTCAGAAGTTATGAAAAGAGCTTCCTTAGAGCCCAGAAGGGACTGCAGATTGATTGTTTGAATTGAAGCCTGAGACAAAGAGCGACCTTCAAAGAACACAAGGATGAGAGTTGTTATCTGTGTTTCCCCACAACTCGACTGCACGTTTTTCCTGATTAGCCACTTCAAATTCTCCTGTAAAGTGTAAATATTCTGGTTCATACTCTAAAACATAAATAGCATATATATGATTTAAATACTTTTAACAGACTTGGTGGCAAATGTATAATTTTGGACACCATTCAATGAGCTCTTTTCCATGTAAGAAAGATTCTAAGTGTTCAAATGTTGCTGCACACCTAAGAGATTTCTGCTATGTTGTCCTCAGTGAGAGAGGTTTTTTTCTTTCTTTCTTTCTTTCTCTCTCTCTCTCTCTGAATCAAATTAATGAATTTAAGACTCATCTCTCGATATACTTTGCCACATAGAGATTATATTTAACTAGATAACGTTCTCAATTCAACTTTATTTTCTTTACATCTGTAGAATTTTCTCATACTCTTCTTTAGTATTAACTGATTTATGTGACTCTGTATAACTTTCATATTTTATCACTTCACTCCTTTCTCCATTTATTCCATTTGATATCCTGTCTCTTGATCATTTTCTAAGTTAAAGCTGCACATTCTTATTAGTTCTTATTTTATAAATGACTTCCTTGCTAACCATTTGTGCGGGACAAGAAGTGAATAGACATTTATAAAAATTGGTATTCCAGTTACCAGCAACCTTCTATTTAAATATTCTATGTAGAAGTTTCTCCAGAAGATACTTTTCTTAAGGAAATTGCAAATAGTAACTACAGTTTACCCAAACACACATGCACATATAGTGCTGTGAAATTCTTAAAACTTATATAAGATATTCCATGGTCCACACCATAAGTCATTTTTCTTTAACAATTCTTATTAGATGTTTTCTTATCTTACTCTGTGCTTATCGTACATTTATGCTGTGTGAAAGTTTCTAGTTAACAGTACTGACCTGGATCTGTGCCTATATTCAGGGTCAAACTCACCTGCAATTTCTCTTCTGTTACACACAAATAAATATAACTTCTTTTTTGACACTTTGGAAAAATGATCTTTCAAATAATAATCTGCATCCTACTGAGTGACTCTTTTATAGTGTCCTCCTAAATGTCTTGTAAGTAATAACCTCTATAAATGTAAAATAACTGCAAAGATTTGCAGTTGCAGTCCAAAAATTCATGTGTTAAAGAGTGTATTATTAAGAAAACACACATACTTGTTTATATCAAAATGAAGCATAACCATATTTTATTTTCTTAAGACTTTTTGAAAGTATCACTAATTTTCTCCACTGATATTAAAGTCTGAAAGGTAAATAAGGTATGAGAAGAAAGTATATTGCTTGGTGCCTGAAGTCTTAACCTCTCTAGAAAATAGAAAACATTAGGACTGTAAACATTGTAAAATGTGGCATTTAAGGGATAGAAGCTCAGTGACGTTCAGCTCATTTCTTCATGTCTCAGTCTTTTACCCACTATTTTACATTCACATATTGGTACCTGGGATTTTCTGGACATCATGAAAATCATAATTTAGTAGAATTATTTATTATTATTATCAGAATGTCCTTGCTAAAAATGGCAAGGAAACTTTCAGTGCTTTAATGTCACATGACAAAACTGCCCCTGAAGAGAAAAGATACTAAATTACTTTGTATTGCACAGCTAAAAGCAGATGTAAATGTCACATGGTGAGGGTAAGAATACTTCCTGCATGCCATGGAGTAGTCTGCTTTCAGTAGTGGAAATAGGGATGTACGATCCGTGTATTAAGTAGGCCTTTTGTTAGATAAACTTAGAACTAAGGAACTTAGACCTATTTAGAGCTCTTCAGAAATGTTTTCCTCAAAGACATTTTTAGATGGTGCCAGGATCCAATGTATTTTGCAGATGCACCACAGATCAGTGGCTGAGCATTGCACAACATCTCTTTACTAGGGCAAAAGAAAGTTTTGTGCAGCAGAAGAAATGAGAATAAATATAAAATGGTGATGCACAGAGATCTATCTGGACAGAAGATACATACTTTTTAGTGCACTGTCCTGTGCGTTCATGAATGTATTATTTAACATGCTTACAAAAATAATTCCTAGATTACAAATAACAGCAAGAAGGCAAAGGAATAAGGTGCAAGTCATAACTGAAAGGGTTAGCACAGCCGTTCGGGTAGGGTCAGGTCTTCCCTCTTTCTCTGTTTGAAGAATTGGAAGCTCACTCACGCTGCTCTGCAAAGCCACGTGCAGTGGCACATAGGAAAGGGGAAGTGCTAACTAAAGAATCCTTGCGGCTTATTTCTATCGTAACCACGACGGTGAAGAGCAAGGGATACAAAGATTCCTGCTCCCCTGAGGCTGCAAAAGAACTTTTAGAGAAGCTCCAGTCTTGTTCTTCTCCCTCAAGTATGAGGATTTTTCACATATATCTTGATGTCTGTTGAGTACCCATACGAGCTAATGAATTTGAGAAAGGGAATAATGCAGCTTCTTCACTCTATTCTGTTAGGGTCCCATGATATATAGTGATATACCTGTCTATATATAGGCCTTTTAGGTCTCTGTAGATCTTCTTGAATATTTGTCTTTGAAAAGGCTTTTCCGTTTACAGAAATGCAGTGTCCTTTATTTGTTATCTCTTTTATTGCTAATCTAAATCTCTAACCATTCAATATCATCTGTGGTGCCTTTGCTTCCCGATCTATAGTACATTTTGCTTAAATTGGGCACTCTGTGCTTTAAATTTCAGTTTGAAATGATCTATTAAAGTTGCATTTAAGCACTTTGTAGTGCTGGATAATTGATGCCTTAAGTTTCTACTGCCTTCATATTAGTGGCTTCTTAGGGTTCATTTGAAGGTAAAGCACCATCAATGAGAGGTAATTGTGGGGTGCTGATTGAGAGCTGAGCCTAACATAATTCACAAAATCTATTCCTCTAAAATCTGAAAACACTTCCAGGGAGTTATTCCAGGGCAACCAGTATGCAATCTTATCATGGGTGCTAAAAAGTATGGCTGTTGTGCTGTGTTAAAATCTCCATAGGTAAAAAGAATATATATACATAGCTCAGGAAATAGTAACTATTTCTCAGTTTAAGAAATGATAAGTGTTACAATTTGCACATACTGTGGTCACAGGAAATAAACTGCAAAATATTAATCCCCTTAAAGAATTAGTGACAGGATAGATCATGACATCTGTTGTACAATAGAACTGAAAGTTGTGTTTAGGATATGTGCATAACACATTTTAGTTTGATATTCTATAACTGTAATATATTATATATTTATATAATATTTGCATTCATATCCCATTCACATAAAAATTAGTATAACACAGCAAATATACTTTCAAGTTACCTAGGCAAATGCATCCATTTTCTATTTTTCTGCTATATTCTCTAGACAATAAGTACATATCCTGATAATAATCAAAGAGAAAAAAACCAGTCTTTCCAGAAGTGTATCAGTTGCCTAAGCTTAGGCGTCTAGTTTCCTTTCAGATGCCTTAGACTTTTCTGAGACTTTCATGTCAGGTTATGAACTATGATGCAAGGTCCCTGACTTTTCTGGCTTTCTGACTTTCTGCCAACAGAGACCAAGCTGGATACTCAGGGACATCTAAAAGGACACTAGAGCCTAAATGAAGTACTGGAACCACTCCTTTTATCTGCTAGTGGGTCTTAAACCGAGACATCTATAGATTTCCCTGTGCAGTGATTCTCAAGCTAATACATCCTGTTTCTCAGCTTTGCTATGGCTCCATCATTCCTAAATGATAATTTAAACTGAAAATTTAGGGGTTCCCATTTTTTTAAAACACTTCTTTCAAAAGTGTTGGACTACTACAGGAAGAGGACTAAAAAGGAATAGGTGGAGCTTGTTTTATTGATTTAGTAATTCCGGATATATCCCACTGTCCATCCAGGAACACTTAACAGGTGAGTTTACTTCTTTTTAAATTACCTATGAGGGTTTTTTTTTTCTTAATTCACTACTGTCCCTCTGCATAGTACCACTCAGAGCACAGCTAGTGACAAAATGTGTGCTCCTTGCCATTTTAACTATCAGAATAGACATAATAATAAATTATTTTTTGGAAAAAAAATTTTCACAAAATCTACCAAAAGCAATACCTCATCTCCCACTACTCTGCTTTAGTGTTGTCTTGCTTGCTTGCTCGCTTGCTTGCTTGCCACTGGAGCAGTAGACAGTAGGTGTCAAAACAAAAGTACCATATGCTGTACCAAATATTATTCTCTTCCCAGAGAGAAAGGCCATCTCTTCTTAGAAAGGTTCACCTTTTAAATATCCAATTAAATTGCTTTTGTATTTTTTGCTGGCTGTCCAGCTCAGAAGTAGGAACAGAGCACACATTTCATTCAATGAGTGGAAAAGTGATTTTAAAAATTAACAGGCTCTGGTTCAGTTTTCAAGTTTGAACTGATTTTTTTTCAATATTCAAACTGCTGGGAATCCACTCATGCATTCAGTGTTTTAACAGCCACTTTTAATAGGCAGCACATTCCATAAATCAGACAGATTCCTACTTCTAGGCTGAAATGCTCCCATATTTTCTTTTTCTTAATGAGACTACTAACAGTATTTAAATCATATCACAGAGGCTGAGGAGGGGCAGGGGCAAGGTTGGCCAGCAGCAAGCACAATAGACTGGGTCCTTGGCTCTAGTTTCCCTTGGATTTTCTGTCAGTAAGCATGTACATGTGATAAGTGTACAAAATCAAGGTTCCTCACATGTGCCCCATTGTTTTGGCTGAGAGAAAGCAGTAAGAAAGATTTGGGAAACTAAGCAGATGCTGATTTCTGTAGCATCTGTTATGGGCTATTTACTAAGACTGGCAAAAGCAGCAGATGTAAATTGCAGAGCATTTGCACTACACATTCACACAGGGTAGGCAGCCAGGCTGTTGACTGGTTAGACAGATGGCTAGAGACAGTACTAATCCAGCAAAGATCTTCATTATAAATAGATATACCTAGGATTGTGCGGCCAATTTTTCCAGTAGCTCTACATGCCATTTTATTTAAATTAAGAACTCAAGAGTCTTTTAATAGAATGGTAGAAGAGGAAGAAGAGTAAAAGTAGCTGTGTGGGCTTTCTGAGCAGGTCTATTTAAGTTTTGATATTGTGAAATATTTTCATAATTTACACAAATTGTATTTTTCTAAGGTAAATAAATTTCCCTAATATAGATTATGTGTTTTGCTTCTTTTGGATGACATATGCAAGTATTTTTGTTATACCTCTACCTTTTCACAGAATTTTTGCCTATCTACCCTATTACACCGTAGTCCCATGTGAAATTTCCTTGATTTTACTCTGTAGCTGAAGAATACAGGAAAACATGTATTTCACACTCACATTTTCCATAATGTGTTAACTTAGACAACATTTTTTCTCTCCATTGTGCCATCCCAGAACAGTCTTTTAATGAAAAAACAGCTTCTGTAAACATTTTAATCATAACCCAAGCACCGCGAAGCTGAGGGCAGCTTTTCCAGACACCTTTACCAAGATCAAAGGACGAAGGGGTCACAAAGAAAATCTCTGTGATGCTCTCCTGGGGAAAATTAAAACTTTATTATGACAGAATGAAGAGCTATGGTTAGTAATCAATCATAAACGGTAAAAATCCATTGCTTTTGGAGTGGCAAATATGCAACCATTGAGCTAATGCTGAAATTGTAGTATCTCACGTTGTTTTTGTTATGTTTTTTTAAGTATAAAGTGTTCCCATGAGCCCATGTGAGTTGTAGGTATGACTGCAACTATTGCACCTAAATTCAAAAAAGTAATAAGAAATGCAGACATCCTAATGTTAGATCTATGAGACTGTGGTTCCCTGGTAATCAGCAAAGAAGCAGCAATATCTAAAATAGGCACCTGTTACAGAAGGAAACCAGATAAATGAAAATTGCTTCCTACTGCAAGAAACAAACCCTGTAGCCTATTGTTGACATTTATGGGGATAGGGATCAAGGCAATAAAACGCACATTAATAACATTAATGCTCTTTAACAGAAAAATAGGGTTGTTTTTTTTTTTTGATATTTTTAAAAGGCTTTGGCACTTCCTTCTCTGACATCAGTACTGCTGGTTCTGACCAAGCACAATCTTAAATACTTATAATTGAGAACAGTACTGAAAGCTTTGATGTAGCCACAGTCGCTTTCATTTTTCTCAGAAATTTCAGGGCTAGCCAGATCAGTGTTCACCTCTGACATGGCAATTTCTGTGACTATTTAAACTCCTGTTGGGAAGCACCTGAGGAATCAAAATCCAGACCTGTTTCCCCCTGTGGCATTTCCGCAACAGAGCTGAGACTACTGATGTTCGTGAATAAGCCGATCTGCAGCCTGTCCTGCTGTTATCAACCATTTACTTCAGGGTGCACGGCATTCCTGTGGACGTCACAAATAGAGGCTACTCCAACATGAAACAGTAGATGGCTTAGAACTTAATCCAGTTTTAACTCTTAACTGAGTTAAAGCCGAAGAATTTTCTGTCTCATTTCAGCAAATAACCATCCTAGGAGATACAACTTTACAATTAAGTATTGGAAAAGACATTTTAACCTGTAGTCCAGAGGTTGATTGATACCCCCTTTTTATTTCTTTGCATTTATGCTTAGCTAATCATTTTTTATTTCTCTTTCACAGAATCACAGAATGGTTTAGGTCAGAAGGGACCTCTGGAGATCATCTAGTCCAACCTCCCTGCTCAAGCAGGGTCCTCTAGAGCATATTGCCCAGGATCACATCCAGGCAGGTTTTGAATATCTCCAAGAAGGAGACTCCACAATCTCTCTGAGCAACCTGCTCCAGTGCTCTGTCACCCTCACAGTCAAGAAGTTTTTCCTCAGGTTCAGACAGAACTTCCTGTGGTTCAGTTTGTGCCCATTGCCTCTTGTCCTGTTGCTGGGCACCACGGAGAAGAGGCTGGCCTCATCCTCTTGACAATCCCCCTTCAGATACTTATACACGTTGATGAGATCACCTCTCGGTCTTCTCTTCTCCAGGCTGAACAGGCCCAGTTCCCTCAGCCTTTCCTCGTAAGAGAGATGCTCCAGCCCTCTAATCACCTTTGTAGCCCTCCGCTGCACTCTCTCCAGGAGTGCCATGTCTCTCTTGTACTGGGGAGCCCAGAACTGGACACAGCACTCCAGGTGAGGCCTCAGCAGGACTGAGGAGAGGGACAGGATCACCTCCCTCCACCTGCTGGCAACACTCTGCCTAATGCAGCCCAGGAGACCATTGGCCTTCTTGGCCACAAGGGCACACTGCTGCCTCATGCTCAACTTGTCCACCAGGACTCCCAGGGCCTTCTCTGCAGAGCTGCTTTCCAGCAGGTCAACCCCCAGCCTGTTCTGCTGCATGGGGTTATTCCTCCCGAGGGGCAGGACCCTGCACTTGCCTTGGTTGAACTTCAGGAGGTTCCTCTCCGCCCACCTCTCCAGCCTGTCCAGGTCCCTCTGAATGGCAGCACAGCCTTCTGGTGTGTCAGCCACCCCCCCCAGTTTAGCATCATCAGCAAACTTGCACCCTCAGCAGGGGTCCCTTCCTCCAGGTCACTGAGGAATACATTGAACAAGACTGGAGCCAGGACTGACCCCTGGGGCACACCACTAGCCACAGGCCTCCAACTAGACTCTGCGCCATTCACCATAACCCTCTGAGCTCGGCCATCCAGCCACTTCTCAATCCACCTAACTCTCCACTCATCCAGCCCACACTTCCTGAGTTTACCTACAGGGATGGGATGGGAGACAGTGTCAAAAGCCTTGCTGAAGTCCAGGGAGACAACATCCACTGCTCTCCCCTCATCTACCCAGCCAGTCATTCCGTCATAGAAGGCTATCAGGTTGGTCAAGCATGATTTCCCTTTGGTGAATCCATGCTGACTACTCCTGGTCACCTTCTTGTCCTCCACATGCTTAGTGAGGACCTCCAGGAGGAGCTGTTCCATCACCTTTCCAGGGATGGCGGTGAGGCTGACAGGCCTGTAGTTCCCTGACTCCTCCTTCTTGCCCTTTCTGAAGACTGAGGTGACATGGGCTTTCTTCCAGTCCTCAGGCACCTCTCCTGATCTCCAGGACCTTTCCAAGATGATGGAGTGGCCTAGCAATAACATCCGCCAGCTCCCTCAGCACTCGTGGGTGCATCCCATCAGGGCCCATGGATTTATGGATGTCAAGTTTGGACAAAAGATCTCTAACCTGATCCTCCTCCACCAAGGGAAAGTCTTCCTTTCTCCAAACTTCCTCTCTTGTCCCCAGGGTCTGGAATTCCTGAGGGCTGGCCTTAGCAGTGAAGGCTGAAACAAAGGCAGCATCCAATAACTGCCTTCTCTGTATCCTTTGTTACCGGGGCACCCGCTCCATTCAGCAGCGGGCTGACAATTTCCCTAGTCTTCCTTTTGCTATTGATGTATTTGAAGAAGCCCTTCTTGTCCTTGACATCCCTTGCCAGATTTAATTCCAACTGGGCCTTAGCCTTCCCTGTTGCACTCTGACAACGTCCCTGTATTCCTCCCAAGTGGTCTGTCCCCTTTTCCACATTCTGTACACTTCCTTCTTCTGTTGGAGTTTTGCCAGGAGTTCCTTGCTCATCCATGCAGGTCTCCTGCCCGCTTTGCTGGACTTCTTACTCAGAGGGACGCACCGATCTTGAGCCTGGAGGAGGTGATGCTTGAATATTAACCAGCTTTCTTGGACCCCTCTTCCTGCTAGGGCCCTACCCCATGACATTCCCCTAAGTAGGTCCCTGAAGAGGCCAAACTTAGCTCTCCAGGGCTGCGATCCTACTCATTGCCCTGCTCCCTCCTCGTAGCATCCTGAACTCTACCATCTCACGGTCACTGCAGCCAAGGCTGCCCCCAACCTTCACATCTCCAACCAGACCTTCTTTGTTCGTTAGTACAAGGTCTAGCATTGCACCTCTCCTCGTTGGCGTCTCCACCACCTGGGTCAAGAAATTATCATCAATCCTCTGCAGGAACCTCTTTGACTGTTTGTGCCTAGCTGTGCTGTCTTCCCAGCAGATGTCAGGGTGGTTGAAGTCTCCCAGGAGAACCAGGGCCTGTGATCGTGAGGCTACTTCCAGCTCTCTGTAGAAGGCCTCATCAACGGCTTCCTCCTGATCAGGTGGCCTGTAGTAAACCCCCACCACAGTGTCACCCATTTTAGCCCTTTAATCCTTACCCATAGGCTCTCCACTTGCTCTTCATCCACCCCGAGGCAGAGCTCCACACATTCTAGTTGCTCCCTCACATAAAGAGCAACTCCACCACCTCGCCTTCCTGGCCTCTCTTTCCTAAAAAGCATGTAGCCATCCATGACAGCATCCCAGTCATGTGAGCTATCCCACCATGAGATCACGGCCCTGCGACCGCACACAGATCTCTAACTCTTCCTGCTTATTCCCCATGCTGCGTGCATTGGTGTACAGGCATTTCAGAGAGCCAGTCAAGCACGTAAGCTTCTCAGGAGAGGTGCAAGAGGATCCTCCATAGCCATGTTCCATGCTGTCTCCCCTGGCTGCAGGCACCCGCTGGAGGCCTCCTGACTTGAGCGGTGTTTTACTGACTCCCCTGCCACTATACCGCTCCCCTTGCCCCATCTTGCCTAGTTTAAAGCCCTCCTTACCAGGCTGGCCAATCTGTTGGTAAATACACACGCGCCCCGCTTGGTGAGGTGGATTCCATCGCTCCTCATCAGCTGTTGATCTTCAAACAGGGTCCCATGGTCATAGAAACCAAAGCCCTGTTGCCAACACCAGCGGCACAGCCAGTTGTTAATTTGGAAAACTCGTCTACTCCTCCTCCCGTCCTTTTCCCTCACAGGCAAGATTGAGGAGAAAACGACCTGGGCTCCCAGACCCTTCACCACCATTCCCAGAGCTCTGAAGTCCTGTTTGATGGTATCCAATTTGCCTTTCATGTCGTTAGCGCCCACATGGAAGATCAGCAGAGGGTAGTAGTCCAATGCATGGACAAGCCTTGGCAGTCTTTCCATGACATCTCTTATTCGAGCCCCTGGCAGGCAGCAGACCTCTCTGGACAAGAGGTCAGGTCGGCAGATAGGTGCCTCTGTCCCCTGCAGCAGGGAGTCACCCACAACAATCACTCGCCGCTTCTTCCAGGGGTTCCTGCACAGCACGGGGTCTGCCAGGCCAGTTGCCTCCCTTGGAGCCATGCCCAGCTCCTCCTCAGCTTGGAGGGCGCTAAACTTGTTCCTCAAGGGTGAGTCTTGAAGAGGAGCAAGAGCCTTTCTCCTTCTACGAGAGGTCACCAGCTTCCAGCCCTCTTCAACAGCGTTATGATACACCTTTACACACGGTCCAGAGCCCTCCGACAACTCCACTGCAGCGGCAGGTGGGGACTCCTGGAGCTGCACAGTCTCCGAGAACACCCTGTCAATCTCCTGGTCATCCTCTCAGATGCTACACAGCCTACTAATCTCCTCCCGTAACTCCTTTATCTGGTGATGCAACTGGTCAACCACAGCACAACCTCTGCAGGAGAGCTGTCTGTCAGCCCAGGCCTCACGGAGAGGCCCCAAGCACTCCCTGCAGCCTGACACCTGCAGAGCTGCATCTGCTGTCAGAGGGTCTGTCTGGGTTGAAGCCTCAGACACAGCTGATGCAGCACCTCCAGCAGCCACTAGGGAATGCGCTCTGCAGTGTGTCATGACCATGCCCCAGGGAAGGACACACCACTGTGCAAAATGGAGAGGTGCCTTCTTTGCCTTCTGGCACCCTTCTGCACAAACTGCTGCCTTTGTTCACTGTCTCTAGGAGCTGCGCTCTGGGCCTGGCTCTTATATAGGCCTCTGCCTAGCAGTGACTCACAAGGGTGCTTGACCCACCCAATCAGGAGCCACCTGAAACAAAAGCCCCAACTCCCTCTGACCAGGGCAGCCCAGAGAGCTCGTTAGCAGCAGCCCCACCTAGCTAGAACTTCCCAGGAGAAGTGAAGTCAAGGTCCCCTGCAGGAGTCCTTGCCCAGCTCTCCCTTCCTGCTAGCAGCAAGCACCGTCTAGTTCCTCGGGGGTCCCCAGAAAGTCTCCACAACTTCTAACAAGGCCCACAAAAGGCCCAGGCAGAGTCCAGACACTGCTGCGCAAACTGCTGCGTCTGTTCAGTGGCTCTGTTGGCTGCTTTCCTTTTTTTTTTTTTTTCTTTCTCATCTGTGAAATTTAAAAAGAAAAAAATCAGTCTGTCTTGGCAGTCCTTGATAGCAATGAAAGTAAGAATTTGAACAAAGCTATTCATAGAGTAAGCTTTGACCAGGGGAGGAGGGGAAACAATCTTTCTTTAGTTCTTATCCTCAGATGAAACACAAACCTTTCAGCAGCTTATATAACCTGCACTTCTGTTTAAGTTAACTTTCTCAGTAGGCCTTACATAGCTTCCCCAGTTTTTCATAAAGATTACTATAGACAGCTTTCTTATCTAATATTGCATGAAAAAAATTATTTATACCAGCTGTTTTTCTGGACAGGCAAGAAGTAAGATGTTAATGAGAACTGAGAATGTGTTTACAATTGCACACATAGAAGAGAATATTTTCATTTCTATTTGTTCATGAGACTAATTCTCACCTTCTTAGGTAAATCACATTCTGTTAAGAAGATAGAGATTACCTGTGGCTTGTTATATTTATTTATTTTTAAGATACTTAATACTCATAGCCAAGATAGAGTTACTCAATATTTTGAATGACTATTTTCTTTGAGGATAATGTTTGTAAACTAATGTACCTTAATTATTAACATTTATTTTTACTATCTAGTATACTCAAAGGGGCTATATATAGACAATTGTTTCATATTACATGATTGAATAAATATATAATAACATTAAACTAATGATTAACCTTTGTCCTATTATAGGCATTTTAGTACTGTCAATTTAACCATTTTAGTACTACAAGAAAATAAAATGTTTAGTGCTAATTAACTAATTAATGCTAAATAACTAGCTAATGCTAGTTATAACTAGCTAATGCTAGTTATTTAGAAAATCTTCTATTGCAGTGGAGAGAGATGACAATTGTGGGACATGATTCATCTCATTCTAAAGTAAACATCTAATAGAAATCACTAAATCCCAATGACAATAATGGTAGCCTCAAATATATAACTCTGAAGTAGACCTCTAAACTGCAAGCATCTAAAATTAGGTAAATTTATTCTAGGCTGGTTGTATGGGCTCCACCTGTAGCAAAACAAAAGTGAAACACATTTGACATTCATCCCAAATAAATTTATACCAATCTTAGAAAAAAATGAAAAGGTATTTGACATTTTCTGTGTCTCTTGATTTTGGACAAAGCCTATAGAATTAACTTAGGCTAGATCTCTAACTTCTAAATAGCTATGGGTAGACAAGATGATTCTTAGCCTTAGAGAAATCCACAAGGATGAGAAAAAGCCACATTACAGCTACCATGATTTGTGTACCACTTCTAATAACTCTTGAGTTAATGAGTGAATTTTTGTTGATGTTAATGGGAGTTACAAGAAATCCCCTCTCTGGAAAAATCCATAAAGAAAGAGATAATGAACACTTGAGCAGAAACAGCAATATGAGTACTTTGAACTGCAGCATCATGCACTGTATGCCATGACAGATTAACACCAAAACACAGAGTTAAAAAAACAGCTGCCCCCTCCCCCCCATATTTTAGTCCAAGTCTCCCCCTTCATATGTGATAGCACATTGATTCTTTAATCATCTCATCAGATTTCATTGAAATAGTAATAAAAGCAGGTGATGAGCAAAGCAAATATATTAATTCTTCTTAGTACCGAAATGACTTTTAAAATTGCAACACTAGGAAAACACTCACTATCATCAAAACACTCATTAAAAGCAGAAGAGATCTTTTTTCTCATCAACAGAGAATATATATATATATTTTAAAATGTAGCATTTTTATTTCCATATGATTTTCTTCCTCCCCATCCCCCCCAAATACTTTAAGAGTATTGAGTATGTTACATTATATGTTGAGAAGCCATGCTTCTGAGAATCTATTGTAAGCTTAAAACTTTGTGTGAAATTTAGGCTTCATTGAAGTCAGATTTAATTCATTGTAACTAACAGACGTGTATAGTCTTACCAGTGTAGCACTGATCTCCACTACAGTCAGTAGCAGCAGCAGCAACACCTTCTTTCTTTTTACTCTCACCAGAGATGCAGTATAAGCACTAAAAGAAATATATCTTAATCCTGAACAGTTTATATGTTAATTTTTTTTATTAATATACGACTCTATCTTGGTTATTAGGGATTTCCACTGGCATTTGGCTGACAGATATATGTTGTCTGTGTGCCAGCTCTTTAACAAAATTCAAACATTTAATTCTTGCAGCTTTAATTTAAAATCCCACTTCAGCAAAAGGTTGCACGATGAAGATCAAATTATGGAATTATGTACGAAGTCATGTGAACACTCGAAAAAGTGCATAAAACTTAAAAGAGAAGTAATGAGCTAGATATATTGGGGGACAAATGGAGCCCAGGAATACACAAAAACATCAAGGTGCCCATTAGAAAACACATGTTACATGCCATAACTACAGATGAAAGAGGATTCCATTAACCAAAGGTTGCTTCTTACTGAGAGATAGGTATGAAAAAGAAATCAATAGGATGACATAAAAAAAAAATATCTGGTGAGGAGGATCGAGTTTAATTGAGATAAAGAGGAGGATAAAAATAAACAAATAAACTAAAAAAAAAATCACTCTGTATGGTTAATTCATATCTCTCTAAAGTTCCTCCTCTAGTGAGGAGCATTAAGATATCACAGAATAAGAATTAGATTTTTGTGATGATCTGAGACAGGAATGAGATAAGTGATAACAATGTAAAGGCTCAGTCTTATTCCTAAACAAGAGTGCTAGAAATGAGAAAATACCTGGAGGATCTACTGATTACAGAGAATTATAAGTATAGCAAGAACATAAAACAAATGATCCTACAATGCATCTGAAAATGTATTCCCACTAAAAGTAACCCATTTAATGAAATTGTAATAAGTTCTCACCAAGAGCGCTAAGTAAATTCTGATTATGCTGCCACAACTTCTCAAGCAGCTTTAGTTGCCTAAATAGGATATGGTGGTATAAACCAACCCTCTAGGCTCTCTCTGGAGCCCATGGAAATAGATCACATAAAGATCAAAATAAATCATAAAACATATATCATAACATAAATCATAAAAAGAGGCCACTTGCCTTGCATAGATACTTAACATTTCTGGCTAAAGGTAAATGAGATAAACCATCTCATCATACTTAAAACAGATTAATTCAAATTCAAATTTTTGCAAAGACAAATTCACTACAATGGTGTGGGGAACTGAGTCTTATACCTAAATAGGTATAAGGTTGCTCTAAAAGTAAATGTGTACATTATTCATAATTCTCCTTATCAACACTTTTAGAGAAAGCACTGGAAAGGAAAAGGACTGTTTTAGAACAACAGCCAAGGGTGGCCCAGGAACATGTAGATATAAACAGGCTGTGATTAAACTCAAGGGAGATAATTAGAGAATACCAGTAACCACTGACGGCCTGAGGTTCTGCAATAGTCTTTCAGCAGAAATTGAGGAAGAAAATGCCTAATTACTTCAGAGATGGCACTTGCTATTTTATAAAAGTTTATAAAATACAACCACATGACACAGCAAGCAAGAGAACAATCCAGGAAGTTCCCTGCAGAACGCTGTTATGCTGTAGCTGAAGACCTATTATTCAAACAGATAGATACAAATTATGTTCTGTGGGGTCTGACAGAGTTTTCCTTTAACTCCAATTCAATATGCAAAATCTAAAATTCAGATGTAACTCTTATGATATATAATTGCTTGCTAAAAACATGTTGTTTTTGCTTTTATTACAAGTTAGGGGGACGTTTGGGATATTGGAGAAGTAAAAGAACTAGCTCCCAAGTCACGTCACTACAAATGAAATGTCCCCTTTGGTACATTTGCAGAAAGTGAATACTGAGCTTATAAATATACTTCCTAGAATAAGCCTCATGCAAGGAGCAGCGATGTCTCATACTCCAATTTTAAGAGTCATCAGCTCTCAAAAACAATTCACTACCACAGACAGATGCTAAATTCACTAGATACGTTATTAACTAGAAATTATATTCTCATCTCTATTTGCGATCCACTAAGTCGAGAATGTTTCAAGAAACATATAAAATACTTGATATGTATGTAAAATGTATTAATTCATTCTTTCCCTCCTCTTCCACAGCAAAATGTTTCTTGCTCACTGACAGAAAATTGTCTACTTGTGTTTAGAATGATTACTACAAAATTCCTGTGAGAATATATTCATGAAATATATTTTTAACATTATGCTAGAAGGACCTCTCCCTCTCCCTCTCCCGAGATACCAATTTTAGGCTGCCTTCAGCCTAAGAAATTGTGAACACCTGATCCTGCCACACCACACAAATAGCACAACTGTGCGCACACAAAACAACATTCCCCAGTCGTCCTGACAATTCCTGACAGCTGTGCAGCCCAGAATAAAAAATTCGTAGGTCCAGAAAAAACAGAGCTTCCAAAGTACCTTGACCTTCTGTGATCAATAGAATCAGCTGGGAGAGGTTCTGCTCTTAGAACACCATATATTTTTCATTGGGCAATCAGTGGAAAAATAAGAAGAAGAAGGAAAAGAAAATGCAGAGACTGAAACAATAAACCATTCTTATTAAACTGAATATTTTAGCCATGAAGCTGTATAAGCAAGTTATCTTTTTGGGAGGGGCCTGTTTGCCTCTGAAGCCATTAATTTTGACCTAGGCTGATATCCTACTTCTATGTCCCAGTAGGACTGTGATTTTTTTGACTCATTTCTAGAGGAACTGTGGATCAGATAGGACAAAAAGGGGAGACAGTTATTTCTTAGAGTATGTCATAGTCTGGTGAAGAGAATGTTTTCTTTAGAGAAGGGGAGTTCGACACTCTGCAAGTGAAACTGGGCTACAGTCAGCTTCCTGGGTGACTGTCCCAAATGGGAAGGCTTGTATGGAAAGGATGACTTGCTTTTCTGCGGAATGTCTGATTTCAAAAAGTCAATGGCTTTAGGTAGCCATATAAGAGACATGAGACATAAGCCTCAAAAAAAGTCAGTTTAGCAAAGTTAAGATACTGATGATTCATAACAGCAAAAATCTTGACCTTTTACCTAGCTGCCTGGATTGCTTGTGCATTTGAGAAAGGTATATCTGGACTTTCTTGAATAATTCTTTCAGCTTAAACTCCTAAAATCTAGCTAAAAGGCCTGTAGATTGCTCATAAAGATCTTTAGCTAACACTGTAAAAGCCATTGGAGTTACCTTGATTTTTCTCTAGCTCAGAATTAAAGTTTTATATTAAAAATATTTTGTAAGATTTGCAAAAATACTCAAATGCATAGGTTTAGATATGTATCTGATTTTGTACTTTTTTCTTTTTTGCTAGACAGAAATTTCAGAAATTTTTCTGATTTTGCTGAATATGAAGACTGTAGCCTAGTGTATTTTTTCAACTATATTTTTGCAGCTTGAATGGATGAAAAAAAATATAAATTCACAAAGTAAGATAACTCTGAAAGTTTCGGCCTATGCTGCAGACTCACAGGTCTGTTGGAATCATATAAGCAATCAAAAAATAAAAAAAAAAAAACTATGAGGAAAGAGCTGAAATATTGGCTAACTTTTAAAAAAAGGACTTCTTATGAACACTGATAATGCTACAGATCTTTTACAAACCTCATCAGGCATTATTACACCTTTATGATAATTATAGGAATGGTTTATATGGAGAAGTGATATAAATAAAGTACTTCCTTTTTGAAGGCTTCTGCTGCAGTGAGATATCTCTATTGAAATAAGTGCTAATCTCTCTTCTTTTCTTACACAAGTTTTTATATGAACTTTATCTAGTTCTCTGTTTATATTAATGTGAGCAAGAGGAGAGTCATGTCTACTCTCTCAGTAATGAATCATTTTTATTTCTGAAATACTTTGACACACTCAGACTTTGCAGCATGTTTTTGGCAATTTGACGTGGATTATCATATCCAAAGTCATTTTTATATGCACTTTGAGTTTTACATTCCTATAGGCAGAAATATGGACAAGGTTGATAATTCCATCTATGAAATGAAATTCTACTTACCACAGCTGTATCCTGGGCATCTATCACTCAGCCAGAAGTTAGCTTGTATATCATCAACAGATTTTTGACTGGTTTATGCCGGACTGTTTGGATATCTGCCACTCAAATATGCTGCTGCAATACTATGTTCATTCTCAATTTATTTTTGCAGATATCACTCCTAACAGATTTCATTGTATTTTTATGGATCACATAAAAATAAATGAATGAGTGCTATTACAATTAAAATAGCTTCATATATAACTAAGACTTAAAAAATGTGGTTACAAAAAAATAGATTCAGTGAATTATACCTAATCTTGATTTACTCGGTTTAACAGCATGTTACTGATTGTGTCATCTGGCAAATTAAAAAATGTGAAAGTGAGAACATGATGGAAAAACACAGATGTGAGATATGTATTTTAACAATGTAATTCAATTGCATAAGACTATAAAGGGTTGAAAACAATATATATTTATTACTAGAAAATTTATAGATGAACCTTTTTGTTGCTGTTCAGAAAACTAACTGACAGTCTACAGACTTTATTGTATCAGAAGTGAATAACAAAATCAATAGTATATACAGAAAAACAAAAGTGCTAATGGTTGTATACAAGAAGTAAAACATGATGAAATGTATAAAGAGCATGTTAAATTTTTGTTTTACAGTCTCAGGTAAAGGACTCTCATGACTTATTTTGAATCTTTCATGAAAAAAATCTGAAATTGTCATCTTTCTTTTTTGATAAAGACATTTTCACATGATACTACTTTTCTCTCACACAAAAATTTGGAAAATAAATTCCAATTATTAAAAAATATTAAGTTGTTTTTCATGATTCCACCCTCCCCATCCCTGCCCTGACTTTTCTTCAAGGACCTGTTTGTTACTAGTAACTTCTCTAGGTACCCAGCTTGGTCATAAAGCTCAGTCCAGTCCCAGATTTGTCACTTTTGCTGCTCTACTCAGGTAGAATAACAGGCAGTCATTACTTGCGTGCTGAAGACACAGTGGGACCCTGCCAAATAGAGGTGTCTTAACGTATTGAAACTCAATGTTTGACTGGACTGTCTTGAAGAGTGGTACTACCTGTAAAATCATCAATGTTCTATTTCCTGTTATGGGATTAATAAAAGTTTGGGGTATGGAGGAGAACAGAACTCTTACAGGGACACTGAATGAATGAGATCAGTTTTGTGTGTTTTCCTGTATGAACCTCTCGTGAGCAAAGAATAGACAGGGTGTTGGGGGAATAGTCAGCAAATATGGATAAGGTGTTCTAGCATTGTGTGCAGCTGGACTTGGAAAGGAGGAGAGGATATGCCTGAGTCAGAAGGCAGAAGAAAGAAATTAAGGCTGGGAATGGGCAAGGAGAAATGAAGAAGGGAGAAAGGACTAAGCCTAACAGGGTTGAAATTAGTCAGGATTCAGCAGACAATCGGGTTGGTTTGAGGACCACAAATAAGGAACCTTGCAACCATATCGTTCCGATATGGTATTTAATTACACAGTATTTTTTCTACCTCACCCCTGCCTCATTCAGGCAGGAAGGACAGCGGCTCAGGAGACTGCAGCTGTTCAATGATTTGTTTCAACCTCATAGTTCAATGTGTGTCCCTAGGCGTTATTTACTGCATGCTATTGAAACCCTTCTCTGTATACAGAATTATTAATTTCCTCATAGACTCATTCCAGCCTTCACTTCAGCTGATTCAGCCCTTAGCTATATTCAGTCCCTGCCCGTTAGATAAAGCGTACCTACTGATTTACTCTTTTCCCAGCTCTCCCTCTCAAATCATTCTTCTAGCCCCACTAAATAGTTCACAGAGAATGGAGCTGCTGACTCCTTAGGCTGTAAAGGAGTGAACCTTTTTATTTTATTAATGTTTACTAATGGGTTTATTAATGCTCAGTAGGTATTTCATTTCATTGGTTCATGTTTCCTCTTAAGAGCACACACTCTGTTCTCCTGAGCTATGTTTTATTTTGTATTATCTGGCTAGTGAAGAAGTTCATTTGTCCTGTGCTGTTACCGCCAGCTGCCTTGTCAGGCCTTTCTTGAAAATGAAACTGTGTTTCAACAACTTTGCCCTTGGTTAAATAAATAAGCCATAACTGTAGCTGTAACATCATTATCTGCGTATGGGTCTGAAAGTCTTAGGATTTATTAGGGTTATGCAGCCATTACCATCGCTCCTTTGGCTTTATTGTATTCACCTTGCTGCGTAGCAGCGTCTGCAGTGCTTGTGGTATCGCTGGGAAAAGAGGCTACAACTCCAGCTCTCTTCTAAGAAGCTTTTCCTCCTCCCCCACTTCCACACAAACACCCCTGTAGTCAGGCTTGCTTTTCTAAACTCTGTCCTTGGATTCTTTGCTTTGCCTGTTCGAGCTTCTTTCAGCTCACTGACTTCTAAGCAGAAAGCAGTGAAAGCTGCCAAATGTGATGTGTGCAATCAAAACACAGATGGTATTTCTGAAAACAGAAATTATGCATGGAAGAATATGAAACAGCCTCTAGAACTGACATTCCTTGGGAGAAGAGGAAATACCTTCTCATCTGATATAATTATCATAGTTCCTTTCAAGTCAATGAATCTTTAAAGTGATTATTATTTTATCTACATTTTCAAGTTTAATTGTAGGATTCAGTGTTCAAGAAGCAGCTAATAATAATAATGTTTTATTTAATTTCCAAGCACCATGCATTGGACTAACACTGTACAACACAGATAAATTCAGAATCCTTGCCCTGAATGCTATGCATTTCTAATCCTGTGCACAAATAACTTTATTCACACAGTCTAGCCTCTAAATTGAAACAACTCTAAAGGACAGTAAATGTTGTTTGCACATAATTAAGATGGTACTGCATATCCTGTGGGAACACTGTGTCCAAAGAAATACAAAACTGACAACTAGGAAGTCCAGAGTTACATGCACAGTGACTCAACCTTAATTGTCTTTGAATAATGTCCCAATACACACAGAATACTGATACTCGCACAGCTCTTGCAGATAGTATGAACATCAGGGGAGTAAGGCACATTTTCTCTATAAAACAGTATTTATATCTTCTTTTTCCTAAGTAGAACTTGTGTTGAATAGAGCAATACCTGGTACTAAGCAGTTGTTGCAGACTTCTGGACTGTGCTTGAACTTTGAACTCATTTTATAAAAAAGACCAAAGATGAGATTAAAAACAACAAACAAACCCATTTTTACTGATTTTTTTGAATCTTTCAGATCTTTTTAGAGATCAGTCCCATGAAATATATTTTCAACATTATACTGAAACACGGCTTCCTTATTAAAATTTCCTGTGGATGATCCTGAGGATGCATTCATTCACAGTTGCAGAACTCTCCCGTTAGGAATGATGTTTTATGCCTGCAATCTACAAGAAAATAAAGAACCAAGCAAACCTGAGGCAATGTCACTGTAATATGACTATAGATCATTCTTAGAAACCTTCCTCTTACGTGGTTTCAAAATACTGTTCCACATGTTGATGAGATTCAGTAGCCACTGCATGGTTTCATGACCCGCACGAGTCATCTACCACTGTGCTGAATGGATACCCTTATAGGTAGTCCTTTCAATACAGAACACTTCTACCAATATTTCTGACATAAAATCATGTACTGAAAGGGATCTCCATTAGAAATTATGTAAGCAGGCTAATTTTATCTATTGTATATCTGTTTTCTTCTCCATTTTGTTATCTTTGCCTCTAAATATTCCTGTGTTGCTGTTTTAGTGATAATGACCTAATTGATTCTTAATACTTCCTCCTTTTCCTTTCCTGACTAGCTTCCTTTAACATTTTACCTGTGTTCTTACTGAAATATAGCCCTCTTTTTTGTTTCCATTACTGTGTTCATATCTGCTTCTTCCTCTGTCTTTGTAATAATTCTTTAATCATGTTCTTCAGAGAATCTTCTCCTTTCTCTCCATACATGAAAAAGTTATTCCATTCTTGCCCCATGAAAATTTGTCTTCCATCTTCATTCATCTACATAAGCTCACGCTCCTCCTTGTTAAAACAGAGACCTTTCCTCCAAATGTCTGATCTTGAGTTCAGGCTGTCTATTATTTCTTTCTCCAAGATACACTTTTCCTATTCAGTCACAAATGCTGTCACCATTTAGCATCTTAAATACACCAGTACTCTTTCCATTGTATTTCAGAAATGCAACAACACCCTCTCACATCCTCACAGAATGACATCACAAACATATTTTTTCTAGTCCATTACTTTCATTTCACAGTATTACCCCTTAGCTGCTTGTATCTTCCCTTATTTCACCAGAACATCAAATTTACTGTTTTCCTGCTAGTAAGTCATTCTTGAACTTCACAACGTCCTTTTCTACAGCTTGTCAAGATCCCTTCAAACATTAGTCCTACTCTCCAGGCTATCAGCTGCTCCTCCCTGTTTAGTGTCTTCTGCAAATCTGTAACGGGCCCTTTCTGCTCCATTGCTCTGGCTGTTACTCGCAACAGTAAAAAGTATTGGGCCCAATATTAACCTCTGATGAATGCCCAGGTACTGAAGTGAGGGTCATCAGTCTCCTAGATTATCCTTGCCTCCCTTGAAGATGGGTGTGATATTTTGATTTTTCAAGCCACCAGGCTACCTTTATCTTTCAAAGATGACAAAGAGTGGCCTTACAACAACATCAGCAAAGTCCCTCAGAACCCATAGACTTGTTCCATTTGGATGCACATCAGGGCAAGAAGTCCTGTGGACTTGTGTATATCTAATTTATTTAAGATTCTAAGATTTGTATTTACATTTCTCTATTGTCAGCTATTCATGTTCTGTATCGTACAATTATTCATTGCAGTTAATCTTATTTTATTTTTGAAATAGTCTGGCAATTATTTATGTAATTATTTTTCATAATTAACAGCTAAATGAACAGTTAAATCATTTTCTTCTACAATTACTCTTAGCTTCTAAGGCGTAAATATGTTTTATGCTCTAGGTCAAACAAGAGACCTTGTAAGCATACATGACCTTGCTGTTCATAACATATTTCTGTATTCCATCCTTTTTCATTAGGGTGGCTACTTCAGTGATTATTTGTTATAACCACTTTTTTATGCATTTTGTTAAACTACAGTGAATATATGACATTCCGGTAGGCTGGATAGTCAATAGTAGCTTAAGTTGAATTAAATTTACACCAGTAAGAATCTGGCATTAACTATTTATTGTGTACTAAATAATGAAATATCAATAATATGAAATGACTTTTTCTTCCTCCTAAGAAGAAAGAGTAGTACCTAAAAATTGGAATATGTCATGATTACTGAATCCTGAAAATATCAGAAAGAAAATTCCAAATTGAAAAAAAAAAGAAAAGAAAGGAGAAAAAATGCTTATTTTGCTATTAATACAATAAATAGTCACTACACCTCCTTTAACCATTCATTTCAAAATGCTTATCGTGAAGCTATCTCCCTACTAGAAAGTCAATATCTCAGTATCAGGAACAGAGCTGCAAAAACATTGAACCAGAGATGAAACAAATAGTGCCTGGTGGTTAAGAAAATACCTAAGCTAGGACGCCTTAGAAATCAATGCATGTTGAATTTGCACACATTTCATGGATCCCTGGTCTCTCTAAGGACTTTTGGCGGTCTAATACGTATGAGAAGTGTAGACTGTCTTTTGAAAGTGCTGTTATCTATGCTTAAAGACAAGCACACATAAAGACTTAGATCTTTCCTATCGACCCTTATGTACTTCACTGAAGCACCTTCAGTTGGGAGCACGATCACTTTACACTTTTTCTATAATCAGTGGCAACTGGTAGGCAGCGACAGAGGATATTTTAGTGGGCTGAATCACCTTCTGGATTGCTTATCTATCTTCACTGATTGTAAAGGACCTTGAGGACATGTGGTCTCCCTTTTAATGCGTTTCATCAGAAAAATTAATCAGCTTACATTTAGGTGCCAAAGCTAGAAGTGAGGTTTTGGAACATCATCATAACAATTGGACTCTCTGAACCCACCTTGTTTGTAGAGCCACTTCTACAACAAAAAATAAATACAAAATATAGAAAATATTTTGCATAACTAAACTGAAGTGATTATAATAATTAAAGCCAATGTACTTTACTGTAGATGGATCAATTTAATGTTTACAATGCCACATTATTATATATCTTTACATGTTTTGTAATTAAATGTTTGTATTTATTTCATAAATATGTGATGACTTAATGACATCAAAACTCCTTGAACACGTTCAGTCCATATGTCCAAGGAATTTATCAAGTAGATGTTCACATTAAACAACTAAGCAAATAAGGAAATACCCCAGAGACTCATATCATAACACTGAACTGTTGTGGTTCATTTACTGTCATATAATTGCAAAAAATGTTTACCATTTTTGCCCTATTTTTTTTAACGTTACCCTCTATAATGTTCAGCATCACAGAGGCAGAAGAATTATGATTCTAGAATATTTGTCAGTTAATTTTTAAAAAAGATGCACTTCTGAAAAGAAAATCTTTTAAAATTGAAGTAAAGTTCCTCTGTAATGTGGGAGTTATATTGCAAGTAGATATGTTAGTACGTGCACTACGATCACTAATGCAATGACTTGTACCTTCTGTGAATCACAATCTGGGTTTTTTTTGGCAGAAATGAAATTTTATTTAGCATCAGTTCTGATATTAGTTTACTTTAGTTCTTGTTTTGGTTGTTCCTAATGGCATATTTATTCATACTTAATCTTCACACATAAGCATGTCAGAGGTATGTCAAACATGTGCCATGATGGTAACTTTCCCTGCAGCAACTTGTACCTCAATGACAGTTAAATCTACGTGCTAGATTTTTCAGAACAGAATGTGAACATAAAAGGGCTGCAGAGGTAATACTAAAGGTCCAGCTATCCTAATATCTTGTCTTTGACACAGCAGCCAAAGCCAAATGCCTAAGGAAAAGGAAAAGAACAGGGCTAGGATCTATGACGCTTCCCTGTAAGTATTCTCTTAGACTCCAGCTATTTCCATCTGGCATTTTCATGGTATTATCTATCATAACTAACCAACTTGTTTCTGCATAGTAGCTTAGAACTCTTCATTTTTAAAGATGAAGTATGAAATTTAAACGTGAAATTGGGAAACCTTCCTCCTATGTGTTACAATTTACATTTCTTTGCTGAATATCTCTGTCATGAGATCTGAGAAAACTTTGCCAGATATGGCAGCCTGAACAACAGCAGTGCATGTATTTTATTCTGCTCTTGTATTATATTTTTCGATTATATTATTGAGGCATGCCATGCCCATTTGATTGCTGAGCTCTCTGCACGTAAGAATATTACATTGCCTGTTACAAGGATGAACATTACATCCAGTCATGCTCTTTCTTTTTTTTTTTTTTAATTTTGATATTCTGTACACTGAGCACAGAACTGAGATAGATAAACTTATTTCACATGAAATACTAAGCAGTAGGTGTAAAAGTCACTAATCATCGGGGGCTCTCTATGGAGACAGCCTCTAGGTTGACTAACAGCCTGGAAGTCAAAGTCTCCACACCTAAAAAGTAATGCTCCTGGGCCTACTGGCTCCAGGACACATATATCCTGCGCATCTTCTATTGCCATTGTGGTGAATTATTAAAAATTAAGTTATTAGAAATAAGGAAGCTGTCTTTTTAAACAGGATTAACCATGGAAACTTACCCTTTTCTCAAGCCCCATATTTCTTTGAAAACAGCTAGCCCACAAATTTACCTCGTGCTCAGAGCGCAGCCAGGAAAACACAAAATTTCACCTATGTTAAATATAAATATATATATATAAAAACACATTTAGATACATACACACACACACATGTTTGTGTTGGGATTTTTTTCTTGTGGTCGATCTTGCATTTCATTTTCACTAATCTTATATTAATATAGAGAATTCCTGACATTCTGCTATACTACTTATTTTATTACTTTCTTGGGTTTCCTTTGTGATTTTTAGGGGAGAAAGCACCACATGTGGTGTCTTGAAGACAAAAACTTATTACAGTTTTAAGGCAATTCCCGCAGCTGCCTGTCCAACAGCATTTCTTATTTGTTTGAATTGTACATTAAGGAATGTAATTGGGTATTGAAATCTAAAATCCTTACCCATTGAGGAAAGAAAGGATTAATAGTGCTCCTAGAATTGACAAAGTAACATTTTGAATAGAACTCTGACAAAATTTAATTAATTTTCTCAACAAATCTATTACATGATTTGTGGTTAAGCATCCTGTAAAACTGATAATTTTATTTAGTAAGGGGAAGCTGTTGGAGATGATCCAAATGATGAACTTTGACCACTGTTGTTTGAGTTGTATCCTAAGCAGCCAAAAAAATATTAAAAAGTTCATATTTTCGAAGCTGTTTCATTTATGTTTGGAGTGTTTATGATTTTTTGTTGCTACTTTTACAAATTATTTTCTTTTTGATTTCATTTTTCAAAAAGCCCATATTTTCATTTTCCTTGCTTTTTTATTATTCTGCAATGAATACAAAAATGTATACGATCTCTTTGTTTTGGGAATTTTTTAGGCATTGGTCCAGTTCAAATTTCATTTTTTCATTCTTATATTTCCAAAGGAGAAAAGAAAAAAAGATGAAGATTTTCGAGAAAGAGAAATTCTAGACCTAGCTCATTGTATTGCATGCAATAGTAAAAATATGTAGGAAGGATGCTGAAAATCAAATCTAAAATTTATTACTTTCAGCTTCTAAAATAAGAATTAAAACCTGAATTAAAAATTAAAGACACTTTCTGAGATACTTTCTGTAGAAAGAGATAACGTTTTACACCCCAACATTACATAATCTTGCTGCTTCTTCCTATTGTACTACCACTAGCATTCTAAGAGGCAGCTGATATGCAAGAAAATTCAAGATTTCTTCTTGACCTTTTAAACCAGCTCTGTTTCTTGCAGGGCAGACATATAAGTACCAGAGAAGGAGAAGGCATTGGAAAGAGTAGCTGGGATTGGAGGCTCTCAGGAATCTAGGAAAGAATCTTTGCTTTTGGGAGCAGTCTATAATAGTGTAGGATTATATTTGCCGTGAAGCTCCATTCAGCAAAAGGGTTGAGGCAGCCATTTTTTCTGTGCTTCTGCAGTTATTTAAATACAACTTTCTGTTTATGGGAAGATGTGGAGGGTTGAAATACCTCATACTTAGTTTTTTCTTGCAATTTACAATGAAATCAGGAGTATTTCACAAAATCATTTAAAGAATTCTGCCATTGGCAATTCACTACATGTTAAGTTCCAAAATATGGCTGTTTTGTACTAATATTAGTCATATTACCTGCCTGGAGAAGCTTATTTAGAGCCTATATCGACCTGAGGAGCCTGAAAATCCTTTAAATTCCTGTGGCATGTTCCCAGACATGTCTTAGACCCTGAACATATTTATTTTTTCCTTCAAGCCCTTCACTCTACATAAAGAAAACCTAAGTTTCCAAGGAAATGGGAGCTGCTGCACGTTTCAGGAGCTTTCTAGTCTGGATGACTGTGGTAGTAACAGCCTGGAGCATATTTGCATTCTGCCTTCCTGTTTTGAGTGCACTTAACGTAGGCCCTGACACTTTGCTTATGCTATCAGCTCTTTTACCAGGCTGACAAGATGACCCTTAAAGCTTCCTACAAAAACAAATGCAATCTATAGGCAGCCTGAGGTCAGGTAGCTGCTAAGGACAAATATGTGTGGAAGGCACCATTGCAATAGTATCAGGCTAGACTGCAGGCCACACTTGACACTGGACAGCTTAGGTATAGTGTAGTTATAGACTTTAAATCACCAGTTAGTGAATGGTACCAAACAATTAAGTGATCATTAATGTTTAAAAACTGACTGGAAATAAAATACATATACTTCTTAGAGTAAGAGGAGCCATGTTCTGCTGTCATACTTATTTATGAGAGAATATATATTCTTCTCTAACTTGCAGGGTGGAAATAGGTTTTCCAGCACATCCCTAAAGCACCTTAAAACCGTTTGAAAGGCTAACTAACAGAAGAAACTTGCAGCACACATACTACAAGACACTGCATTGGCAATGAGACTGTAATCCCAGCTTTTCTGCAGCTCACACAAACAAAATAACTTGAGATGAGTCATTTGGTACTTCTGGTACTTCTATTAGTTTTCGTTTGTTTGTTTGTTTGTTTTTCCTCCTGAGTTTAGATTACATCGTCTTTGAGGGAGGTAGGTAGTTATTTTACTCTGATGTCAGCTATCTAAAAGTTAGGTGTCTAGCATAAGATACTCAGCTTCCTTAATCAGGAGGGAGAGGGAGAGAGAGAGAGAGAGAGAGAGAAAGAGAAAGAAAGAGAAAGATAAAGCCTCCGCTGAACAAAGAGACAGTTTGTTAAGTCTAGGTGGTTATATTTTCAATGACTAAAGTTAGATACAATGAATTCTATTCTTAATAGTTTGGTGCAGGGCCTGACACAGCAAAGCTTTGATATTTATAGAAGATTGAGAGCAGCTGACGTACATTTAGCAAGAATGCAAGTAGTAAAATCTGAGCTACTTAAGGTAGGTAGTACAACATTTTTTGTGCCTTCCTCTCTGTACTTGACTTTGAATTCCTGTAGCAGACACAGGTCTAGGCCCAAGCAGTGTGCTGGCAGAGTGCACAGTGTATGTTCACGCAGAACTGAGAAGCAAGCAACTAAAGATCCCATAGTACACCTCATTAGAGTAGTTCCTGCTGTCATGGTTTCATTCCAGCTTTGGTAATTATTTTATGCCTACCTACATTTCCTAGGGTTTCAATTGGATATGCTATTCTTCTTGGCTTGCTGCTTCAGTTTGTTACGTAATGTTCCTGTGCGTTGTTGAGGACTTGCTGCATTTCAGCAGTGGGTGAAGTGAAACTTATAATCATCTACCACTCTCACAGGCTGAATTAACCAGTCCTATAAAGCACTTGGAGATCCAGAGATTATAGGTGCTAAAGAAGTGAATCATTCTTTAATCTCTATTGTGTCTTTAATCTCTATTAGTGTTCAGAATTCATGGTCGAGGCATATGGGTCATATAATTTTGAATTTCTTCTTCCTTCATGAAGTACGATGAGGTAATGCAAAAGAGAAGTAAAATCAGAAAATAATATATAAATAAAGACAAAATAAATAATAGGTTACTGCAACACAGATGAAATCTAAAACTATGTAATGGTCCTTTAAAAGGTCATTTTTTGACTATTTGGAGCAAATGCATATATATAAAGATAATTTACTGAACTAAAATTAACTAATTTTCTTGAGCCAACAGAAAGATCGTTTTCCTTCTGGAAGTGAAAAGGGGTTCTTTTTCCTCATATATAATATGCAGTTTGTTAGATTTGGTTTGAATTAGTTTTTCTTCTTTCTCAAAGCATTTGTAATTTGCCAGTATTGGAAACAGCACATTGGACTAACTGGACCCATGATTTTAAGAAAGTCATAGAATTTAAGGCCAGAGGGACTGTTAAATCACCTAGTTTGATCAGAAGACAATACCTTTCACCCAGTTACACATAGTTTGATCACAGCATTTGAGTTGAATCTAAATTCCTAAGTCATATACCAGGGAACCATGCAAAGCCAGAGGCTCTGTTTGCTTCCAAGAGGTAAATGCTTTGCTGCTTTGGACTGCTGTAACTTTCTGTTATGTGCCTATTAGAATGCTGACGTGAGAGTACAAGGCTTATTATCTTCACGGAGAGATACAAGGTGCATCTTGCCCCTCCACTCATTTACTAGGTAACAACTAAACTTAAGAAAAATTGTAGTGCATGCTGAAATCTTTTATTTCATTCCATAAATCTCAACTTCCTGCTTGCGTCAATAGATTCAAGAGATTTGTAGCCAGAATCTTTTAAGCCGTATCTAAACTTTCAGATATGGAAAGGCTTTTGAGGTCATGTGGTGCTCTCCAGCGATACCCTGACCCCTCATTCTCCAACAGATGCCCATCAGCTTTTCACCATCAATTTTATCTGTCTCCCTCCTGTATCCCATAGCTACATCTCATTCTGTTTCCTCAGGTACAGATTAAAGGATGGATGGAAAGGAACTATGGCACATTCCAGTCAGGTCTTGTATCTGGGGAGTCAGAGGACTGTAACCAGATATAATCACCTTCAGGGAAAATGGAAAAAATGGCCAAAGTTTTTAGCTGAATCTAGGACAAAGGAATAATGAAGAAGAGCAGTAGATTACAGGGAACTCAAGATAGGAAGTTGGAGAAGTATTTGCTCTCTTATGACAAAAATTATTAATTTTTTTTTTTTTTTGAAATGTTTAATGCCATAGGAAATTCTCAAGAAGATAATGAAGATAATGAATATCTCAAGAAGATAATGAATCCTCTTATAACTGAAACTGTATTGAGAATTAGAACACTTGATTTCCAGGATTCTCATTGATTGCAAAGACTTTTCAGTTAGAAAAATCACAGCAGTGCAACAAAAGCATTTACTTTAATTTGCTTAAATCTCATCATTCAATATTCAGACAGAGGAAAACCATGTGAATGTGAAACTGAATACACTTATTAACTGAGCCATGTGCAATATTTTGTCTACATCAATTACTTTTACATTCTATGCTTTAAATAAGAGGGCTGCCACATTATGAGTGTTGAGTGTTCCTCTGTCATTGAGTCAGAATAGCTTATATCACAGAGGCAGTGTTTTAGGAGCTGCAGCACAAGATCTAGTGGTTTTTTCAAAGGTCTGTCCTTCTCGTTTCTACCAAATGGACTACAAGGCATGTCAACTGATTCGGCCTTTCAGACAGTGCCTCATGGTCAGGGACACTTAACAAACTTCTCTAAGTGAGTCTTAGCTACCGGGCCCAAATGGTTTAAGCTAGAGCACGCCCTACAGTAGGCTCTAGCATTATTTGCTTTGTCTCTTCTTCCCGTGCACAGAGGAATGGGAGATGGCTAAAATAAGAAGTACCTATTTCTGTAAATGAGCAATGAGGGGGATCATCTAGCGGACTCCATCACAGATTTCTAAAATTATATGAAATAAATCCCAACCAGACTATCCATAAAGTGAAATCAGCTGTTGTAGATATTTTTCCTGACTCCCTCCGTAGCCGCTACATTACTCAAAAATTCTGTCCCAGAATGCCAGTATAGTGAACTATAATTTACAACTGTAGCAACTGAGGAAAAAATGACACAGGGTATGGATATGTTTTATTACTTGTATACCTGTTACAATGGAAGCTCACCATTCTCTTACTCCTAATATAATTTGATAATGCTAAGAGATGATGCAGTTCCTTTTTTCTTTAGTAAAAGTTGGATCCTACAGTTCCATTGTTAACACAAATAATTTTGAAAAGCATAATAATACTCACAGAACTGGTTTCTACTTATTTTGTTTTGTGAAAATTAATGGGTTGAATGAGTAAAGAGTTGCAAATTACTTAGCAAGAGGAATGGATTTAAGTAAAAATCGAGCTATTATTGTTTTTTGCAGGACTGTATCTGCGTAAAGTCTGATCAGCTCTATTGTCCTTTTATAAAAAGCTAAACATAAATGAAAGTTGCTTGTTATGTGTTGTGGAGAAGTGCCATTTACTTATCAGCAGGTGCACAATGTTCCCCAGAATCAGTACTTAAATGAAAACTGTTCATTTTTTAATGAGGGATCTAAAAGGTGAGGAAAGATGTAGAGAAGGTCTGGGTTTGTGAGGTATTGATTTCAGCAGAAATTTAATTCAGGACACTTGAGACAGATGCATGCAATGTTTAAGGGATTCATGTTGGAAGATCAATTACAAGAGTAAGAATTAGTTAAAAAGGTTTGCAGAATTAGATCCTGATCAAAAAACAAACAAACAAACAAACAAAAAAACAAACAAAAAAACACACCCCAGGAAAATAAGCCCCTGATTCTCAGCCACGTGCATTCATTACTAAACCATACTGATACATTGAAAAGTATTAGCAGAAAGTAGGAAATATTTAGAAAGGAAGAAAAGAAGAAAATCTTACAACCTTTCCCCGTTAAAAGTTTGAATCTTATTTTGATGTTGACAGGACTAAGCTCCCAGTTACGAAACTGAGAGATTTCTTCTGTGCTTTGTTCTCTGTGAAGTCACTATGAAGTGACTGTCTTTCCTGGATGTGTTTCAGTTAGTTGAAACAACATTAATGAATTGATATAATCTATTTTGCCACATTTGGCAAGATGTTTATATAGCTGCCTATCATTTTACTCCATATTATTTTGACACAAAACAGATATTCATTGTATCACATTTAAAATAAATTGATTTTAAAAAAAATGAGGACATGTCAATTTTGACTACATTTTTCTAAGTAGTTATGAACATTCTTTGCCTTCGGGGACATTTGTTCTTAAATTGCATAGCAGAACCCATTGCTGATTTGTGTTGGTAGGGACAAATAATTTTTTTCTTTATTCTCTCAGTCAGAATTTTGCCCTATTAAATCTTCATTGAACAGTTCTAATTTTAATTTTAAGATTATTTTTGCAAGGGGATGTTTCTGAGCAATATATAATGGAGTCAAGTCACTTTAATATTCACCAGCAGAGGTAGTAAAACATAAAGAAACATCTGGGATAATCTGGTTTTTTTTCCCTTGAACCAGACAGACATAGGGTAGTTAGAAGGAATGCTACTGACAATCTGACCTTCCAGGCACTCCTGAGAAGACAAAAAATGATTTGTAATGTAGGAAAACAAATAAAGCAGGAATAACCTCTTTCCTGCATTGTTCACAAAATGTTCAGATCTCCCATTACAAAATGTTCATTTGTAATACCTGTGAAAAAATTGAATGACTCATCTTTACAGGAAATAGTAATTATTTTCCAGACTTACTTTTTTCATTGTTTCTCTCCTATTCAAATATATTGGCATCCCGTATTTTTTTATAGTAGAAAAAGGACATTTCCTGCACAGTGTTTTCAACAGCTCATAATTCCGTTTAGGTGTTAGACCTGACTACTATTATTCTGTTTACCATCTATAATACCTTTTATTGCAGATTTGGCATGCCTCACAGAATGCATCACATACATATAAAGAAATGATGAATAACTAACTAATCTCCCTTTTTAAGCTCTGACTTAATCAATCTCAGATTGCACCCCTTGAGGCTGATTCTTGAGAAGCTGAAATAAACAAAAGCTTATCCTCATATATTTTCTTTTTAACAGAAGGAGTAACCTGCAAGATAACTGTAGTGGAATCCAAAATGTTCCTTTAACTTCAGATTCCTTTTGTATCCAGCTTAGTTTAATTTAGCAGAGGAGCGGCTTCTCTAGGATGTGTATCGGTCTTTACAGAGTTAACAAAATGTCATTAAGAATAAATTTAGAACAGAATAAAAGTGATAGCTTTGTAAACCTCATCCACTGAAAGACAGTAGAACATTATCAAGTCATTTTTCCAGTTAAAAAAAAAATACATGAAAATTTTACATGGTTTCTTTTCTTTTCATATTTAACATATTGTTGTGATAGAAGAAAAAATCTAAAAATATGTATTTTTTTACATCTCAGCAACTTAATAACAGCACAAATGTTTTAATTTTGCTTTCATGCATACAAGTCAACCCTGGGGCTGACAAAAAACCTGTAAACTTTCATACAAGACATATATCTGTTTGGTCAGAAATTATTCTGTGTACAAATTCCTTATATATGATGTTCTAACCTATAAACATTGCTAGCTGACCTTAAAACTGATTTAGGTGGATAATCACATCATTTTTATTTCAGAATGAGAAATTTTGCTTCTAAGTGAGTAGCTATGGCTCACATATGTCTTTTGGAGGTAACTAATAAATAATGGAGGTAAATAATAAATAAATATGCTCTCTATATGCATAAATGAGGTATTGAATCAGGAATGATTCAGGAGTCAACACTTTTCCTCAGTATTTGCTATTGACTAAAACTTGGCATTTACAAGAGTGCTGATATACACAATCACCTAGCGTGCTGTCTATGCATCCCGAGGCATCTAATGTTTCCATAAATACAATAACAAATGTAACTCAAGGTATTCTGGGTTTCACTGTGATGACCAGGCATTAGACCTCTAAATTATTTATTGGATCATTTTTGTGCTATGTAGATCTAAGTAAACCTCAATGAATTTTTTTCAGATTATTATGCAGAATAACAGAATTCAGTCAAAAGTATGACATGAAAATAAGAAAATGAGATGGGGGGCAAATTTAAGTTGCTGTGTTAACTATTATTTGAGACATTGCCATAAAGCCAGATGATCACAATATTAGTCCACACATTGAGCTCTATTTTAAAATTCATGTATTGGATACCTCTGTATATAGTTCTTGTACTGTATAACTAGTTACCGTATAAGCCTTACATATAATTTAGAGGAAGAGAGGGAGAAAACAAAACAGCTTTGTACGAACATTCTCAGAAAAAATAGAATTACCTTTAAAAACCTAGAAGATTTTAAAAATTGGTCTTTATATTGGAGCTTTAACACAAGCAGATGAATCTAAACTTCCATAGATTTTACAATCAAATATCAAGTAGGGAGATAACTTTTATGGTCACTTATTTGCACCTTCTTTTGGATCCATGCATCAGGAAATAAATTTCAGGGTTCAAATATATTGTTAAACAACTACAGTTTATTATTATTCCCTTAAAATAACTCTCCATTGTCTTGTTCTATTAGAGAAAATATTAGGCTTAATCTGAGGGTCACAGTAACAACAGAGTAAATGTGGATCAATACCTGTGACACCAGCGTGATACTCTTGGCTTATTGTAGAATAGATTAGGATATAGCCTGCTTTTTTTTTTTTTTTCTCTGTTTGCTCTTAATATAACCTTGAGATGCCTTCAGATATTTTAAATGAGTAGTTTAAAGATAATAGTGTATAGTAAATTGGGTGTTTTAAGTAAAACTAAGCTGCTTTTATGCAATCATGTTTTTGAATGTATCTTGGGTATGTTAAATTACATGATGAGATGATTCATATTTCCTTAAAAGCTGGGGAAGCTTATCTGTAGAAAGTACATTGAAATACATTTATAATGAAAGTAAATCGCTAGTTCTTTAATAAAAGCAGCAGCAAAAATCGGAAAGCATAAGAGGAATATCTGATCTATTATAATAGTGGGAAACAGCCAAGCAGTGGTAGATCTGGAGTTAATCTTTCACCTAGGATGATAAATCAGCATCTCATAGATTAAATCACTGTTATTACTATTGCTTTATGAGAGAGTTTTTTGTTTTGTTTTGTTTTGTTTTTTTCTGATTGAATCAAACTTTAACATTAATTTCTAGTTAAATCAGACTTTTATGTCCTGGACAAAAAAGCAAAAAGAGAACTATTTGGAGGGAAACATTACAGCTAATGCTTATTTTACACATCTCATCTACATATAACTGATGTATGTATATATGTATATACTTTTAGTGTATATATGTATATATTACTCTTCAGAGACAACATTTACTATTAAACTCTTTAGAGCAATTTCAGAATGCAGTACCTAAAACTAGATAGTAATGTTTTTTCTCAAGTTAAAATAAGTTATATTCTCATCCTAATTGGATTATATCAAAGTACCAGCCCAACTATATGAACTTAGAAGGGAAGGTTCCTAAACCAAAGGCGACTCTTCAGTCTGAGTTATGAATTATTTTGAAAAATCTGGAATTCACTGTAAATTTAATAAAATGTGATTTAATAAAATACCATAATCATTTTTAGGTCTAACCTGAATCTGGTGGGCGAACGTCTTAGCACAGAACTTCACTCCTATATTCTCAGGTGACAAATTTACCCCTTTTTATCAAGCTGCCAGAAACAAGCTTTGATACTTGACATTTCTAAAGCACAATTTTCAATGGCCAAAGAGTAAAAGAAAAAAACTAGTGAAAATGGAATATGCAGAAGTCAGTTGAATTTACATCAGAAAATAACACACAGATACTATCCAAATCATACCTTTTCAAGGACAATAGTTCATAAGTAACTTATCCTATTAAGAGTTCTAAGACTTTTTAAACCATTGTATCATCAGCAAGCATGATTTTGCGTAGCCTATGCGAAGACAATAATTGCCTTGTTTTAATATTCGTAGTCAAGAGAAAAAGTCACAATGGGAATATAGTACAATGATTAGAGTGTTCTTTTTAATACTGAAAGTAGGTTCCCTGTTAAGAACCTGCAAGCCTGCACTACGCTGACAAGCTGCAGAAAAGAACAAGTATAGGCATAAAATTGGGATTTATGGTGCTGCAGGGTTTACTACATGTGACTTTATAGATAACAAGGATTCTGAAGAGCATACATTTGAATGCTGGATGTATTCATGCTTGTTTAATGTTTAGATACTAAGCAATAGGAGTTAAGAAAAAAAATACAAAAGAAGCAGGCAAGATTAGATATTTCACACAGTTTTTAAGAGTAGGTTAGAAGCTGTACTTAGCTACTCAAGAGGGTGATTTTGGCTTTAAGTGGATTCAATTGCTCTCTGGAGGAGAGTGTTTCCATTGACTATAGGGGGAGTCAAGGGGTGATTAGGTTCCTAACACAGGTTGGTTGATAAAGTGGCTGCTATTAGGTGGGAAAAATCTGAGCATCAGACCTAGAAAGTCCTGTGAGCCCTGTAAAGACCAGTAAAAAAAACTTGCTAACAGAATAAGAAACAGAAACAGTGTTAATCATCGTGAGTATAAATAATAAGAAGAAAAATAATGCTAGAAAAACATCTGAATAACAGTTTTGTTTATTTGTCTGTTTTTCATTTCTTTTCTTCTATCATTGTGTTAACCCAAGAATTTACAGATAGGTAAGTTATAGCGAGTACTTCATGCTCAGTGAAAATAACAGACTGTTTTCTGAAGGTGAATTTCACCTTTGTAATCACGAGTATTTGCACTTCTAGTCAGGGAACAGAAGCTTATCATATATCCATCTTATATATCCAGTCAAAACAGCTCCAATTGTAAATACCACACAGACATGAGCAAAATTTTCCAATAAAGAAATGAAGCATAAAATGATCTTAGTGTGTTATGTTACATACTTCCTGACAGAAAAGGTTTCTAAACCCGGTTTTAAATGCATTATCCTGAAATTGTAAGTAAGAGAAGAGGAAAGGCAGTTCAGAAACAAACGCTACAGTGACAAAAATATAACCAATGCTTTATTCTACATTTGCAGACTGTAAAATTAAAGATCACTGAACCTCAGTTATTAGTAATGAGGATGATAAACAATTGATCAGTTCACAAAAAGATATCCAGGAAGCAACTCTGGACAGATTCTAAATGCAAAAACTGTTGTCTAATGAACAATGCATAGAGGCTACTAAAAGGGTGCACTTGCAGAGAGGTAAATCTCCTCAGCTTTCTGCTAGCAACAGCATTGCCTGTAAAGTTGCAGGCGAGTGGCCTATTTTTGTAGCTGCCCATATCAGAGAATGTTGCAGTACACAAAAATGACACCAGTTGCCCGTAAATCCGTAAACTCTTAAGCAAGAGACCCTGTTGGACAGGGTGAGATAATAATTGAACACAGTGTTTTAGCTGTCCTTTTCTAAGAATCACACTGTACTAACCTTTTTACTTGGGATTTTGTTGTTGAGCTTGAATGTTTCAGTGAAACAGGTTTGCTACCTAAGCCTGGTCCTGTTCCAATAAACTCAGGATGCAATAGAACAGTGTACTAGTTGATGACAAGCTGTGAGAGCTTTTAATTATATGCAGTTTATTTAATTAGTTTCTCTTCTCTTCTGCCTTTTTTTTTTTTTTTAAGTTTTAGGATAGAAGATTAATTCTAACTTGGCTTTACTACAGTATGTTTGGAAGGATTTTTCCCCTAAATGAAGTTTATCTTTTAGACTCAAGCCAAGGAATACAAATAGTAAGCGTATTCATAAAATGAGTTTTAAAAAATGTCTCAGGGTCAAAGAAGGAGCTTCTATCTGCTCATACTGGAATAGGGGTCAACACTATTCAGGTTTCTTGGGAGAAATAATTCTCCAATTTAATTGTTATTTTATTACTTTATGTGGAAGTTGCTCTGCTGGAAGTCAATGTGTCTTCTTATTAACATCTTATTGTCCTGATAGATTTTAAATTCTCTCCCACAGTGTTTATTTCACATTTCTCTTTGCTTCAATGCAGTAATATTTACTACCCTAGTTTTTTCAGCTGTGATTGCTTTAGGAGTGACGATAGTTTTACAGTCATTCATATCCAATCTGACTATCATTACATGATTTTCTCTGTTATTTTATCCTCTGTGCAAAGTATGTTCCATAGTTCAGCAGCACACCACTCACTGTGTTTCAAAGAGGGCAGATGGAACAGCTACTTTCTTGCACTGTTCCAGGGAAAGTGAAAAAATAAAGGGAAAATTGGTAATACTGAATCTCATCCAGTTTTTTAAAGGTGGGCTCCAGTCAAGAGGTACATGAAAGGAAGAAAGGAAGATAAATCCTCACTTACATACTGGTGGAGGGGAAAATTCTCCTCTCTTCTAGAATTTAGGATATAAAATCTAGAACCACAGTCTAAGACTAGCTCTTCACAGTATCCATCAGAAATCCTAGATGGTTAGCGCTGAGTATCTAGCGTACTCTCCCAGTTATACGCAATAATGAAAAGGAATTTGCACTCCCAGTATTGAAGGATAATCAGCCTGAAGTTAAATCAGCAGAGAGAAGCTGAAACACTAATGTTGCACTGATGATCTAACAGATATAAATCAGACAAAGTTTTAGGGAAAAGATAATTGTCTTTTGTTCAATAAATACCAGATATTCAGAAAGAAATGGACACACTCTCAGTATCCAAGTCCTTGCTCAGGTCTGAAACATAAACAGTAAACTTCAAGTTACATATAATTGTTCTCAGTTTCACTTAACTATATTAATTAAATAGACAATTTGAGAGAAACGGGTGTTAGAACAGGAGGGGAATGTTGTTTGCAGCAGGACTGGTAAGGAGATCATTAGCTCTTGTGAGACAGAGCCAAGTAATTATCACTTGTGTAACACAGAGGAATAAGCTAACAATTGCTTGTGGAGAAAATTACTATGTTCCATAAAACCAATTTTTAATCAAATCCTTTATTTTCAGTATCTCTCAGAGTTATGAATTTAAGTTGCTGAGCATATCTTCTGAGTGTGTTTTTCACATTTCCCTAAGGACCTGGACTTAGCAGTCAGAAATAGAGTAGTTGGTCTGTGAAAAATATTTTCTCACTCTATTGATTGTCTTCCTGAGTTTCTGAGTTTCCTGAGTGTGGTGGTCATTCAGTTTCAGCTGCATAAAGGTAAGGCTGCACTGATACTTGAGATGAAATTTTACATTCTCAGGTACTCATTTGTAGTATCTATCGATTTTTCTGTATCTGTTCTAGGAATGGAGTTATTTACAGTGATTGTGGAGATTTATTGGCAAACTTTGCATGTATTACATGTATATTCAGAATATTCTTTTTAGAGGGTGATTTGTTCTTTTTTTTGGTGGGAGGGGTTAAAGAGAACTTGTGATAATGAGTTTGTAAGGCTGAGAAATCATGAAGGCTAGCAATGAGGGTTCTAGGAAAGCTTCTTTCATGATAAAATCTTGTTTCAGTAAACTTTACTGTTCAGTGGCTCTCTGCATCGTCCTCAATGTGATGTGATATATTAAAAACTGCAGTGCTGTAAAGGTTTTTGTTTTCTCTGTAATAAGTTTTTAGGTGGTTCATGCAAAGATGCAACCCACTTTCCTGAAAATCATCCTCATCCCTCTCCTTTCCCCGCCTCCCCCCAAAAAAGAAGAAGAAGAAAAGAAGGAAAAAAAAAAAAAAACATACATTGATCAGGAAACCACTTAAACCACTTCAAATGATTATGCCAAACAGAGATCTCCCTAAGTTAGATGTATGACAGCCTGGGGATGTTCATGTTCCTCTCCTCTCCAAAGGTTATCTTATCTCCTGCCTTTCTTTACGTAGAATTAATTGCCCAGAATTTTTTCCTGAATATTGATATTAACCCACTTTCTTTATAGAAGGCAAAAGACCATAAAGAAAACTAACAGTGTTATCTCCCCTACCTGCAAGAATATGGTGCAAGAATCTGGTGATTTCCTTTCTTTATGTGATGATGATTCAAAACTGTTCTTTCCACCTCATATTTAATTATATTAACAGTTTTTGTGTCAAAGTTCAGAGACAGTGTCTTTCTGCTTTCAAGTATCACTGTAATCATTAAACTGTGAGAACTCTAACCCTTTTACTTGTTCTCCCTCACTTGAGTATTTTAATTGTTTTATCTAAAGAATAGCTTCCACAACTATCCAGAAGGCATTATTTCTTTATAGGATAGCCACTAAGCTTTCATATAGATAATTCTGTATAAGATGGAGTGAATCCTCAGAAGGAAATTGAGTCTCCTACTCCCTGGCTTATTGTCCTTCTCAGTGACAGAAGTGGTAGGAAGATAAACAGCAAATGGAACTCCATTGTGTGTTTTGCAAGAAAGCCAAGAAAGCATACTTTACCTCTGAACTCTGAATAAAAGAGGTATTTGGGAAATACCTATTTCAGGTAACAGGTTTTTGAGAACTATCTGTTCCAATAGGTATTTCCAAAAAATGCCTCTCAGCTTGAGTTCTTCATATGATGTGGCTGGAGGAGAAACCACTGTCTTAAATCTGATTGGCCTGAATCATGGACTGGTATTGAGCTGTTCAGCCCTGTCAAGGTTTATGCAACCATAAAAGAATTTTTGGCACTTGAGAAACTTAAATGCTGAAAAATGTCTTTAGACTCCTGAAATTTACAGGATTAGGTTGTTGCTGAGTTGGAGTTTTCACAGTATTAGTTTTAGACTTGGGTGTTGTTTTTTTTTTTTCCTAATTAAAATTTTTCCTTACTTTTTTTCTATCTCTTCTCTTTTTTTTTTTTTTTTTCATTTTTGTTATCTTCTTTTTAATTATAGGACCATAAAATAATTCAGGTTGGAAGGGACGTCTAGAAGCCATTTGGTCCAAACCTTTGACTAAAGTGGGGTTATCTTCAAACTGAGGTCAGGTTACTTAGATCTTTCTCCAGTTAACTTCTATATACAAACAATGATGGAGATTCAACAGCCTCCCTGGGAACCATTGCAGTATATATTACTGTTGTTTTTTTTTTTTCCTTCGCATTGAGTTCATAGAATAGGATCATAGGCTTACAGGATAATTCACCTCGGAGGGCACCTCTGGAGGTCATCTGGGCCAATCTCCTGTTGATCAAATAGGATAATAGACCAGGCTGATCAGGGTTTTATCTGATCAGGTTTTGAAAACATCCAAGGATGGAGATTTTTCAGCATCTTCCATACACCCATAAATGTGCTTGAGGAGGACTTGCTCCATGATTTTTCTAAGAAGTGAAGAAAGACTAACATGCGTGCAGGATCATCCTTTTGAACTTTTTTGAAGATAGGTGCAACATTTGCCTTTCCTTCAGTCATTGGGGATCTCCCCCAGTCTCCATGATCCATGATGCCATTTTTTTGCAGCTTGTCCAAATTGCCTCTTAGACTTCGGTGTGCATCTCTGAGAAGAGTCTTTGTCTTTTCTATAACCCTTCCAGTAAGAAGCTGAAGATAGCAATTAGATCCCAACCTAAGAGTTTAGTGCTTTGCTAAGCACTACAAGTGCCTAAATCAAAAGCCTAGTGACCATAAATAGCCCTTTATAACTATGATTTTCTCCTTTGGTTACAAAAAGAACCCGGGGGGGACTATGGTCAGATTCTAGGTATCTCTTCCAAGCACCTAAAGTGAGGAAAGACTTAGTTCTTTTTCCATTCTGGCTTTAGCTAGGTTCAACAGACCAACCCCTCATCTAATTAAAGTGATTGTCCTCATTTAAGTAAATGTTAGCTTATACCAGCGAAGAAGGTGATGAAAGAAGATAATAAAATTGACAGTAGTCCTATTGAAAGAATATAACTTAAAGAACTGTTGCCATCAACATGTATCACAAACTAATCAAATATTAGAAGCCTACCCTTTAATTTAAAAAGAATAATATCACTCAGCCACCTTAGACTTATTATCATGCTTCCCTGAAGGGTTGTATCAAGTGCTTCGGAGCAAGACCAATAAATAAACGACAATAACTCAGCTGAAGTGAATGTCAGATCATTTCTGGAAACATCTTTTTGACCTTAGCTCTGGCTCAGCTTATCCAATGAAGCATGAAGATTAATGGACCTTTCAAATATTTTCTATTGTAAGAAGCACTAAATGAAAACAGGAAAATGCAAGATGAGTTTATGTATTTGTTCAGAAAGCTGTAGGAAAGAAGGAATTTAGATACGAGCTAATTAGTAGTGGGAGACAGTTTCATCTGTAATGGACATGATGAGATAAATTGTCTGGGTTAATGGAAGAGAAAAGGCAACATTACCTCCCGTTATTGTAACCTATATTATTTGCCTGGTAGAACCAGCAGCAATGGTGGACTGCTGCCTAAAAGGTACACGAAAGCAGACTGAAAAGTCTATAAAACCAATTCTGTATATGGTATTGTACGCTTTCCCCCCATACTGATATCTAATTTTTATACAAATTGATTCTGGGTATTTTTCAAGATAATGTTGTTATTTTTTAAGAAGAACTTTATGAGGTCTTGGCTAATATTTTTTAAATTATATTTTCTATTTCAATAACAGATTTTGGGATGCAAGATGATTCATGTTCACAGTGCCATTAAAATGAGATTGCCACCATCTGTCACCTGAGTGGTGTGGACCTGTGTGATCATATTAAATCTTTTTTTCCTCTTCAGAGATAAAGATAAGTAACAGTATATCAGCTAGCATATTTTAAACTCTCACCCATTTTTCTGTTCTAGCCTTGACTTCAATCACTGCAGTTCTGGAAGCAAAAGCAAAAACCAAAATATATTTAATACCTATTGTTGTGCTACTCAGTTACAAGGGTATAGAGATAAAATGTGTTCAGTTACCCAGGTTATAAAGTTGATCAGATGAGACATGAGCTCTGTGAGCCTAGCCATATCATCCAGGTCTCAGAATTTATGGACTGGGAAAATTTTATGTGTAACCATAACTTTTCTTTGCAATATATGAATAGACACTGTTTCTCCCCTCCACCCTATGGGTAGAAAACTAAACAAGCTGAAATCAAAAAGGGTTTATCATGAAATAAATTGAATTGTTTCAGTGTGTACAATTATACTTGTTAACCGGAAATAAATTTGCATGAAGTATATATATTTTAACATGTAGCATAGACTCTATATATTTATTGATTATTCAGAAACTCAGAGAATTTAAAGACCCTGTATTTTTCTTTTTTTTCACCAAGTATGTAATTAAATATTGCTCTTTATTCCATGGAGATTCTTTTTTTTTTTCCCCCTGCAATTCTCTTACTGTTCCTGTATGCTTTTCTGGTTTTTATTTGTTTGTTTTTCAAATGCTGCCATAGAAATACAAGAAGGTGACCTTCCTTACAGGCAACAAAATTTCAGATTATCTGAAAGTAACAACACACAGTATCTAAAACTTCCCGGGAGAAATGCAGAGCTTCAGAGGATGCTTTAAGATTTGGCCAGAATGATATTGTAATAGGTGATAAACGTGGTAATGATGGCAAGATTGCAGCTGTGTAAATCTGAACTGAATTTCATCTAAAACACTGATTCAGTATACTCAGAAGTAGATCTTTTTTCCTGGCAATCAGATAAGATTCTTGTTACATGCAAAATCTCCCTGAGATCAGTTGCTGTGACTTCATTTTACCATCTGATGCTATCTGAAACTTTCCTTTAGTTCAACTTTGTTTCCAAATAAGTATATGAATGACTGCTTTTCAAGTATCCTTGCAAGTTGAAATCTTTTATGTTTGAACTCTGCACTGAAAAGTTAGCTGTAAATTGATAAACTCTAAATTCAGGTGTCAGATTTTTATACAATTATATTGTAAAAATCAATAGAAAGCAAGAAACATAAATGCTTACCTGCCTTGTAGTATTTAAAATGGTGTTTACAGATCTTCATTTTCTAGTGGCTATGCAATACATTTTAATGGATTGAGAAAATAACATCAGTAAAAATAATTCTGCAGTTATGAATGTGTAATGTCAAAATATTTTAGTGTTTTATTTTCCTCTATCCAAGAAGAGAAATGTAGTATAGCCTATCATAGAGATTTTCAGTCAGAGATATGAAAGAGAGAAAGAGGAAAGGAACTGGGGAAGGAGGGAAGGAAAGAGGAAAGGAAAGAGAGAAAGAGAGCAAGAAAGAGAACAACTAAACCTTTACTACATGGTATGGGCTCAGTTATAGTATGCTTGTACTCCGCTTACTTTTAAGCTAAGTAAGTTACAGTGAATTGTATTAATTTCAATTGACTCATTTCTGTAACATGTAGTCTCTCCCCCCGCCCCCGCCCCCGCCTCCCCTTTGGAAAATGTTTAACGTAAAGTAGGTACTACATCAGATAAATGATGATTATAGATTCTCACGTGTACTGAATTTGCTAAGGACTTATCAACATTGCCCAGGAAGGGTAGAGCTGCGCTCCTATTTTCCCTCTAGGATATAATAGGGGAGGAACTCTGACCAGGACAGTATGCTTAAGGTCACAGACTTCAACGCAGCTGTAGGTCTCCTCCTGACTTTATCTAGACCAGAGTCCTCAAAAATAAAGCAATCTGCTACTGCTGCAGGAAGGATCAGGATGTGATGGAGAAGACCAAGACTCCGTGAAAGCAGCTACTTCTGAAAGTCACTGTCATATCCCTCTCGTGTCAGCAGGTGGTGTCAACGTAATTTCCCGGGATTGGGGGGGAGGGGGCACTCTATTTCATAGAGTATTTCTAATACCTCTCCCTTCTCCCTTTTCTCAAGTCAAAAACAAAACAAAACAAAACAAAAAAAACTCAGTAGAAATAAATAGAGACTAATAATTTTCACCATAATCTGCACTTGTTACCGCCTCCTTTTCCTTTTCTCTTTCTTACCTCTAGTTATCGTCTTCCTTTCTTCATGGCAGAATGTGGCTTGTCCAGGCACTCCTCGCTGGGATGGAAAAGTTCACTTTTGCCTATCACGTTGAGAAGCCTTGAGAAGTCCTTGGCTCTCATAAACTGTTGGGATTGTACAGTGTAGCTATGCAGCCTGCATATATCCTGCTGCAAAGGTTTAGGAACAGACTGTGCGCAAAGTTCTGAACTCTCCCATGCCTTGAGTGACTTCCTGAGAAGGGCTGGCAATGATGTAAGGGCAGACTATGGAGAAAGACTTTGTACCCCTGGCTTTGGGTGAGCGAGCACCAAACCACATCTACAGAGGCTGATGGCAATAGAAGGAGAAAGACAGTAATGGGAAGAGAGAATTCCAGTCACTGTTAGTTCATTGCACGTCCTTGAAAGGAGGGGGTGGGGGGGGAGGCTATGTAAAACCTTTCTGTATGAATGCATAGATCTTATTTTAGGAAACTAGAATTAGCGTTCTGTGAAATATATATGACATACATAATACAATTAAAAATATTTGAAGTATAGAAACTAAATGAATGTTTATTTATGATAGTTAGTTCTAGGTGGTTTTCTCTTTACAGTGTATGAGTTACTCATCTCTTTTCAAGCCTGTATAAGTGAGGGAAAAGGAAGAATCTTTCATTCAGAAGACACGGTTATTCAGGTTTGTGGTGGGCCTGGCGCTATGATTTTCTATGAAGGGTTCAGCAGCCCCTGGAGGTGTGTCTTGCAAGCCTAACTCATTAGAGCTACAAGCTCCTCTCCTGCTCCCACCTGCTTTCAGCACACCACCCAGTTAACTCTAAGACAACCTGGTCTCTGAACAAACTAGTCTGAAGAAACTATATGGTTTCTTTAGCAGTTAGGAGTCATGCTCTGTTTGAACCTGGATTGTCAAACTGATAATCGTATCCTCCTACCCCTAAATATTTTTTTTATTTTATTTGATAGACTTCACTGCAGGTAACTATTGTTCTGATGGCCTGGACCAAACATAGTTGTCTTGTAAGACACAAACAATGCTTTATTTCATAGACTATTTCAAATGCATCTCCCTTCTCTCTTCTTTCAAGTCTAAAAAAATACTCAGTGCAAATAAAGAATAATAATTTCCATCATAATGTGCACTTCTCATCTCCTAGTCTACTTTTTCTGTGGTCTGTATTTTCATGGTACTTGAGAGTGCTTTGATATCCACTTATGACTTAAATACTTGTCATTCATTTGTATTTGTTTTGTTTTGGTTTGGTTTTTTGGTCACAGTGACTTTATTTTTGTATTTTTCCTGACCAACAAGAATTTTGTTGCCTTTCTGGAGTTTTACTCAAGAGTTAAATGGATTAGCACTTCTCATAAGGAGAAAAAAATAGTCATAAGCAATAAAAAACAAGTCATGAAATCTAATGGTGGGTTCTGATATGCTCACTCATCTATACTCACTGTTTCCTGATGATATGAAATTCATTACAGCGTAGCTTCTCTTAATTTTTTTGATAAGAAGAGTGAAGAATCTATAATGTCTCATCATATTTTCTATTTGTGTCCACCTCATCTGGTACAAAAACATCTTGAATACAGTGGGTTTTTTGTTTTTTTTTTTTTTTTTTTGAGATGGCTGAAGATTAAAATGAAAATGATTTACAGATCTTCAAATTGATGACCCAGTCATCACATGCCATTTGTCAATTAGTTGAGCTACACCAAAAGCAAGATTCCCCATTTCAGATTTCAGATTTCCCCATTCAGTACCTAATATCTATGCTTATATAATTTTTCATTTTCCTCACTAGGTTCAAGGCTCTAAGACTAACACATAGACCTCTAAAGAGGAAGTTAGATTACATTTTCATGGAGGATATTCTGTGGAGATTACATTCGGTTGAGTATAAATCTCAAATATTATTGCTCCACACTAGGCAGCCTTCTTTTTTTCTTTTTTCTTTTTCTGTTTTTTTTCTCTATTTTCTATTTTCTTTTTCTTTTTCCTTTTCCCTATTCTTTTTTCTTTTTTTTACCCCCTCAGCTTGAAAATGATGCATGTGTACCATTTTGCAGTATAAATGACCACATTAAGCAGAAAGTTACAAGACAGGACTGACCTTGTCAATGAAGTCAGTGCTTTTAGCTTTACTCCATTAGCACCTTGTTGGGGGAAAAATGCAAAAAGTATATTTTGTCATATTCCATCCATTGCAAAGTTGAATGTCAAAATATAGAGAAAAAATAAAGAGCGATTTCAAAAAGCTCTACTAAAGAAATTCTAACATTTGCCCTTAAAAAAATAAATTCGTGGTGAATATAATAATACACTACATAACCTTGTGATGGCAGCAAATCAGCCAATAATTTATTAGATTCAGATCAGAAATCTGAAACTTAGCTGACATTATTAGGCTTAGAGCATTCAGTCTGTTTTCTATGTATATTGTGTTACAAATAAAACAAGAGCAAGGCAGAAAAGACAGTAAAAAAGTAGAAATGGAATGTGACTTATGCAGAATATTTTCTGTATAGAGTTATTGCCCAGACCCATGTAATTACAGCGTAATATCTATAGGTTCCATTAGAGTCAAGTGAGATATACTAGCATGGAAAGGTTCTCTTCTGCAATTTGCTGCAGCAATATGAGTTTACTTTGCCACTTATTTCAAACAGAATAAGGTGTATAAACACTGATATTTCTGCCTTTGATCTCTTGAACATGTTACAATAAAATCTTTCAAATAAAAAATGTACTTTTGGGCGTCTGCGCAGTTACAGCTCTGTGAAATGTGGTTCACACAACAAAAATGTTAATTAGACAGGAGACTACAAAAACATTTTGAGCTCTTTAACTCTTGCCATAGCCATCTATATGTATGAGGGATAAGTTGATTTTAATAGTTGCGTAATTAAAATATATTGCAGCAAGCTAACCTTAGCCCCTCAGTTCCATAATTGGCTCTTGCATGCTGTGTATTATTTGACACATTCATTTGATTACCTCTAAGTTTTCTGAAATTCTAAAACAGCATCTAATACAACCTACATATTAACATTTCATTTCTTATTGTGCTCTTCTTCAAGTAGTCAGGTCATAGTCAAAATTACGCTTTTCATAACCAAGGTTTCACTGAGGGATGTAGTCCATAAAGTTGTTTACAGGGAGAAGGAAAAAAAAAGGGAGATCAAGTCTTAGTTTAGTTGTTTTTTCTGTTGTTTGTTTTTTTTTCCCTTGAAAAATAGGCACTACTCTGCTATTATTTGGGTTTTAGTAACAATAAATATTTAAATAGCCACCTTGCTGCTGTAGATAAAAAAGCTATGATTTTTGTGAAACCACTTCATTTCAAGGAGGAGTAAATGCGAAAGTTTCCTAGAACAAGTACCACAGAAGGCAGAGATTCTATTCTCCTCCGTTAAGAACTTACTTCAGTCAATAGATCCAATCAAGTAGCTCTCTGTGGCCATGGCCTTTCAAATCAAAATTACAAAGAAATGCAAGGGACAGTAATGCTTTTCACCTCTTTATGTTTTCCTAAAGCACATGACCATTGGCATTTCTGGAATACCTACTTGAGGTCTTAGGCAAAATGGTATTTTGATGACATGACACTGTGTTCTTGGATTTTTAAAATGTGTGACTGATGCCAGTAGGTACAGAAAGCAGATAACCCTATCTCTGTTTCAAAATATTATGTAGGAAACAATGATGGAAGCTTATATCTTGTTGCAACTATTTCAGTGTTTTAGTGTGTTCATTTACTGGCTGTTTTCACTTGTTCTAAATAGATATATATGTTTTTCAACATCTTAGCCATGAACATATTAAAAAAAGGCAAGAGGTTTGCTTTTTATTTTTCTGTGGAATTGATTTGAGCATTTTGTATTTCAATTCTCTGACTATCCAAAAATATCTGCTAACTGCGATTATGTTAGGAGTGTGTCACTCTCATAACGTCAGTTAGATGACTGTTTACGTGACATGATCAGAATGGTTTGAAGTTTGTAAAGGGATTAAGTGACGCAGAGGTTACGCTGAAGAAGGAGGAAAATAAAAAAGTGAATATGGAAGGAAGTTAGGGAAAATCACATATAGATTCAGACTACCCAGTCTATCACAGCATATAAGTTCAGGAAGACATGAAGTTTATAAAAGTAGTTTGCCACTGATTCTTGAGATCCATTTGAGCACTATTATAGTCATCATGGTTAATGGGCCTTCATATGTTTTTTGATAGTTTCAGCCAGTCCATGGTCTCTAGAGTCCTGAAAATCTTTATGTAAGCTCCCAGAGAGCATACAGAATGCATCATGGCTTTCAGAACCAAATTCAGCTCCAAACTGTAGAGAACTAACTTTAAGTGATGATATGAATGTCCACCTCAGAGTGAGCTGAATCGCTCTTCAAACTCTTTTGAACAAATTCATTTGACTTTAACCAAAATTTAAACACCTACCACATGGAGAACCTTCTACCTTGATTTAGGTGCTTCCATATAATGTCACTTTGGATGTTCCAGGGTATCTGAGACACCTGCATGGGACTGGCAGATATTATATGACTTTTGGAGGTCAAGTGGGTGCCCCATGACTCCTAAAATGCATGAGATTTTCAAATCTAGCCCTCTATTTAGATAGTTTTATTCAAGTTTTTGAAAAAAATAACCTGAATTCCCCTCATAATATTTAAACCAGATCATGTGATTTGAGGCTCATCTTACTATTTTTGAACACTTCCAGTGGGCACTGCTTATTTAGACACTCTTCTTCTATCCATATGTATACTGCCACAGATAAAAGGACACTCCATTCGTTCTAGTAATATTCCTAAAAGAATATTACAGAAATAGCTGTTATCTAGCATGCAGGCAATGTTGTTTTCATGCCTATTGCATCTGATAATACCTATTTATTTTTTAAACCCCACCAACAGCAACAACGAACACCTAGCATCCAGCATTTCAAATGACACTAGGAGCATTTTATCTCTATGCTGCCATGGTAGTATGAGAATTTGTATGACATGCTGTACTGGCTGCTGGAAAGCTTTTGTTTTCATAGGAAAAGCAAAATAGTACTGACAATTTGTAATCCATACAGTAATGAAACATTATCTCTTACAATACGAAAGATTATCTGTGTCACCATTTTATAATTAGTTTCAGCTCCACTCTGCAGAAGCTCTGCAGAGCGAATGTAGGAGTAGCACAAGAAACTTTCTATATTGAAACCAACATATCATCCTTCAATCTGCTCTCAAAGCCTGATACTAATTTTATCTGTCTTTTTAGGTCAATAAAAGCTTTTCCTGGTCACTACCGGGATATTGGTACAAACTACAGGATTGCCAGAGGTATCTATTTAATAGAAAGAGGCCCTTACTTACTGGAATGAGATCAGCTAGTTATTTTGAACGGCTCATGAATGTGTGCCTGCATTCATCTATGATAATAATGCAACAAAGAACTGTGACAAGAAATCAAACTGGGTCCTGATTCAGTAAAAGATTGTCTAGCAGCTCTCGAAATCTTTAAAATTCTGCAGGTTTCTTTGGAATCTCTCTAGCAATTCTCCAGAAAATTATGATTTGCATTTGACTAATAACTGCCAGTCAAGTAATAATTTTAAAGCAGTCTCGACCAATAGATAGCAATCTATTAAGATTATTTGCTACCAACCATGTAGAAGAGAGATCATTTGGCCCGAAGACTATGCATATTCTTTCTTCTGCCTTCACGCTTACTGTTTCCTGGAGCATAGTGATCAAGAATACACTCATGACAAAGAAAGAGGATGAACTTTCCTGAAGCAAAATGATCATCTCAGACCAAAAGGTAACAAAAGGTAACAGTCTATTAGGGTCTTCTAATCGTATTCTTGAGTACCATAAATATATTACTAAGAAATGTGTACACTTTTAACTGAGCTATTAATATATGTGCAGCAGAAAGCTTCAAGAAAGCTCATATTTTGAAGAAAAAGACCTCATATTACATTGAAGTTGCTGTGAAAACTGAAATTTAAATCAAAAGTTGTCAGCAGCAGCAGTCCCTCTGCAATGGTTCAGCTATGAGATGGACTGAGGCAGTACTTTGTTATATGTCATAGTCAACAACATAACAATTATATTTACTTACATTAACCAAAAATGTGTTTAAATTCTATCTGTAGCACGGAGTAAATTTAGCCCTATTTGAGTATGGAAAGGGTAACATTGGGAAAATTGTCAACCAGTCATATCCCTGCCTAACGAGTGTTTATAAATATATTAAGGAACATAGAGCTTTCCTTTAAGAGTGTGGCTTTCAGGCAAAGATACAATCACGTAAAAAATGATAAATGAGACTAGATCTACTTCCTGATTAACTGGCATAAATCTTATATATCTTGCATCAATTTACAGAAAGTACAATTTATTCCTGAAATTGTAAGGGAAAGTTAAACATTTACTAAGAACAGAGAAGCTCTAACAGTATGGCATGCAATGAGCCTCACTCTTAATTTAGCTTCCTGGAGTTACCTTTGGCGATTAAAGCTGTGATTATTGGCATATATGTGCGTGTCAACCGCAAGAGTTTATAAATGTCTGGGACAGATGATCTCCAAGACAGTATATCCACACATGGGCAGAAGAAACTTTAAGCACATCATTTGTAATTTATTTATTTTTATTGTAACCACTTTTCCATTCCTTAAAGTTCAAGCTTAAGTGAGATCACTCCTTGAGACTAATTTTTTTAATAAAGGGCATAGCATTCTACCAGAAAATCTGAATCCTATAAGAAATAAGATGCTGTTTACGAAGTCCTGTACAGCTTTGTCTTTCTTATCCTGCTTGTGTTCCTTCTTAAGATATAAAGAGCGTATTCTGGAGCGCCTTGAGGCTGTACTCAGTAACCTTCCCCAGACATCACCAGGTCTGCGAAAGAAACCTCTGTTTCTCATACTAACCATAATATCCATTCTGTGATTCGGTTTCTCAAATTACTGACCACTTCTCTGTTTTGTTCTACAGTATTACGTATGCTTATTCAGAACCATACACAAAGTTGTCCCTCACAATATCTATCTGATTTAATGCATGGAGAATTAAGCGTGCCTAGGTAACTTCTTTACACTAACATAGCTTATGATACCCTATCTCCTTAGACGTTGACACACACAAGGAAACAAGCACAGAGGTCCATCGCAAGCCAGATGAGGGCAGGTCATATCTTCTCTTTCCCTGCAACAAATGCATACCTTTACGCACACATTCTTTCAAGTGTCTGAAGCGTCTATGTACGTCCCTGAAATGTGTGAAAAATGAAAGAAACATGGAACTATATGTTCCATTGAATGTAATACTGCAAGCAACAAACTGGAATGGCATTTCTGCTAGCTTCCAAGGATGTTTTTTTTCATTATGTAAAATTAGTATGACAATTTACAGCATGTAACAAGTTATTTAGGACTACTGTATTTATCCATTGGGAGAACTTAAAATAGATCTTGTTCTCTTGGCCTTACTTCCACTGACAGAATAAAAATTACTGCTGTAGTTAATTTGCACAACTGACCCACTGATAATTGCTCCTATCACACTGAAACTTTTAAGGTCAAATTCAGCTTCCACAAAGCAGGTGTCTAAAACATTGCTGTCTAAGCAGTGTCTAAATTCTCCTTATAGTTTTATGGAGAACTAATCAATGCAGTCATCAGCATTTAGAGAACTATTCAGCTGTATGTAAAGGAGAGAGACTTTTTTTTCTGGCTATAAAGCTCTCAAGACTTCATTGACTAGTGAAACATAAGAAAGATAGACCAGGTCATCTCAACCTGAAGTTATATCTTTTTCAAACTAGACTTGCAAATTATACCTTTTGCACATGCCTTCTATTTAGTTAGATTTTGTAAGTGGGTTACAGACTGATTTATATCAGCTTTCTAATAATCTAAAGAAATCTCACCCTTGTTTGCCTGAGATGCCAATGGATTTGGTAGACTCCAAAAGCAAAAAAATATTTAGACCAATGAAATAGCAGGATAAACAGCAAAATAAAATGCAAAGAAACATTTAGGGAAAAATGAGGAATGAATAGCATTGAAAGAACCTTTTAGACCTATTCTAAATTTCTAAAACAGAAAAATACATCTTTTTTAGGGATTGCAAGTGAATTTACCTACACAATTACTGAAATAGGTCAGATATAACTTTAATTATTCCTAATTTTTTTAGCCTTAGGGGAAAAGAAATGAAGATTAATTTGGGGATAATTTGAAAAGTGCTATTTAGGATAGTGCATATGTAATTATTCTGTGGGATCACATTGGTTCAGGAAACAGTCACACCAACTGGTTTAGGAATGAAAATAACCTACTATAAACATCCAGCCAGGATCTTTTTTTACCTCCTGTGTGAATCATGTCCTTCTTCAGGATTTTGATGGATGGATCTCTGTTGGAACACTTTTCAGTGCCTGTTTGAAATACACTTTCTTTGAACACATTATAGCCTCTTTCCAGGCTATAAGTACCTAGCACTCTGTGAAAAGTGAATACATCTTTCCAACTGCTATTTGGCTCTGATATGAAGAAATTACTGTCAAGGTTAATTATCCCATTCAAAACCAGTTCTCACCTGAAGGCTTTCCAAAATGTTTTAGAAGTACCAGAGAGATTCATTTGCCAGAAAAACTGTGTGATATGCATATAAATGATTTAGAACAGAATTCATCATGTACCTGGGTTGTCCCCTTACCTCCCTGCTTTTTAAAAAAAAAAAAAAAAAAAATAAGGCACATATTTCCAGCATTCAGAGTTACACATTACAGCTTAATATCAATATGGAACTGGTTTTAGAAGGAACTGAGTTGTTCAAATAATAAAAATACCTCTGCAAACATTCTGTAAAATTTTATTTTGTCTCAGTGGCTATTGTTATTTTCTTTTACTTATCAGCTGACTAGTACAGTGCTTGATTTCATCTGTTACCTACCTCTAATTTCGTAGTTCCAAAATTATATTACAATGCAGGAAAAAGTATGATCAAATTCTTGTGGTACATGAAGATGAATAGGAACCACTGTATGCTTTACAAAAAAGATTTTTTTTTCCTAATGTTTCCAAGTCAGGCATGCAACCCACTGGAAGATGATTATTGGAATAAGCCCTTGCACTATAGTTTATATATGTTGCTCATGTAATTCAGCTTAAGCATTTTTAAATTTAACCTTCAGTATGGAAAGGTCATTTTTATGCACTATGATTAAATTTTCTCCCTCTGGTATTTCTTTATTTCTAATACCAAAAGTAAATTTTGAATCATCTAAATAACCACCCATACCAAAATATAGCCAGTGAACATATCTAAAACATGCATTGGCTACAATAGTTCTGAACTGTGATGTCTCAATTCTAAGTGATGTCTCAATTCCGAGGATCCCTTGAAAAATGGAATGAAATGTGTTAAAGTTCAGCCTACTGCAAAGGGCAATGTAATATAAATGCTTAAATCTAGAGATCTGGACTGAGCTTTGCAGGAGTATCAGAGTGGAAATGAATTGCACTGAACACATAGTGTAAATATGTGGGTGTTGACATGTACACAAATGCCTCAATAGTTCTGAATCACATTCACAACCTAGACAAATAGGATGCAGAGTATAAGCTCAGCAGTGCAGCCAATTGTAAATTTTGAAGTTTGTTGTGTGGCAGCCTATAAGCTATAGTGAAGAGCTGTATTTTCTCAAATGCTAAATCCTCCAAAGAAACAAGAAGGAGAAGAGACTGTATAATTCACCCTCAGCAATGAAAATATTCATCATCTCTCCCAAGTTCTGCTACAGCACAGAGAGATTGGTATGATTTCGTGAAATTTAGTAAGCATAGTGGTTACTGGAGTGAGCACACACAACCCTTTAAATCACAATGATAGCATTTTTGTTTGGAGAGGAGATGACATTATGCTTCTTTGATTTCACCTTGTCATCTCTTCTCACTGAGATCAGTGAATTCCATCTGAACACCCAAATAATGAAAAATGTGATAGGTTTATGAAAATATTGTCTTGAGAGCTGTAGTTCAATTTAACACAAATTTGATCAAATTCTTTTGAATGCAGCCAGTACAGAACATTGAACAAAAATGAATTGTTGGGGAAAGGAAAAAGAGAAATGAGTACAATGAAGAAAGGGAAGGATGAGAGACCTGAAAAGACATTAACCTTTCAGTGCTTCATTGTTTACTGACCTCACAAGCCACAGCTCTTCCTCTGCCACTTTCAATAATTAAATTTGTATTGACATTCCTTTTGTAAAAGTTACTTCCATGTAATTCTGCGAACAACAAAGAATTCTAACTAGACTTTCCAAGCTTTATCTCAGAACAACTGGAACATAGGAAAAAAAAAAAAAAAAAAGAGCTCATTCGATCTACTTTAAAAATTAGAGACTTTTCAATTTATCTTAAAATAAGATTTTTTATTTATGAAGTATAATAGTAAAAGAATTGTTTTAGCCATTGAGGATTTGTTTGTGTACTTGAAGAACACATGTTTTAGGAAAGTCTGATATTTAGACTAAATCTAGATTCACATTAAATCTTAAAAACCAAATTCCAGCTATATTTAAACTAGATCCACATATTCTGACTATTTCCTATCCAGACCAACTTAACTAGTACCCTTAATCATAATTTTCTCTTTTTTCATTGAGTTTAATCTGCTCACTGCAGCACCATTCTCTCTCTAATATAGTGAAAAAAAAAATGCATCCCTGCATTTCAGAGATGTTTCTCTCTTTCCACTGCAATTGCTTTATAAAAGTGAGAAATGGATTCCTGATCTTATATTATTTAAGATATCTTATTTGGAGAAGAATTCCTTACATTTCCTACAACAATAGAGGCTTGAACTTTTTTTTTATTTCTTTTGCTAGGGCTCACAGCCCATAAGTGAAATACTGGCCTATCTAAAATTACTATCAGAATTCCCACTGACTTCTATGAAGTCAGAATACTATCCCATGAATGTATATCCAGCAAGAAAAAGCAGAATTATTGAGGTCTTTCCAGACTATTTAATTTTGCAGTGAAGTCTCTGAGTACAGTCTTTGAATTTTCAAGTTTGTGAGCTATGTTGATACCACATGCAACTTGGGACACAGTTTTAAGAAATCCTCAGAAAGGAAGAGAAATAGGAAAAGCTTAATTCTTAACTGTTTCATCTCATTTTCAACAATGTAATTCACATTAGTGATAAAATGAATCTGAGCCCTTTGCATCTTTAGCCTGTCTATTAGACTCTGTATTCCTATTTAAATTGCAATTATTCAACTAAATAGTCATTCTTAGAAAACTGCAAGTTCAAAGTATGAAAATTATCTAGGTAACCTTCACAATACTTTTCCAGGTGGTATATTATCTTAATTTAGCAGATGTAGAAACAGTACTGTGTTAGGAATCACATTTATGTCTGAAAACAAAAACAAAAGACAAAAAAGACAAAGTATAGTTCTCATGGGTACTTCATTCAGCAGTAGATGAACTTTGGAACAAAAAACACATAGTTCTGGATTTGCAGGGGTTTATGAATTTCCATATCTGTTCAGATATCAAGTAGTGTACATGAGTATTCTGAAAATCATACCTTGGTGAAGAAATTTTCTTAAAAGAGCCATTTATTTTGAATGGCTGCCTTTACAGATAATCAATCTAAGTGGGACACACAAAGAGAAGCTGTACTAATGGGCCAGTTCTACCCCCTATTAGACCTATATGATAGTGTATGTTATTGCAACGGTCATATCTATAGGGTGTTATACTAGCTAAATATCAATAAATAATTGTTATTCATTTGCATTTGATCAAATGTCTGCCCTACTGGTTTGACTGTATTAATGTTCCTTAATGTTTGACTGGAGGCTGACCCCAGGATGCTGACCCATTTAGTCAATGGAGAGTCAGGATGACCATGCAAAAATCTTTGTTACTCATTATTCATTTTTCTTCTCTAAAGATTTTCAGTCATTTAGTCAGGGAAATGGCAACATACACATACCTACAGAGTAATGAACAGTAAAGTAAGCTTTTTTGCCAGTATTCCATATACTTAGAATAGTTTAGGCATTTTACTTACTTAGTGAATATTTAGTCATGCAGAAATCAGTTTATTTGCAAATAATTCAGGAAAGTAATAAAGGACCTAGATTCTGAGATAACTTATTTTTAGTTGACCTGCTGTATTTCTCGATGCCTCTGTGAGATGACTTCAGTTCAGATCAAAGTCTGTTTCGAGGATCATAGCCTTAGAGTATAACTGAAGACATGCAATTCGATGATAATGCAGAAACGTTATTTATGGGTGATAATGTACAAGGACTAAAGAATGCAGATTGATTCTAAAATCTTGGAAGAGAAAGCAAGATAGGAAAAATATATTTTTATTATTCAATTAAGCAAGTTAACATATTAAAATCAGTGATAATCCCAGAAAGTTACCCATTGAGAGAGTCAAATACTGTACTTCCACAGTTAAAGCAAGAACATTTTCACTATGCAAGTCAAAGGATAGTGTCTGCCTTAGGTTCCCATTAAATTAAATTTAAATTATACTAACTTAAAATGCTGCTTATGATGCTCTAGAAACTGGAGGGGAAATGAAAGATAGAACTAGCAATTTAATAATTTCTACTTGAATATGAAATATCAAGGTTAACTGATGTAACTTGCCAACCTGTGAAGCTATTAATCTGAAAGACTTAAAGGTAGATCCAGCTATTAAGCTTGTGCATACAATCTATTTTATTCTTTTCAAATAAGCATCTAGGAAAAAAACAACTAAATGTTGATATCACTTCTCAGAATCTCAGGACTGAGTTATATAACTTCTTATTACCTCCTTTCAAATTAAACTCCTGGCTGGAAATGTAAACCCATATAGAACAGTGTCTTGTTTTACCACTGTGTCTTTGAAGGGATTTCTGTTAACTTTAGACATTTTACAAGTCCAATAAATCACAAATTTGGACCTATGTAAATAGATATTTAGCTAAATAAAAGTATGAACTTTGATAAAACAAATGTTCACTGCAAATATGCAAATTTAAAAACTAAAAATAAATACATACAACTAAAATATAGCCAGCCTTTGGGGAAGCAGCAAGACTGGGTCAATATACATCTAAAACTTGGAGGTCATTAAAACTTATCTATAAAATAAATTATCTGAGAATAGTAACAAAAAAGCATATACCAAAGATTAGAGAAAATAAAGAGAAAATCAAGGATAGGTATAAACCCCTGTGCTCTCTCTGTGGTTTTTAAGTTTTCAGGGTTTTTTTTAACAAACTTTTTTGAAAATTGTTTCCAGTGGTAAGGAGAAGGAAAAAAAGTCATTACAGGTTAGGTGTAGACGTATTTGTTTTCCTTGGATACCTTAATACAGTCACATAATTTAACTCTCCAATTGTATCCTGGATCTTCGTCTGATGATCTTCTACACTGCATAAATTAAAAAACACTCTCTCACTCCTCTGTGAAGGAAACCAACCAGTTCTCCTGAAAGAGATCCCAGGTTGATTGAGTTCAATGAAGAGGACACTCCAGAAATAGTTTCCAGTTGGTGATAAAAATAAGAATACCTCTACGTTCCCTGTACCATCCTCCAACATTATCCCAAAGGTATTTGTACCTGCAAACGTATCCATATGGCTTTATGCTTTAAACTAGGGTATTCAACAGTCCTATTTTCATAGTATGTAGAAACAAACAAAACAAATAAGCTTTTAGGTGGACTGCAGAGTTTTTCAGACACTTTGAATTGAAAAAGCGTGCACAAAAAAAGGTCTTGGTGTTGCTGGCCTTCATCTTGCACCCAGTAAGCCACCTGGTCTGGGGCTAGGAATCACTCCTGAAGGAAAACTTTAATCATTGCATATGTAGCCACTTAGAACTCTGGATTTAGAAAGAGCCTGTGTCTAATTGGAAAACTTCCTTGCACACAAAGAAGTTGAAGTTACAATGATTGTCTTCAGAAAATTTTCAGTCAGACCCTCTTGTCTGATCATAGGCTACCATGTTTTCTCTCTATACCCTAGTAGCTAAAATATACCACACAGAAGTCAGAGGACTGGTAAGCATTTTAAATAAAAGAAACTTATTTATGATATCATAAAAAAACAAACAAAAACACCATCACCACTACTAAATAGTAACTCATGTTTAAGTTCATAGTTTAATATAAGTAGAGATAACATTGGTGGTATAATAGTTTACTTTCACAATACCGGGGGAAATTCACTGACAAAATTTGTTGGCACTTTTGAAGTTGAAAAATCCAGTCATATTGTAATCAGCACATTAAATAGGCTTCATCTGACCAAAAATAGACATCTATCTTGATATACACATCTGAACTAGTTCTCTAGAATGCCCTTTTAATTAATGAAGAGAAATAGGCATTTCTAGAACAAGTTAAAGTCAAAAATAATCAGATACCTCTCCCTATGCAGTGCCATGCTTTCCTGGCTAACTATTAAGCTAGTTCATACTTAGATGACCACACTGTGCTTATGTCTAAAATTAGATCTGATGAACCCTATCCATCAGATCTACTTTGTCTGCTTATAGTGGAATACTTAAGGTAGCAAGCTTTGCGTGTATGTTCTTCTTCAGGTTTTAAAGAAAAGGGATCTAAATATCTTCAGTCTCTGTCATTTTCTAGTCTCTGACATTCATAATGATAGACAATAGCTTTTGATTCTTTTACCTTCACAAAAGAAAAAAAAAACACTTTTTTCATGCTAGAATAAGTGAAACAACTGATTCTTGAGAATTTTGTTAGTTTTAGCTATTTTGAATAAGTATTTTGGATTTAAATTATATGAGAGAGAGAGAAAATTAAACAATCTAGAAAAAAGAAACAGCACCTGACATAATTACCAACATAATTATTCTATTGATCAGCAGTTCGGTCTGTCTGACTGAGGATCAAATATTTCCTTTCTTTCAGGCCCCTTTTTAAGTGTTGGATGTAATCCAAAGATCTTACTGCTTCTGTCTTTGAAGTATTTGTCACAAAGCCGTACATAGTACTGACTCTTGCTCCATTTAGAAAACCAAAGGAACATGATCTAAATTCAGTCTTCTGAGGATTTTTTTGTTGTTGTTGTTTGTTTCTTTTTTCATAACAATGCTATCGACTCCACAGTGAAAGACTAGAGAGTTTGATTCAATGCATAGCATTGATTTTTCTTAATTACTAAACTTATTGTTAACCTTGATTGTCCATTTTGATAAACATGTATCTATGCATAAACAGCAACAAGCTAAATGCTAGTCTCAAGAAAAAAAAAAAAACTTCATGTCGTATTTGATAAGCAGAATACTCATGGTCTATCCCCATTGTACATATTTTTTAAAGTTTTTCAGCATTTGACTTCCAAATGCTAAGACAAAAGGTAAGATAAGATTTAGATTTATTGTGTCATAACAGCAGAACTGTTGGACATAGTTTCTATGTGATTAAAAATTTTTAAATAAAAGAGAATACTCTCTATATATCAGTTCACAAATCTGTGATAGTATTTATACCACCTTAATTCCTACAAAAAGGGTTTCAGTAGGGGGTGAAAATTGCTGCAGGTCGGTTCACCTTTGAAAAATACAAAAGATAATATTTTTCTCTCAGATTTATATTATTTTGATATTTGTTTATTAATCTCTAGAACATAGATACCTACAAAGGACATACGGTTAAAATTAAAACATCCTCATGGCTAGAATAATATAGAGTTAGAAAAGAACTCAAACTAAAAGATAATAGAATGTTCAGGAAAGGGAAAAAACAATTCTCGGAGTATAAAGGTGAATAAATAATACACATTCCAAAAGGATCAAGGTGATATTTTCATTTATGAAACTGACAGAGAAAAGTTCAAGAAGAAAATGGCTTTAAAGACAGAATAATAGAGTTTTGCTGAAAATAAACACTAAACAGTAAGTTAAAGAAAGATTGAACTTCAGATGTACCTAACAATTGCTGCCACAATGTTGTGTGGGTGATAAAATGCAACCAAAAGAAGAATGAAGAGCAATTCTCTTTTTCTTCCTTCAGAGTTGAATGCCAAGTGCAGAACCTTCATCTTCCTAGGTACATGAATTTACACAATGCATTTTAAAGTTGTTGAAGGAGAGGAAAATAAACTACTTGAATACAGGAAAACTTTTGATAGATGAAATGACAACTTTATCAATAATTTAAAATAATAATTTTGAATAGGAATAAAATTAATGATTAGTGGAAACAAAATGAGAAATTACACAGAAAAATCCATGTTATTTAGTAGTATTTTTAATTTGACTAATGCATAGAAACAAACTTTGAGGTCACTTCTGATATGAATTAAAGAAGTAATGGGAAATAAAGGGAAACAAAAAACAGTCAGTGAAAAAGACACAGTCATAAGCTCTGTTTGTAGTATGTGTATGTGTTTTGATGATAATGCAGTTATCAGATAACATGCTGAAAGTTAATCTGTGGCCTGAAGCCTTCAGGGAACTAGAATAGCTCACTGCTGTTATCTCTCAGTAGAGTGGTTCACCTCTGTTTGAACACCTTGAACAGTCAGAGGTTCCATGGGAAAGAAAGATATCTGTCCAGATCCACGGATAAGTAAAGGGTTGAAGAAAAACAAAAACAAACAAGCAAACAAACAAAAAAACAAACAATCAAAATACCCCACCAATTGGCCAGGCCTCTTTCTGTTGCAGTCAAAATATAGCTGGGTTTTGGATTCTAGGGTAAGAAAATTGTATTGTGGTCATATGATTAATGAAGAAAAAAGTGAATGTGACATGACTGGGTTATGCTAGACGAAAGAGAGAGAGAGTAAGATAAAAAGGAGGGAGGTCTTACCCAAGGCTTCATCCAAGTGCACAGGAAAATGCTAAAATCCTGTGTGTTATGTCTTCCTGAAGGTTCCGATGAAGTAGAGAGGAAGGTTCAGATGAAGTAGAGATGTCTCTGTTGCAGGGAGCAGAATTCAAGAGTAGTACCCACACCTTGAACACTGTGTGCACTTGTAGAGCCTTCAACTCCAGAAAAGGCATATGAGAAGTAGAAGAAAGATTCCCGTTTGTCATTTTCATCAGAGAATGATAAAAACAGATGATGAAAGGTAGGGAGCTTCTTGCAGTGATTAAGCTAGGATTCTTCAACCTTCCCAAGCGATAGCTCAGAAGGAGATAACAGTTACAAAAGAGGTGAACATGGATCGGCTTTGCACTGTTCCAAAACAAAATCTAGAGGCTATTAGATGAAACTAGTCGGAGCAAAGGTAAAAACAAATAAAATTAAGTGGTTCTTCTCCAACAGGCGGTAGACATGTGGAATTTCATCATGAAACACAGAATAATAGATTCATAGAAGTTGGAAGGGACCCCTGGCGGACTTTTTATTCAACTCTCACCTTTAAGCAGGTCTTATAAGGTCAGCTTGCCCAGGGATTTTTCTATTAATGTTTTAAATTTTTCTGAGGATGGAGTTTCCACAACCTCTGCAGGCAGCCTATTCCCTGGTGTTTGACCATTCTCATGATAAAAATCTGTTTCTTTGTATCTAATTGGATTTTCCTGTGTTCCAAATTGTATCCAATGCTTTTTGTCCTATCACTGTGTACCTTTGAGAAGAGCCTGGCTCTGTCTTCTTTTTACTTTGCCATTAGGTAGTCAAAGGCAGCAGTAATGTCTCTCTTTAGCTTTCTTTTCAAGGCTAAACAAACCTTGTTCTATCTGCCTCAAACTATACTTTACAGATACCTAATTATTGTCACATTCAGAGATAAAATATTGAATTAGATAGCTTTGTTCTGAGCAATTATGGACATTCTTCATTCAGCTTCTCAAACATATAGAAGTGAGGCTATCAGAAAAGAATGTTTACAAGATGATGAACCTTTGAGAGGTGGTAACAGTGAAAGAAAGTGTGATGAAAAGTTTAAAGCAAATGAGTAAGTTAGGCACAGAGTCAGAGTTAAAAGTCTTTTTTTTATTTCTTCATACTTTCCCTCCCTAAATCCACATTTGATATCAATACATTCTATATTGTACTCTTTTTGTGACATAGACTGTGGTACTTCATATTCAAATACAATATGGCATGGCTTGTTTATTTGCTTTTGTTTTTTTCTTGATGAAGTGCTACATTTAAAATATTTTGACTTTTACAAGTTTTCTTTCAAAATATAAATTTAAATCTCCTGCTTTTCTCATTTTGTTTTTGTTGTTAATTGTGTTTCTTCTTATAGTTGTGCTATTCAGCTAATATTTAATATTCTCACATATAAATCCTTGAGAAAGGGTAGGGAAGGAAAATTAAGGCATATTGTTCTCCTATAGGTCTTTTTATCATCAGCTCAAGGGATATTCCTTTTTATCAGCACCACCAAAAATTTCTTATGGATTGTTCCAGATTTCAGCTCAACTTTTAAATCACTATTACACTCCAAGTGAGCTGGTTGAGATGGAATGCTGGTTGAGATGGAGAAGCTATGGAATGAAAAAGATACAGAAATGCAACACTATGATACTTAATAATACTCCTAGGCTTTAATCTTTTAAAACTGAGCTTGGACTCAAAGATTCCATTAATTTCATTGTCTTCAAAGGCAAAAGAACTGTCATAAATGTTTTAGTATATCAATAATCATTAATAATAATAATAATACATAGCACGGAGGTGAAATTCAAAATGCACCTCATCAGCATCTCACAAATGCACGCTCCCTCAGTGTACTCATTTACTTTTACCTGAAGCTAAAGATGGTTTGCTCATGAATACCAGACTATTACCTGTTTAACTGCATCTGATATTTGTCTGTGTCTGGTACAGCAATGAAAGTGAAGATCATTCAGAGGGAATTATGCACTTCTTGTTTTAGTCTTAGTAAGGATCTCAGCAGGTTTTGTTTTGTGTGCATGTGAATGTATGCATGTATGTGTATATATATATATATGTATATATATATATATATATATATATATATATTTGTTTACATACAGGAAATGAAAATGAATCAGGAGCCATTGTGCAGAAGTTTGTTTTTTGTTTTTGTTTTTGTTTTTGTTTTTGTTTTACATTGTAATAAAATCACTAGAACAGGGTGTTATAGGTGAAGACAAATAAAAAAGTACCCGTCATAAGCTTCTGGAACGCAGCTGAATTGTGAATAATGGATGTTGTGGCTGATGTAAGGGATGCTGCCTGACATATAGTCTGATACACCTGGACCTCTTTTTAAATAAGCTTGCTTCCACCAAAGCTAATTGTCACCATTTTTTAGTATGGTTATATAGGAATCTGCCAATACTGTTTGAATGTCAAATTATATATGTGTGAATAAAGAATGACATATAAGCTGATGTGTTTATTCTTGGTATGAGGGAAGGAGAAAGAGCAGCAGCTCAGCAATACTACTTGAAGATGCAGTCCCATGTCCTGCTTGAAGGGCTTTGCTATATTGTCTTTGCAATACAGAATTGGACAAAGAGATCACAAAGCTGGTAAATCTCTGCAGATGAGGGCTTTGCAATACAGGATAGGTCCTGAGTTACCTACAGTCACTGTGATTCCTCCAACTCTCTTCCTACCTGAAAAGGTGCATGACTGCAGAGCCATACTGCCCTGCCACTCCAATGTCTTTTGGGGACCATATTTAACAAAACACAGTGCAGAAGAGTTCTGAAGTGGGGCCCAGGTTTGTAGAGTTGACAGATAGTGTAAATGATTGAAACCAGATTTCATTCAAGGAGAGAGTAAATGGATATTGGAATAAAATAGGATCAAATAACAATTAATTCAACAATTCTCTGTATTCCCCTTCGAAAGTTAATACAACATTTTTTTTTTCACTACTACAACTACACAAAACACAAAACAGTTAAAATAACTTCAAAGTGTAGTGATTCTGATCAGTTTTCATTTTCCCAAAATCTCTTTCTTCTGAGAAGTGAAATGTTCTGTTATACATGACCCATTTCACAATTTGATTTAAAAGAAAAAAAAAAACTTAAAACAAAAAAGAAACGAACCAAAACAATAACAAAAAAACCTTCACCTAAAATCAGATATTTGAAACGTGTCTGTACTGAAGCTTTACTACAATAATGAAGTCAATGAGACTGTACTGTCTCTAAGAAATTCACTGAATTTACTGATTTTAGTCCCGAAAGTGAAAACTAATTCGATACAAACAAATTGTGTTTTAATAATTTAGAGATAAGCAAAATGTCTGATATTTGAAATAAATTGTTAATATTGTCTCTCAGCTTGGCCATGAAATGAAAATAACTTTCTCATCTTTCCCTAAACGCTCAGATCTCTCTGTCTTACACCACTCTTACATTTCATCAGTTTTTCAGCTTGGTTTGGTTCCTCCACCAACATTGTGCAGGATTGTTAATACCATCTTGTAAGACTGTTGAGACATATGTATGTGCAGATCTGCTTCTGGAAACAGAAGTAGTTCTCTAGTTCTTTACATCATAAAGGAAGGGTTATTTTTTGTGTAGCTTCAACAAATCACGAGGCATGACATGAAGTTTTGTTACTTTACAACATATTTACCTTTAAAAAAAATGGACATATGTATGTCAGGCATATTTTTTAGGTTTTAGAATATATGAAAAAGTTGAATAAGCAATGACTATTCATTATTTCTCATAGTACAAGAAGTACATAATACCCAGTAAAATGATCAGGCCATTTTAAAGCAAGCGACCAAGCAAACAGAAAGATTTCTTTTTCCTGATGTGTAATTACTTTGTATAATTCACTGTCTCAGGAAGATTTAATTGCTAAAATGTATTAAATGGTTCAGAAAGTGATTAGGAAATTCATATAAGAAACATATATTGGCCACAATTAAACACAATGGTCTAGATGAAACTGGAGGACTGGAAAGCCTTCTGTAGACTGATGGAGGCTGGAAGGAATGGAGTGTTTCCTACTTGTGCTGTTTTTAATACTCTTCTGCTTAGCATCTACTTCTGGCCACTGGCAGAGATCAGATATCAAGTAAAAGGATCTGATTTTGTACAACTATTTATATCAAAGTCATATAAAAAACGGATGAAAGCTCTCTGGGAGAATAATTCCAAAAGCTGTTCTTCCACTAAATAGTTTCAGTAAGAAGAGTGTTAACTGAATATTGATCAAAGGAATCTTTTCAAATTATTGTATAGAAATATTCAAAGCCTCTTTCTCACTAACATATTTATTTCATGTTTGACTTTTCAAGATGGTGGTCTTAGAACAAGGCTTGCAGGAGTTGCTGGAAAAATGTCATTTTTCCTAACTGTCACATCGTATTATGAAATTGAATGCGGGATTCAAGACAGAATTTCTTATTGGAAGGGGACACTGTAGTTAATCTACAACAATAAAAGCATAAGTAAAATTTTGCTTAATTATAGTGATCACAGAGAAAGGAGAGAATGAAGGGGAAGAGAGAGACAATGAAAAAAAAGGAAAAAAAGAAAATATCAACTAAGGGAATATTAGATTCATGCATTTCTTTCCTTAGCTACTTCATAAGTTCACTGGGCTGTAATGTGCTTTCAGCTACACTAAGCTAAGTCAGGAAAAATTCTGCTGAAGTTGACAGCTACAAACACAAGAAAATGGTATAAGGCCCACTGTGTCTACAGACACAATTCTGTACTTTCAGTATCTGGCTGTTTTGTGTGCAGAGGAACCCTACTGTGTCTCTGTTCAAATAAAACAATTCAGAGATGCTTCAAAAAAAAAAAAAAAAAAAAAAAAAACAGAGAGATCCTCAGTTCTTTGAAGCTGTCTTTTGAACCTTCCCAGCTGGCTGAAAGTAACATGGTACAGACACGCTATTGTCCTGTTTTTCTATTTAAGAGCAGGATATGGGTGACAAAAGGAGAATGAGGTAAATATACAGAACAGAAATGACAAGACTGCAAACACAGATGGAAGAAAATGAAAAACGGTAACAGATACCCTTTGGAAGTTGGATGGGGGGGAAGCCAAGAAATATAATACTTTAATGATCTTAAGTATCGTAGATTGGGATTTTTCATTTTTCTACAGATGTCGATAGTATTTTACTGTGAGACATTCTGCATCACATTCTTACAACACTGGATCATGTGTTTGAATTATGCAAAGCTTATATTGTAGAATTTAACTGAACAGGAGCTTCCTAATTAAGAAAATTCTCTCGTATATATATACATATATATATATTAATATGAGAACCAAAACACAATCACAGTTGGCTGCTGTGTGTTAGGATACCTGACTTAGGTAGAAGCGGAATGACTAGTTGTCGACTAGATTTCTCAACTGCAGCAGAATAAAAATATTATTGGATAGAAAAATTCTCTCCCATAGGAGAGCTTTCAAATAATTTCATGGGGGACGAATAGTATACACATAGCACATAGTGTAGTATGCCTATGCTGCAGGACAAGCTGAGGCCCCAGCAGCTCTCTGCGTGGAGATTGTTTGCGCATCTGCCCTGACGCCCTGCACCCCAGCACCATGTGCCGCACCACAGGGGTATTGGTAACACACCGGGTAAGGAAACCTGTGGCTTTCCAAATTCATCTGAGCAGACCAAAGCGAGGGGCTGTCCCACAGGGTGAACAGTAACACATTGTGTGTTCAATCTCTTCTTCTCCCCAAAACATGACACCTGTTTCACACTATATGGAGACCCTCCAGCCCCTCACCCTTTACTGAGAGAAGCAGTGTCTTGCACTGTGGAAATGACTGGATACCACAGTTTGATTCAGTTGCTTAAGCTTGGGGGCCTAATGAAATTTTAAATGTGGTATACTGCCACTTCAGAAAGTCTCGTATTTTCACAAATCCTGTGTCATAACTGTCAGTCAGGCTGAAGTCCTGGATACCATAGGATGTCTCAGCTAGCACCAGAGTCCTATGTTTGGAAAGTAAACCAAGCCCTAAGAACTGTCTTCTTCTAATCAACCACGAGACAATATAACTTGTTATACTCAAATGCTTTTTTCTAACATTTGAACATCTGTTGCAATTGGGACGAGATGCAGAGTTCTGGACTTATCTGTTTACAAAATGACCTGTCTTGAACAGCTGTATGTCACTTTTCCTTTCTCATTTCCCTCACAGTTGCAGTGATTTGCCACCTATAGGCTACAATCTGTTTTGTCTGAATTTCATTTGTGTTAATTGACTTTTTTTCCCCAGAGTAATGATTTTTACATTTGAAGACAGGGCATGGTGAAGGTTGTATTCATTACGGTGTCTTAGGTGCACTCTAAAGAATAAATATGAAGACCAAAGACCAAATTCATTCTTCCTACCAAGATGTGTGATTACTTTTCACAGCAATATACATCTTGGAGGAAATTTATGATGATTCTATAAATAGGTGCCTATGATTAGGAAGACAGAAAGTTATAGTTAAAAAGGCATTTGACAGTTAGAATTTTCATACCGTAACCATTCACTTCATATGCTGAAATCATGCAGTTATGAATCATCATTAATCAACTAATCTGACTTCACAAAGTCTATTATAGCCACTTTTACCATGTAATTACAGCTATCTTGAATAAAGTTAATTTGTCTGTGGTATTAATCTTTAAAATATACTGCTTGAACACCTTAAATGAGTCATTTAAACTCACAGTAAGAACTTAAAGGTGGCTTTATATTTAAATGAGTTCAAGCACCTACAGCTTCTTTTGGAGCTCATTTTGCTCCAAGGCATTTTCTACAGGGTGAAAAAAACAGTTCCTCACTGCTCCCTTAGCAGTGCACAACTAGCAGAAGAGCCCTCCTGTAATCTCTTCTACATTCCCTACTGTACTGTCACTCAAATTTTAAAGCTTTACATGACTTAGTTGGCTTTAGTGTGATAGGGTTTTAAAAACTCCATGCTGTACTTAATATAATTCTGAATCATTTTATAATCCTGTTTTAACAGTTCTAATGCAAATTCATTATCTTAAACAAATAAAAAGTAAAAAAGTTTGTGCTGAATAGAAAGAAATCACTGCCTTAAGGATGGTGAAGCTGAACTTATAATGATTATTGACAGAATGACATGTATTAAAGGATGTAGAAATCTGTCTAACTGGAGTTCCACACTTCAGGGAAAACTGTTACATAAACAGTATTCATAAGAAGACGTGGATTGGAATTTATGTGTTTAAGGTCTTGCTACTAATGTTTAGATAATTTTATGCATGGACATAATTTATTTCAGTACCCTATGCAGACTTAGAGAGTATACATATGCAATACGCTTTCATAAACAGGAGAAAAAGAAAGAAAAAGGGAAATAAAGCACTAATTTCTCTAAAAAAATCTTCATTTTTCTACTTTACCTTGAAAGAAAAATCATTTTTTCAACACAATAGCTATTCCTGTAAACACCGCTACTTTTACTTTTATTCTGATTCAAGGTCCAGCACTGTTCAGTGAAATCATTGAAAAGGTTTTGCATGATTTCATTGAGTATTGCATAAGTCCATTTAAACATAAAACAGTCATTAACATCAAAAAAGTCATTAAAGGAAAAAAAGAAAAAGAAGAAACTCTTCAGTTTCTACATTTTGACCTTGCATGTCCTGGCTCATGACCTAACATTTTTCATGGAAAAAATGAAAAAAAATAAAACAGAGAAAAGTGAAAGAATTTTTATTTTTTCCCCTGAAATTTAGGCACCAATTTGTCTTTATTTAGAATTTAAAAATTGGTCATGATGGATTTAAAAGCTAGACCCCTCTCCAGGTTTTGTTTTCAGGCTTTATATTATCCCACTTATTAAAGCCAAGAGTAACTAAAGGTGATTCTGTTTTCTCTCTTTCTTTGTGAAGAAGAAGGGAAAAGGAAGTTATGAGCTAGGAAGTCTTCCCCATGTGTTTTCCCAGATATCCAAACCTTTCTCATAACCTTTAGAAACTTTTGTGGGCTTTGACCTATGGTTTCATGTTGGTAATGGTATTACAAATTCAAGAAAACTTTGCAGGCTTATGTGTATCAAGAGCATTGGAGAAACAGAAAGGAAAAAAATGCCAACAACTAGGTATATCCACTTCCCCGTGACTCTACAGAAAACTTTATATCTTGAAAAATTTACATTGAAAAAAAATCTTGAAAAATTTTTTAACTTATACATTATCAAGCACTTCATTTTTTCTTATCAGTAATGAAATCTTCTATTTTTTTTTATAAAATAAACCTGGCTCTGAGTATGAAATCTACTTTAATGTTGAATACTGGAAGCTTTCTCTAAATTTCCCAGTACTGGTTTGCACATCTTTAATCTTATCTTGACTAATACCCATTTTTCTCAAGTAATTTAAAAGATAATATTTTAGATCCATGACTGTTGCTGTACAACGTATGAACCTTTGAGAATGTATGAATTATTTTTTATGGATGTAAAGGTCTATAAAAGTAAACATGTTGTCAAATGGCTTGAATATGTCCTTCCTTTTGGAACTTTTTAGGAGTGCATAATCATAAGATCTTAAAGACTGCCGTTCTGCATAAAATAACCTGAAATGCTATGACCAGCGTTGTAAATATTATTATGCCTTCAAATAGTTCTTTTTCCTATTTTTTGAGGTTTTCAGTCTCAGTTTTGCGGTTCTTAATATGCCTGCATACTATATAATCTTTATATGTCAGAAACACACTTTTGTACCATATTTTATGAAAGGTTTTAATCCATATTAGCTTTTGAGCTCTTTAAGTCTTTTGGTCTGCAATCTACCTGTTGAATCTGCCTGTTTTCTTTCTTGATTGTTTTCTCATATCTTTTCTTCTTATTGTAAAGCTGTGATGAACATCTGTAATTAGTTGATGTTACAGCACAAGTATTTTTGTATGCTTCAGTCACAGGCATCTGCAGGGAGAAGATCACATCAGCCACCATTTCCATTGCAAGAAACACTATTTTACAAAATACATTAGGCTATTTCAGTAAGCCTCAGCCTCACATATATTTTCTTAGCTAACCAACTCCATGTAATGCTGATGATTCACATGTAGCTTACGAGTATGTGCCACTACAAAGAAGGTATGCCCCAGGTACCTCCTATTATTGGAGAATTTCCGAAGCTTGTCTTTCATTTTACTTTTTGTGGGTGAACATAAGCCAGATCTTAATGAAATCAAAGGCACATTTGCCCTAACAGTACTGGCTCTGGGTTAAAGTTTAACCAGTGCACTACCATAATGGGAACTGAGCACCAGTCAGTGCCTTTGCACCAGGTCTTTGTATGTGTTTACCGACATCCATACACTCTGAATGAGAGGTACGTGGCCAGCAGATATCACGATAGCCCATGTTTCCAGGTATGTGTATGAAGAAGTTAGTTAAATGAGGAGAGAATGTCCTCTTGAGACAAAGCTGCACTCAAATCTCGTGCAGGAACAGCATGCAGAACACCGTGCTATATTATAGGGCACTCCTCAGCATTTTTCCTAGCATCCAGGTGCTTTCTTTTTGTCTGCCCTACCCAAAGAGCATCTATAGAGAACTTTTCTGGCCTATTTTAAACTCACCTCTGGCTGCAGCAGTGAAGTCTCATGCTCAGTGTCCATGTTCATTGTGTTAAACAAGTTCAGTGGGACTTATAAATAGTCTTCATGCTCAGCATTTTAACTGATAAATGTGTACTAGCTTTTCTATTAATCACCAAAACTGAGAAAACTACTGCAGGCTCCTGCTTTATGGTCTGTTTGCTATCCTAGGTCTGGGTACTTTCAATAATACTTATCACTATTTCAGGACTCTAAATCTTCACAGCATTTTCCTATACTACTTTAAAAAATGCTTCGCCATTAATCCTTCAGAAACCACGTCTGACAAGAGATGACCCTGAAAATTGGTCTGTAATTTCAAAAACTACTGTTGTTATCAAAGGTTACTCAAAAGTGGTTGCCACTCAGCTATAGTTTACTTTGAAACATATAGGTGTGATTTATACAATCAATTTCAGCCTGGCTTTCATCCAGTTCATAGTGCTGAAACATCTCTTCTGCATGTGTGGAATGACTTCATGATACCTGTTGATAGGGATAACTTTACAAGTTTATCCTGCTGGATTTATCAGGGGCTCTTAATGCTTCCAGAGTGAAGTCGCATTTCTTTGCATATGTCATCAAACTGGTTTATCATTCACTGTCTTAGTTTATTTTTTTAAATTTACCTCTAGCCATATTCATTAAAGTATGAATCATACTTATTCGCTGATGTTTGATTTTCTGCTGACAGGCCAACAGCAGTGTTTCTAAATTAGCAGGAGGTGGGCTATCTATAATTTGAATGACACTTTGGAAGGACTATAATTAATTATTTTGACTAGGTAACAACTGAAATTCAGATGTGCATTTTCCAAAGTTGAGAGATATAATATGATTTGAAATTCTGGTAGTATTATCAGAGGTAGAAGGCAGCGTTACATTTTTGAATTCCATTACGGTGTAAAGATAATTTAATGCTGTATCCTGCATTTTGTTGCTTAGGTACAGAGTATCTTAACAAAGACATTCAGCATCTCCCACTGGCATTGCAAAAGCAGAAAGATCATCAACTCCACTAGGCTTTCTGCTGCACCCGTGAATATTTTCAACTCATTCCAACTTTAGTCAGTAGTTAATTACACTATGAAGCATGACTGACTATATTGTTTCTATATTGAGAGAGCTCCATTAACTTTCAGTAAGACAGCTGATCAATTTTAAGAGCCTGCTGCTTACACAAAGAGCCCTCCCTGCTGTGCCCCAATTTATTTGCAGGACATTTTTTTACTGTACTCACCAGGATGTGCTTTATGGCCTTGTTCGTCTCTTTTTTCTTTTTTAAACATACAATCCATATGAGTGTCCTCATATGGGATACTCCTATAAATTTTAATTAAAATGAGATTTTTTTTTTCTTTTTAAAAGGTAGTCATACAGAGTTAAGTAGACTATCACTACAACAATCTGAGGAATACACTTTAATCAATTTCTGCATTTTGTTGAGATTATATACAACTGAATCACTGAATGCCTTAGTGTTTGTGCTACCCACAGTTTGCTATCAGAGTGAAATTACATATCTCTCAGACCAGGAAATGGTCCTCAAACTTATGGTTTAAAATACCTTTGGTGTATTGAAATAGCTTGGTTTTAGCTAGGGATTTTAGCTGAATTTCCTAAATTTCAATTGAAAGTAAGAAAAGCTGTCCAAGTATCCTCAAATTGTTTGTCTGTGAAAGAAAATCTCATAAGAAAGTAACAGACAAAAAGTATCAATGGAGATTTTAAATGTCCATAGAGACCAATAAACTCCGGGGAAATCAAAGTCTAGAACTAAATTGTGAGACACGAGAGTACTTCTCAGCTCCCAGATACACCACATTTCTTACTTCCTATCTACATGCCAAGGGAAAACATAATTATGCACAATCTGTCCTTGCTCTGGTACTTTGATAAGAAGGAAACTGAAGTACATAAGCACAAGTGGTGGAAACTGAGTGAATTATGGTATATTCTGATAGATCACGTGGTTTAGGTAATCAGGAGAGCAGAACTGTGGACAACCTGTGAAGCATTTATACCGCACAGTTAGAATTAGCCCAAATATGTCTCCTTTGTCTTCCAAATCTTCCAAATATCTCAGGAACTTCAGTCCTTTCCTCAGTACTGTCTTGCCCTCTGGAACTTCTGTCATCTACTCTGTTTAAATATTTACAGCATTATTATTCCTTTATCCTTTTGGGAAGGCAGTCAAACATGTCTCTTACTTTATGTATCTGTTCAGAGCAGTAAACATCTCATAGGTGGAGGAGCAATACCCTGAAAGAACATTGACTTTTGCATCCACACTTTACAGTTATGCATAAAGGCATTCTTTGGTGCTCACAACACTAACTCTTGTAATCTTCTGTCACTTTTTAACACGCTCTAGAACATTTTCTCATATTTTTATCTTGTTTTGATCTTCAAAACTCATAAATTGTTCCATTTTCATTGTTAGCCTCATTCATCTTAATCTAGATTCGATATTGAACAGTTTCAACTGTTAACAATTTAACTGTAATGTTTACTATCCTGTAACTTAGTAGTGCTTATTAGTAGTACTAAATATGGTTCTGAATTGAACTATTCAGATTTCTTAAGTATTTTAACAATTTTAACATTTGCTATAATACTATTTAGAGTATGAGTACCTAGGACTTGAAGTAATGCTTTTAAAATCACACTGCTCTTCAAACAAATTAATTGGGGGTGACATTCATTTAAGTTTCTAAGGCAAATGGCATGATTCATATTTTTAAGTATCTGCCTCACTCCATTTAACTAGAAAGATATCCTAAACAGCTAGTTTAGACTACGCAATCAACATTTAAACACTCAAGATAGATATGCTGAGGTGAATTATGCCATGCATTTCACAAACCCACAAAAATTGCCTCCTTGAATTAAATTTTATTTATTCTAAGTGCTTTGGTCATTTTTTCCATTTATTTTAGAAAATGTAAATATGAAAATGATTTTTGGAGCGCCATGGTTTCAAATTTTCGCTAGTACGATCTGATAGCTCCTTATTCTTTCTATATATATTCATATCTATACACATATATACATATACATGTATGCCTGTAAATATCTTTCACTCATCTTTCTGTTCAGCAATTTCAGTTGCTTTTATAAAGAGAGAATATCTTATCTTAAATCACTTACTGTCTTTTCCATTTCTGGAGAGCTACAGCTACAGCAGCCACTTTAGCAGCTCCATGTTTTTTTAGCCTTCACGTTTTCTTCTCTCCTCCTGCTTCCATGTGCTTTCCCTGTTCCTGTTCCATTCCTTTGTTCTCAGGTGATGATTTCTGAGGCTTCTGAGTCACCTTAGATTTATAATGAGTCTTCAACATAACAACAGGGAATAAAAACATTAACAGGCATTAAATGGAATAGCTTGGAAAGGAGCAAGAGAGGATCTACTCAATAGAAGGAAAGAGGGAACTTTAGGAGATTCAGGATACGAGCCTCGTTAGACCCTGAATTGCTCTCTGGAGCAATAGCCATCTCTCTCTCTCTCTCTCTCTCTCTCTCTCCCCCCAGTGATTAAAAAGGTTAAAAAGGAATCCTAGGGAAATCAGCAAATATGCAGGTGCCTAAAGCTTGGTAGCATGAATACTTTCCTCTGTGTAGTTTGCACATTAGAGTGAACAGGCAAATTCTTGCATGCTGCTGAACAACTTGAAGGGTCAGCTGCCTACACGCTTTTAGGCTCTTCCTGCATCCCCACTTCTCAGGCTTGCCTAGGTTTGCCTCTTTATGAGGAGTTATGTTTGACAGCAGTGTGGAGCTATTCTGGCCTAAGATCCACCATCTCCTTCTGCAAGGTTCCCTGAACTGTTGCTAAATAATGCTGTCAAAAAGGAGCAAAACATAAAGCTCTGAAAGGATATGTGGCATCTCATATCTGAGCCTGAAAGAAATTCAGGCCCATTCTGACATGCTGTCAGAGAAGCGTATGAGATCAATTATCTATGTGAAATTTTGGTTTGGAGGCTTTCAGCCACCAAAAAAAAAATATTCCTGTGAATGTGGAAGATAAAGGCTTCAAAATATTGTGAAAACAATAATATCCGCATTTATTCATACCTCAGCTCAGCTTTCAGCTGACAGGATCATACGATAATGTAACTCATAAGTAGAGTTTTACCTGCAATATATTAAAGGATATTTCTTTCTTTTTCAAAATCTGTTTTTCCTTGTATAAAAATGAGTCACTGACACATAACAATGTTTTCTAGATGAAAAGTTATGCTTTTTTTCTGAGGCCTTTGCTATAGCAAGGCCTCTGGCTTTCTGTGTGGATAAACCTTTGCATGCAATGATTTATCTTCAATTGATAGCATGTTAACAGGCTGTAGAGAAAGGGAAAAATGGAGTAGAAAGGAGAAGAAGTACAAAGTAAATGGAATAAAAATTATTACTATGCATTAGTCTTGCTTTCCTTGAAAAACGTATTACTGCTATCATTCCACAGAATGGAAACCTTCTTGTACTAAATCCTTTACAAGCACAAAACAAAGGCTGTTAACTCTGACCTGGGAGTAACTATCAGAGATGGGAACAGATAAGAAGGAAGTAAATAGTAAAAGAATGCATTATGAAAGTCAGTGTTACCAGCTCATCAGAAATCTGAATGCCGACATGTTTATTGCAGGAAAGCTTTAAGGAGAATTTTGAAGGAGCTTTGTGGGTGTTTATTGGATGCCCTACCTAAGTATAAGTAGGTAACAAAATAGAAACTTCATAGTTATTTTGTAAATTTGGCAAGTAGAGGATGGAGGCTGGGCCAACCACTTCCAGGCAAGCATTGAAATCTCAGTAATAATAGGTGGTATAGGAATAATTTTGAAAAGCCCTGAAATGGAAAGCATGCTTGGATTATGCATCCCAAAAGAGATGAAGGGAAATGGTACAGAAAGAGGAATAATGTACTCAGGATAAAACTTAAGGAAAAAAGAAAAACGCATCATATTTAAAAAAGAATATGAACAGTGTCCAGCTGCATTGGTCAAGGCTAGAGAAAAAATTTCTGAGTAGCAAGGTAAGAAAGATGTTGACTGAGATTTAACTTTGTGGCCTAACTGTAGAGAAAATCATCTTCTTGGGCCATGAAAGCCTGAAATTTTGAATATATTCATGTTCTGTCCTAGAATAACCTCAAACGTAGGTTTGAGGTAAAATTATCTTCATCAATAATTAATACTCTGAGCCTTACTCTTTTGGAAGAACAACATTATTGCTATATTTGAAGAAAAGAACTGAAATAAATGTTGAAATGTTTCATTTCAAACATTGAATACCAAAATGTTATATTCCAAGACATATTTTTTTGCCTCAAAGAAGCAGTTTTAATTTAAAATTCAACTGATACTCAAAGAAAAAATGATAAATAAAAGGGGCAAGCAACTTCAAAACAAATAAAAATATTTTCATTTTGACTGACTTTAAAATTAGTTTCAGTTTAGTTTCATTCGCTCTAAAATTCATTGTGTCAACAAGCATGGATTTTTATAATTTTTCAGTGGCAACAGAAATTCAAAAAAATGCATTACACTCTTATTCTATCCAAACAGAGCAATTAGCTGTACTGAGCAGGAAGATTTACTCCATCTCCCTTATTCTTCTCTGACTTTTTTCTTTCACACTTAATAGCAACTGGAAAGTCTCGCTCTCCTTGAAATGTAACAAACCATAAACGGTGATGATTTAAGAGTTTAACTAAAGCCCAGGGGATGCAGTGTTATCAAATTGTCTCTTTACCTTCCCTGACCGAGAAAAATCTCACGGTATTTGGAAAGGAGATTGGGGTCAAGTATACTTTAAGTTTGTGCTTTATTGAGGATTTGAAGTGTTGTTTAATTTATATTTTTTAACTTTGTTTCCGATTTCATAACCAATAACTTAGACATTTTCTTTATTTTCAGTATAAACATATATAAAAAATGTAGTTTCGATTTTCAGAGTCACCAGCTATTCAAAGTGATCTGAGGTAAATCCAACAAGCCTGAGCTACTCTATTTATCTCACGCAACAAATATAGACAAAACAGTTCAAAGAAACTCTAAGTCAGCCTAAATCCTGGATAAGGTTTGGGAACTTTAGGAATTGGAGTATAGTGCTGCTGTGCTGGAAAGGTCAGTCCAGGAATTAATATCATCACATGCCAAGACAAAAAGAAAAGTTTCCCCAGCAGGCATGAACTTAAAACACTCTAGCAAGGAGAAAACAGTAGAAAGGGAGCCAACAGCACTAAATACGGAATTCACCTGGCTAGACATAAATATCTACAGTATTTGCATCTGAGGTAGCAATTCTGAGCTTGTTGTAGTCAATGGAGAAAAAAAATAGAACTCTTAAAGCATGATAGTACTCATCTTTGAATGGCCACCCCAAAAAATGTTGGATGTGTGTCTTTATTGACTGTAAAGGAGGATGACAGTTTAAATGTACAATAAAGGCATATAATGTTAGGTGGAGGAAATCACATCTGGACAACTGAAGTTGTCACATCACCACTTTCAAAGACTGTTGTGCTAGAAAATATTTTCTGACTTGAAACTTTAATGAAAAATAAAAGTAAATAACTAATAATACAAATAATACCTAAATAATGCAGATGAAAAAGGTGTTTTGAATGACAAAGCAAAATATAGTAATTGCATGCAAAAACTGCATTCTTTAACTGCATCTCTTTTAATATATAATATGAAGTCTGTGCCAAAAAACTATTATCTTATGAGATAATATTTAATCTCCATAATTTCACAATTCTCCAGGTATTTTCTCTTTATCTTATGGAGTACTTAGATTTTTTCTTCTAAAATCTTGTGTAAATTTCTGAAAAGATACTGAGTGCTTGATTGCTGTCTATATATTTTGCAGAAGTTCTAACTACTATATTCAAAATTATTGTTTTTTATTAGATACTATTAGAATACCTTTTTAATGAAAGTGAAACTTTGTTTTGTTTTTGGTTTTGTTTTTTTTTGAAAACAAGTAGATTCTTACTTCTAGCCTTAAATAAGTTGTTTACAAATGCAGCATGAAATGAAATGTTGACAGATTTTTTGTGCTACATACTTAAAAAAATTCCAGTTCCTTGAAGAAAGGCAGAAATAACATGAACTAAATGGATGGAGCTGTGCTTTTAAATCATTTCAGCCTACTCCTTACTTCAATCAATTAGGAATTCTCTGTGCCTCACCACAGTATGTGGCTCCTACAGCATGAATACTTTATGCTTCACTTGTTCTTTTATAATACCTCCCAGGAAAAAAAAAAACACGCAGATTTCTTCTTCCCCCTCCTCCGCCCCTGGCTTTTTACCTCTTATGAGTAGCACAAGCATGTGTACCCTAAAAAGCTTAACATTTGCGGAATAATAGTATGACTGCCTGATCCTCATTAATTTCTTGGTTTACTCGTGATTTTACTTAATTGTTACGCATGTTTTTAAAAATGATGTCTCTATGGCTGTTTACATTTAACAATAAGTTTGTCTATGCTGGAACCTCTATATTTCTAGTTTTTTAAATGATGTCCAAGTGTTTACGGCAACTATGGATAGACACTTCTATTGGTGCAGAGTGAGAATGTCCATAGAGAGGATCTTTCGTAAAACACTTAAGATGATAGCTGTAGCTATGACTGTTATGTAGCAATGCCCATGGCAATGAATTATTTCACTAGAAATATCTATCAGTTATGACAGTTACCAAAATTTCATATGGATTTGGATATGATCCTGCTAAAAATAAAACCAAGCAAAAAAAAAAAAAAGAAGAAGAAGAAAAATCAGTAGGATATTTGCCTTAGTGATGAAGAGAAACAGTATTGAAGATGTTTCAGCAGCACTGACTACTCAAAGTGGGTTTTGGCTTTAAGATCTAAGGACTGATAAGGTGAAAACACCCAAAATGGCACTTCAGCAGTTACTTCCAAACTGCTTTAGGGTAGGAACCAGACAGCAAAAGTCAAGAAATCCTGTATTTCATATAATTAGATTTTCATTCTGTTCGCTTCAAGTTAACAGTCATTAACAGCAATAGACTGTCTGTCTGCTACTACAGCCAAGATTATGAAACATGTTTGCCTTATAAAATGTCTAAAGCGTGGGTCCAAAATAAAGTATGCTCTTATTTCACTGAGTGCTCTCTGTGCTTTCAGTCCATTAATCTTTGGTAACTTTTTTTAAATGCTAAAGGGATGCTAATGTTGTTTAAATATTTATACTAACGATTTAAATATAACTGCTTTCCTAAGTTCTAGAGCTGCCAGAGCTGTTTGTCAGATCTGCTTTCCATGTCCTGTCTCATTTTCTTCAAAGTCGTTTTTTTTCTTAGCAAGAACAATTTTCTAGCCATTGACCAAAATCCAGTACAAAAGGGAAACATTTATAATTATGACCAATAGCCAGTGTACACTATTTGCTCTTGGAAATACAAAATCACACATTATTGGCCTGTCTTAAGTTAGATGGAAAAAATTAACTTTGGTACCAACCAGTTTATTATTAGGTAGGATAAACAAACTTGGAACAGAAATAAATCTATTTTTCATAGCTCAGTATTATGTTCAAAATTTTCAAGAGTATATTGATATAAGAAAATGAAAAATAATGTCATTAGGTAACTCTTAAATAATATTTTCCTACAATGAATTTCCTCTTAATCAGAATTACTAGCAAAAAAAAATTGTTCTGTAAACAAACCAGAATTAAATTTGCATATGCTAGATGAGAAATTATCAAAACAAATTTCTACTTCCTGCTTGTAAGTGTACCACATACAGACTACCACAGGGTAGCAAATACATTTAAACATGGTACTATGCCTTTTGAGTTTACTAATCCAAACTTTATATTGACCTATTCTATGCTTAAAAGTTAAGTGCATGCTTACATGCTTTACCAGCTGTAAATATACTTTACAATACTATACTACAACACAGGAAAATCATTTATACAATAGTGGAAATATCTGATGCTAAATTATGCAATGTGAAATGCTAAAAAATATTGCAAACACAGTGAATAAAATATATTTTTTTTGGGGGGGAGGGGGGGCAGTGGGGGCGCAAACACTGCCTAAATTATTGGGCATACATTTAGAATTAAACACAGTTTTTCATAATCAGATAGCATTATCCAAAAGTATTACTTACACAAGCAGATCTAACATGTAAATAGTACTGCAAAGCTGGGCTGCAGTGTTCAATCTTTCTTCTTGAAGAATACGAAATCAGTTGTGCAGCTTTCAACTTAAACATCTTTCTGAAAACCAGTGTGGCTTTATCTTGCTAAAGCTTATGAGTATTTTACATTTTATTTCAAATGTATGTACTATAGCTTTCTAAATCATAATCTTAAACAATATTGAAACAATGTTACTACAAGGCTGAAAAGGATAAAGGGCACAAAAGGACAAAAAAGAAAATAGACAGTGTTAACTGAAAACAAGGTAAAAATTGATGTTTCATCCTTGAGACTTCTGAAGGAAGGTGGGAGAAAGAAGAAGAGGTGATAAGAGGAAATAAATGAGCATAAAACCCTAGAATAGCAGTCCTCAGAGAACAAATTCATAGGCCAGAACTATAGAAAGTATAAAAGACAAATGAACTCTTTCCACTAAAAAACTTCTCAGGTATAAAGGCCTTTTAGCTCCTCATGCAAAACATTGTTTAAATACTGAGACTGGATATTTGCTAACATTAATATTTAACGAATCTTTTTTTTAGAGTCAATGGCAGTATTCATGAAATGCAAAACTAGGAATGGTGTATCAATGTTATTATGCAGGGTTGGCACCTTATTCACAATAACATTCTTGATATTTCAGATTTAGGTGCATGTATTTGTATGAGTGAACATCAATCATATAGCAGGTTCATTTTTACATACTTGTGACTAGCCTTCAAAAAATAATTGGTTTTGTTGTTGTTGTTGATGTTATTGTTGTTTTAAGTATTTCTATTTGCTCTAAGTTTGCTAGCCTTCTGATCTTCTAGTACCCTGTTGAAGCAGAAAGAAGTATAATCCGTTTAGATATGAAGTCAGTGAATCTTTCTTTCCTGTCAGCCAGAGCGTGTGGCTAATCAAAATGGTGAAAACCAAGACCAAGCAATATCCCTTCTAAAACAGACATCAGCACTCATTGCAAATCTACTCCTCTAAAATCTGCATGGTAAAAATAGGCCTTCACAGTAAATTCAGGTTATTGTGCATCATGTATCTTGTTACATTCATAGCAGCCCATGCAGAATATTTTTAATGACTTTTTTATTAGCAAATCTATATGTGTGGATATATATATGGAGGTGATCTACTACATATTTAGAATACAAAAGTAGGTTGCAGTTATAGTCTAAAAATATAGGGTACTATATATCAATAGATACATATACATGTAGATATATATACATATATGCACATATCCTATTTTGGTGGGAAAACCGCAAGTAACAAATTGGATAATGTAATTTTTTGCTGCAATATACTAATCAGCATGACTCAGCCTGCATCCATATTATGGATCATGTGCTAAATGGCTCTTGCTTCTTGAATTCTTATTGCTGCCAGCTACCTTTAAGTAGTGATTCATTCAAGCAGCTTTGGCATGACTTTGGAATAACATAAGTCTTGCAAATGGGATCCAGACTTCATATCGCCCTCAATGCCTCGAAAAAGCATTCTGGAAACCTTCAGTTATCTAGCCATAGAGGCAAAAGTTCAGTTAGATTTTCCACGACAGATTGTACTTTTAGTAAAATAGTAAATTAATATTTATATAAAAGGTTAGGTGGGAAATCATACGCTGAGAAGTCCAGTCTCGTCTTTAGAACAGATTTGCTCCGTCCCAGCTTGGGACTCATGCAGGGCTTATCAGGGCACCGCGGGGGCCAGGGTCTCCTCGGTGGTGGTAGCGGCGTCAGTGGCTGGGGCTACCCATGGCTGGGCCGGGTCGGGCCGGTGCTGGCCGCCGGGGCCCGTCCGTCCCCTCGTGCAGAGGGCACAGGGTCTGGGGGCAGCCGGATCAGCCCCAGCCGCGGGTCGGGGGGTGCGTCGGGCACCGCCACGGGTCGGGGCCGGGGCCGGGGCCAGGGCCAGGCGGGGGGAACCCGGCGGGGCAGGGACGACGGGCTGGAGGTGCCCTCGGGAGCCTGACCATATTTAAGATCAATGTTCTTTTACTCACTCTGAAAATCAGAGGCTTTTAGAGCGCTGTTAACCCGCTTTGCCCTCTGAATATCCATGATAGGCGTTTATCTAGGCATGGATGTAACTACATGTTTCTCCAGCACTTCCCTTTCACATGTTTCCATATCACATTGCTCCTTTGAAATTCTGTCATAAAAAGGACAGACTTCTTTGTTTAAAGGTGATCTGTCATGTTTAAATCCTTGTATTATCACAAAATAAACACTGCCCTTTCAGGTTCTGACTCAGTTAATCATTGAAGGAGCCATTCCCCCAAAATTAACAATGAGAGACTCCCACCTTTAACAGCTTTATTGCTTATTATGCTACTTCATGACAATCAATCAAGAAAGCTGGGAACCAAAGACATAATATACATATGCACATTATAATGAAATATTTTCCCATCTGTTACAAACAACTGTATTTTCAGTACAAGCATAAGAGTCCCCATGTGCTGTGAAATTCTGCAGCATATTCACTGTGACAGTAAGAAAGACTGCAATAGCCAGGCTTATCTCAGCTCTTATCCGGATTGTGTTTATCAGCCATATAGACCTCATTCATGTCTCATGATCCTCTAAAGTCTGTAACTCAGGCCTTGAACCATATACAAGCAAAATGAGAAGTAAAAACTGGCTACCACCACTGGGTTTAAAACTCAGCCCTTGCACTTAGCCCTGTCAAATGGCTACAGGTGACCAGTGAACAGCAAGAGTGAGAAGATATAATCTCATGAGATTCCTTGAGAGAATAAGGCATTCCTTTTTTTTGTTTTTTTTTTTTTTTTGAATAATCAGCAATGATGAGGATAAAAAAGTGCCAAAGAAGCCTTCAGTTTACAGACAAACTGCAAGCAAGCAGGTCAGCAGCTCTTCATAGGTCAATGGTAGTTACAGGCACATCATAAGAACATACAAAATTTATTACATATCCCCTCTAGATTTTGCAGAACACCTGTAGAAACTAACAGCTTGAATACAACCTGTATTTTTTATCTATAAAAAGCCATTAATTACATTACAGCAAGAATGGTGATCAGCTATTGAGAAAAGCTTTCCAACAAATAAATCTCCTGATCAAGACATTGAAGACACAGTGGCAGAAGTACATAAACTTTTATTTGTCTCTGCACTTAAGTATATGCTACCATGTGACCAATCCATGACCTCTTCACAATGTGGTAGAGAACTCTGGCCATATCACTGCTGGGGTATGTTAACGAGATCATTTTCTCTCATTTCACTTATTGCTGTATGCAGGAACATGGCTATGAGAGAAAAACTAATACATAGAATTATCATGGTGACCACAGATCTTTGGGTTGAATCAACATTTTGGAGATAATACATTCATTAAGGCTACTGTAATATGCCATTAGCTGGGTATTTGTTTGTTTGGTTTTTTTTATCTTTCTTTTTTTATCTTTTTTTTATCTTTCTTTTTTTTTATCTTTTATCTTTCTTTTCTTTTATCTTTCTTTATCTTTCTTTATCTGATATTTTTAGTGAGAAAGTCTTCTACTTGCCCCCAACTAGCATTCTCCCAATTTTTGGAAATAAGGGAGCATCTGAAAAGGAATTTCACATTCTGCTTTAATTTCCATTGTTTCATAGAAGTGTCAGTCTATGTTAGTTCAAGAGCAACTTGCCTGCAGTAAATTCTGAAGATATTGCAAAATACCTTTTTCGTTGCATCTATTGTCATCTGCTAGCAAGGCCAGAAGAGCTAGTACCGCCACATTTCAGGTGCTCTGACCTTCTGTAATATTTTCTTTCCTTGCATGAGTATTCTGTGTAAAGCATCAGCTTTGACTCTCAGCAATTGTTTGAGTCAGACTGTCCCTCAAGTAGAAAGGAAATATTTTACTGCAGATATACCCATATGCTAAAGAGAACTACACAAGAAAAAAAAAAAAACCTATAATTCTCCAAGATCTAAAAAACAGTTTGTCAATTAAAAGAAAGCAGTAAGACTACCTGAGAGACTCACAGCTCCAGTGATCCTTGACTGTTAATATTACTGAAAACAGTTTTTAAACTGAATTCTGAGCTGTCCCTTGAAGATTCAAACATTGTAAAACTGGGGAAAACTAATTAAAAATATACTTTAAATCTTTTTTAAATTTAGATTGAAAGCTGACTTACTAAATGTAATCATTTATCACTTGTTTGTGTGCCAGATTCTAAACTGTATTTTGTAGAGGATATTTTTGAGACACCATCATTGACAGAAATACTAACTGAATTAAAATCTGCCCTGGAGTGCAAGTGCATCAAATATAAATATATATTATTTTCAGTAGAGTAGCAACACATTACTTACTATGACAGGAGAGATTACCAAATGCAGAAACTGCTAGTACCACCTACTGGCAAAAGTGCAAAACTGAAAATTATTTTTGTCTATAGTATTTTCTGATATGCTATGATAGCAATCAAATGATTGCAACACTAACATCAGCTTTAATTACAAACAATATGCATCTAGCTATAGGACATTAATTTGAGCATTTAGGTTATATTTTTGATAAAGTCAGCTACTATCCAAATAATCATAATATAAAAGAAATAGGGGGAAAAAGTGGGGGAAACAAGCATAACTGGATTTTAGGTAAGTAACCATGAAGATATATTTTAGAAAGCAGTGATCTCTCGTTTCTAATCCTGTATCCCTGCTTTGTCGTCTGGGCTGATATGTGACCTCTATACTCCTCTTACTCAGGAAGTTCTATTGATGTCTTACTTTTAACACCCAGTAGCATTTAACTGGCAGTCAGTTTATCCTTCAGTGCTTCGAGAATCATGGGGAAGTTTCAAGATAAATGAGTAATAGTTTGACTTGGATATTCTCAGATATCTGAAGATTTGTTTCCTTTTCTTTCTTCTCCCTTCTTTCCCTTCTCCATCCCTCCATTTTTCCCTCCCTCTTACCCTTCCTTTTTTTTTTTGCTTTCTTGATTTCTTATTCTTTCTTCCTTTCTCTTTCTTTTTCTCTCTTTTGCTGTTTCACTCACTCTTGCTCACTTGCTCTCTTTTGAGCTTTTCATTCTTACCTCTTTCCTTCCCTCCCCCACTTCTTTTCTCTGTTCTTCCTTCCTAGGACCAAACTATTACCAGTAAGTACAGAATAAACCGAAATCCATTAGTTTTTGAATTTATAAACTTGCAAAAATCTCTCCAGATCCAGTCAGAAATCTGTATTTGTATCATTTTTAAATCATCCTGTTTGTTCTGTGAGCAATCTGAAACACAGATTACCAAAGAAAAAGAATTTGCCCCAAAATTTGAAGCTACTTGCAAAAACAAATTGATCTGCTGCAAAAATAAATGTAAGACATAAATGATGACTTTTCAACCATTTATTGACTGGATTAATAAGTTTCTGAGACAAGCTTTAACTTTTGCTGCATATCCTAACAAAAAGCTTCTAATTCTAATAGTTCAGTAAACTGTATGGAATTCTATTACATGTACATGTACATTTTGCTTATAGTATAGTACATTAGGTGCAGCAATTTTTTTTCACTTTTTAAACTCAAACAGAATTCTCTTATGTCTGAATACCTCTTATTCATGTCACAAAAACATCTGTGCTGAGAAGCACTTTTTAAGTTAGTTTATCCCACTTGTTTAAAACACAGAGATATTCAGAAACACAAGGAAAATATAGATGCCTATGAGGTACCTACTATTCATATAAGAACAGATAGAAATGAAAGTGACTTTGTAGGTCTGTTTCCTTCATCTGTAAAACTGAATTTCTGAAAATTAAATCTGAATTTTCCCTAACTTTATGTAGCAAGACTTGTGAGTACACCCTTATTAGAATTAGTCAGTATCAGTACTACTCTATAAGGATTTAAATAGCTATGTAGAACACAAGGTAGGTGGTCTTTAACTCATCATATAGCATGTTTTGTTTTAGACCCTCAAATCTTTCTGCAGCAAATGTACACCTCAATTTGCTATGTTAGCCTTAAGAGGAATCTGTAATTATACTTAATGAGTTATGCAATCAGAAAATTTTTCATTTTATTTATTATATCATGGGCTAGTAAACAGCATTAACAATATTATTTTGAATAAACAATATCTACTTGTTCACTGCTATATGTATTATAGTTGCCTAGTTAGAAGTATCCTTTATTTAATTGCTTGAAATATTTAAATCTATTCAAATCTGATTTCATCGTCTCTCACTTTTCCTTACGTGTTTCTTCGGAGCCCGGTCAGAGCATCACCTGCAAACTCAGGTTTTGTTCCCAACTGCACCACTTCTTAACACAACAGTTAATACTATAAACACAAATGCTACCAGATAGCTTACAGGGCTGCCCCAAGGTAAGCCATTTCCAAACTGAAAAAAAAGTTTATAGAGAGGCAAGACATTTACATCATTCTTCCATTTTATCTCCCACTTTATGACTCTTTTGCCTTAGTCATTAATCTCTGATGTGGAACCTTGTTAAGGGCTTTTAAAAAATCTAAATACACTACCATCCACTGAATTTTCCTTATCTATTGTGGCAGTAATATCTTCAAAGAACTCCAGGAGGTTAGTTGAGCATGACCTCTGCTGCCTGAATCCATGCTGGCTATCCTTAATCAAACTATACTATTTTACTTTACCTCAGACATCTCATAAGAGAATTCCTATATTTTCTCCCAGAAGATGATAAAATCACTGATTTGTCTTGTGGCCATTTCAGGGAATATAATGAAGTTATTTTTGTTGGTTTTCAATCCTTAGGAATCTCTCCTGAGTAGTGTGAACTTTAAAAATGTCAGTGAAGAATTAAGTGATTTTCTCACTTGCTTCCCTTAACACTTTTTTTTGCTGATCAGTAAAGACAGAAATATTTTAAGGGCTTTAATAAACATGCTCAATGAAAACATTTCCAGTTGTGTGTCAAATTGGAAAAGCCAGTCTACACCATACCAACCCCTGTTTCTATCCCATCTGTCTTTAAGCAGAATCAGGTTACATCATTAAATGATAAAAAAAGGGAGGAAAAAGACAAAAATAGAAAATGTCAAAATTGAACCTGGAAATGTCAAAATTAAAGCTGAATGATCCTTTTTTTCCTATCTAAATCAAAACAAACATAAAAAAATCATCCCTTCATTTCTCTTTTGGCAGCCAGAAGAAAAATCTAGGTCTTTGAATTAAGGTAAGGAAGAAAAGCTTGTAAAAGCTGATGAAAAGTAGTAGGTGTCTCAGCTACTGTCAAAATGGTAAATGTATTAAAAAAGATTTTTTGAGTCCTGGCCATCCTTTTTTTAATTGGTAGATACATTTTTTGGATGACAAAGTTTATTGGCAAACTCATGAAGTTCTTTCTCCTCAGTAACATAAATGTTTAAGGACATTACATTTTATACTATATTCTTCAGTTTGACAGTGTTTGCATTCCATCTCTTTCACAGCTTTACTACTATCAGTATATGACTCTCAAATCCGAGAACGAGAATTCTTCTGGGAGACCAAATCAATTAGGGACTGCCATTTGTTAAAGATATTTTTAAACATTACCATGCACAAACTGTAAAAGTGTATATTTTATTGCGTTATACCTCAACAGCGTTGTATTTGTTTGCTTTTGTGAACTTAAAAATCTCAGAAATGTGCAAGTGTCACTTTATCAGAGTAGAAGATTTAGAAAGCTTTCACATACCTAAAAAAATTCTGTTTCCTCCCACCAGTATTTAACCTGAGATTAATATTTACTTAATTTGTTAATAGTTTGTATGAATAGGTGAGCAAAGATAGTTTTTATATATACAAAAATATAAATAAATAAATCTCTCTCTCTCTCTCTATATATATATATAAAAACATATTTGCAGCAAATATTAAGGGTTCAGCTGTGGTTTGGCACAAAAACAATGTTAAAATGGATGTAAAGTAGATACAATGGACCTGACTAAGATACATAGATCAGGCATAATCACAAACTTTGCATACGCTAGAACAAAAAGGTTATTAAGCAGGTAGCCAGCATTGAGGACTGTTCTGGCCTCACTTTGAGGATGACAGCACAGCTATTTCCACAGGGTTTTATGTCACCGAGGGCTAATGGCTCAACAGCTTCCCAGTAGTAACTCCATGCTTTCCCTACCCGTTTTCTGAGACTCATTACTGCTGTCAAACAGTCACTCTGTTGACCACTTACTACCAAGTTCACTATCTCATGAGTAACAATGGTGGTTAAAATTCTCTTTTTGTCCTAGAGGAGCAGATGGGAAATTATATTCAGTTTCTCTTTAAAAGACAGAGTTTAACAACTTCTTTATGGTTGTTAGGGGCTTAGGGGATAAGCAGCCAAGGCACAGTCCCAATTTTTGCCTCTCTTTATTCTGTGCTGCCTGCACAGAGCATCTAGGGTTATTCCTCAAAGGGATCAGGCTGCAAGTCTGGATGGTTGCAGAGAAAAGGGATGTGGGACTCATTCCCCTCTGTAGCCGCATTAGCTAAAATATGAACTAGATCTGTGCTAACTCATTAAAGCGAAGTGTAGTTAACCTATATACACTGTTCAATATTTCTGAAAGAGGGGTTTAGAAAAAAAGTACAATGTTTTGCAAAGTTTTCAACTTCAGTTTAATGAAAACATAGCTGCTGTCAAAATGTGAGATAGCCTGCATACCCCTGTGTTATCAACTGTATTCACTCCTAACAATGAAAAAGCACAGACTGTACTCATCAGAATAAGTAATTACTCAAATAATTTTCTTTTAAATCTTGATCTTCATAAAAAAAGAGTGTTTTAATTACTTGCAGAAATTCATTCATTAAGATGTAAAATCAAAAGCTCCCACTAACCTTGAAAAAGGGTAGAATGACTGAAAAGTTGATATTCTGTTCTAATGGATTCATGTAAGTAAATACATTACCATTTTTTATGAAGTTGAAAGATTTAAATGACAGTGGGCCAAATTCAGTACATACATATTAAAACAATATTACAGAGTGATGGAGCAGTTTCTGCCATCATCAGTTTGTAGTAGGCCCATACTTCCTCTGCCTATAGTGTCACTGAATTCACTAGAGCTTCTCACAGGTCAGGATGCCATCCAACATGAAATAATGCATCAAAATAAATTCCAATTTGATTAACATTACCTATTTGTTGCTCCATTTGGCATTAGACTGGTGTCACTATATAATATCTGGGGATATAATAATCTATATATAATCTGGGGGAAATAATGAGATCATTCAGAGTGGCTTATGGAAGTGCCCACTAATTACAGGGAATAGGTTATTTTTATCTTAAAGGAACAAGCAGAGGAATCTTTTAAGATCCATAGCAAACACTGGCCACTAGAGGTATAGAGTTAGAGGACTTTTTCTTACGCCTATCTTTTTTCAGGTGAGTCTCGACCTCATAATCACCTTCTGATGGCAGCAATGTATGTGGGTGGGGAGATTCTTCTTATTCTTAGTCTCTCCAATGGTCTGTGGGGATATCTTCACAAACATCTATCATGCAGCGTATTACACAGGAGTGTGTTTGTGCTTATGCAGCCTCTGTAGTCAGTTTACAGACAGGTAACCCATAGCTATAGTTAAGTGCTGACATCATTCTGCATTGAGACACAATTCATTCCTCAGTGTTCTTCATGAATACTTAGAGAAATGAGAATGATCTGCAAAATTTTGAAGATTTTTTTTTCTGCTTCATTCGCAGTTCAAGACTTCTATATAGTAATCCTATTTAAAGTACTCTACATGGAATGAGAGGACTCTAGCATTTCATTTTAGATCTCTGGAGGCAGGAACAGCAGAAAGGTGCTCCTGCACTTTCCTGAAGGAGGAACTTTCTCTCTTCAGAACGAAAGTTGTCAAAGAGCAACATGACTGGGCATATATAACAAGTGCACACAGGAAGGGAGTCACAAGTCCATAATAAGAAACTGATGGCAATTGAAAAGTTATTTGGAGTGGTCTATCCAGATCTAATTGAAATGCGATAAGATCTTTCCCTCTTATTCATGGTGTTAAGTGACAATTCAGATCTTCAGTACTGCAGTCTATTGAAATCCAGAGAATTACCTGTGTAATGAGATGTGTCAGCGTATAGCCTTTTTTTTTTCTCCCTCAATAACTCCATTCCTCACTGGTTTCTGAGACTGAACTTTATGTTATGAACTAACGAACTTCTCCATGTGGTTATGTTTTGATTTTAAGTGTCTCAGCTTTTTTTTCTATAGTAAGGACTCTTATAGCACTACATTGGGACTTTGATGTCCTAGTAAAGACATTCACTAGTATTTGGAGGGGGGAGAGTAGCAAAATAGCTTGTAAAAAAGAAATTCTTTATACTTAATATATGCTACCTGTCTACAAACATGAATATAATATTATCTTTGGGAACATTAATTATTACTTTGAGACTTTTCCCATCAAGATTTTTTTTTTAACTTCATTACATCTTTTTGTGCTTTCCAAGGACTCTAGCACAGGATTTAGCACTTTTTAAAGGGCAAGGATGTCAGGCTGTGTTCTTTTTCCTAAAATTAAAGTTGCCAGGAACTCAGTAGAAACTGGGAGATGCTTTCTGCACAGCTAACCATTATCAGCCTCTGCAGGAGCTGCGCTCCAGGCTCCTGCGTCCTGCTGGGTTCGCAATGCAGCAGGCAATGGAGGCCACTGCCTTGCACAGATGTGTGATGCCTCCAATCAACTCTCTGTGCACAAGAGCGAACCTGCTTCCATATCCTAAGGGTCAGAAATTTTAGAAAAGGGATAGATCCAGGTTTTGGTCTCCATAGGTTGTTTTTGCATTTCATTTACTGATGATTCATTTCTTTATTTTTCACTAGTCATTTCAGAGGAATTCCCCGCTGCTTAGGAAATACCTTTGCTATAGAGTGGAGGACTTACCTCTGTTCCAGCAGCAATATTCCTTTCTGTTTTGTATTGTAAAAACTGAGCGTTCTCCAGCATTACCTAGTATCTTCAATTAAGTTGAAACTCTATTTTTCCTACTTACACTGAGAGAAATCATACCCTACCAAACTATTCAATATAACGAGACAATTCAAGGTATATGGTATTGTTTAACATGAGATCTGCAAATTGTGAGCTTGAAAGGTACTTCAAAGTACTCATCTCAAAGGAAAAAGCAAACTGTGACAAAGACACAGGAATGAAAAATTTGAAAAGGAAATTAAAAGCCTATATGTAAGACAGTTCTGTATAATGTGCACTTTCATTAAATGGCTGGGGAAAAAATGAGATAGTTATGAGAATATATAACTGCAAAGGAATCACATAGAGAAAGCATTTCTGAGATACCTGATAAATCAGCAGCTGAATAAGAAACAGAGCTGAAAAAAGTGGTAAATCTTTGTGAATTGAAATACGTTTATCTAACTTTTTCAAATAGATTTGCATCATTAACATGCCCAAAGCAGCTAATACATTGTTGTTCTGGCTGGCTAACAAATAGTGACTTAGCTGCTGCCACTCTTTCTTTGTTTCTCTCCTCAGAAAATGGTACATTACTTACTGGTTACATGAATTATCAGTTGACTGATACGATTTAGGAGCTACACTATATTCAGTATCATAGGAAGCAAAATTAAAGCACTGAAGAAAAATTGTTTCATGAACATAGCAAGGTCGCAGATGATAGAAACAAAATGTCTTTGTTTTTCTTTTACTTTTAGTGTTGTCATCCTTCACACCTTTTTGAACATTTCTCTCATTGCTATGTTTGCTTACCAATTGCAGCGCTAGGCTTCCCATCTGAAAAACAGTACAAACAGCAATAGTATATCTCATTTTTCTACTGTGCTGAAACTCTCCTCTATCAAACAGATACTGACAGAAAATAAGACATGACTAATACGAATTGTAAAGGTACCTTAATTTTATAGACATATGATTTTACTGTTTTTTTCACATTTCCATACATATATACATATCCATACACATAAATACATATGCATATATACACAGAGTGAATAGGGAAAGCAGAAACTATGACAGGTTAAATGACCTGATAGGTTTGGTCTTGATATTTCAGTAAGAATTTCCCAGCATGTAACATCTTCTCCAACAAGTAAATAAAGTTTGCTTTAAAAAAACTATCATTTATGAGGGATCTTTGTTGTTGTTGTAATTGGACTATTCTGTTGTTTGTTTGGACTAACAGACTGATACAAAGATAATGCTAGTGTGTGATTGCTTCTTCTACCCTTTTTTCATCAGTATTGAGAACGCTTTCCGTGGCAACCAACTGGAAAGAAACATCTCCCTGTGTCCTTTTGGTCTTCCTACATTTGACTGACTCTAATTTTTCTTCCTTAGAAATTCTCATTTCTTACCCTTCTAATTCCACTTATTCACCTTCAGGTCATAATAATTCTCTTTTACTCTCAGTTCTCCAGGTTTTTCATTGCTTATCTTTCCAAAATACATGATTAGAAAATTCCTTATCCTCATTTCCAGCTATGTCTATCTTTTCTTTCCTAGATAACTTGCTTTACAACTCTGCATTATGTCAATATCTCAGTTTTTCTCCTCATATGCAGTTGCTCTTATGTTCTGGATACGATCCTGGGAAATATGCTCTAGAACTGTTCTGTGATTCTCTGATTTTGTGATTCTTAGGTCTTTCTGAAGTACTGCTTGTCCATTGTCACCATAAACCTCCTCTTCCCCTGAAATCTCAGGCTGAAAGTCCTACCACAGCTAATATTTCTCCTCAGATCCAGGGAGAATAACTAGTAGTGAAAGTGGTGGTTTTTGATCAATAATATATTTGAGAGAGGAGTTCATATTATGCATGACTACACAAGCAGGGGCCTATGATAGAGGAAAAATTAATTACTGAAGTTCAGTTGTGGAAAGTTATTAAACATAAAAATAAAGTTTAGAAGGAGATAATGCCTTAATGGGTGCATATATAAAGAGTCAGGATATTGTCTTTGAGGATCTGTATGTATGGATGAATGGAAAGGAGCACAAGATAGACAATTTGTATTTATAAGAACATAATTTTGCTTGAACGTTGACCAAGTATAAATTATTTTTTCCTATTTCTTTTTATTGATTTTATTGACTATTTACAGTATGCATGCTTTCAAAAAACAAAGGATAAGAATCAGTAATGAATCATATGTAAGAAAGGAAAATAAACTGAGCAAATCAAATCCTGGCCTAAAATTTCTCAAAAATGAACACTACTGGGACAGCTAAATTTAGAAAAATATTGAGCATCTTCTGGCTAACATTTATCAAGTAGCATATAAATTTGTGTTGTAGCTTTAAAAATCTAGAAAGATAAATCATCTTTATTTTAAATTTCATAAGACTTTTTAATGTGTTCCAAGCACAGCATAGGTGTTGCTTAAAATAGGCGTAAATAAATCAGATTTAACAAACTGCTTACTTCACCTGTTTCACCTTTGAAGATGTTTAGCTCATTCTTGTTTTGGAGAAGGAAATTAGATGTAAGAAGTAAACTGATAACATTTAGAATGTTAGAGAAGTTTTCCAAATTTTATTATTTAATTTTTCCCCAATAATACATTTAAGTTTACCTCACAATACTTGTCTTTTAATATTGCCAGATGACATTGTCTAAAAATATACATATATATGTTCATATATACAAACCAGATTGCTTGGGTTATTAGAAATACGCTGTGTCACTACTGAATTTTTTTTTTCTTATAAGTTAGTTCCTTATGTTCTGGACAGAGTCCCATACACAATCCTTCAGATGCAAAGCTAATAATAACCCACAAGAAATACGCTTCTTTTATCCTGACAATCTGTTATCATTGTCTGTGCACAGACTAGCACTGATATATCAAAGTAAATACTTTAATATCTTTTAAGTATGTTGTTTCAGTTAGAAATTTTGCATTATGGAACCGGTTATTAATTATTTATAATTTTCTGCAATTGCAAGAGAATCTGTTAAAAGGTCTTCTGCTTTTGCAGCTCCTTTAGAACAAACTATACCATTCAAATAAAAAGCAGGCCCTGGGTATGGCGTATTAAATCAAATGAGTTTGACCATAGACAGGCTCATAAAGTCTGGAGAAGAAGCATGTAGTTCTTATTGTTTTGCAAAATATTACCAATTTATATACATTCTTTATGTATATAAGATGTAATTCCACTATAAATAAGAGTTTTTTCAAAATGCTGTGCAAACTGTTAAGATGCTCAGTGGTCATGTCTGCAGGGATGCTTTTACAATTGGTTTGTTTAGAGATATAAAAGATGAATGACTTTCTGAAAAAAAAAAAGAAGTGAATGCAATCAAATCTCTTATTAGCTTCAGTGACTAAATGTATGTTATACTTTAAGTGTAATACAGTGTAATAAAGTATATTTCAACTACAGGATGTGACTGACTTCTGCTGAAATAAGGGGAGGAACTTTACTTTACTTAATTGCTCGTTATTAAAATAGCTTGTATGAATACCTGCCTAAGTAGCAGAGGTGGCAGGTTGCTTCATCACACAACTTTTACCATCAAGCCTATATTTTTTCCACTTATTTTGAGTCAAAACTACTTTAATATGCAATTCTTAATTCAAGCCACCATCATTTATTTCTTAGAATAAGACAATGAGAGATTTTTCTCATCATAAATATGCAATTTTTCTTCAAATACACTACAACTTTTTATCATTATATTCTATTTTACATTTGATAAAAAGAGTTTAAAAACAAGAAATAGAAGAACAAGAAAAGGTATCATCACATTTTGGACATGGTAGTTAGTACATTATATGACAAACAAAATTATCTTAAAAGAAATGCATCTCTCAGCTATCTAAAGCTTCTGTGTGCTCTCTGAGATCATGATAAGCTCATCGATCTTCCATTTCAAAATATAGAGGGCCATGTTCCGGTTTCTAGTCCCGGTTGCTTTGCATCATTCCAATAACAGAAGAAAGTTTAAAATTTTGCAATTGTTAGTGCCTTAGGTTTTGCTACTCAGAGGAAGCCTCACAAGGAGCCCAGAGAACTTTTGGTCTCTTCAGGCACTCAGCAGTCTTCTGGGAGAAAGAGTGCACAGCTGGAGCCTCATGCCATTCTGCAATATCAATAATTCTGCATGGTTTCTGGAGGTCGTCTACACATATGAAAGTTGAGAAGATACCCTAACTGGTGCCAAAAGTTTAGTTTGTCCGGAAGAATCACAGGCAGTGTTAACTTTGGCTCAGGATGACTCTATCATGTAAGATCTGTATTGAGCACAGGTAGGCCAGACCAAAATATCTAATCAAATATCCTACGAGCTTCTCAGACAAAACCTAACCATTTAGCAGTTTGCTTTATCTTTAGAAAAATACTGCTGAAATCACTTAACTGTTCTTGAAAAATATTAAATAATTTTATTTTATTATTGTAGAACAGGGATTCCTGTTCTACAGTGAAATGTCCAAGTTTCTCTTGGACAACTGTGGATCGTTATCCCCAAACGTTTTACGGAAACACTGCCAGGATACATGGGCCATTAGACATTTTGAGCACGGCTTCCTCCCTTTTCACTGTGGTGTGTACCAAACATTGTTTAGCTGAACACCAGCTGTGAGTATTACTGTAGCTCACATTCCCTATATTGTGTTCACAGGTAAGACAGCACAAAATGTTGTATACACAACAATGTTGTGTTTACTGGTATTCATTGTTCGACGTATAAATTGGCAGATGTGTATATATTTAGAAAGTAAATAAATGCAGATCTTCATACATATCCATACAGAGGTAAATACAGATCTCTTTACAGATCTTCACAATTATAGTTGAACTCTGAATGTCTCAGGTATCAGCCTACAAGAGTTTGTTTTCTGCTGACTTTTCAGTCATAGCTGTTATCTTCTACATATTTTTTTTTAGCATATTTTCCACGGTTTTGTTTCTTCAAAAGGTGATTTAAAATAACTATAGACACACCTACAAATATATTCAACATAAAAATGCATAGCTGGCATTTTGACTCAGGGGAGGTTACCTCTCTATATTATGTCCTTTTACTAATCTTAGCTTTTTTTTTTTTTTTGAAAAAAAGTATTAATATAATTTATCAATTCAAATTATTACAAGAAAATAAGTAAAAGTAATTTTATGAAGACACTATCAGAACACCGAAAACCTAATATGAAATAAAGGAAAAAAATAAAAGCACGATAATATTCAAATATACATATTTTTCTTTTAACTAAATTTAGGAATTAATTTGCCAGAGTGGTTATTATCTTGGAGTCATAAATTTTAATATAGGAGGTTGCATATTTTAATTATATTTTATATAATGTGACCTACATGAACTTTCACATAGCTTTTAATATCTATAGATTAGTACATATTCTTATATGATGATTTAGGAGACTATAAGATTTAAAAAAATCCATCTTTTTTCTTTGTAAATCAAATAGATAAATATCTTGTAATTTTTATGACTATTCTGCAAAAGCAGAACATCAGCTTTGTATTACTATGAATGAAGAATAATATTTTTCTCCTATGTTCCCTGTGTGGGCAAACAGCCCACTAATAATCTAAAAGGCATTTTTAATGACATAATCTACTTTTACAAGTAATCCATCATTTTACATCATGCGATATAAAACGATCTATATGTTTGTTTGAGCATTCCCAGTAAAAACTTGTGTAATCCTCCTCAACCCACATTTATATCTGCTTCATCATAACAGAGCAGTAGTATTGTCAGTATATACCATGACACATCCTGAGAAGTGTAGCAAACACAATTCCCCAGAAAGATTGTGTGAAGTGAAATATGGAAATTTCTCTGTTTCTCTCTCTGTGACCGAAGTTTGACCAGCCTCCCTGAGAGCTATGAACACAACGCTCCTCACTGAGAAAAACACTTGACTGCATGCTGTATTGCAAGTAAGTGAGACATGCAGGTTATCAGGATAAATGAGTTTTATTAAACTGGAACCAAAGTGCTATCCGTATGTGAAAACTGGAATAAAATCTAGAATCAGAGATCATTGAAGAAAATAGAAAGGCTCACAATGACATAATGTTGGAGCAAAACATAATTGCATCAGTGGTGCTGTACTATTCATTTATAATATGCAAAGTATTTATTGCAAGCAACATTTTCAGCATTGGTAATTACAACATAGCTTCAGGTTCAGTATACAGTGTCATCCCCACCTGCTCCAAGACAACACAGTATGAAAGCAAACCAACCATATAGTATTTAGTATAGACAGAACACTATATTTTTGTGTAGGTGTTGCCTGCAGTATTATAACATGCTCAGACCTTTTGCAGCTCTTCATTTTTGGTATTTTTTTGAGTTTGGGGTTAACAAGTTAGGCACTGAAATACGAACCTTTCTGTGAGAGTGTCACAGCTTGTCTACATATCTGGCAAGTTTAACTGATACAATTTATATGTGTTTATATAATTTTCCATAATGTAAATAGCAAGAGACTGGCTGAAATTTAATCTATGAATGCAAACATAAATCATCTAAGTTTTGTTTCTGTGACAGAACGTAACCTGAGAAAATTCAAGTAATGTGACTGTCAAAACTTAAATATTCATATTAATATATATCTCCTAAAAATAATTATCTACACATAAATTTAATAAATTGGCTACTGACAAAAATTGAAAGTCTCATATAGCAGATAGCAAACCCATATTAGGACAAACCTCACTGACCAATCTTTCACAAATTTAATATATTGCCTATCTGGCTTTAGTCTTGTGCTGTTCTTCTCCACAAGCTCAGGAAATATTTAGTGTTGTAACTACAATAATTTGGTAGCTGAATGAAGAGCCAAAAAGCCTTCTTTCATCTCACAGAAGTTGGATGGAGTTAAATATTGAACAATATTTCCTATCAAGAGCCTGCCTCATGTTATTGAAAACAGATGGTATGATATATCCTTTTTCAGTCCCCATATGAAAACAAATTAACATTCTAAACTTGGATACCTGTAAAGATGGGAGTCATATTATAGGAAAAACTTAAGTTCAGGCTAAATTGATTGAGGACAGAATGACAAAAATCTGAATGTAACTAGCCAATTGCTTTTGAGTGCAGAATCATGAACAGTGACCACACTAAAATTACAGAAAATTAGGAATCAGAAAGCACATATTCAGCTCTTGTCTGTTTAACAGCCATGAAGATTATGAATTGTGTGACAGGGTGACAGCTCATTTTGGCTTTTTATAAATCTATATTGATTCCTGCATACTATTTGATGTATGTAAGTTTTTTTGATCTCTCAACCATTAAAGAGGAAGGATGCAACATGTGCAGAAAAATTTCAACCTAATCATCATACCTTGCAATATGTAAAACTAAAACAAAGCAACTTAACACTAGGATTACACATAGCCATATTATTCTTTTAAGTGTAAGATACAGTTTAAATTCCCTAAACTAATTCAAAATAGTGTGACATATTTGGCTGTCCTCTATAAACAGTGTGGCAAAACATTTTTCACTGGATATTGAGATGCAAATCTAAAATATTCTTTCTGGGCAGCTGTAAAAGCAATATAATAACAGACTTATTTGAGGAGCATACATTTAATAGTCTAACTATTTTATTAAACTAATTTCCTCTTTTTTTTTTCTTGAGAACAAAGAGCCCAATGACCAATTTAGTAGGAAACCAGTGTAACAAACAAATTTTCTGTTCCCAAAACACTCTCTTAAATCTAGGCTGTATTTTAAATGACTTATGTCAAGGCCACTGTGATTTCTATTGTTAGAACAGTAATTTGTTTTTGCACAGATTTACTATAAACTGTTGTATAGCCTGTGAGCTATGGAGGCAATAACAGAGAAGCATTCACACGGTCCATTTACTGGATGAGGTTGCATAAAGTCCGTCTGATTATGTATAAGTGGTTATTAGAAAAGGATCTCAAACAAGAGTCACAAGAGAGCTACAAATCCTCAAGCCATCTATTACAGAGTCATTTTATAGGAACTGTGGTTTCATGAGTATTGGACACTTCATTGCCAATGACTTCTAGACAACAATAAATGACGTTTTTACAGGCCAGCTACAAACTCTAAAGTACAAGTGCCAGATAAGTCTGTACTTTTAACTCAGAAATATTAGAAGTTGAAAGGGGAAATAGTTATTGATAACAGCAAACTCCCCTTGGGCTTTGCAGAATAGAAATGTTAAGCCTCGGCAGATTGCATGAAGCATTATGAAGTTCTGAAGACAGATATGTTTTCTTATGAGAACTGAATGAAGTAATTTATCAGCATAAAGCTTGAGTTTGTGTAGATCCGTAGGCTACAGCACAGGGAAATGACAAAAAGTTATTCATGTCAGGGGGCAATTTTAGAACAAGTAGTTTGTGTCATACTAAGACACAAAGGCCTGAATTCTTTAAAGAGTGCTTGTTTATTAATTCATTCTGTTTCAAGATCCTTCATCCCTACTGTGATCCAAAGGCTATCCAAGATCAGAGAGAAGTCCCAGTAGGGCAGACAGAAATCCTATGGTGCTAATAAAGCTTTGAGGTAGATCCTATTATTAAGAGCATGATAGTTGACATCACAGGATGCAAAAAGACCTGGGAGATCACATTTAGAAATTTATATCTGTGAGATATTGTTCAGACCTCACTGATTTAGGGTGACACAACTTACATTACACTTGCAAACCTTTTCATTTACGCTGTGCATGCAATGAGAATTGCAGACATTCTGTGACTTTTATTTTCCTATTTTAGTTTGCAGAGGTTGTCCATTTTGCATAGAAAACTTGTGAGCAATTTAGCTGCTGGAATCACTGTTTATTTGCATACAATCAAACATACTTTTGTAGAGATGCTTCTACTCTTTGGTACCTCTTATGAAAACCATAAAAAAGCAGGGCTTCAGTGACAACCACTGGCTAATAACCATTTCTCTTCTCAGGATAGAACTTAAGATTCATATGTAAGACTTGCTTAGGCAGGAGCAAAAGCTACTTCTTGTGGGATGGAGAGAGCAGCATCTAAAATAATTTTACATTTTAAATAAGTTCCAATGAGGCATGCAGTCTTGGGACATGAAAAGAGGAGGATGCCTTTATTTTTACTTGCTTAACTTTTTTTCTCCCTGAATTATATTTTAAATGAAGACTGCTATATGCTACAATTTCTTTGTGCTCTGATGACTATGATATGAGGAGATGTTTGCTTCTGCTCAATCTTTGACTCTCCTTCGTATTTCAGCACTTTCATTCACGATAATTCAGAATAGCACTGAAATACATAAATAATCAATTTGGGGTTTGTATTAAAAAAGTGTCATCATTAAAGACACAAAAGCCCTAGTGATAAACATTTAGATTACTGGCTCTGAAATAAAGCCGAAAAACTTCTTCAGAAGATGGAAAAATAATTTTAAAATCCTTCTCATTATTAAGACTGTCATTCAATTTTAATACTTTCAATGAAGAAATACTCCTTAGTCTGCTTGAAGCATTAAAGCACTGTAGTAGGTGAAGAAAGTCACATGCACAGCATCCTTGAAAAAGTGGGTTGTCTAGGGGAAAATGTTAACTATCCCTTTAGGTTCAGGCTATCTTCCATTACAAAGTAAGAAGGTGGTAAGAAGGTGGTAGGCACAAATTAGTTACTGATGATGGAGTCAACCTGTTGTAATGTGGAGGTCTAAGACTGTCACGCTATGTTCTCTGTATGGTCAATGGAGAGAGATGGGCATTCCTAGAACATGAGTCATCTACAGTAGAAACCACATAAGGTGAATTATGATAAAAGTTCGATTTCTCTACTGACTAGAAAGGAAACTTAAATTGACTAGCTCCGATCAGGCAATCTAAAATAGAAAGCCTAAATTGGTAAGGCTGGTCTGACTCTCTCCTCCTCTGTCCAAAACTTAAGAAAGTGATTGGGAAAGAACAACCTAGCTTACTCACAGAGGAAGGGGTGGCACGCTGCAACAAAGAGCTGTGTCGAAACTATTAGTATGGCTGCAGGCCTACTACCTTATTGATATAGAAGCTGGAAAAAAGCTCAAAAAGAAATAAGAACTAGTAGATGGAATTTGAAGGCAGATGAATTCAACTAGAAGTAAATTTGAAAAAATATAACAAAGATAAATCACTGGGACTATTTGCAATTACTTGGGAATCTCCGAGGAGAATCCATCACTGGAACGGATGGAAACAAGGTGATGTTTTGTGTTTCTGTATGTGGTTTTTGGTTGTGTTTTTTTTTTTTTTTTTGTAAAGCTGTATTCCCATTTAAGCAAGAATTAACTCAGGATGTCAAAGCAGGTAGTCACAGTGGGGTCTTCCAGCCTTATAATCTATTAGAACCGCAGCTGAATGCTGTTTCATTTTGTACTGAAAGAGTGGAAAGGGTAGTGAATAGCACAGGTGAGAACAGCAGTATCAAAACAGTGGAGCCTGTCCATATTGAAATAACGAGGAGGAACCCTGCTGTCTGGGATCTTAATTGGGCTGACTAAGGTCTATTTTATGTATTTAGGTGTATTGTACTTACATTGCTGAGGAGGTCTATATTTAATTCCTGTTAAGTTGTCTCCTCCACCTACACGAATAGTGGAATCAGCTCCAGTACTAAGAGTACTTTGTCACAGCTATTCCTCCTCAATGTTAACCCTTGTCTCTCCAAGATGAACTGATGCTTCTCCAAAGTCAAAGAGCTTTGTACAATTATACAGATTTTGAGAACCATTTTATCAATCTTTAGCTGTATTGAATTTGTTCCCAGTTCTGTTCAGCTGTTGAAATCACAAATGATTCTTGAAATGCCTGTTACATGCCTGCTGTTAGATCTGACTGTTGCCCCTTCTCTCAGAGCTACACTGACCATGAATATACTGCTTGACCAACTTTTTCTCCCTCTCCTCAATCATACTTCAAAGTCCCTGCATCCTCCACGTGGGGAGACCCAAAGTGTAGTGGCTACCAGATAGTACCAGAGCTGGAGAATACCCTCTTTACTACAACTTACGAGTTAAATGCAGAATTTCAACTTTCCTACTTTCATTACATGCTGGTGAAAATGTTCAAGAGGAGGTGCAAGTTATTTTGCTATTTTTAAGAAATTAACTCCTTCATATCACCTGTGTATCTCATCAATTACTCTGTCAAACGTTGACGGATAAGATACTTGTTCCACTTTCTGGAATTCCAGCTGCTTCCACGTATGGTAGCAGAAGTGAATACAGAGGGCAAACCCCACTGTGCAGCCTTTTTGTTCCTAAGGATTTTGAGTTATAGCCATTAACCTTCACTTTCGTTTCAGGATCATAAGATTCTATATCATTCTATATATTCTAGTGGAAAATATATACTTTTAAATCTAAATTTTAAAGGAAAGGTATTAACTTTTCTGTCTGGAATTAAAAATTAGTAGAAGAGAGATTCTTTGTACTACTTTCACCTTTTGTTTCTGCAGTAATGATAAACAACTGATTTTGGTAGGACCCATTGTGATAAAGCTTGCCAAACCTAACTAAACCTGAATTCTTTTAAGAATTCCAAACTACTTCTGTGTTTATCTTGTAATACTGCTTTCATGTGCATATTCACAAAGGTGATCTGATTGTGTGGAGTGAAAAAGATTATGCTTTACCTTGGAATCAATGACCTGTATAAATTTAATCATATAGATATAGGTGTCTATATGTGAGCTATATACATACGCTTCCATTATAGTTTAAAGGGAACACTTGATTCAGTTGCATAAATATAGACATATATTACCTTTTGATATGCTCTAGATATTCTGCAGGTCTCCAGGTGCTAGACCACTGTGCATGCTTCCAGTGTCCTATCTGCTGGCCTGCAATTTAAGTCATCTCAGATGGTACTAAGCACTTCCTTTTAGGCAGCTGAATTAAGTCAACCTACAATATAATGAATGAAGTCTAGAGAGCTATTCAGATAATCAGTTTCTGATTTAGAGTAAGCTGAATATTTCTCTGGACTCCATTGTCTACAATGAGCAGACCTGTGCTGACTATCAAAGGTGTTTAGAGACCTAGGTAATATAAACCTTTCCTTACAGACCCCTGAACGTCCCATTTTGGAGCTATATCCCAATCCTAAGGCTTGACTCAGTTGTTCATATACAAAAAAGTGCTTTTCAAAACAAGCTACAGTTGTCTGTCTGGCCCTCAGCTGCTCCAGAGGTCCTCAGTTTTTTGTGGCCCTTGTCACAGTGACAACTGAAGATGGATAACATATTATTAAACAGTAGACTAAGAAAATTAGTCTAACAAAATTTAATGTGAGAACTTATGAGAAGGCAAGATGATATTTATTTACAAAAACTCTAAGTAATTTACTCACGCTCATCCTCATAATTTTCATGCGCTCATTCTCATAACCACATATCCACAAGCATCAAGACATATGTGTCCAAATAATCTCACAAGGATCACTTGTGTGCGACCCAGAGGAGAAGGGACACCAGCTCTTGAGTCTTCTTGTCTTTGGGGTTCTTCCTGGTGACAACAAGCTAGTTTTTGGATAGATCTTTTATATTCTTTAGGAGTCATCACCTCTCTTATAGGGTGGTCCTTTACTTCAGAATCTTGCTGCTGCATTCACAAATCTTGGGCCAGGTTGCTGACAATTGCCTACATTCCTTGTTTGAAATATATCTTTACAATGCATGTCTATAATCTGTTTTCCAGGTGGGCTAATGGGAAAAGGAATTAGGTATGTGATATGCCACAGCTTTGTTGCCATGCTCTTTCTCTTAGGATGCAAGGTCTTCCACCGGCAAATCTGTGCTGTGTTTTTTTTATAGTGCATTTCTGGTCTTGACATAAAGTACACTCTCCTCACTTTTACTGCTGGAAATAGTGTCCTGCAAGCAAAGTCTTCGGAACAATATCCCTCATTAACAACCCAGGCAATTTTAACCCTTTATTCAGTCATTTCTTCTGGTGCTTTCACACATATGCAATTCATTACTAACTGCAATATTGGAATAGTCAATATCCTCTCTGGAAACATAACTCAATAAAATTAATCACTTGTCAATGCATTATAGTATTAACAAAATCTCAGCTCTCTGGAAGTGGGGAGATAGAAGCCTTAGTTTGGCAAGGAAATAATTCATACAGCGTGATGGTCCTATCAATTACAGGGTACTCATCCACAGAAATATCCTTTCGCTGGAAAAACAACTGAGGAGGTAAATATACCCAAACTCTGTCATTTGCTGATGCCTCACCCAGGACACCAAGTTACCGCAGCTGCTGAAGCAAGTGTTCAGAGGCTGGAAGGAATCTACAGGAGGGAAAAAGAGGTTGGAAAGGGAGGACCACACATCCGAGCTCGATGTTGATCTTCCTCAAAACCAGATTAAAACTCATAGAAGTGTTAATCAGGAATACAATAAAAACCGTAAGTGAACTCAGACTCTGTTGCTCTAAGGAAATCAGATGACTATCCATTCAATACTGTGTCTAAGGGTACAAGGAGCTCCATAAAATAAGTAAAGAACTTCCATCAAGAACACACAGACAGCATAACTCTGATTTTTGCATTGCTCTGTGAATCAGTATGCACATGTTCTATAGCAAAAAAGCAGTAACTGGTGTACCATTATTTGTACAAGGCTTTAATACTATCCTTATGACTTTAAAACATGCCAATGTGGAGTAACTCTTTGAGCTCATTTTTATGAAGAAAAAGATCTACATGCTATAGCTAGTGTCCTACAATGTAACTTATATTTAACACAGCAACTGCAGAGTTGTCAGGCATTCTAACAATATAAAATCATTTGAGCAATATAGAGCTAAAATGGTGTGAAAAATAAAATAAATAAAGTTATATTATTGCACCCAGACGTATTTAAATTTTGCTCACCATTAGAGTCAATAGAACTACATTTTTAAAAGGAATATGAAAGGCTGAAAATAAAAGTTGATGAGGAAGGGTATATTTATTTCATAATTCAAATTGCTAACTGCTGTTACTGCTGGAACAGACAGCTAGAATTTGTGTGAAATGACATATCCTATGAGTTAAGAAAGTTAAGCTGCAGAAGATGTTGACTTGGACCAAGATCTTCAGACGTGGCTTGTCTCCTTCACTGACAGATACTTTTAGAGTAAGATAGTAAGAAAACATTTAAATCCCAATTGAATTAGAGAAGAGAACTCTAAGGACAGACAGTGTGACTGACAGGAAGAGGTAAAGAGCGCTACCACCTTTTACCAAGTCCACATCAGGAATGTCTGGTCAAATTGACACCTAGTCCTCTTACTTCTTGTCATGCACAGCAGGCATTGTAATATCTCAGCAGCAACACTATCTGCAGCTATTTTTACCTTTTATGGGATTGTAGATTTTTTATTTCCAGCTCCTGTCCTATCTGCAGTTCTGGGGTTTAGATGGCCGTGACCACAAGTCACAAAAAGAAATGTCACACTACTAAATCTGTGCAGGAAGATATCTGGCACTCTGATCAGATGTCAGCAGAGACATCTTGCATAGCAGAAGGATGCTATCGGTAGATCAGATACACAGAAAAAATATCATGATTCTAGTTACAGTGAATTCTAACTTTAGTGTTTTACTCAGAACCATATGCACTCTATCCTTACAACATAGCTGGGCCTGGTAAAAGTATGACTTGTATCACCTGGAAAGCTAATATTAATCACGTGTTAATGACACAAACTTTTTTACATCCATATAATCTTCCTTTGTTAAACAGCACTTGGGATTTTAAGTGAAGATAAGAAATGTATCAAAAATGATTTAAAGAACAATATTTTAGTGTATGTCTTATGTTATATAATCCATGCTACAATAACTCTCTATTGCCATGAGAAGTGCCTAAGCTCTTACCAGGTTATTATAGTATATCTAAATTTTGAATTTTCTGGAGCTTCTCTGGTATTTTCTTCTGTGATGCATTTTTTACCAGAAGTTCATGGTGCATTGTACCTGATCATCGAAGTTTGCTGCATTCAAAATCATAAAAAGGATCATTCGATCCTTTGTCATTCTTTACCTGCATGGTGTCAGTGTGGCACTGACACTGCTTTATTGTCTAAGTGTCAGTGTAATTATAAATAGTACTTGGACTGGCAACTGAACTGTATTTGCCATTCAGGAAAACCAGAGTCATTTCTTTCAGATGAAAACTGTCTTGTACAACAACAGCAACAGCAGCAGCAGCATTTGGCCTGTACCAGTTCTTCTATAGTAATATGGGTTTGCTGAATGTCTCTCCTAGAGCGTATACCTGTGTAATCAGCGTAATATTCTCCTTCAGATTCATCTAGGTTTTGCAGCACACTAGCTTCCCTTTCCAGTATTATTTAGTAATTGTAGAGGTTTCTAATCGTATCAGTCACTGTAGAAAAAACTGTTTCCCTTCTTTCAGGTGCTAGTTTGGCAAGATCTCCCATATCTACTGCCAGCCTTTTTTAAACTATAAAATACTAATGGGGATTCTAAGTGTTTAAATATATGTATGAAATCTGCAGCACTTTTTTTTCTTTTAATGTTAATCTGACCAATCTGATAGCCTTCTAGGATGGAATGACTGGCTGGGTAGATGAGGGCAGAGCAGGGGATGTTGTCTCCCTGGACTTCAGCAAGGCTTTGGACACTGTCTCCCATCACATCCTCATAGGCAAACTCAGGAAGCGTGGGCTGGATGAGTGGACAGTGAGGTGGATTGAGAAGTGGCTGAGTTCTCAGCCGAATTCACAGAGTTGTGGTCAGTGGTGCAGAGTCAAGTTGGAGGCCTGTAGCTAGTGGTGTCCCCCAGGGGTCAGTCCTGGGTCCAGTCTTGTTCAATATATTCATCAATGACCTGGAGGAAGGACAGAGTGCACCCTCAGCAAGTTTGCTGATGCTACAAAACTGGGGGGAGAGGCTAACACACCAGAAGGCTGTGCTGCCATTCAGAGGGACCTGGAGAGGCTGGAGAGGTGGGCGGAGAGGAACCTCCTGAAGTTCAACCAAGGCAAGTGCAGGGTCCTGCACCTAGGCAGGAATAATCCCATGCACCAGAGCAGGCTGGGGGTTGACCTGCTGGAAAGCAGCTCTGCCGAGAAGGACCTGGGAGTGCTGGTGGACAACAAGTTAAACATGAGGCAGCAATGTGGCCTTGTGGCCAAGAAGGCCAATGGGATCCTGGGGTGCCTTAGGCAGAGTGTTGCCAGCAGGTGGAGGGAGGTGATTTTGCCCCTCTCCTCAGCCCTGCTGAGGCCTCACCTGGAGTCCTGTGTCCAGTTCTGGTCTCCTCAGTACAAAAGAGACATGGCACTTCTGGAGAGAGTGCAGCGGAGGGCTACAAAGGTGATTCGGGGACTGGAGCTTCTCTGCTATGAAGAAAGGCTGCGAGAGCTGGGCCTGTTCAGCCTGCAGAAGAGAAGACTGAGAGGTGATCTCATAAATGTGTAGAAGTATCTGAAGGGGGAGTGTCAAGAGGATGAGGCCAGCCTCTTCTCCGTGGTGCCCAGCAACAGGACAAGAGGCAACGGGCAGAAACTGAACCACAGGAAGTTCCACCTAAACCTGAGAAAAAAATTCTTTGCTGTGAGGGTGACAGAGCATTGGACCAGGTTGCCCAGAGAGGTAGTGGAGTCTCCTTCCCTGGAGATATTCAAAACCCGTCTGGATGTGATCCTGGGCAATCTGCTCTAGGTGACCCTGCTTGAACAGGGAGGTTGGACTAGATGATCTCCAGAGGTCCCTTCCAATCTAAACGATTCTGTGATTCTGTAATTCTCATAACCTCAAACTACCAAAGGAAACATTGCCACAAGAGTATTTGCACTGAATATGTTCTACCAGAAAAATATAAAATGGTATCCATTAAGCAAAAGATAGGTCTTTGGTTCATTCATGCATGTACAAAATCAGTGCCCCAAAAAAGCTACTCATCTAAATGGTCCCATGAATGATCTGCTTTGGACTGTCACTAGCCACCAAGACTGGTCCTCCGGATTTCATCTTGACTTGTGAGCATTGTTACTAATATTATATCGATAGTCTACAGATGCTATTAATATACTTGATCTGTGATCCCAAATCAGTAAGAAACTAACATGGCAACCATTAGACTTAATTGATCTACTCACTGTAATCATATAGTTAGCTCTTCTTTCTGTTAACAAATATATTATGCTGCAATTAGAGAGCCCATTTGTGGAATACTAGACATATAATGTTGTTTTCCAAAACACAATCCCAGATCCATGGGATTACTTTACTTATAATGATTTTTCTTGTTGAATAAGAGATCTAAAGCTCTGCACAGCTCTGTAGGTATATAATTGTAATATGGTTACCTTTAACAATATTAGGTCCCTGTTTTAGAAGTAACTCCCAGCTACATACGTAAACTTTAATGTCCCCTTCTTTATATATGTGATTTGTATCGGCCCTGATAGTCTTAGACTTTGTGTTAAAAAAATTAATTTCTTTGGATCTAGAGATGATAGAGGACTTAGACATGCTCTGCAGCATCACTATACCCACTTTTCTTTTATCTCTTGCAGTGTTCTCCTTTACTCTAAGCCTGAGAAGTTTAATTTTACAATTCCTACCCATATCTTTTATCAAGGCAGTAGAGTAGACCAGAAGTACACTGAACTCCGAGCATTTCATTATAAAGCAAAATCATTTCTATAATTTCCCTTCATTCATATTACCGAGAGGATTTTTAAAAAAATGCTTCTAACAGCTAAAAAAAAAAGTTACTCACTGCTGTTTTAAAATTAAATATTTACATTAATTAAAATAAATGCTAGCATAAAAAATGCACCATATTGTTTTTTGAAATGAAGCAGTTATTACAAAATATACATTAGGCTTGTGTTTTAATTACCTGAATGGTGCTATATCATGGACAGTCAAGTTTTAATCCACTTATCTCTAAGGTGCATCATTTAAAGACAAAATATAAAACCTCAGAAACTGTAGTAGAGTGTTATTAATTATTAGCATTATTAATGACTAGTAGCCCTCAAACTGATTTTCTAACACAACAGATTTTAGTGACATGACTATATATATATTAACATTGTTAAAGAGTTGCTTGTGCAAATTTAGTCCAGGGCCATAGTTCTCTCCTCATCAACCCAGAATGTATATTAGTATATTCCTGGATTTTATCCTGGAGTGAACTGACTAGTTCCAACGGACGCAAAACCTTAAGTCAGATATTATAGCATCAAGTGTTAAGGGCCTAATTCCCAGAATGGTGGCCAAATACCTATCTTAAGCAAATCAGGTCTATATTCAATGCAATGTTGGGTAATTAGGCACATTAAAATGTAATCGAAAACACCTTTAACGCTATGCAATTAACTTACTGGTGGCCTATGATCTGTCCCATGCCAAAGAGCTTTCCATGTATTTTTATTCCAAACCTATTTATAGACTTGCAGGCTCATGCCACCTCTTGCACTCATTATCTTTGTGCACAGTCACTGAGTATTAAGAACTCTCTGAGAATGCGTTCTGGCCCTAGAGAAATACTTGCAGCTCACCCTCCATTTTAAAACAATTCAAGACTGCGTTTACCTGCTATGTTCAGAACAATGCCAGAACTTATTGCAAAGTTATGCTTTCCAATGTTTCAGTTGGATAAGGGAAAGCCATGATTGAGTATATTCATATAATTAATCCTCCTCTAGTTTTAAAGAGCATACAGAGATTGCCCCAATCAACTATTTTTTTAAAAGATGTCCTGAGAAACATCTCATGCTTTCCCTAATTAATTAAAAGGTTCTTCAACACCTTCACAGTTAATCTCATAAGGTATCAAATAAAAATGTTACATAAAAACTTTAACAGTAATGATTGAAAAATATGAAGGAGATTTCAAAAAATGCAAAATTCACTTATCCACCTTTTCTCATCTTAACAGATACTTTTAAACAAACCTAAGTTTACATAAATTAATTAATTTTATGAGTACATTTAGTAGACAAATAAATAATTATTTTTCCAAAGTACATAAAGTACCTAGAAGTAATATTCAGACCCCAAACTAGTCTGATAAATCGCACAGTTTCTTTCAGATTCTATTTGCTTGACCTGGCTTTTCAAAACAGGAGGCATCCCACAACACAGCTTGATGGGGCTTTGATTCTCAGTAAGAGAGGATGGACTCAGTAGGGAAGCAGCACTTGCAGAAAGAGCTGCCAGGAGATAAGACCCAAGGAAGTGTCAATCAGGACAGCCTGTTCTCTACTGCTGTGTGCAAGCAAAAAACCTTCTTTAAGTTGCATTTTGCAAGTGAACTGTGCAACTCAAAGTTCTTCATGAATGAGGAGGGAGAAAGAGAGAATTAATATGCAAATTCTCCACTTCAGTTGTACTGTTACACTTCTAAAACAGGATTCTATTATCCCTGTAGGATAAATTTCTCTATATTACTGGAATATTCTTTTATATGATGGTCTTATCCAGCTACATATTTACTATATATCCTGTTTAAAACTGAACTACACATATTACTTAATTCCATTTCTGTACTCTAAATCTTGGAAGAACAGAATTCCTTTCACAGTAATTTCTATCAATTATTGATAGGGTTTTTGTTTTTGTTTTTTCTTACTTCTTATATATTTACATGGAGAATTCCTCTGAATGTTTTCAGCACAAAGATAGCAAAATAAGTCAAAAATCAAAGAATACCATTATATAAAATTAGACAACCCCACTTAATCCATTCATTCTCCTGTGGACTTGCATTATATTGCACTTGACAAAAAGCTGTTTGTAAATAATTATATAAATAACCTTTCATTATAAAGCAGTGCTCAATCACCAGATCCGTGTAATCTTTTTAGTCTCCTGTATACTGACTATAAGGAGCTGGGACAGGAAGTGGCTGCCTATGAATGCCATCCATCTTTGTGACTTCTGACCAAAAAAAAAGAAAAAAAAAAAACTAAGAGGGATGCTGTAACGCTGCAGTAACATAATATTGTTGCAGCAACACATAAGACAAACGGAGAGTAGATGCAGCAGAGTGTGATCAGCCAAAATGCAGCTAAGAGATTGGGTTCACACTAAGGAATAACATGGTCTAATTCAAGCCCTTGGCTGAGCCCAAAATAGGCAAAAAATAAGGCAAGTTTTGACTTTTACTTGGAATGTTGTAAAGACAGAGCCTGTATATCCAGCTGTTTGGCATTCAGTGGGTTAACTGCAGCTGATACTGTAGTAACTTTTCAAATAAAAATTACAGGTTTATCACATTTTGGTGACCTTTAACAAGTAATCCCGTTTCAATCAAATTTTGTTTCAACTGCTAGATTTATTATTGGATACAAACTTTGAAAAGCTTCTAGGTAGCTCTTGACTATGAATTTGAAGTAAAGCTAAAATCCATTACATCCAGTGAATGTTAAATTCAATAGAAATTGTTGGCTACAATTTTTCTAGAGTAGGACAAATTCACTGCATTTCACAAGCTATTTGAACTACAGCGCAATTTCAAAAAATTAAAGCCCTGTGAGAGCAATTCAGGGACAATTACTTTTATATAATCATACAATAACATAAAGTGATATTATTATTCATTAGAGCCCAAAACAAGCTTCTAAAAAATTGTACATGATAGCAAATTAGACCCTACCACTATTCTGTGTTCTTTTTTTCATTGCGTTAGACTGCGTTTTATGCTATGTTAAAGGTTAATGCCACTATTACTGCCTTCACCATCCGAGTTTATTGAAAGCCTTTAGGACACACAATTTAGTAAAAAGTACTTGTGAGGGAAGACAGGATTCAGCTGTTATCAGTGTAAGAAATGAAAAACAATTGAAGAAGAGGAGTTTTTCAGTAACCAAATATTGGAAACAGACAGCAGCAGGAGATTACAGATCCTCATATAATGTTACAAGTGGTCAATGGAGCTAATATAGACAACTCTTACTTTATCAAGTCTCATGATGATCAGTATTAAAGCTCTACTGTTTGAGAATAAGAAGAGACAAAAATTTCAAGTTTCACTTTCTGAAAAAGTAGGTTGCCAAACCTCATGACTGCAGAGAAAAGTATGCAAAATTAACCCAAGAGCACCCTAGGGATAGGAAAGAAAGACAGCAGGGGTAGAAAAGAAAGACAGCAAATGTTACAAAACTAAGACTTTTTTTTTTCATAGTAACCTTACAAGTTTTGGGGGCCTGACTCATGCATTTTTAGCGTTTTGGGCTGGCAATAGACTTGATTGTGATTGACAGGAGGAAGTGGTTCAGAATCTGAAGGCAGAAGGCAATTAGGGTGCAAGTAAAAACGAAATGATAAAGTCTGTGATTGTGAGGTAAGAGCGGAGTGACAGCAGCAAAAAGTGACAATAGATTTCAGCAAGAAAAAACTTCAGCACACTCAGGAAACTGGTAGGTATGGTCCCAAGGGAGGGATTTTTAAGGTAAAGAAAAGGAGTTTCAGAATAGCTGGCAATTTCCAGGATGCACAGTTTTAAAAAGACTGAATGTGGAGGAAAAGTAACTATATACTGACAAGTATATACCAATGTAGCTGCATGAAGAATCTTTAGCGACCTGATATTAAAAAGAATTGTATCACCAAAAATGGAAAAAAAAAAAAAAAAGAATGTGTTACTCATCATGAGTATAAAGGTAGAATATGAATTTATGGGACAAATCAGATATGCAAAGGAAGAAAAATGACTAGCTAGTATGTACCAGGTAAGAAAATAAAAGGGTTTCTCAATTGCTATCAGGAAAGGGTAGCACCACTATTTAATGTTAAAAATAAACAAACAACAGATAACTAAGGAAAGACTGAAAAGGTCAATCTCTTTTTAGCTTTAGTCCTGACAGAAAAGTTTGGCTGTGGTGAAATGTTTAGTAACTAAAACTGCTGTGGAAACATGGGCCTGAATGGAGAAAGATTAAAGGTTACATAGATAAATGTATTTGACTTAGCAGGTTCTGATGAAATTTACTCTAGTATATTTAAAGAAGGTAGCCAAAGCCATTTCTGAGCCATTAACAAGTATTACGGAGAATTCATGTAAGAAGGGTAAAGTCTCAACAGACTGTAAAACAGCAAGCATAGTATTTGCCTTTAAAAAGATAAAGTGTATGTGAGGGAATTACTGCTGGGAATTACAGTCCAGTCAGCTGTTTTTGGCACCCATAAAGACACCAGGACAGATTATTAAACAATCCATTTGTAAACACCATGAGTGTAACAGGATTGTAAGAAACAGCTAAGAGATTTATCAAGATCAAATAATATCAAATAAATCTAATTTCCTCTTTACTCTAGGTAACTAACCAAGAAAGCAAAAAAGAGCCTGAAGAAGTCATATGAAATCCACAAGAAATCTCATAAGTAAATTTGGGCAAAAAGGTGTACATTAAATGATAACCTTGGTGAGCTTATCAGGTGGGACCTATGAAAGTATTATTGAAAAAGATACTTTTGTGTCCATAATTATAGTTAGAACATACACTGGTATCTCAAGAGACATCTAGTTAAGAAATCCAGTATGACTGTAAAGTTTTCTATATATTCTAATAAAAAGGATCTTAATTCATTACAAATATTTTCAAATAGTCTAATAAATTGTTCATAATGTTGAGAAAAGATGAAATAATATAATTTGCCGCCATGAGAATCAGAAGTTAGATATGCAGAAAAACTTTCAGATATTAGGGCAATTAAGCAGTGGAATGGATGAAGCAGAGAAAAAGAAAGACTTACTGTTATAGGAGACATCAGGAATATAAATTCTAGACGGTCTTAGTACTCCCAGACCTGTGTCAGAACTGAGGGTGAGCTACATTACTCCTTTTGTTTCCTGCTGTGTTGTGCAGAAAGTTTTGCATTTTATTTAGGACTCTTTTTTCCTTAAGAAAAAAATAATTGGACATGTCTGAGAATCTCTGTGGTTTAAGCATAGACAAACTCTCAATGAAATTGATAAAACAATTTAGATTCAGGGTAAAAATCATACTTTTCTTGATAGCACTTTTATTATCATACTGTATGATTAGTTATTTATTCTCAGACAAATAGTTTATCAAATGTTAATAGAAACTCAACACTTTGGACAAATTCAGGAATAAGGTAAACATTCGTAAGAACAAGTATGAAGCAACAAGTGGGACAATTTACTAAGTGAGGTGGGAGAAAGTCGGCAGGCTTTAAGTCAAAGTTCAGTATCTTCAGTTGACAGCTAACCATAGGAAGATATGCTGGATATGAAACTAGATTTAAACATAACGTAAGTACGATGTGTAATGTGTAGTCATTTGTGTCATAACTGGATGGTCACCACATTCACAAGTTTTAATATTACAACAGTTATTAAAAGTATCAGATATTTGTAGGAAGTCAGATGAAAGTGCGCTATGAATCAGGAGCAATGAAAAAAAACGCGGCATGACATAATATTGCAATGCCATGCAAGGCATAATAATATGCTATGACAAGAAAATATTTGCCATGACAGCAAGGACAGCCAACAGTAGCATCCTAAAATGTCGATAGTTATTTATGTTATTATTTTCCATCACTATATAATTTACATGGATTTAGTCTAGAAAGGTAAATCAAGCCAAGAGGTAGTTAATTACTAACCATATATAAAAAAAGGAATGTGTCAAAATTTGGGAATGGCTGTAATACAGAGATGTCTCTGAACATAGCACTATTACAAGAAACATCCTTTAAGATGTTATCTGCCATCATCTTGTTTTGCTTGCTTGGATCTCTATAACGAATTGTGTAAATGACAGCAACACTATTTCTTTGTGTTGTTTCTCTTTATTTGTTCAATCTTGAAAGTACTGCAGTTCTAGCTTAGTTTGTAACAATAAAATATATTAATAATAGTTCTGTTTCACTGTCATGACTTGGACCTAATTTCATAAGAACACATCTGATGTAGAATACAGTCTGAAGGCCAAACTTTAACTAAAACTAACAAGCTAAAATGTTATGGTCTAGAAGATTGAAATAATCAATCCATACTACAGACTGAAGTACACTTTCTAAAAGATATGTTCCACCTCATTAAAAAGATAAGGGCTTGAAAGAGAGAATATATATGTATTTTTATGGCCTTATTTATACAGGTGGTCCTTGTTGGTGATCACCACTGTTTTTTCTTGCCTCTTCTAAAAATGGAGAATAGTAGCGGAAGAAAGATGGAATTATGAGGCCATGATCCCACCTAAGTTATTGATATTCCTTAGACTGGGGAGGAGGAAAAAGGGTAAGCAGCTTCTCTGATTTTTTTTTTTTCTTTTTGGTTCTCCCTTGGGAAAAATGTAGTGGACTTGACTAATGTAACGTATTTCAAAAATTCCAAGTCCTTGAAGAATTTTTTTTTTTTTTATTTCTTGTAACAAAATAATAGTCATTTATGCTATATACCACTCTGAAAAGCAGGGAATTTACCAGTCTCTAAGTATGTTATAATCTAAATAAGACACTTATTGTACAATAAAATTACCATAACGTAGCATCTTCTTGCAGACCCAAATCCAGTTGGGTTGAACCTGGGGCCTTCAGACCTGAATGTTACCAGTTTCACAAAGTACGACCTTCTCTTGATTAGGGTAGGGGAAGGGAAAGCACATTATCATATGAATATTAACATATCCCATATGTTTTGTGCCTCATATATTGAAAGTCCTTCCCTTTATATTTCTGGACAAGTCTACTTTTGTACTTTAGTCAACCATATGATGCTCTCCAGAGACAGCTGCATTTTCCAGAACTTTAAAGTCAAACAAAAGATTACAATATTGCTCAGCTCTATTTTTCTTCCTTCTAATGGAGAAAGAACGTTACTTAAGCAAGCTGATAACTTGATTTCAGAATCCTAGATTTTGTGTTCTCTAGTAGTACCCATTGTTTTACTCCTAGACCTCGTTCACTTTCGTAAACATAACGGAGAAGATAGATACCCTCAGATAGCAGCCAAAAGTACTGTCTAAAGGACAGAATTACGCTCACATACACCAGAACTGGTATAAGCATTGAGACTCAGCCCTCATAGACACATACTTAGTACTAGTTCAGTCAGTTAACTCAATTTGACATACAAGAAGTGTCTTAAGCTACTGCTAGACATTGAATAATATATGCTCAGTAAATGATGCTCAATCATTATGGCAATCCAAAAAAGTGACAGTACTTCTTAATATAATAACTTCTTCTAGGCTAATTACGAGAAAAATGCCTAATCCCCAATGAAATCAACCTTCCACTTAGTTTTATTCCAGAAATAGCTTGCACACACTTCATCATGGTTTCTATTACTCACAGAATTCATTTGAAATAATGTTTATTTATTTCTTAAGTTCTAATGATAAGAAACTCAAAATATTTTTTTTTTTCTCTTTCTGTGCCACTACATATTGCAAACACTGGGATAGGAGGTCATCTGCTACGGTAACAGCATCCATTTGACATCTTGGATGACAACTCATGTGGTTGTATGTTTAAGTGCCTACTCCAGACTAATTTTTCTCCTTAGCATAGACATAATAAGGCATTCATATGCATACTCATGTTTTATTTTTGAATTGGCTGGTATACTACTAATTTCTCATGATTCTAGGCAAAACTGATTAATATCAATTGAGAGATGATGATGTGAAAGAAAAGGTGCCACAAACTGGAAAAAAAAAAGAATAGAAAAAGACAGATTTGATATTCTCCTTAAGCCTTTCTAGAACTAGGAATGGGTGATATGTTTGCTCCTTGCAGAATAATTTTTTTATAAAATTGCTTCAAGCAGCATATCAATTATTTTATTAAACTTGTCATTTAACACTAAGAATACAAGTGTATTGAAAACTTTATCTAACCAAGGAAAGCAGAAGAGTATACAAAGGTATTAAAATTTGGTGATCTGATGTAAACTGGATGTATTACGACCATTTCTTCCAAAAGGAACATCTGCAAAGTCTTCCTGGGTGCTGCCACTTACGACTGAAGATGTCCACATTAAAAAATCATTTACTGACATTCAGGCTGGCAACTACATCACATTATACAGTATCTAAAAAAGGTCTAAACAAGGCCCGAGGCAGTGGAAAATCAGAGAGTCAAGCTACAATGTAATCTTGAAACTCGCTTTCCAATATTATGTCCTAAACTTTGGAAAAAACAAAAATACATACACAGAAACCAGTGCGCCTGTACTAGATTTACAGATCAAAATGAATTTTGCCTTTTTTCTAGCCAAATAGCATAAACCTCAGAGATTGAGAACAAGCATTCAGACTGGGCTGTAATGAAATTGTGTAGATTGATTTATTCAATCTTCTTTCCCCTTTCTTCTGCCATCTCCTTTTCCCCTAGCTCTGGCAACATATAATGGAACTTACCTGCAAGTACACCAACTACCCAACAACATGTAGTTAGTAGTGAATTCAGTACAGAGTACTGAATAGTGGATGGATTCCTAACACTGTTCATAGCTGTACTCAAGTTGCGCACCATTAAGCTTAGCAGATTAGTCAAGAGAAGCTCAAATATGTAAATGTAATACTTTGAAAGCCAGAAGCACAAAATCACGGTAATTTTTATTTCAGATGTGTTAAGGAACTAGCCAGAATTGTAAAGTGCCCTGGAGTAATACTGACCCTAAGGGTTCACCTTAAGTGAAGTGTTCACATCTAAGCAAGGAGGCCAAATTGACAATTTTAGGTTTATCACTTAATTGGAGACTGAGCCTGTGTAAACTTCAAGGTATTTAAAAGAACTGTATCACTTTCTGGTAAGAGACTTGCAGGTAATAGCTGAAGGTAGCAGACAGCAAGGTTGCAACTTTTCTGTGCGCTAGTGGCTGCTAAAATGTTAATGACTTGTTTAGAAAGTGGAAGGTGAGCTGGAAACTGTGGCAGGGAAGATGGTATGTGTTACGGCATATAACAAAGGAACAGTATAAAAGTATGACAGTAAAAGATGAATTCATACCATTGTTACCAACAGTTATTAGAAAGACTAGAGCTACCATCTATTAAATCAATCATGAAGCCATATTTGCCCTTGCTATCACGAGCTATGTTAACTTCTGTAACCTATTAGTATACATATATTATATTAACATCTATTCACAATAGCTCCAAAGCTATTTCATAAGAAAGACGTTCACAAGAGGAAGAAGCAACTCTTAAGAAACATAGCATAGAACTGGAACAAGTCGGCTACAAACTCAGCTGATAAGTAGAGGAATGTAAATTACTTTTAACTACTGTAAAGAGAAACCATTTAAAATAACTAAAATATTTAACTATAAAAACTTGTTCTTAACTCAGAGTGAAACATCTTGTCCTCTGCTCAGCAGAGCTGCAAGTCCTCAAAACTAGGAAATCCCAGGATACATTCCTAGCCCACAGATTTATTGTTGTTCATTTTGACTGATAGGCCAGAAACCTCAGAGCATGCACACTTTTACCCTATCTCTGTACTATATTTGTAGTCTATTCAAGCACTGAACCAACTCCAGAGAAACACCATTTTGCTACGTTCTCCTCCTTCACGCTCCTGCATGCAGTACTAACACTGCACTTTCTCTTAATCATGATTAAATACTCAGATCACATTCATATTATATGTATTTTCTGCCAGTCCCCATGGCAAGAAGCTCTCTATGCTCTGTTGACAAAAGCTATACAATAAAACAATGGCATAAAACCTGCTTGATGTTAAGATTCATATGCACCTTCATCTATCATGCTGCACACAAAGGAAAGTGGTTCATTCCTTCCTAAAGGGACATGTCCCTGACTTCTCCTTAATCACTTTTTCACAGTCACAGCTCTGGCAAACTGCTCCAGTGAATCTGTCCACTATTCAATAGTCTGTGCCTAACATATTGTTAGGTAGTTGGTGTACTTGCAGGTAAATTCCATTATCTGTTGCCAGAACTAGGGGAAAAGGAGATAGCAGAGGGAAAGGAGGAAAAGATGGAATAAATGAATTGCTTGTTTCTATGAAATCTGACACTTAACTCCGTATATTTTCCATCTTTCAAAAATATGAGTTTTGTGAACTCAAGTCTTCTTGGTGCAACAGGTATCATTGCTTGGCATTGAAAATTTTGTTTTGTTTTGTTTTTGAATTATCCCCTTGATGATTTCTATATAATGAAGGGAATAGTGGTCCCTATTCTTTGGTCACTTGATCATATATGAAATGTATATTATTCCCAGTTGTATCAATTGGCAGTTGAATAATAATCTAAATTGGCTAAAATTATATAATCATTCTGTCTGAGGCACATAAATGATCCTGCAATAGTGTGCATACGTTATGATAAAAGTAATTTTCCCTCTGGGGAAGAATCAAATAGATAATGGGAGTGGTGAACATATTCATCAGTTTCAGGCAATAATTCACAGGTCAAGTATTGAAGAGGGAGCAAATTGTTTTATAGGTGCAAATACTAAAAAATGGAATCCTCATTAACATTGTCTAATCTTTTTAATCTGAACTACATCATTTATCTGAACTGCATAATTTAAAGGTCAGACAAATTTTCTATTTCTCAAACCAGAATACAGACCTTAACTTTCAGAACTTTTAACATACACAAATCCAGCTTGGACAGTAGCTAAAACTCTTGCTAGACTGAAGTTTTTGATATACAGCTGCTGACAACTTTTCTCAGACTCAAACGACCAGATTTTATTGTCTTTATAAGCATGTCTCTCTTAAAATAAACATTTCCCAAGCCAAGAAATAATTTTCTTTTTTAGAGCTTCATCTGATACTTTCAGTACTAGTGCCAGAGATCTCAGGGCAGTTTGTGGCGTACTCAGCAAGATGTCATGTTTATCAGAGCTATAGAAGACGTTTATTGCTTCATACACTGTGAACCCTTTTGGGTTTCTTACTGAAATATATACCATTAAATCACCTTCAGCCAATTGCTGCATTCACAGCTGTGGGGCATCTGCCAAAAAGCGGAGGCATAGGTTGAATGTAATTTCAAATGATTTTGTTTGACTCTGTTTCCAACTAACTTATTAAAAAAAAATCAAACCACACAGTAAATTCTAAAGTTTAAATTCACTAGTCAGGCTCCTAGCAGCAATAAAACGTATTTAAGATATGCAAACAAGGTCTATTTCTGAAATATGCAATGTTTGTTTTGTGCAGAATATTTATACGTTTTATAAACTTAAAACCAGGGGGCAAAACCTGCATTTAAAAAAAAAAAAATTCTGCTATGATTTAGACAAAATTCTATTACCTTGGAAAATATTCATATATAAACATCTTGAGACATTTAAGGCATAGATTGTAGTACTGGTCAATGCAATATATTCACTGCACAAATGGGAACATTTAAGAGCTGGAACTTGAGGTTCTTAGGTCTACCTCTCTGAAGAAGAAGAAAACTTTTTGTGCTAAGCTAGACCAGGGAATCAAACGTGAAACACTCTTTTTGCCTTCTCCTTTTGTGTCATCCGAGCAGCAAGAATAAAGTAGCTCTTGTATTTGTGTTTGGTCCCCATGTGATTTGGTTTCAGAGGTAAGATCCTCCACTGCACTCATATATCTCCGTGTCTAAGTCTGCATCTAGTTTGGTCTATGGACTAGATGACCTCCAGAAATCCCTTTCAAATTAAATAATTTTATGATTCTGTGATTCTTAGCTGAGAAACCATAGCAAAAAACCACAGTAAATTATTTTGAAGAGAAGCTTAATTAATTAAATCATCAAAATGTGCACTAAATAGATCAATTAGGAGACTTGTGTAACTTAAGCATCAAAGTAAAATGACATGTCTTTAAAATGTCTCAGATATAAAAGAAAAAATCCAAAGACCATGGAAAAATGCATATGGTGTTTAAAATGGTGCAAAAGTTGATGCTATTCAGAAAGTGTCACCAACTTATGCCTAGTGAGTAGCGTTCATTGAACCTAACATTGGTCAGCTAAGTGTTGATCTAGATTACATCTGTAGGCAAAGGAAAGAGAGAGCTGCTTTCAGATGGCAGTCAATTCCATTCTAAAGACAGCATCCGAGACAGGGTTTAATTTGTGTTCTAAATGTGCTTGTTTCCTTCAGAAGATTACAGGATAATTCAGTTGGAAGGAATGCAGGAGTTCCTCTAATCCAGCCTCCTGCTCAAATCAGGGTCAGACCAGGTCATTCAGGGCTTTATCCAGCTAAGTCTTGAAAATCTCCAAGAGTAGAGACTGCACAACTTCTCTGGGCAACCTATTTCAGCAGTTGTTTGCCCTAATGGTGAAATGATTTCTCCTTATCATTTCCTTATCAAGCCACAGAATCACAGAATCACAGAAGAGTTGAGGTTGGAAGGAAACTTTGGAGATGACCTAGTCCAGCATCACTACCCAAAGTAGGATCAACTACAGCAGCTTGCTCAGGCCACTGTACAGTAAGATTCTGTATATCTCCATGCATGGAGACTCCACAACCTCTCTGGGCAACCTGTTCCAGTGCTTGACCACCCTTACCATAAAGAAGAGTTTTTGTTCTTATGTGTAAATGGAATTTTATGTATTGCCTTTTGTCCATTCACTGGATACCAACAAAAGTCTGGGTCTGTCTTCTTTATACTCTCTCATCAGATAAGATCATCGATAAGATCCACCCGAGCCTCTTCACCATCTTGGTGATCCTCTGCTGAAATTGTTCTTGTTTATCAATGCCTTTCTTGTATTGTGGGGCCCGAATGGATGCAGTATTATAGATGTTATCTAAGGAGTTCCAAGTAAAGGAGGATGATGACTTCATTTAATACAGCCTGTTGGTGTTTGCTTCCAGGGCACACCGCTGGCTCATGTGCGGTTTGCTGTCTACAAGGATATGCAGGTCTTTTTCACTAGAAAAGGACTGCTCCCCAGTCAGTCAGTCCCAGCCTGTATCATTGCAAGGTGTTACTCCCTTCCAAGTACATAATTCTGTGTTTATCCTTGTTGAATTTCATGAGGCTCCTGTCGTTCTGTTCCTCCAGTCTGTCTAGGTCCTTTTGAATGGCAGTCCCGCTCTCACACAAATAAAATGGCCCTCTCAATCTGCTTTTATCTGCAGACTTGAGAATAGTGCACTCTGTTGCCTCCTCCAAGCCACTGATAACGACTTAAAATGGAGAGATCTCATGATAGACCCCTGTAGTATGACACTTGTTACTGATTCAGGCACGCGTGAGCCCAGTGGTGGCAGGGGAGAGAAGAAGAGAGCTGAAATCACTGAAACGGCTGGGGAAGAAGACGCCTCGGCGACCTTTCCCAAGGCTCCAAGAGGCCAGGCAGCCTTGTCCAAGGCCCCCCCGCCCCACCGAGGGAAGCTCTCCGCCCCGGCAGGCTGCGGGCAGCCAGCGCCGCCGTGCCGGGACGCCGGGTCAGGCAGCTGGGGATCCCCCCACCGCTACTAACACCGGCGGACACCTGAGTACTGCCCTCCTCCCCGCTCCGGGCAGCGGTGACCAAGGCAGCACGCCGGCCTGCTGAGAAGCCCTCGGGTTGAAGCGGCACCAACCCCTGCCCTGGGCGCGGCCTGCTTGTCCCTTCCCTCCCCCTCCCCCGCCGCCTTCCCGTGGTGAACCACCAGGTACCTTTACTTTTACCAGTTTGAGCTCATGTATATACTTGTAAATACTGTAATTGTTCCTGTTCTGTATTCTGTGGGGAGTTGAATGTATGGTTACTAATTAATTGTATATTGCTACTACTGTTGTTGTTATTACTAGTTTTTCATTGTTCTTGTTACCAATGACACATATTAAACTTTGGTTTTGGCCGTTAATTGTGAACCCGTTCATAAGCGACGGGGGAAACCTGTACCGCCATCCGAACCTTTCTGGTAGCGTGGAGCGCTGTGGGGACCAGAGTGTGAGGGTGCTCTGGGGCTGACTCCGATGCCCCTCCTGGGCCTCCCCCGACACTTGTGTCCCACTATGCTGGCCTTCCAGCAGATGCAAGCGGGGTTACAGACGCTCAAGATGGCCAGAATCTGTGATCCAGAGACTTTGTCACGTTATTTGAAGAAGCCTTCATCCAGTTCCTCACCAAGATCAGCTGGTCTGTAACACACTCTCTCCCACCACAGTGTTGCCCTTACTGACCTCCTCTGATCCCTGAACAACAAGCTCCCACCCAGCCTGTCATCTGTCCTGTAGAAGAAGCCTTCCATTGCAGAGATATAGAATCTAGACAACTAGCTTAACTTAGATGGTTAACTAGTAGGCAAGCAAAGTTAAGTGAAATGAATGTTGAGCATGCAACTGCATCTACTCAATGTAACCCATATATATCCCTTTACTGTCTCTACAGCTCGAAGGATCCAGGTGCTGTAACAGAGGAGAGCACAAACAGCAATAAAATAACAACTGATAATATATCCTTGATAAATCAAGACTAAAGAAAATCAATACTTCCTTCTGCTCTGAAGCAGAGAAGCTGAAACCTTGGAAGACTGCCATAAGACAATGGGAACACTCAATGATATATTAGTCAAATTAGCAAAACTTTAAAAACTCTTGAAGGTGAATCCCTTATTTTTATTTAACTATCATTTGAAACCATATTTAACTATCAAACGATTTGATCCTGTTATTCTGAACTCATATCGTTAAGATCTGTTTGGATTCCTTCTTAAGATGATTGGAATAGAACTTACTGATAGGTATGACAAATTTCAAAATTATTTCTAATCACTACAGTACATTGAAAAATTAAATGAATACACTGTATAGCATGAGAACAAATCAGCAAAGCATATTTTCTTATGAGATTTCTCAATACAAAATAATGGCAGTATTTTTAAGGCTCACAAAAGTACAATTCATAAACCAAATATTTTGAAAGTAGACTCCTATTTTTATTGTTTTACTATTAACTTAGATTTAATAAAGAATTTCTAAGAGAATTAATCTACAGGACCTACTAACTGTAAACAGCTGCTGAAAACTAACAGGAAGAGGATATTACTGATGTAATACAATGAAATTAAAATGAAAAATGTTTGTGCCAGGAGGCCTCCACAGAACGACCGAACCAGTTGATAGGCCTTTTGCCCTGGTAAGGTAATTCAGTGGGCTCCGTATACTAAACAGGTTCGGGTGTCCCTACTCCTTATGAATGAGTTTACACTTGTAGCGGTTAACAGGTAAGTAAGTGTAATGAATTAATGAACGGCAATGGTAAAAACTATAATAATATTGATAACAATGTACAAAGACCACAAAGTATTAACTTATTTACAATGGTATACCTGAAGCTTCAGTATGACAGTAAACAGGAATGATTATATATTTATACATACACATACACACACAGAGAGGTTTAGAAGACAACGAACAAATACGCATAAAAGTGGTAAAGTGGTGGTGAGGGGGAAAGGGTTAACCAGGCTGCATCTGGAGTGGGGAGTGCTGCTTCCTGGTCCAGGGACCTGTAGACTAAGCAGGATGCCGCTGCACATGTGGCCATGGAGGGAGGGCAGCGTGCTGCCTCGTGGTCAGAGGCACTATGATTAAGCAGGCCACACCAGAAAGGGTGTGCTGCTTTGCCCTTACAGAGTTAACTCATGTGTCCAAGGTAAGTCAGGATCCTGAATCCCTGACCTGACGCCAGGTCAGGGTGAGGGGGAAGTGTGGTGCGTCCCTGAAGCCCAGCACTGGTGGTGGACCTCCTCCGCTGGCTGTCCTGCAGCCTCTGGCGGTGCTGCTGTCCTCAATCGGGTAATATGCTCTTGGCTTCTTCAGGCCTTGGAAAAGACCACCAGGGTTTCTTCCTCCCTACACTGATCTTTGTGATTTCAGCTCTCTTCTTCTTCCCTGGGTCACCAACAAGGAAAAGCCCCCCCAACAACGTACGGGCGCATGACTCTTTAAAGATGGACCATGTTCTGACCACAGGCATCAAGACACTGCCATTGGTCACTTTTAGTCTGGATCCGTGTTCCTATTGGTGCATTCCGGATCTCTCACCAGCATGTGGACCAGCCTGCCGACCAGCGCCTAGGCCCGCTCCCCTTCCAGAATGTTCCCCGTGGTTGACAGTCGCCCCCACCAATGATTTAATAACATCAGGGTGGGACACAAGGGCCAACTAAGGGTCACACAAAGGACGGCATGATTGACAGGACATACAAACCACAAATAAAACCTTTCTAGCAGATCCAAAACTTAACTTTCACACTATTAAAGGTTCTACTATGACAAAGCTATATCTCTCCACTTGATGTGTGACATTTTACAGTGTGTGTACAGTTTACAGTACAACAAGTAGCTTACTTCTAGAGCTCTCAATTGAATTAAGTCTAAATGTATTTATGCTTTGTGTCTTTCTACCAGACTTGCTGTATGCATAGATATGGGTTAAACTGTGACAATGCGGATTGACGCATTACTGAATAGTCAAGAACCATAATGCCTACCTCTGCCAGGTATGCTAGTCTTAATCGAACACACATGATTGATCCTCAGGAAGAATTTGTAAAATGCAAATGTTTCCTATTTGTATCCTAGCAACTATCTATGGGAAAAGTTTGGCAATTTTCGGCTAACTCTAAAACAGATTATATTTCAGCTTCCAATTTCTGTCCAGTTTTCTGCCTTCACAGTTTAAATGCTTATCCCTTGAGTTACTATTCATATTTTTACGAGTAATAAAGAGTTTTGTCAATGACCTTAAACTGAATTTTGTTAAATGTCTGAAGACAATGGCTGAGTAGTGAGTAAGATGCTATGTTGGTTTAATATAATTTTTTGTTTTACTGACTTTAACTCTGTTATCATTTTTGTTCCCTGTCTTTCCATTTATTTCATCCATTTAGTCATCCATGTTAGTATATCTTTTCCGGTAGATATTCATTCTGGAGGTTTTGAACAGTGTCTACCTTTTACTGTCTCTGTATTTTGCATTATAGTTATGACCACAAAGATGATTAAGGGATTGGAGCATCTGACACATGAGACTGAGAGAGCTGAGACTGTTTAGCCTCAAGAAGAGAAGGCTCGTGGGGGTCTTATCAATGTACATAAATATATGATGTAAGGAGAGTAAAGAAGACAGAGCCAGACTCTCCTCGGTGGTGTCCAATGAAATATAGACTGAAATAGAGAAAATTCCATTTAAGAACAAGTTTTTTTACTGTAAGGGTGATCAAACACCGGAACAAGTTCCCCAGAGAGGTTGTGGAGTCTCCATTGCTAGAGATATTCATAACCTGAGTAGAGACCATCCTTGGCAGCCTGCTGTAGTTGACCCTACTTTGAACAAGAGTGTTGGATGAGAGGTCCAGAGGTCCCTTCCAACCTCAACCAATCTGTGATTCTGTGACAGTTTCTACAACAGATCTTTTGTCCTTAACTTGTTGTCTTAGTCACTTCTGCAAAATACATATATATATATAGTATTAAAGAAAATGACTTAATTCAATACCTCTCAATATCTGTCTCTTTTCTTGAAAATGATCTTAACTGTTGGAGCTTAAGTAGTTTATTGATTGGATTGGAAATATTATTCCAATTGTCTTAGTCTTTTTTATTTTCTCATTTTCACTTCAATTTTGAACTTTATGATTGAGGTTCATCTCATACACTCATTGTAGGAAGTGATGACTTCCTTCTGAAGATGCCTATTTACCTCCCTCACTGCAAACGGTATGGTAAGAACTAGCTTACACAAAATGCCTAATATTTTTTTGACTAAAATTAGGAAAGTTGAATTATTCCTAAGTACCACCAAGAAGAAAGAAATGAAAATAAATGTCAAAAGTTGATCAAATTGTCGTATAACTCGAAAGAACGATTCATTAGCAATAATTTAGAAATGTAAGAAAAGATTCTTTGGGGAGCATTCAGATATTCAGATACAGTTTCTCTTGCTGAAAAACCCCATATATTAATCCCTTCTAGAGGTATGGAAGAAAAGAATTTTAATTACCATTAAACTGTGTGATGGCTTGCATTTGATAACTTGACTCTTAATTTCAGTAGTTATTCGCAGAACACATTGCATTTACTCAGCCATATGACATCTTATTTCTATTACAAAGATAAAGTTACTTTTTTTTTACAAGGTCAAATTTCTGAGGAACAGTACTGATCAAATTGGTTTGGCATCAAGCACAAGAAACTGTCATGCTGTGTTAAGAGAATTACTATGAAATTCATGCAATGCTTGTTATGTAGCTGGCTGTACACTGCAGTCACTGAAGTTTCTCATAGCCTATTTGCAGGCTTTATTGTTTATTACTTTCAAATAAAGGTGAGTATAAAAGAAATTTCCTGTAAAGGATTTTCCACTCCACACAGGAGAGATCTGAAAAAGTATTTTTTTTTCTTTTGAGTAATAAAGTAGATTCTTCTATTCTGTATCTATTTTAACCCAAAACATGATTCAGACTGTGTTCTCGGTATTTCATCAATTCTCAATTTTAGAATGAATTTCTGATCTTTATATTTGTTTGAGAATCTTACCTCTCTTAAACAAGTGCAACTTTGAATGTTGTTCTTTGCTTCAGCTTTTGGACAAACGTCTCGTTCCATACTAAACACTGATATCATAATAGATGTTTACAATCAGATGTGTGCATAATATATGCAAAATAGCATATAAAAAATGTACAGTCCAGCAGTTTTATGTACACAGCTAATTAGATACTAAATTGTCTTCCTGATCTTAGCTAAGACTTTTTTCTCCTGTGCATCAGGGGTTTGCCTATTCATAATAGGGACTGGCAAAAGCATACTTTTATGGGCTGGGGCATTACATCTAGCTTTTACGTGTTTTGTTCCGGTTAACTGTTCACCATTGCAGAATGCAGGGACCTACAGGCCAGTCAGCCTCACCTCGATCCCTGCAATGATGATGGAGCAAATAATCCTGCAAACCATTTACAAATATGTGAAGGACAAGAGGGTGATTGGGAGTAGTCAGCATGGATTTGTGGACATCATCCCTGACCAACCTGATGGCCTTCTAGGATGAGATGACTAGCTCAGTGGATGAGGGGAAAGCAGTGGATACTGTTTATCTTGGCTTTAGCAAGGCTTTAGACACTATCTCCCATAACATCGTCATTAACAAATTGAAGTATGGGCTAGATAAATGGATGGGAGGCAGATTGAATACTGGCTGAACTGCTGGGCTGAGAGTTGTGATCAGCAGCATTAAGTAAGTTCAATTGGAGGCCAGCGGTGTCCCCCCAGGGCTGATATTGGTGCAAATACTGTTTAACTTCTTCATTAATGAAGTAGATGGTGGGGCAAAGTTGCTGCAACTCTCAGCAAGTTTGCAGAAGTTGAAAAACTGGGAGGAGTGTCCGATATGCCAGAGAGTTGCAGTGCCATCCAGAGGGACCTTGATGGACTGGAGAAAAGGGCAGAGAGGAACCCTCATGGAGTTCAACAAAGGGATAGGCAAAGTCTTGCACCCGGGAAGAATAAGCCTGTGCACCAGTACAGGCTAGGGGCTGGCTGACTGCAAAGTAGCTCTGCAAAAAGGGACCTGGGGCTCCTGCTGGACACCATGTTGGACATGAACCAGCGATGCGCCCTTGTGGCAAAGGCGGCCAGCAGCCTCCCTGGCCTGCATTAGGGAGAGCATTGCCAGCAGGTGGAAGGAGGTGATCCTTCCCCTCTCCTCAGCCCTGGTGAGACCACATCTAGAGTGCTGGGTCCAGGTCTGTACTCCTCAGTACAAGAGAGACGTGGGTATACTGGAGTGAGTCCAGTATAAAGAAAGCTATTTTTTAATAAATTTTACTGCAGCTATAGTAGTTTCAGTAGAATTATGATCACATAATGTGGTTAAACTTAACCACATTTCAAATACTTATTTTTTAAGCAGTCATTATTAGCACTTATAATTAGTTTAATTTTCATAACAAGAGTCTGCTTGGCTGGCCTTAGCGGAAGTGTTTTGATAACTCTGAAGAATTCCTCCAAAGAAATCTTTTAGAAAGATTAAAAAAATCTATGTACTTCTCATGAATTTTCCAAATGTGTCTTTTTTTGATAATTTCTGACAATATACAAATTGTGAAATACCTGTTGATCTTTGTTACTGTTTTAGGAAATTATAAATGAGATTTTGCAAATAGAAAATACATTATAAAACACATTGTGTCTTAGAAAATTAATAAGATGAGAGCAACAAAGCAATACATGGCCCTGATCTTCAGCTAGCGCAAAATACCTTGTCTTATAGATTATTTTTGTAAAATATCAGTGTTTTCCAAATGAGGACATGTCTCATTTCACTAACTGAAACAATTGCAATGATAATTGAAAAGTAGTTCTCCATGAACACACCTGTTACAAAATAGTCAACATTTAGATGTTCATATTTAACTTAAGAGTTGGAATTATTGTCGTATTATGTACTGACTGGATTAGCTATGGATATGCTTAAGTCATGGCCAGTCACACCTCAATATGGGATCACTGACTGCCGAAGCTGGCTGAGTTCCTTAGCCTCATCCTTAGCCTTGGCAGCATGGGCATGGCACCCGTTAAGGAGACAAAAAGCGGTGTGATAGGAAGATTTAAGTGTGTGAGCAGATCAGTTGTGCTACATGTATACGATGGTATAGTCCTTTGACCGGGAGGGGCTATAGCTCAATTTTTCTACGAGCAGATTTTCTCAAATTATTCATATGGAAAAATGTACTGTATTTTCCCAGTCATTTCTTTGCATCTATTGAAAAAAGAGTGGCAATGTGACAAAGACTGCAGCATCTAGTGACTTCTTAACATTTTAAATAGTTCTGCGGCCCTTAAATCTAAGCCCAATCCAGTGATTGTCAATTATGATTTGAGCACAGCAGCAATTTGGAGGTAGCTGGTATGTCTTGCTTAAAGTCCACTTCTGTCATGAGATTTGTTTAGAGATTGGTAACTTAATGAAAAGGATTTTAGGACATACTTGTTTTAGAGAACAGCACGAAAAAGGAATGACTCAGAGGCGGTCTGCTCTTCTCTCTGGGAGGACAATATTAAAGGCAGAACTGCCTTTAAGGCTCAGCCAAGTTCCAGCCATCAGGCTTACTCAGTTACTTGTTTTGTGACTCTCTCATAAGGCAGATAAAAAAAGTTCTTTTCTCTTCCTCACAGCGTAACGGAAATGGTGCTTTTGTGAGCATCTTTATGCAAGAACCCAGAGCTGGATTCGGTTGCATAAACCCTGGTATCTAGTGCTATTTGAAATGTCATAGGGAATTGGCACAGGTTTGGCAAATTTGAGACCAGATTTCTGGAAAACTATACCTTTCTGAGGCAGTAGCTGGTGAGATCTCCTACAGTGTCTACATTTAGGAAGCTGGATCTCAACCTTAACTCTTCATTGCCCTCTATCTTGCATTTTAATATATAGGGTCTTTTCATCCTTGATGCATCATACTGTTCCAGATGATGAAGCCCTGTAGGAAAGTCTGCACATTGGCCTATTGCTACTAAGTACTTTAATAACAGTCCTACGCCTTCCTTCCTTCCTTCCCTCACTCCCTCCCTCCCTTTGTCACCCTCAATATTCCAGAAACTTCAATTTACTTTAATCCCCAAAATATGTCTTTCTTTGAGCGCTCATTTACATTGTATGACATCACAGAACAATTAGTTTTCTCTTTTCTTGCATCCACAGTTGTATCATAAACCTGGATTAAGGTGAAACAAAGGTCCTGAATTGTTTACCTTTTTTCCTTATATTTAGCTTAGAATCATGCTGCTGACTGTTTGATGGTTCCTATCTTAACTAGACCATATCATAATCCAGCACATTTATCCCTCTTCTATCCACTTGTGAGTTCTTCAGTTGTTCTTCAGTTCAGTAGAGAGTAAAGAAATACTGTATTCTAACTGATCTCACATGTCATTTTAATCTTCAAAAGCTATTTCATTTTCAGTATAATTTTTCACCATCAACGCAGCCATGGAGAGATATGATAACAGAAATGAGTCAGGTTCTATACCAGCAGTTCTGATGGCAGACTAAACTCTCATGCAGATTCATGATCATGCTCAGTTCTTTTGCTTTATTTCAGAATTTTCCATGCCCACCTTATGGCTTTTTTTGATTGATAAAGGATGGTGCCACTGGAATTCTCTCCACTACTTCCCTCCTTCTTTACTGAGATTTTTTTACCTTATTAAAAACAACAATCAATTATTATTTCTGAGGCAACATGTCTATATATTATTTGTCACAATCATGTCACGTAGGAAAGCAGAGTATCTAACTGAGATTTACATCAGACTAAATAAAGTGTAATCTATTGATATCAGAAATGAGTCTTTATGTTTCTCTCATAAGTTTTAAAATTCAATCATGATATGCGGAACAGAGACTGTTAACAATAAAAATAAAATGTTTTAAGATATGCTAGAGAACTCAACTAGCAAAACCTTTATCCTGCAAATCCAGATTTTTTATCAATCTAAGCAACAGAATATGTATCCTGTCCTGTCTGTCACTCACACAGACTTTTCTTTCAGGCACAGTGAAAATCTGTTTTGACACTTCTTCCTTCACTTCATGTGCGATACATATCTATATGTACCTATGTATATAATTTCATTTTAATTCCACAAGTATATACTTTAAGATTAATTTAGCGACATTTTGATTTGACTGCAATTATATATATGAATAATGCTTACTCATCAAACAAGTTATGAGAAATATAAAGCCTTTTAGAGCTTTTTATTTTTCATGACTTTGCTCAGGTAAACATATTTTGTGGATAACCTTCAAAAGCAAAAAAAAAAAAAAAAAGTCAAAAATGTTGACCACATTTGCACATAGGAACATACATATTGGAAGATAGATTTAGAGAAGGGTCAGCATTCAAGGTCATAAAGAAGCATAATTATTGCTTACATTTTTGAAGACATACCAGCTCCTACGTAGAGACTTTTGTTTCTTTTTTTCGTTGATTATTAATATTCTAATTGGAAATAAATTTGTATTTATTTCCAATGTATTAGTTACAATTTCTTTCTTTAAATTAGCAAAAAAAATTAAAAAATGATAATAAAATTAACCTTTGGAGAGACAAACCTTTTCCACTCACTAAAAAAATCTAGTAATTAGTGAATTGATAAGAAAACTGTCCAATTTTCTTTTTGTATAAGGAGCTTGGCCAATATTTCAGACTGTTCAGAGCCCTCTTTTACTTCTTCTGACTTAAAAAAATGCATCTGTAAACTTCATCTACAACACTATTTCCATGATTATTTAGTACAATTTATGATTATTTTTTCTTCAGTGACTTATGAAAGAAAAATGTTTCTTAGTTTGAATTTTCTTTCTTGTCCTACTGTTTTTTCTGTTGCTGCAATGTTTCACTCATCTACTGGCACTGCAATATGAGCCTCACAAACCTGTCTATCAGTGATTTGTTTCTTCCAAGCAAAAGTCATCCAAAAAAAAAAGAAAGAAAGAAAAGAAGAGGGATATCATCACATGATTTTTGATATTTGAAAGTCAAAAGTATCTTCTTCCACATTAAATTAGAAATGACTATTGTTTTCCAGCTGAAAATGGGTCAAATACTTAAGTATTTATATACATTGACTTTTGCTTTTTAGAGGGAATTATACACTGCCTAGACAAATGTAGAAGCTCCCAAAGGCAGAGTTAGTGATAGTAAGCATTTAACTTTAAAGAGCTTTATAATTATTTATTTGTAATTAGCCTCTGCAAATTGTTTTTTGCTGACTTCAGATTCCTAATTGTTTAATTCAACAATCTGTGTACCATTCCACTATGTCCTAATGGTTAATTGACAAATTCACTCTTTCTAAAAACATACAGAAAAAGGTTTCTCTTGTGAGAGAAACCAGGTGAACTCTGTAGGAAATTAAGTATCCCACTGCTTTCAGCTCAATTGTGTGTATGCAGATTTTGGGGGGGGGGGGGGGGGAAGAGAATCAAGAGTTCTGTTTCAGCATTTCAGTAAAGGGAATCAGGATACACTTAGTACGCCCCTACCTCACCAGGCATTCAGCAAAACCTAAGAAGTATTGTTTAAATTACCTTTTAAGTATACATCCTCTATCTAAAAGTGAGATTGTGTTGAATAATTTATGATTCAGAAGTGATTAAGTACGTCCCCAGCAGCTGACCTCCCCTGGAAAAATTAATTATACTTAATGCTGACAAAATAAAGTCTTCTGACCGTCTTCATGGATTTGGACCTTTTTTTTTTTTTGACCTCCAATGGTAAGACAAAATATTCACCCTAACTACTACTTACTGTAAAAAAGATTGCCTAGCCCTTGTTCTTGGTAACCAGGTGGAGTTCTCACTTTACTTCAAATAAGAATTCCAGTCCCTACCACATAGGGCTCTGCACTTGCTGGGTCTGCTCCACTCAATGTCATGCGAATTTTCATGGCTGACTGATAGGAGGAAAACTTAAACCAGCACTGAATGTGTATTTGAATACCTTTCATCTAATCATTTATCTAAGTTTTAAAAGCGTTTAAAATGTTAAGTTAATTTAAGATTGATAGCATTTTATGCTCATTTTCTACCAGTCCAAAGGACTGCAAAGAATTGAGGTGTATGTTATCTGAAATTCATAGGTGCTGAATATGTTCAGAGCTTCTCAATTCTTGTATTTGACATTATTGACAAGACATCCAAATCAAGTATCATAAGATCTTTCTCTAGGCTGCTCCATAATGTTTTTCGATTTTCCCATGAAAACTTTTCATAACCTAATCAGGCACATTTTAATATCATCCACACCTACAGAGAAATGAAAAGTCTAAATCAGATATTGGTTAAAAGGTATACGTTCATAGATGTATTCTTACTTCTACAGTTTAACAAATGAAAATGGTAGAATTATTATTAGAATAATTTACTTATATGTCAGTCCTTTTCATCTTTACTTTACTGCATATAGAGGATGAGAGGTGAAGAAAACCATCTGATGTGGTTAACAGCACTTTGTGGAAGGACTGAAGCCTAAGCATATGCTTGTCCACGTCCATGTCAGCAAAAATCTCTTTCCATTTTAGGAAGACTGAGTGAAACATAGATGTTATCATTTTTAGGAGCCGAAATGGAGGAGGCTTATCTTTCATCTTCTATCATCAGGTAAAGGAAGATACTTCACAACAGAATAACCACCTGGGACTCAATTTATACCCTTTCGGATAAATACATGATTCCTAGTTACTCAGAGAAGGGCTCAATTAAATAAAATAAACATTTGTGATGCAGAGGGATAAGAACTGGTCACCTTTTGAATCAATAGGAAGAAAAAGACAGTATTGCAGAGTGCATTTCTCATCCTAAAGTGGAAATCTAAATAGGTCAGATAAATGTAGCTCCAGCAGTTCAATTTCTCTCCATTTAATTTAGAAGGAGTTTATAGCAGCTAGCTCAGATATAGGTAATGACACAGTATAGCATGCAAAGTTAGGTGAAATTAATCACATTCTCTGACTACAGGTTTTCATTAGGCTGTCTTCTACAACCACCATCTGTTCTGCTTGAAAAACTGCTCAGCCGCTGAATAAAAGTACATAAACAGATTTCATTTCCATCTCCTTCATCTCAGGAAAATTATGGTACCTTTCTGTATCTTTGAGAACACTGGATTCTCTAAGAATGCATAAAAGCTAGCTTTTGGGGAGCAGTCCTCCTCTTCACTACTAATAAAATTTCTCTCTGATTGTGAACTGATAAGAATTTGTTAAGAATCTGTTAGATGGCCACATGCTACTCTTGCATTGAAACAGTTCTGAAGGTATTTCACTCACATCAACTGAACAAAGGATATAGACTCAATGAGCCTTTAACAAACAAGAGGAAATCATAGCTGTCTTGGGAGGCATGGCAACGATCCAAATCTCTACCACCAGTAGAGTAAATGTAAACATCTATTTCTCATAATGACATTGGCTCTTGATAGCGAGAGAAGCATGTGAAAGAATTACTAGTGAATGACTGAAGGTGGAAATCAGGTGCACATGAGATGTTTTGTGGACCCAGGTTAGGTTGCTGTTGGAGGAAGAGTCAGAAGATGATAACCTGAACTGTAGTTTTACTTCTCTTTTTTTCATCCAGATATTCTTCCTCCAGTGCTGTTTTCTTGCCGCCCCTATTTATTTAAAAGTTCATAGAATAACAGAAATAAATCTTGACAGGTCCCCAAGAGAATCTATGGACAATTCCCCTTCCAAAAAACAGATCAAGAATTTGTTGTTGAGTGTTTCATTCACACTGAAAGGTACATTTAAAAACAGAAATCTCCTGCTTCTCATATGTACATATGGGCAGATGCATGGTACAATCTGCATAAATATATATGTATGTGTGTGTATATATATAATATACATATATTTATTTATATTGTGCTCTTTCTACATTTTTTTTAAAATTTATACTGCCCTACTTTATTGTAGTGATATAGGGTTAACCTAAATCACTATGCCTAATACTGTGCTGGAAATAGCGAATAATGCTAGTATACACATATTTTTGAAATAAAAGGCAATATTATAAGAGTAAGTTGTTTATACTAGTAAATATATGAGGTCATCTGAAAAGAGATAGTCAAAGGCATGTGTGTTAGATACAGGTATGAAAAACAGTTCGTTCCCAGAAAATGCTGAAAGCTAAATAGAAATCAAGGGTGAGTATTTATTTAGATGAATTTGAGCCTTGGCACTAATTCATTTGCTGTTCTCTCATGCTGTGGAATAACCCCTGACAGTCTTTTGTTCCTCAGCATCCAATATGTGGATGGTTCCTTTGCCAGCCAGTTGGGTGTGCTGACTTGTCCGCCCGGTAAGGGTTGTCTTTGTGCTGCTGTCACTGCTCCAAGCCTGTTGGAACCCTTGTCTAATTCCAGATCCAAGAATTAAAATGGACAGAATGGCTGTCCACGTTACTGCATGACCACTGTGCTGTCTCTTAAGTGCGCACACCTCACGGCATTATCGGAAGCCAGTTAAAGTAGTTTTTATTTTGAAAAGCCAGATAGATAATACCATTTTAAACATGCTAGTGAAAGCTGAAATGGATTAGAGAAGCTAGGAGATTCGAGAGCGATGTAACTTTGGAACTCTATACAACTTGTGGCTGGTGACATTGAATTTGTAAGCTTGTTGCAGTACCTGTTTTTCTTTAATTTCCATTATCATTATTCCCAAGGGGACACACTTGCTGCACAAGCCTCATCCACACAATAACTAATATCAGCAGCTGTGTGAAAGGTTAAGCGTAGGGCAATTGGATTTCTGCATTACAGTCCCAAGGACATTTAATAAGACAAAGTCTGCACAATCCAACCACAGAGTAATCAATACTGAGCATGCAGACATTCCTATAGAGTTCATAGAATATAAATAGGAGTTCAGTCTAAAAAAGAAAGAAAAAACTCTTCCGTATTGAAATAGCTACCTTAAAAAAAAAATCTTTGTTATTTGACTGAGATTACAGTATCTGACTTCAGACTGCCTGTGAACACATCCAAGCTGCCTGCCTTAGTGATGGTTTGACAAAATACGGAAAAATGCAGTGTCTGAAATATGAGCGACCTTTCCTTAAGATATCCTTTTAACTTAACAATTCCGTAAACGAAGAAAATAAAAAACAAAAGAAAAAACCACCTCTCCCTTGATTTTCTAAATCACATAAATGTTTTGTGAGAATAATCTAATTAACACAATTATGTGCAGCAATGGCTCTGAATCTGTGAAAATGGACGGTTCACTTTCTAACTGATTGTATGAATTCACAGCTATCTGATTTAGGAATATGTTTCTACTAAACTGGTATGCAAAATGGATGGGCAGTCACTTATTTGGGGGTAAAGTTATCTCGTGCTTAGAGTAGTGGAAATACTGAAATAGCATTACAGTTATGCTTGAATTATAATGGGGTTGAGGAAAAGAACCTAGTCTCAGCTGCTTAAAAAAAAAAAAAAAAAAAAAAAACAGACCCCACAATTTAAATGAACTAAATATTTGGGCATCCAAGAGCTTGCCAACTCTCATTTTCAATGCGTACGATAAAATTATTATTCTAGAAGTTCCAATCTAGTTTTGAAAGCAGATAAAATCTATTAACTCCTAAGTTTTCAGTATTAGACTTCTTTAGGGGTCAAAATGTTTATTTATAGGCATTCTCAGAAGTATTTCATTCACACCTGAACAAAGCAGCTCTGTTTCAGCTCATACCTACAAGGACAGAAAGATCCGCAGATGAAGCACTTCTTCGCCTGTGTGCCCCTTGAGGCTTAATCTGGTAGTCATAATTTAGATTACAAATAGTCTTAAAAAAATAGACTCTGTGCAAAATCAAATAGAAGAAAAAGAGTCATCAAAGTTATTTAACCAACATGTTAACCAGCATGCTAGCCCATTCACTCAGGACACAACATCAATTTTCTCTTAACGCAGTTCATATCTATAGCACAACTCTTCTATAAAGAGTATTCTACTTTTGTGCTTTGCACAAAAAAAAAAAAAAAACCTGGAGACAAGAGAATTCACACTTTTTCCTCATTAGCACTTCACTATTTTAAAATTAAATATTCAGGACATCAGGAATTTAAAACCAGGCTATAGCCCTAAAATGCAGTCTGTAATCAGGTCAGGTTGAAAGCAAAATAAAACAAAACAAACAAAAAACACCACAAAAACAAAAATAAAACAAACACACAAAAAACCCAAGAAAGGTACATATGAGCAATACAAATCAATAGGTGGAAATCACATATTATCATTACACATTTTCTATCCCTAGATTCAAAATAATGCAAATGTTATAAAAAATCATCTGAAGAAATAACCAGAACTTGGGGGCTTTCTATTCTTTCTCTGAACTTTGTTTACAAATGTTATGTACCGGTAAACTGTCCCTGAAATAGCTCTGCACTGCAATGTGAAACAGATGTGGAGCTTTGTCATTCGCTGTGCATTTCCTGAGGTTGTCAACTTGTGTGAGTTTTCTTTTTTCCTTTGACTCCTCCACACCATCTTTTTAAAATATGCATTACTTATTTAGAACTTTTTAAAAATGCATGTCGCTGACTTGAAAAACTGCTCCATGTTCATAGCTGTGAAAATTCAAACTAAGGGATAAATTCTAAGCTGCACGTATCTTTACCAATTTGGAGATCCTAGGCAATCTAGGGACATAAACTGATTAATGCTTAGCTCTCTTTAATAAACATGGAAAAAAAATTATTTCCACTGTGACTGCTGTGTGTGATATAGGCAGATTCTGTGCTAACGCTGAGTACATAGAAAGGGAAGAGAAGAGTATGGAGAAACTGCAGGTTCCATTCTTTTTCGTTCTCTTTAGCCAAGCTGAGAGCAGATTGTATCTATCTGAAAGGAAGCTAAAGGTATCAGTGCTGAACTCGGTCATCTAAGCCACCCCCGGGATGTTCTTCTCCCCATCACTCTTGAATGGAGAAAAGGCTTAAAACTTGAAATTGTGTTTTTAGTCCCTGCTTGTTTTACATGGCATTGGCATAAATGAAAATTAGGCCGAAAAATTACAATTACAGCATTGTTCAAAAAAATGAAAAATGAATAGCTAAGATGGTTGGCATTTCTAAAAGCACAGGCCAAATCCTGCAAACACTTAGGGTTCTAAAATGCTCAGTGGGTATGAAAATTCAAGTACACTATGCAGGAACGTACTCTTTAGCCTACTAAGATGATTCTGACATCCATCATGCGTCAAGTTTCAGACAAAAACTTTTCTAGTACATCGAATTATGCATCAAACAAAACTCATGCTCATCTGTTTATAAGGGAAGGTTAGATCAGCAGCCATCTCCTCTGAAAAGGTGTAAAATAGTCATTCTTTCACAGAGCTTGCTGGGAATGTCCAAATTTCTAGGCAAACTTAGAGCATGCCTAGCTCTCTCAGGATGAGACAGTTAAATAGCAGTAAGATAGTAATCAAAGCTCAGGAAGTGTGAGATTTAAGTGTTTCTCACCCTAAGAAGGTTTTGATTTTGCAAAAATACTAAGGCTCAGTCTTTAGTTTGCCTTCACAACTCTTGGAAGCTGAGCCACTGGACTGTTAGTAAGAGATCCAGCAGAAGAGTAGGTAAAATATAAAACAAACATCATCCAGTTGTGTGTGCTTGTACAGCTAGGATGGTAAACAAGGATTAGGAATAGGCAGAGAAGTATTTTGTTCTTCAAAACATTGCTGGATTTTTCTGCAGTAGCTTTTTAATAATAATCCAGAAAAAATATACCCAGATACCCGCTTCCTTATCTGAGTTCTAAGTGGTCATCAAAATGTAGGCAACATCCTCACCAGCTAGCGTCCAGGTTTTAAGTGGAAGACAAGCACCTATCTTAACTGAAAGAAATTTTTCAGAACTGTGGGAATCCTCTAATTCTTAAGCTAAACAGGGTAGCTCCTACAGTGGCAGGCAGGTCTAGAAGTTAGGTGAAATAGATTGTTACCTTCATCTTGAGCTTTTAGGAACTTAAATCTATAGATGAGATTTAGATCGCTAAGTCTGTGCAAAAGAGAGTTTTAGACACAGTTTTTTGGTTGCTTGATTGGTTTTGATGTGATTTAGATTTCTCATCAAACAACAAGCTCAGTGCAGTAAATCTGACATTTATTTTTCCCTCTTACTAATACAGTCTGCTTTCATGGTAGAAATCTAAATTAGCACCGGCAAAGTTTGGTTCCTAGAACTGGATAATTCATTTTTAGCAATTAGTGCCTAACTTACTTCTGAAATCTCTTGTCCATATTTTCAGTTTAATTCCTGCTGTTTTCAGTGTCGCTTTTCACATATAAGAGGCTTGCAGAACCTTCAGCAGAACAACACTGTGTGTTGTTAGCTTATTAAAAATGTAGTGTGATGCCACTTACTCTCCACTACAGCTATCTTTTATTCAGAAATCTTTTTGAGTTGTTAGCTACTAATATCAGATATATAGTTTTGAAAAGGGACATGCAGTACTGGCTTAGCTCTCCTTTAAAAGGCAGCACTATGTTATTCTGTTATCAGAACAGCAATGACAGAATCAACATAGAGGATTTTCAAAGACTCATAATTAATAAATTAAAGAACACAACATTATTTCTTCTTTCAGCACTGACTAAGACACAAATAAGAAGCTTCTCAAGCATCTATAAATTAAAAACTGGACCAAAAATATAAAAAAGTGCTGATATAGCACTGAGTGATATCTTTGGCAAAAGATTAGTTTGTAACACTTCCCAGTACAGTATTCAAGAAAACAGCTTTCAGTTGTTTTCCGTGGCAATCAGAATGAGAATAGGAGGCAATCCATAGCAATTTTTTAGTATCTGATAGGCTCTGTGGTGTGGATGAGAAGGTCTCTTGCTAAAATAGTTAAATGCAAGCAGCAGTGCAGGAAAAAGCACAAGCTGTGGCTACCTTGCAGTGTGATGCTACAGAACACTGTTAGAGTGTCATTCTAAACCTTCATAACTTGCTAGTGAATGCAGAATTAAGACCATCATGTTTAAATGTTTCAGAATTTTAGAGCAACACTTTAGCATTGGTATTTACATTAAACTTTTTCAACAAAAGCTGATGTCATATCAGTTCAAAGGAAAAGCTGAATAGGCTGTTAGAGAATGATTAAAGAAACTGTATTCCCATCTCTAGAATTATGCAAATAATTTTTTTTTTTAGCATTCATTGGGTGCCTAAGATGTATTTAAGTATAAAAATATGTCTTAATCCACAGAGGACTACTTTGGTAGAAACAACTGGCAAGAAGATATTTTTAGAATATTCTAATTTATCCAAGGTAAATCATGATTAAACTATAAAGTAAACCATGTATAACTAAGAATATTCTGGGAACTCTGGATAGCTTGAAGACATCCAAATATTTTACTTTTTTTTTTAGATAATAAAAACAAGCATGATACTTAAGATTTAGAATAACTTGCTGAAGAACAGTAGTATGTACTTTAATTGATGAGGGGGTCTTTGTTCCTAATGTCTTCTATCATATTTTTTCATGACAGCGTTTGAGATCAGTTCATCACAACATAATTGGTTATTGGCTCAAATGAAAGCCAATAATAAACATTCTGTATTGATCTCATTAATAAAAATATTTATAAATGCCAAGTTTTATATTTTGAATGTAACATACAGTTCAATGTTTGGAAAAGATGAAATGTGAAAAATGCCTAGCGAGATAGAATGGAATGTATTAATTTACAGTAGGTTAACATCTTGCTGATAGCTTTCTAAGGCCCAAAGGATTTTCAAGGAGGAACTGAACCATAAAGACTGTTTACCTAAACCCAGGCCTAGGGGTTTAGGTGGCAAAAAAGAACTGTCACTGACTGTGAACCTTTTATCTTTTGAATTGGATGCCAAAAGGACTAGAGACCTTATGCATCTGAATTTAAAGTATGTTCACTGAGAACCTGTTATTCAGCATTGCCATCTGTGTCTTTGGAGTCTTGTAAATATCTGTAATTTCTGCAGTTTTGTAAATAAAAAAAAATACATTGCACAGGGAGAACTGGGCACTTCAGAAAGGGGATCACAATAATCCACATAAAAAATAAAGTTACTAACAAATCCTGAAGAAAAAATGTATCTTAAAGCCTTTCTTTAGGCTTTAAGATGCTTAGGTACTTAGCTCTGAACTTCAGTAGACTGATTATGTTGATTTAGGATTCATAGTTCACATTCATAGACTAAATGCTACTCCTATGAAAAAAAGAGTGGAGATCCTTCCCTTCCATAGGACAGTAAAAATTTGTAATTTGAGCCAATATCAAATGTCTCAGGAGAGTTCTTGTTCATATTTCCTCCTTCTGACCAAAGAAATATATAATATTTCTCTTTAAACTAACAGCCTCAAGGAGAGTGCCTTCCTCACCCATGCCTGGATGCGTATTGTCTCAGACAGAAGAGAAGTTTAAACTGCGGTCTCTTATAGCCTGTATGTCAGTCTGCACTAATGGAGTGAGCAGACTGATAGAGCAGCTTTTAAACTGTGATGGCCAGAAAGTTTTTAAACATGAGCTACGCGGCCAGTTTCTTTAGATGGTCAAGGATTAAGTGTTACTGGATCTGCCCAGAAAGATCTCTTTAGGGGTCTTAATTATGTACAAGGTACTTAGTTATGTACAAGGTACTTAGTGAAAGGGGAACAAATGAGCTGAACAGTTTTGTGTTTGAACATTTCAAATTCTGATATATATATAATGCAGTATTTAGATTATTAAGTCCTAAATAAAACTTTCCATAGATTTAAATTGTGGCCAATACACTTAGTTGCAAGTCAGGTCTCCCAGAGCGCTAGCACCTATAGTAGTGAAACAGTTTTCCTTTCCACTATAGATAAGAACATTAAGTATTACAGAAGACTTCTTTCTGTGTGTGTTTTTTTTCTTTCTTTCTTTCTTTTTTTTTTTCCTAATTGGTACAAATGAATCAATAAATAGTTAAATTCCAGACAATTTTCACTACTTTATTCTTAGACCTTGCAAATTTTCATAACAGTGTCACAGCTGATGGTCTTTATGGGAGATCTTTAACATGCAATTTGAGGCCATTTTAATTTTACATATTTTAATAAAAATCTGGCATTTTATATATTTCAATATCATCCTAAAACTCTAAATAATTACTATAGCCACAAAGAAATCCGATTCAGAAAATGATTCACTGAAATGTTTAAATGCATGTGTAGAAAAAAAAAGTATTATAGGTCTGCAGCCCTCCTGCTATTTTGTGTCTTACCTATGATTAAAGCTACCTTGACGGAAGCATAGAAAATCTGCTAATTAGATTTGTACTTCTGTCTCACAGTAGAAAACATTATATCTTTGATTTGTACAAGCCTATCATATTCCACCTCTTCAAGTTCCCTGAAGAACCAGAACCTCAATTTGGAATTTATTTTTGAGATATAGAAAAGATATATTGCACTTGAAACTAAGTATAAATACAGAATGTCCATATGCATCCGTACTATATATAGAGTCACACATTCTATACACTACCTACCTATATCTAGAACAAATATTTATATATATTGCATATATAAAATATATGTGTATATTTATATGTATCCTATATGCAGATAATATATTTATTTATGCACATACATACATATTTATATTATATCACTGTGTTTATTTATATAGTTAGCTTTATTTTACATACTTGGCAGCATGCAAAGAAAGAATTTTCTAATCTAAGGAAAATACTTTTCTTTTAAAATATAGCCCATCTATAGATTTTTATATTTCCCTTTTCCATTTTACAATGGTCCTGTGGTTAGTTATAAAAAATAAATAAATAAATAAAAAGGTATGGGATTTTACAGCCTCCTTAGCCACAGTAACTTCCAAATTCACAGACTGCTGTAGCCAGAGATTAGCTCAGCTGTGGGGCGCTCTTCTATTCTGGACTGTGCAGCAGTTGCAGGTTCTCTGTAGTTCCTGATGAAGCTGTGTCATTCTGCGTTGTTCCCCTTCCAGGCTGATTCAGTTTTTAAATCAATGACCACTTATTGTAAAGTAAAAGTTGTCATGATTTTGAACAGCACTTACATTCTGCCTTAGCTTCAATTTGGATGCTTTTCTTTAGAATGAATTGTGTTTCCTACAATAAAATATTGCATTACCTAGGATTTGAAAGTGGAATGGTGACAATGGTGCAGTAAAGGTCAGAATTTCATCCCAAACATTTTGTTCCCCAGAAAGTTAGTGCTAACAATATGAGATTTGAAGTAGTGTTTTAAAGGTACAGTGGTCTTAAGGAAATACAACATAGGTCCCATACAGTGTAACACAGCAAATTACAATTTCATTTTCACATCTGAGTTTTATATTAGAATGGAAATTGGAAGTTTCATTCTCTCCTCATTATGTTTTCCCTTTGGAAGAGTTTCTTCTCTAGAAAAAAAAAAAAAAAAAACACACACACCTGCATATGTATTTACTTTAAAATCGTTAAGGTAGATATATTCAAGATACTGAGTCTGCTGCTACCAGAGAAGTTTCAGATTCATAACCTTCTGCTGACTTCAGATGCTTCATGTACTTCTACAAGTAGTGCATAATCATATGCAACAGAAATTCCTCTGAGGAGAGCGGTACTGCTGGTCAGGTTAGAATATTTTCTTAGCTTCTTTGCCTTTGTACTAGAATGATAGGATAGAGTTGTCAAGATAAAATGAACAACTTGAAATGTAATTAAATGTACAGTTAATGTAGACTTAATGTATAGTAAATGTGCAGTTAAAGTAGTGCTTTTGTACCTTAGAAGTACTGAGAGTAGAAACAAAGTCAGTGTCTACATTGCTAACTAAAGGATAGCCAAACAGTGGTCTCAAGTACAATATCCCTGATTGCTACCCTCTAATTACTAGGTTGCTCCTTGCTTTTGCCTCAAGTAGCTCTCTCCAAGAGAAAGACTGGATAGTTCACTCCATTGCTGACTCCCAAGTAGCAGAATGGACTAAGCATCCTATTTTGCTCCTTCTGCCCTTAACGTACCCACCACACTATCCAAGCAGGCTTTGAGCCTTCAGGCAGCCTAAATACCTTCATACCATGCCCAAGGTATATGCCATGTACTCTTATTTCATGGTATTAAAATATGATTCTAGTGAACTGACCTCAGCTCTTATTTCACACCCTTTGAACTGAAAGAACACATAAAATGGTAAATAAGTCTTGGTGCTGCAAGGATTCATACAGGGCCCAAAATAACACCACGGCCACGTCATGTATATGTGAACACATCCACTCAGCTCAGGGTTAGCCCTGAGCAATGTAGACATATGTCGATCCAGATAACTTGGAGAGGTTTTGGTGTGCCCGAACTGTATCCTTTTAGAAGGAAATTAAAACAAAAATGTATTTATTTCTTCTCTAAATGCATTCTGCCTGCTAATGGAGACATCAGAGCCTGAAACAATGGCTTGTCTTTCAGATAGCTTCAAATGAAACATATAGCATATGCTTTTCAGACAGTCTAAATCTAGTCTAAAGTATAGTGTTTGTGAAGAGGCCTCAGCACCAACTGCTTCAATACACTTCTCTGTACCCTGTTGAGCTGAATAACCTGGGAATGTAAAAATAGGAATAGACATTCAGAAGCTGGCCAAAAATAGCAATAATTTTTATGCTAGAAAAATTGTGGCTCCAGTCCTAGACTTCCCACTGCTCCATAATATTTGGCTTCTATTATTTAAAAATGAGACTTTCCTTTAAAATTATAGTCTCCTATCCAGCTTCTAATGCATTTAAATGATCCATCCTCTTCTTTCACTCAGTCTTTGGACTTTGCCCTCTAATATATCCAGCTGTTGAAGGAAAAAATACTCAGGGTTTGTTGCATACTTTACACACATATCTAAAGGTATTGCATCCCGTATCTTCTATGTCTAAAGGTTGTAGAAGTTGTAAAATTTGTAGTTGTTTAAAGTAAAACAAGTTTTCCCAAAGTCATGAAGGCATAAATTTTCGTTACTGTGTCTGTTTTTCACTTGGGAATACAGCTGCTATTGCATTTATTTTTTCTTCATTTTTCTTTTATTTTTTAAAAGAAAAAAAGAGGTTTATTTTTCTTTTTCTGGAGATTTGCTTGTGCTTTGAATTTTTTACTTATGTATGTACTATCCAAAGTTGAAGAATAGGGTTTGAACTGGGTTTGGATTCCAGCCAAGAAAACAGATATTCTAATTGCGTTCTGATATTCCCAACATTTAGGTGGCAAAGATATAAAATTCTTTTTCAGAGACATCATTAGTAGTAATCCCTATTGTAAAAAGAATCTTCAGTTAGTTGTCTGTGTAATTATTAGCTTTGGCTATGTAATTAGAAAGTAACTCATTTCAAAATTTGTTTTCTCAAGAATTTTTTTTTTTTTTGATTTTATCAAGAAATCACTTCTGGGATTGTATTTATTTATTTATTTATTTAAATCCAGTCATTACTGTAGCTTGACAAAGTCACTATATCCTCCAAAGTCAAGAAATCAGGAAACATATGGGCTTTTTTTTTCACTTTGATTTTCTGATATCACAAGCATAAGAAGCAGAATGCAAGAGTAAAATAATTCAATTTCTGTTCTGTGTTCTGAAAATCTAATATCAATGTATAACTTTTGATCAATGTTTGACTGTAACTATAGCAGCAATATTGACAATAAACTAAAAACAAAACAAGAAATCCTTTATCACAATGACAATTACCTAGCTCATATGGCTCTTCATTACTCTTTCAATTTTCTTCCTCTTCAGTCTGTACCACATTTCTAGAGCAAACTGAGTCCTACTGAAGAGACTTTGAACTGTCACAAATTAATTAACCTGAAATTGCAGGAAAGTTATACTAAGCAGAATTTTGTGACATTGCACATTACAATCTGAAGAAAATGTTTCTGGTAATAGCTATTTACCCATTCCTTTAACTGATATCATGATATTTTAATGTAGTCCAAAATCTTCTCTTATACATAGACTATTTCAGCTACATGTAATTCTGAATTAGATACTAATATGAAAAATAAATATTTTATATTTTCAAACTAGATAAATATCCTATCTATCTTGAGCTAAGCAAAGGAAATTAAATTGAGTATATCTGGGAAATTAAACAAATGCAAACTAAAATTGCAAGTTGTCTTAATCAGTATCTTGTTTATCTTTTAGCGAACTCCTGTGCAAAATCAATTCAATCTCTCCCCAAAGAACAAAGGTACAATCTACCCTTCCCGGACTTCAATTTATTTCACATTACCGTCTGTAGGTAAATATACAGAAAATAGTTGCATTCTAGACAACTCTCTTTCACATGTTTAAAACTTTATTATTCTTTTAGCAGTTAATCAGTAAAATACACTGATGTCAGAAGCTGATTTGGATTTTATTTTTCATGGCTAGAAACAAGCAAACAAACAAAAACATTTCAAAGGCTTTGAAACTGATGAATTCACTCACTGCAGTTCTTCCCTTTTGTTGCACATCTCAATCTTTGCAATGTTCTTGCAATTTTAATTTGCTACAAATTGCCTTTGCTCAGAAATGACTGTAGTGTCTCAATACTGTCAATGGACCTGAAATGGCAGGTTGCACTCAATGCACCAGTCATGAATCCTCTTTGATCTTTACAAGTGATTATGAGTTTGCCCACATCAGAAATGGGTAGGGTGTCTTGACAAATATGGTTGAATTTTCTGTAAGAGTGATATTATTTCTATTTAACTGTGCTTCTGTCCCTTTTTTTACTGAAAAGGTAGTGCTAGGGACTGAAAATATGGACTCCCCAAGCACTGAACTTGCAGAAGCAACAAGAAGAAGAATACTAAAAAATGGGACTGAAAGAAAATGGGAGAAATGGAGAAACAGATCTAATAAAGGATATTTACAGAACAAAAAGCTTATAAGCGCTGAAAATATGACAACGCAGACAAGGATAAGTAGGACAAATGTTACGTAACAGGATGCAGTAAAATATAATGGGGAAGCGGAATGGTGTCATACATGATGTTGCCTGCCTTGACTTCAGTAAGGACTAGCAGCCCTTAACGACTGCTTCCCCCCTTGGGGACCAGTATTAGGACCATATTGATGAACGCCTTTATTAATGACTTGAATGATGGGATGGAGTTCACTCTGAGCAAGTTTGTAGATGATACCAAACAGAGGGGCAGCAATCAATATGCTGGAGGAGAGGGCTGACATTTAGGGGGACTGCAACAGGTTGGAATAAGGGCTGGCAGTAATCTGATGAAGTTGAGCAAGGCCAAATGCAAAGTCCTGCACCTGGGAGGGAATAGCCTCATGTACCAGTACAGGCTAGGGACTGACTGGCTGGAAAGCGGCTTTGGAGAAAGGACCTTAGGGTCCTGCTGGACAAGCTGAACATGAGCTTTTGCGGTAAAAAAAAGGCTACTAGCCCCCTGGGCTGTACTAATGAAAGGCCAGCCAGCAGGTTGAGGGAAACTTTTTTTCATCCTCTATTTACCACTTATGAGATTGCATCTGGAGTGCTGCATCCGGTTTTGGACTCACCTGTACAAGAAACATATTGTCATACTGGAGTAAATCCAACAGAAACCCAAGTTGTTCAGGGAACAGGAAAACATGAAGTACACAGAAAGATCTTAATGTTGAGATCTTAGTGCTGTCCACAAATACCTAATGGGGGTGATTAGGCAAGATGGAGCTGGAGTCTTCTCAGAGGTGCACAATGGTAAGGTAAAAAGCAACATACAGCAATTACAACATGAGAAATTCTGATTTGATATAGCAAAAAAAAAAGAAAAAAAGAAAAAAAAAAGTTGCTATGAGCATGGTCAAATACCAGAAAGGGTTTCTCAGAGAGGTGTGGAATCTCCATCCCTGGTAACGCAAAACTTGGCTGCGCAAGACCCTGAACAACCTGGTGTAACTGGCCCTGCGTAGAGCAGGGGGTTGGACAAGGTGATCTCCAGAAGTCACTTCTTAACTTAAATTATGATTTTGTGAGTCTTATGATTTTGTGAGTGTACGCTAATGACAGGCAAATGTAAAGAAGCGAGAAAGGAAATTATGTACCAGGCAGTAATACCTATATGGTACAAGTGGAAGTATGGGAAAATGGACAAGGAAGAGGACAAGGGAAGAGGAACAACGGTTCATCAAAGTTTTGTTGAGTATATATGGGAACTCAGAAATGCTCCTGTAATAGGAAAATGACTAAAGTAGCTTTGGATTCTTATGCTTGCACTGAAATAGCATGTTTTTAAGAACAAAACACATAAATTGGAGTATTTGCAATTGTGGTATTTGAACAATTTTACACGGCAACGTCGATGTAGTAAAGTCTATTTACTTGAAAGGATGGTTGACAAAACTGATTAATATATGCATAAATAAATATAGAGCTCTTTAATTCATCACCAAATACAGAACTCAATGAGAAAAAAATATGTATGTTATCATTAAAATAATAATGATTTGCTGAATTACCACAATTTTAGTGTTACAGGGGACTATAACAGCGCAATGTAAATGTTTCCATAGACACAAGTATAGTAAGAAGGAAAAAAAATGCATATATATGTGTATGAGTGTCATTGCATAACGATTTTTTTTTTGAAATGGCAGTATTATGACTTGATTTTTGTAAAATAATAAATGCAAGCAATCTAAACTTTAAGTATTTATTTCCAAATTACACGGAAAGTATGATTTTCATAAAGTAGGTAATAGCAGTGCTCTTCTTTAGTTTAGCTCAAGACATTACTATGATTCTCTATTTCAAACTGCCCTCCAGGGAAATTCCCACAAAATTGTCGTCTGGGCTAGGAGTGCAGTCACCACCACTGAGAACCATTTCTCATGCTTGTCATTCTGCTCTTGAAAAGATACACATCCACATATTATATGTCACATACATTCCACACACTGTAAACAATCACCTCACACTTTCAGTCTGCACAAAAAGGGATGAATATTTGCAGTGCTTCATGTTATTATGATTTAAATTGAATTAATATCCAAACAACCTATGAAGAGTTTAGCCGTTTAAACTAGTTTAGATGTACTATCTATAGCACAAAAATTAATTGTTCTAATGTATTTATTACAAAAAGCATAAACAGAGCAAATCTTCTAATGTTATATTCTTATTTTATTGAAGCTATGTGCACCTAGGAAACATTTAAAGCAGTTTTAAACATATAATATCACTATCAAAGAAATTTAATGTTATTTGCTGAATATGACGGTCCTGTATAATTTGTCTAATCAGCTGAATATATGTTAGTGGATTTGACTTATTGAATTTTTATTTGACAGAACTACTACATAAGTATTGATTTGTACAGCTGCAACATAGAGGTATCTCACAAATTTAGCCCTTAAAAAAGAATGCTAACTGCCACAACCCTATATAGGAAATGAATGTCAAAAGTTACTCAGTTTCAAGCATAGTGTTTCCTAATATCACATTCATACTGGGAGAAAGGGTGAAGGTCTAGTTATAGTCATTCAAATAATGCAGACTAATTCTGTAGCACTGGCTTTTTATATTAATGTCTCTGCCTAGAGGTTGCTCCATCTACCCAAAGAAGACACATTATAATTTTATCTACACTTACTTATTTGTACATAACCACATCCTCATTTTCTGGACAGGGGTGGTTACACTCCATGGCTTGCTTTGTTTTGTCTATGAAAGCAGATTTCTTTATTTCCCTCTTTCTTAGAAACCCAGGCACAGAGCAGTATGGTCTTGCTGTAAGTCTTGCTCTAGTATGAGGCTGAGGTGGAGCTAGAATAATTATTATAAGGACTGAAAGATCCCTCACTCCTTGACGACGTTCTACAAGTGAACATAAAACTTTACCCCACTGCCCTTCTACAATTCTATTTCTTCCCCATTACTTTCTTCCTTTCCAAGATTTTCATGGCTTTTGAGTTACATAAGTGAACAGATGTACTTCTCCTCTGGGCCTCAGCTTCCATTTCTCATTTTTGCATATCCTCGCCTGTGTTGTTGTTCAGTCCAACCCTGTCAGTATGCAAAGTTACATTTCATGAAGCTTCAAAGAATATGCAGCAGGGGTTCATGCAGTGCCAGCTGTCTCCTTTAGTTCAACTTAAATTAAGCTCATCAGAAACCGTGGAAAATTCTAGTCAGTTAGGAAGCAGGATATACCTAAAATATACAACTAACAATTCAGAGAATTATTGTTACCTCAATATATGTTATTGAGTTAGCAAATGGAGAGGAGAGTTGTGTCAATTCTTAACTTTCAACAACCTTTGACCACTTTTGGATGTCCATCTTCTTTTTCATTTAAATGATTGTTAGGACCTGTGTTTTCATCTTTCATCCAGTAACTATCTATACATTTCATCAGTAAGATTATAGGGTTTTATATTAACAAACTAAGAGATTACCTAGCATGTCTGATATTGTATGGGTGAAGCGGATATAATCCTCTGTGCAGAAAATGGTATAATGTAATTCCAGAATGATGTTGCATTAGAAATTCAGAGAACTACCATTTTGAAATGAATATGAGCAGACAATTACTTACAGCTATTTCATCTCAGTGCTTCATTTTTATCAGATCTTTAGCAAAAATAGCCAATAACTGAGGCTGGTGTTCTATACCTTCTAAACAAGGGCTTTATTCAACACATACAGAGCATTCCTCTAAGACTTGAGATGACCTGTGTGTTTATAATGCATTATGACTAAAAAAACATCATTTCATTGAACTACTTTGTGTTTATATTTGTAATGCAATAAGTAAGAAATGTTAGAATACATTATTTCTCCTAATTAAATGAATAACTTTGCCATTTACTTCTTCAGAAGTAGAATCTAAAGTAGCTAATTGCAAATACAAACATTAACCTATAATGAACAGGAAGTCTTGTTATGATGTAACTAGACAAACTCTGTAATGATCTTTATGCTTCATCTCTTAAAGCAATCTGTAACTTTTTGACTCCAGATGGAAGAAAACACAAATGTCTTCTGTGGGGTTTTTACTTTCCCTGGAACATCTGATATCAGATCACATTCAGAGGCTGCATGAGCTAGATCTGATATCTGAGCCATTAAATCAGTTCTGCTTTCTCTGTTTTGTAGGGAGAGCGTGTGCTGATGCTTTGACTGCACTTTCCAAAGATTTCAAATCACATCCAAATATTAATGCACTATTCTTTAGAACAACTCAAAAGAGAGAGACTTAAATATTGGAAAAAATGAACAACAGAGATTACACAATCCCAAATTGAAAATGAAACATAAAGTTCACAGAAAGTACTATTATTTTAGCTGCATTCTAATGCTCTAATGAGGTGAAAGATGTTAGAAGCCAGTCTTTTTTCTTTTAATCGGTATTAGGACATCCTGTAACTCATAACTGTCTTTCATGATCCAGACCTGGTAATTTCCGTTTATATACATTACAGAGAGGCTTTGATAAAGCGTACCTTTTATACACAAACATACAAAAGGAAAAAATATGTATTTCCTCCTTCTACCCCTCTTTCTCTGTATATTAAAGAAAAAAAAAGAAGCTCACTTTTCATGTCTCCTTGAATGAATTAACTACGTTTTTCGGCTGTCTCACGTTGAGCATTTAACCGTCGTAAGGGCAGAGTAAGGGCCATTTCATACAGTTTAAAATAATACATTGTCTCATTGGAGATAGCACTATCATTTGTTTTCATTTTGCCAGTACGTCGCTCTTCAGATTGAAATATATATTAAAGGGAAAAGTCCACTTTTCAGGGAAAAATAACGAAACATATGAATTTTCTTAAACCACATTTTATCTGAAACATAATCTATTAGTATGAATAGAATGATAGATTATAAAATGTATTTTGAAATTCAATACTATTTTGTTGATTAAATTATTGTAACTAACTCCACAAAAGAACACAGGGGCAGTAGGAAACCTTGTTAACATTTCAGCTTTATTATACAAGCTTCTCTATTTATATTTTATGCATTTTTGTCAGATATAGTAATGTGAAATATTTTATATGAATACATAAAATATAATTTTCTTCTTCCTTTTTCCTATGCTATATAGTCTTGAAAAACTTGTTTTTCCTCAATCGCAGAGGGAGGAAGAAGCAAACTTGCTTTTTGCTTTGTAAAGCTCAATAGTCCAGAACATAGAAAGATTTGAGTCTGACTTAACATTTGCCTGATTGAAGGCAATTGCTGAAAAATCATTTATTCTATGGGCAGCATCAGTGTCTGCATGTGTGTTGATATGTTTCTGTATATTTCGGGAGTTCTCATTATCAAACTCCAGAGACCTTGACAAAAATTAAGAGCCCCAAAATAATCTTCCATACTACAGTTAGAATATGTAAGAACGCTATACGTTCTCTTCACAGGATGCAGGAGGGAGGAATGCATGTCTGAACTGTCATCCTACCCCATTCTTGCTGGTTCATGGGACAGCAATAGGAACAATGCTGTGTTATCTATTAACAGAGACTGTTTTTTTGCAAAGTATTTTACACAAAAGTTAGTATCAACCCTTAACCAGATTTTTCCCACTTCTTCAGACTGTTTGAAGATACGTATCTTGAGCCTGTTTGTCAAAGTGAACTCCTTTGGAACTATTTGAGTATGTTAATTGTCCTTGGAGGTAGAAGTCCTCAGTGCAGAACCCATGTTCTCTTAGACATCCCAGTTTATCCGCTCAGTAAGGAGGCCTGCAATTATGAGCTGTCCTTCAGGTAGAACAGAAGGGATATAGACCACTGCTTTTACTTAACATATAGGACAATAAAAAACAAAAAGAAAAAAAAAACATCTTGTGATAAGTACATACCAATTGTCTTTACTTAAGTATCTGTAAGCTAAATGTCTAAGTCTGAACTAGTTATCTTGTCTCTTTTTATAGTCATTGTAGAAAAATAGGCAATTCTGCAGATGATTCATCTCATCTTAAAATATGTTTTTATCGGTAGGTGGGATGAATCTAATTCAAACTCTGTATTGATCAAATCAGTCATCCAACAGTTTCATACACAATTTTTAAAATCAAGAAGCATAAGATACTGAAAATAAGAAGAAATAAAAATGCATAGTGAAAGTATCTTCTCACTCTAATCAGTGTTAAATTTTTGCTCTTCTGAAGTATGCTATTTTATTGTATGTTTAATCTAACTGTATATGCCATTTTGTCATGCACTTTTTTTTTAAGATCATTTGAAGTTTCTTGAATTGAGTAATTTCTCAATGTTAAATTTAAAAATTTTATTTTGCCCTGCAGGCAAAAATTTTTCGCTTAATTCACCATCCCCAACCCTCTCACCCCCAGTTTGGCTGAATTCTTCATTGTCCATTTTCTGACAAAGGCTAAGTAGTCAGTCAGACTCTGATTTTACTTTTCTTTATCTTTTTTTTTGTTGTTTCTGTGTGCATATATGTATCTGAGCTATGTATTTATACATAAATATATGAAATTTCGTGTTTTTCTTGTTCAGCTGACAGTAATGGTACCCATATACCAACATATGCCATACATAAAGGTAGATCATTTCCATTCTGTAAGTTTGCTGCTATAGTAACTTTTTTTTTTTGTGTACCGCTGCCAGCTACTGGATAAAAATGTTTAAGTATTTATTATTTAGAGAGTCTTCTGGCTGTTCTAGCTGAGTTGTTCCTTTAGTGTACTGGCAAGAGACCAGATTTTTTTCTTTTTCAACAACAGATTGTAAGTTTTGAATCTGATGAAATGGTTCTCTATTCGTGTATCTATTTGTCTATCTCAGAATTAACTAAGGATCATTCATTAAGTGCAGTTACGGATCACTCAAGGTTAAGTCTGCCATCAAACCTGAAGTTCTATATATCACACATCTAAAAAGCAGTGACAAACCCGTATTTTTATATCACAACAAAAAAATAGCAGTTCACAGCGTGCTTCATTGGAGCATCGGGCAAAACACTTTTGAAATCAGATTATGGAAAACTGTCAATTTTTGTATTTATTTTTTTGCCATATTTGAAGATTTATTTTTTATTCAAGAAGATCTTCCAGATAGGTATATGCCCTTATCGTGCCTCTAAAGAGCGCATAGGTCCTGCATACAGAAGGTGATAAGAACAATAAATAAAATCTCCATTGTTTTTTGTTGTTGTTGTTAGAAGAGTTATTTGTAAAGGGCCTACCTATGCTCTCTTCTGTGTATTTCTTTCCTGCTTTAACTGTCTGCATTTGTTTGCCACTATCAGCTCCTCTGCTCTGTCCTTAATGTATATTTTCTCACAGAATTTCTAATATTACATTAGTAGTTGCTGTATTCATATGAAACAGAATAGAATGTCAATAGATTAATGTGAGACCTCTCTAAACTTTCAGACATCTTCTTAAATTAGCACTGTGGTACAACAAAAATATGTAGTAAATTAGAATGCTAAAATAAGTGAATTCCTACATTGTATATATATAGTATATATACTTGCATATATATAATATATAAAGAAAAATTCAGTTCTATACAGAATTTCACATGGATTTAACGCTTCATCATCAGAGACAGGAAGACCTACAAAAGCATTATCTCTAAAAAAAAAGGAGATTTAGACAAGTTATGAGTCAAGGACAAGGTCTGAAATGGCTTTGAAATCTGCACAGGTCAGATTTAACTGAAACAGCCTGAAATTGCCTATCCAGGATATACGATGAGTCATTATACACTTGGATTTCTTTGTCTTGCCCCATTGATGGCATGACACATTCCAAGTTCTCACAGGAGAAAGGCTTTACATGCCTCTTAAAAAAAAAAAAAATACAGATTACCTATAGGCAATTCAGTCTAGTGTGGGAAAAGTTGGAGTAAGTGACCTTTCATTTTAACGTAGTTCTAGGATATAAGATTTCTGGTATAGCTGAAGAATTTTTATTATCACTGAGGATTAACAATACCAAAGAATTTTCCGCAATCTTTGAAGCATCTATATTATTAATGTAATTGTGAAAAAGATAGATTACAAAGAAAAAAAAATTACATTAAAAAATACTATCATTAAATATGATAAAATGACTGTATGATATGATGGAACCTGACATTTCCAACATACACAGTTTTTTCCTACATCTATTTTACTCTAAATAAACAGAGAAAAGTGTATTTTAGGAAGATAGTAGTAATAAAAGATTTTTTTTTTTTCCAAGCATGTCTTACAATCCTTTTTTAAATTATTCTAACAGACTCTGTTGATAAGAATCCAGAATTACTCTAAAGCATTGCAGTAATTTTCAAAATATTTTAATGTGCAATGTTCCCTAAAAATACTGAATGATTAAGTGGATACATTAGCTAAAATGAAAAAAACAGCAAACGATTAATGAGAAAATCTAAGGCTAACAGACAACAAGGACATGCGGTTGAACTGAAAGTCAAAAGATGATAGTTAAAAAAAATATAGGCAGAAATTATCATATCCTTTCGTATGATTTGAATACGATATTTCTGGTCTATTCCTGCTTTGAGCTACTTGTATTTTCCTCTTTCAGAGACATTATTTGCAGACCTATACTGGTGCAGTAAACAATTAAGAGCCTTGGGATGCCAACTACACTAAATATCACATAGGATTTCTTACCAGTTGCTCAGTTTCTGGCCATTATCTTCTCTGAATATAAAATGCATGGACATGTACAAATACGCACACATGCAAATGCACACAAGCATCTTGAGGCATCTGAACTTAATTTTTTTTTTTAGAATCTATTCACCATTTACTGTAAATCAAGCCTCTCAAAGATGTCCCAGCTAGAACTATGTGAATACTTTTGTAAAATAGGTGGAAATGGGGAGAAAGAACTTTTTTTTTTAAATAAAAAAGAAAAATAACCTTTTTCTGACATTTTAAGCTATGAGCAATTAGAGAAAAAAGATATATTCCACCATTCGTACTTCTGTGAAAATTTATTTTTTCTCCTTAACCAGAAATGTTCTGTGAATTTCTTTCAAATTATATGATCAAAAGTACATTTTTAGGAAGGTCATCTTCCCTCCATTGCCCTTCCCCTCCCACCAAGAAATTAAAAAACTACATTTCATCAATCTTAATCTTAGGGCAAGCTCCTCAAAACTGGGGAGTGGGAGGAGGAAAAATCCACAAAACAAAAAATCTTTTCTTTCTGGAAAGGCTTCATGCTCTATCTTTGCTGATGCAGATAGTAGGTTTTCCTCTCCAAGGAACTTTAACTTTGCAATCCTAAAATCATGTTTTAACAAGCACATTAAATATCTCAGTGTTAGGAAACATGGATAGGCTGAGCCTAGACTCACATACTGTGCTAGCAACTAGAATCACTTGCAGCGGGACCAGAGAAAAGGGGGTGAAGTTGTAATATTCTTCTTGTGTGGCTTAATTAAATCAGTTATGTAGGCCCTTACTAATGGAAGCTGGAGAGTGATATTATTGCTGCTGTTTATAGTTTAGCATGCTTCCTCAGTGGTGGGAGAGTGTATTCTGAAGAGTCCTTTAGCCAGGGCCTTTTTGATATCATCTGCATTATAACCAGCAGTCCTAAGGGAACAAACTGTATTTCTGGCTAGAATTCTTGGAACTGATTAATCAATTTAAAATTCAAATGCTGGGAAATGGGTTACCTTAGCTAACATTTGGACATTATACACTTCTACATATAAAATAGATAAAAGACTTCCTATTAGCTCTGTACCTTACACCTTGAGGCAAAAACAAAGATTTCTAAGGCAAAGAGAAATTCAGCTTCTGTTAATGGACAACATAATGTTAGTAAAAGTTAGAGTTATGAAATTAAGGAAACCAGTGATGTAGATATATTACTTTCTTTTCCCTTCTCTATCATTATTATTTACATTAGGATGAGTTATACAGGTAATTGAACTGTATATGGAAAGAACAGGCATCTATTTTGAGTGCCTGCTGTAGAAAGGAAATCTAGCAGTTACTCTGGAATTACAAGGTAAACAAGTTTTGGGAACCTCAAGTGAGAGGAAAAACAAAAGTTATTTCCTAAAAATAGCATACAGAAAGTGTTTTCTTTCTAGAAATAAATCTAAGAAACCTTTCTACCAATATTATGGTATTTTTAAGGTGCATGTCATAGTAATCTATAAACACTAGCATTACTATTTGCATTTTATTCCTCATCATTCTCTTTGCCTACACTCTCACTACTCTTGTGTTGACGTAGAGATAAATCCCAGTGGTACTCTATCTTCCATTTTGCTGGCACTGCAGACCAGGATACAAGATGCACAGAGGGTGGAAAAGTTTTCCTGTTGCTACCAGCAAAAAAATAGTGAAGTCTGATGGTAGATTTTTTTAAATCCATTGTTGTGCAAGGTGTATTTTTTATTTTAAGTCTTGCATGGAATCTTGACTATATATTTATCTTATATTTTAATAAGTATCACCTGTCAATGCACAGCTAGTACTGGCAGAGAACTTTTGGGATGCAAGCATTTCCACAGCACAATAGCTTCTCAGAAGCTAATGATAATAATTCTTTCTTAGTTATTGAATACATTTGTGTCTCCAACATAAATTCTTCAATTTATAGCAGAATCTGGAAAGTTGCTTTAATCTAACTTTCTATACTGAATGTTATTTTATAAAATAAAAATAAATTAATAAATAAAAGAAGTACCTCAATCTCAGATATGTATCCTATGTAAATATAATAAAAACAGACGTCATCCTAATTATCTGTAATTAACGATTAGGATCCTATGTTAAAGGTTAGGGTGCTTCAAAGATGTTTTATGGATAGTTTACTCTTTTCCCCATTGCAGATATCTAATAGTCAGAATTAGGGTTTGACATACTATGGAATTACGTAAATTAATAAAAATATATAGTTTTTATGAAAATATTTTTTAGCAATCTCAATATAAACCTATTGTGGAATTTTTAAAATACAATGTGGAATAAGAGCATTGGTTACAACTAAGTAATCAATTTGCAACAAATCTTATTTCCACTGTTTCCAGCAGCGGGGTATTGAAGCCATTCTTTCTCATTGTTACTAGTTATGAAAATTTCCTAATTCCTCTCTTAAACTGGTCCTGATTAAACATATTGAAGGTGGATATATTCTACACTTGCATGAAAGTTATGTTTCTTGCCCTTTGGAATTAGCTAAATTGTGTTGTATGGTTTAAGTTTCCTGAATAAAACTCCCAGAAGATGTGTTTTCATGCACAGATGTAAAATTAGTTGACTAGAATTTTTGACTGTAGAAAATGAACATAAAAGTTTGGGTAGAAAAGAATATAAGTGAATTCATTAAAAAGTTGCAGTCAGATCCCACAGCCAACGTAACAGTTTGGCTATTAATGTCCCAGTCTGGTGAGGGAAAAAAAGAAGTAAAAAGCTGCTGTGATTGGCTGAATCAGATTGACATTTATTGTACCAGAGAATTATGGAAAAATTAAGGTTATTAGCTGTCAGTCATTTCTGTGAATAGTTCTAAATTAAGATTGTAGAAAAAGGATCTATGTGGCATTATTTTTTAAAGTGAGTTTCACAGAAGCCACAAAAGTGTTTAGAAAGTGCTGCCGTAGAAAGTCTTTTGTTTATTTCTTTTTCTTGCCTGACAGTAAAGTGAGGCATTGAGGACTACAGTATTAGTCTAAACATCCCTGTAGGGAAGTGAAAAGGAAAGAGAATTTGAGGCTCAGAAATATGGAGCAATTCAGTGTGAAAACATATAATTTAAAGAGGCAATTTTTTTCCCAAAACCTGAAATTTGGAAAGGTCAAACTTATTTTTACAACTTATTTTTCTTAAGAAATAAACAGCTTTACCATCATGCCAGAAAATGTTTTTTCTTTATTGTTATCTTCCTTGAGAATCCTCTGCCCTGGAGATTATTTCTGTAATTTACTGAAAGAGCAGCTAGAAAAAGTAGAATGACAGAAATTCAAGCCCCTATGAAGCTGGATTCTGTGCGCTTAAAGCAAACGCCTTAAAGATCAGTTATCTAAGCTATCCCGTAAACCTTGCTCTACTCATTATTGTTTCCCAAAGTAGTGACAAATGTACACTGATGGTATCTTGCCACAGCTTAAGTAACTGTCTCTCACATTTTGAAATTTTTATTTTTAAGATGCGTCTCATCAGAAGTTCTCAAAGCACAACAGAAGAAAAACAAGAATTTCTATCATATTCTGAAATGTATTACAAGAGAGATTCAGAGATTCACCCACCATTACAAACATATCTGCTGCAGGCCTGAAAGTCAACCAAGATCTTTGAAAACTATTCTTCATTTTAACCTTACTATAAGGTTGAGCTGAAAGGCTGCTATGTCATCTAAATAATTACAGGAGAAAAACAAATCAATCTATAATCCTAAAGCAAAAGGTAATTTAACAATAAATTTGATGGTTAATGCATGATAATTTTAAGTTGTGCAACCAGTTATACAATTGGTATATACCTTATAACAATTTTCATGCTGACAAACCTAGGAATGCTTATTTCAAATATGTGTAAATATATGCAACTATATGTACATATAAAAATATACCTTTATGAAGTCGCTCGTATCTGATCATGAGTACAGCATACGGGAAGATGTTAAGTACTGCCAGCATGCAGATGGGACAGGCCTATGTGCTGTAGAAGACTTTCACTGCGCACTGCACATCAACAGTTAGTACATAAGCCTGCCTAATGTTGCTGAACGTTCGTTGGCACAGCTCTCAATGCCTCCTTTGCCTTGCCTGCTTTTCCTGCTCAGGGGCACATGATGTTTCAGAGGTACTTGTGTCCCACTTCACCTTGCTGTTCTGTTGCTGCTAGTGGCTAACAGCTCAGTTTGTCCCCAAGCTGTGATAAACTTTTCATGCCTAAAAGCAGTTTTCAAGCTGTTCTTTTTGGCAATCTCACTTCTTCCTTCCACGTGTCTATTTGCCCATTGACCATCACGGTTGGCATATGCCTTTTGCCATTATGACACTTGTTTGCCCATTGTACTGTGGACAGACTTGGTTGTCCAAAGTACTGAGGCACCTAAGTGAACAAGCATTTGTATACTGAAAGTTTTCAGTAATGCACAATTATATTTTGTCAATGTTTTGAACCCACACCCCTAGCTTCAGCTTCAGCTAGTTCCCTAGCTTTTACTTCGGAAATGCAAGGAACAGTAACTGCATGTTCACCCTCTTCATGGCACTCATATTTTTGTAGACTTCAGCTCTCTCCTTTTGGCACTGAAATTCTGGCCTTAGTCTAGTTGTTCTGCATATGGAAATCATTCTGTAGTTGCAATCATCCTTCTCACACTCTTCACCTTTCCTACTTCTGTTACTTACTTTTGAGTTGAAGGATTTGAATTGCACACAGTAATGCAGGTGCTACATGAATTTGAAGCCAAAAAAGATTAGGCTTAGTTTAATGGCAAGCTTTTTTGCCATAAGGAGAGTCAAGCACTGGAACAAGCTGCCCAGAGAGGCTGTGTGTTTGCATTCTCTGTCCTTGGAGGTTTTCAAGACTCAATAGGATAAAGCCTGAATAACTTCATCTGATCTCTTAGCTGATGTTTTTTGAGCAGGAGGATGGACTAAAAGCCTCCTGAGGTCCTATCCTACTCACTGAGAGCCATCATTCCTTTCATCCAATGCTAACATTTCCCTACACTTCTGTTTGCATTTCTTGAATATCAATAAGCGTTTTAATAAAACTTTCTAGTGTAATCCAAACTATCTTCTTGTTAAATACAATGGCTAGTACAAATCTCATTGCTTTATGTGGAAAGATTAAGATTATTTCCCATGTACATCATTTCACAGTTATCTACTTTGAATTTCATCTGATATTTTATCGTCTAATTTTTCAGTTGCATGGGGTCCTCTAACACTTCAGAATAAGCCCTCCTTTTTAGTACTCAGAATAATTTAGTATCATTTGCATTTTTAGCACATTGTAATTCCTGCCTTTTTTGTGTATCATTTATGAATATGATATACAGATCCCAGCACAGACCCTTGTAAACTAGATTACATTGACCTATTTGTTTCATGTTTCCTAAGCAGCTGTTTGTATATGTAATAATCTTGCTTGTCTTATATCTGCATAGTTTTTGAAAAGTCTGTGGTGACAGATTTTTGCATCACAAGTATTCAATTAACATATTCATTTTAATCTCCTCCCAGAAATCTGATACAGGACTAAGACAGCTTTCAATTACAAAAGCTATATTAACTCTTTCATAAAATATTACATTTACTTACTAATTTTATTTTTATTATAGTTTATTACAATTTGTTTGACATGGCTGTCATATTATTTATCCTTAATTTCCTGGAATCTGCCTAGACACCTTTTTTAAAAATGTGTGACACTTGCTATTTCTGTTCCTCTAGGAGTGAAACCATTTTAATGAAGAGGCTATATTCTTGTGTTGATAGTTCATCTATTTCAAAGTTACATCCCATTAGAATTCTAGGGTGAATGACCCTGGGCCCCATGAAATTTCTTACACTTCCTCTGATACTTCACGTTAGAACAGAGCATCTAATGTATCCTCCAAAGACAGATTCTCTTGTTAAAAAAGGAATCTAGAATAGAAAAGCTCCTGTGAAGAATATATACCTTCCCTGAACCTCCATTTTATTCTTTGACCATCTATTAAGCCAGTAGTCATTGCAGAAAACTTTATCTTCCACAAATGCTTGGAAAATGAGTTATTATTGTTTATATCTTTTGCAAATTGTTGAACATTCTCAGACTCTGTTCTACTCTTATTAGGCTATTTGTATTCAAAGTGTCTTTTTTTTTCACACTTGGATAACATTAACAGTTAAGAATGCCTTCTTACCTTTTAACTTCCTTCAGCCTACTATTTAATAATTCTTTTTGCTCTTTCATAGTGTTTTTAAGAAGTGGTATACATTTACTTTGAGTCTCCAACATGACTTTTAAAATAGTCTCCATAATTCTTAATATATTTTATGCTTTTGATGACACCTCTCCATTTCCTTCTCTTTTTCATATGACTCCTTTCTGCTGTTAATGACTACTGTGGATATACTGGCCCTGTGTAATGATGTGCTGCACCCCCTCCCCCTTCCACAAAAACAGGGGTATTGCACAAGATATACTTCAACTGCCCAGCAGCAAGGGCAGTCAGGTCCACCGCAGCTCCGCTCTGCATGGCCTTATAACCAAAACAAGTCCTGTTTTGACTACAGATCAGTCCTCCTAAAGCATAAATAGGAGCAGCCCTTTGAGCTCTCCTACACAGCAGCAGGCTGCACGGCTGAATCTCCCCTTGAGTAGGGACGTCTCTTGAGCACTGGAATGGTACTACTTACCTTAGCCTATTATGGGGCGGTCAATGAATTGGCCATGGTCTCATGCTCGTACTAAATATACGGGGAGTATGAGACTAAATTCCAACAAAAGATTGAACCTATTGGCAGTGGTTATGCATGGAATTGAAGTATACTTGGAAAATGAATGGAGTTGGGGTAGTACCAACCATCTACCTCAATTACTAGGGACAGTAGAATTGGAAAAAAAAATAGGACGTAGAGTAACCAATGGGTCCATTCATGAACGAGCAACTAAAATCTCCATAAATGAATTAAAGACAGAAGCAAAATAAGAAAAGATATATGCTAATGAAAAATTAGACTGTTGGTACAATTTTACTCTAGTCCAACCAGTTTGTGTAATTTCCTTTGGGCACGCAGCAGCATGGGGCTAATGTTTAGATTTCGAGAGGCCATTACTGAACTCAGTACAACAGCAACAGCAGTAACCTCAGCTGCAACTTTTCCTCCCAAAACAAGTGTTCCAATTACCATGCCAGATAAGAGGAAACTATGCCCACAAATTTCTGCAACTGGACCTTTTACAATTAAATAGGTGGCCCAACAATGAGCGCTGTTTAATCCATCTTGGTCCTTCAAATAAGTAGAGCTATTGATGCACATCAATATTTCTACAATTAAATCAATCTGAAGGAAATTTACTTTGGCTTTCATCTATATGTCTGTTTGCTAAATAAATATTTGCTAGATCTCTGAGAATATACATCATGGCTACCAGATGTTTCAAATGAGATGTGAAACACAGCAACTTTAATGAGGAAATGGGAAAAGCATCAGAACTGACACCTGACCCACCCACACCATTAAAAGTCCCTCTAAGAGTTGGGTTTGTTTTGCCATATTATCTCAAATAGCAAAAGTAGCTCCCTGAAGTCGTGGCACGTTGTGTTTGTGTCCACTTAGGTTGGCTGACCAGCTGCTCTAGCCAAATATCCTCTTGCTCAAGCCCTTGCTTACTGTGCTCCACTGCATCAGCCAGAACGCAAAATGAAACAGGATGGACTCCAGCAACCTTGTAATCTGTGTTGGGCCCAACACACTGAGCCCAGGCATGTACAGCACACTCTCACTGCAAGGGCAGAAAGAGATGAATGACAAGGTGAGTTGAACTCACCAGCAAGCTAGCTCCCCTGTTGGGGAACAGCTGAGCCATCCCCACAGATCCCATGCCACTGCAAAAGCTAAGCGCAGCAGCAGCATCTCAGAGCGTGGAGGCAGGGGGCACCACTCAGCTGGGCTCTGCAATGTGGCAGGCAGATCTCTTGCTGGAACTGCAGCCACAGAGCTACAGCTTTCAGTAGAGAAATGGCAGTCAGGAGCAGCAGAGACTGTTGAGCATGTTTTCAGCTCCTTGCACTGACACTCATGGTTTTCTGCACACAGGTGACAGACCTGATGGACACAGCACTGTTTGGGGAGGACATGGCCTTGGCTGGCAGCCCCTTTGCCAAACACACTGGCAGCTCCACAGGTAGGAGGCTGCACTGAGAACTGGCACCGTTCAGGGCTGCTGGTTCCAATTCTTTAGTGGGCTAGGGGAAGATGTCTGTGGTAAAGCAGAGAGATGCAGAAGGTTCAATACCTTCTGGCAGTGCCTTCCCCCTGCAACACTTTCCAGAAGTTCAGAATGACCTTCCTCACACCGCAGAAGGCATCCCAGATGTTAAGCATCTGTAGAGCTGTGCTCTGTTCTTGCTCACTATGGACGAAAAGGGCACTCTCTCCATGCAGGATATAGCTCCTGGAGGTCCTTGTGTTCTGAATTACTCCTCACATCCATAGGTGCTAAGGTTGCAGCTTGCCATCTGCCTGGGCTGGGTGGTGCCACCAGGAAAGTCCCCTTTCCCTTCAGAGGGCCTGTACAAATTAGCTAGCAGGCTCTTTCTCCCCACAGGACGTCCAGGTGCTGCTTTGGAGGATGCTTCTGCTCCTAGCAACCCAGAGCCTGAAGCTGGATTTGGCACCCCAAACTCTCAGATGCAGCAGCCCAGAGGGAAAAGCCACAGCAGGAGCAGGACAAATGCCATAAGCATCTCTGCCCCTCCACTGCCCCATCTGAGAAACGACATCAGTATGATGCACAGCAGCTTCTCAGAGCCAGTTCTGTCCTTCCAGAATCGCTTGGAAGGCAACAGAAGACCTCAGAAATGGAGCAGAACTGTGCACAGTATTGCTGTTGAGCAGCAGCAGGTGAACTTGGAAAAGGAGGCACTGGAAAAATAGCCTGCCATCTTACCTGCGAAAGAAGAAAGAAAAAACAAGGAAATAAAAAATAAGGAAAGAATATGAGAAAGAAAGTAGTAAAGAAAAAAACTAAAGAAAAAAGGTAAAATGAAAAAGCAAGGAAGAAAAGAAAAAAGGAAAGAAAATAAAGGAAAGAAAATAGAGAAAATAAAGGAAAGAAAAATAATTGGAAAGAAAAACAAACAAAATAAAGAAGGAACAAGGGAAAAAGGAAAAATAATGAAAGCAAAACAGTAAATAAAGGAAAAAATGACAACAAAAAGGGAAAGTAAAATGGAAAGAATGCAAACGGGAAAAAACAGAGGAAGAAAAGAGGGAAAGAAGGAAAGAGGGAGAGGGAAAATTAAGAAAGGATAGTAAAATAAAGAAAGAAGAAAGGAAGCAGAAAAGGAAAGAAAATCAAGGAGAGGAAAAAAAAAGAGTTAAAAAGAGAGACAAAAAAAAAAAAGGAAAGAGAAAAACAAGGAAAAGCAAACCGACAAGCACAGAACAACAAGCAAAGAACAAGAAGCAAAGAAGAACAAGCAAAGAAAAACAGGGAAACAAAGAAACTGGGGGGAAAAAGGGATAAAATGAAAGCATAGAAGATAGGAAAGGAGGGAGGTCAGAAGGAAAGAAATAAGTAACAATGGAAGGAAGGAAGGAAAGAAAAAAAAGAAAAAAAGAAAGTCACACCAAGTAAAGAGGTGAAGAATAAAATCAAGGGAAGAAAAAAGGTATAGGAAAAAAAAAGGCAAAGAAAAAAGGGAAAGAAAAAAAAGAAGAAAAAAGGGAAAGAAAAAAGGCAAGGAAAAGGGGGAAATAAAAAAAAAGGAAGAAAGAAAAAAGGGAAAGAAAAAAAAAAGGAAAATAAACTACCAAAAGGATTAAAAGAAAAAAAATGAAAGCATATAAGAAAGGAAGAGAGTCAGGGAAGTAGGGAGGCAGGGAGGCAGAAAGGAACAAAGGAAATAAAGAAAGTAAAGCCAAGGAAAGAGGAAAAGAATAAAGTAAAGAGGAAAAGGAAAACCAAAGGAAAGGAAAAAAGAGAAAGGGAAAAGATAAAGAAAGAATAAAGAGGAAAAAAAAGAGAAAAGAGGAAAAAGAAGGAAAGAAAAAAGTCAAGGAAAGAAAAGCAGGAAAAAAGGGGAGGGGAAGAAGGGGAGAAAAAAGAAAGTAAAGAAAAAAGGAAGGGAAAGAAGGAAAGCTAAAAAGGAAAGCTAAAAAGGAAAAGGAAAGGAAAGAAGAAAACCAAAAGAGGGAAAGAGAAAATAAAGAGAAAAAAGCAAAAAAGGAAGAAAAAAGAAAGCAAACAAGGGAAGAAAAGGGAGAGAAAAAAGGAGAAAAAAAAAAGGAAAGAAAAACACAAAAAAATTCCAGCAAGAATTAAAAAAAAAAAAAAAGAAAGCATATAAGGAGGGAGGGAGGGAGGCTGAATGGGAGAAGGGAGGGAGGGAGGAAGAAAAGGAGGGAGGGAGGGAGGGAGAGAGGAAGGGACCAAGCAAAAAAGCAAAAAATAAAGCCAAACTAAGGAAAGGCAAACCAAGGGAAATAATAAAAGCAATAAAAGAGGGAAAGAATAAAAGAAAGAAAGGAAAACCATGGAAAGGGAAGAAAAGCAAGAAAAGGGAAAAGGAAAAAGAGAAAAGGAAAATACAAGGAGAGAAAAATAAGGAGAGAACGAAGCTAAAAAGGGAAAACATGAAAGAAAAATAAGGAAAAAATAAAGAAGAATAAGGAAAAAATAGGAAGGAAAAATAATGAAGGAATCCGGAAAAAAAAAAAATCAAGGAAAGGAACCATGGAAAGAACCATAGAAAGGAAACTATGGAAAGGAAAGAAGGGGAAAAAGGCAAAGAAAAAAGACAAAGAAGGTAAAGGAAGGAAAAACAGGGAGGGAAAGAACTAGGGAAGAAACATATAGGAAAAAAATAAAGAAAACCTGAAGGAAAAAAAGAAGGGGGAAAAGTACAAAAAAAGCAGCAGAAAACCAAGGAAAGCAAAACCAGGGAGTAGAAAACCAGGGAAAGGAAAAACAAGGAAATATAAAGCAAAACCAGGAAGGAAGATAAAGAAAAAAATAGGGAAGGAAAACCCATGAAAGAAAATAAAATAAAGGCAAGTTAAAAGGAAGGAAAGAAAATAAAGAAAAAAACAAAAAAAAAAAAACAGAAAAAAGAATAAGAAGGCAAAGCAAGGAAAGGAAACCAAGGACAGGAAAAATACAGCAAAACAAGGAAAGAAAATAAAGAAAATAAAGAAAAAAGAAGGAGGAAAGAGAAAGCAGGAAAAAATTTAAAATTTAGTCTTCCCATTTCTTTTTCTTGTTTTTTATTTTCCTTTGTTCTTTCCAGGGAAACAACAGGGAAAGAAACCAGGGAAAGAAAATAAAAAATAAAGAAAAAACAAGGAGAGAAAATGCAGAGCAAAACAAGCAAAGATACAAGGTAGGAAAGAAAGGAAAGGGAAAAAAACTGAAAGAGAAATGGGAAAGCAAAGCAAGAAAAGACAAAGGAAGGAAAGGATATATAAAGCAAAGCGAAGAAAGATAACAGGAAGGAAAGAAAAGAAAGAATAAAGGAAATTAAAAAACAAGAAAGAGAAATGGGAAGAATACCAGGAGAGAAAAGTCAAGAAGAAGAAATAAAGAAAAAACAAGGAAAGACAAAAGGAGTGGAAAACCAAGGAAAGGAAATATAAAGGAAATATAAAGAAACAAAATATGAAGGCCAAAACAAAGAAAGAAAACCCAGGAAATGAAATACAGAGCAAAATAAGGAAAGAGAATGTAAAGCAAAACGAGGAAAGAAATTGTAAAGCAAAATAAGGTAAGATAAAGGGAAGGACAGAAAGGAAAAAAAAAACCAAGTACATTGAAACTAACGAGAATAAACCAAGGAAAGGAAACCAGGCAAAGAAAATAAATGAAAAGCAAGGAAAGAATACCCAGAAAATAAAATAAAGAAAAAACAAGGAAAGAATATATAGAGCAAAACAAGGTAGGAAAGGATAACAGGTAGGAAAGAAAGGAAAGAAAAAAAACACAAAAAAGAAAAGAGCCAAGGCAAAGAAAGGGGAGGCAAAACAAGGAGAGGATATATAAATAAAAACAAAGAACGATACAAGAAAGGAAAGGAGAAAAGAAGTTAAAAAAACAAGAAATAGAGATGGGAAGAAAACTAGGAGAGGAAAATTAAAGAGAGCAAAAGCAAGAAGCAGAAAAACAAGGATAGAAAATGAAGAAGAACCAAAAAAAAAGAATATAAAGCAAAACAAGGAATGATGAAAGAAAAGAAATGAAAAGAAAAAAGGGAGAAAAAGAAATGAAAAGAGACAAAGCAAGGGGAGGCAAAGCAAGAGGAGGATATATAAGGCAAAACACTAGGCCACTCTTCATCATCTTGGAAAGGTCCTGGAGATCAGGAGAGGTGCCTGAGGACTGGAAGAAAGCCAATGTCACGCCAGTCTTCAAAAAGGGCAAGAAAGAGGAGCCAGGGAACTCCAGGCCTGTCAGCCTCACCTCCATCTCTGGAAAGGTGATGGAACAGCTCCTCCTGGAGGTCATCATTAAGCATCTGGAGGACAAGAAGGTGACCAGGAGTAGTCCGCATGGATTCACCAAAGGGAAATCATGCTTGACCAATCTGATGGCCTTCTCTGATGGGATGACAGGCTGGGTAGATGAGGGCAGAGCAGGGGATGTTGTCTTTCTGGCCTTCAGCAAGGCTTTTGACACTGTCTCCCATCCCATCCTCCTAGGTAAGCTCAGGAAGTGTGGGGCTGGATGAGTGGACAGTGAGGTGGACTGAGAACTGGCTGGATGGCCGAGCTCAGAGAGTTGTGGTGAATGGCGCAAAGTCAAGATGGAGGCCTGTAGCTAGCGGTGTCCCCCAGGGGTCAGTCCTGGGTCCAGTCTTGTTCAATGTATTCCTCAATGACCTGGAGGAAGGGACAGAGTGTACCCTCAGCAAGTTTGCTGATGATACTAAACTGGGGGGAGAGGCTAACACACCAGAAGGCTGTGCTGCCATTTAGAGGGACCTGGAGAGGCTGGAGAGGTGGGCGGAGAGGAACCTCCTGAAGTTCAACCAAGGCAAGTGCAGGGTCCTGCACCTAGGCAGGAATAACCCCATGCACCAGAGCAGGCTGGGGGTTGACCTGCTGGAAAGCAGCTCTGCCGAGAAGGACCTGGGAGTGCTGGTGGACAACAAGTTGAGCAGGAGGCAGCAATGTGCCCTTGTGGCCAAGAAGGCCAATGGGATCCTGGGGTGCCTTAGGCAGAGTGTTGCCAGCAGGTGGAGGGAGGTGATTTTGCCCCTCTCCTCAGCCCTGCTGAGGCCTCACCTGGAGTCCTGTGTCCAGTTCTGGTCTCCTCAGTACAAAAGAGACATGGCACTCCTGGAGAGAGTGCAGCGGAGGGCTACAAAGGTCATTCGGGGACTGGAGCTTCTCTGCTATGAAGAAAGATTGCAAGAGCTGGGCCTGTTGAGCCTGGAGAAGAGAAGACTGAGAGGAGATCTCATAAATGTGTAGAAGTATCTGAAGGGGGATTGTCAAGAGGATGAGGCCAATCTCTTCTCCGTGGTGCCCAGCAACAGGACAAGAGGCAACAGGCAGAAACTGAACCACAGGAAGTTCCATCTGAACCTGAGAAAAAATTCTTTGCTGTGAGGGTGCCAGAGCACTGGAGCAGGTTGCTCAGAGAGGTTGTGGAGTCTCCTTCGCTGGAGATATTCCGAACCCGTCTGGACGCGATCCTGGGCAATATGCTCTAGAGGACCCTGCTTGAGCGGGGAGGTTGGACTAGATGATCTCCAGAGGTCCCTTCCAACCTAAACGATTCTGTGATTCTGTGAAAGTCAAGGAGTGGAAAACGGATGAAAGGGAAAGCAAAGAGAAGAAATAAATTAAAGAAAAGGGAAGAACATTCAGGAAAAAGAAAATAAGGAAAGAAAATATAAAGCCAAACAAGAAAAGAAAATATAGAGCAAAACAAGGAAAGAATACAGAGCCAAACAAGGAAAGATAAAAGGTAGAAAAGAAAGAAAAAATAACATTGAAAGAAAAATGGAAAGGAAGGAAAGGCAAAGGAAGGAAACTCAAAGGAATGAAAGGTAAAGAAAGGAAAGGAAAGACAATATATATATGAAGCAAAACAAGGAAAGATAAAAGGAAGGAAAGAAAGGAAAGTACAAAGGAAAAAAAAAACAAGAAAGAGAAATGGGAAGAAAACCAGGAGAGGAAAGCCAAGAAGAGGAAAAGAAAAGAAAAGAAAACCAAGGTGAGAAAAAACAAAGAAAGAGAATATAAAGCAAAACAAGGAACGATAATGGGTAGGAAGTAAAAACAGAACATGAAAACCAAGGAAAGTAAATAAAGAACAATCAAAGAAAGAGAGTTTATAGGAAAACAAGGAAAGATAAAAAGAAGACAAGAAAGGAAAAAAAGAGGAAAAGTGACAAGAGGCAAAGCAAGCAAAGAAATTATAACAAAAAAAGGGAAGATGAAGGAAAGAAAGGCCTGCAAAAAAGAAAAAAAGAAGGAAGGAAGAACACGAGAAGGAAAAAGGATGAAAAAATAAAAAAGGAAACAAAATAAAAAAGAAAGACAGAAAAAACAAGATAGACAAGAAAAAAAGAAAGCAAAAGGAAAGGGAAAAACAAGGACAGGCAAAACAAGGACTGGTAAAGCAAGAAGGGGTAAAGCAAGGAAAGAGAATATAAAGCAAATAACAAGTAGGAAAGAAAGGAAAGAAAAAAGGAAGATAACAAACAAGAAAGATAAACGAGAAGAAAATTAGGAGAGGAATGAGAAGGAGAGGAGATGGAAAGAGACGAAACTTCAGGAAAGGAATGCCAAGGAGAGAAAATAAAAAAGGAGTGGAAAACAAAATGAAATCTAATGCAAAACAAGGAAAGATGAAGGAAAGACAGGGAAGAAAAAAGAAGTGGAAGAAAAAAGGAGTGGAAAACAAAGGGAAGGAAATACAAAGCAAAGCAGGGAAAGATTATGGGTAGGAAAGAAAGGAAAAAAAAATAACAGTAAGAAATGGAAAGGCAAAGCAAGCAGAAGCAAAGGTAAAGCAAGGACAGAAAATAAGCAAAACAAGGAAAGAAAGAAGGAAATAAAAGACAGAAAAAAAGGAAGTAAAAAACAAGAAAGAAAAATAGTAAAAAAATGAGAGGAGAGCAAAGGAGAAGAAATAAAAAAGAAGGAAAGAAAATAAGGAAACAAGAAACAAAGGGAAGAGAAACAAGGAAAGAGAAAAGGAAGGAAAAAGGAGCAGAAGTCCAAGGAGTGGAAAAGCAAGGAAAGAAATACCAACGGAAGGAAAAGCAAAGAAAAAAAAAAAAAAACAAGGGAAGGAAATGTAAAGGGAAACAAAGGAAAGAAAATATAAAGCAAAAGAAGGAAAACAAAACCTAAGAAAAAATAAAGAAAAAAACGAGTAAAGAAAATGTAGCACCAAACTAGGAAAGAAAGTTTAAAGAAAAAAAAAAACAAGGAAAGCTAAAAGGAAGAATAGAAAGGAAAGAAAAAAGAAATTAGAAGGTAAAGCGAGGGAAGGAGAGGCAAAGCAAGGAGAGACAAGGGAAGGGGGGACAAGGTGAGGAGAGGTAAAGTGAGGAGAGGCAAAGAGAGGAGAGGCAAAGCAAGAGGAGGAGAAACAAAGGAGAGGCAAGTCAAGGAAAGATAATATGAAACAAAACAAGGAAAAATGAAAAGGTAGAAGGAAAGAAAGGACAGGAAAAAGGAAAATAAAAAGAAAGAAAAATAGAAAGAAAACCAGGAGAGGAGAGCAAAAGAGAGGAAAAAAAAAAGGATGAAAGTAAATATAATGCAAAACAAGGAAAAGTAAAAAGAAAGGAAGGAAAAAGAACCTAAGACCAAGGAGCGGAAAGGAAAGAAATACCAAGTGAAGGAAAACCAAAGAAAGCAATGGGAAGATAAAGCAAGGAGAGGAAAGAAAATGAAAGAAAATATGAAGCAAAACAAGGAAAGATAGAAGTCATAAAAGAAAGGAAAGGGTAAAGGAAAATACAAGAAAAAAAAGAAAAAGAAAAAAGAAAAAGAAAAAGAAAAAGAAAAAGAAAAAGAAAAAGAAAAAGAAAAAGAAAAGAAAAAGAAAAAGAAAAAGAAAAAGAAAAAGAAAAAGAAAAAGAAAAAGAAAAAGAAAAAGAAAAAGAAAAAGAAAAAGAAAAAGAAAAAGAAAAAGAAAAAGAAAAAGAAAAAGAAAAAGAAAGAAATCCAGGAGAGGAAAGTCAAGGAAAGGAAATAAAGGAAAAACAAAGAAGGAAAATATGAAGCAAAACAAAGAAAAATAGGAGACATAAAAGAAAGGAAGTAAAAAATGAGTGGAAGACTCATGAGTGGAAAACCAAAGAAAGAAAGTATAAAGACAAACAAGGGAAGATAAAGGGTAGGAAAGAAAGGGAAGGAAAAAAAAAAGTAAGAAAAATGGAAAGGCAAAGCAAGTAGTGGCAAAGGCAAAGCAAAGAAAGGCAAAGCAAGAACAGGAAAATATAAAGCAAAATAGGGAAAGATGAAGGAAAGATAGAAAAGAGAAAAATAAAAAACAAGAAAGAGAAATGGGAAGAAAACCAGGAGAGGAAAGCCAAGCAGAGGAAATAAAGAGAAAATTAGGAAATAAAATATAACACAGAACAAGGAAAGATAAAAGGAAGAAAAGAAAAAAGGAGTGGAAAACCAAGGAAAGGAAAAACAAGGAAAGGAATGTCAAGGGAAGGAAAAACAAGATAAGAAAATGCAAAGCAAAACAAAAAAAGAAAACCTAGGAAAGAAAATAATGAAAAAAAAATGAAAGAACATATAGAGCCAAGCTACGAAATATATATTTTTTTTCCTATAAAAAAGGAGGAAAGCTGAAAGAAAGGAGGAAAGACAAAAAAGGAAATAAATGGGAAGGTAAAGTGAGGAGCAGCAAGGCGAGGACCAGGCAGGGCAAGGACAGGCAAGGCAAGGAGGGTCAGGGAAAGGAAAGAAATATAAAGCAAAACAAGAAAAGATAGGCAGGAAAGAAATAAAAGAAAAAAAAAACAAGAAAGAGAAATGGGAAGAAAACTGGGAGAAGAAAGCAAAGGAGAGAAAAAAGGAAGAGTGGAAAACCATGGAAAGGAAATAAAAAATAAGGAAAGGAAATCTAATGGAAACAAGGAAAGATAAAAGGAAGGAAAGGAAAGAAAGAAAAAGGAGGGGAAAATCAAGCAGGGGAAAATCAATAAAGGAAATACAAAGCAAAACAAGGAAAGAAAGTGTAAAGCAAAAGAATGAAATAAAATACAGCGCCAAACAAGGAAAGATGAAAGACAGGAAAGATAGGAAAGAAAAAGGAAAAAAAACAGAAGGAGAAATGAGAAGAAGATGAAAAGGCAAAAACGAGGGGAGATAAGGCAAAGCAAGGGCAGGCAAAGCAAGGAGAGGCAAGGAGAAGAGAGGCAAGGCAAAGAGGGGCAAGGCAAGGAGGGGCAAGGCAAGAAGGGGCAAGGTGAGGGATAGAGTGAGGAGGGCAAGGGAAGAAGGGGACGGCAAGAAGAGGAAGGGAAGGACAGGCAAGGCAAGAAAGGGAGGGCAAGGAGAGACAAGGTGAAGAAAGACAAGGTGAGGAGGGTAAAGGTTAGAAGAGGCAAGGCAAGGAGGGCAAGGCAAGGGAAACACAAGGAGGGGCAAAGCAAGGAGGGGCCAGACAAGGAAAGGAAACGTAATGCAAAAGAAAGAAGGATAAATGGAAGGAAAGAAAAAAAGAAAATAAAAGGAAAATAAAAACAAGAAAAAGAGATAATAAGAAAAACAGGAGAGGAAAGAGAAGGAGAAGAAAGCCAAGGAGAGAAAATAAAAAGCAAAACAAGATAAGATAATGGGTAGGAAAGAAAGAAAAGAAAAAACAAACTGAGAAATGGAAAAGCAAAGCAAGCAGAGGCAAAGCCAAAGCAAAGAAAGGGAAGGGCAAAGCAAGGAAAGTCAAAGGAAGGCCAGAAAACATAAAGCAAAACAAGAAAAGGTGAAGGAAAGAAAGGAAAGAAAAAAGGAAAATAAAAAAGGATAAAGAGAAATGAGAGGAAAATCGCAAGATGAAAGGAGAGGAGCACCAAGGAGAGTAAATGAAGAAAAAATAAGGAAAGAAAACCTAGTACAAAACAAAGAAAGATAAAAGGAAGTAAATAAAGGAAAGAAAAAAGGAGCAGAAAACCAAGGAGCAGAAAACCAAGAAGAGGAAATACAAAGGAAACGAGGGAAAGAAAATATAAAGTCAAACAAGGAAAGAAAACGCTCCCTTCAGACATTTAAATGCATTGATAGATTCCCCTCGAGCCTTCTGTTCTCCAGGCAGAACAGGCCCAGTTCTCTCAGCCTCTCCTTGTCTAAGGGATGCTCCAGTCACTTTATATCTTTGTGGCTACTGGACTTCCTCCAGTAGCTCTATCTCTCTTTTGTACTGGGGAGCACAGACCTGGACCCAGCACTCTAGATGTGGTCTCACCAGGGCTGAGGAGAGGGGAAGGATCACCTCCCTCCACCTGCTGGCAATGCTCTCCCTAATGCAGGCCAGGGAGGCTGCTGGCCGCCTTTGCCACAAGGGCGCTTCGCTGGTTCATGCCCAACATGGTGTCCAGCAGGAGCCCCAGGTCCCTTTTTGCAGAGCTACTTTGCAGTCAGCCAGCCCCTAGCCTGTACTGGTGCACAGGCTTATTCTTCCCGGGTGCAAGACTTTGCCTATCCCTTTGTTGAACTCCATGAGGGTTCCTCTCTGCCCTTTTCTCCAGTCCATCAAGGTCCCTCTGGATGGCACTGCAACTCTCTGACACTCCTCATAGACTCTATGCATATCAGACACTCCTCCCAGACTCTATGCCACTGATCACAACTCTGAGCCCAGCAGTTTAGCCAGTTTTCAGTCCTCCTCATGCCCACTTATCTAGCCTATACTTTAATTTGTCAGTGAGGATGTAATGTAATGTGTCTAAAGCCTTGGTAAAGCCAAGATAAACACTACTCTCCCCTCATCCACTGAGCTAGTCATGTCAGAAGTCTAGTCATGTAGAAGGCTATCAGATTTGTTATGCGTGATTTCCCCTGCATAAATCCATAGTGACTGCTCCTAGTCACCTTTATTAAATGTTCCTTAACCAGATCCTCCTCCACTAAGGGTGAGTCTTCTGTGCTCTAATATTTCCCAGCAGTCACAGGGGTCAGGGATTCCTGAAGATTGGTCTTAGAAGTAAAGAGTGAGGTGAAGAAGACATTGACTACCTCTGCATTTTCTGTGTCCTTTAGCACTAGGGCCCCCACCACATTCAGTAGCATACCCACAGTTTCCTTAGTCTTTTCCTGCTGATAGGGCTGAGGAAACCTTTTTTGTTGTTCTTCATATCCCTTGCTAGATTCAGCTCTAGATAGGCTTTGGCTTTCCTAATTCCATTCTAAGAGACACTCAGACAGGGTCTCTACATTCCTCTTGGACGATTGGACCTTGCTTCTACGTCTTGTATGATTCTTTTTTTATGTTTGAAACAGGTCCCTGAACAAGTGAAATTCTGCTCCCTTGAGGTCCAGGATTGTAATCCTGCTATTTGCCTTGATCCCTCCTCAGAGGATTCTGAATTCCACCATTAATGGTCACTTCAGCTAAGGCTGCTTCCTGACCTTCACATTAGCCCCAGCCCTCCCCCAACTAGTTCTTCTTTTTTTTAAGTCACATCAAACAGAGTGTCTCTCCTCACTGACTCCTTGATCACCTGTATCAAGAACTTGTCATCAGTGCACTTCAGGAATCCTCTGTATTGCTTGTGCCCTGCTATGTTGCTCTTCCAGCTTCTAATGGGGTGGGTAAAGTGGCCCAGGAGGGCCAGGCCCTATAAATGTGAAGGTTCTTCCAGCTATATGAAGAAGGCTTCATCTTTTTCTCTTGATGCGATCTGTAGCAGACATCCATAACAACATCACCCACATTGGTCTGCCCATTAATTCTGACCTATAAGCATGTAATTGTCTGTCCCCTCATCTGTCCCTCAACAAACCTCCATGTATTCCCACTGCTCACTCACAAAAGGGCAACTCCCCATCTTTGCCCTCCTAACCTATCCTTCCAAAAAAGCCTGTATGCACCCATTGCAGTGCTCCATCTGTGTAAACTATCCCACTACTTCTCCATGATCTCAGTGAGACTGTAGCCCTGCAACTGCATGCAGACTTTTATTTGCTTCTGTTTCCAATGCTGTGTCAATGCAGTCTATTCAGAGAAGCATCACCGTACGATTTTTCTGGAAAGGAGATGAGAGCATTCCCCATAATGATGTCTTGTAGGCACTTCCTGATTTATGTGCATATGCTTGAGGTGACCCCACTTTACCCTTGGGTAAACTGAAGCCCCAGTCTTCTTCACCCGGAAGAGAAAAGACACTGCATGAGTCCGTAAATGCAGAAAGTAAAAAGAAAAGGAACCTTGGAAAATATGTCTGTATCGTATACAAATATGACTGGAATGAAAGGAGGTTAGCTTTGAATGGAGTAAAACCATAAAGCTGCTCAAGATATTTGAGAGCCTGATTGTAACACCTTTCAGTGTCCTAAGTCAAGTCCTGAGTCAAAGAACATAGTTCTGTGTTAACCAGCGGAAGATAAAATCATCTCAGGCTAAGATAGGTGCGAAGGATGTTAAGAAGCTACCAAATCCAGCAGACTCAGGGATCCAGGGTTTCCTCCGTCCCAGCTGCTGAAGCCTAGTCCAAGTGCTCTCTGAAAGGTCTCTTTGACCTTTCCGGTGCATGTTACTGCTGCTTTTCAGTTTATAGGCTCAGTCAGTAGCAAGGATGAGCAGAGAGAGAAAAGCACATACACACGCAGAGGATGCTAATGCAGCCAGCCACACAGACTGCTGCACTTTAGCGGCATGCGCATATAACACTTCCGAAGTCTCATAAGTTTGTAAGCCCAATCTTGTTCATCCTCACCAGCTGTTCAGGAGTTCTAGGTCACAAGCACACTCATATTCACATATTCCTTGAATATCAACACGATCTGTATATCCACCTGTGCTCAGATCCTGGGCCCCTTTAGCCAGTATGTAGGTCTCCCAGCTTGAAATACCTGAATGTACTGGGGGTGGGGGGGGTGGTGGAACACCTACATCTTTCCAGATCTTTCCATCAGGTATCTCATAATACTCATGTTAGTCTTTTTCCCTCTTCCCCATCATTTACAAAGGCCAGTTTAACTTTTTCAAGGCTATGCCAGAGTAGTTAACGGCCTATCAGTCAATGGCTGAAGAGTTCTGATTTTCATTATTGTCTGTGTCATAGCTGCTTGTTAGATTTGCCTACCTGGCTGTTTAATTTATCATTTTCTTTTTCACTTGTTATTTCTTTTATGTTGAAAAATCTTTAACCAGATAACTTATAACCTTACAACAGGTTCACGCCAGCCCTGAGGGCCTACACTGTCAGGCCTGTGTTGGCAAATCCTTGTGAGCGAGGCTACAGTAGCATGCAGTGGGGCTGATGCACGACGGGCACCAAGCTGGTAGCTGAGGACGACCCCAGCCCTATTCATGTCCCTACCAACAGGTCCAGCCCTGCAGGGTCTAGCCATGGTGAACAATACTGAGTGCTGGGTCTACAGGGTCCATCAACATCAGGCATGGCAAGCTGTGAGCTAGGGCCAGGGTCTGTCCATCCAGGGAGTACAGTTAGGAGCAAAAGGAGAGGAACTCAAAGGTGTGACAAGGCTACAGCATAGGTCCAGAGCCTATCCAGGAAACAGGGCTTCAGCATATGTCCAAAGGGCCTCAGGAGGCCCTCTCTACAGCAAGGGCCATCCCAGAGGTGGGGCTAGGGACAGAATGTCATACCTTCAGACACCCCCAGGTGCCCAGGCCTGTGCTTAAATGAGCACCTGGACTATCGGCAACAGGTGGAGGTCCAAAGTGAGGCTGGGCAGGCCATTGACACCTATTAATGCCCTCAGGGCCCTGACTCATGATGTCTGAACACTGGTAGACCATTCACTCATGTCAAATCTGGAGTTGATGAAACATCTAAGGGATCACAGTTTTGAATGTCTCCTTTTTTACCAGGTGAGATAGGAATCCAGCTTTACAAAACTAATTTTGCTGTTATTTACTTACTAAATCATTCATAGTGACAAATGTATTTATGCACACAAGTACATGAAAACAAGAATAAAATCAGAAAATAATGTCTTTGGTAAGTAATATGTTCTACCGTAAATATCATGTCTATAACTATAAATAGTAGTCTATTGAAATGCAATGTACAGAACTTTAAATCCTCTTAATAATGCAGTAGCTTTCTTACCAGTATGTCTAGAAGAAATACAGATCAAACCCTCTTTAGAAATGCTATGAGTTAAAAAAATGTGGAATTAAAAATATGTGCTTTATACTTCACTATTCATTCACTTCCATCTTGTTGCACTCAGTCATATATTTATCGTTTATGGAACAATCTGGGAATGGAAGATATTCTTTGTACTGGACTATCAAGTGTGTGATGCATTTCTCAGATGGAATACATAGTAAATGAATGTATTATAGATGGTATTACCATCTATAGCAACATTAATCCATAGCCAGATGACTCAAATCACATTAAGATCTCCATCAGCAGGAGCATTTCTACTAACAGCCTTAAATGAACAAAGAAAATAAAGAAAAATGTTTCTGTTCTGAAAAGCACTATTTATATAGTTGCTGTAGTTCATCTGTAGGTTGTGTAGCCTCCTCCCAGTCACCTAGCAACGTCTCTGCTGGAAACTGAATGTGGCTGAAATAGTCTGCTCATGTATATCTGCAAATGAAAGTGAGGAACGGACTTTGTCTCTCCATTTTTATTCAGTGTATGATTGACAGGGTGGAAATCAATTTTTGGTGGAAGGTGATTATTTTTTTTTTCTGATAATCACCTATTATTAAGTGCTGATGACCAATGTCAAAAGATATTTTGGTATCCTGAGGATCAACTAAATTTACATGCTAAAATTAATCTGTTCTTAAACAAAGAAGTGAAGACAAAGCAAAGCAGGGGAAAAAGCAAAACAAAACAAACTTCAACCCAAACATATATCATAAAAAACTGTGAAGTCTCACAAGCTATCTTTGACTTATTCCTAGGGATAAGCTTTATTTATTTATTGAAGTATTACATGGGTCGTTGCTGCTTGATTCCCATAAAATGTAGTATAATATTTGTAAAGAAAATTGTAAAAGTATGGTTGTTTACAAGATCATAGAAACCTGAACATTTAAGGGGTTATGAGGGCATTTCCATTTTTTTCTTTTATTGAAGATTGCTTTCAAAAACAGTAAGTGCTGCTGAGCAATTTGGGGGAGGGGGGAAGAAAGAGAGAATGTGGTGATTTCACCACCACCCACAGCAGTATTACTACTGTGAGCTCAGAACTGTGTTCCAGAAAGTCTTCATATTTATTACAATTTTTATAGCTATATGACCTTACAAATAAATTATTTTACATAAAACTTTGAAAGAGCTTCCTTTAAGAAAAAAATCCTAATTTTGAAAAGGTAAAGATGAAGACAAATCTTTAACACTGCAGATCAACCTACGTCTTTCTTAGATGGACGTGAATTCTTCTGAGTATTCTTAGTCTTAAAATCAAGTCATTATTAGCAGAATCTTACTTTATTAAATAGATCATGTTATTTATCAGGTAGTAATGCAAAAATACTGCAGAAATACAAAGTGTTATTCAGTCAGTTGCAATAAAATAGGGGGCATTCTCTGTAACTCTTATGTCTGTTATAATAATAATAAAAACTTGCTTCCCAAAACCTAATCCAAACTCCTAGGCCGTTCCTGGCTGTTGTAGTTGATTCTGGATTTTATTTTTTTCAGTACTCTAACAGCTATTTTAGTTTTCTGTTGTTTTGAAGCAATAACTTTCAAAGTAGATAAAAATCTAGATATCTGACCTAGAAAACAAACAAACTTAAAATAAGCTGTGGATAATTTTGCAAATAACTTTTTTCCCAGTCATGCTAACGTTGAAAACAAGTCTTCTCCAAACATTCCTCTTTTCTAGAATAAAGCTAAAATTAAAGACAGAAGTTATAGTACAAGGTGTCTGACTATTATTGCAAAGTACAGTGAAAGTTTGCAAAGTTTCTTTTATTTTTAATTACAATTTCATGCTGTTAAATTTAGTAGAAAATTCTTAACTTGAAAGACATTTGCTCTCTGTTCAGCAAACCATCTGGCACTAACTAACTGGAGTCTATAACACTGATGGACTTGAATCCATTGCCTTTTTACTGTCAGCTTCTGAAAAGTTGTGGCTTTAAATTTAATTTAAGGTCTTTTATTGGTTCTAAGCAGGTTTGGTCACTCTGATTTAGGCTTATAGAATAGTAATAATAATAAAAAAAAAGACAGTGTGCTATTTCCATGTGCACACGTCCTTATTTCAGGTGCTCAGAACAAAAATGGATTTGGATCCATGCAAATGGCAGGGTCCAGCCAAATTTTTCAATACGAATTGTACATACATAAAAAGAAGTCAAATGATAACTTATTTGCAAATAAGGTCAAAAATTGTCCACAAATATCAACCAGATTGTCTGCTTCAAACAGCTATGAACATCAGCTATTACATACAGTTTTGTCAGGTTTTCCAATTTTCAATTAATTTTTCAATGTATATTTTAACTAACTGCATCATATTATTTTGCACTTTCATTCATATTGCATTCTTTGTGTAAAAGATTATCACAGACAGGATAGAACAAGAACTTGATATCTTCATGTTAAGAAAATTTTATATATATATAAAAAAAATCCCTCCTCTCCATCTTTGGAGATTTCATTTATCAGAGGCAAAGTCAGTTTACATGTGAAGATCTCAGATAATGTCAAAAAAATGCTGAGGTAAATTTAAGATGACATTAAGTGGGCTTGAATATATTCATAACTCTTGTAACAAGAAAATACTGTCAATTTTGTTGCTTAAAATTTATGGACTCAGTCCCAGAGAATATAAAGATTTAAGCAGCACAATCCTTAGTTACAAACTGGAAAAAAGTCACCCTCTTCCTTTGGCTGCTAAAGAAGCTACTTTTTGAGAACAATATACTGAACTCATATGGCTGTTGGTTCTCAGGGCCACTGCTTTTGCCATGTACAACTGTATACTTTGTGGTAGTTATCACTGCAGCTGAAGAAAGGGTGTTTGAAAGGGGGATAAAAGATTAAAATACTTTAAAATGAAGAAGTTACTGTTTCTCACAAATATCACAAACATCATTCCTCAGCTGTTGCTAGGTTGTGTAGTAATTACCCCTCAAAACAAAAGACTCCTAAAGGATAAATTGATTGTTTAATTGACTTATTTCTTCTTCATATCCTGATGACAAAAGAAACTATCCAGTACTGGGCTCCCAGATACAAGAGAGACATGGAGCTCTTGGAGCAAGTCCAACAGAGGGCTACTAAGAGGTTGAAGGGACTAGAGCATCTCTCATAGGAGCTGGGCCTTTTCAGCCTGGAGAAGAAAACGCTGAGGGGGGATCCGATCGATGTGTATAAGTATCCGAAGGGAAGGTGTCAAGAATTGGTACCCAGCAACAGGACGAGAAGTCACGGGCACATCTGAACATGAGAAAAAATTTTTTTGCTGTGAGGGTGCCAGAGCTGGAACAGGTTGTCCAGAGACATTGTGGCGTCTCCTTCTCTGGAGATATTCAAAAGTCGTCTGGACAGGGTTCTGGGCAATGTGGTCCAAGTGACGCTGGACTAGATGATCTCCAGAGATCCCTTGCAACCTCAGCCGTTGTGTGATTCTGTGATTCTGTGCTTCTATGAAATGCTCAATAAACAATATTGCAACCTCTTAGGATATACAGTGATATTGAATATGGTCATCATTAGAATTTCTTGCCTATGGACAGTAAAACATTTGTACTTTGAGATAAAATGAATGTTTCAGCTATTTTTTTATTGTAACATATAGCTATTTGTATCTATACGGAGATATATGCCTATATATAACATATCTGTATACACTATATAGAGTTTTATACACTGTATGTAGTGGGTAGGTATATATGTGTATATATATGCAAAGTAAGAGAGAGTTTTCAAAGTAGGAATTCTGGAAGAATATCCCAAAGGATAGAGTGCTGATTAACAATATTCACTATATTTGCAAATCTGTTGGTATGCCTACTAAGCTAGAATGAAAATAAAGAGTGAATCAAACGTTACTGAACAAACCTTTGTTCCATACAACACTATATGACAATACTTATACATGCATGTGTACACTATCAGGATAAATTAATTGATTTTGCTAATAGATAAAGGAATAGCATATTTTCTCTCCTTTTCTTATTTTTAATGAGTACCTTTAAAAAGCTTGTCTTCATGTTTGAACTATTCGTCTTAAAATCCCATAAAATATTCAAATACAGAAAAATAACTCAAAAACTATTCAGGGCTGACCAGTGCAAATATTCAAATATTAATATAATCATAGAAAATCATAGATATTTGCAGTAACATGCAAATATTTTTAAAGTTCTTGGGCCATTTCCCCTTTCTGAGGCATTAATATTAAAGTAGGTGTATAAATCATCTGCAGATGGTTTAAGCATGTCATAAAGGCACCCTTAGACATTATAAACATGGGATTTGTGTTGATAAAATTCCATTTATATATTAATAGGGGAAGACGAGTGTATTAGCAAGTGTAAGGTACAGGTCAGCATCTAGTAGAGGAGACAGAAGTTTATCTGATGATAGCCTGAATTGGCAGAAACTAAAGCCAGAATTATAGATACGCTAATGTCGCTGAATCGTGTTTACAGCAGTATTAAAGAGAATGGAAAGAAAGGTGCAGTTCAGGCATTTTACTTGAAAAGAGTGGAATTTTTGCAGCATTCAACGTATTGCAGATTATATTTTATGTTTACCAGAAATGTCTTTTGACATTTATACTTCCTCACTATTTTTATTGTTCAGTTTTTGTATGCTTACAGCATCATGATTTACTATCTACTACCAGTTGTTCTGCAAAGAAATTCTCAATCCATTTAATTTCCTTCATTAGCTCTTCACCTTGTTTCTGTCTTTCACCTTTATCTCCCATTACCTTTTCCTTTTAATTTTATTTTCCTCTTTAAACATTGTAGCCAAAACGTGTCCTCTACAATTTTAAGAGCAAAATCCCCAGGCATTCAGCTTTTCCATTCTTCAGTAAAACTCTACTGGCAAGGAGTGTAACTATCTCAGCATGTTAATAGTCAGTTTTGAGAAAAAGAAATGCTGCAGTGCTAAATGGAGTCATTAAAATGCTTAGTGACAACAATGAGTGTTTGAGGAAGCTGGAGTTTCCTATTTGCTAGTCTAATAACTTTATTAGGACCATCTTTCTTTTGTGGTGAAGACAAAAGGAAAAAATATTCAGAATTTGCCTATTTTCATTCCTCCTCCTTGCACTGCTTGTGTCCTGATTTTATTCTCCTTTTGCAGCTCTGTATCCACTACCGGAAAACCATGAAGCTTGGTTCACATTCCATTTCAGTCAATAGGATTTTTAACATCAGATTCAATGAGGTATGTGTTATTTTTTATGGAATATTTTGCAGTCTTCTACTGAAAATAAGTGGTGCTTTTGGCTGGTTGTTTGCATGTAAATGCCATACGCAGTGAGTTACTTTTTTCTGGGAGTTTAAACAAGATCTAAGACGTATTTAAAAGGACACAAAGTCCTTGTGTGTGTTTCCTCCCATCGGTATGGACTTTGGTGTAATTAACAGAATTTGTTTTCCAGGCCTTCAAACAATTCCCTGAAAGCATTTGGTTAAGCGGAAGCATAGAAGAGTTGAGATGGTATAAAAAACTGCCTACATGCCATCATTTTTCTTAAAAAATTGGTCGATCTGGTATAGGTGAAGTAGAGAAGGTGAATGTAGGGGAAGAAAATGGTATTTTTAAGAAAAGTGGAGAGTTTCCTTTTTCAGCATAACACTCTTATTTATGTACTGGAATCAACATGGAGTATATGTTCATGCAAGTTGAAGAATAAAAAAATCTCTTGACAAAATTCTGGTCATTGAATATTCTCTTACTAGTTTAGACCTGACCTCTCCATCTCTTGCTGGACGTTCATTTTAACTTTCCTGTCACATCATTTAGTCCAATTTACACTAGAGCAACTGATGGAATAAATTATGCAACATAACCTAAAGCAAGGCAAGGAATTATTGCTATTTCCCATGATTAAGCATCTGCTATTAGGAGTGCTGCTGTAAGTTGAGCTGGTTGCCCAGAGAGGTAGTGGAGTCTCCTTCGCTGGAGACATTCAAAACCCGTCTGGATGTGATCCTGGGCAACATGCTCTAGAGGACCCTGCTTGAGCAGGGAGGTTGGACTAGATGATCTCCAGAGGTCCCTTCCAACCTAAACGATTCTGTGGTTCTCCAGACTGGACATTAAGAGCTAGGCGATAATAGTTCATGAAACTAGAGGAAAAGTTGTCACTTCGGAGAAATAACAGGTATTGCATAAATATACTTATTTGTTCCTTTCTGAAGCCTTAGAGAGTAAATAGGACTGTAGGTACAACTTCTCTTTCACCTCTAGGGATGATCCTTACAGTTAAAATGTTAATTCTATGCTTATTGAACTCTAACTTCAGACTGTACTGCAGTATTTTAAAGATGAAAGGTCATCTATTCTGGCTCATGTTCTTTAGCGTGCAACTGGAGCGGTTATCTTTTGCAGAGTGACCACTTTTTTTGCTAAGTTAAGCAGGTCTTCTTTGGTAGTTTTACTAAAATTATGCTTTCTTATTTTCAGGGAAACAGCACGCAGAGCACTGACACATTCATTTTTTGCATTTTTAATGTTGATGCTTAAACGCTTATCTTAGTTTAGATGTCATATACCTGCCTAACCAGTCCCTCTCAATAGCCTCTTCTATCCATAGATGAAAAGCTTTAAAACCCAGGAGAGAAAGTGGAAGGTCTGTGTCACTCTGCAATCAAATCATGCAGTTTTTCAGCATTTTTTTTTCTGCAGGGTGAGATTTTTTAGTACACAGGCTTTTTTTTAAAGCACACTCAGGGCTGACAGTCACGGATGCTTGTGCTGAGATTCATCTGCCCTAACTTCAGACATCTAAAGTTAGATGTACATAAGTCTGAGCTGCTCAGCTTAGTCCCCTTTTGTCAGTCAGATGAATCGTCCCCTGAAGGTGGCTATTTCTCTCCACTGAATATAGAGCTTAGAGATAAATCCCACCTCTGCAGTCAGAGATCAATCCTGAGCATGATCCATATACAGTGTCCATTGACAAATCTATTTTCCTTGTGGATGTCTCCTGTCTGCGGAGGTCACCTCAGCCCTTAATGTTGGATAAAAAAGGAATACCAGTACTGCCTGCAAAAACGAGATAAAGCTTACCCCTTTTGACTGAGGACTTTGACATGTACACATAAGCAGTCTATAAGAATTCCAAAGTATTAACCATTTAATTTGGATTCACTTTCTTTTTCATCTGTACTTGTTTTTTTTCATTCAGTTGTTCTCCTACTCAATACATTGTCCATTGTGGATAATTAAGATCTATCCTTGAAAAAGTTTTCTTCTTTGTTTTTTGTTTTTATTTTTGTTTTTACCTATCTTGCTATAATATATCAGAAATTCTGGTATAGACTTTTCTATTTGTATTTTTGATGCCATAGCTTATTCCATCTCTTCTGATGAAAATAAACTATATATATACTCATGAGTGCTGAGGAAGCTGGCTGATGTCATTGCTAGGCCACTCTCAATCATCTTTAAAAGGTCATGGAGAACAGGAGAGCTGCCTGAGGACTGGAAGAAAGCAAATGTCACCCCAGTCTTCAAAAAGGGCAAGAAGGAGGACTCAGGCAAATACAGACCGGTTAACCACACCTCAGTCCCTGAAAAGGTGATGGAACAGCTAATCCTGCCTACCATTTCTAAGCATATGAAGGATAAGGTGATCAGCAGTAGTCAGCATGGATTCACCAAAGGGAAATCATGCTTGACCAACCTGATGGCCTTCTATGATGGAATGACTAGCAGGGTAGATGAGGGGAGAGCACTGGATGTTGTCCACTTTGACTTCAGCAAGGCTTTCAACACTGTCTCCCATCACATCCTCATAGGCAAGTTGATACAGTATGGGCTAGATGAGTGGGCGGTGAGGTGGATTGAGAACTGGCTGAACGGCAGAGCTTGGAGGGTTGGGATCAGTGGTGCAGGCTAGTTGGAGGCCGGCAGCTAGTGGTGTCTCCAAGAGGTCAATACAGGGTCCAGTACTGTTTAACATATTCAGCAGTGGCCTGGATGAAAGGGACAGAGTGCCTCCTCAGCAAGTTTACTAATGCTATGAAACTGGGAGGAGTGGCTGGTAGCCCAGAAGGCTGTGCTGCCATTCACAGGAACCTCAATAGACTGGAGAGACGGGCAGAGGAGAACCTCCTGAAGTTCAACAAAGGGAAGTGCAGGGTCCTGCACCTCTGGAGGAATAACCCCATGCACCAGGACAGGCTGAGGGCTGGCTTGGAAAGCAGCTCTGCAGAGAAAGACCTGGGGGTCCTGGTTAACAGCAAGTTGATCATTAGCCAGTTATGTGCCCTTGTGGCTAAGGGTATCCTGGGGTGCATTAAGAGTGCTGCCAGCAGGTCGAGGGAGGTAATCATCCCCCTCTCCTCAGCCCTGGTGAGGCCACCCCTGGAGTCCTGTGTCCTGTTCTGGGCTCCTCAGTATAAGAGAGACAGGGAGCTCCTGGAGAGGGTCTAGCAAAGGGCTACAAGGATGATGAAGGGACTGGAGCATCTCTCCTATGAGGAAAGGCTGAGAGAGCTGGGCCCATTCAGCCTAAGAGAAGGCTTGGGAGGATCTGACAAATGCATATAAGTATCTGAGGGGGGCGGGGGTCAAGAGGATGGGGCCAGGCTCTTCTCCGTGGTGCCCAGCAACAGGACAAGAGACAACAGGCACAAACTGAAGCACAGGCAGTTCTGTCTGAACATGAGGAAAAAATTCTGCCCTGTGAGGGTGACTGAGCACTGGACTAGGTTGCCCAGAGAGGTTGTGGAGTCTCCTTCCTTGGAGACATTCAAAGGCTGTCTGGACAGGGTTCTGGGCAATCTGCTCTAGGTGACCCTGCTTGAACAGGGAGGTTGGACTGGATGATCTCCAGAGGTCCCTTCCAACCTCAGCCATTCTGTGATTCTTGATACTAGTAAGGAATATTCTTAATCTGACTGTGCTTGCAAAAACTGTGTTGATCTGTTATTCTCTTTTACTCCTTATCTGATACAACAGGCTAAGGAGAATTTGAAGAGGAGACTTATGCTACAGCAAAAAGAATCAGTTGTGCTACTGCAGCAGGTAAAAGTCCTACCCCTCCTTGTTTTCCTTTACCTATATCCTCAGTGCTGCATAATCCAAGAGGGGGAAAAAAAACATACCCTTTTTTCAAAACCCAAAATAGAGTCACTATATGTTAAGATTACTGTCGAGACTATTTTCGGAAGTTATCTGTGTATTGTGCAGAATATTTTAAGAAACATTTAAAACATTTTCAAATATGGGAAAAAGCCAATAGAAAAAAAAAAGTGACTGAAACATTGAGTTAACATAAATTAATACACTACAGCACATATCAAAAAAAATCAAAATGAAAATAAGAAAAGCAGATGAAAGGAAATTTTCAAATAATTTTGCAAATATGTGTGACTTGTTTTTAGCTCTCAAAACAGCAGATAGTTCAGTGTTAATGTATTTAATAAGAATTGCTTGACACAAGCACCTTATGATAAGCAAACAAATGCAATGAAAAGTTTATATTACCTCTTTAGAAAACAAGCAGACAAATGAAACCTGTGGTGTGATCTAATCAATGAATCTCTGTGATGTAGTAATGGTGAAGTACGGTAAACAGAAACACACTGCCACTGAATTGAAGTAGCTTGCTTGAAATGCATTCAGGATCTTGAAGGATTTATGTACCACTTAAATTCCGTGTATGAACTTAACTGGCACACAAATCACTCGATAGGTGCTAGACAGGCAAGTGTGGGACTCAGGATGATGCAGCCCACAGAAGAGGGGTTTGCTCTGGGTTGCTCCCTAAGAGTTTAGGAACCCTGGGTGCACCATGGCTAAAGCCACCACACTTGGGGTTGCTGAGGTCCTCCAGTGACCCCATGAGTGCTGAGCAAATCTAGTCAGCAAAGGAGAAGTGACATCACAGACTCACACCTTAAACATCTAGGTACTGTGGAACTTTGCACTGGGTTCTCTGTTGAATATGCATACTATTATATGCTGAATATGCGTACTGTTATCTGCTGACCATTCTGCTGAACATTCTGTTGACCATCCTGTTGGTATCCATACTGTTATTGACTGAAGCCACCTGTTCTTTTGTCCAACTGTGGTCTGGCATTGATCGATTGAATAATGAACTAAGCCGGGGAAGGAAAAAAGAAAGTGAGCCACGTACCTCTGGTGTGGACTCACACTTACTATCAGCTGGCCTGCGGACCCAACAACCCACCCATCAGCAGGGATGCCTCGATTCCAACTGCCAGGGAGAACCTGAATCATCTTGGTGCAGCTCGAGCATGCGAGGGAAAACTATACTGGAGGGGTGGCCCATAAAGACAAGGAAAGGACGAAAGTGGTTATTATACCATGCATCCAAGAACCATCATTGTACTATGCGTCCTTGACTTAACCACAGAGCTCTGAAATGTGAATTATATTTTTAGTTCTTTACTATACATTTTAGCTTTGTTATACTTGTAGATTGTCTGCTGTTAATTGTTTAGTGTTGTCCAGTGTCCATCATATGTGTCTGTCATGTGTAGAACCGCTTACCTCTAACAAATTCGTATGTCTGACAAATGATGGTCTCTCAAGTTCAGTGCAACTAACCTTGGAATATGAAAGAATCCCAGATGCCCCTCTAGTGGCGCACCACATCACTGTGAAGGTTTCTTCCAGATGATGTCTAGTTTTATTGAATGTGTACATCTATGTGGCAAACCTAAAGCCAAAGTTTTGACACATTTTTCTTTTTTTTTTTTTTTTAATTTGACAATGTATTTTGTTTTTTTTCTCTTCATTGTTAGGTAGGACACTGTTAAATATTACTTTTAACAGGGCAGCGTACACTTCTGAGGAGGAAATTCCAAATGAATATGTTTCAGCTGTATTCTCCCGATTTACTTCCTACTAACCAGTTTACACAAAACTGGAAATCTGTATAGCTGTGCTTCTCCTTTTCCTCATATTAAGCTAAACTGCATGACAGTGCAACATGTATTGGACTGAAAATGGATTATCTTCTTCAGCCACTCAGCAGGATGAATTAGCCTTTGCATATGTCCTGTTAGTTATGTCAAGATCACCATTTTGCTAATGCCAGGTTTATTTAATAAGCATTCAAACAACTGCTGTTTCAGAGTAAAAGATCCTAGTAATAGATTAGTAGTGGCAAGATTCATAAAAATCTACTTCTGTTGTTTTTAGTTTATGCTCCATTTAATATTAGAAACTGTAGAGTGCATTTATTAGAAATATTCACATTTAATGAACATAGAATCTAATTTACTCAAAGTTATGTTCTAGTTCTAAATAAATTGCAGAGATGGCCTATAAAGAAAAAATAGAATTTGAATATACTAATGACATATAAAGGCTTGCTAAAGAGTGCATCTACAGATTAAAAAGTAATCAAGCACTAAAGTGTAGGAATGTACATAGTTTAAAATGATTTATTTCTAATTATTTGACTGTATCTTCCAACACTTTGATGGCAGTAAATATAGTTTTTATCTTGCCATAAGTCACAGTTTAGTACTTACATTGGTGAATGTTGGGTAAGATGAATTAAACTGTAAAATTTCACTATATAATTGGCAAGGTTTGCATGAAGATGCTTACAGAAGTAATAGAAGAAAAAACCTGGAGTTGCACCTACAGGACATGTTTCAAGTATAAAAGAAATAACACAATTCTGCTAATGTTATCCTGGGAAAGATGCAGCACATACTTGGTTGCCTGGAGATTTATATATAGGTGGGACAAACAATTTAGAAAGAATAGAGAGGTTCTGTAGTCAATTGAAATCAGTGAATTTTTGACCACCTGCAGTGGTTATTTATACATAGAAGAAGCTTTTATGATAAATACCACTATGTTTGAAAGCTATAACAAGCTCAGCTACTGAGGTCACAGTTTTTAATGCTGAGATGTAGAGCCAGTGTACCGAAATACATCTGAAGTTGACAATCCCAGTTTGTACACTGGTGATACTATTTTCATAGGGGTGCATTTTTATTTGAACGGCAAAGCCTGATCAGTCGTTCATTTTGTCACCACTTACAAAATGTGCATTAAAAATATAGAATTTCCATACTGAAATTTGAATTTTGAGATATAACTAAGCCTTCTACAAGTTGTTGCCTTTCATTTCTTTAGCAGCTGTAGTACAGTCAAACAGTTGCATGAGAAGCACTGTTGAGCTTGAGAGGAATCAGGCCTACCATAATTGTCACTGGTCATTCTGAGCAGGATACAATCTATTTAACTGAGGTATTCAGTTTGCATCTGAATTATAGGCACTTTGCAAACCCTCCTAATGTAAGTGATTGCATAGTCAGTGGAGAATGGCCTGGAAGCACTCCAGGAGATTTTGTTTCTCTAAATATATATTGAGTGATAGTAGCGAATATTAGCAACAGTAAAACTGTATTTTGGAAGTAAGTTATGCAAGTGTTATACTTGTAATTATAAACCAGTGCCTATGGACTGAGGGCTGGAAAGAAACATTATTTATATACATAATAAGGGAAAAAATTACAATTAGTCATAATTTCATTCACCTCATTCTAAAGTATCCAGAACCGAAATGTTTCAGATTGAAGATTCTGAATTTTGTTAGACCTGCCTGAAAAACTTCCAAGTTCGGTTGTTCTAAGAAACATTACCACTAATTTTTTCACACAAAATGTTAGCATTCCTACTATTAAAAAAATAATAAATGATTCTTCCAGTATTTTTTCAAATGTTTCATTCACTCTGGCTGATTGAAAGACCACATGAATTTTTCATAGGCCTCTTGGAATAAATAGTCACATTTAATAATACAGTTATTCACAGGAACTCATCTGTGTTTACTACCACAGAATCACAGAATGGCTGAGGTTGGAAGGGACCTCTGGGGATCATCTAGTCCAGCCTCCCTGCTCATGCAAGATGACCTGGACCACATTGCCCAGAACCCTGTCCAGACAGCCTTTGAATGTCTCCAAGGAAGGAGACTCCACAACCTCTCTGGGCAACCTAGTCCAGTGCTCAGTCACCCTCACAGGGCAGAATTTTTTCCTCATGTTCAGACAGAACTGCCTGTGCTTCAGTTTGTGCCTGTTGTCTCTTGTCCTGTTGCTGGGCACCACGGAGAAGAGCCTGGCCCCATCCTCTTGACCCCCGCCCCCCTCAGATACTTATATGCATTTGTCAGATCCTCCCAAGCCTTCTCTTAGGCTGAATGGGCCCAGCTCTCTCAGCCTTTCCTCATAGGAGAGATGCTCCAGTCCCTTCATCATCCTCGTAGCCCTAAAATTGCTTTGAGTGATCCTTGACGTAACTTTATTTCAGGACAGCTAACCCTTTACCAGTGTCTGGGTTTGGTTTGGAAACTGGCATTTTCCATTTTCTTTTCCCAATAGGTTATTTCATCGGATCGTGCAGTGTTGGAAGGTAAGAGAGTTTTATCGTATGGAAGTGGACATTCCATGTGAGCTGGCCTCCATACAGAGAACAGTCCCTGGCACATTTAGCTTCCTAATAAAGACATAGCCACCATATGCCATCCTTTCTTTTAAAACTTAATTGAAGAAAGGAGTAGCTTTCAAAGTAGTACCACACAGAAACTGACAAGAGCATCTACTCAAAGAATTTTAAAATACAAAATTTTAAAATAAAGGGTTTTGTAATGAAAAATGCCTCTGTTACTGTTGTTCTTGGGTTTTGTGCTATTTTCCTTTAAGAGAAAATGGCTAGGACAGGTGAAAACATCTAGAGAATTTGCTTCTTCCTTGGTAAACAAGTAGGCATGCCCCAGGAGAGAAGCTCCAGAGCCTGAGTGGTAGCAAACACACAAAATACAATGACTGGAAAGTGTGAAGTGCTCTCAGTAACACCAGGGAGCCTGAAGTAGTAGCAGAGCACAGAGGCTGAAAGAGAATAACAGGAAAAAGATACAGTCCAGCTATCAAGGGGATAGAAAGAGAAGCTAATAAAGGACCAGAGTCTTCTCTGGGTAGAGTTTTCTGCAAGCTAGATAGAGCTGAGTTACTGAAGCCAAGCCTTGAGCAAGGACACAAAAGGCAGCGAAACTTTTTTTATAAATAATCTATCTTTTGTTGGATCTAGTCTCCTCAAGCTTTCTCTGATTAAAGAGGTTAGTTTTTTTTTAGTAAGTATGCTAATAAAATCTGTTTTTTTTATTTTTATTTATTTTTTTATTTGTAGTTTAAATGCCTTTTAGTTTTCTTTGACAAAATTACTTTAAGAAGAGCTAGTCAGATCCACCTCCAAAATCTGGCTGATTCATGAGCTTTTCATGTGTTCATTTAGAGAAGGGTATAAAGTAAGCTTAGAAAGAAATTCAAGGAGGTCATCTAATCTGTCCCCTACCCAAAGCTAAGATCAACTACACCTAAACCATTTCTGATACCTTTTTGTTGTTGTTTCTGTTGTTTTTTAAACTTACTGCTAGCAATGCAGATCTCACAATTTTCCTGGACAATCTATTGTAAGTTCTTAAATATCTTTATCTTTAAAATATTATTTCTGTAAGTTTACTTTAAGTCTCTTGTAGGGCATTTTAACTCAATTGCTTCTCAATCTACGCACAGATGACACAACAAAGATTATTTTTTTATTTATTTTCTTTTCTTTTTACATGTCTCTTTTATTTGTTTGAAGGTATTTTTTGTTTCTTTTCAGCCTTACAATCTCTGCAATAAAAAAAACTGTTTTCTCCTCAGATGTCACGCCTGTTAAACTTTTATGATCATGTTTACTACTCTTATTTAAAGCCTTTTCAGTTGCTCTACATGCCAGAAAAGAACATAGTATTCTAGCACCAACTAATGTCTTCTAAATGACAGCCTTCTGTTTATATATATACACACTCTATGCTCACTTACATAAATTCTCTTTACATTAGTAAATGGTAGAAATTTAAGGGCTTTTTCTTGAAGGAAAGGTAATGCT